>NC_080679.1:77437738-78682738 GCF_030445035.2 Dasypus novemcinctus | reverse complement strand
TGCTGTGTCAGCTCTCCGTGTGTGTGGCACCACTCATGGGCGGGCTACGCTTTTTTTGCGTGGGGCAGCTCTCCTTACAGGGCGCAGCCCTCGCGTGTGGGGCTGCCCTAGGCTAGGGACACCACTGCGTGGCGTGGCACTCCTTGCATGCTACAGCACTGTGCATGGGCCAGCTCCACGTGGGTCAGGAGGCCCTGGGTACTGAACCCTGGACCTGCTATATGGTAGGCGGATGCTCTATCAGTTTAACTACATCTGCTTCTCTATACTATTTTTCTTAAGGTTTTTCTATCACATGTCCTACCATAAAGATGCTGGTAACTATGGAAGGAGTAATAAAATATTTGTAGAGAGAAATTATTTTATGTATATACAACACTGGTGCTGTTTTGGAAGCATTTTTAAGGAAAGCAGGGAAGAGTTGGAGATTTTACCCTACTTGCAGGTAACAAGTTAGCGTGCCACAGTTCCACAGATGCTAGTAGAGAGGCAAGGCTTTGAGTCAGAGACTTAGAGAAATAGTAACCAGAGAATCAGCAATTTTGCACTGGTTCCCCAAGCCCCAATTTCCACAGGTCCATGTAAAAAGGGTCAGACATCACTGGCACATGCAGTGTGTGGCATACAGGAGAGGAGCCCTGAGTTTAAGGAACCTGAATCTTTATTATAATGGACAGTAGGCTTGCCTTTCAAGGCTGTTCACTATAGAAACATCTTTGAAAATTTTTCCCAGAACGAAAGACAGGCAGTGCCTTGCTCATAAGATATGCAGAACCACTACAAACCCATGGAGAGTTGTCTCACAAATTTTAAACTAAATTGGTTGCAAAACCTGTAGAATCTCTTAAGATTTGATGTCAGTAATTTGCCAATTTGACATGGTGGTCAAATATTTTACTTCTAAGGCTCACTTCCAACCTTAACCTAGGAATCCTTGCAACCAAGTCAATTTAGAGTTACTTGTCCCTCTTCAAGGCTTCTTAACAAGGGGTCCGTGAGCTTGAATTCAAATTCAAAAAAACATTGTTCTTGTGGGGATGTATTGGTGTAGGTGTGATATGTTTATTAAATAATATACAGTACAGTGTGGACTTAGTAAGGGGTCCATGGTTTTCACCTGACTGACAAAGGGGTCCATGGAACAAAAAAGGTTAAGAATGCCTGTTCTAAATCCTCTTTTGTGTTCCTTGTTGTGAACTTAAGAAAGGAGCATATATACTCTGATCTGACAGAAAGTTTAATTCTGGAAAAAATTTTATTACAGAGTCAGTGTAGATAAAGTATAAACAATTGACACCCATAACCCTACCACTATACACATAGATTTCTTTGGCAAAAATGGGATATCATACACACTGTTTTGTGACTTCTTGTTTAATTTAAAACTGAGCATCTTAATTTTACTGGTCAATAATATTCCATTGTATGATTATGACATACATATTTAACAAATTCCTGGTTCTTGAGTATCTATGTAGCATCTTATTTAGTTATTGTAAAGCCAATAGGTAATTTTTAGACGATGGAAACATTGCAGACAGACCAAATATTCACTGCTCATACTTGTGGAGAGAATAAATAGCTTTTTGGAATTTTAACAAATTGGTTACTAAATAGATTTATGTCCTTTGTAATGAAATCTTTGTGCATATCTTTAATTTTTGGAGCCATTTTTATTTAAAGTACAGTACTAAATCCCCTGAATATTTATTAACAACAGAATGTGGTATTCTATAATTTAACAAGCAAAAAGAAAAAAATGTGGGAGTAGATGTAGTTCAAGCAGTTGAGTGCCTGCTTCCCATATGGGAGGTCCCAGGTTCAGTGCCTCCTAAAATCAAAAAAACAACCAACCAGCAAACCAAACAAACAAACAAAAAAGCAACTCAGGGGTGCCAATGTGGCTCAGTGGTTGAGCTTTGGCTTCTCACATATGAGGTTCCAGGTTCAATCCCTGGGTTGGTACCTGAAAAAAAGGAACCCGGAGATCTCAACATAATCAACCTAAATCTTGAATAATAGTTGATTTTATCCACTGTATAAGAGCTTATTTTCACACAACATTCCCTCTTCTGTATTTATTTAAGGCTTCTTGTTTAATCAAAATTTTGTTTTTCCCATTGCCAATAAGTGCTTTTCTGGTGTAAGAGGAAAAAAGGTAATTAGAGCACACAAATTAAAATTTTTAAAAATACTTTTATTAATTTTAGGAATTAAGAAGTCATTCCTTTGCTCCAAAGAAGAAGACTTTGTATCTTATGTACAAAGTAGGAGATAATGTTGGCTAGGAACAAATGGCTGGTGTTAAAACTGAAGATTGTCTTGACTGTTTAACGTTAAATCCTATGCTGAAGTAAGATTAATTGTCTTGGAAATACTACTTTGGTAAGTATTTTTAATAAAGATCGGTTCATGCAACAATTAAGTTTTTCAAAGTTGAGAAATAACAGAGATGTTGAGTGTTGATAAAAGACAGATCCAAAATTAAGAAACATACACTGTTAATAGAAATTAGTAGGTCAGTAGTCAAACCAAGTTAATTTCCAGTCTTACAAGGCATCTTACTATTTTGAGTTTAATGTTCAATCATTACAGTAACTCATGCCTAATTAAATAAATCCAGATGGGGTAATATTCAACCAACATGAATTAGTTACATTTGAAATTTTATTTCTAAATTGTTTAAATTCAGAATTCAAGAAGCATGTTTATTCAAAATATGATAATCAACTATGTCTTATTGCTATGTATTACCTTGTTTATATGAGAAAGTGAAATTTGCACTTATATCTCTCGGAGCTAGTCAGGAAACCTGGATTTGGCATTTAGATATAAGGACCAGAATATTATCTACTATCTAAATTCAGATAACTTTCTAGGTTAGTCATTCTGCAGATATTCTAAATGGAGAGACTTAAGTCAGAAACTCTCAGTCTGCATTTACCATCACAGATAGGGATTTAAGGTTAGTGTGTACTTTGAGACTGATGAATATTTTTATGTAATCAAACATCTTTTTGCCAGAATGACCTACTTAGTATTTTATTTTGCAAGAGATGAATAGTCTTTATTCCCTGGGCACAAAAGGATAGTAGTTAAGTGCAATAATGGTTGTCAAGTTCTTAGCCCAGGGCCTGGCACAAAATAACTCTTAAAAATATTAGTGTTTTTTTTTTTTTTTCATTTTCCATTTACACACACTAATTGTAGCATTTTCTGGTATACTGTATAATTCCTTTTTACATGATAATTTTCATCCATACCATCTCTTGACCATGCTATTCTTTCCTTTTCTCATCAGATTTATAGTCAATGACTTTCCTTAACTTCTAATGAGAACAGAGATTTAAGTAACTGTTAGATCATGAGCAATGTAATTACTTTTATATAACCAGATTATTTGGCACTGCAGAGCTAAACTATCTACAGCATAGAGAAATGAACATGTGTCAAATTGTTAACAAAAGTTATTTCAAGTCGGAAAGAATGGAGTTGACCTTCAATTAAAGTAGCTCATTTAAAATTTCATGTAGAACATCAGATGGTCATTTAATTATAACGTTTCATATGACATTGGCATTTATAAATTGATTTTAAGCTAAATATTTTTAAACATTTAATTATTTTACATTTTGTATGACTTCATGTTATAAAAACAATTGGTCAGAAATTTGGTTAGTACATAGTGACTCCTTATTTCACATGACCTGTTATTTAATATGAGGATTGTTGTAAATATTTTTAGAATAAGAAAATAAGTAGAATTGTAATTGAAAATTAAATGATAAATAATAAGTAGTAACCTACATTTTCTTCTGTTCTTATAACTGATATAAATTAGACTGTAAGAGAATAGTATGTTTCATAATTTTTCTCTGGATGACTCCATATTTTCATTCTGAGCGCTAAAAGTATCACCTCAGCAGAAACATGAATAGTATGACTATGCTTTTCAAATATTGTTTTCCATTCACTTGATATATTCAAATATAAGCTTTGTTTCATAGGAAAAACATGGTCTTAAAATGTTTAATCATCTTATTTTTTAATTATTTTTTTTTACCTTAAAATCCCACAACCCTTGTTTATTATAAAGTTGAACCCTGCTTCTTGTAGTAGGCTTTCCAGTAGCATTTCTGGTAGCGAGCATGGACATCAGGGCCTCTGAACTTCTTGGATTCACAGCAACAGGAATCAGCCACCAGCAGGGTCTGGTCATACTAGAGGAGGATGTCCTTGATCTTCTTGGAAGCCTCATGCACGTATTTCAGGTAAAAGGCTACCAGAGCTTTGGAAATGGACTGGTGGATTGCATCAATCTGGGACACATGACCGGCACCTTTCACACGGACGAGGATATCCACACCAGCAAACAGCTCTTTGCCCATAACTAGAACGGGTTCCAGCAGCCTGTACTGCAGCGTGCACTGCTTCATCATCTCCAGGGGCTGCCCATTCAGCTTGATCAGGCTGGTGCCCCGTTTGCAGTGTACCATAGCAATGATCTTCTTGCATTGGAAAACCTGCACCAGCCACAAGGTCCCTTGGATGGCAAGGTTTCAGAGTAGACACGAGTTCCTCACCGCTCCACGCTATAACCGGAAAAGGGTGTTTAATCATTTTAACTTGCTTTTATTTTTCCTTTCTTATAGCAGATTGTCTGTTTCATTGTTAAAATGAAACTCGTCATACTTGTTTGTTAAATAAGAATAGAAGCTAGATATGTGAAACTGAGAATGTTTAGGGAATATGTCTCTTTTTTTTTTTTTTTCAGGGCAACCCAAATCTATATTTGGAACCATGAAAATTTTGCTGGTTTTTGACTTTGATAGTACCATCATAAATGAAAATAGTGACACCTGGATTGTACAATGTGCTCCGGAGAAAAAGCTTCCTGCTGAACTACGAGATTCTTATCAAAAAGGATTTTGGACTGAATTTATGGGCAGAGTCTTCAAGTATTTGGGAGAAGAAGGTATAAGAGAAGATGAAATGAAAAATGTGATGGCATCAATGCCTTTCACTCCAGGAATGTTGGAACTTTTAAATTTTATAAGAAGGAATAAGGATAAATTTGACTCTATCATTATTTCAGATTCAAATTCAATCTTCATAGATTGGGCTTTAAAAGCCTCCAATTTTCATGATGTGTTTGATAAAGTATTTACAAATCCAGCCTCTTTTGATAACAATGGTCATCTCACTGTGAAAAATTATCATGCTCATTCTTGCGCTAGATGCCCAAAGAATCTTTGCAAAAAAGCAGTTTTGGTAGAATTTGTAGACAAACAGTTACAACAAGGAGTGAATTATGCACAAATTGTTTATGTAGGTGATGGTGGAAACGATTTCTGTCCAGTAACGTTTTTGAAGAACGCTGATGTTGCCATGCCACGGAAAGGATATTCTTTGCACAAAACTCTTTCCAAAATGTCTGAAAATCTTGATCCTGTAGCGTCCTCTGTTGTAGTTTGGTCTTCAGGTGTTGAAATAATTTCTTATTTACAATTTCTAATAAAGAAGTAATATGTCAACAATTGAAATGTGTATCAGTTAAGATTAGGCTCAGTTGTATATAACTAAAATCGCCAATACTAGTGAGTTTTAAAAAAGAAAGATTTCTTTTTCTCTCACTTAGAGGAATTCCAGAGGTAAATATCTCAAGACTGGTGTGGGGAAACGGACTTGGCCCAGTGGTTAGGGCGTCCATCTACCACATGGGAAGTCCGTGGTTCAAACCCCGGGCCTCCTTGACCCGTGTGGAGCTGGCCCACGCACTGTGCTGATGAGCGCAAGGAATGCCGTGCCACGCAGGGGTGTCCCCCACGTAGGGGAGCCCTACACACAAGGAGTGTGCCCCGTAAGGAGAGCCGCCCAGCGCAAAAGAAAGTGCAGCCTGCCCAGGAATGACGCCACCCACACTTCCCGTGCTGCTGACGACAACAGAAGCGGACAAAAGAAACAAGACGCAGCAAATAGACACAGAGAACAGACATCTGGGGGAGGGGGGGAATTAAATAAATAAATAAATCTTTAAAAAAAAAAAAAAAGACGTGTGTTGCTTTACCAACACCCTCATGAACTAAAATTGCTGTTCCAACTCCAGTCCTCACATAAACATTCAACCTCCAAGAAGGAGGGTGACAAGAAGGTTATACCCTCTTTAAGGAAATTTCCCAGAAGTTGGACCCCAAACTTCTATTTAAATTTCATTGGCCAAAAATTAGTCACAGTGCCACACCTAACTACAAGGAAGGATGGAGAATAGTGCTTTTATTTTAGATGGTGTGGCATTTTGAAATTATTTATGAATTCCAAAAAGAAGAGATTATGTTTGTAAACTGGTCTGTTCCTCTGGGCTGTGATACCCTTTGATTGTATTAGATTCAGCTGAGATGTCTTTGATTAAATTATGTTAAGATTAGGGCTTTGATTTGACCATGTCAGTAGGGTGTAACTCAGTTTGAATCCCTACCCCCTTCGTGGGCTATATAAACAGACACTCAGTCAAGGAGATGCACAGAAGTAGATAAACAGAGGAAGGGAGCTCTGTAGACATGGAAGAGGATACCACCGCCCTGGGAGGAGAGATGAGCCATTCACCTGATAGTGTGCAGCTGAGCTCAGAAAGAACCGAGCTCCGGGAAGAGAGATGAGCCCCATGCCAGCCTAGAGCTGAGATCAGAAGAAGCTGGACCCACAGAGCCTTAAGAGGGAAGATGAAGACTGAACCCTCACAGATGTCACCTGCCATCTTGCTTTAACATGTGGCAACAGAGTTTGGTAAGGAAGTAACCTTGAATTGGACTCTTTAAGGCCTTGTAACTGTATGCTTTTACTCCAGATAAATAACCTTTTTAAAAGCCTACAGATTTCTGGTACTTTGCATAGCACACCTTTGGCTGACTAATACAGGTGGTCATAGGTCAACGGAAAAATCCAAAAAAATGGGAGCACAGAATTGAGGAAGGCAAAACTAGCAGCCTCTACTAAAAGTGGTTGATAAGTAGATTATATTTTTATTTTTATTCCCAGAGCAAGTAGTCAGATATTTTACTTTCTTAGATATTTATTTCAAAAGAATGTCTAGTGGTTATATGTCTTAAAAAACGACCATGGTATTTTATTCACATGAGAATAAAAAGCTCTTAAATGTATATATTGTCCCATTCCTGAATAAGTTTATCTTAATGATAGGGATGCAGTATCTATTTCCTGGGTTTTCATCAATTTCAGGCTTTCCTTTGGAAATGAAATACAAATTAATGTTATTCAAATATTTTAAATGTATATAAGGATCACAGAATATAACTCCAGTGTGCTGATTTAATCAGTGTGCTATTTTCTATTTGGAAATGCAGTATATTTTAATTTAATTTTATTTTTTTGGTGAGGTACCAGGGCTGGGGATTGAACCCTGGACCTCATATGTGGGAAGGCAGCACTCAACCACTGAGCCATATCAGCTTTCCTGAGTTGGTTATTTCGTTTGTCAGCATGTTACTGTTTTTTTTTGTTGTTGTTGTTTGTTTGTTTCTAGGAGGCACTGGAAACCAAATGCAGGACCTTCCATGTGGGGTTCAGATGCCCAACCAATTGAGCCACATCTGCTCCCCAGCAAAGCAGTATTTGTTTTTTTAAGATTTATTTTATTTATTTATCTGTCCTTCTTATTGTTTTGTGCTCACTATCTGTTCTCTGTGTGCTCTCTGTGTCTGCTCATCTTCTTTTTAGGAGGCACCAAGAACCGAACCTGAGACCTCCTATGTGGGAGAGAGGCACTCAGTTGCTTGAGCCACCTCAGCTCCCTGCTTTCTTGTGCCTCTCATTGTCTTTCCTCTTTGTGTCTCCTTGTTGTGTCATCTTGTTTTATCAGTTCACCACACCTGCCTGTCACACCAGCTTGCTATCTTGCTCATCTTTTCCAGGTGGCAGTGGGAACTGAACCCAGGACCTCCCATGTGGT
This sequence comes from Dasypus novemcinctus, assembly GCF_030445035.2. NCBI lineage: Eukaryota > Metazoa > Chordata > Mammalia > Cingulata > Dasypodidae > Dasypus > Dasypus novemcinctus. The sequence continues at coordinate 78,674,772 of NC_080679.1, read as the reverse complement.
AGATGGGAGCTAAAATCACTTGAGCCACAACCACTTCCCATGCAATGCAGTCTTTTTTTTTAAAGATTTATTTTTATTTATTTCTCTCCCCTTCCCTCCCTCCCCCCCCCTCCCCCCATTGTCTGCTCTCTGTGTCCATTCACTGTGTGTTCTTCTGTGTCCGCTTGCATTCTTGTCAGCAGCACCGGGAATCTGTGTCAGTTTTTGTTACATCATCTTGCTGTATCAGCTCTCTGTGTGCGGTGCCACTCCTGGGCAGGCTGCACTTTATTCAGGTGGTGCAGCTCTCCTTGCAGGACTCACTCCTTGCACGTGGGGTTCCCCTATGTAGGGGACACTCCCACGTGGCACAGCACTCCGTGTGCAGCAGCACTGCACATGAGCCAGTTCACCACATGGGTCAGGAGGCCCTAGGTACTGAACCCTGGACTTCCTATATGGTAGGAGGATGCTAAATCAGTTGAACCACATCCACTTCCTGTAATGCAGTCTTGAATGATAAATTATATAATTTGCAGTAATGTTCAGTATTTAAGAGACAACTTCATAAAGGGATATTATCAAAATATTAACTGATCAAGAAAATTTTATAAATTCATGCTAAGTTCTGGACTCTCATTGTGTCATAGGCAAAAAATCCAGAATACAGTAATAATAACATGGTTTTCTTTTCAAAATTCTAGAAAACATCAGGAAAAAAAAAGATTTGGTATAATGTACTGGGGGAAAAATGGTTCTCTTTAATCTATTTTGCAAAGTTTAAGAAGGAAATCTTTGTTTTGCATAAAATTGACAGGTTAGATTATGTTGAAACACAGTTACACTGGTATAGTTATTTGCCTACATGTTGAGACCAGTAACAAATTATAAATTATGGAAGTAAAGGAAAAAATGACTTTTATTTTTGGTAATTATTGAACCAATTAATTTGGACCAGATCTGTTGAGAACATCTAGAAAAACTGACAACTGAACAAAAATTTTAAAAATCTCCTTAAAGACATAGCCAAAAACAATGAAGACTCAAGAAGAAACAGAAGATTTCAGCAGCTATTGATCTCAGAACAATAACAAATGAGATTGAATCAGTAATCAAAACCCTCCCACAGAGAGTGAGGGCTATGATGTGGACCTACCATGAGGTGCAGAGGTGCTCAGAGATGTATTCATGAAATGCAATGAATGTCTCATGATGATGGAGGAGATTGTTGTATGGGGGGAGGAGTGGGGTGAAGGGGGTGGGGGGTATATGGGGACCTAATACTTTTTTAAATGTAATATTAAAAAAATAAAGACAAAAACAAAAAACAAAAAACCCTCCCACAAAGAAAAAACGCAGGACCAGATGACTTCACTGGTGAATTTTACCAAGCATTCAAAAAAAAATTAACATCTGTACTGCATAAACTCTTCCAAAGAAACTGAAGAGTGGGAAACATTTCCCAACTTATTCTGAAGCCAGCATCACCTTAATACCAAAGCCAGATAAAGATATCACAAAAAAATTTAAAGACCAATAACCCTTATGATATAGATACAAAAATCCTCAACAAAATGCTAGCAAACTGATTCCAGCAGCACATTAAAAGAATGATACACCATGAATAAGGAGAATTTATGCCAGCCATGCTAGGGTAGATCAACATGAGAAAATCAATGTACCACATTAATAGAATGTAGGACAGACCACGTGTTCCCCTTGGTTGACATGGAAAAGGCACTTGACAAATCTCAGCACCCCTTCCTGATTTAAAAAAAAAAAAAAAGCACTCAAAAAACTAGGCATAAAAGGTGTGCTGGATTGAATTGTGTACCCCAATTGGACATGGTCTTGGTCCATGTTTTGTTGGGTGTGCATCCAAGATCTCTTCAAAATGTAACTGCAGTTAAGGCGTGGCCTGACTGAATCTGGTTGGACTTTAATCTGGATTGCCTGACATCTTTTATAAGCAAAGTGAAAGTCAGGCGGAGAGAGAAGCCACAGGAGCAGCCAGAAACTAGAAGTCAATGGAAGCTGGAAGAGCTAGGGAAGATGCTATCATGTGCACTGTTACTTGGCAGAAAAGCCAAGGACCAAGGATCACTTGCAACCAGCTCCAGAATGCCAGAGTGTTCTGTGAGAATGCACTGCATTACTGATGCTTCGATTTTGTAGTTCTCCCAGCCTCAAAACTATGAGCAGATGAATTCTTACTGTTAAGCCATCATATAGTAGATTTTTTAGCAGCTAGGAAACTAAAACAGAAGGCAATATCCTCAACCTGATAAAGGGCATATATGAAAAACCCACAGCTAACATACTCAATGGTGAAAGACTGCAAACTTCCCCATAAGATCAGAAACAAGGCACAGGTGCCCACTGTCACCACTGTTAGTCAACATTGTGCTGGAAGTTGTAGCCAGAGGAATTAAGCAAGAAGGAGGGGGAAAAAAGGGGAGAATCCAAATAGATAGGAAAGAGAGAAATTAAACACCCTACCTGGAGATGACTTGACCCTAACTATAGAGAATCCTGAAAAATCCACAACAAAGCTACTAGAGCTGATAACAAATTCAGCAAAGTGCTGGGCTACAAATCAGCATGCAAAAATTAGTGGTGTTTCTATACACTAGTAATGAACAATCTGAAGAGGAAATGTAAAAATTCCACTTCAAATAGCAAAAAAAAAAAAAAAAAAAAAAAAGTCAAATATGTAGGATGAAATTTAACCAAGGATGTAAAGGACTTGTGCCCAGAAAACTAGAAAACATTGATGAAAGAAATCAAAGAAGACCTAGATAAATTGAAGTACGTTCCATGTTCATGAATTGGTTAAGATGTCAATTCTACACAAAGCTATTTACAAATTCAATGCAATTCCAATAAAAATTCCAACAGATTTCTTCACAGAAATGGAATTTTTATTATTTCCTTTCAGATTGTTCATCTGGGACAGTGGCTGTGATTGGAGTTACCACCTGGTTAAGTTTATGATAATCTCTCATCCTCTAAGATTCATCTGTTTTTCTGCACAGGCCAAGTAGAAATGTTGAATGGGGATGTGATGGAATCACCATCCCTGAATCCTTCACATCCTTGATGGTGGCACTGATCTCTACATTCCCTCCAGGAATCTGGTATTGCTTTTTTTTTTTTTTTTTAGGTACTGGGGGCCTGGGAATGAATCTGGGACTGCATATGTGGAAAGCCATGCTCAACCACTGATCCATATCAGCTCTCCTGAGTTGCTTTTTATGTTTGTTTTTGTTTTTCCTTAGGAGGCACCAGGAACCAAGCCTGGGACCTCCTATGTTGAAAGCAGGTGCTCAACCACTTTGAGCCACATCTGCTTTTCCAGTATTGCTTTTGCTTTACTATTTTGCTATATAGGGACAGTACTAGTGACTTCCACTTGGCCTTTCCTACCATAATAGCCCTGACTCCAAAAGTCAAGGATCCAGTGTGGGGATTCTGTCAGTTACAAGTATGTCTATTCCAATTATGCATTCTGGAACTGGGGAAATAACCACCAAATGGGTCTGGGGACCCACTGGATCCACTGTGAGATGGACCTAAGCTAAAACACCATTAATCACCTGACCTCTATAAGCCCCTACTCTGACTGTTGGGCCACAGTGACATTTTGGGTCTCCTGGAATTAATGTCACTTCTGAGCCAGTGTCTAATAATCCCTGAAATGTCAGATCATTTCCTTTTCCCCAATTCATGGTTACTCTAGAAAAAGCTTATAGGTCTCTCTGGGGAAAAGCTGGAAGGAATATTAACAATTTAAATTTCTGGCAGTGTAACAGGCTCCTTCCCCAAAGGGCCCTGGCTTTATAATTCAAGGGGCTCTGGCTCTGTAAACTGTCTCAAGTCTGGGAATTAAGGGACCATTATTCTCTGTGTCTGTAGTTCAAGTTAGGGTTTTGTTCACTTAACCTAAAACTCTGGCTTATACAGATCAAGTAGGAATTTAGTAGACTGCCCATATATTTCAATTCTAGGTACCCCATGATCTGTTAGTTAACACCATAGCGCTATGCTATTCAGACTCTTGATTGCTGCTTTGAGTCTACCTTTTCATTGTGGTAGCCACGCGCCACTTTGTCTTTGGTGATTAATTGCTGATACTTGGCTTCTACCAGCCCAAGATCTGAGCATCCCAATAATGTGTAAGGATTCTAGTTCCATGACAGCAGTTCCCACAGTAATATCTGGTCTACAGAGAAGAGCAACCATGGAGCTCTTCAGGGAAGTTGGAGTTAGTCTTACAAATTTATTCCTCACACTCCTGGTGAAAGGTGTGTCCTCTGGACATTCCAAGGGTGGGTGGCAAGGTCTTTAATGGTATATCCATTCTAGCATTCCAATTTCTCAGCTTTTGGACTCCCTCTTCGACCATAATCCAGAATAAATAGGGGATCTTGAACTCAGACATTCTAGGTCATCTTTTTTGTGGCGGTAGATAAGAAGGATTAAAAATGTCTTGTAAGCTATCAACCTCAGGTCATTCCTTTGCATTTTTGTCTGGTGAGACAGGCTTAATCTCTTCAGGCAGGGGTTGGATGGCAGACTCCTCCAGGTGGAGGTTGGGCGGTGCAGGCTGGCAAAGTCTCAGCATAATTTTGGGTTTCACTGTCCCCACCAATATCATCATCAACCCATATGTCTCCATTCCTATCCTCAGGGCTCCACTACTTTCTAATCAGTGCCCTCATTTTAACCTTGCAAGGTTGAGATGTTAGTTTCTGTTGTAACTTTCCTACTTGTACCTATTTGTACAATAGGACTCTGAGTCTGGTTTTCCAAGATCTCAAGTCTTCTGCACAAAACAAGATTATCTTTCACAGCACATGTAGCAACTTCCATATCATTCATGTACTGTTTAAGTTGCCAATTTGAAGCCTTTAGCTCATTCCTGTCTTTTGTAACTGTATCCAGAGTATTTAGGTACAGCCAGTCAATATCATTGTTATCTTTTGACTCCACAAAACTCTGTTAAGGTGTTGAAAACACTTTCACTCAGATCCTTGCCTCTTATAAGCATGGAAGTAGTTGAATCCAGTGGTGATATTTTGTGTCTCTCCATTGCCAACTAATGCCATGGACTGTCAGTGGCCACTTGATTAATGGAAAGGGAGTCATTAGTGCCCTTGAATCCAATCAGAGTAGAGAGCCAATTGCAAAAATGCCAGAACCACTTCAGAAATCCCATTTTTAAGATTCTGTTTCTCAGGAACCACTCCTGATACCAAGCTGTACTAGTCAGGGCTCTCTAGGAAAACAGAACTGAAAGGAGATATCTGTAAACAGTATGAGAGTTTATAAAATTCTTTCATGTAACCATGGGAATGCACAAGTCCAAATTCCATAGGATAGGCTGCAAACCAGGTGCTCCAATGAAGGTCCCTGATAAATTCCCAGGAGACAATGGCTGTCCAAAGTAGAGCTGGGAATTCTTTCCCTGAATGCTGAGATCACTTGCCCTTTTAAGGCCTTCAACTAATTGAATAAGACCTCACTCATTGTTGATGGCAATCTCCTTGGTTGATTGCAGATGTAATCCGCCATCTATGCAGTCATCTCACTGATGATTAAAGTTCATGAAATCCCTTTATATTATAGTTAGCCCAGTGCTTGCTTGACCAAATAAGTGGGCACAGAGTTAACACATTGGCCTAACCATCTCACCATCCATCAAATTCATATGGAACGGTAAGCAACCCTGAATTGCTGTTTTAGTTTTCTAGGCCACTTAAAGAAATATAATGAAATGGGTTCAATGTGAACAATGGGATTTTATTAGCTTGCAGTTTTGGGGCCAAGAAATTGTCCAAATCAAGGCATCATCGAGGCAATACATTCTTCTCAAAAATGAGTTGTCAGTGATCCTTGGCACCTCTGCCACTTGGCAAGGCACATGATGGCACCTGCTGGTCTCTCCCTTCTCTTCTGGACTTAGCTGCTTTCAGCTGCTTGCTTTCATGGCTTTCTCTTTCTCTCCCTGTATCTATTCCATTTACAAAAGATTCCAGTAAGAGGATTAAGACCCATCCTGAATGAGATGGGTCACACCTTAACTGAAGTAGCCTTATCAAAAGGTCCTACTTACAGTGGTTTTACACCCATAGGAAGGCATCAGATTTAAGAACCTGTTGCGGCGGCTCGCTCGGTCGGTGGCGGTGGGGTCTGGCTGCAGACGAGGGGTCGGTCTGGCAGCAGACGAGGGGTCGGTCTCACAGGGGTTGCGTGGTTCGGCTGACGGGGTTGCCCGGTGAAGCCGGCGACAAAGGGGTCACACGGAGAAGCAGGCGACGAACTGGGGACAAGGAAGGCCAGGCCCTTGTCGGGGGCTCTCAGGACTGGAGGGCGCACGGCAGAAGAACTACCGCGGAGACGAGGTAAACACGCAGGTCCAACTTTATTGAGGAAGTGGCTATCGTTTTATAGGGGCTGGGGAAGGCTGATTGGTCGAAGCTTATGCCATGTTCTGATTGGTTGCCGCAAGCAGTTACTGGGGAGAAAGGTCGGTGGGAGGTACTGGAAGGGGGAGGGTTGGTGATTAGGGATTGGCTGTTGCTGTTGCCGGGGGAAGTGGCAGGGTTTAGGGATTGGTGGCTGCTGTTGCTGGGGTAGAGGGCAGACTTGAGTTTCCCGCCTTGTGCCTGGCTGTTGCTGCTGTCGGGGGGGGGGGGGGGGGGGAGGGCAGACTGGAATTTTCCACCCTGCGCCTGCGCAGGGAGAAAGAAGAAGAAGGGTGTTGCCTCATAAGGCATCGTGTGGCGCTATCCGGGAGGAGGGGCGGCCGCGGAAGCATGGCTGCCCAGAAGGGGAGACCCGAGGGCACTCTGCGCCCATGCCGAGCTCCCTTCAGGGGTGGCGGTGAGACCGACCAGCCACCCTATTATGGGGGCAGCGGCTAGGAATTAGGCCTACCGCGGCCGCTCCCCTGCCAGGCCAGCAAACCACACTTCAGCCCGAGGGGTGACTGCATTTCCCCTTTTTTTCAAATAAGGGCCAGGATGGCAGCAGCAACAAGTAGCCGAGGCCCAAGGGCAGTAAGCAATGAGGGAAGCAGGGCTGAAGAGGGAGGTGAGTATGACAGGGATATAAATGTACAATTTGGGGGGCGGTATCTTGCTGTTGCAAGCAAGGGTGGCCAATGTCCAATTCTCGTTGATCTCGGCGGCTGTAAGGTCCATCTGCTGTTAAAAGTCCAGGATGACAGCGCGTTACAGGTAGTTGATCTCTTCTTGGCGGCGAAGAGCGGCCGAGGCAGACTGTGTGATGGTCTGGAGGATCACAGCTGTGAGGACAAGTAGCGTCAGGGCACCAGCCGCGGTGGTGGCGGCAGCGTCGGGAGTGGTGGAGACGTAGGTGAGGACAACAAGAAGGCCAAAGTCTCCATGGGCGCAAGAGAGGCCGATGTTAATGGGGCGGGCCGACCTGGGGCGGCCCAATCTGCAACGCAATGGGGGTTCAAGCAAAAAAGGGGGGGGGGCGGGGGATGAGAAAGGACGCTTTGGATGGCTGAGAAGAGGAGTGAGGTCGAGACAGGAGGAAGCTCTGCAGAAGTATGGGGAGGCAAAAGCAGAAACATTATTAGATACTAGAACGCAGGCCGCGGGCTGGGGAAAGCGGGTTGCGGGCCGTTCAGCGGGGCTGGAGCTGCTTGAGAGCGATGGCGGCATGGGGGGCCGCAGTTACAGAAGACTTGGGGTACCTGCGGGAAGAGTGAGCAGGAAGAGGTCGGGTAGGAGGAGGCCGAGAAGATGAAGTGGGGGGGGGGTGTCCTCGGCAGTGGCGAGTCGCTGATAGCTGACCTGTATGTATGTGCTAAAAATTGCATTAGCCTGATCCTTGGTGAGTTGGATGATCCTTCTAATGGCCCATGGTCCAACTGCCAGTGTGAAGAGCACAATAATTAGGGGGCCTACGAAAGGGAGGATGTAGGGGAGGATGCCATTGAATCCCCAGGAGAAGCCTCCTTGGGATTCTCTCTCCCTTTTTCGTTTTTCCAGGCCGGCCCTGACTTGGGCCAGATTGTCCTGAATGAGACCAGAGTAGTTAGCATAGAAACAGCACTCCTCGCCGAGAGTGGCACAGAGGCCTCCCTCTTTGAGGAGGAGGAGGTCTAACCCCCTACGATTTTGAAGAACCACTTCGGATAGGGAGTTAAGCGATTTTTCTAGGTGGCGGAGGGATGTTTCGAGGTGGGCGACATCCTCGTCGACGGCTGCCCTGAGAGATGAGAAAGCGGTGCTGTGAGTGGTTAAGGCTGCAATTCCGGTGCCAGCTCCTGCAAGACCTAGAAGAGAGGCGATAGTAATGGCAGTAATGATTTTTCTGCACATGGACTGGAAGAAGATAGTGCTGCCAGGAATCAAAGAATTGGTTATTTGTATGATAAAAAACCCGGGGGAATATGATTGCGAGCACGCAGGTTTCGTTGGTGGAGTTGAGGATGCCAACATTAAGACACGGGGTGTGACCTGTGGAGGAACACAGCCATCTTGTATTATTGGGGGGTAAAAGAAATTTTGAGGTTACGTGAGGGGTGACTGTAAGGTTGCAAAGAGTCTTCATGGAGGGGTGAACCGCGCCTCCGATTCTGGTGACGCAAAGCCCGCTTTGAGAGACAGATTGGATTGTCAGTCCTACCTTCATTTGGTTCCAATTACAAGAGGTGGGATTGCTGCTATTAGAAGATTGGTAAGAGGCATTGGTGGCTATGGCCTCGTAGAGAGGAAGTGAGGGGGAGAGGCATAGCCAACAGCTAATGGTAAGGTTAGAATTGGAGGAGTTAAGTGTACGAAAGGTAGCTTGGACTAGAGACAGAAGCGGGTTATGGATCTGGAGTGGGGGTAGAGGGGTAGGAGGGGTACGGATGAGATTAGAGGATTGACTGCTGGAGGTTATGTAGGAGGGAATGGTCGATGGTGGAGGAGGAGGACTAAGGAAAGGGGCGCTGAGGGGTGGGAGTTACGTTAAGGGGAAAACAGGTGGTAGGAGGCGGCAGAGAGGTAGGCGGAGGTGCCCCGGCAGGGGAGGAATATGGGCCCAAAAATAGGCTAGAGGGGGCCGCCCGTGCGGCAGCTTGCCACGGATCAGATGGAGGGGGCTGCCAGGGGGAGGCGGAGCCGGGGGGGCCGCTGGCGCGGAGGGCGCGAGAGGAGCCATTGCCCATGTGGTGTTACAAAATGGCTGCAGGCCGTCCCCAGCGGTACTACAAAATGGCGGCGGGCCACAAAATGGCCGTGGGCTACAAGATGGCCGCAGACCGCCCTGCGCGGAGGGGTAAAATGGCGGGGAGGGAGCTTCCGGCCCACCCAGGCAGGAAGTCGTCAGGGGGAGGGAGGGGTAAAGGGACCTCCCCTTTTCGAGCGAGGAAGAAGGCGGAAGCCCGCCATCTTGAGAGTGCCTCCCCTTTTCAGATGGCGAAGAAGGCGGAAGCCCACCATCTTGGGAGTGCTTCCCCTTTTCAAGCGAGGAAGAAGGCGGAAGTTCGCCATCTTCACTGGCGCTCGGCACTGCAAGATTACACTGTTTAGGGGGACAATTTTCGAGCGCATTATTAAGGCGCTCGACAAGCGACTCAGTCAGAGTCGGAGCCGGCATCAGGATCCCGATCAGGATCCCGGTTAAAGTCGCCGTCGTGACAATCACAGTGGTGGCGGTGGCGCGGCCGGGGGGAGTCGATGGTAGGGGCGCCTTGAAGGCAGGAGCGGATGGTAAAAAGCACCGGTAATAAGCCAGGAGGGAATCTTTTACCTTCCTGCTCCACAGCAGAAGTGACCCTATCTATAAGGCGAGTATAGGTATCCTGGTCCCAGAGCTGACACGTGGTAAGCCATGGATTAAAGGGGAAAAGAAGGTCCCAATATACTTGGAGCTGTTTCAAAGAGATCTTACACCGGTGAGTGTCTAGGAGACCGGTGAGGGCCCGAACTTGCGGGGCTTGCTTAGCAGAAAGGATGTTACCCATTGCTAATGGCCTTTTGGAGCCGATAAGAGAAGGGGCCCTTACCTTGAGAGCACGGCGATGGGAGCCAAGGGGCGCGGTGAGACGAGGGGTCAGAGCCGGTGGGGCTCCGACGGTGGTCGCGGGCCAAGAGAAGGCCCCAATGAGGGGAAAGCGGAACTAAGAGCTCCTTAGGGGAAGAGGAGAACGACGAGCAGTGGAACAAGGTGAAGGGGGTCCTCACCCGGCCCCACGTTGTGCTGTGGTGGGGTTGCTTAGCCCCACGTTGGGCACCAGCTGTGGCGGCTCACTCGGTCGGTGGCGGTGGGGTCTGGCTGCAGACGAGGGGTCGGTCCAGCTTTGGACGAGGGGTCGGTCCAGCTTGGGACGAGGGGTCGGTCCGGCAGCAGACGAGGGGTCGGTCTCACAGGGGTTGCGCGGTTTGGCTGACGGGGTTGCCCGGCGAAGCCGGCGACGAAGGGGTCGCACGGAGAAGCAGGCGACGAACTGGGGACAAGGGAGGCCAGGCCCTTGTCGGGGGTTCTCAGGACTGGAGGGTGCACGGCAGAAGAACTACCGCAGAGACGAGGTAAACACGCAGGTCCAACTTTATTGAGGAAGTGGCTGCTGTTTTATAGGAGCTGGGGAAGGCTGATTGGTCGAAGCTTATGCCATGTTCTGATTGGTTGCCGCAAGCAGTTACTGGGGAGAAAGGTCGGTGGGAGGTACTGGAAGGGGGAGGGTTGGTGATTAGGGATTGGCTGTTGCTGTTGCCGGGGGAAGTGGCAGGGTTTAGGGATTGGTGGCTGCTGTTGCTGGGGTAGAGGGCAGACTTGAGTTTCCCGCCTTGTGCCTGGCTGTTGCTGCTGTCGGGGGGGGGGGGAAGGGCAGACTGGAATTTTCCACCCTGCGCCTGCGCAGGGAGAAAGAAGAAGAAGGGTGTTGCCTCATAAGGCATCGTGTGGCGCTATCCGGGAGGAGGGGCAGCCGCGGAAGCATGGCTGCCCAGAAGGGGAGACCCGAGGGCACTCTGCGCCCATGCTGAGCTCCCTTCAGGGGTGGCGGTGAGACCGACCAGCCACCCTATTATGGGGGCAGCGGCTAGGAATTAGGCCTACCGCGGCCGCTCCCCTGCCAGGCCAGCAAACCACACTTCAGCCTGAGGGGTGACTGCACCTGTTTTCTGGGAAACATACAGCTTCAAACCACCACAATTCCCAAAACCATCTTGAAAAAGAAGACACACATTTCCCAATTTTAAAATAGAGTAATCAAAACAGCATGGTACCGGCATGTCAGACATATAGACCACTGGAATTGAATTGGAAGTTCAGAAATAAACCCGCATAACTTTGGCCAATTAATCTTTGACAAAGATGCCAAGTCCATACTCAGTGGGAAAAGAATAATCTCTTCAATAAATGGTCTTGGAAAAACTGAATATCCATATATAAAAGTATGAAGGTAGACCTCTACCTCATACCACATATAAAAATTAACTCAAAATGGATCAAAGACCTAAATATAATATCTAAAGCTATAAAACTGGAAGAAAATATAGGAAAACATCTTCAGGACTTCGTGTTAGGTGGTGGTTTCTTACACTTTATACCTATAAAAGCAAGAGCACAAAAGAAAAAAATAGATCAATGGGTCTTCATCAAAATTAAAATATTTGCATCAAAGGACTTTATCAAGAAACTAAAAAGACAACCTACACAATGGGAGAAAATATTTTGAAACCATATATCTGATAAGGGTTTTATATCCAGAATATATAAATAACTCCTACATGTGGAGCAAGTTGCTACACAGTGCATAGTGGGAACATAGGCTCAGATACAACAGAGATTTTAGCAAATGACTGCTTTATTACTTGCACAGCACAGAGGGTCTAAAAGAGCAGGGGAAGAGTCCTCATCATGGCCAATTTCCCAAGGAGGCAAACTGCGTGGGTCAGCTGTGTGGATGGCAGCTCCACAAACCCTGCTTGAACCCTGTGCTGCCTGAGCTTGGGTTTTTATACACCCCAGTGGAAGGGGATTCTGCCACTGAGCAAAAAGCATGCATCAAACAAACTTTGTGCAAGTTCAGACCTGGAAAGCAGTTGGGCTGCTTGTTCTCAGTTTCGGGTTCAAGGTACTATCAGACTGTTCCATTCCAGGTTTTCATGGTTGAGACCTAATGTCTCCCCCAGGGTACAAAATGGAAACATAATGAAACATGTGCATACAAACACTGAAGAGGGGGAAAGGAAATGGGTAGGCAAGGACTGGGAGTTGACCACTGAGTGTGTTTGTGACTTCCCCAGTGCTACAACTCAACAACAAAAAGACTACCTGTATTAGTCAGCCAAAGGGGTGCTGATGCACAATACCAGAAATTGGTTGGTTTTTATAAAGGGTACTTATTTTATAAAGGGTGCAAGAGCTTACAGATACCAAGCCATAAAGCATAAGTTAGTTCCCTCACCAAAGTCTATTTCCACGTGTTGGAGCAAGATGGCTGCCGACATCTGTGAGGGTTCAGTCTTCCTGGGTTCCTACGTTCCTGGGGCTTGCTTTTCTCTGGGTTCAAGGTTCCTTTCTTCCTGGGACTGGCTTCTCTTTCCTCTGTAAGCATACTTCCCGGGGCTCCAGCTTAAGTGTTCAGCATCAAACTCCAACATCAGAAACTCCTCCACTCTGTTCTTTGCCATGCCTTTTATCTGTGAGTCCCCACCCCTTGGTGGGGTGCCCTAATCATAACTCAATCATGCCCAGGTACAGATCAGAATACAAATATAATCCAATATCTGTTTTTGGAATTCATAACCATATCAAACTCCTATACTACCCATTTAAAAATTGGGCAGACTTGAACAGACATTTTTCCAAAGACTACAAATGGCCAATAAATACATGAACAGATGTTCAACATCAATAACCATCAGGGAAATAAAAATCACAGTGAAATATCATTTCACACCTACTAGAATGGCCACTATTAGATAGATAGATAGATAGATAGATAGATAGATAGATAGATAGATAGATAGATAGATAGATAGATAGATAGATAGATAGAAAACAGAAAATTACAAGTTTAGAGAGGATGTAGAGAAATAGGAACATTCACTGCTGGTGGAAATGTAAAATGGTTCAGTCACTGTGGAAAATAGTCTGCTGGTTCCTCAGGAAGCTACGTATAAAATTACCATTTGGGGAAACAGACTTGGCCCAGTGGTTAGGGCGTCCGTCTACCACATGGGAGGTCCGCGGTTCAAAGCCCGGGCCTCCTTGACCCGTATGGAGCTGGCCCACACGCAGTGCTGATGCGTGCAAGGAGTGCCGTGCCAAGAAGGGGTGTCCCCCGCATAGGGGAGCCCCACACACAAGGAGTGTGCCCCATAAGGAGAGCCTCCCAGTGCGAAAGAAAGTGCAGCCTGCCCAGGAATGGCACTGCCCACACTTCCCGTGCCGCTGATGACAACAGAAGCGGACAAAGAAACAAGACGCAGCAAATAGACACAGAGAATAGACAACCAGGGGAGAGGGGGGGAGTTAAATAAATAAATAAATCTTTAAAATAAAATAAAATAAAATTACCATATGATCCAGCAATCCCACTACTAAGTATACCAGGAGAACTGAAAGCAGGGGTATGAATAGACATTTGCACAACAGTGTTTTAGCAGCCTTATTCACAATTGCCAAAGGATGGAAGCAACCCATGTGTCCATCCACCAATGAATGGATAAACAAAATGTAGTACATGCATACAATGGAATAGTATTCAGCTGTAAGAAGGAATGAAGTTCTTACACATGTGACAACCTGGAGAAACCTTGTGGACATTATGTTATGAAGTGAAATAAGCCAGACACAAAAGGACAAAATTATATGATCTCACTGATATGGACTAATTATAATAAGCAAACTCACAGCATTAGAATCTAGAATATAGTTTACCAGGAGATAGTATGGGGATAGAGAATAGGGAGCTGATGCTTAATTTGTGCAGAATTTATATTTAGATTGATTGTAAATGTTTGGAAAGGACAGAGGTGATGTAGCAAATTATTGTGAATATAATTAACAGTGCTAAATTATGTCTGTGAATGTGGTTGAAAGGAGAAACTTTGGGTTGTGTAGGTTACTAAAAGGAAAGCTAGAGGATAAAAGATTAGACCATATGATGCAGTGAACCCTGTGGTGTATGATGACTGTGGTTAATAGTACAAATACAAGAATGTTATTTCATGAATCATAAAAAAAATGAAATATCATCTCACACCCAGTAGAATGGCTACTGTTAAAAAATAGATTGTATTAGATTTAATAAGATAAATACATTGATATGTGTGGCAGTTTGAAATTACTTTATGAATCCCAAAAAAGAGAAAGATTATATTTCTAAACTTATCTGTTCCTCCGGGTGTGATACCCTTTGATTTCATTAAATTCAACTGGGGTGTCTTTGATTAGATTACCTATTAAGATTAAGGCTTTTTATATTTGACTCCATCAGTGAGCGTGACTCAGGTTGAGTCCCCAACCCCTCACAGGGTCTAATATAAACGGACACTCAACACAGACAAACACACGGAGAAGAGAGATCTCTTTCTTTTTTGATCCTGCTATGTGACAGAAAGTAGAAAGCTCAAACAACTAAAGTCCCAGGGAGAGATGAACGATTTTGCCTGATAGTTTACAACTGACCTTGGGAAGAGAGCCAAGACTGATGTAGGAAACCCTGAGAGAAAAGCCATATGCTGCAGCTGAAATTGGGAAGAGGCGGACCCTCAAGAGGAAGAGGAAGCCCTGAGGGAAAGGCAGAGACCATCTTGCTTCAACACATGGAATCTGATTTTGGTAAGAAAGAATCTTGAGTTGGAGTTTTTTACAGCCTTGGAACTGTATGCTTCTACCCCAAATAAATAGCCTTTATAAAAACCCAACAGATTTCAGACTAATGCAATATACATAAATTAGGTTTTTAAAATGTAAGATTATTTTTCTTTAAATTTTTCCCTTTGCAAACAGAAGAATCCATATGTTTCCCCCAAAGAGAAGCAAATTCTTCATGATCAGTCTTTATTATACTGAAATGTGAGCTTATACATATGTTAAAGTTACATGTGAGGGAAGTGGTTGTGGTTCAACTGATAGAGCATCCACCTACCATATGAAGGGTTCAGGGTTTGATACCCAGGCCTCCTGACCCCTGTGGTGCGAGCTGGCCCATGTGCAGTGCTGCCTGTGCATAAGGAGTGCCGTGCCATGCAGGGGTGTCTCCCGTGTAGGGGTACCCCATGCACAAGGTGTGTGCCCTGCAAGGAGAGCCACCCTGCACAAAAAAAGCTCAGACTGCCCAGGAGTGGTGCCACACACACAGAGAGCTGATGCAGCAAGATGACACACAAAAAAAAAACGACACAGTTTCCCAGTGCCACATGTCAAGGATGCAAGTGGACACAGAAGAACACACAGTGAATGGACACAGAGAGCAGACAATGGGGGGAAGGGGAGAGAAATAAATAAAATAAACCTTTAAAAAGAAAGTTACATGTGAATTGAAAAGACTATTGAAATCATGATAGGATTGGATAGAATCCTATCTATACTCTATAGAGAGTAGAGGAACCTTCTGTCCTGCTCATGAAACTCTAAGATAACTGTGGTGGACAGATTCCTAAAATGGCCCCCAAGATTTCCTGCTCCCTGATATATAATCTTTGCATAACCCTTGGGACTGTGATTTTGATGGATTTTACTGTTATTAGGTTATGTTATATGGCACCATTGACCTTAAAATAGGGAGGTAGTATGGGTGGGCCTGACTCAGTCACATGGGCCCTTTAAAAGCAGTGTTTTCCCAAGCTGGTTACCAATGAGAAAGTCTGTAATTCAAACCATAAGAAGGATTCAAAATGCTATTGCTTGTTTAAAAATGGGCAGAGTCATGTGGTAAGAAATATGGGCATCCTGTAGCTGCTGAGAAGGTCCTCTGGCTGATAGCCAGGAACAGAGACCTCATGAAGCAAACATTGAAAGAATTGAGGGAGACTATGGGGTTCTACAAAAATAGTAGGAGACTTCAATACACCATTTTCAGTAGTGGATAGAGCATTTAGACAGCAGATTTAAAAGGAAATAAAGGACTTGAACACTATGAACCAAATAGACCTAACAGGACTTTATAGAACACTGCAAACAACAACAATAGAATACATATTATTCTCAAGTGCACACAGGTTGTTTTCCAGGGTAGACCATATATTAGGTCACAAAACAAATCTCAATAAATTTTAAAAGATTGAAATTATACAAAGTATCTTCCCTGACTACAAAGGAATATTCACAAATATGTTGAAATTAAATGACACACTCTAAAACAGACAATGGTGACAAAGAAGAAATCACAAGGGAAATTAGAAACTACAGAGAGGTGAATAAAATGAAAAGTACAACACAACCTACCAAAAGTTATGGGATACAGCAAACACAGTGCTCAGAGGGAAATTTATAGCTGTAAACATCTACATTTTTTAAAAAATCCTAAATTAATAACCTAACTTCAGACTTTATTGGACTTTGAAAAAGGAGAGCAAACTAAACCAAAGTTAGCAGAAGAAAGGAAATAATAAAGATTGGAGGGGAGTGGGATGTAGCTCAAGTGGTTGAGCACCTGCTTCCCATGTACAA
Organism: Dasypus novemcinctus; assembly: GCF_030445035.2. Taxonomy (NCBI): domain Eukaryota; kingdom Metazoa; phylum Chordata; class Mammalia; order Cingulata; family Dasypodidae; genus Dasypus; species Dasypus novemcinctus. The sequence continues at coordinate 78,658,143 of NC_080679.1, read as the reverse complement.
CATCCTGGGTTCAATCCCTGGTAACTAAAGAAAAAAAGAAAAGATTAGAGTGGTGATAAATGAAACAGAATAGAAAAAAAAAAAAAACAAGATGAGAGGAACTGCAGGAAGATGGTAGTGAATTAGACAGGCAGGGCTCAACTGTCTCACAAAAACAATGGAGGAAGAGCCAAAAGCTGACTAAGGGACCTGCTTTGGGGGTCAGCAGACCAACACAGTGCTACACAACTTCTAGGAGGGAGTTGTGAGTTACCAAATCCATGCAGCTGAGAAGGGCTCCCCTCCCCCACCCCCAAGATATTAAGTTGGGGTAAAAGCCCTGGCTCACTGCAGTGGATTGAGAGGGGAACAGACATCTTCCTCCCTGTTAGTTGTTACAAGGTAAAAAGGAGGGGAAATGGTGGGGGGTGGCTGGCCAACAAGTGGTTGGCCAACAGAACCCACTTTGAATTTTGGCACTGCCAGACCAAAACACAGGAAAAACAGAGAGAGATACACCTCCTTGGAAAGATGTGCCAACAAGCACAATTTGCTGGCCAGTCTGGGAATTTCAAGACAAAACCTTCTGCTGGTACTCTCTGTACTCTAACCCACTGGAGAAAATCTGTGCTCCATTACTGAGCCCCTGGTACAGTTTTGATAACTTAAGGTGAACAATTTTAAAGACTAAGAATAAGTTGAACCAAATATCAAAGAAGAGCTGTGGGGGAAAAAACAATAGGCAAGACAGAGAAAGTGGCCATCAAAGTAAATTCACCAACATATTCAGATGCCTAGATATCAGCAAAAAATTACAAGCAATACTAGGAAACAGAAAGAGATGGCTCAGCCAAAGGAACAAACCAAAAATCCTGAAAATATAGAGGACTTAAGAAAATTAATCAATGATAATCACACTACTCTATTAAGTCAATTTAAAGAATTGAAAGAAAATATGACTAAAGAAATAAAGGCTATTAAGAAGACACTGGATGAGCATAAATAACAATCTGAAAGCCTGAAAAAGAAAAGTAACAGACCTTTTGGGAATGAAAGACATGATGGGTGAAATTAAAAATACATTAGTCACATGAGACAGAATTAGTGATTTCAAAGACAAAAATCTGAACTGGAAAAGACAGGAGAAGAATGGAAAAAATGGAACAGGGTCTCAGGCAGTTGAATGACAACATGAAACACAAATATGTGCATTATTGGTGCCCTACAAGAAGAAGAGAATGTAAAAGGGGCAGAAAGAATATTTGGGGAAGTAATTACCAAAAACTTCCTAAACCTTTTGAAAGACATAAATATCAATATCCAAGAAGGATAATCCACCCCAAATAGAATAAATCTGAATAGACCTACCCCAGGACACCTACTATTCAGAATGACAAATATCGGAGATAAAAAGAGGATTCTGAAAGCAGCAAGAGAAAAGCAAAGCATCACATACAAGGGAACCTCTGTAAGATTAAGTGCCAACCTCTCATCAGAAGCCATGGAGGAGAAAAGAAAGTGATATGATGTATTTAAGGTACTGAAAGAGAAAAACTACCAGCAAGTAATTCTGTATCCAGCAACACTGTCCTTCAAAAATGAGGGTGAGTTAAAATTCTTTACAGACAAACAAAAACTGATAGAATATATTATCAAAAGACCAGAATTACAAGAGTGCTGTAGCCTGAAAGAAAAAATCAAGGGCAAGAGACTGGGAGAAGAGTGTAGAAATGAAGATTACTAAGAAGGGTAAATTAAAGGATAAAAAGACAGACAATAGTATGATATGATAAGAGAAAGCCAAAGGACAAAATGAATGAAGTAAATAATGCCTTTTCAGTAATAATGTTGACTGTTAATGGCTTGAACTCCCCAATCAAAAGACATAGACTGATAGGAAGGATTTTAAAAATATGAGCCATCTATATGCCGTCTACAAGAGACTCACCTTAGGCATAAGAACACAACTGGGTTAAAAGTGAAAAACTGGAAAAAGATTCCATGCAAATAGTAACCAAAAAAGATCTTGAATAGCAATACTAATATTGGTCAAAATAGATTATAAGTGCAAAACTGTTATAAGGGATATATTAATAAAAGGGGCAACTCATCAAGAAGAAATAACTATATTAAATATTTATGCACCTAACCTTAGTCCCCTGTGATACATGAGATACACACTGGCAAAGCAGAAGGGAGAAATAGATGTCTCTACAATAATAGGTGGAGACTCCAATATGCCAGTCTCAGTATTAGATAGAACATCTGGAGTGAGGATAACGAAACAGTTTGAATAATATGGTAAATGAACTAGAACTAACAGACACCTATAGAGCATTGCACCTCAGAACAGTAGGATATGTGGGAGTGCGAACCAACGTTACTAAGCCGACCCGGCAACAGGCGTGTGCACAGCCTGAAGCCACAGTTCAGGGTGGCTGGAACGGGCGATCACGCCCTCAGCCTGGTACGGGCGAAGTGCCCTCAGCCTACCCGGGCCAGAGATATCAATAACGGTCGCCTCCCGCTATCTCCCGCCTAGCCTAACATCTGGTCGGCTCTCACTTCCCCTTTCCCCTCCCCCATTCCAAACCTCTCCACCTGCCCTCTGCCTAGCAACTGCTTACAACCACCTATCAGAAAGCAGTATCTGCCTGCACCTATCAAATCTCTCCATGCAGTCCCCAACCAATCCCTGTCCCTATAGATAGCAGAGCTAACCTGATATCTGCCCCCGTCCCTAGTAACTGCTTACGGCAACCAACCACAAGTCGCCTTTAGTTTAAGCCAATCAGAACCCTATGCGCCACCCTAAGCCCTATAAAAGTGTGTACCCTTCCGGAATAAACCAGACTTGTGCCACCAGCGTGTCTCCGCGAGTTTCTTCCCAGAATTTCGCGCACCCTCCACACCTCGGAGCCACCGAGAGAAGTCGCAGAGGCCTCCAGCGGCTCCTCTCCACCCGCCGGCAAGGATATACATTCTTTTTAAGTGCTCATGAATACTTCTCTAAAATAGATCATACATTGAGTCATAAAACAAGTCTCAATAAATTTTAAAAGATGGAAATTATACAAAATACTTTCTCTGATCATAATGGAATGAAGCTAGAAATCAATAATGGCAGAAAAAGAGAAAATTTATAAATATATGGAAACTGAACAACACACTCTTAAATAATCAGTGGGTCAAAGAAATTGCAAGAGAACTCAGCAAATATCTTGAGACAAATGAAAATGAGAACACAACATATCAAAACCTATGGGAAACACAAAGGCAGTGCTGAGAGGGAAATTTACAGCCCTTAATGCTTACATTAAAAAAAGAATGGGAAGCGGACTTGGCCCAGTGGTTAGGGTGTCTGTCTACCACATGGGAGGGCCGCAGTTCAAATCCCGGGCCTCCTTGACCTGTGTAGAGCTGGCCCATGCGCAGTGCTGATGCATGCAAGGAGTACCCTGCCACTCAGGGGTGTCCCCCGCATAGGGGAGCCCCATGCACAAGGAGTGTGCACTGTAAGGAGAGCCGCTAGTGCAAAAGAAAGTGCAGCCTGCCTAAGAATGGCACCGCCCACACAGAGAGCTGACACAAGATGACTCAGCAAAGGAGACACAGATTCCCGTGCTGCTGACAACAACAGAAAGGGACAAAGAAGATGCAGCAAATAGACACAGAACAGACAACCGGTGGGGAGGGGAGAAAAATAAATAAATCTTTAAAAAAAAAAAAGAAGAAAGAGCTAAAGTTGAAGATCTAACTGCACACCTAAAGGAACTATTAAAAGAACAGCAAACTAATCCCAAACCAAACTGAAGGAAAGAAATAGTAAAGATCATAGCAGAAATAAATGAAATCAAGAACAAAAAAACTATAGAGAAAATCAACACAACCAAAAGTTGGTTCTTTGAGAAGATCAACAAAATTGATAAACACTTAGCTAGACTGACAAAGAAAAAAAGAGAGAAGGTGCAAATAAAAACCTCCCAAAGAAATGCAAATCAAAACTCCAATGACATATCATTTCACGCCTATCAGAATGGCCACTATTAAAGACATAGAGAACTGTAAGTGGTGGAGAGGATGTGGAGAGATAGGAACACTTTTTCACTGTTGGTGGGAATGCAGAATGGTATAACCACTGTGGAGGACTGTTTGGCAGTTCCTGAAGAAGTTAAATATAGACTTGCCATGTGAACTGATAGCAGTGACACAGACAGACATCTGCATACCGATGTTCATAGTGGCATTATTCATGATAATCAAAAGTTGGAAACAATCCAGGTGTCCATCAACCAATGAATGCATAAGCAAACTGGTGTATTCTCATGATGGAATATTATGCAATGGTAAGAAGAAATGAAGTCATAAAGCATATGACAACATGGATGAACCTGGAGGATATTATGTTGAGTGAAGCAAGCCAGACACAAAATACTGTATGATTGCATTACTATGAGCCAAATATATTATGTAATGTATTGCATGATTTTAAAAAAAATTTATATGTATCCAGTACATTTGAGAAATTTGTTTTTATTTAACTGTATTTTCTTTTTAGTTTTTATTTATATTTTTAATTATTAAATGTTCAAAATAAAGTTTAAAAAAAAAAGATGAGCAGACATAGAGAGCACACAATGAGCAGACAACAAGTGCAAACAGTTGGGTGTGTGGGGGGGGGGTATGAGTAAAATACATCTTAAAAACAAAACCAGAACAAACAAACAAAAACCTCCCAAAGATGAAAAGCCCAGGACCAGAGGGCTTCACAGGTGAATTCTACCAATCATTTAAAAATGAACTAATACCGAGCTTTCTCAAGCTCTTCCAAAAAACTGAACAGGAAAGAATGCTACCAAACTCACTCTACAAAGCTAACATCACCTTAATACCAAAACCAGATAAAGATACTAGGAAAAAAGAAAACTACACACCAATATCTCTAATGAATATAGATGCAAATATCCTCAACAAAATACTTTCAAACCCAGTCCAAAAGCACATTAAAATCCATGATCAAGTGGGTTTTATCCCAGGTATGCAAGGATGGTTCAACACAAGAAAAATCAATTAGTGTAATAAACCACATTGATAAATTGAAAAGAAAAATCACATGATCCTCTCTATTGAAGCAGAAAAGGCATTTGACAAAATATAGCACCCTTTCTTGATAAAAACACTTCAAAAGATAGGAATAGAAGGAAGCTTTCTCAATATGGTAAAGTGCATATATGAAAAACCAACACCTGTCAGTGTAATCAATGGTGAAAGATGGAAAGCTTTCTTACTGAGATCAGGAACAAGACAATGTTGCCCACTGTCACCATTATTATTCAATATTGTGCTAGAGGTTCTAGCCAGGGCAATTAGGCTAGCTAAAGAAATAAAAGGGGGGAAGCAGATGTGGCTCAAGTGATTGAGCTCTCACCTACCATGGTTCAGTTCCTGGTGCCTCCTGGAGAAGATAAGCAAGACAGTGAGCTGGTGGGATGGGCAGGTGCAGTGCGCTTACAAAACAAGATGACACAACAAGGAGACACAAAGAGGAAAGACAATGAAAAGCACAAGAAAGCAGGGTGCTGAGGTGGCTCAAGTGACTGAGTGCCTCTTTCTCACATGGGAAGTCCCAGGTTTGGTTCCTGGGACTGAATACACAGACAAGCACACAGTGAATGGACAAAGAGAGCAGACAGTGAGTGCAAACAATAAGGGGGGAGGATGGGATAAATAAATAAAATAATTCTTTATAAATAAATAAAAGAAACAAGCACCCAAATAGGAAAGGAAGAAGTAAAACTTTCACTGTGTACTGATATGATCCTATATCTAGAAAATTCTGAAAAAATCCAAAACAAACCTACTAAAATCAATAGACAAGTTCAGCAAAGTGGTGGGATACAAGATTAAGATGCAAAAATCAATAACATAATCAACATTACTGATGTGCAATCTGAGAAGGAAATCAGAAAAAAATTCCATTTATAAACAATCAAATATTTAGGAATAAACTTAACCAAGGACATAAAGGACCTATATTCAGAAAACTGCAAAACATTGCTGAAAGAAACCAAAGAAGACTTAAATGAAAGGATATTCTGCATTCATGAATTGAAAGACTAAATATCACTAAGATATCAATTCTACATAAACTGATTTACAGATTCAACACAATCCCAATAAAAATCCCAATAGCCTTATTTGCAGAAATGGAAGAGCCAACAATCAGATTTCTTTGGAAGGGCCTGAATAGCCAAAAAATGTCTTTAAAATGAATAACAAAGTTGGAGGTCTCTCACTTCATGACTTTAAAGCATATTACTTAGATACAGTAGTAAAATCAACATGGTACTGGAATAAAGACAGATGGATTGACCAATGGAACTCAGTAATAGACCCTCACACATCTATAGACAAGTGATTTTTAAAAATGTTTTTCCTTTATTATACAGTCAAGTGATTTTTGACAAGGCTGTTAGGCCCATCCAGAACAGTCTATTCAACAAATGGTGCTCGGAGAACTGGATAGCCATATCCAAAAGAAAGAAAGAGAACCCCCCATCTCACACCTTATTAAAAAATTAACTCAAAATGGATCAAGGACCTAAACATAAAAGCAACAACCATAAAATTTCTAGAAGAAAATGTAGGAAAACATCTTCAATATCTAGTGGCAAGTGGTAGTTTCTTAAACCTTACACCTAAAGCTTGAGCAACAAAAGAAAAAGTAGATAAATAGGACCTCCTCAAACTTTAACACTTTTGTACCTCAACGGACTTTGTCAAAAGGGTGGAGAGACAGCTGACTCAATGGGAGAAAGTATTTGGCCATCACATATCTGATAATGGTTAATACCCACTGTAACAGTTTGATATGGTTATGAATTCCAAAAATAGATATTGGATTATGTTTGTGATCTGGTCTATACCTGGGCATGATTGAGTTATGATTGGGGCTTTGATTGGGCCACATCATTAGGGCATTGAGTCCCCACCTCTTGGTGGGTAGGAACTCACAGATAAAAGGCATGGCAAAGGACAGAGTTGAAGGTTTTTGATGTTGGAGTTTGATGCTGAAGCCTTAAGCTGGAGCCCCAGGAAGTAAGCTCACAGAGGAAAGAGAAGCAAGCCCCAGGAAGGAACACAGGAAGACTGAACCCTCACAGACGTCGTAAGCCATCTTGCTCCAACATGTGAAAATAGACTTTGGTGAGGGAAGTAACTTATGCTTTATGGCCTGGTATCTGTAAGCTCCTACCCCAAATAAATACCCTTTATAAAAACCAACCAATTTCTGGTATTTTGCATCAGCACCCCTTTGACTGACTAATACACCCATGATATATAAGGAGATCATACACCTTAACAATAAAAAGGCAATATACCTGATTTTAAAATGGGCAAAAGACTTGAAATGATGGTTGTCCAAGGAAAAAATACAAATGGCAAAGAAACACATGAAAAAGTGTTCAACATCGCTAGTGATTAGGGAAATGCAAATCAAAACTATAATGAGATATAATTTCACACCTATTAGACTGGCCACTATTAAAAAGTTGGAACACTGTAAACGTTGGAGAGAACTGTTGGTGGGAATGCAGAATGGTACAGCCACTGTGGAGAACTGTTTGGCTGTTTCTAAGGAAGCTGAATATAGACTTGCCACATGACCCAGAAATACCATTACCAGGTATATATCCAGAAGAACTGAGAGCAGTGACATGAACAGACATCTGCACACTGATGTTCCTAGTGGCATTATTCATGATTATCAAAAGTTGGAAACAACCCAGGTGTCCATCAACTGATAAATGAATAAACTAATTGTGGTGTATACACACAATGGAATATTATGCAGTGGTAAGAATAAATGAAGTCATGATGCATATGAAAACATGGATGAACCTGGAGGACATTATGTTGAGTGAAGCAAGCCAGACACAAATGCTGTATGATTGTGCTATTATGAACCAAATATATTATGTAAACTCATGGAGTTACTATTTAGACTATAGGTCACCAGAAAATAGAATGAAGAGTGGAGAATGGAAAGCTGATGGTTAATCTGTGCAGAATTCGTTAAAAGGATGTTTGTAAACCTTTGGAAATGAGTAGAAATGTTGAGAGCACATCATGCTGTTTGTGACTAGCAGAGCTATTATTTTGGTATGACAGTGGTTAAAAGGGAGAACCTAAGGACAGTTATATGCTTAGAAGGAAAGCTAAGATATGTAACTTGGAACTGTATAACACAGTGAAACCTCATGGAAAATACAAATATGGGTGATATTGCATATGTAAGACTGCTTTTACAAAATACAAGTACAAATAAAATAGAAAGAAGGAAACAGAATAGAGCTACATATGGCAAGGGAAGCATTGAGATATTGAGAGGAGATGTGTTTTGCTTGTTTGTTTGTTTTGGTCTTTTATATTGTTGTTATTGTTTCTGGAATAATGAAGATGACCTAGGGATGATTGGAGTGATGAATGCACAAATATGATATTGTACCAAATACCATTGATTGTACACTTTGGATGGATTTATGTTCTATTATTATGTATCAGTAAAATTGATTTGTTAATAAAAACAATAGAGAGAATCAATGAAAAATAAGTCAGTTCTTTTAAAAGATCAATAAAATTGACAAACCTTTAGCTAGACTAACAACAAGAAAAAGAGAAAGGGCACAAAAACTAAAATCAGGAATGAAAGGGATGACATTACCATTGACCTTCCAGTAATAAAAGGACTATAAGAGAATACTCTGAACAAGTATATGCCAATTATATAACCTAGATAAAATGGACAAAATCCTAGAAACAAATTACCTAAACTGACTCAAGAAAGAGAAACTCACAATAGATTGAGTCGGTAATCAAAAACCTTCCAACAAAGAAAAAGTTCGGAAGTAGGTGGCTTCACTGGTGAATTCTACCAAACACTCAAAGGAAAATTAGCACCAATCCTTCTCAGACTCTTCCAAAATATTGAAGAGGAGGGAATATTTCTTAACTCATTCTATGAGGCCAATATTACCGAAATAACAAAGACAGATAAAGATATCATGAAAAAGGAAATTATAGGCCATATCCCTTATGAATATAGATGCAAAAATCCTCAACAAAATACTAGTAAACAGAATCTGACAGCACATTAAAATGATTATATATCATGACCAATTGGGATTTATCCCAGAAATATGAGTGGCTCAACGTAAGAAAGTCAACCAATATAATTCACCATATTAACAGAATAAAGGAAACAATCCTCCTTTTGAGAACCACCTACTTAAATCTTAAAGGTCCATACCTTTTATTTGTGAAACAAGTGAAGATAGAGCAACTGTACATACTAAACAGATTATTTTTAAAGTTACTTATACAAATGTCCTTATCACCAAGTCCTCAGCTCTGTTAGAGCACAGCAATCATCCTCTGAGTGTTAATGAATATTTTTAATATATCAATTTTATTGAAACATATTAATAAAGCATATAATTCATGCAAAGTGTACAATTAATGGCATTTGGTATAATCACATAGTTGTGCTTTTTTTTGCTTTGATCATTATTAGAGCATTATTGAGATATATTCACATACCATTTGATCTACCTAAAGTGTGTAATCAATGATTTTAGCAAAATCAAAATGTCATGCATTCATCATCACAAAAAGTTTTTAGAATGATTTCATTACTCCAAAAAGAAAAACTCCATACCCCTTAGCATGCCTTCTCTAGCACTACATAATTACTAATCAAATTTCATCTTTATAAATTGATTTATATCTGCATTTTATAGAAATGGAATTATGCAATATGTTACACAATATATTTGGTTCATAGTAACATGATCATACAGTATTTGTCCTTTTGTGTCTGGCTTGCTTCACTCAACATAATGTCCTCCAGGTTCATCTATGTTGTCCTATTGTCATATTCTTTACAACTTCATTTCTTCTTACTGCTGCATAATATTCCATCCTGTGAATACACCACAGTTTGTTTATCCATTCATTGGTTGATGGACACCTGGTTGATGGACAATCCAGGTCTGAACATTGTGCCGCTATGAACATTGGTGTGCAGATGTCTGTTCATGTCACTGCTCTCAGTTCTTCTAGGTATATACCCAGTAGTGGTATTGCAGGGTCAGGTGGCAAGTCTATAGTCAACTTCTTTAGGAAATGCCAAACAGTCTTCCACAGTGGCTGTACCAGTCTGCATTCTCACCAACAGTGTAAAAGTGTTCCTATTTCTCCACATCCTCTCCACCACTTATAGTTCTCTATCTCTTTAATAGTGGCCATTCTGATAGGTGTGAAATATCTCATTGTAGTTTTGAGTTGCATGTCCCTAATCATTACTGATGTCAAACATTTTTCATGTGTCTTTTGCCATTTGTATTTCTTCTTTGGACAAATGTCTATTCAAGTCTTTTGCCCATTTTTAAATCAAGCTGTGATGATTAGGAGTTCCTCTGGCTTTGCCCAAGCTGCTTGGGGGCGAGGTGTTAGATGGACGCACAGCGGGCACGAAGAATGCTGCGGAGACGGCAAGTGGTAGTAACATGCAGTCTGCTTTATTGAGGAAGTGCTGGACAATATATATTGTGGGGTGAGGGGACGGGGCAGGCAGGAGGTGGCGTGTGGGGCGTTGGTTGGTCGGGGCTGGTGGGAGTTAGGCAATGTGAAAGTTGGTCGGTAGGGATTGGCCAGTGGTCGTTGGATGACGTGACCCCGGCGAGGGGGATGAGGGGGAGGCAGTAGGTCGGGCTTAGCGGTTAGGTGGGAATGGTTGAGAGGGCGTGGCTCGCCCGTGCCTCGGGGAAGAGCGGGCGGCCGGTTCACCAGACAGGGAGGGCGGGACTCGCCCATGCCCCTGCGGAGAGCAGGAAGCCCTTCCGTTCTACCGGTTCCCTTGGCCCACCGCAGCTCGCCTGGATAGCCTTCCCTCAAAGTTGTTTGTCTTTTTATTGTTGAGTTGTAACATCTCTCTCTATATCATGGATATTAAACTTTTATTGGACATGTGATTTCCAAATATTTTCTCCCATTGAGTTGACTGCCTTTTCACCCTTTTGACAAAGTCCTGTGAGGTACAAGAGTGTTTAATTTTGAGGAGGTCCCATTTATCTATTTTTTTTCTTTTGTTGCACATGCTTTGGGTGTAAGATCCCAGAAACTATCACCTACCACAAGGTCTTTAACATGTTTCCCTACATTTTCTTCTAGTAGTTCTATGGTCCTGGCTCTTATATTTAGGCCTTTGATCCACTTTGAGTTGATTCCTGTATAGGGAGTGAGATAGGGGTCCTATTTCATTGCAGATATCCAGATCTCTCCAGCACCATTTGTTGAAGAGACTGTTTTGTCCCATTAATATGGACTTGATAGTTTGTCAAAAGCCAGTTGACCATAGAGGTGAGGGTTTATTTCTGGACTTTCAATTCTATTCCGCTGATCAATGTGTCTATCTTTATGCCAGTACCAAGCTGTTTTGACCACTGTAGCTTTGTAATGTTTCCGGGTCAGGCAGTGAAATTCCTCCTTTCTATTTCAAAATGCTTTTGGCTATTGGGTGCACTTACCTTTCCAGATGAATTTGGTAATTGCCTTTCCTATTTCTACAAAGTGGGCTGTTGGAATTTTGATTGGTATTACACTGAATCTATAAATCATTTTGGGTAGGACTGACATCTTCACAATGTTTAGTCTTCCAATCTATGAATACAGAATGTCTTTCATTGATTTCTTTTAGCATTGTTTTGTAGTTTTCTGCATATAGGTCCTATACTTCTTTGATTAAATTGATTCCTAGGTATTTGAGTCTATTTGTTGCTATTGTAAATGGAATTGTCCCCCGATTTCTTCCTCAGATTGTTTGATACTAATGTACAAAAATATTACTGATTTTTAAAAAATATATATTTTTTAATTTTTAAATGTTTTAGATGACATAAACGTAACAAAAAATATAAAGGATTCCTATATGCTCCACTCTTTCCCCTTCCCACACATTCCTACATTAACAACATCCTTCATTAGTGTGGTACATTTGTTAGAATTGATGAACCCAAGTTGAAGCACTGCTACTAACCATGGACTACAGTTTATATTATAATTTACATTTCATGCTGCACAGTTTTCTAAGTTATGACAAAATGGCCTGTAATGTCATACAGGACAAATCCAACGTCCCAAAAATGCCCCCATATTTCACCTCTTATTCTCTCCTCCATCCCTCAGAACCTCTGGCAGCCCCTGCCTTTACATCAATGATAAGAGTTCTTCCACTGCTAGAATAATAATAAGTCTATTGTAGAATAATAATAATAAGTCTTCTTTAGTCCATTGTTCATTCCCCAATCTTGGAATGCCCACTCTGCTTCTAGTTGAGAGGGGGCTTAGAGCACATGGGGCAGATGGATGAAACTGTCTTCCTTGCCACTGCAGACATTCTGTCTCCCTTGGATGGGTGTTGTCCACCATCATTTCCTGTTATTTGTCCTGGGTGAGTCCAATGAACTGGAGAGTAGATGCTGCAACTCTGCTGAAATTCAGGGCTCAACTGGAACATGAATGGACCAAAGATTTAAGTCTCAAGGACATATATTTAGCAAGTATGGTGCTAATTATAGGTTCAAATAAAAGAGGGCAGAAGAGTTATGTGTACAGAAACTCTAAGTGAGGTTAACTCTGTTATACTGGGGAGCATAAATTCCTAAGTAAGGCCCACTAATAGGTGCTGAATTCCTGAGCTGTCTGCCCTGCTTATAGTTTCTGGATATCTCTAGAGCCCTCAGGAGCCCCACTATTTCAGGTACTGTTTACTGTGGACTCAATGAGATCCTGCAGAGACTTGCATAGGTATAACCCCTGGAATGACCTTCCGGACTTACTTTGAAATCTCTTAGTCATAAACACTCATTTGTATTTACCATTTCCCCCTTTTGGCTAAGGCTTTTTCCAGATGCATTGCTAGTTGGTGCCTGGTCATAATCCCTTGATATCAAGGAAGCTCATTCCCCAGAGTCATGTCCCACACCAGGGGGAAGGTAGTGTGTTTTTGTGCTGAGTTTGGCTTAGAGAAAGGACTCATTTGAGCAAAAAGAGGCTTTCAGGAGGTAACTCTCAGGCAATATATAACACTAGGCTAAGTTTCAATTTCACAAGAAAAGGTTCATAAGTACAGTCATCAATTCAAGGGCCCGACATAATGATCTGTCTTCCTTCACTAGACATTGCCCTTGCACTCAGGGTATTCTTGCTGTTCATTTAGAGAATGTAGCAGAACTTCCCAGGATGAGAATTCAATATTCTTTTGGTTATTCTGTGGCTCTCCACCCATTGAGACAATGTCCCATGAATACTTGAACATATTCATATGTCTTAGAGGCATGTGCGGTCACCCCTCGGGCTGAAGTGTGGTTTGCTGGCCTGGCAGGGGAGCAGCCGTGGTAGGCCTAGTTCCGCTGCCCCCATGATGGGGTGGCTGGTCGGACTCACCGCCACCCCTGAAGGGAGCTCGGCATGGGCGCAGAGTGCCCTCGGGTCTCCCCTTCTCGGCAGCCATGCTTCCGCGGCCGCCCCTCCTCCCGGATGGCGCCACACGATGCCTGTGGGGCGGCACCCTTCTTCTTCTTTCTCCCTGCGCAGGCGCAGGGCGGAAAATTCCAGTCTGCCCTTTTCCCCTCCCCCGACAGCAGCAACAGCCAGGCATGGGCAGAAAAATCCAGTCTGCCCTTTTCCCTCCCCCCGACAGCAGCAACAGCCAGGTGTGGGCGGGAAACTCAAGTCTGCCCTCCACCCCAGCAACAGCAGCCACCAATCCCTAAACCCTGCCCCTTCCCCCAGCAGCAGTGACAGCCAATCCCTAACCACCACCCCTCCCCCGTCCAGTACCGCCCACTGACCTTTCGCCGGCAACCAATCAGAACAGGGCGTGGCTTCGACCAATCAGCCTTCCCCAGCCCCTATAAAACTGTTGCCTCTCCCTCAGTAAAGTGGACTTGCGTGTTTACCTTGTCTCCATGGTAGTTCTTCTGCCGTGCGCCCTCCAGTCCTGAGAGCCCCCGACAAGGGCCTGGCCTCCCTTGTCCCCAGTTCGTCGCCTGCTTCTCCGGGCGACCCCTTCGTCGCCGGCTTCGCCGGGTGACCCCGTCAGCCGAACCGCGCAACCCCTTGTGAGACCGATCCCTCGTCTGCTGCCGGACCGACCCCTCGTCCCAAGTGGGACCGACCCCTCGTCCCAAGCGGGACCGACCCCTCATCCAGAGCTGGACCGACCCCTTGTCCGCAGCCAGACCCCACCTCTACCGACCGAGCAAGCCGCCGCAGCATGCCCCAGATGAACCCCTTCCTGTGCATCCCCACATCACTGAGAATTCATACCAGTGGTCTCCCCCACCACTGCTGTAACCCTTCTGCGATCCAAAACCACTCCAAAAATTGAAGCCAACAAAAAAATAAAATAAAATTTATAAGAAAATGAAATAATTTTAAAATAATAAAACACAAAATTAAAATAATCTAAAATAATTTAAATTTTAAATTTAGACATTATGTCTTTCATCACTGTAAGATCTGTTGTCTTGTATGTACAGTGACATTTTCTTCCATATATTCCCCCATTGTCTTATTTTTTTCATTTTATCTTCAAAGGAGCTTTAGGATACAGAAAAGTCACATAGAGAATACGGGTGATTCCAATATACCCAATGCCCCCTCTCCCTTATTAAGAATATTTTACATATTGATGGTACATTTGTTACAATTGATGTACAAATATTGAAGCATTGCTACTAACCATGGTCAATGGTTTACATTATGGTTTACATTTTGGATTGTACACTTTTTATAGTTTAGACAAAGTGTGAAGGGGCCTATATCCATTATTGCAAGATCAAGTTGAACAATTCTAATGCTGTGAAAATGCCCTAAGTTCCATCTATTCTATTCTTCCCTTCCCCTCCCCCAGGAATCTATGGTAATTACTAAGTTTCAGTTTTTGAAAAATAAGATTCATAGTTACTTGAAATAATATCGAGGGCTTAACATATTGGTCTGTTTTTCGTCTAATTCAGAAGATAGCAGGACTCCCCAGGATGGGATTCTAATATTTTCTTGTTAATGTGTGGGTCTCCACCCACTGATATAACACACTATGACAAGATGAACACTTTGATGTTACACAGAAACCTGCCCGAAGTGTACCCTCTCGCGTATACCCTCCCACACTGACACCCTACATCAGTCACCCTCCCCTGCCATATTTGCAAAAAGAATATTTCCAACATTATAGGTTTAACCACAGACCTGCAAATCCCCAGAGTTCATCTGCTTCTCCCCTCTACCCCCCTCCCAGTCCTATGGATAGTTCCACCTAATCCCCCCAACCTATTACCCCTCACAGACCAGCACCATTGAACCCAATCATGTCACAGCACCACTGTCACACCCATTCACTGCTCAACCACACCCTTCCACCTTATCTTAGATAATGCCCAAATGGGCATAAGCTCACCACCCTCTATTCCTTTTCTGTCTCCTGTAAACCTTCTTCCAGACTCTAGCTCTGTGAGTCTGCTCAGTGTGCTTAATTCATATCAGTGAAGTCATATATTTGTCCTTCAATGCCTGGCTTACTCCACTCAACATAAGGTCTTCAAGATTCATCTACGTTATCCCTTGTATCAATACTGCATTCCAAAAAAAAAAAAAACAGAACAAAACAAAATAAAATACTGCATTCCTTCTTACAGCTGAGTAATATTCCATTGTATGTTTAAACCACAGTCTGCTTATCCATTCATCTGTTGATGTACTTTTGGGTTGCTTCCAACTTTTGGCAATAGTGAATAATGCCATTATGAACTTTCATGTGCATGTTATCTGTTCATGTCCCTGCTTTCAATTGTTCTGGGTATATACCCAGCAGTGGAATTGCTGGATCATATGGCAGTTCTATAGTTATTTTCCTGAGGAACCCCCAAACTGTCCTCCACAATGGCTTCACCATTCTACATTCTCACCAGCAGTGGATAAGCATTCACTTTCCTTCACATCCTCACCAACATTTGAAGTCCTCTGTTTTTTTAAAGACACCAGTCTAATGTGTATAAGAGGATATCTCATTGTAGTTTTTGATTTGCATTTCCCTAATTGCTGGTGATGTTGAACATCTTTTCATGTGCTTTTTAGCCATTTGTATTTCTTGGAGAAGTGTCTATACAAATTTCTTGCCAATTTTTTTTAAAGATTTTATTTCCCCCCTTCCCCTCCTTCTGCCCTGCTGTTTTTGGGGTCTGTGTTGTCTTCTCTTCTCATTTTCTCTCCTCTAGGATTCACCGGGATTCGATCCTGGACACCTCTGATGGGGGGAGAGGTTCCCTGTCAATTGCACCACCTCAGTTCCAGGTTTGTGCACACTTCACCTTGACTCTTCCCTTGTCTCTTTTTTGATGCATCATCATTTTGCTGTGTGATTCACTTGCACAGGGCACTGGCTCACTGTGTAGGCACTTGGCTCACCATGTGGGCACTCAGCTCACCGCACGGGCCCTGGGTTGCCACACGGGCATGCTTTCTCTTCTTTTTCACCAGGAGGCCCCAGAGATTGAACCCAGGTTCTCCCATATGGCAGGCAGAAGCTCTATCAGTTGAGCCACATCCACTTCCCCCTTGCCCATTTTTTAAATGAGGCTGTTTTAAATGAGGTTGTTTGTCTTTTTATTTTTTAGATATAGGGTTTCCTTATACATGCCAGATATTAGGCCCCTATTGGATAGTTGATTACCAAATAAATTCTTTCACTGGGTAGGCTGAATTTTCACTTTCTTGATAAACTCCTATGAAGTGCAAAGGTTTTTAATTCCGAGAAGGTCCCATTTATCTATTTTTTTCTTTCATTGCTCGTGCTTTGGGTGTAGTTTATGAAACCATTTCCTACTACAAGATTTCATAGATGCTTCCCTACATTATCTCCTCAGGGCTTTATGGACTTGACTCTTTAGATCTTTGATCCATATTAAGTTAATTTTTCTATAGGGTATGAGATGGTGGTCCTTTCTCATTCATTTGGAAATGGAGATTCAGTTCTCTGAGGACCATTTGTTGCAGAGGCCATTCTCTTCCAGTTGATTGGGCTTCATGGCCTTGTTGAATATTAGTTGACTGTATATGTGAGAATCTACATCAAAACTCTCAATTCAGTTCCATTGTTCAGTATGTCTATCCTTGTGCCGGTACCACATGGTTTTGACCACTGAAGCTTTGTAGTATGTTTTGAAGTCAGGTAGACATGGGAGGTCTGCGGTTCAAACTCCGGGCCTCCTAGACCCGTGTGGAGCTGGCCCATGCGCAATGCTGATGCATGCAAGGAGTGCCGTGCCACACAGGGTGTCCCCTGCATAGGGGAGCCCCATGCGCAAGGAGTGCACCCCATAAGGAGAGCCGCCCAGTGTGAAAGAAAGTGCAGCTTGCCCAGGAATGGCGCCACACACACGGAGAGCTGACACAACAAAAAGAAACACAGATCCTGTGCTGCTGACAACAGAAGTGGACAAAGAAGAAGACACAGCAAATAGACACAGAGAACAGACAACCGGGGTGGGGAGGGGGGAGGGGAGAGAAATAAATAAATAAATCTAAAAATTAAAAAATTAAAAAAACAAAGTCAGGTAGTGTGATTCCCCCAAATTCTTTTTCTTTTTCTATATGTCTTTTGCTATTCAGGGCCCCTTGCCCTTCCACATAAATTTTCATAGTTAGCTTTTCCAATTCAGTAAAAAATGCTGTCGTAATTTTTATTGGGATTGCATTAAATCTGTAAATCAATTTGGGTAGTATGGGCATCTTAATGATGTTTAGTCTTCCAATCCATGAACAGGGAATATTCTTCCATTTATTTAGGTCTTCTTTGATTTCTTTTAACAATGTTGTATAGTGTTCTGCATACAAGTCCTTTACATCTTTAGTTAAGTTTATTCTTAGGTATTTTATTCTTTTGGCTGCTATTGTAAATAGAACTTTTTTTAAATGTCCTCTTCAGATTCCTCATTATTGGTATATAGAAATGCTACTGATTTTTGCACATTGACCCGCTATCCTGCCACTTTACTGAACTCATCAGTTCTAGAAGCTTTGTTGTTCATTTCTCAGGGCTTTCTATGTATAGGATCATGTCATTTTCAAATAGTGAAAGTTTTACTTCTTCTTTTCCAATTTGGATGACTCTTTTAAAAATCCTTTTCTTGCCTACATGCCCAAGCAAGTACTTCCAGAGCAATGTTAAATAAGAGCAGTGACAGTGGGCATCCTTGTCTTGTTCAAAATCTTAGATGGAAAGCTTTTAGCATTTCACCATTGAATGCAATGTCAGCTGTGGGATTTTCATATATACCTGTTATCACATTGAGGAAGTTTCCTTCTATTCCTATCTTTTGAAGTGCTTTTATAAGGAAAGGATGCTGGATTTTATCAAATGCTTTTTCTGCATCAATAGAGATTATCATGTGATTTTTTTCCTTTCGATCTGTTAGTGTGATGTATTACATTGTTTGATTTTCTTATGTTGAACCATCCTTGCCTACCAAGGATGAAATCTATTTTGTCATGGTTTACAATTCATTTGATGTGTTGTTGAATATGACTGATTAGTATTTTTTTGAGGATTTCACCATCCAGATTCATCAGAGAAATTGGTGTATAATTTTCCTTTCTTGTGGCATCTTTTTTTTAAAAAAAAAAAGATTACTTTTTTCATTGATCCCCCCATTGGCTGCTCTCTGTGTCCATTCACTGTGTGTTCTGTGTTTGCTTATCTTCTCTTTAGGCGGCACAGGGAACTGATCCTGGGAGCTTCCAGACTGGGAGAGAGGTGCTCAATCTCTTGCACCACCTCAGTTTCCTGGACTGTTCTGTCTCTTATTGTGTCTCCTCCATGTCTCTCTTTGTTGCTTCATCTTGCTGCACCAGCTCTACCCTTGGGCCAGCTTGCTGCATGGGCCAGCACTCCACTCAGGCCAGCTTGCCATGTGGGCCAGTTTGCCACACAGGCCAGCATGCCTTCACCAGAAGTCCCTGGGAATCAAACCCTGGACCTCCCATATGATAGACAGGAGCTCATTCACTTGAGCCACATATGGTTCCCTCTGTGGCATCTTTATTTGACTTTGGTATCAGTTGGCATCATAGAATGAGTTAGACAATAGTCCCTCCACTTCTATTTTTTGAAAGAGTTTAAGCAGGATTGGTGTTAGTTGTTTCTGGAATGTTTGATAGAATTCACTGGTGAAGCCATCTGGTCCTAGACTTTTCTTTGTTTGGAGATTTTTTTTGTGTGGTGGATTCAATCATTTTAAATGTGATTAGTTTGCTAAATTATTGTATTTCTTGTAGGTCAGTGTAGGTTGTGCTTTTTTAGAAATTTGTCCATTTCATCTAGGTTGTCTAGTTTTTTGGCCTATAGTTTCTCATAATATCCTCTTATGATCCTTTTTATTTCTGTGAAGTCAGTCGTAACTCACACACCCCGCCGCCCACCCCCCCCCCCCGCCACCCCGTGCATGTCTGATTCTATTTATTTGCATCTTCTCTCTTTTCTTCATTAGTCTAGCTAGGGGTTTGTCAATTTTATTGATCTTCTCAAAGAACAAGGTTTTGGTTTTGTTGATTTTCTCTATTGTTCTTTGTTCTCAATTTCATTCATTTCTGCTTTATTATTTCCTTCCTTCTGCTTGCTTGAGATTGGTTTGCTATTCTTTTTCTAGTTTCTCTAGTTGTTCAGTTAGATCTTTGATTTTATCTCTTTCTTCTTTTATAATTTAGGCATTTATGGCTATAAATTTCCTTCTCAAGACTGCCTTTACTGTATAATATAAGTTTTGATAAGTATTGTTCTCATTTTGTCTCAATATATTTTCTGATTTCACTTGCAATTTCTTCTTTGACCCACTGATTATTTAGCAGTTTGTTGTTCAACCTCTATATATTTGTGAATTTACCTCTCTTCTGTCTATTATTGTTTTCCAGTTTCATTCCATTATGATCTGAGAAAGTGCTTTCTATAATTTCAATCTTTTTATATTTATTGAGAGTTGCATTGTGCCCTAATATGTGGTTTGTCCTGGAGAAAGACCCATGGACACTTGAGAAGAATGTATAATGTGCTGAATTTGGGTGCAATGTTCTGAATAATGCTGTTAAGTTCTCTGTTTCCTTGTTGATCTTCTGTCTAGTTGTTCTATCTAATGATGTGAATGGGGTGTTGAGTCTCCAATGACTATTGTAGAGATGTCTCTTTCTCCCTTCGGTTTTACCAGAATTTGTCTCATGTATTTTGGGGCACCCTGGTTAGGTGAATAGATATTTATGACATATCTTCCTGGTGGATTGTCCCTTTTATTAATATATAATGGTCTTCTGTATCTCTTATAACATTTTTGCATTTAAAGTCTGTTTGTCTCATATTAGTATAGCTACCCCTGCACTCTTTTAGTTACTGTTTGCATGGAGTATCTTTTTCTTTTTTAAGATTTATTTTTATTTTATTTCTCTCCCCTTTCCCCCTTTCCCCCGCCCCCCCCCACCCCAGTTGTCTGTTCTCTGTGTCCATTTGCTGCGTGTTCTTCTTTGTCCACTTCTGTTGTTGTCAGCAGCACGGGAATCTGTGTTTCTTTTTTTGTTGCGTCATCTTGTTGTGTCAGCTCTCTGTGTGTGTGGTGCCATTCTTGGGCAGGCTGCACTTTCTTTCATGCTGGGAGGCTCTCCTTATGGGGCACACTCCTTGCACATGGGGCTTCTCTATGCGGGGACACCCCTGTGTGGCACGGCACTCCTTGAGCGTATCAGCACCGCACATGGGCCAGCTGCACATGGGTCAAGGAGGCCCGGGGTTTGAACCACGGACCTCCCATGTCATAGATGGATGCCCTAACCACTGGGCCAAGTCTGCTTCCCCTGGAGTATCTTTTTCAACCTTTCACTTTCAGCCTCTTTGTACCCTGGGTCTAAGGTGAGTCTCTTGTAAGTAGCATATGGATGGCTCATGTTTTTTTATCCATTTTGTCAGCCTATAATTTTTGGCTGGGGAGTTTAACACATTCACTTTCAATGATATTGCTGTAATGCATTATTTACTTCCACCATTTTATTCTTTGGTTTTCATATGTTGCAACTTTTTTTTTTTTCTGTCTTTTTTACTCTTTTGGTTATCCTTTTTTTTCAACAATGTTTTGTAGTTTTTTAAAAAGATTTATTTATTTATTTCTCCCCCCTCCCTCCATTGTCTGCTCTCTGTATCCATTTGCTGTGTGTTCTTCTGTGTCTGCTTGTATTCTCATTAGGCAGCTCTGGGAACTGATCCTGGCACCTTCTGGAGTGGGAGTGAGGCAATCATTCTCTTGCACCACCTCAGCTCCCTGTTCTGCTATGTCTCTTATTGTTTCTCCTCTGTGTCTCTTTTTTGTTGTGTCATCTTTCTGTGCCACCTCTCCATGTTGGCCAGCACTCCTGCACCGGGAGGCACTCCCATGTGGGCCAGCAGTCTGCGTGGGCCAGCTCACCACACAGGCCAGCTTGCCTTCACCAGGAGGCCCTGGGCATTGAACACTGGACTTCCTATAGGGTAGATGGGAGCCAAACTGCTTGAGCTACATCTGCTTCCCTGGTTATCCTTTCTTTTATTCTTTCTTCTTTACTTTTCTCCAAGCATCTCTCTCCTGTCTTTTTCTTTAAGACTCTAAGGCTTCCTTTAATATTTCCTGGAAATGTGAATTCTTTTTACAAACTCTCTTAGTTTCTGTTTGTTTGTGAATATTTTATACTCACCTTCATATATATATATTTACATTTCTATAACTGTCCTGTATACATATAAATTTTTTTGAATCATATAATATGTTACACAATATATTTGTTCATAGTAACACAATCATACAGTTATTTGTCCTTTTATGTTTGGCTTGCTTCACTCAACATAATGTCCTCCAGGTTCATCTATACTGTCATATAGACAATGTCCTTCATATTTGAAGGACAATTTCTGAATAAAGAATTCTCAGCTGGAAGTTTTTCTCTTTCAGTATCCTAATTGTATTATACCACTGTCTTCTTGCCTCCATGGTTTCTGATGAGACATCTGCACTAAGTCTTACTGGATATCCCCTGTATGTGATGGTTTGCTTCTCCCTTGCTACTCTCAGAATTTTCTGTTTTTCTTTGATGTTTGACATTCTGAGTAGTATGTGTCTTGGAGTAGGTCTACTAGGATTCATTCTGATTGGGGTATGCTGAACTTCTTGGACATGTAAATTCATTTATTTTGTGAGAGTTGGGAAATTTCAGCTATTATTTCCTTAAATACTCTTTCTGCCCCCTTTCCCTTCTCTTCTGGAACTCCCATGGTATGTATGTTGTTTTGTTTTGTGTTGTCTTTCAGCTCTTGAGCCTCTGCTCAATTTTTCCCCCACTCTTTTCTCTCTCTGTTCTTTTCTTTCTTCGATTTCAGCTGTCCTGTCTTCAATATCACTTTTTCTCTCCTCTATCATTTCAAGTTTGCTATTGTATGCCTCTAATGTGTTTTTTGATCTCCCTTATCATGTCTTTCATTCCCATGAGCTCTGTTACTTTTCTACTCAGGTTTTCAAATTCTTTTTTTGTGCTTGTTTAATGTCCTCTTGATATTGTTTCTCTTTAGCCAGTTGTCTTTAGTTGTCTTTAGTTGTCATAAAACTCATTAATTTGATTTTGTCTCTTTAGTTGTCTTTCAACTCATTAATTTGATTTTGGAAATTTAAATGCATCTTGTTAATTAGTTGACTCAAATCCTGCATCTTTCCTGGGACTTTGATATATTCCTTTTCTTAGGACATGGTCTCCATTTTCTTAGTATGATCCATAATTTTTTGCTGATGTCTAGGCACCTGATTAGGGCCTTGTGGAGGGAGGATATAAAGACCAGAAAAAGCCTCTTACTTTTTAATTTTTAATTTCATCACATGCACTTCCTTGGTCTGCCAGCAGATGGTGAGCTTTGACAGCCATCTCAGTTCAATGCATGTTCTGAGTGTGTTTGCTGCAACAGGGTCTGGATCAATGTGATATAGCTTCCTGCCTGGAGGCTAAAATCTTTGTAATTCAAACTTTCTCAGAGACAGTTCTCCATCCTTCAGTGGCAGCACCCTCCCTCTTCCCAGGTAGGAAATGACTCCCAGTTAGTAGACTGGGAGATTGAGAGGGTCGGATCTCTTTAGTCCTGAATCTCTTTAGACACAAGCTGGCTCCCAAGGCAAACAATGGCATGGCCTCATCTGGCCTGGAAGGGCTCGTGGGACAAAGCAGACCAAATGAGTCAGTATTGGGCTGTGTCTGCTTCTCTTCCCTTTCCTGGAGAGTGAATTCCTGGGGCTCTTTTTTTTGTAGCCACCAGCCCCAGTGCTTGAGAATTCAAATGACTTTAGCATGGGGGAGTGTGTGGGCAGTAGCGGCTGCTGCTTTGATTTTATTTTTTAATTTTTAAAAAAGATGTATTTATTCATTTATTTATTTCTCCCTACCCCCTGGTTGTCTGCTTTCTGTGTCCATTTGCTGTGCGTTCTTCTGTGTCTGCTTGTCTTCTCTTTGGGTGGCACCAAGAACAGATTCTGGGACCTTCCAGAGTGAGTGAGAGGGGCTTGATCTCTTGTGCCACCTCAGCATCCTGGTCAGCTGTGTCTCTTATTGTCTCTTCTCTGTGTCTCTTTCTGTTGCTTCATCTTGCTGCGCTAACTCTCCCCTTAGGCCAGCTTGCTGAGCAGACTAGCACTCTTGTGCAGGCCTCTACTCTGTTTGGGCCAGTGTGCCTTCACCAGGAGGCTCTGGGAATCGAACCTTGTGCTTACCATATTGTAGACAGGAGCCCAATTGCTCGAGCCACATCTGCTTCCCAGCTGCTCCTTTTAACTCACAGTTTTGCTATCATGATTCTTTTCCCATCTCTCCTCTGACATCCAGCCTTCCCTTGGTATCCTAAACCTTAGAAGATTTTTTTCCAGGTCATTTGTGTCTGTTCTCTAGCTATTTTTCAGGGAAAGAAGAGAGTCCCATATCTTTATTTAATCTGCCATCTTCCTGGAGGTCCATGCTTTTAAGTTTCTAGAATTCCCTATGCCGTTAGGTAGAAACCATAACATTTTCTACACATCAGACATGGCAAAAAGCAACTATAGCCACAAACATAACTGCCATCTCCATATTTCGGTGGCAAAAGTGGAAAGAAAACCCATCTTCAATTAGTCTTGATCGTGTCCTTGACTGGCAACACCAACAATAACATCACTATCTGTTTTTAAGGACAAACTGTCTATATTTACAATTAACTACAAAGTTCATAATTTTGAAAGAAATGTTACTAAGACGGTGATTTCCAGGAAAGTGGATTTGGCTCAACTGATAAGAGTTTCTGCCTACTATATGGGAGGTCCAGGGTTCAAGCCCAGGACCTCCTAACCTGTGTGGTGAACTGGCCCACACACAGTACTGATGTGTGCAAAGAGTTCTGTGCCACGCAGGGGTGTCCCCCACATAGGGGAGCCCCACGCACAAAGAGTGCACCCTGCAAAGAGAGCTGCCCCATGTGAAAAAAGTATAGCCTGCCCAGGATTGGCGCCACACACAGAGAGAACTGATGCAGCAAGATGAAGCAACAAAATGAGACACAGATTCCCAGTGCCACTGACAAGAATGCAAGTGGACACAGAAGAACACATAGCAAATGGACACAAAGAACAGACAATGGAGGTGGAGGGGAGTAAATAAATCTTTAAAAAAAAAACAAGTAAAAACACGCTGATTTCCAAATTGAGGTTTTGATGGAGAATTAAGTGTAAATATCCCTTTGTTATAACAGCTAACATTTGCATACCATGCATACCATGTCATATGCTTTTGCATTATTTTATCTTTTCAATAACCTTTTTATTAAGTTGAGAAAGTATTGATATTTTCTATATTTTACATATTAGAAAACTAAGGATCAGAGAAACTTTGTAATTTGCTCAAGGCTACATCTTAGATAAGTGGCAGAGGCCAACCTTAAGCCTGAAACGAAATCTCATATGCTTTTCTTCTCCACTAAACTGTACCGGGTGCTGAGAAGTTAAATCTTTAATTTTCCTTCCATTTGAAGTCCAACACACATTCTCCTAACTCTGCATAAAAATCACCTTGTGCCTTTGATTAGAATGCAAATTCCTAGGCCTCCACCCCAGAGATGATCATTTAGAAATCTGGGTGGTGATGGTAGTGGGATGGATTGCTAAATAACCAGAATACCAGATAATTCAATTGAGATGGTCTGACTTTTGTAATTAAATGTTGATCAACTGAATGAAAACAAACAGGCTCTTTATGTCACTTTGGAAAATGTCAAACATCTACAGTGGACATTAGAAATAAAGACCAACCAATATTCTGGAAAGATATTTTAAGTAATGAATGGAAAAAGGGCAGGATTAAAGTATGGGGGGGAGGCTATGCTCTTTTCATTTCAGAAAATGGAGAACAAATTTGGCTACCTGCGAAGAGGATTAAACCTCGGAATGAAGAGATGGGGTCTCCTGCAACTTCTGACGATGGTGATCGTAAGTAGTGAGGAAGCTGCCGGTAATTACACTTATTGGGCCTATATATCTAACCCCCCATTACTTAGAGTGTTAACCTGGAAAGATCCATTCTTTCATATATATCTGAATAAGACCCATATATTCCCTGGACCAATTGATGATCGATTGTCAATTAAACCCTATGAGGAAGGACAAAGAATCTATAATCTCATATTACCATTTGATTATCGACCCTTATGCATTGGTAACCATCCTTCCTGTATGTATGTTAAAAATTGGGCCATAATTATCTTTAAAAATAATATACTCAATGAATTATAAACATTAAGAAAATTTAAAGTAAATAAAGCTTTTGCCAATTGATCTTTTGGTGTTATAATACCATCACCATCTCTTATCACTCTATTACCAGTGCTCAGTTTTGTCAGACACCCAGAAAGCATATAATAATACCATGCTACTGTGTGAATGAATGATAAATGAAAATATTAGATAGTGGCTTTTGTTGGAATAAGAAAATGAACTTTCTGATGTAGCACATGGACAACTTTATGGGATTGGACCCGCCACCAACAGGAAGAAAAGTTTAAAGTTGCTCCTTCCAGTCACTAGGCTCTAAATATGTAACCTGAATCCTAGCACAACAGGGACTTAGCCTTGGCCCTGGCTGGCCCCAGCTTTTCTAGAAGCTTCCAGGTTAACCCATGGGGTGCCAATCAGTCCCTGAGTGCTCTGCTGGGGGTGGAATGGTGTTTATGGAATGTCCTTAGCAACTTCTGTTTCTTTGAAGGCAACCCTGACCCTAGACCTTTAGTTTTGCCGCATTCACTCTAAACCAGGGGTTCTTAACAAGGGGTCCGTGAGCTTAAGTTGAAATTAAAAACAACAACAACATATTCTTGTGGCGATTTGTTGGTGACATTGTGATATATTTATTTCATAATACACAGTGCAGTGTGGAGTAAGAAAGGGGTTCGTGGTACAAAAAAGGTTAAGAACCCCTGCTCTAAACTTTCTTTCTCCTCACCATGAGGGCCCAGGCTGGTGAGAACTACTGAGGGAAGGGGAAAGTCCACGCCCCCCCCCATGGTCATAAATCAGGATTTACAGAGTACATCTAGGTGAGAAAACTTAGGGCTGTGTATGTACGTGTGGGTGTGAGAGAGAAATCCCGAGGAAGGAGCAGCAAGCCAGCGGCTCCCGCATTTTCCTCGGGGAAGGGTCCTACCTGCGGCCAGATGTGTTGGAGGTGGGCGGTACTTCCTGGGAAGGACCCCAGCGGGCTACCCGGGAGTTCCCGCGAGTGGCCCTACACCCAGGACGCGCAGGGGGCTGTTGGGTTGGAGGCGGGGGAGAGCTGGGGCACCAAAATAGGAGCCGCTTGTGGGCTGGAGCTGCACTAGCAGGCAGCCTCCGCCGCGCCTCTTCCAAAGATGGTCAGAGGGTCCGGAGGCGCGCCCGCCCCCGCTCGCCGCTAGCACGCCCGCCCGCCCCGCGTCCGCGAGCAGCCGGCGGAGGTAGGTGCGGCGCGGGCCCGCAGCCCGAGGCTAGCCCGCAGGCAGCGAGCGCGACCCGCGCGGGGGGCGAGGCCGCGCCGCCAGCGGAGCCCGCCCGCCGCCCGGCGGTGGAGGCGCGGAGACAAAGGCCGCCCGGGCGCCGGGCTGGGCCGGGCGGGGTGCGCGGGGCCGCCCGCGGCGGTCTCCTCACACCTGTGCGGAGCCCGGACAGAGGCGCGCGGCCGCGGCCGGGCGGGCGGGGGCACGAAGCCTGGGCGCCGAGCGACCGCGCCAGGCCCCGGGCGCGGCGTTCTCCGGGCGGGAACGAGGGCCGCGGGTTCGCGGAAACCCTGCGGCTGCCGCGGGAGGGGCGGTGGCGTGGTGCGGGCACGGACCCGCTGCGGCGGAGTCGGGCCATTTTCCTTTCTCTCCTTAAGAAAAAAGGCACAAGATTTCCGTTCCTTTCCGAGATTTCTTCTTGTCCAATTATATTTCGACCATGCCTTTCTTGGGATCTCATTGTGATTTAAAAGGGAGACGGAGCCGGGGAGAAAGGTTGATTTGGGGCCAGCCGAAGCGGCTAAGGTCCGGCTCTGAGTTGGGGGATCCCTCCGGAACTTGGCTTGCGAGGTGTGGGGTCTCCTCCCCCACCGCCAGCTCAAGGCGGATTGCGAGAGAAGGGATGAACGAAGTAGCCGATGAATAATTCTTCTCAAAAGGACTATTGGGAAACCTGGGGACCTCATTTCAAGTTCTGAGCTTCCCTCAATTTAAACTGACCGTCCTATCAGTTACAAAACAGTCCATCCACATTTTGCATTTGTTGCTTAGAATGCTGAATTTAGTCTCATTTTGATGTATATCCGATGCTAATCTGTCATTAAAATGATTGGCATATTTAGCATGGACTGTTTGGGATAGCATGCAAAATTGAAAACACGTTTATCGTTTCATATTTATTGCAGCCATGGCTCTGAAAGGACAAGAAGATTATATTTATCTTTTCAAGGATTCATCGCATCCAGTGGATATTCTGGATGCATTCAGAACATTTTACTTGGATGGATTATTTACTGATATTACCCTTCAATGCCCTTCAGGCATAATCTTCCATTGTCACCGAGCTGTTTTAGCTGCTTGCAGCAATTATTTTAAGGCAATGTTCACAGCTGACATGAAAGAAAAATTTAAAAATAAAATCAAACTCTCTGGCATCCACCATGATATTCTGGAAGGCCTTGTAAATTATGCATACACTTCCCAAATTGAAATAACTAAAAGAAATGTTCAAAGCCTGCTTGAGGCAGCAGATCTATTACAGTTCCTTTCAGTAAAGAAGGCTTGTGAGCAGTTTTTGGTAAGGCACCTGGATATTGATAATTGTATTGGAATGCACTCCTTTGCAGAATTTCACGTATGTCCAGAACTAGAGAAGGAATCTCGAAGAATACTGTGTTCAAGGTTTAAGGAAGTATGGCAACAAGAAGAATTTCTGGAAATCAGTCTTGAAAAGTTTCTCTTTATCTTGTCCAGAAAGAATCTCAGTATTTGGAAAGAGGAAGCTATCATAGAGCCCATTATTAAGTGGACTGCTCATGATGTAGAAAATCGAATTGAATGTTTATGTAATCTTCTAAGCTATATCAACATAGATATAGATCCAGTATACTTAAAAACAGCTCTAGGACTTCAAAGAAGCTGCCTATTAACCGAAAACAAGATACGATCTTTAATATACAACGCTTTGAATCCCATGCATAAAGAGATTTCCCAGAGATCCACAGCCACAATGTATATCATTGGAGGATATTACTGGCATCCTTTATCAGAGGTTCACATATGGGATCCTTTGACAAATGTTTGGATTCAAGGAGCAGAAATACCAGATTATACTAGGGAAAGCTATGGTGTTACATGTTTGGGACCTCACATTTATGTAACTGGGGGTTACAGGACGGATAATATAGAGGCTCTTGACACAGTGTGGCTGTATAACAGTGAAAGTGATGAATGGACAGAAGGTTTGCCAATGCTCAAAGCCAGGTATTACCACTGTGCAGTCACCTTGGGTGGCTGTGTCTATGCCTTAGGTGGTTACAGAAAGGGGGCTCCAGCAGAAGAGGCTGAGTTCTATGACCCATTAAAAGAGAAATGGATTCCTATTGCAAACATGATTAAAGGTAAGTATAGATTATGTTTACTCCTTATTTTTCAGAGATTTGGGGTTAGGCCAGTGATTTCATTTCTTCTGCAAGTAGCTTTAAAAAGAATTTATCACTTTGGAATGCTATCTGAGAATTATAGTAGATTATAAAAATAATGTTGCACAAAATGTTCCGAGTAAAAGCATAGCATAGCAGAGTCCCTAGCTTGTCTGAGTTATGTGATTTGAGTACAGTACTCAGATTAGAAAAGAAATATTTATCTAGGAAAACAATAGAATTCATTCTATTTACTCTCTAGCCTGTTTTGAACCTAAATCTTGCTTTGAGTCTCAAGAATTTAAGTCGGGTGGTTTTATTTTTTATTTTTACTTTTTTTTTTTTGGGCAGTGCTGGGGACCGAACCCAAGACTTCATACATGGGAAGCAGGTGCTCAACCACTGAGCTACACCTGCTCCCCAATGAGAGCTGGTTTTTTTGCTTGCTTATTTGTTTTGTTTTTAGTAGGTGCCAGGGATTGAACCCAGGACCTCGTACATGGGAAGCAGGTGCTCAACCACTTGAGCTACATCCGCTCCCTATTAGTTTATTTTACAATATTTATTACATATTTTATTCTCTGGAAATTGAACCCTATTTGATTTTGTACCAGATCCGTTGGCTTTTAAATATTAAACTTCTTTTCCCCTCAAAAGGCTTTGCTTATCTGTCATTTAGGAGACCCTTTCTTAAAACCTTGAAAAGTTTGGACCCTATGTACAAAGTACATTCTCCCAAGACAAATAAGTTCTGCTTTTTGTGAGTCAAGTCCTGTCTCAGTAAAGTGGAGGGGCAGAATCCATACCCTCCTTCCTATGGCCCGCAGAGCCCAGCGAACTCCTGGGTCTCAATATCTGTCTGATAAATATAGTATTTTCTGCTGTGTTCGGCAATGAATTAGCCTTGCTCTCCCTCCAAAAAATTAAACTGAATTCTTAATTTAATTACATTTATTCACTGGGACTGGGGAGCTGTACAAAAACTGGTCAGTTGTTACCAAATTTGTGTCATTTGATTCCAAATGTTTCTTCCCAGACCTTTCTGTTTCTTTTTTAATGCTTGCAAGGGTATGGGAATTTGACCTGGTTTGGGAATCTGGCCTGGTGTGATCCTTGGATGAAAAGCAGGAAGCCTGAGAGGCAGAATGGTCTGGTGATCAAGCACACTGGTTCTGAAACCAAACTCCTTGGGTCCAAATCCTGACTTTCTCCTTACACACTGGTGAGCTTGGGCAGATTGCTTAACCACTCTGTGCCCCAGTTTTGCCATCTGTGCAGTGGCGATGACATTACCTAGATTAGGGTTATGGAGAGAATAGATGAATTTATGCATGTGAAGTGCTTAGAACAGTGTCTTGCACAGGGTAAGAAATCAGGAAATATTAAGCGCTATTGTCATGAATATCAGTAGCTATTAGAAGAACATGTCAACTTTGATAGGGCAGAAATAGCCTCCCTATTAAATCATGACCACTCTCATACATAATACATGCTGCAGGTTCAGCAGTAGTTTATATGGTAGGAGAAGGTAGCTGAAAGCCTATGGCTGTTGCTGCACAGATTCTTGGCACTGATTGAGCTTGATTACCATTTACTTATTCCTTGAACCCTCCCTAGGGTGGTTCTGAATGTTCTGTGTGACTCCTCTCCTGCAAAAGAAACAGGAAAGTTCAGATATTTTAGCAGCTATTGTACATCTAGATAGATTTCTGCTTCTGTTTTTTAATGGTGAGATAATTGCAATGGTTTTGTAGTTTAGATTATATTTCTTTTAGGAAGGAAGTTTGTTGCTTTTTTGAATTTTTAAATTATTTTTTTAAAGATTTATTTTATTCATTTATTTCTCCTCCCTCACCCCACCCCCCAACCCCCATTGTTTGCACTCACTATCTGCTCTCTGTGTCTGTTCATTGTGTGCTTGTCTTCCTTTTTTTAGGAGGTACCGGGAACCAAACCCAGGACCTCCCATGTCAGAGGGAGTCACCCAATGGCGTGAGCCATCTCCGTTCCCTGCTTTTTGTGTTGCTCATTGTGTGTTTTCCTTGTTGTGTCTCTTCATTGCATCAGCGTCCTGTCTTGCTTGTCTTCTTTAGGAGGTACCAGGATCCAAACACAGGACCTCCTGTGTGGTAGGCGGGCACCCAACTGTTTGGGCCACATCTGCTTCCCTTTTGCTTTTTATTTTGAAATAATTTCAAACTTATAGGACAGTTACAAAAATAATACAAAACCCATACAATCCCCCTTCAAATACCCATATCTACCACTTTTAACATTTTGCCATATTTGCACTTTCTTTCCTTCTTTCTTGCTTTTTGTCCTTCCTTCTTTCCTCCTGCCTTCCCTCCAATCCTCCCTTCCTCTCATCTATCTGTTTCTCCAGCTGGGCATGAAATTCCTGAGTTTTATACTTTCATCTTTTTTTTTATGGAGGTACCAGGGATTGAACCCAGGATCTCATACATGGGCGGCAGGTGCTCAACTACTGAGCTACATCCACTCCCCAATGAGGTTGTTTTTCTTTCATTTGTTGGTTTGTTTTTTAGGAGGTACTAGAAATTGAACCCAGGACCTCATATATGGGAAGCAGGCAGTCAATCACTTGAGCCAAATCTGCTCTCCTATACTTCTAAAGTCTTGATTTTTGTTTAAATTTAGGCACCTCAGGAAAGGGTAACACTTTGTTAGCTGTCTGCTGTTTTTACCAGTACTGGCCAGACTCACACTGACTTTTTTTAAAATTTAGTTTATTACACCCCCCCCTCGCTGCCTGCGCTCCCTGTCTGCTCTCTGTGTCTGTTCGCTGCGCCTTCTTCTGTGTCCATTTATCTTCTCTTTAAGAGGCACTGGAAACCGATCCTGGGACCTCCAACATGGGAGAGAGGCACTCAGTCGCTTAAGCCACCTCAGCTCCCTGGCCTGCTGCGTCTCTCACTGTTTCTCCTCTGCATCTCCCTTTGTTGCATCTTCTTGCTGTGCCAGCTGTCTGTGGTGTGGGCCAGTCAACTTGCTGCAGCATGGGCCGTCTGCTCTTCGTGGGGTGGGCCGCCAGCTCTCTGCAGCGCAGACCAGCCTGCCCTCACCAGGAGGCCCCAGGAATTGAACCTGGAGCCTCCCATATAGTAGTCGGGACCCCAGTCCTTGAGCCACATCTGCTTCCCTCACGCTGACTTTTTAGTTTTCCATTTTCCTGTAGAATAGATAATATTCTTTTTCTAAGTTTGTTTTATTTATAGTCATGAGGTGAACTAGCAGCTTTCCATTGTAGTCAAATTTCAAATTCATTTCCATTTTTGACTTAAGGATGTACAGAGAATAAAGACTTGGCTATTTAGGAACTCACAAATCTTTTTTTTTCCCTTGTCATAACTGCCTTGCTAATAAACTCACTTTTATTTGGGAGTAGAAATGAACAAGGAGATTTAATTGCACCTGGCACATAGCAGTGCTAATTATAAGTTGTTTGAAAGACGAGGTTGACATTTTCAACTAAAGCCAACTCCCTCATCTTCCTTTCTTCTTCCTCTGTTGAGCCCATTTCTTCCTCCATTTACTTTTCTTTGGCACCATCATCTCCAGTTTTCCCAGCTCAAGACCTCAGAATCTGTCTCTGATTCAGTCAGTCATCGAGACTGTCTCTTGCCTCCATGCCTTTCCATCTATCCCCAGGCCTCCCTTCTAACCTGGGCCCTTAAAACTTCTCACCTGGGCCAGTTCCTGGCACTTTCTGCCTCTTGTCCTTCCACCTTTTCAGTTCCTCCCTTCTTACTAAAACCTGAAGAATCTTGTTGAATTAAGTCTGTATTTCTTATTTGGGCATATAGGATCCTTTACCTTGTGGCTTCAACTTTCCATTCCAGCCTTAGATCCCACACCACAACCCCCTGTGTGCCCTGTGCACTGGTCAGACTGGGCCACATGGTGCTCACCTTTCCCTCCACTTAGAATGGCTTCCTCTCCCCTCTGCTTGCCAGAGTCCCAGAACAAAGTCAACTTCTGCCACTTCCATTAAGCCTGCCATGATATCCCCGGTCGGAAGCAATGTCTCCTTCCTGTGAACATCCATGACAGTTCATTTGTCCTTCTTTCATGGTACTTCTTCCATTCTGTACCTTGTATTCTAATTATTTGTGTGTCTATCCCACTATCTTAAAAGAGTGTAGATGCTGAGTGCAAGGAGCCTTTTCATCCTTGTATTACTCATAGCACCTAGCAACAATGCCATGCGTCTCCTATTAAGAATTACCAAAACAGCAATAAACTTAGCTCAGTACTTATTGCAAAAAAGAATGAAAAATCAATTTAAAGATGTGATTTTAATTTACACGCAGGTGTGGGAAATGCTACTGCCTGTGTCTTACATGATATTATCTACGTCATTGGCGGCCACTGCGGCTACAGAGGAAGCTGCACCTATGACAAGGTCCAGAGCTACAATTCAGATATCAATGAATGGAGCCTTATCACCTCCAGTCCACATCCAGGTAACAACTGTCTCAAATAACGTATGCCACGATGCAGCTTATCACCATAAGAGATGGCTAAAAATGGGCTGCAGATAGAAAATGTTAAGTTTATAGTAGATTACACATGGGTG
Organism: Dasypus novemcinctus; assembly: GCF_030445035.2. NCBI lineage: Eukaryota > Metazoa > Chordata > Mammalia > Cingulata > Dasypodidae > Dasypus > Dasypus novemcinctus. The sequence goes on along the minus strand of NC_080679.1, from coordinate 78,624,269 downwards.
TAATTAAAATGCTCAAAATATTCATATGTACATCAAATGATAATCTGATTTGATCACATCCACTAATATTTTCCCTGATATCTTTACATGACATACATTTTAAGTCTTTCTGATTCAAAGGCATATTTTTTAAAAATTCTCAGGTGCTCTTTTGTGTTTCCTATTCCTTTACATGCTTTCTTTCACTTAGTACACACATTGTATAATGCATTATATATATTATAAAACACTTTTTTTACAGACACTAGTCAGCCAAAATAAGAAGGGCACCCATTGATTGAAGTTCATTAGGAGATTGGTTCCTCTTTTAGAAGCATGTTCTTTCTGGATCGCAGTAACTTTTAAGCACTCACTCCTACCACGTGCAGAGCCCCCATTAGGCCTTACCTTAGCAATCATAAAAGTGACGTGCTTTAAGAATGGCCCGCCTTCCATGACATCTTTTGTTCTTTAACTTTTCTCTTTTTGAACAGCTCACAAGAAAGCGTACTCTGTAGCCTGTTACAGTTATGCCATATGTTTTACATTTTTTTCATTAGGAAAGATTCATAGCATGGTATCACCATAGAACTTTGAATCGTTTTCCATATAGCATTAGACTTCTGTGTAGGTCATTGGAGAAAGTAATTGAAATTTACAGGCCTGAACCATCTGCAGGTAATAGGAATAGCTAACCTTCTTGAGCCCTTACCATAGGCTAACCATTTGCTTGTGATATCACCTTAAATTCTCACTTTGACACTGTAAATAGGCATTGTTTACCTCCATTTTACTTATTTGGAGATGGAGGCTTAGAAAGGAAAAGTAAAATGCCCAAGGTCACTCAGTTTGAAAGTAGTAAAACCAGGATTCAAATCCAGGCTGTCTGATTTTAAAACTTTTGTTGTGCCCACTAAGCAGTCTGCCTTTCCTTAAGGGAGCAATAGCATTGTCCAGGCTCTCCTGCTTTTGATCAGTGCAGTTACTTCCACTTCGTACATCATGTATCTCACCTCACTGTTCAGGTGGATCACATCTAAACCTGGCGGTACACCTTCCCATGCCATCAGTGGTTGTGTAAGGCAAGACTTCAATCAGGGAACACGTAGACTTCTGCCTCCTGGTAGCCCAGATGCATTATCCCAGACTTCCTGCCATTTATTGTTATGACCAATGACGTTACAATGGAAAGTAATATTTTTTACTCCTATTGAGTAAAAACTGCTAATATATACTGAGTGCTTATGTGCCAGGCAATATTCCAGTCATTTCACATGTATTAATTTATTTAAACCACACAACAATCCTATGAACTAGGTACTATTATGATCTCATTTTACAGGTCACTTGGGCACATGGAGATCTGCCCTGGGCCAGCCAGCTTGTGCTTATTATACTTGTTAGAGGTAAAGTTCAAACCCAGACATCTGACTTGGAGCCCTTGCTCTTAAAAACTATGTAATTGAGTATCTCATTTGAGCCTCATGTTAACATTATGAGTTAGATATTGCTCTATTTTGTGGTCAGACTTTTCTTTCCAAAGAAAATCCAATATATAACAAATCAGATTAACAATTTAAAGAGCAGTTATTTGCATTATAATTATAATATGTATTTCATAAAGTGGTTCCTTTAAAAGTAAAAGTCCCTTAACATAGTTAAGTTGCTTATAGTTTGCCAACTACTTGAAAGAGAATCTGTAAGGTAGTAAAATTTAAGCCAAAGTCATTAAAGTCATGTCAAATTGAAAAATCAATCAGAAATAAATATTAAACTACATCATACATCAATGGAAACATATCTTTGCATTTATGAAGTTTTGATTTACATTGAACTTTTTCCTATCATAATATAAAAAAAAAAGAGGTATCAAATTAGCACACCACATAATATGTTCTGTTTGGCTCTCAGTGCTTAAAATATTTTTGAATTGGCTTCTTGCCAATATTTAAAAGTTAGGGAATCTCAAATAAAAATCATGGTATCTGGCCTTTAGAAAAATTGGAAGAGCTGGCAACTTGGACCTATATTTCTTCCTAGCAACAGTCCTCTGGAGCCAAACAGTGGCTCTTCCCTTTAGATGGAGCTTGCAGGTTCAGTTTCGCCACAGTCCGTCCTTGAGGACCTGTGCTGCTATTGTTACTACTCCTAGGATACTTCACTCCACTGAACTGCGTTATGTCAGCCCTTGAAAACATTGGGATTTGCGTCCTCTGAATTTTAGCAAGATATACTTCCTGTGCACTTTAGTAGCACCTCTGGGAAATGTAAAATGCCAGTCTTGAATCTACCTTACTGCTGCAGGGAAATGACTCTAATTTTTAAAAGGAAATTTAAGTGTTATCTTATTTCTTAACCTTTTTAAGGGAGGTAGCTTTGTGTAGTTGAAAACGTGGAACTATAATTCCATTGTGCTCAAGATAACATTATCGAAACCTTACATTTCAAATTATATGTAACACACAAAGATGGTTAAGAACTAGTCTGGGGAAATGGATGTGGCTTAACCAATTGGGCTCCCGTCTACCATATAGGAGGTCCAGGGTTTGATGCCCACGGCCTCGTGGTGAGGGCAAGCTGGCCCATGCGGAGTGCCGGCCCATGTGGGAATGCGACCCCACACAGGAGTGCTGCCCTGAGTGGGAATGCCACCTCACACAGGAAAGCCGCCCCACGCAGGAGTGCCAGCCATTGCAGAGACCTGGCGCAGCAAGATGACACAACAAGAGATACAGAGAAGAGAAAATAAGAAGATGTAGCAGAACAGGGAGCTGAAGTGGAGCAATAGAGTAATCACCTCTCTACCACTCTGGAAGGTCCCAGGATGGGTTCCCAGAGCCGCCTAATGAGAATACAAGCAGACACAGAAGAACACAGAGCGAATGGGCAGAGAGAGTCGACAATGAGGGGGATGGGGGGGAGAAATCAATAAAATAAATCTTTTAAAAAAAAGAACTAGTCTATATACCATAGGACCTCATAATCCCTAGCAAATAGACATAGGTAAGGAGAATATAGGACAAACTTTGGTAAGTTCTGTACAAACGGGTCCTCTTGGAATTCAGGGTAGAGAAAGACTCAGTCTACTTAAACCAGGGGTTCTTAACCTTTTTTGTTCCACAGACCCCTTTGCCAGTCAGGTGAAAACCACGGACCCCTTCTTAGAACATAGTGGCAGATAGTTTTATGATACTCAACATCAGAGGTCAGAGAAGATAAAGACAATAAGTTAATTTTTTTCAGTTCAAGCTCATGGACCCCCTGAAATCTTTCAATGGACACCCCTGGTTAATAACCCCTGAAAAATGTCTCTGGCAATTTTGAAAGACTTAGAAGAGGAGGGGTGTTCTGATTTAGGCTAAAAGAATAACTACAATTAATAAAGGTAGTTTTTGAGGAAAGTGCTTTACGGCAGAAAGCTAGCCCAATGAAGAAAGACCGGGGAAAGTTCCAGATGTATTCCAGTACCTGGGAGTAAACATATTAATGGGATGTAAAAGGCTAGAACGGGGAGGATAGTATGGAGGGTTTTGAATGGCAATTTGGAAACTTTTTAAAATGGAGAGCCATTAAAGGTTTCAGATCAAGAGAATGATGTGTGATCAGCTATATGGGGATTGAACCCAGTACCTCATACATGGGAAGCAGGTGCTCAACCACTGAGCTACATCTGCTCCCCAAATGAGAGTTGGTTTTTTTCATTTGTTTGTTTTTAGGAGGTACTGGGCATCAAACCCGGGACCTCATACATGGGAAGCAGGTGCTCAACCACTCTGAGTACATCTGCTCCCCAAGCTGTAGTTTTAAGAAGAGATCTCTGATTAGAGTGGATTGCGGAAAAGAGAGAAGGCAGGGAGGTGTGCTTAGACTATTGTAGAAAATGAGGCAGAGAAATGCTGGAGAAGAAAAAGGGGCAAATATGAGGAATGTTATAAACTATTCAACACCTCAGATTGCTACCTTGGCTGATTAGATATAGGAGATGAGGGAGAGAATGGAGTTGACAGTCATTCCAGGGCCTCTAGCCACCTGACTGGAAGGGGAGGAGCATGGAAGGAAGAGCCAATAGGGAGGGAGAAGAAGAGAGAAGAGTTTGGTTTTGTAGTTGCATGAAGGACTCATTGGATAACCCAGAAGTGCTGCCCAGCCAGCAATGAGAAATGTGGGTCAGCAGCTTAGGAGGAAGAATGTAGCTAAATAGAGAGAATTGGGAGTTGTTTGCGTGGAGATGGTGAGTGTGGGGATGAATGAGATGCCTTGGGAGAGTGGGACTAACAAGGTGGCTGTGGGCAAAATCTTTGGAAAGCCTCAGTTAAGGGATGAGCAAAGAGTGTCATGGACAGGGCAGAAGCAGTGAATGATGAGGAGAATCTGTGGAGAATGGTGGCAAGCCAGGAAAAAGTTCTCTCCTGGCTCTGCTGTTTATTTACATGCCTAACCTTGGGGTGGCATGAACTCTTGGGCCTTAACTTTCCACTAAAACAAGGAAGTTAGACTAGGTAAGCTTTATGAGTCCTTTCGATGAGAAAAACCTTAGGGAAAAGAAAGTTTAAATTGTTTCAGTGGATACTGAGTACCTGAAAACACTGTGGTTGTCTCTGAATCGCTGTTACCACGTTGTTCCTGTCACTCACATAATACTGACTACATTCTGCCGTGTATTTATATTTAATATTTGTGTGTAAACTCTTTAAGCATTGACAGATGGTGTCATTCCCAAGCTTGATTTGAAATTTGCTCATTCATTCATTTGTCCAACAGCTGTTTGCTGAGTACTTCCTTTGTGCTATTTACAGTACTAGGAGCTTGATAAACAAGACACAGTCCCATAGCCATAGAGCTTAGCAGTACTGACCAACAAGAAAGAAGGCAGTTACAGCTAAGGAAGAAGTTCCCATCACTGATACCAGAGCATTGTGTTGAGTTTGGGTGACAGGAGAAAACAATCAGGAATCACTTTATTTTATATATTTTTACTGCTATAGGTAGGTTATGATAGTTCTCTTAACATGAGAATCACAAATTGAGACTTGTTTGTTAGCTTTGATTCGTTTAAGAAAAGTTTAGTAAACTCATTGTTGAATCATTTACACAACTGATAAAATTTTTGAGCCATCATTAATTTTCACAATAACTATGATGAAATGATTCATTTAATTTATAAAAACAGTGTTTCACAAGTACTTGAAATAACTAAATGCTTGTAAAAATTCTACATGTTTATGACTGGAAAGCAACAAATCGTTTTTTCAGTAGTAAGAGAATTCTTATTTTCTTGGATGTTAGAAACTTGAGAACAACAGTACATGAAGTCAAAATAAAAATGCCTATCCTTTGAGACTTCCTTAACCTTCAAAATCTAGATTGCAAGAACTTTACTGATAAGAAGTTGTCCTCGGTTCTTAAAGGGGCGATCACATTTGCAATCTTGCATTCTCTTTCTAAAGAGGGGCTTGCATGCCTTTCTTTCACAAAATAATGGGGCCTATACTGGGTTACAAAGGGAACAAGGTACAATTCATTCATTGATTCAGCAAACACTTATTGAGTCTTTACAATATACCAGGCATATTTGCCATTCTCTAGTTGGGCACGGAATAGTGGACAGGACACAATTCCTGCACTGCTTGGAGGGAGAGAGAGACAAGAAATAAGAAGCATACTGATAATGAGAACTGCTATCAAGAGTATGAAAATAGGCTGGTATGAGGGAAGAGGATGTAGCTCAAGTGGTTGAGTGTCTGCTTCCATGTACAAGGTCATTGGTTCTATCCCTGGTACCTCCTGGAAAAAAAAAGACTGATGTGATAGAAACACCTGAATGGCCACTTCAGGTTGGATGGTGTGTGCTGTTGGTACACTACAGATTGCCTGCTGCTGGCTTTCGGAATAGCATGGTAAAACCTGAAGGAACCTACACCAATAATTATGTATGTCTGCATGCAAAAAGTACTCTACTGCTATCATCTTTTTCAGATAGGTATTGAATCAAAAGATGTCTTTTTTATGGGAGAATTCCTGAAGTGAATGGTCTGAGGATGTGTTCCTCCCTGGCACTTTGCACAGTGAGCGTAAGACTAACCTGAGGGGCAAATGGGTGTGTGGCAGGAGTAGGTAATCTGAATTAGGTGATAGGGGGTAGATTTTTAGCCACAGCATTGCTGTAGTGTGTGCCAGAACCACTATGTCATTGTACTCTTTTTATTATTATTATTATTGTGGTGACAGACAACATGGCAGCTGGGAAAGGCTCACTTGCCCCACCCCCAAGATATTAAGCTGGGGTAAAACATCTGGCTCACTGAAACCAACTGAGAGGGGATCAGACATCTTCCTTCCTGTCAGCTGTTTCAAGGGAAAAGGGAGGGGAGGTCAGAGTGCTTTTCTTCAGTGAATTCAGCTGGCAGAGCCTGCTTTGAATCTTAATCTAGAGATTTCAACACAGGAACACAAGAAAACCAAGACTGAAACACCTCTGGAAAGGTGTGCTGTCTAGCACCATCTTCTGGCCTGTTTGGAAATTTCATGGACAAAACCTGTTCATGCTCTTGTGTATCCAAACCCTGGGAAAAAATCTGTGCCCCACTAGTGAGTTCCTGGCCTGATTTTGTAAAGTTAAGCTGGGAAATTTTAAAGACTGAGAATAAGCTGAACTAAATATCAAAGAGCTGTGCAAAAAACAATAGGCAAGAGAGAACTTAGCCATTAGAGTAAATTCACCAACATATTCAGATGCCTAGACATCAGCAAAAATATATAAACTGTACTAGGAAACAGGAAGAGATGGCCCAGCCAAAAGAACAAACCAAATATCCTGAAGAGATGCAGAAGTTTGTACAATTAATCAGTGATAATCACACAACTCTACTAAATCACTTCAAAGAATTTAAAGGAAATATGATTAAAGGAATAAAGAATATTAAGACGACACTGGCAAAATATAAAGAACAGTTTGAAAGCCTGCAAATAAAAGTACCAGACCTTATGAGATGAGAGACACAATGGATGAGATTAAAAATACATTAGAGGCACATAAGAGCAGATTTTAATTGCTCAAAGACAGAATTAGTGATTTCAAAGACAGGACATCTGAACCTGAAAAGACAGAACAGAAAGAGAAGAGAATGGAAAAAATGGAACAGAGTCTCGGAGTTGAATGACACCATGAAATGCACAAACATTCACATTATTGGTGTCCGAGAAGGAGAAGAGAATGGATAAGAGGCAGAAAGAATATTTGAAGTAATAACGACTGAAAATTTCCCAACCCTTATGAAAGGCATAAATATCAATATCCAAGGACAATGCAATGCAAATAGACCTACTCCGAGACACCTACTATTCAGAATGACAAATATCAGAGAGAAAGAGAGGATTCTGAAAGTAGTAACCACTTGGCCCAGTGGTTAGGGTGTCCATCTACCCCGGGCCTCCTTGACCCATGTGAAGCTGGCCCATGCGCAGTGCTGATGTGCGCAAGGAGTGCCGTGCCATGCAGGGGTGTCCCCGGCGTAGGGGAGCCCCACGCGCAAGGAGTGCGCCCTGTAAGGAGAGCCGCCCAGCATGAAAAGAAAGTGCAGCCTGCCCAGGAATGGTGCCGCACACACGGAGAGCTGACACAAGATGATGCAACAAAAAGAAACACAGATTCCCGTGCCGCTGACAACAGAAGCAGACAAAGAAGACGCAGCAAATAGACACAGAGAACAGACAACTGAGGTGGGGGGGCGGGGCGGAGGAGAGAGAAATAAATAAATAAATATTTTTAAAAAAGAAAAGAAAAATACCACACAAGGGAAACTTGATAAGATTAAGTGCTGACCTCCCATCAGAAACCATGGAGGAGAGAAGAAAGTGGTATGATGTATTTAAAGTACTAAAAGAAAAAAACTACCAGCCAAGAATTCTGTATTTGGCAAAGCTGTCCTTCAAGAATGAGGGTGAGTTCAAAGTCTTCACAGATAAACAAAAAATGATAGAATATGTTACCAAAAGACCAGATTTGTAAGAGATACTAAAGGGGATACTGCAGCCTGAAAGGAAATAACAAGGCGAGAGGCTTAGAGAAGAGTTTAGAAATGAAGATTATTAGGAAAGATAAACTAAAGGATAAGATGACAGACAATAGAATGATATGACAACAGAGAGCCAAAGGACAAATGGATGAAGTAGTAATAATACTGAATGTTAATGACTGAACTCCCCAATCAAAAGCACAGACTGATAAAATGGATTAAAAAATTCGAACTGTCTATATGATCCACCTCAGATGTAAGGACACAATCAGGTTAAAAGTGAAAACTTAGAAAAAGGTATACTATGCAAATAGTAAACAAAAAAGCTGGAGTAGACCACATAAATGTAAAATAACAGTATTATAGTATATGAATAATAATTATTCAGTACAACTGGTAAATTGTTCTTGTGATCAGTATTCTGTAAATTTTTTTCACACAAAATGCTTCTTTTAATTAAAGAATGGAGAAAAGATATGTTTTTGAATACTTCGTTTTTCTTTAACCCTTTCTTATTCATACTTTAAAAAAAAAAGATTTATTTATTTCTCTCCCTTTCCAACCCCCACCCCAGTTGTCTATTCTCTGTGTCTATTTGCTGAGTGTTCTTTGTCCGCTTCTGTTGTTGTCAGTGGCACAGGAATCTGTCTCTTTTTGTTGTGTCATCTTGTTGTGTCAGCTGTGTCAGCTCTCCGTGTGTGTGGTGCCATTCTTGGGCAGGCTGCACTTTCTTTCGCACTGGGTGGCTCTCCTTATGGGGCACACTCCTTGCGCGTGGGGCTCCCCTGTGCGGGGACACCCCTGTGTGGCACGGCACTCCTTGCACGCATAAGCACTGCACGTGGGCCAGCTCCACACGGGTCAAGGAGGCCCGGGGTTTGAACCGTGGACCTCCCCTGTGGTAGACGGATGCCCTAACCACTGGGCCAAGTCCGCTTCTTTATTCATACTTTTTAATTAAAATAATCTGTCTGTATCATTAATGATTTAGCATGACTACTATTGAATAAGATTTTGAGTTTTTCTGCCTCATAAAATTATGAGTTGAAAAATTGTTATCTGGGAAATAGATGTGGCTTAACCAATTAGGCTCCTGTCTTCCATATAGGAGGTCCAGGGTTTGATGCCCAGGGCCTCCTGGTGAGGGCAAGCTGGCTCACGCGGCAGGCTGGCCCATGTGGAGTGCCGACCCACATGGGAATGCTGCCCCATGCAGAAGTGCCACCCTTCATGGGAATGCCGCCCAGCGCAGGAGAGCCACCCCACGCAAAAGTGCTGACCGATGTGGAGAGCTGGTGCAGCAAGATGACGCAACAAGAGACACAGAGGAGAGAAAATAAGAAGACGTAGCAGAACAGGGAGTTGAGGTGGCACAAGAGAGTAATCACCTCTCTCCCACTCTGGAAGGTCCCAGGATCGGTTCCCAGAGCCACCTAATGAGAATACAAGCAGACACAGAAGAACACACAGCGAATGGACACAGAGAGCAGACAATGGGGGGAATGGTGGGGTGGGAGAGAAATAAATCTTTTTTAAAAAATTGTTATCTGCTGTAATTCATTCTAATAATATTTGAAGAATTCCCAAATAGGAATTTGATTATCTAGAAAGAATTATGGCCTAAATGGATGTTAAGTAACTAAACTAATAATTTATTTCATTCTTAGAGATTATTGTGTCCAATAGTTAGAGCTGTATTATAAAAATTAGAATTACTATAATTAATTTCCATTATATTTTAATTATTATTTACATTTATAAATGTTTGTTGTATGCGATCTATTTTTTATAATTATGTTAAATCTAACCTGGCCTTGCATCTTGTTTAAAATTTGTAATTTCTTTCAATCTATTTTTCTGTTTATTTTATAGTTTTACAATAAAGGACTTTGAAAAAAAATTTTTTTCATTTTTCTTTTAGTTTTTTCCTTCTGTTTCTATGTGGTTTTTTCCTATCTTTGTTTTATTCTCTTAATAAAAGACTTTTAACAGCTAAAAAAATGCCATTTATTATACACTTTGGATAGATCGTATGGTAGGTAAATATATATCAATAAAACTGCTTAATAAACAAATAATTGTGCAAGAATAGCCAGAAATAGCAGCTATGTTCAGCAGGAGAAACAGAGATTGAGAGGTGAGGAATTTTCTTATTTGTTTGATTGTCTGTTTTTTTGTTTATTATTATTATTATTGAAATAATGAAAATCCTTAATAATGATTGAAGTAATGAATGCACAACTATGTGCTTATATCAAATACCATTGATTGTACACTTTGGATAAATTGTACACTTTATTAATACGTATCAATAAAATTGAGTTGTTTTTTAAAAAAATCAATTGGCCATAGATGTGAATGTTTATTTCTGAAATTTCAATTCAATTCCATTGGTCTACCTATCTGTCCTTATGCCAGTACTACACTGATTTGATTACTCTAACTTTATGGTAAGTTTTGATATTGGGAAGTGTAACCTCCAACCTAGTTCTTTTTCAGGATGATTTTGGCTATTCACCCTACTTTATTGTTGTATGCTAAATTGTAGAGGATTATTATATCACCATGCTTTTGTATCTCTTATGTTTTTTATCCTAACACAATTTTGCTCTTATTTTCTTTTTAAAAGAATATGGACTGTGTTCAGTTCCATTTGAAAATAAGCTCTATTTAGTCGGTGGACAAACTACAATCACGGAATGCTATGACCCTGAACAAAATGAATGGAGAGAGATAGCTCCCATGATGGAAAGGAGGATGGAGTGCGGTGCTGTCATCATGAATGGATGTATTTATGTCACTGGAGGATATTCCTACTCAAAGGGAACCTATCTTCAGAGCATTGAGAAATATGACCCAGACCTTAATAAGTGGGAAATAGTGGGTAATCTTCCAAGTGCCATGCGGTCCCATGGATGTGTTTGTGTGTATAACGTCTGACCAAATCCACAGAAATAATCGAATAGTCACTAATTGGGGTATAGGGTAAAAGAAGGCAGAGTTTGGAGTCCCTTACTTGTTATCATGACTGGGCATTAGTAAATTTTAATTCTTAACCCTCACACCTAGGAATTCATGGTTAAGAAAACCTTATGTAATTATAAAGTTGAATCTGGGATTATCCCCTAAAATCTCTGCTTTTCAAAGTTAAAACAGAACGTTGGTTTCTTGGTGAAAGGTGAAATACCTTTGTGATGACTCTTCCTTCTGGTAGCATCAATACTGGATGTGGGTCAAAATCATTTTATGGCCAGAAACGTCTCTTGTGACTCTGTGCTGTCACAAGCATTGTATATTATGTTTCCATTTAATGAGCAGGAATTTGAAATTTAAAGAGGGAGTCTTTTTCTACCTCTATAAAATCAACATTTTCACAGTTAGTACTGTTAGAATGTGGACTGACTTTAAGTCTAGCTTTTTTCCTTTGTAGCGCACATAATTTATTATTATTCTTTATTTTCTGGCTATCAGATATACAAAAAACTGCAAAGATCATTACTGTTCAAAGAATTTACAAATGCAATTTGAAAGATTAGGAAATGGAAAAATTGCAGAGAAAATAGTCATTTGCTAATGCTAAATGCTATTTTTAATTTTCAGCTTTGATGTAAACTGCTAGTTAAGGCACGTTAGAAAATTCTTATTCTTTATTCTTAATTATAGATACATGTCTGCATATAACATTGAATTTTAGAGCTAGAAAGCATGCCTAACAGTTGTGATATGGTAGAAAATATGCTGGTGAAAGTCAAGAAATTTGCATTCAGTTCCCAGCTCTGCCACTAACTAGATTTGTGACTTAGGTTGAGTCATTTAACCTCTTTTTGACTTAGAGCTTCCCAAGCCATATGCACTGGCACTGTGTGTCATAGGTTTACCTAAACATGGATCACCTCAACCCTAGGGGCAGCTGGAGGGGGCTTGCAGGGCTGGAGCCTCTGGGCCAGAAACACCTCTGCCCATTTACCCCAGTGTGCCTGCAATAGCACTTTCCAAGTGTGCTATAGCATTGCTTAAGTTAACTCATCTAAACTTTTAGTAATTTGCAAGGTCCTCTATTCCAACCTTTTCATTTTTTTAAAAAGAGACTAATTATTTTTAACTTTGAATATTGAGGTTTAAAGCTACCTAACACTTGTGATATGTATATTTTTTAAATTTTGAAATTCATTCAGATGGCATTTTAAATAGGTACAACCCTTTGGGAATACAATATGGTAGAACATAGCCAAGAACCATAAAAATGACCATGTCCTTTGCCCCATTCTACTCCTGGTATTTTAACATAAAAGAATAATTCAAAAGTGAAAATGGTAAATGCATGAAAATTTTTATGTCCGTGTGATTTATAGTAGCAAAAAAATGGAAATAGACTACATGTCAAAGAAGTGGGCTAATAAAAATAGGGAAATATTATACTGTCATTAAAATGATTATTTGGAAATGATGTAGAACATGGTCATGTCTATGCTATGGTAAGTAAAATAAGCACAATACAAAATAGTATGTATACTATGGTTGTGAGTTTGTAACATTTTTTGCATGTGGAAGGTGATATGTAGAATTGAAATTCCTTGTGTTAGTGTTTGGGGATAATGAGTTTTAATTTATTTTAAAAATTTATTGTTTGTATTTTCAATAAATATAAAATCACTATACATGGTCAAACGTGCTTGAGTGTATACATGCTTGAATTTGGACAGCTGAGTTGAAGGAACAGTCTGAATTAGTGAAATAACTGAATTAGACACTTTCAAAAAAGATATTTAATTGTTCTCAAGAACATTCAGTATTTAGTGATGGACCAATAATATGTTGCCCGGTAGAACTTTAGAGGTCTGCTTTATGGAATATGTGAAAACAACTGCTAGCACTATTTTCCTCCTTTTAGCTTATCTAAGTCCTGTAAAATCCTGACTTAAGGCAAACCTTCTCTGGAGTTCTTTCCTGACAGTTACAGCCATAGTAAAACTGCCATTGACATGCTTACAGAGTTTATCATTTATATGTGCACGGTCTATTTCCTGGCTAAAACTGAGAGGCATTATCCAGCAGTCTTTAACTGTACATCCAAGTTTCTTATGGCATTTTGAAGTTGTGAGTCATGGGCTGTTACCCTTACTTGAGCCCTCTGGGTTAGTAGATATGGGGAAGCGGCTGTGGCTCAATCAGTTGGGCTCCCGCCTACCATATGGGAGGCCCTGCGTTCGTGTCCTGGGGCCTCCTTGTGAAGGCAGGCTCCTCTGCACACTGCGGAGAGCCGCTGGGCCCCCAAGCGCCATGGAGAGCCAACTCAGCAAGGTGACCCAACAAAAAAGGGGAGACAAGCAAAATACGCAGAAGAGCACACAGCAAACAGATGCAGAGAGCAGACAGCCCGCAAAAAGCTGCACCCCAGGGGGGGATAAAAAAAACAACCACACATAAAAATAAAATTAAGGGGAAAAAGATACTGCTATGTTTGGGGTTCACTAGGGTGATATTGACGAGCATCTTGCTCAAACCCCAATGAATCTTGTAGATTCCAATCAGCCACATTCTAAGGGTGTGCTGTGCTGGCCTTAGAAGAGTCCCTGTAAATTCTGCCCTGTTGTACACACACAGGATTACCAGCATTTCAACTTTTACCTTTGAAACTCAAGCCGGAATACAAGGTTTTTTACCTCCCGTATATCTGCAAGTGCCCACTGAGGTTCTCCTGGGTGGGGACTCTGAAATACCGGCACTGCACACATCGGCCTTAAAGGGAAGAAGTGTACCACTTCTTACCTGTACCCTGCCCCACCTTTGGTCACCAACATTTATAAGACCGCTGGACACATGTAATCTGAGAACACTTACCAAGCCCATCAGACACTGAAACTCAATTACCTCCTAGGCACATCTTTTATATGAAAATCCTCCAATAAACGCTGTCTCTAATTCTTTCTTGGACAGATGGATACACAAAAGTGGCATCTGTCGTTTCCCAAAAGTTTATTTCTGCATCCTTCTATCTTTTTGACATTTTTCCTCCTCACACTTCCCTCATCACAGAAATGAGACACATTCTTCCCAGTCAAGAGTTTATTAGACCTTGTGCACAGAGCGGAGCTTCAAGATGAGAGCACCAATTTCAGATTTTTTTCCCCACTGCTAAATATAACACAGAAAACCACGTGAAACAAACGTACAGCTTAATGAATTATTCTAAGGCAAATCCCTTTGCATTTGGCATCCATGTCAGGAGAGGAACCTGGCCAGCTGCCCCAGACACCCTCCATGGGCACCTCCCAAACACCCGTGTTCTCATTGTCATGATCATTGTCTTTCCTCTTCTGGATAGTATTACCCAAATGTAAATCCCTAAACACTATAGTTTGGTTTTGCCTATTTTTCATTTTATTTTATTAATTATTTATTTTTGTCCACTCCACCCCCTACCCCGAGATGTCTCCTTTGTCTGTTTTTGCTCATTGATTTTTTCCTACTATTTGGGTTCATTGTTTTTGTTTGTTGTCTGCTCATTTTGTTGTGTTTTTTTTTTTTTTGCTTGTTGTCTGCTTGTTGTTTTTTTTTCTCCTTTAGGAGGCATCAGGAACTGAACCCAGGACTGCCCGTGTGGGAGGCAGGTGCTCAACAGCTTGAGCCACATCCACTCCCTGATCATTTTGTTTTTGCTTGTTGTCTGCTGCTGTTTTTGCTTGTTGTCTGCTCATTGTTTTTGTTTAATGTCTGCCCATTGTTTATCTTCTTTCGGTGGCATTGGGAACCAAACCGGTACCTCACATGTGGGAGGTGGGAGTGCAACTACTTGAGCCACATCTGCTCCGCTGCCTTTTTTTTTTTTTATAATTCATTTTAGGTCTCTTAATCTGTCAGTACCCAATTGATCTCTTTATTTTCTAGCCCCTAGAAATTTATTTGTTGAAGAAACTGGATCATTTATTCTGCTTTCCCAAAGTCAGGATTTTACTGATTACAGTTCCTGTTGTGTAGTTTAGCATATCCTCTGTCCTCTGTATTTCCAGTATTTTGGTAGTTAAGCTAGAGGTATAAACAGATACAGATTTGACTTTTCTTTGTTTGCAAGACCACTTTATAGTGGTGGTTCATTCATCTAAAGGCATACATCTGACTGTCAGTGAAATTAGCAGTCAGAGATGCTCAGTACCTAGTTCCTTATTGCAGGTTGCCAAATGGTAATAGTCAAGGCTGTCATGTCTTCTTGGTGCTTTTATTTAAATATTTCTATAGAGAGAAACTTAGCCTCATTTACTATTTGTTTACCTAAAGGTATAGTTTGTATATGAAATACAGGACAGATGTTTGAGTCTTACCTTTATTTACCAGTTTGCAAAATAAACAGTTATTTACCTAGCATCTTCCAAAATTTAGGGTTGGTTGTTTTGGTGGTGGTTGTTTTTTTTTGACATTTTTAATCATTATGAACTCATGGATTTAAACATACTTAGCATTTTTCAATCCACTGCAGTTATTCTTATTGATGCTCAATTTATTCCATCTTGAACCAGTGGAAGCCTCTGAAGTGGTTCCCCAACTCCTTTTGGCACAGCCCTAATCGTTTTTAATAGTTTCTTTGCTGTCTGTTTTTTTTTGTTTGTTTGTTTTTTTTATTGACTTTGTAATAACATTACATTAAAAAAAAATATATATATGAGGTCCCATTCAACCCCAGCCCCCCACCCCACCTCTCCCCCCCCCCCCCCCCAGCAACACTCATTCCCATCATCATGACACATCCATTGCATTTGGTAAGTACATCTTTGGGCACCTCTGCACCTCATGGTCAGTGGTCCACATCATGGCCCATACTCTCCCCCATTCCATCCAGTGGGCCCTGTGAGGATTTACAATGTCTGGTGATTGCCCCTGAAGCACCATCCAGGGCAGCTCCATGTCCCAAAGACGCCTCCACCTCTCATCTCTTCCTGTATTTCCCCATACCCATCAGCCACCCTGTCCACTTTTCCCAATCCAATGCCACCTCTTCTATGTGGACATTGGATTGGTTGTGTCCATTGCACCTCTATGTCAAGAGGAGGCTCAGATTCCACATGGATGCTGGATGCAATCCTCCCACTTTCAGTTGTAATCACTCTAGGCTCCATGGTGTGGTGGCTGTCCTTCTTCAACTCCATCTTAGCTGAGTGTGGTAAGTCCAATAAATCAGATTGTAGGTGCTGGAGTCTGTTGAGGCTCAGGACCTGGCTATCACATTGTCAGTCCAGAGATTCAAATCCCCTAAATATATCTTAAACCCCAACACTAACTGCACCTCCAGCACATTAGCATGAAAGTCTTATGAAGAGAGATCCCATCTGAGTCCAGATTCATCACACATAAACACCATTTCCAAAGAGGGGCCATCTGCCCTGGTAGTTAACCCCATCGGCCATGACCATAACTCCCATGGGTCTCTTTAGCCCTCAAAGGAACCAATATCTGGGATTTGTATCTGCTTTATCTGTCTCTCAGACTCTGCTCAGTTGTGCATAAGGGTACTCCTTCTGCCAGCCTCCAGACTCTTTTTTAGAGACTCATAGCCATATAAACTCATTTCTCCTTTCCATTTCCCCCTTACATTAGGTCAAACAGCATTTTAAAGTCATGTTATTTTATGTAGACAGGGATATTCTGCTGATCCGCATTGAACCTTCCGTATAAGGTCATTTTCCAGTTGCATCATCAGTTGGTAGTTGATAGTGGTCCCTCAGTGCCAGGGAGGCTCATCCCTGGGTGTCATGTCCCACGCTGGGGGGAAGGCATTGCATTTACATGCTGAGTTTGGCTTCGAGACTGGCCACATTTGAGTAACATGAAGGCTGACAGGAGGAAATTCCCAGGCACAATGCTGCTCTAGGCCTTGTTCTTATTTTAGGCTCTTTGCTGTCTGTTGTAGTGGGATGCTCCTGCTCATTTTGCATGTTTCCTACCTCAGACCTGGAATCTGCTATTTCTTCCAGCAGCCCTGGTTTCTTTCAGTGGGAAATGGTATTTGAACACCACAGTGTTAGGGATACTTATGGCTACTGAATTGGTCATTGTTTCTATGATTAAATTAAAATGCACGATAATAATGCACAAAAAGCAGGAGAAGGGAAGCGGGAATTAAAATTTTCTGAGATTCTAGCCTTGCCAAGGAAGTAGTGAAAGCACGCAGTGTGTTTATCTAACCTCTTTTCCCCTAGCAACTGTAGTCCCCTGTTCCCACAGAAAGTATCTTGGTTCTCAAGGTCACCTGAGGTAATAGAATTAGAATATCATCTCATAGCTCATTTCCTTTATTCCATACACACACACACACACACACACACACACACCATTCTCAGAAGAACAATACCAATTCTCAGTTTGGGTATGAATTGTGGATTTCTTTCATAATTCCAAACAGAAAGAAGATGAGGTTGAAACTGGATAAGCTACCACCTGGTTTTTAGCCAGGCAGAAGGAATGAGTGGTCATGAATTCCATCCAGAAACTCTAAATACAGAAGAAATAAGGAAGTTTTAGAGGATATTGTTCTTCATAATTTTTGAAGTTCTTTGAAACAGTCTTTGTTAGAGCTTCCTTCTGCTTTTCCAACCCCCGATTTCCAGCATAAGGCATTTATTCTTTTTTTTTTTTTTAAGATTTTATTTATTTATCACCCCTGCCCCTCATTGTTTGAGCTTGCTTTCTGCTGTATGTTGGTTTTTTGTTTGTTTGTTTTTAGGAGGCACTGGGAACTGAACCAGGACCTCCCATGTGGGAGGGCGGCATCCAATCACTTGAGCCATCCCCACTCTCTGCTTCTTGTGTCTCATTGCGTTTCTTTGCTGTGTCTTTTCATTGCGTCATCTCGCTGCATCAGCCCATTGCATCAGCTCTTCTTTAGGAGGCACCGGGAACAAAGCCCAGGGCCTCCCATGTGGCAGGTGAGCACCAGCTGCTCGAGCCGCATCTGTTTCCCAAGGCATTTATTCTTGAAGGCTCAGCCAAGAGCTTATAGGAGGACTTTTTCAAATAATATTCCACCCCTCTTAGGAGGTCATATTAACACCAAAGGTAAATAAAATTCTTTCCCAACATTTAAAAATAAATATAGAAACCCAAAGTTACTGGTGAAAAATGTGTCCATTCCCTTTTATACCTCTGCTTTTAAAACAAGTTGGGAAGACAAGGTGGTAGAGTCCATATCCTCTGTGTCCTTGAATAATGGGCAGGAATTGCACGCTGTGTTCAGGAAACCCCATGAGTCTAAACATATACTCGGCCTTTCCAAAGACACACACAAACCTGGTTTTTTAAATTACTTCAAAGTTTAAACCAAATTTGTGCCAAAATAAAAATGATCATTACTCCCCTTGCGGGATACAACTTCAGTCTTGAAGTGCATTTTATGACTTTGTATTCCCTTGAGTTTTTCACCTGGTATACCTGTAATTTTTTGAAAAGTAGTTCTAACTGGGCACCCTTCCATTGTGACATCTGCCTTCTGTGAACCTCTGTGTGTTTATTCAATAAATTATAAATAAAGATGATCCTTGCCATTGCAGTGGATGAGCTGAAGTTTTGGGTTTTTTTTCCAATGAGGAAATTCAAAGTTTAATGAGAAAACAACTGCAAAAATAGAAAACATCTGTGAAAGCACAGCACCCTGTTTCATGAATCCAGTATCAAGAACCACCAGGCTGGGGAGCAGATGTGGCTGAAGGGGTTGAGTGCCTGCTTCCCACATGAGAGGTCCCAGGTTCAATGCCTGGCCCTGGTACCTAAAAAACAACAACAACAAAAATCCTGTCAGGCTCCTTTTCTTTTCTTTCTCTTTTCTTGTCTATAAAAAACCAGACATCTAGAGGAATTTAAGATGAGGTGAAGGAGAGCCACCAACCCAGTTCTCCAGTGCCCTGGTCTCCTGAATTGATAGAGCAGCTTTAGTTCTGGTCTTAATCAGTTCTTTTGTCGGAGAAGTGCCCTGCCCTTTATTAGGCATTCCTTATGACCAGATAAACCCCTACCGATAATAGCAATATAGTCTAGAAGGCACTGTGATTATGTCCCTCCTTTGTTCAAATCCTTATGATGGCTCCCCTGTTCACTGAGGTAAAGTCAAAGTCCTTGGAACAGCATGTGTGTGTACAGTTTAGACTGACACAAGGATGGATAGCCTTATGCCCAGCTGAGAGTCAAGGAGTGTTGTTACTAATAGGAAGAAGTGGGTAATTGATACTAAGACATTTGGCATTCTCTGCCAGATATTAAAATGTTATGTAGCTACTCTAATTAAAATCTGTTGCGTTACATTTCAAAATAAAGAAAGTTAAAGAAAAACTCTGAGGCATTGGGACATGAATAGACAATGAGATCATTGAAAAACCTTTATCATATTCTAAATTTTCCTATGTTTGGGTCTATATGCTCACCTAGGAGGAGTGTAAACTGGACATTTCTGGAAGGCAACTGAGGAAAATGTATCAAAGGTACAAATGAAAACTCCTTTTGAATAAGAAGTGCGCTCTTAGGATGAGAATGCCTCTTCCCAACACCTGATGTCCTACCACGCAGAAGTAGCTCCACTGATTTAACACCCCTGGCCTCTCTCCACCATCTCACTTCCTCCTCCCTAGCGAAGGAGGAGTGACTTTTCTGATTGGTAAATTTGGAAAGAATAGACTAGGATTTCTCCATTCGGTCCCTCCTCTTCCTAAAGATGGCCTGTAGAGGCCTGTAGTTGACCAGTTTTGCCAATGATTGGATGGACAGGGATTCAGGATTAGGCCACTTACCTGCAGATCACTGTCTTCAACTACAGCTTTTTAACAATAATAAAGGTGATGTTTTGATTACTGACCTAACTCTTTTGTCTTATTTCCTAATTGGTTCAGAACTTGGTTGAGAAAGAGGAGTGCAAATTTATTGCCTCTTTTAAGATCCTAGCACACATCTAGGAATTTATTCTATGGTTACTCTTTCTTTTTTTTCTTTTTCCCCCCAGGGCTGGGGATTGAACCCAGGACTTTATATGTGGGAAGCCGGCGCTCAACCACTGAGCTACACTGGCTTCCCTGAGTTGGATTTATCATTCCTTTCACTGTTGTTTTGTTTGTTTTTTCAAGAGGCACCTGGGACCTCCCATGTTGGAGGTGGGCACTCAACTGCTTGAGCCATATCCACCTCCTATACTTACTTAATATGTGTGAAATGACATGTAATGTGTAAAGGTTATTAATTGCAGCATTGTTTATAATAGCAAAATACAGAAAGTAACCTACATAGCTATGTAGGGGACTATTTAAATTGATTAAGACAGTGATACACATGGAGTACACCATGCAACCACAAAAAACGAGGAGGCGCCACAATATAATTTGTAAAAAAGCAAAACCACAAAGCAAGCAAGCAAAAACAAGGTACAGAACTGTGAGTATAGTATATTATCAATTGTATAAGAAGAGGAAAAATATATAAATATGTATAGTATATTCATAGAATATTTCAGGAAGGATATAGAAGAAAGTGGTGCCTAATGTTTTTTTCCTTTGCCTCTGAAGAAGGAAACTGGATGCATTCTATATATGTTGCTCCTTATAATAAAAAAAAAAATAATGGGTAAGTGCAAATTCAAAATAAATATCCTATGTCTCAAAATAATATTAAGTACCTATATCTCTTTGAAGTCTTATTTGGAAATAAATGGATTAGAAATTATTCACTCAATCATTCAGTTAATCAAAATGCATGTGAGGGAAGCGGACTTGGCCCAGTGGATAGGGCATCTGCTTACCACATGGGAGGTCCGCATTTCAAACTCTGGGCCTCCCTGACCTGTGTGGAGCTGGCCCATGTGCAGTCCTGATGCGCGCAAGGAGTGCCATGCCATGCAGGGGTGTCCCCGCGTAGGGGGGCCCAAATGCAAGGAGTGCACCCATAAGGAGAACCGCCCAGCGCAAAAGAAAGTGCAGCCTGCTCAAGAATGGCGCTGCACACACGGAGAACTGACACACAAGATGACGCAACAAAAAGAAACACAGATTCCCATGCTGCTGATAAGGATAGAAGCACACACAGAAGAACACATAGCAAATGGACACAGAGAGCAGACAATGGGTGGGGGGGAAGGGGAGAGAAAGAAATAAAAAAATAAATTTTAAAAATGCATGTGAACTTATTTAGTCATGTAAATGAGGCCATTTTTACTATTTGACTTTTTTAAAATTTAATTTAAATATAATTGAGTACCAAAAAGGAATTTTTAAATAAATAGAATTAAAACAGGCACATGGAAAATTATCCTATATAGCAGGTTTCATCATGAAAAGTTATCTACCTCATTTTCATTTAGTCAGAAAATATTTAGGGAAGCAGATTTGGCTCAACTGATAGAGCACACGCCTACCACATGGGGGGTCCAGGGTTCAAACCTAGGGCCTCCTGACCCGTGTGGAGCTGGCCCACATGCAGTGCTGACGCACGCAAGGAGTGCCATGCCAGGCAGGGGTATTCCCCATGTAGGGGAGCCCCACATGCAAGGAGTGTGCCCCATAAGGAGAGCTGCCCAGCGTGAAAAAAGCACAGCCTGCCCAGGAGGGGCACCGCACACACAGAGAGTTGACGCAGCAAGATGACGCAACAAAAAGAGACACAGATTCCCGGTGCTGCTGACAAGAATGCAAGCAGACACGGAGGAATACACAGCAAATGGACAAAGAGCAGACAAATGGGGGGCAGGGGAAGGGGAGAGGGAAAAAAACTTTAAAAAGAAAATATTTATTGGGAGCCTTTTCTGTGCCAGGTCCTGCTCGAAACACTGGGAAATTAGTGGGTGTATTAGTCAGTCAAAGGGGTGCTAATGTAAAATACCAGAAATTGATTAGTTTTTATAAAGGGTATTTCTTTGGGGTAGAAGCTTACAGACGCCAGGCCATAAAGCATAACTTCCCTCACCAAAGTCCATTTTCACATGTTGGAACAAGATGGCTGCCAATGTCTGTGAGGATTCAGGCTTCCTGGGTTCCTCTGGGCTCAGCTCCTCTGGTTTCTCCACAAGGTCAGCTGTAGACTACTAGGCAAACGGTTCTGTCTCTCTCCCTGGGGGTCCTGCTTCAGCATGAAACTCCAACATTAAAAGCCCGTATCTTTGTCCCTTGCCATGCCTTTTATCTGTGAGTCCCTACCCATCAAAGGGTGGGAATTCAATACCCTATTGACACCAGAGGTTTACTGAATTACTTAAACATATAAACCTATGAATCCAATATAATCTAATATGCCCAGAGGAAAAGATCAGTTTACAAACATAATCCAATATTTCCTTTCAGAATTCATCAATAATCTCAAACTGCTACAGTGGGGAACAAGACACCATCCCTATTCTTAGTAGAGCCTACCCTACCTCATAGGGCAGATAGACAATTGAGTGAATAAGCAAATAAGATCATTTTTAAAAGTGATCATGTTTAAAGAAAATGAAACAGAGCTGAAAGGGTGGAGAGTGGCTGGGGTGGGACATGAATAGGGATTATTTTTCCAAGTTAATTTTTTGGGGGGTTGTTTTAGTTTCCTAGGCTCCTCCAAGCAAATACTGTGAAATGAGTTGGCATAAAAGATAAAAATTTATTAGCTTACAGTTTTGAGGCTGTGAAAATGTCCAAATCAAGGCATCATCAGGATAATGCTTTCTTCCTGAAGACTAGCTGCTAGCAATCTTTGGCTCCTCTGTCACCTGGCAAGACACACGGCAACAGGGGCTTCTTTCCCAGGTTTTTCATTGCTCTCAGCTCTTGCTTCCGTGGCTTTCTCTATCTTTGTCTGAATTTCATTCTCATATAAAGGCCTCCACTAATAGGATTAAGACCCATCCTGAATGAGGTGGGTCAGCCTGCAACTGAAGGAGCCTCATCAAAAGATCCTGGGGACTGGAAGTGGCTCAGGTGGTGGAGCACCTACTTTTCACATACAAATCCCAGGTTCAATAAGCCCCGGCCCCGGGACCTGAGGTTAAAAAAACAAAGATGCTATTCACAGGTTGGGGTCCACACCCACAGGAACGGATTAAATTTAAGAACATGTTTTTCTGAGGTACATACAGCTTCAAACCTTCAAAACACCACAGGGAAATACATTTATTCAACAAATGTATGGTGTGCCTCTCTGTGCCAAGCACTTTTCTGAGCATTGGGCATAAAACAGAACAAAGAAGACAAAATCATTGCTTTCAAGGAGCTTAAATCATTCTATTGATGCAGCCTGACCATAAACAAACACTCGGATCAATAGGTAATATTCACAGATTGAGGGGTGCTAAGGGGTGTGGCGTTCCACTTTTTGGAGTAATGGAATTTTTCTAAATTTTTTTTCTGATGATGAATGCACAACTAACTCTGTGATTATACTAAAAGCCATTGATTGTACACTTTGAATGGAATGTATGGTATGTGAATATACTCAATAAAACTGCTTTAAAATATATATATATATATATATATATATATATATATATATATATATATATATATATATACACTATAAAGGGCCAGATTGACCGTGATGCTCCTGCGAGGGCTGGGAATTACTGAGGATTGTAGAAGTTAAGGCAGCCAGTAAAAGTCAAATTGCAATCACTACACATTCTCACGTCAGCATTTCTGGTAATATGCCTAAAGAAATCTTAGAAGAAAGAACTGCACCCTCAAGCCTCCATCAATTTGTTGTGATTTTTTTTTTCAAATTCTAAATAAATATTTACAGTCATATTTAAAATTGTAATTGTAATTTTTGCATTTTGTTTCTTAAAGAAGCTACTCCCTACCCCCATATTGTATAAAGTTTAAGTCCCATAAAAATTGAATGTGCCCACAATAAGATATCAGGTGGTGATAAGTATTATGAAAAAAGTTAATCATGATGAGGAAGATAGAGCAGGATAAGCATGGGGGAGGTACTGCAAATATTGGATAGTCAACGAAGGCCTCTCTGATTAAATGACATTTGTGCTGAGTTCTGAAAGAAGTGAGACTAGAACCTTGGAGGTAGTAAGTGCAAAGGCCCCGTGATATACATACTGTGAAATCTATATACTTGTTATCTGAAAGGATTTTCCTATGCTTAATTAATTCTTTTAGAATATTTTATATCTACAAAATCAAGAAACAATGATATTAATAAATGTATGCAGTCAGGAAGTAATCAGTCTATTCATAAAATCAAAAGGTGAATTTTCATGAAAACAAGTTGACTTGTATCAGATGAATCTGGAATTTAAGATTGTGCAGAGCCTACAGGCTGATTCACATGTCCACGCTTGACCTTCCACAGTGATATTCCTAAAATCTAAGACAGCTGAGTTCTCTCTAGTTCTATCAGTGGCGCCTTCTAGGGCTCTGACTCTAGGAACCGGAACAAACATCTCTCTGCAAATATCCCAGAATTTGCTGTTTATAGCAACAAAGGAGGCCTGGATAGGAAGAGCCTTTATATTAGTAGCTGTGGGCTCTGTTTTAAAGTAAACACATCCATTTAATGAAAACAGACAATGTATGCACACTGAGTGTTTTATTAAGGGAAACAGCATTGGAGGGGAAAGATGGGGACAAAGAGATCAAAAGGTTATTAAATAGCCTGGAATTAATAATAATGTTTTTAAATGAGTTTCAAACCAATGCAATTTTATTTACTTCAGGGTCAAGCATGTAGTAAGCCCTCCACACATGTTTGTGGAATTAATAACAGGTTAAACTGAACAATAGCCACCACAATTCTTCTATACTGCCTGGTGATACTTGGGTTCAATTTTATATATGGGTCTCTTATTGTTTTTCCAAATATGTAGCCCTTAGGTAAGCCTGTCCATGAAAAGCCCAGCAGGACATAATGGAGAAGTCATAGATCCTGCCACGCAGTCATAGAAAGTGAGAGACTGCCCATGTGTGGGCAAAACTTCAAGACCCAGAACCTGAAAGTTGTCCTGATGACATAGACACTGAATCTCAGAATTATCACCTAACATGGTAGTATAAGTTTGTGTCTGAACTGATGCAGCTGAGAATATAGAGGGCAGCAAATCTGTCATTCTATGCTCCTCTGACTTGGTGTACATCTCGCTCTGGAAAATTGCCAAGAAATGTGAACATTAGGTGATATAAGGAAGGCAGTAGGAAGCCACATTCACCCTCCTGCATCTCTGTCTTGCTTTTAACCTTTGTTCTGTTTGTTATCTCATCCAGAACTAAACCAAAGTAAAAGCAATTTGAATGGAATCTAAGTCTTTATTCTCTCCATTCCTCCAGCCACATCAGATTCCATGGCCTAGTTTTGACAGAGTATCTAACTCTAATATGGCACCCAATGGCCAAAAGCTACCAGTCCTGGGTTTCAGCCAAATAAGATTCTTGGCACTAAATATAATTTAGCACAACACAATGCTTATTGATCTAGTAGGTTCTGAAGCATGCTATTAAAAATTTTGAGAAATGTGGTATAGACTTGAAGAAGGAGAGAAAAAGAAGTTCCAACAGTGTATTCAAGCCAAATGAAAATGGTGAAATGCTCAGTTTTCAGCTTAGCATTATATTGTCTAATTTTGTTCTTACAGTAAACACATATATTTAATGCAAGATGACAATTTATGCACAGTGAGTGTTATTTAAGAGAGGCTGCAAGAATGTATTTTTGCCCTCAAAGAACTGACTGTCTAATGAGGGAGAAAAATGTTAAAAAGCAATGACCATCTAAAGCAACGCCAAAGCTATGGGGACTAAAACCTACAGTGAAACACAGGATACATACTCCATTTGATGTAACAATGTGGAAAATGGCCTTTTCAAATTTCATATATTTTTAAAGAATTTTTATCAGAACAAAAGGTTATCCAATATGCAATTATTTAATCTATCTGAAATAAACCTTTCTTATTAATATACTACCTGTGCACATACATGCAGATTTCTTTGGGGTAAGAGTAGAATACCATAGTACTCTAATCTCTTGGTGGTGTCTACTATGGCTCATTAGTCTCCTTGTAGGTGTGGACATTCTTTCTTTCTCCAACCTGCCTAAGTTGTCACTGTGGACTGGATCTGGTATGAGGGGTCTCATCAAGGTGAGGTCCAGAGCCTCTAGATAGAGACTTAGCCCTGCAGATTTAAGAGGGTGGAGGGACAGCATGTACCCCCACAAATGGGAGTAAGCATCACTGAGCTAAGAAAGCTCAGGACTTTATACTGAGTGAGACCTAATATGTTGGTTCTAGTTATGATGAAGTGTTCTTCAGTGGATGTAGGAAGCACTTATGATTTGGTTCTGATAAGGTGTCTTGGCCAGAATGGGGACACACATAAACTATATGAATTTTTTTTTTAGATTTATTTTTTATTTCTCTTCCCTTCTCTGCCCACTCCCCCTCCCCAGTTGTCTGCTCTCTGTGTCCATTCACTGTGTGTTCTTCTGTGTCCACTTGTATTCTTGTCAACGGCACTGGGAATCTGTGTCTCTTTTTGTTGCGTCATCTTGCTGTGTCAGTTCTCCGTGTGTGTGGTGCCACTCCTGGGCAAGCTGCACTTTTTTCACTTTGGGCAGCTCTCCTTATGGGGTACACTCCTTGCACATGGGGCTCCCCTACGTGGGGGACACCCCTGCTTGGCATGGCACTCCTTGCACGCATCAGCACTGCGCATGGGTCAGCTCCACATGGGTCAGGAGGCCCGGGGTTTGAACCCTGGACCTCCCATGTGGTAGGCAGATGCTCTATCCGTTGAGCCAAATCTACTTCCCAAACTGTATGAATTAAGTGCAGGATGCTACGAAAGCATAGAACAGGGGAATCTTCCCCCAAAGAAATGAAACTGAACTAATGCTTGAAAATTATTTTGACTTGCCTTTGTTTTCCCACCCATCTTAGAAATCCCATCATGCCTCACCTCCCTCTTTTTTTGAAGTCACCAGAAGTTCCAGTGTCCCCAATCATGTCCCCTATATGGTCATTCTCATTCTGTTCAGTTTATCAGACCAAATCCCCCACCCTTCCAGGCATCCCCAAACCCTTTCTACATGTTTTTTAGAACCCTAGAGTTCCAGATGTGTGAGAAACTTATTTCCCTAAATCTTAATCTTTTTTATTAATGCCTCCTTGCCCTCACTGTATAAGTCTCCAAGGACACTGGTTCCCTTGCACCCTTTTCAAGTGAAGAAATTATTTCTCTCCCAGCCCATGTAATTCCAGACCAGAATATGGGATGCTTGTTTTTTCTCCTTGCTTCTTTTAAGTTGTCCCCCCTTTTTTTCCTTCAAAAGTCCCAGATTCTACAGTCTATTGACCTGCTAGTCACTCCCCCTATTCAAAGAAGACTTGACCCCTGGCTCATTGTCTTCCTCTTCATCCCTACTCATCATCATTTTTATCCATATGGTCTTCCCTCAACACCCTGGGCTCTCTAATCCACTGACCTTACTATTTTTTTTTCTAAACTAATTGTCATTATGCTAGACCTGTCTTCATTCTCCCCTTTATTCAACTTTGTTTTCCTGGTCTATCATTAAAAGAACCTCCTTGAAAAACCATTGCTACCTCTTTTGTACTCACAAGCCCTGCTAGACCTTCCCTGGGCCTGCCCCAGAGCAACTGAGCACTGGAATTGTGCCTTAAATTTATGACAACAAAGCTGAAACCAGCACTCAATATCAGCCCCATAATCTTAAAAGGTTTTTTTTTCAGTAAGATCAGGGTTCTACTTTCTGAGTCAATGACTTTATATTTTCTCTTTTTTCCTAATACTCTCAATGCTCCTTTTAGACCCCACTCGCAGGTGATGACATATACTTTACTGAAAGGAAGAACAAAACACAAGCAATTAAACAGGAGAAGCGCCGCTGCGCCATGCAGGCCGGCCCCTTCATGCTGAGGATCCTTCTTCCTTTGTTCTCTCAAGGGCATCACTTTTGCAATTATCATCTCTCTCGTGGACCACTGATGATCTCTGTAGCATAGCTGTTACCATCAGTATAGTTAAACTATGGCCTTAAGACAAAACCCACCCTTAAAAAAAGATCTCACTTGATTCCCTTCCAGCATCAGCCTGTTTCTTTGCTCCCTTCACAGTAAAACATCTCAAAAGAGCTGTCAACCCTTCTCTGTTCCCAATTCCTCACCTCCCATTTGCTGTTCAACCCACTCCAGTCTGTCTTCCATCTCTATCACATCACTGAATCTGCTATTATCAAGTTACCTATGACTTTCATGATGCCAAATTCAATAAATACTTCTCTTTCCTAATCTTACCTGAGGTCTTGTGCAAACTGGTCTAAGCCAGTTTGACCCTTCTCAATTATTGGGTTCTTTTTAAAATTATCAGTAGTCTCCAATTCTGAACTAGGTATGTTACAGAGGGCATTTTAATAAACTACTACTTAGCCTCCCCTATAACCATAAATTCCTTGAGCTTGTCTTTCTCCCAATTAAAAAAAATACTTCTCCCAAATGTCCGTTCCATGATTTACTCTGAGGTTCAGGCTAATATCACTCTAAATGCCCTGAATGTCTTCCTGACCATTTCCAGTGTGCCTTACTTCTCACTGCAAATTTTGATGTAGTACTAAAACATTGGATTTCTACCTTGTTGGCTCCTTTAAAAAATTTGGGATTTACCAACAGAGTTATCACTTGGAATCCACTGTTTATTAATGATTACTCTTTTCAACAAGTTTTCAAAAATCACTTAATTGCTGGGGTGAGAGATTACCAGTGCTGCCTTCTACTGGTTGAATGGTCTACCAGTTATCTAACAGAATTATCAATTCTTTAGATTTCTGGGGCGAGCTAACTTCTCAGGTGGAGTGTTTAGTACTATCTTCAGCATTGTTGGATTTGCTTTGGAGAACCTAATCTCAAAACTTGCAGCCAAACTAATTGGTTACTCTTGACTGTTAGGAAGACAAATAATTATTCTGAAAATTGATGAATGGAAATAATCAAGCATCTATCTTCCCTTTCCTGTATGAGTGGCACAAAAAGGAAAAATAGTGAATGTGGTCAAATTTTTCTTTAAGAAAGAACTCCAAATAATGAGTGTAGAAGAAATGACAGGATACCACCATTTTGCCTCCTAAATGAAATAATGGATCTAGGCAAAGATCATCAATAACTGCTAAAATCATTAGGTGGAAAGCTGATGAAGAGCTTTATAATGGATGGGTTGGGCTGACAGTACTTGAACCTACCGATCAGTATTAATATTCCCACACTACATGATATTTGTAACTAGCAGTACTGTTATTTCGCTATGAATGCCAGTGATTTAAAGGGTAAGTCTAAGGTTATGAATATTACTAAATGAAAAGCTAAAAGGCCTAATATAGGAATGTATAGCATAGTAATACCACATATGAAATATGAATATGGGTAAAATCGCATATGTAAGACCATTTTTCTAATATATGTTAATACTACAAGATGTTAATACCAAACAAAAAAAATTATATAAGTGAAAGAAACCAGACACAAAGTACTACATATTGTATGATTCCATGTATATAAAATGCAAATATAAATCAATTTATAAAGATGGAATTAGATTAGTGGTTATGTAGGCCTGGGGAAGGATAGATTGAGAAGCAACTGCTAAAGGGTATGGGGTTTTTCTTTTTGGAGTAATGAAATTATTCTAAAATCTTTTGTGGTGATGCATGCACAACATTCGATTATACTAAAAGCCATTGATTATACAGTTTGGATAGATCATATGGTATGTGAATATATCTCAGTAAAACTGCTTAAAAATAAATAAATAAATGTGCAAGAATAACCAGAAATAGCTGTGTATGGCAGGGGAAGCATAGAGAGACTGAGAGGTGAAGATGTTTCTTGTTTTTGTCTGTTTTCTGTTTTTTATTATTACTGAAATAATGAAAATGCTCTAATAATGCTTGAAATGATGAATGCACAACTATGTGATTATACCAAATATCATTGATTGTACATTTTGGATGAATTGTATGCTTTATTAATATGTATCAATAAAATTGATGTGTTTAAAAAATATTAATATTCCAAAAGAGAGACAAATAGACATTATATGCCTCCTGATATAATGCAATAAGAAGAAGACAACAATTCTTTCCAAAATATCTAACCTGAATCTTATCAAGCCTCTGAACCTTATCTTCAGTTTATAGGAAATACAGGGAATGGGAAAACATGAGAAGAAATGTTTATTTAAATTATTATATAGTATTTGTTTATGCATTTATTCACCTTTAATTATTTTTCTTTTATTGAGGTGAAGGTCACAAAGCATAAACTTCACCATTTTAATTATTTTAAAATGTAAAATTTAGTGGCTTTTAGTCCATTCATAATGGTGTTACAGCCATGACCACTACCTAATTCCAGATCATTTTTATCACCCCAAAAAGAGACCCTCTAGTCCTTAGGCAGTCACTCCCCATACTCCTTCCTCTCAGCCTTTGAAACCACTAATATGCTTTCTTTCTAAGGATTTGCCTATGCTAGACATTTCATGTAAATGGCATGATAAAATTTATGGTTTTTTGTGTCTGGCTTCTTTCATTTATAAAATTTCAAGGTTCATCCATGTTGTAGCAGTTTTCAGTAGCACTTTCCTTTTTTTTTCCCCTAAGGTTGATTGATTGATTGATTGATTGATTTCCACCCCCTTACAGCTTGCTTGTTGTCTGCTCTCTGTGTCCATTCACTGTGCATTCTTCTGTGTCTGCTTGTCTCCCTTTGTTGGATCATCTTGCTTCACCAGCTCTCTGCAGGCACGGGCCGTCAGCTCTCCATGGGCAGGCCAGCTTGCCTTCACAACGAGGTCCTGGGACGTGAACCCAGGGCATCCCATATCGTAGACGGGAGTGCAATTGATTGAGCCACAGCTGCTTCCCAGTAGCACTTTCCTTTTAATTGTAGAATAGTGTTTCTTTGTATACCTGTACTACATTTTGTTTGTCCAAATATTAATTGATGGACATTTCAATTGTTTCCACTTTTTGATTGTTGTGAATGATCCGGCTGTGAACATTTGTGTACAAATTTTTGCTTGAATACCTATTTTCAGTTATTTTGGGAATAAAGCTATGATTGTAATTACAGGGAAAAAAAAAGAACAACCCAGATACAACCAGCCAAATATGGAATGTGAGAAATTTTGTAGGAGAAATGACCTAATGTCATCTACAAATAAATGGCAAGAAAAAAAAAATGAGACTCTATCCTTTAAAAGAAACTCACATGGTTATGTGGATATCATTTGGATTTTTTTTTTTAAGATTTATTTTTTATTTATTTCTCTCTCCTTCTCCCTCCCCCCCCCAGTTGTCTGCTCTCTGTGTCCATTCACTCTGCGTTCCTCTGTGTCCACTTCTATCCTTATCAGCGGCATCAGGAATCTGTGTCTCTTTTTGTTGCGTCATCTTGTTGAGCTCTCCGTGTGTGCGGCGCCATTCCTAGGCAGGCTGCACTTTCTTTTGCACTGGGCGGCTCTCCTTATGGGTGCACTCCTTGCGCGTGGGGCTCCCCTACGCGGGGGACACCCCTGCCGTGGGGCGGCACTCCTTGCACACATCAGCACTGCGCATGGGCCAGCTCCACATGGATCAAGGAGGCCCGGGGTTTGAACCACGGACCCCCCATGTGGTAGGCGGACGCCCTAACCACTGGGCCAAGTCCGCTTCACTCATTTGGATCTTGATTTGAATGAAGCAACTGAAATAAATTATTTATGAGACAATCGAGAAAATTTGAATACCGGCTTGGATATTTGATGACATTAAGGAATTTCTGTTAATTTTTATTTTGTATTTTGTGGTTATATTAAAAAAGGAATGCTTATATCTTAAAGATATAAACATGGGGAATTTGTGGACGAAGGCATGACATCTGTCTTTTGCTCATGACATCTGTCTTTTGTCAGTCAGATGGGGGCTTTGGGGAAGTAGGTGGCATGTAGATACAACAAGATTGGTCATATGCTGATAAACAAAGTTGGGTGATGGATATTTGGGGGATTATTATACTTTTTGTTTTTGTAGTATACTTGAAATTTCCATAATAAAATTAAAATAAACAAGCAAACCAAAACTAAATAAAATTACAACCTTCTGGACTCCCTGCTTGAGAATTCTTTCTGAAGTATGTGAATGATTTATTGGTAATATCTTTATAGCAATTCATCTGGTTTCTTTCTTTTGAGGCTCCTGATTCTCTCAAAATTCCCCATGGCTCTTTTGAGTTAATTTATTGCTTTATTTCTGTTTTTTGAATGGCTAGAGTAGAACTAGTTCTCCTGGGGTTTTTCTTCTAAATGTGGAGTCATTTGAACTCCCCCAATGAATGGATTAGAGAAGTCCACCCAGTAGGGCTATGGTTTCAGTTACGATGTTATCATGTTAACTGTGGGCCATTTCCTGCAGTTTGCAACCTACCCTTCTCAGCGGGTTTTTATTTTTTTCTTCTCTCTTATTGAGGTTTCTAGGTTCTCTGAAATAAATGCCAGTCCTGTGTCCTGGGGGCAATATTCCATGCTCTAATTTCAGTGCTGTTGTCTTTTGTGTGATCTATGTATATTTAAAAAAAAAAAAGACAATAAAAAATAACTTTAAAAAAAGCTGTTGTCATTCGTTATAGTTAGCCTAATGCCTTCTTTAGTGTGCATTCTGAGCAGAATCGTATCTGAATTTGTGGGGTATGAACAGTAAAGGAAGTCCTCTTTAAGAAAAAGAATACCAAATTATGAATACAAAAATAGGTAGGAAAAATGTATACCTATTTAGAATAAGAAAATAAACCACGACAAAGACAATATCATAAATCTAGGGGTGAAACATAATTTTAAAGTAGATAACTATCAGAAACATTTCTGTAACACATTTTACCTACATTTTTTAGTTGCACAGACTTAGATTGCTTCTTCATATAACAATAATTTTGTAATAATGTATACAGAAAGAGTATAAATATAGTTTATAGAAATTTGTTTTTTATTCTTGGTAGTTTAGAAAAGTGTCAGCTTAACAAATTATTATTGGTGATGTCTTGTAACTAAAAGTATTAACAAATTTGGGAAAATATCTATTACTTCTTTTCACATATGGGTTTAAGATTTCAGGGCAAGAAAGTATAGTTGATATTTACTCCAACAGTTTTACATGAATATGTCCACTATAATGGTGTATTTTTAATTTCATGTTGTATTTGTTGCTGTCATTGTTTCAAATCACCAAAAAATTTAATTTCCCCCTATTGTATTATGATTCACTTCTCTCCTGAATTGGATTATAGACAATCCAATCAGCTTATTCATATGTATTTTTGAAATTTACCTCTTCTAATGAATTACTGCTATTTTTATGTGAAACGTTTTTTGTTGTAATTTACTTCTTGAAGCCATAATGATTTCCACTGATTTTGTTGTTCGTCTCTATCATTTTAGCTTCATATTCTTTTAATTTTATCAGAATTTTTCTCAGTTCTTTTATAAAAAACTGGAAACCTGAAACTTTCTCACATATTTCATCAAAATGTTCCAAAATGTCTGATTAAATTGTAGTTACAATGGCTTTTTGTCAATTCCACTTCCCTTTAAACAGATATTGAAAATGCCCGTATCACTTCAGCACCACCTGAAGTGAGAGGAAGTGGGATTGGGGAAGGGTGGGGGGTGGAATTTGAAATTAAAAAAAAAAAACAGTTTTAATTATTTTAGTTAAAATATCTTACATCTGTGAACATATGACCTTGTGAATACATCACTAAAGTCCCTTCCAGAGTACTGAAGTTTCACTATAAATCCATCTCTAATTTTGAGTAATTAACGAAGATTCTCATTTCCTTCTCTTGGGTAAAGTATTTTCCTGTTTTGTGAGCTGGATCTTCTGGACACCCCTCCAGATCCACTCTCCAGCAGTTTCTTCTCCACTCTGAGGAGGGTGATGTAAATTTCTGGAATCCTGGAGATGTTCTATATCTGTGTGGGTGGTATTACAATATAGTGTTCATTTGTGAGGCTTCATTGAGCTGTACATTTAAAATTTGTTATGTTTCAAATAAAGAAAAAGGTTTACCAAAAATAAGTTGCCTCTTTTCCTCTTTATGTGCCACAAACATTTCATTTTGGACAAAGTATTACTAAAGAGCCTCTGCTGCTTCATCAACTTCCATCTGTTGTCTCCTGTAGAACAACGTCTTTTTATAATCTAAGTATGTACCAACAGGCTCACGGTATCAAAGGTAGCAAATTTGGCTGTTCACAATTATTAGATAATTTGGGGCATATTAGAGGTCCTCACTAGTCAGAGGTAGGGGAGGGCTTTTGGCTTCTCCCCTCCCCCAGCAACCTCACTATGAGGTGGTTTATTTTTACAATGAATGCAAGTCTTAGACAAGATGCTGCCACACATTCAAATATTTGTTAGCAAGAAGACATACAAACAGTTCTACAGCCCGTTCCTGAAGGTCAGGGCAGCCTAGAGTTCCGGCTTTTAGGCACGCTGACATACATTGTGCACCTGCAAAAACAGAAAAGTCTAGTGGACCCAGCAGCCTTCAGAGTGGTGCCCTTGGCCTGGAGATTTGATTAACTTGAGTATTCTGACACTTATGACAGATTCTGCTGTTTGATACTAGCCAAAAGTCTAGAAGTTTGTCCCATCTGCCTTCTGCAAGCTTTTCATGCACCGCCCCCCCCCCCCCCCATTGACGTTCACGTTGGAATGGCAGCTCCACTCGGAAGCCACCAGGGCTGCTAGGCACTGCAGGCTGTTGGAGTCTCGGGTTCCTTCTTGCTTTCTGTTTTGCAATGCCATTGGTGTTACCTTCATTTGCTTGGTCCAGTTTTGCTCACTACAATGTCCACATTCCAGCTAGCGGGAAGAGGATAAAAGCAGTAAAAGAACACACTCCTTCACCTTTAAATAAATTTTTTTTATTAGAGAAGTTGTGAACTTACAAAACAATCAAGCATAGCGTGCAAAATTCCCATACATCACCCCTCCACCAATACCTTGCATTGTTGTGGAACATTTAGTAAAGATTATGAAAGAACATCAACAAAATACTACTATTAACTATGATCTATAGCTTATTTATGTGTAGTTTCCATATTATGAACAGAATGAATTAGTATTGTACATTTATTATAGTTCATGAAAGAAGGCTCTCATATTTGTACCATTAACCACAATCTATCATCTACCAAATGGTTCACTTTGTTATACAGTCCCATGCCTTGTACAACCCATCCAAAGTGTACACTCAGTGAGTCTAAGTTTCATCAGAGTTGGCAGTCATTGCCTCAGTAAATTTTTGAACGTTTTCCTTAGCCCAAAAGAAAAAAATCCCATACTTCCCTATTATTGACCCTTAGCATTGATACAGTACCTTCCTTGACACCTTCACTTCTTCTAGATATATTCCTGGTAGAGGGATTGCTGGATCTATATTTAGCTTCCTGAGGTACTGCCAAACTGTCTTCCACAGAGGATGTACCATTCCACATTCCACCAACAGTGAAGGAGTGTTCCTGTTTCCCCACATCCTCTCTAGCACTTGCAGTTTTCTGTTTTTTCGTTCTGTTTTGTTTTTAAATAACGGCCATTCTATGAGGTGTGAAATGATATTTCATTGTAGTTTTGAATTGCATTTCCCTAATAGTTAATGATATTCCCTAATAGTTAATGAACATTTTTTGTGTGTGCTTTTTCACCATTTGTATTTCCTCTTTGGACGCACTCATTCACTTTTTTTTGGAGGTACCAGGGATTAAACCCAGGAACTTGAACATGGAAAGCAGGTGCTCAACCACTGAGCTACATCTTCTTCCCTCCTCATTCACTTTTTTTTTTAAAGATTTATTTATTTATTTAATTCCCCCCCTCCCCTGGTTGTCTGTTCTCTGTGTCTATTTGCTGCGTCTTGTTTCTTTGTCCCTTCTGTTGCCGTCAGCGGCACGGGAAGTGTGGGCGGCGCCATTCCTGCAGGCTGCCCCTTCTTTCGCGCTGGGCGGCTCTCCTTACGCGCACTCCTTGCGCGTGGGGCTCCCCTACGCGGGGGACACCCCTGTGTGGCACAGCACTCCTTACGTGCATCAGCACTGCGCATGGGCCAGCTCCACACGGGTCAAGGAGGCCCGGGGTTGAACCGCAAACCTCCAATGTGGTAGACGGACGCCCTAACCACTGGGCCAAGTCCGTTTCCCCTCATTCACTTTTTATTTATTTACATGTGTTACCATATTTATTTCCCTCTTCCCCCTCCCCCTTTCCCCTTCCCCCTCCCCCCTCTGCTATTTTTGCTGTCTATGTCTGTTTGCTGTGTGATCTTCTGTATCTATTTCTCTTTTTTGTCTTCTCTTCCATCTTTCTCCTCTAGGATTCACTGGGATTCGATCCTGGGAACCTCTGATGTGAAGAAAGTTTCCCTGTCAATTGCGCCACTTCAGTTTCTGGTCTCTG
Organism: Dasypus novemcinctus; assembly: GCF_030445035.2. Lineage (NCBI taxonomy): Eukaryota > Metazoa > Chordata > Mammalia > Cingulata > Dasypodidae > Dasypus > Dasypus novemcinctus. The sequence continues at coordinate 78,587,835 of NC_080679.1, read as the reverse complement.
CTGTGCTTCACCTTGACTCTCCCCATCGTCTCTCTTTTGTTGCATCATCATCTTGCTGTGCGACTCATTTGTGTGGGCACTGACTCACTGCACAGGCACTTGGCTTGCCACGTGGCACCGTTGCACAGGCACTTGGCTTGCCATGCAGGCACTGACTCACCATGTGGGCACTCGGCTCACCATGCGGGCACCCATGTGGGCACTCAGCTCACTGTGCGGACACTGGCTCACTGCATGGGCACTGGCTCACCGCGCAGGCACGGCTCACTATGCAGGCACACTTTCTCTGCTTTTTTATCAGGAGGTCCCAGGGATCAAACCCAGGTCCTCCCACATGGTAGGCAGAGGCCTTATCACTTGAGCCACATCTGCTTCCCCTCATTCACCTATTTTTTATTTTTATTTTTTTATTGTATTTTTTTGAAGATATATAGATCACAAAAAATGTTACATTAAAAAACATAAGAGGTTCCCATATGCCCCATCCCCCAACCCCCACTCCTTCCACATCAGCAATCGCTTTCATCATTGTGGCACATTCATTGCATTTGGTGAATACATTTTGGAGCACTGCTGCAGTGCGTGGATTATAGTTTACATTGTAGTTTACACTCTCCCCTAGACATTCAGTAGGCTATGGCAGGATATATAATGTCCAGCATCTGTCCCTGCAATATCATTTAGGACAACTTCAAGTTCCAAAAATGCCCCCACATCACATCTCTTCTTCCCTCTCCCTTTCCTCAGCAACTACCATGGCCACTTTCTCCACATCAATGCTACAGTTTTTTCCATTATTAGTCACAATAGTTCTATAGTAGAATACCAGTAAGTCCATTCTAATCCATATTTTATCTCTCCACCCTGTGGACCCTGGGACTGTTATGTCCAATTCACTTTCACAAAGACCTGGAAGTTGTAAACATTACTTCCAGCCATATAACAGTGGCCAGAACTTAGTCACATGGTCTTAGTCACCAGCAAGGGAGGCTGGAAATGTAGTTTTTTATTTCTGATTGGCCAAGCACTTGATTAAAAATCAAAGGCTTTATTATTATAGAAGGAAAGAACCAATACTAGGGGATAAATAACAGTCTCTGTCATAATGACAAAATTGGCTTAGGTCAGCCTGCAGCCCTTCTTAACAGAATTTACTCAGTTGGTCACTTCTTCCTTGAAACATTTCTCCCATTTAGCTTTTTTTTTTTTTTAAGATTTATTTTTATTTATTTAATTCCCCTCCCCTCCCCCGGTTGTCTGTTCTCTGTGTCTATTTTGCTGTGTCTTGTTTCTTTGTCCGCTTCTGTTGTCGTTAGCGGCACGGGAAGTGTGGGTGGCGCCATTCCTCAGCAGGCTGCTCCCTCCTTCGCGCTGGGCGGCTCTCCTCACGGGCGCACTCCTTTCGCGTGGGGCTTCCCTACGCGGGGGACACCCCTGCGTGGCAGGGCACTCCTTGCGCGCATCAGCACTGCGCATGGGCCAGCTCCACACGGGTCAAGGAGGCCCGGGGCTTGAACCGCGGACCTCCCATGTGGTAGACTAACGCCCTAACCACCGGGCCAAAGTCCGTTTCCCCCATTTAGCTTTAATGGCCCCATATTTCCACAATACCTCTCTGGCTCTGCTTACTCTGTGCTTTAGTTTCCTTTGTTGGTCAAGCAAACATTGTTCAATGAGTTGGCTTAAATAGGAATTTATTGACTCACAGTTTTGACGCTAGGAAAAAGTCCAGATCAAGACAATGCTTTCTTCCCAATGACTGGCATTCCGAGGCTGGCTGCCCATGCTCAGTTGGTTCTGGGCAACTCTCTCTTTCACATAGCAATGTACATTTCAGTCTCTCCTGGCCTCTCCCTTCTCTATTGGGTTCCATTGACCTTAGCTTCTCACTTCTCATGGCTTTCTCTCTGTCTGAATTTCATTCTAATTTCATTCTAATAAACGACTCCAGTAATAGAATTAAGACCCATCCTCATTGAATTGGGCCATGCCTTAACTGAAGTAACCTCATTAGAAGGTCCAATTTATAATGGTTTCATACCCACAGGAATGGTTTAAGAACATATTTTTCTAAGGTACATGTCTCCTGTACAAACTTCTTTTGCCTTATTCAACATCCAAAATGTTAAAATACTAGAGGCTTTGTCTTGGAACCTCTTATCATCTCTGTATACACTATACACTATATAAGGAGAGCTTATCTTAAATACTATGACTTTAAATGTCTTGTATATGGTAGTCACTCCAAAATTTATATCTTCAACCCCTACTTCTCCTCTAAGTTAGAAACTCATAGGCCAACTATCTACTTGACACGTCCACTTGGATGTCTAATAGGTATTTCAAATGAATGTATCTATTAAAACAATGCCATTAGCACTAATTGTTCTGGAAGGAGTGGGGTTGGTAAACACCTCCTTCTGTTTGGAAATGTGGGGATGATTTCTGATTGTTACACTGACTGGGGTTGCTATATACATGTCTTGAAAATTCCTTTTTTAAAAAAAAGGATTTCATCCATGTCAATGTTTGTGGATTTCATCCATGTTAATTTACGTAGATCTGATTTATTCATTTTCATACCTGTGTAGCATTTCATTGTTTAATTATACCACAATTTATCCATTGTTTTGTGATAGACATTTAGCTGATTTCCTATTCCTTGCATTTATACACCAAGCTGCTACTGATCTTTTTTTAGATGAAATAGACTTTATTATTTTTTTAAAGATACATAGATCACACAAAATGTTACATTAAAAAATATACGAGGTTCCCATATACCCCATTCCCACACCCCCCCACTCCTCACACATCAACAACTTCTTTCATTAGTGTGGTACAGTCACTGCATTTGATGAACACATTTTGGAGTACTGCTACAGAGCGTGGATTATAGTTTATGTTGTATTTTACACCCTCCTAGTCCATTCAGTGGGTTATGGCAGGATATATAATGTACTGCATCTGTCCCTGAATATCATTCAGGACAACTCCAAGTCCCAAAAAATGTCCCCATATCACACCTTTTTCCCTCTCCCTGCCTTCAGCAACTCTAGTGGCCACAGTCTCCACATCAATGACATAATTTCTTTCATTGCTAGAGTCACACTAATTCTATAGTAGAATACCAGTAAATCCACTCTAATCCATATTTTATTCCTCCATCCTGAGGACCCTGGGTGGCCATGCCCACTCCACCTCTAAATCGAGGGGGGCTTAGATCCCCTGTGGCTCATGGATGGGATTCTCCTGCTTGTAGTTGTAGACTCTCTTGGTTCCTTGGTGTGGTAGTTGATACCGATCCTCTTAAACATGTTTCCTTGTGCACAGAGGTGAGAATTTCCCTAGAATATATTTTTACAAGTGGACTTTCTGGACAATTAGCTAGGCACACCTTCACCTTTAGCAGGTACTGCCAAATTGCTTTCCAAAATGACTGTACTAATTTTACACTCTGGGAGATAGTTTTTTAGTGTATTACCTTACAAGGTAATGCTTTGAGCGAGATGGAGATTAGCATGAAAGAGAGTCTTCTGGATGAAGTGTATGGCTTTTCTTTTTTCAGATTGATTTTTTTCAAAGCACAATCTGAAAGAAAGCCAAACACTTCATATGAATGGAGATCCAGAGGAACGGCTGGGGATACAAATGACGTAGGGAAACATTTTTAAATGAGTATTTATCCCCGCAGAAACTGAAAGCTGTCAGCCAACAATCAGCAATGTCTTCAGGTTTCCTCCGAGAGAGGGCGGGATTCCGCCGGCCGTAGGAGTCAATAGCCAGTGCGCATGCTCAGAGCTTGGCTCCCGCGCAAGCCTGCCCGAAGTCCTGCCCACTCGCGCCGCAGAGGCTGCTGGGTCGGCCCCCATCTTTAGCGCGTTAGGCCCACCTCGGAGACGTTGGACGTTCAGGCTGTGGCTGCTAGTGATCCTGTGGCGCGGCAGTGCGACACCAGGACCCTAAAGGTGAGCAACTCTCGGTGGCTGATGAGACGGTACAAAAGGTGCTTTGCTTAGTGCGCGACGGCGCCTTTTTCCTCGCTGCTTCACGAGCGGCATCTCTGCCCCTCGCTTTCCTCAGGATCCGGGGGAGCGGGCCGCGCCAGACGTTGCGTGGGCCGCAGCCCGATGGGGTGCGCTGGGCAACGGAGCGGAGGGATCCCGGGCCGCGGCAGAGCCTCGGAGCCGGCCCCTGGGAAGACTGCGGGAGCTTTGGTTTCTCGCACGTGGCTGGGGCCCAGGCGAGCCAGTGGTTGCTTTAGGACAGGCCTCTGGTGAGGTCTTCTGGGCAGAGGCTGCCCGCATCCCCACCACGTCTTTCAGGTGACGGACCGGTACACCGTCTTTTAATATTGCCGAACGTGGATGCTTTGGGCCATCTGCGAAAGTTTCTGGGGAGGTTGGCGCGGGATAAATGCCGGAGGGTCCCACTGAAACTGGAACTAGCCAGAGCCGGAGAGGTGAAGCCGCAGGTCTTCCCGAGGCGTCACCCTCCTTGGCTTTTAGGGTCCTCATTCACTCACCTTAAGGCGTCTGCTGTATAAAACAGGAAAGCGTGAGCAATATTTCATCTCTAGTTGTACATTTTGGGAAACTCGATGAAACAAGGTATTAAAATAAAATTAGGTAGGCTAAAAAGCCTCTTAGGTATTAAATAGTTCTTTTGTATAGATTGTGGCAGACAGACTAATGCCTAAGAGTGAGCAAATTCAGTAGTGCGTTGTACACTGCAAATTCCCATTCAAGAGCTTCCAGTGATGCATCAAGCAAACCTCCAGGAAGTGTATCAACGATAGTTCATCACTGAAGGCAATTAATGGCAAACAGATATCCTTGATGAGTTTTTCTTTTTTATTGTGCTAACGTATATAAAACATAACATTTACAATTTTAACCACTTTCAAGTATACAATTTATTGATGTTAATTATATTCATAGCTTTGTGCTACCATCACCGCCATCCATTACCAAAACTTTGCCCATACTAAACTGAGACTCTGTAGCCATTAAGCATTTAACTCCTCATTCTGTAACCCCACCTTCACCCCTGGTACTTGTAGTCTTCTTTCCCTTTAAATTTGCATATTCTGGTTAGTTTGATGAGATCATATTAATGTTTTTGTACAATGTGGATGAGAGGTAGTTGAGTAGAGCACTGGGAGCAACTAATTTGCAGGCAGAGAACTTGGTTTTTGATTCATGGCAAACCAACCTCACAGTCTCAATTCTTTTTGCAATACTACTGCCAGGGATGTGAAACAGGAAACGCTGTAAGGCTAATAAATATCTTAGTGAATCAATAGGCATACCTCCCAGTTTAATCTTGTTTTGGTGTCCCCATGCTCTCATATTTTCATTTTCATGTTTGTTAATGTTGTACAGCATCTACTCTACCCTCTCCCCAGCCTCATGAAATATTTGAACGTTTTTCCCCCACATTGAAGTTATGGTATCTAAACTTTGCTGATAAGTTTTTGGTAAATAAGCTTTTTTTTTTTCTTTCTTTCTTTTTTTTTTTGACAAATAGCGATCTGCTTAATGCTGGAAAAAGTGGTTGAAGAGAATTTTCTCCCTAAAGGCTGCTTGACCAGCTAAGTTAAGATAGTGGCTTTGTTATAGAAGACTGGGCAGTCACTTACCGAAAGGGGAGTAGATTTTCAATAGTTTTCAGTTTTCTATCACTTATTTCAAAGTTTTGCTTTGTCAAGATACTTAAGGATTGACTAGAGTAACAACATAATAATGGACACATTATTTTTAAGGAAACAATGGGATGTTGATAATTTTTAAAAATTATCTTTCTGGTCTTGACATATATATATTTTAGAGAAAAATAATCTCTTTATGCCATTTTGGGAAATTTTCAGGTTGCCACAATGGCTGAGAATGGAGATAATGAAAAAATGGCTGCCCTGGAGGCCAAAATTTGTCATCAAATTGAGGTATGATACTTGTGCTATTAAACTTCGAAAACAGGTTTCCTGAAAGGAAATTTAGAGCCTCAAAACAAACACAAAATAATTTGATTTGAATATATTGATATATTCAACATTTTATTTACCTTTGATTCTTTTAAATAGATTAACATATAACAATATATAGTTTTGCTTTTTAATTGATGGAGCCAGTTTGAAATCCAGGGCCAAAAACATTTCAGAAGTTAGCGTATTCTTTCATACTTTGGTCTGTGCTTAGACTAACAATTTTATTTTTCCTCCACCAAACAGAGGATGCATTTTAGTTTTATGTCAACAATAATTTATCCAATTCTCTATTTAATATGTAGGATATCTCCAGTGTTTTAGCTATAATAGTTTTATATAAATAATTTTATATATAAATTTTAGTAAACATGTTTACTGATTTAAGATAAAATTCCAAGGAGATGTACTGGCCACAGGGTTAGAACTTTTGATACCTGTGGCCAGTTTACCTGTCTACTTGTGTATTTTTCTTCAGTCAGGCTAATCATAGTTATTCTCATTTTTAGAATTTTGGCCAATTTGTTAGGTGAAAAATGCTGGCTCATTACATTAAATTGCATTTTTCTGATTAACAGTGAGGTTGAATTTTTCAATGTTTATTGTACAGTTCTTTTTGTAATTGTTTTCTTCATGCCCATTTTTCTGTTAAGAATCCCCATACCCACCCCCAATTTGTAAGACTTCTTAGCAAGCTTTTGTGTTCACCTTTTATGTTACTTTTTAGCATTTCAAGTAATCATAACTGGGGCTTTTCATGTATAGCTTTTTTTTTTCTTTTGCCTTTACATAAGAAAGAGTACCTCTGCTCAAATTAGATAAACCTTTACCTTTTATGTTTTTAACTTACAAATTAGTGATTAACCAGTTTATTCCATTTAAAAAAACCCAACTTTTCTATCCACACTGATCTGCAACAAGCTTTTCTTCATATATTAGATACTTATATTTTTAAAATTTATTTTAGGGCTGTTTTTACCCTTGATTGTCATGTCAGTTATACTGTTTTGGTAATTGCCATTTTAGTTTTATTGTTAACTTATAAATATTTTATTATAGTATATTTAGGGGGAAATGTTTATTGCTGCTTATTGCCTCCTGTAAGTCATGACATAAATTCTTAAAAAATAGAATTTGGTAGTGTTTTGGTAATTTAAAAAATTCTAGGATTGGAGTCAATATTGTATCATGGCCTGAAATACATTTGTCTTCCAGTATTATTTTGGTGACTTTAATTTGCCACGGGACAAATTTTTAAAGGAACAGATCAAACTGGATGAAGGCTGGGTACCTTTGGAGATAATGATAAAATTCAATAGGTAAAAACCTTTTTAAAATCATCTTTAGGTTTTCTGTTAACAAGTGTTATTATTAAGTATTCCAATGATTTTATATATACTCTTTAGGTTAAACCGTCTAACAACAGACTTTAATGTAATAGTAGAAGCACTGAGCAAATCAAAGGCAGAACTCATGGAAATAAGTGAAGATAAAACTAAAATCAGAAGGTCTCCAAGCAAACCTCTCCCTGAAGTGACTGATGAGTATAAAAATGATGTAAAAAACAGATCGGTTTATATTGTAAGTGAACCTTTAATGCATTTAGGTATATCTCTAAATATATTAGAGCAGATAAGAATAAGACCTCAGGAATTAGAGCTTGACCACCCATTCATTATAGGTCCTTGGGCAATGTTCTTTTTTTCTTAGAGAGATTTACTTTTTTTTCTCTCCACCCCTTCCTAGTTTGCACTTGCTGTGTCTGTTCATTTTTGTTTCTTTAGGAGGCACTAGAACCGAACCCAGGATCTCCGTTCCCTGCTTTGTTGTGTCTATCATTGTTTTCCCTCGTATCTCTTGTTGGCATCATCTTGTTGCGTCAGCTTGCCACGCCTGCCTGTCGAGCCAACTTGCTGTCCTGCTTGTCCTCTTTAGGAGATACTGGGAACCTCTGCTCCCTGCTTTGTTGTGTTTCTCATTATGTTCTTCTTGTGTCTCTCGTTGCATCATCTTTTTGTGTCACTTACTGCACTTGCTTGTCGTGCCAGCTCAGTCTTCTTTAGGAGGCACCAGGAACCAAGCCACCTCTGCTTCCCAGGGACAATGTTCTTAACCTCTCTAAACCCTAGCTTCATAAATGGGGTTATAATCTACCTTATAGAACTGCTGTGAGAATTAAATGAAAAAGACCATAGAACATTTATCAAAATCTTTGGTATATAGTAAATCCCACTGTATATTAGCTATTCTTATTTATTAGCAGCTAAATATGATGGCAATTTTCTTTAGCAGATGAATTTTTTAAAAATTTTCATGGAAAATTACAAACAACGAAAGTAGAATGTATAGTGTGTGTTATATTATCACCTGACTTCAACAGTTATTAACACATGAATAAGACTGTCTCTGTCCCTAACTGGATTATTTTGAAGCAAATTGCAGATAAATGAGTCTCTCTTATTGCATTAGAGAATAAGGGCTCTAAACAGGGCTTATAAAAGCATGAGAGAGAGAAAATAAAGGTAAATAGATAGAAAGAGATGGATAGATAGGTAGGTATGTCCTGGGTTCATTTGCAGATAAAATGAGTGAATTTCTGGTGACTTGTTTACCTGAGAAGCCATTATTTTCACATTTCTTCCTGCTCTTCACAGAAAGGCTTCCCAACTGATGCAACCCTTGATGACATCAAAGAATGGTTAGAAGATAAAGGTCAAGTACTAAATATTCAGATGAGAAGAACATTGCACAAAGCATTTAAGGTATGATTATATGAAGTTATAGTCTTTTTTCAAGGGGTGTAATATAGTGATCTAACTTTTAATGCTGCCTTTTTATAGGGATCAATATTTGCTGTGTTTGATAGTGTTGATTCTGCTAAGAAGTTTGTAGAGACCTCTGGCCAGAAGTACAAAGATACAGACCTGCTAATACTTTTCAAGTAAGTTTTTTGCTGGTGCTCCCTCTGGCTGCTTAAGTTATAGGGACTTGACACACAGATAAATAAGATGGACTAACATTCCTACAAAGGCAGTATTTTTACTATCCTTAGGCATTCCTTAGGAAATGCTTGAAATTTGTTCAGTGGGAACTGTATTAGTCCTTTAATACCATAAGGAAGGCTTTCTTTGTGCCTTTTCATTAACAATAAAGGAGGTTAAAAGAAGTTTTATAGTAAAATTTGGGCCTCTCATGTGACTAGGGAAAAAAATCATAGTTTCATCTGTTTCTCGTAGGCTATATATACCTGTATTTTTATATAGTAAAAAAGATTGTTAAGAGAATTTGGTTCACATTCTTTAAAAAATATATATGTATATATTTGTATTTATCTATGTATATCTAAAAATGAAAATGAACTAGAGCATTTTCATGAAGTTAGTTGTAGCCTCACAGTTCCTTACTTTTGCAAAACATAATCTTCTAAATGCTTTGTACCTTACCTTATAGATGCACTGTGGTGGATTATGCTATTGGTGTTCAACCCTCAATTATTTTTTCATTTGCCTTGCTAAAAAAGCTTTTTAATAATGTAACATATGCAACATAACATTTCCTGTTTTAACCACTTTCAAGTATATAATTCAGTGGTGTTAATTATATTCACATTGTTTGCTACCTTCTCCGTCCATTACCAAAACTTTTCTGTCACCCCAAATAGAAACTATACCCATTAAGTATTAACTTCTCATTCCTCACCCACCATTCCTCACTCACACCCACACCCCTGGTATCCTGTGGTCTTTCTGTCTCTATATACTAGTTATTTCATGTGAGATCATTTGTTCTTTTGTATCTGGCTTATTTCACATAACACGATATCTTCAAGGTTCATCCATGCTGTAGCATGTATTCAAAATTATTTTTTTAAACTGCTTTTCATAATTGCTTTCATTCTTGGGGCTCAGGGATTTTAGGAATTTTTCTTTTGTAAAAAAATTTTTTATTTTTTCTTTTTCTCCCCTTCCCCTGCCCCACCCCACCCCGTTGTCTGCTCTCTGTTCATTTGTTGTGTGTTCTTCTGTGACCGCTTCTATCCTTATCAGCGGCACTGGGAATCTGTGTTTCTTTTTGTTGTGTCAGCTCTCTGTGTGCGGTGCCATTCTGGGGCAGGCTGCACTTTCTTTCGTGCTGGGCGACTCTCCTTAGGGGGAGCACTCCTTGTGCGTGGGACTACCCTACGTGGGGGACATCCCTTGTGGCACAGCACTCCTTGTGCGCATCAGCACGGCGCATGGACCAGCTCCACACGGGTCACGGAGGCCGGGGGTTTGAACCGTGTACCTCCCATGTGGTAGGCGGATGCCCTATCCATTGGGCCAAGTCTGCTTCCCATCTTTTGTGAAATCAATACACTGAAACATTCAAGTATTATATGACTTCTGGTTAACTTTTTTTTTTTTCCTGTACTTAAATGATAACTAAAAACCAACCTGAGATTGCTAACAAGTATGGGATTTCTTTTTGGGGTGATGAAAATGTTCTGAAATTAGATAGTGAGAATGATCATAAAATACTGAATACATTAAAAATCATATAAATTATACATTTTAAAAAGGTTAATTTTATGGTATGTGAATTATATTTCGATAAAGCTATTTATTGAAAAAGAAACAACATAAGAGTAATCATTTCCTTGGCATATTTTGGATATTTTGGAAATCAAATATGTTGTAGAAAATTTAACATTCCCGGCTAATGCATGTCTTAAATCATTCAAAATAATTTATAGTCTTATCTTTGTTTTCATGAACCTAGCGTCCATATTTTGTGTCCTTTAGGGAAGATTATTTTGCAAAAAAGAATGAAGAAAGAAAACAAAATAAAGTGGAAGCTAAATTAAGAGCTAAACAGTAAGTGTACTACTAACACATTGAACTAGTCATAACATATTTTAATTCCTTAAATGTTTGAACGGGATAGATTAAAGTGGCTCTGGCAAGAGCTGCTGATGAGCTCTGAAATGGGTGGTAATAGGCCTTTTGGTGGTGAAAAACATTGCGGTCTTCCGCTGCCTTGATAATCTTAGGGCCTCGTTACGTTGCAGCCTAGCATTGAATAGTCAGAAAATATGAAGATTGACTGGTTATTAAGAAGTTTAGTGATTATGATCAAGGTTAACTTTATTGGGATTTAATTTATTAAAACAAGTTCTAATTACAACATTTTTATTTGTAGAGAGCAAGAAGAAAAACAGAAGTTGGCAGAAGATGCTGAAATGGTAATGATATTTATTACAGGTATCTAAGAAATATATAGTTGCCATTGTGCTAAAGTAATATACAAATAACAATGCCTAAATTACTACTTACCTAGAAAGTTTAGTTTAGTAACCAGATGTATGCAGTTTATAAGAAACTAAATATCACTTATAGAAGAAATTAAATCATTTAAAATCAGTAGAATAAAGAATGAAAAGGAAAACATGTAATACTTTAAAAGAGCACTTTAATTTCTAGCTTTTTCCTTTTCATAGGTGTAGAATTGTCAGTTATTTCTGATTTGTGGTTGCTTTTTAAAAATTTCTTATTGCCTTGTACATTTTTTTAGAGATCTCTAGAAGAAAAGGTTGGATGCTTGCTGAAATTTTCAGGTGACTTAGATGATCAGACTTGTAGAGAAGATCTGCACATCCTTTTCTCAAGTCATGGTGAAATAAAATGGATAGACTTTGTCAGAGGCGCAAAAGAGGTTTGGAAACATTCACGTGGTTTTTGCAGTCGTTTTAAAAACCCATAAAAAAATCCTGGCCTTTTAGGAAGATGAAATTAGCATTTTAAAAAATTTATGTATTTATGGGGGAACAGATGTGGCTTAAGCTGTTGAGCACCTGCTTCCCATGTGGGAGGTCCCAGGTTCGGTTCCGGAGCTTCCTAAAAACAACAACAAAAAAACGAAATAACAAGCAAACAAAATGAAATCACCAGCTCAGGAGCCATTATGGCTCACTGGTTGAACACTGACTTCCCACATAAGAAGTCCTGGATTCAATCCCTGGCCTGGTACCTCAAAAAAAAAAAATTATTATATTCATGAAAATAGTCTATACTTGATCATTTACTTCTCATTTTGTTATTGCTGTCACCTGGATGTGATGTCTTTTTCCCCCCAAATTATACTATGAATTGCTGTTGGTATTGAAAACTGCAAGTTAATTTTTGTAGCTTTCCTTTTCTAACATCAGTTAAGTTTATTGAAAGTGGTAATGGTATATATAGGAGATTAGTATGAAAAATATTTTAAGTAACTGAGTTAACTCTGGGACTAAAAACTAACGATGTGGCTTTCATTTTTTTGTCTTTGGTGTAGGGAATAATTCTATTTAAAGAAAAAGCTAAAGAAGCACTGGATAAAGCCAAAGATGCAAATAATGGTAATTTACAATTAAGAAACAAAGATGTGACGTGGGAAGTTCTAGAAGGAGAGGTGGAGAAAGAAGCATTGAAAAAAATCATAGAAGATCAACAAGAATCCCTAAACAAATGGAAGTCAAAAGGTCATTTGTTCATTTGTTCAGAGTTTTCTTAGACAGTATGGTTATTTGTTTTGAGTAAAACTTTTAATCAATGTCCAAAAAACAATATTTAAGAGATTAAAAATTTTTCTTGACTAGATTCTCAATTATGTTTCTATAGGTCGCAGATTTAAAGGAAAAGGAAAGGGAAACAAAGCTACCCAGGCTGGGTCTGTTAAAGGAAAAGTACAGTTTCAGGGCAAGAAAACTAAGTTTGATAGTGATGAGGAACGTAATGAAAATGGTGCAGCTGGTAAGTTTTTTTCTAAGTCTTTCTGTAGTTTCATGGGAAATTTCTACTTTCATAAATTTTTTGCAAGAAAGAACAGGGATATCGTTTTTCAAGGGACATTTCTGGGGTTTTTGTGATATACGCTGTTTATGCTAACTTACAAATGGGAGACAAGGATATCTGGAAGATAAATTTAGAGAGCAGGTATGTACTAAAGGAGAAGCCTTTTCTTATTGGTGTAGGGAAGAAGTTGCTAATCTTTTTAAAAAGTTTGGGAGTTAATACTTACATTGAATTTATTTAACAAGTTCACTGTGTACATACTGTACATTGAATTAACAAGTTAATTCTGCTATTGAATAGGAACAGTGAAAAGAGCAAGAGAAGAAGCAGACAAGGAAGAACCTGCATCAAAACAACAGAAAACAGAAAATGGTGCTGGAGACCAGTAGCTTAGTAAACAAATTTTTTAATTCATTTTAATTAGATTTTAAGCTGCTTTTTTCTTTGGAGGTTTTTAAAAAGAAAACCGAATTAGGTCCACTTCAATGTCCACCTGTAAGAAAGGAAAGATTTGTTTGTCTTTTTTTGTTTTGTCATCCAGTTGAGGATTTTTTTAAATGTATAGTTCTTCTGTTTGTGTTATTTCCAATGATTCAAATATCAAAGGGAAGTTTCTTCCACTAAATTGCCTTTGTAATATGAGAATGTATTAGTACAAACTAATAAAATATATACTATATAAACAGCAAAAACTTAAAAGTTATTTTTTCCTTTATGTGCCGAAAGCATTCGAGAATGAACTTTCAGTGTAAACCACAATCTTGGCTGTTTAGATTAGCCCATCCTACAGATACCTATCAAATCTACCTCACCATATCACCTAGGCTTTCTTATATATACCCAGGAAACCTGATAACAGAATAAATAATGACTTACTACAATGCTTTTTATACTGAAATGTAGTCAGGCCAGAATCAAGAGACTTACTGATTTCTTTTTATGAAATTTGTATGATGCTGGAAGGTCATATCTCAGTTCTGTAAAACAAAAGCCATCTAAGGATAAAAATTGCATTTCCAAACATTTACCACCCTGGTTAAATGCTGATAAACCATTTTAGAATACTGACAGTTTTACTCGTCCAAGAACTGCTTTGGTATATATCCCCAAAGTTAGCCATGGCAAACTGAGGTTGGCAGTTCTGCTATTTTGGTCAATTCATATTGAAATTTTGTTATGGGGAGGAGTTTAGAAGAATAACAAATGGACAAAAAAATGAAAATGACAGTACCTTTCCATTTTTAATTTCCTGATAATCTAAAGCTAACTTAATCATAACATGTTGATTTCAAAAAGTTCTGGTCTTATTTTAGTAATGAGTAAACAGCTAATTGCTTTCCTATAGAGCTCTCAAATGAAAACCGCTTTTTCATATTCTTTTAAAGAACAATGTATGTTCTTTAAATTCTTAAAACTGATCCGTATAGAGGGTGGCAATAAGCCTACCTTAATATCCTTTATTTTTTTGCATATAAATTCTAACCCTCTAGGTCAGAGCTCAAATTTTAATGTGCAAGTAGTTCATTCTGGGATTCTGTAAATTCCCAAAGGATGTCAGTGCTGATGGTCTGCGGACCACTCTTGGAGTAGCAAGGCTCTGAGTTGGTATACTATTAGAACTCCTACATGTTGCATATACCTAAAACTAGGTAAGGCATAAACAATATTAAATATAATAAAAATACCAACAGAACTTCTTACACATGACATTACTAATTATGACCAATAATCTAGTTTTATGTGTAACACCAAACTGCCAATTAATGGTTAGTTTATTATCATGTAAAAACCATTTTCTCTTGCATTTCTTTCAGGCTTTTCAAAGTTATTCGGATTTGAATTATAGTTAGCTTATACTTATATGCTTTTTCCATTTCGATGTTTGTGAATACTATCCAATTCACTAATAATAATAAATATGATTTAATCATTGTGTGGATATTTGCATCCTACGCCCCAATTTTAAAGTCTTAATTTATGATGTTTTAATTGCTCAATATTATTTGACTCCAGGGGCAATTATCTAATTGGAATAGAAAGGTGATCAGGCAGTTCTTATACTTGTCTGCTGGTGGCATTTTCCAAGTCCATGCCCATACTCTCAGTCACTGGAATGCTACATGTTTTGTCTAAACCTGGAGCACCAAATACTTAGGCATTAGTAGAAAATTTCAGTAAAATGCATAAATTGGGATAGTCTCAGGTAAAGTATACATGTTCACCATACCTTTGCTTCATTTCCAACTTCCACATTTTGTCACAAAGAAAAAACAGATTTTCTTAAAGTGCTTTTTTTCCTTAGTACCCTACCCTTAAATAAAAATTTTAGTTGGGCTCATGCATATTGGCCATTTTAGGTAATTAGGGTTGGAATTTGTTTTGTAAAAAATAAAAATTCCATTGCCTTACCTGCAATGATATCTATCTTGATTTTCCATTCTGCAGCTTTCTTTTGAATATGCTGAACATAAATAACATATTAATCATTAAATTGTTCTTTTATTAATACTTGATAGTAAGTTGCTGAACTTTTAAAAATTTAGTTAGAATTTAGACCTTTGTAAATGCTTCAATTGGATGAATAGTATTTTAGGAAATTTTTTAAAAACAGGCCATTTCAATACATTTAACAATATGGACCAAATTATATAAGTAAATCCAAATGTTTAAGGCTTTTCAGAAATCCATCAAAGTGCATAATGTACTTACAAAGTTTTTACGTTATTTCATTAATACAATATCCAGCTATCCTTCTAGAAACCATTTAACACAGATCGATATCCACACACAAAATACAGTGACAGTATGACACAGTAGTTAAGACCATGACTGAAACAGACTACCCGCATTTGAACTGTAGCTCTGCCACTTGCTAGTTATGTAACCCTAAACAACTTACTTACTCTCTCTACCTAGTTTCTTAATCTCTAAAATAAGGGTGATAATGGTATCTTGCATTGAATTGCTCTGGAGGACTGGGTAAAGCCCTTAACATGTAGGCACACTAAGCATCAAATATGCTAGCTGTTATAGTACTAAAAGTCTTAAATCATAAATTATTTTTTTGGTTATGTATTATAAAGATCTTGATTTATGAATTTTAAAAAGTAATATATAATTTAAAAAGTAATATACACTATTCTGACATTAATGGAAATGAAAAAGGAATGTTGCACATAACCCCCTAAATAGATTAAAATATGCACACAATTTTCTAAAAATGATAGAGATATCAATATTTGGTATTATTTTAAACATTCTGTTCAAGTTGGTTAGTCTTCATAATAATAGTTTTTAACTGGCATCAAGTTGATTGGTAAAATACTTAGTTTTCCCCAACATTTTAGTTTCTAATTTTTCTGTTCTAAATAATACTGGCATTAATGCTTGTGCTTGTAGATTTCTCTTGAACTTAAAGATAATTCTAGTTCTGATCTTTTTTTCCCCCCTACTTTGAGATCTAGAATTTCTGTATAAGGAGACAGATTTTTTAACCCAAATAATACTGTAATTTAATGGACTCTTAAGATCCTTGATAACTTTATGAGAAATAAATTATGATGGCACTTCTTTACTATGAGTCCTAAGGTTAGTGAAAAGAGGTTTTAGATACTAGATTATACGGTGGAATATGATTGGTCTGGCAGAGATGTAAAACAACAAATGGGGTCAGGCTGGGGCTAAACATTAAAAGGATAGTGTCCATGTTGTTAAATCTAACTACAGTCAAGACTTAAATTCTCATGATGCCTGATGAGGTACAACATTGCATGCAACAGCTTTGAGCATCGCACAGCTATTAGCATATGTGCCAGGATACTTATTTTTCACCTAAATAGTTCTAATAAAAATTTACTCTATCCACTGCCATTGGAATAATAAATTTGATGTGGTGGTGAATATTTAAAATTAATCAAATGTATCTATGTTATGGGTAGAGAACCAAGCACTTTTAAAGGCAAGGGTCTATAGTTAGATATGTGTACACCCAATGTTCATAGCAGCATTATTCACAACAGCCAAAAGAGGGAAGCAACTCAAATGTCCATAACTGATGAAGAGAGAAACAAAACATGGATGGAGTATTATTTAGCTGTAAATAGGAATGAAGTACTTATGCATGCTACAACACAGGTGAACCTTGAAGACAAGTTGAGTGAAATAAGTCAGATACAAAAAGACAGATATACGATTCCACTTACATGAACTAGCTAGAATATGCAAATTAAGAGAGACAGAAAATAAGAGTATACATGACCAAAGGTGGAGGGTAGAGAAGAGAGAGAATGGAGAGTGAATGCATAATAGGTGCAGGGTTTCCATTATGGGTTATGGAAAGTTTTTTGTAAATGGATAGCAGTGAGGGTAGCACAACATTGTGAATATGATTAATCTCACTGAGTTGTATGGTTGGAAGAGGCTGCGATGGGAAAACTTATGAGGTATATATGTTTCCACATTTGAAAAAGAGTCTAAAGAGATAGTTAAAATTAAATGCAATGCATGGTCCTAGACTGGATCTAATAATGGAACAGAAAATGGCCCAAAAGGACATTACTGGAATAACTGAAAAAAAATGGAACATAGACTGTGTGCTTTATCTCAATGTTAAATATCTTGAAACTCAATAACTAAGTAATGAGGTTAAATAAGTGACCATCCTTCCCCTTAGGAAATAAACATGGAAGAATTAAGTACTCAAGGAGCATGATGTGTACAACCTACTCTCACATGTTTAAAGAATAGATAGAATTATATAACAAATGTGGCACAGTGGTAAAAGTTGGTAAATCTGGGTATCTGGATATGGGGGGTATATTGGAGTTCTCTATCGGTCATAAATTTTTTTTCATAAATTATTTTTGCGCCTGTCTTGTAAGTTTGAAATTATTTCAAAATAAAAAGCTAAAGCAAAAATAAACCCAGGCTTAACTGCCTCCCTTAAGCCTACTGGGCCACATGGGGACACGGGAAAGTCCTCAACCAGGACTTACTCAGGCAAACCAAGACATATGGAAAGCCTAGTTAGACTACACTTTTCTACTTCTGAATTACAGTCTCTTTTGCCAACACTTCCTGTCTGAAGAGATCTCTGACCAAAAGAAGCTAACTATACAGGATGGAAGAAAGCTAATCAGAGATGCTACTAAGTTGAAGGGAAAATTTAGTATCTTAAATGCCAGATGTTAAAAAGGTCAGGAGAAATGGATACTCTGGTATTTGGTATTCACAGCAAATCCTTAAAACACTGCCATGAATTTAAAAATAAATGACACAATATAATGATGATTTGAACTTACTTCTCTAGTTGAGGATTTGTGTAAAGAATATACTGCTGTTCTTGCCATTTCCAGAGCAGTCTTCAGAAAAGCAATATCTATCCCTGTGAAAAGTAGGAAAAAAGCTTCTGTTTACATTTATATGCCTGAAGAAGATTAAAAGAATAACAAACATTTAGAAACATTTTTTCCAAACTCTAAAATAACCACTTAAAAATCTTTCTGCAAAAAGAGAGTACAAATAAATAAAAACATTCTTTTAAGCTTAATAGAATACAACTAGAATTATACTGTCTTGGTTAAATGAGGCTAGAGTAAAAAATACATTCCAAAATTTTGACTTTCAAAGAGGGGAAAAGGAAACAGGAAGAACAACAATCATAATCATAGAGGGGAGCTTTTTAAACAATATGTGTCTTTTCTTTCTCTTACCCCAACCCTCCTTGCCCACAGCACACACAAAATTAATAGCAACAGTGAATCACTATTACTGATGAACACATGTTAAAACCCTTGGGTGTGTTAAGGCATACAAAACAGGTTCTGAAATTTTGTATAAAATCCTTTATAGGTTTCATAATCATTCATAGGGGTTAGGCAAATCATTCCTGAAAACAAATGGAGATAATTAACAAAAATTTTACTTAATGTAAAATTTGGAAAACTAGACTGAGATTGGAAAAGTCGATTGTCAAGCTGTGCATTAAACAAACTGAAATTGAAATTGTAATTACTATCCAGGTAAGAGACTAGCTTATTTAATGAACGGTTATAAAAATTACCTAACCCAAACAATCATGAAATGGTTTTTAAAAACTTACATTTTCTACAAATACCAGTATACCTGATTCTTGTTACTAACCTTTGTTATTTTTTGTTCCAAAGGGAGGATTCATAATTACTGTATCAAATGATTTGGACATTTTAGATAGTGAGCACACATCACTTAAAACCATGTCAATATTTGTTAACTCAAATTCTTCAACATTCCTATTAAATATTTCCAATGCATCTTCATCTATGTCAAATCCAACACACAATCTATAAATAAAAAAACACATACAAAGAGTGGTTACTTTTATATCCTATGTTAAAGCAACAACAATATGATACCTGGTTTACCATATACATTTTTATCCCAGTTAGCAAAATAATTAAAAGCTGGTGAGTGTTGCTCTTTAATAGTATGATATCCTATTCTGGCAAGAGGTTAGAAGCAGGTTCTTTATAACAGGGAGGCAATTGGTTCTTTTACCATTTTTATTGTTTGTGTTCATCTACTGTCCATTCCAAATGTACGAAGTATCAGATTCTTGCTCACCCCTCATCTTATAGAGCACCATAAATATAATTCAGTTGATTCTACTTATGCTTATTAAAGCCACCCCATACCCAAATAGTATATACTGGATCACCTACCCTGCTCCTAACATTGCAGTTCCGATGCTAAGCACTCCACAACCACATCCTAAATCTGCAACCACTTTATTTTCAATGTCATCGTATGTGTTATGGATTGTATAGAGCATACAAGCTAAAGATTAAAAAAAAAAATTAGGAAATAAGTAAGCAACCTGGTGACCAAAATCCAATTTCTGCAGATAACTCTACAGGAGTTTCTTTAGTCTTGCATTATTTAGTCCACCCCCAGTGGTGTTCCAGATTATTAAGAAAATATAATAAGATTTAATAACTTGGTATTATAGCAAGAGGCACCAAAAGAGAGGGTAACACATTGCAGTGGTTTCCAAACACTAGTCTCTGATGATGATGTCAAGAATGAGAAAACGGTTTTTATTTTGCCTCAGGCTGTTCAAAACAATACCACACACACACACATAGTTCCTTCTTTCATGATAAAATATGATTTTATGGAAGGATTGTAAACGAGTTTTTTTTAAAAAAAGATTTATTTATTTATTTATTTCTCTCCTCTCCCCCCCTCTCCCCGGCTGTCTGTTCTCTGTGTCTATTTGCTGCGTCTTCTTTGTCTACTTCTGTTGTTGTCAGCGGCACGGGAATCTGTGTTTCTTTTCATTGAGTCATCTTGTTGTGTCAGCTCTCCGTGTGTGCAGCACCATTCCTGGGCAGGCTGCACTTTCTTTCCCACTAGGCAGCTCTCCTTATGTGGCGCACTCCTTTTGCGTGGGACACCCCTTCGTGGCACGGCACTCCTTGTGTGCATCAGCACTGTGCATGGGCCAGCTCCATACAGGTCAAGGAGGCCCGGGGTTTGAACTGCAGACCTCCCATGTGGTAGACAGATGCCCTAACCACTGGGCGAAGTCCGCTGCCTGTAAACGAGTTTTAAAAAATATTCTTCCTTGTCAAAATATAAATTTGACAGTGTTGTATCAGCCTCCAACATTTTTTTATATTTATCTGAAATCCACAATTTTGGGAACTACTGACAGCAAACAAGCATTAACATTAAAAGGGCACAGAATTTTTTGTAACAGAGGTATAAGCTCAAGCTGGAAGGGGAAAGAAAAAAGCTACATTTATAATGTAGCCTTCAGACATATATTCAGGCAAATATATTCATGATCTACAGAGACATATGTTCATAATCTGCATGAGGTAGACTTGATAAAAAGAGCCAATGGAAAGCAGGGCAAAAGCTTCTGAAATGGGAAAGAGATCTTTCAAATACCACAAGGGTCTTGGGTAAACTGAAGGCTAAGCATAAGCAACACCACTGATGTCTCCCTGTGCATTATCTGAATCCAGCAAGGACTGGCCATCACTGATGCTCCAAGAGCAAGAGGTTTTATCAAAATCACCTCAGGATGACTGTGTTGTCCTGATTGTTGCTGCAGGTGTCAGTGACTTTGAAGCTGGTATCTCAAAGAATGAGCACACCCATGTGCAAATTACATACTGGGTATGAAACAACTGATTGTTTTTATTACCAGAAGACGTTAAAGAAGTAATCATCTAAATTGAGAAAATTGGCCTCAACCCATATAGCTTTGTGTCAATTTTTGGTTGGAATTATAACAATATTCTAGAGTTAAGTGCTAATATGCCTTGGCTCACGGGACATCTGAAAGGGTGGCTATAATGCCTGCAGCTGTAGATTGTACCTTGTCCCATCTTGTCCAACCATTTCTCCCATCTGCCCCTATAAGTTGTCTACAAACCTTGTGGGGTTCATACTGTACCCACGGTTCACAAGGAAACTGGTGATCTAAGATCAGACATGGTGGCCACCCTTGCTTCAAAGTAAAGTCTACTGAAATGCACTGTGAAACTTTATGCAAATGTTTATTGACTAAATTGTTAGGTGTGTGTCAAAGACGTTTATCTTGACAACCTGGCTGATGATGAACAGTCCACCAGTGGAAGCTTCCAGCTTTAGTGCTTAGGTGATCATGACATCCAGCCAAACCAAAGCTGGCTATGCATGGTACTGGGTTATCATGGTGCTCACACTGTATTTACAAGTTCACTTAGCTGAAGGAGACTGACCATAATACAGATAAGAAGATGAAAAATGGCCCTAAATTCTTTATATCAAGTAATGATGCCAAGGCTTACGTGGTTATTAGTAAGCCCACATTTGTGGAGAATGACGAAAAGGCATACACTTCTCATTGCTTAAATCAAACACTAAAATGTATTCCTACTTTTATACATTGCTACAAAACAAAGTCTGCCCAGAAAATTCAGACTAAATGAATACCCTGTACAATATCTGCCACCCCAGTCTTAATCATTGGTGAAAGAAGACTCCTAGAACTAATTGTCTGAATTAGTCACTTAAGTTTAATATTAAAATACTAATTCATAATGATGCATCATAAAAGCTTCGGAAGGAATGTTTTGTAGACCATTTCCTTCATGGCAGTTTGAAGATTTTAGTTTTTAAAATATGCACTTTTAAAAAATGGAAGTGATGACTAAAACTCTCAACAGAATTTTAAGATTTTTAATGCAGGAAAAGAAAAAAGGCATTGGAAAGACAGCAAGAAAGAATGTACCATTTGCTGAAAAAAAATTCAAAAGAATGGTTAGAAGAAAAAGGTATGGAGGGAGCAGATGTGGCTCAGTGGTTGAGCGCCAGCTTTGCACATATGAGATCTTAGGTTCCATTCCCAGTACATAAGAAAGAAAAAAAAAGAGGTATAGAAATCTTCCACATTTCATAATAAGGATCCAGGAACTATAAGAGGAAAGATGAGACAGAGGATTGATTAATCAGGAGGTTGAATATGTAGTTAACAGGAATTCCAGAGAGATCAAAGACAACAAAAGATACTCTGAAACAGTAGATGAGCATCTCTTAGCTTTCAAGAGAGACTAAGTCTTCAAATTGAAACAGACCACATTTCCTTTTGTTCCTAGCATGTACATATAAAAAAAGACTCACACCTACAATGTGAAATTACTGTGAAATTTCAGCACACCCAGGTTGCAGAGATCCTAAAAACCTCCAGAGGAAAAAATAGTTCACTGTTCAAAGACAGACTATAAGAAACAAACTATGTTATTTAAAATCACAAAGGCAATCCACAGAGGAAAAAAATAAAAATGCAATTATTTGGGGGGAAAGTGAGAAGTAATCAACAGAAGAATAAAACTAACATTGTAATTGTTTTGGGGGGAAGAAGAGGAAAATTGCAAATGATATACATCAACTAAATCTTCACCTATTATTGTAGGAAGTCAATGGAGAGTGTTCAAAATTGACAAAGCAAGAAACAGAAGTATAAACACATCTAGCAATTTGGAATTAATAACTAAAACAATGAAATTTAAATAATTTATAGTTGTATCTGAGGAGTGGGGCTAGAGGTGAAGAGGGATGGCAAGACACCTGTACTTTATTATAAGCCCTTCTGTACTTTTTGGTGTTTTCAAACTGTGACATATTATTTTGACTTGGAAAACTTTTTTTAAAAATTAAGAATATATACCCAATTGCATTATGCATTATCATTATCACTTTCGTTGGTTCCCTTTTAGATAAATTAAGTCCATGCTCAATAATTTAAAAGAAAACAAAGAACGGTAACTTCACAAAGCAATTCTGAATGTACATTTGCCTTGGTTATATTTTCAAGCAATTTCATTAAATACATCACAAAATCACACAGCCATAAAATAATATAAAATTTTGCTATCTAAAAATGATATAATTTTATGAGGTTTATAATAATCATTTCCTATAACAATGTGTCCAATGATGAAATGCAAATGTGCTTGCTTTTGCCTTACAGATTTTTAGATTTAAAAGTAAAGTAATATGTGCCTGTGGAAAATTTAAACAATTTAAAAACATATTAAAAATATATATATACACAAACACATAATCTGGGAAATACAGCACATATAGACATATAACTTATTATGTTTTCATATTTAACAGCAATCCTCTTAATTGAGATTATTATCTAATGGTGGGGAAGCAGGGAAGTCTTTCAAGAGGAGGAATCCGTTCCAGTTGTAACATGAAATATTCTCTCAAGTAAATGAATATACCACAGCGCTCACTATAAAATTCAGAAAATTTGTAAAATATCCAAGCACCCATTTTAGTTTCATTTAAATGACACAC
The DNA here is from genome assembly GCF_030445035.2 of Dasypus novemcinctus. NCBI lineage: Eukaryota > Metazoa > Chordata > Mammalia > Cingulata > Dasypodidae > Dasypus > Dasypus novemcinctus. Next base: position 78,564,204 of record NC_080679.1, on the reverse strand, counting down.
TTTACAATTTGTCTATGTGGCTTCAGTAGCTTTACCTGGCTGTATGCATATATATTTTTTCAGTTCTATATTTTCAGGTAGGAATGTAGTCTTTGATTTTCATTGGCAGCTTAAAGTGGAACCATGTTGGATCTGGAAGAGATTCCTCATTGCAGGTGCGTGCCTTCTGCAGACTAATCTTAAGGCTCCCCAACGACTCTGGTAATACATGTATCAAATATAAATGGTTTTTACTGTGTTCTCTCCTGTACTCCCAGTATAAATCTCTTGCATCAGGCAACAATGTTGATTCCCTGATAGCCTGTTAAAAACTGAAATGCATTGTTATCTTTATGTAACACCTACTCTGGATTTTTTAAACTCAGGAGCTCAGTTAACATCTTTGGTATTCAATTCTAAAGCAGAGTATAGCACAGGAATCCTTGCACTTTCGTAGGAAATTGATCCTTAAGAAATACTTACTCAGCCCCTAACCAGTGCCAGGTACTTTTCTAGACACTGGGAATTCAGGTGTGAACAAGACCAACACATCCCTTGCCCTCAAGCAGTTTATAGTCTAACGAGGGAAAGGAAACAAACACATTAAAAAGATGTCTGACAGTGCAGAAAACCAAACAGTAAAAGGATAACCTGTGTGTCCGTATGGGGATGTCTTTAGCTGAATTATCAAGGAAGGCCTCTCTAAAGTGACAGGTAATCTTGGTGCAGAATTTCTAGACATTCTTGTATCCAAATAACAACCATTTTCGACATCCAGCGAGTAAACAAGACTAACCATAGACGCAAGGGCGTGGTTACACGCGACCCTACCTGCAATGTGCGGCCTGGTGGGATACTGTTCTAGAAGCAGTTTGGGTTTTACGAATCCATCCACTTGTTGCAGGCGACTCTCCAGTTCCTTAAACTTTAATTTCTTCATTTTTTCTTTTCTTCTTTAAAAACTGTGGGCACGCAATGTTTAACTGCACCGGACCGGCGGAGAAATCTCTTTAATCAGGAACTTGTTTCCACCCGCCCGCGACCCTTTTTCAGGGCCACGAATCTGGGCAGGCGGAAACGCGGAATGCAGGTCGCGCCGAGCATACCCGGCCCAGGCGCTTTCCGCCCTCGGTCCTCCCCTCTCCCATAACCGCGGTGGATGCAGTTTCCGGTCCCGCACCTTCGGCCAGCTCCAGACCCGCCTCTGGGGTATTATCAACCACACTCAGGCCCCTTGGAGGCCTGAGGTGGCTTGGGTTGAAGTCTGACTCCCTCACGTGATATCCCCGCACCTGGAGAAGCCACCCGCGCCTGGGCCCGTACCGGAAGCGCACGCTCGCGAACGCATCTCCAGCCTAGCGTCCCCGCTCCGATCTGAAACCCCAGCCCGACGCTCGCGTTCCGCTGGTTGCCCGGGCGCCTCTTCCCTGTAGGCGCTATGGTTAAGAGCCTGCCCTCCTGGCAGCCCCCCCGGCCTTCGCTGCCTGTCACATAGCGGTTATTATCAAGGTTTGCCTTGAGCACTTGAAGCTTTCAGGAGATGGGAGAAGAGAGAGGTTGAAAATGACGGGTATATCCCAGCCATGGTCCCTTTGTTTTATGGCCTAGTGTAAACTCTTCTGCCCATTCTCCCAAGTTTCCTCTTAAAAAAGTGGCGATTTCCACTCTCCTTTTCTTCCTTCCCCGTTCGCATTCTTTTCTGAACTGTCACTTAGCTTTTTTTTTTCTTTTTTCCTTCTTTTTAGGTAAACTTTGTCACTTGCTTCAGCTCTCACAGGGGTGCATCTGTCAATGAAGTCCAAAGAAGAGTTTAAGTGAATGAATCGGAAGTGGTGTCAAATGCTTTCATAGAGTGGGAGCAGAAACCAATTTGTGGGGGTATTGGGAATGGAAGTTTAGGAAGTAGGAGTCAGTATGAACAATTCTTAAGTAACGTGGCTACGGAAAGAAGCGTGAGAATGGTTGCTGCTTAACTAGAGTAAGATTGAAGGGAGGTTTTTTGTTTGTTTTATGTTTTTTAATTTTTTTAAGTTAAGAGGAGACCTGAACATAAGTAAATTCTGACGGTGTAGAGGTAGTAGGAGGGGAAGGCTTAAAATACTAGGAAGGGGATTTTGGACGGATTTAGGATTCTGAAGGGCCAGGTAAAGGGATTGTTATGGGCACCTCTTTTCATTGTTGAAGGAAGAAAAAAGAAAATAGATGAGGACAAAGTGGAGGGAGTGGAGTCTGAGGCTCTTTCCTCAGAGAAGTAGAATTTGAAGTTATCTGTTTTGAGAATTAAATGCATTAGTACAAATGATGTTCTTAGCACTTAAAGTTTTGTCACATAAAGTTAGTATGTAAAGCTCTTTTTTCCAGTAAATACTAGTTGTTAGTTATTTTTGTCTGTTGAGAGGGAGGTGGTTGAGCAAGGGGTTTGAGCCAAAAAAGCCATGCTTGAAACTAGGAGGAGGGAAGCAGATGTGGCTCAAGCATTTGATCTCCGCCTACCATGAGCAAGACTGCGAGCTGACACAAGGGGCTGGACCTGACACAATGGGCTGGTGTGCCGAACTGATGCAACAAGATGATGGAACAAGATGATACAACGAAGAATATCCATGAGGAAACACGACAGACACAACAAGCAGGATTGGAGGTGGCTCAAGCCGTTGGGTGCCTCCCTCCCACATTGGAGGTCCCAGGTTCTTGGTGCCTCCTAAAAAGAAGATGAGCACACAACAAGCAGACAGCGAGCACAAAACAAGGTTAGGGTGGGGGTGAACAAATAAATAAATCTTTAAAAAAAAAAGAATTCTATATTGTGTGGGTGTAGCTCAAGTGGTTGAATGCCTGTTTCCCACATACAAGGTCCCAGGTTCAATCCCTGGTACCTACCTTAACCTAAAAAAAAAAAAAAAAAAAAAAAGACTCCTATATAGGCGAGCAGGTGCATCTCTGTAGTTGAGCACTTGCTTTGCATATTCAAGGTCTAGGGTTCAATCTCCAGCACCGCCTAAAAATAAAATAAAATACAAACAGAAACATACAATATGTAACCTTTTGGAATTGGCTTTTTTCACTTGGCATAATTCTCTGGAGATCCATTCAAGTTGTTCTTCTGTGTATCAATAGTTCATTTCTTTTTATTTCTAGGCAATATTTCATGATATGTATGACTGCTTATTTAAACATTCATTCAAAGGAGTATATTGGGATTGTTTCAGTTTTGGGCTATCTAAGTTGCTTTGAACTTTCATGTACAGATTTTTATGCCAACCCTAGTTTTCCTGTCCCTAGGAGGAAGGTCCAGGAGTATAATTGCTGGGTCATATGTTAACTGCATGCTTAGTTTTTTATGAAACTGCCAAAATGTTTTCCCAGTGGCTATACTATTTTACATTTTCACCAACAATATATGAGTTACCCAGTTTCTCTGCATCCTAGCTAGGAGTTAGTGTTGTCATTAATTTTAATATTACCCAGTCTGATAGATGTGTAGTTTTTGTGGTTTTAATTTTCATTTTCCTAATAACTTACGATGTTGACAGTTTTTTCATGTGTTTATTTGCCATCCTCTTTGGTGACGTGTCTGTTCATTTCTTTTAACCATTTTCTAATTGAATGTGTGGGTTTATTTCTGTACTCTTCAGTTCTTTTCCAATTATCTGTATGTCTATCGTTGTGCCAGTACCACTGTCTAGATAGGTAGTACGTTTAGAAATTGGGAAGTGTGAGTCCTCCAACTTTGTTCTTTTCCAAGATTATTTTTGCTATTCTGGGTCCTTGCATTTCCATATGAATTTTAGGATCAGTTGACCAATTACTGGGGAAAAAAAAAAAAAGGAAGTTGGAGATTTGATAGAGATTGTACTAAATCTTTAAATCAATTTGCAGAGTATTGCCATCTATATTAGTCAGCCAAAGGGGTGCTTATGCAAAGTACCAGAAATCTGTTGTTTTTTTATAAAGGGTTATTTATTTTGGGTAAAAGCTTACAGTTACAAGACCCTAGAGAGTCCAATTCAAGGTTGCTTTGTGTTGAAAGTCAGTTGCCATGTGTTGAAGCAAGATGGTTGCCAATCTCTGGGAAGGTTCAGCCTTCTTCTTAAGGCTCCATGGACCCAGCTTCTTCCCGTCTCAGCTATGGGCTGGAGGGCTTGTTTCTTTCCCGGCCTTCTCAGCTGCTGGGGGCTCTTGTCTCTTCAGCTGCAAACTATCAGGCAAATGGCTCAGTTCTCCCCAGGGCTTTAGCTGTTTGAGCCTTCTCCTTTCTATCATGTGGCAGGGCTGAAATGACCAAGTTCTCTCCTCTTCTGTGTCTTCTTCTTAAGTCTTCTTGAGTGATTGTCTATTTCTATCAGCCCATCAAGGGGGTGGGTACTCCATCCTGAGTCATGCCCTACTGATGTGGTCAAATCAAAGACCTAATCTTGATTTGATCAAGTAAATGTAAAATCTTTTAATTTAATATAATCAAAGGTTCCCAGAGGAACAGACCAGTTTACAAGCATAATATGTTTTTTAAAAAATTTATAAATAGTATCAAACTGCTACACCATCTTAATTATAAGTCTTTCAATTCATGAACGTGGAAAGTCTTTCCATTTATTTAGAATTTCTTTCATTTCTTTCAATAATGTTTAGTGGATTTTAGTGTACAAACCTTGCATGTAATTATTTTTTTAAAGATTTATTTATTTTTATTTCTCTCCCCTTCCCCCCCAGTTGTCTGTTCTCTGTGTCCATTTGCTGTGTTCTTCTGTGACCGCTTCAAACCTTACCTGCGGCACCGGGAATCTGTGTTTCTTCTTGTTGTGTCAGCTTTCCATGTGTGCGGAGGCATTCTTGGGCAGGCTGCACTTTCACGCTGGGCGGCTCTCCTTATGGGGCACACTCCTTGCGTGTGGGGTTCCCCTACGTGGGGGACACCCCTGCGGGGCATGGCACTCCTTGCCCGCGTCAGCACTGTGCATGGGCCAGCTCCACAAAGATCAAGGAGGCCCGGGGTTTTGAACTGCGGACCTCCCATGTGTTAGGCAGACGCCCTATTCATTGGGCCAAGTCCACTTCCCTGTAATTATTTTTTGATGCTATTATAAATGGAATTGTTTTCTTAATTTCAGTTTTGGATTGTTCATTGCTAGTAAATAGAAATACAACTGACTTTTGTTCTTATTCTTATATCCTGCAACTTGCTGAACTTTTTTATTAGCTCTGATAGTTTTTTGTGTATTCCTTAGAATTTCCCATATATAACACCATGTCATCTACAATTAAAGACAGTTGTATTTCTTCCTTTTCCAATCTTTCTTGGCAATCTTTCAGTCTTTTATTTATTTTTCTTTCCTAAATCCCTGGGCTAGAACCTCCAGTATAATGATGAATAGAATGGAAAGAATGAACATTCTTATCTTGTTCCTGATCTTCAAGGGAAAGCTTTCAGTCTTCATGATTAACTGTGATGTTAGCTATGAGTTTTTCATAGATGCCTTTTATCAGGTTGAGGAAGTTTCCCTAAAGGTAATTAGAAATACACTTATTGTATAACATATACAACATAAATTTCCACTTCCATGTGTACAATTTAGAGATTTTAATTACAGTCAGACTATTGTGATCCTGTCACCACTCTCTGTTACCAAAACTTTCCATTACTCAAAACAGAAACTCTATTTAAGCAATAATTCCCATTGCTTCTCCCTGATCAGCCTCTGGTAACCTGTAATCTACTTTCTGTTTATGAATTCCCTTATTCCACATGTTTCATATAAGTGGAATATTTGTCCTTTTGTGTCTGGTTTCCTTTACTCAACATGATGTCTTCAAGACTCAGCCATTTGTACCATGTTATAGGATTTCATTCCTTTTTAAGACTAATATTTCATTCTATGAATATACCACATTTTGTTTATCCATTCATGAGTTGATGTACATTTGGATTATTTCCATCTTTTGGTTATTGTGAGTAATGCTGCTCTGAACTTTGGTATACATAATATCCGTTTGAGTACCTGATTTTATTCTTTGGGGTATATACTCAGGAGTAGAATTGCTGGATAATATGGTAATTCTATGTTTAACTTTCTAAGGAATTGCCAAAATGTTTTCCACAGTTGCTGCACCATTTTACATTCCCACAGAAATGTATGAAGGTTCCTATTTCTCTGCATCCTAGACAATGTTTGTTATTTTCAGCTTGTTTTTTTTTAATAACAGCCATCCTAGTGGGTATGAAGTGGCACCTAGTGGTCTTGATTTGTGTTTCCTTAATGGCTCATGATGCTGTGCATTGTTTTATATGCCTACTGGCCATTTGTATATCTTCTTTGAAAAATGTCTATTCAAATCCTTTACCAATTTTTAAAAATTTCTATTACATTTAACTGTCATTTGCCATTGATGGAAGTCTGGTTTTTTGTTTTTTATTCTTTCAGATGATTACTTTTATTTATTTAAAAAATTAAAAATTTATTTATTTGTTTGTTTATTTATTTATTTATATTTCTCTCCCATTCCCTCTTCCCCCCAGTTGTCTGCTATCTGTGTCCATTCGCTGTGTGTTCTTCTGTGTCCGCTTCTATTCTTTCAGCAGCACCAGGAATCTGTGCCTCTTTTTGTTGCGTCATCTTGCTGTGTCAGCTCTCTGTGTGTGTGGTGCCACTCCTGGGCAGGCTGCACTTTTTTTTTTCATGTGGGGCGGCTCTCCTTATGGGGTATACTCCTTGTACGTGGGGCTCCCCTATGCAATGGACACCCCTGCATGGCATAACACTCCTTGCACACATCAGCATTGCAAATGGGCTAGTTCGCCACACGGGTCAGGAGGCCCTGGGTTTGAACCCTGGACTTCCCATGTGTTAGCTGGACACTCTCAGATGATTACTTTTAGAAACTACTGTTTGCTTTGGTTATCCACTACAGTCAGGAATGCTGCTGATTCTTGTTTTCAATGCCTTTAGGGGAGGGAAGTCAGAAAGAACAGAAGCAATGAGCTCTTCCACCTCAAAATAACTTCTATCACTTGTAGGTCTGCCCAGCTTAATTTGTTGCCAATGAGAAATTCCTCTCCATGGCCTTTCAAAATCTTTTCAAAGATGGGGAAGTAATAGATGTTAGCGTTTGTCACAATTAAAGGTTCTCCTCTTTTTCTTTGAGTGGTTTGAACTGAGCCACTGCAATCATCATCTGGTACTGTGTGCCATTAACATATATTCTATGCTGGCTGTCTCCTTCAGATACTTCCCATAAAGATGTACTTTGCAGCAAGGTAACTGAAGGTGGCTTGAGTCTGCATTAGCCCCATTCCTTCAATTTCAACCAAAGGCACTTGGCTGAAAAGCAGGTATCCATCCTTCTGCAAATCATATTATTCTCATTTCAAGAAATTCTTTGACGTCTACTCCAGCTGCAGTCAGAAGTGAGCAGATTGGCTACATACTGCCTCTACCACAAACGTAGTAGAGCTTGGATTTGGCTGCCATGACTCCTGATCCAGAGTTTTCTTAACTCTTCCAGATTCTTTGTCTCCTGAGTCCTTTTACTCATTTTTAAATTGGTTTGTCTTCTAATTGTTGACTTCAGGGAGTTCTTTATGTATTCTGGATGTCACACTCTTATCAGATATATGATTTTCAAATATTTTCTCCCATTCTGTAGGTTGTCTTTTTGCTTTCTTTGATAATATTTTTTGATGCACACACGTTTTAAATTTTATCTTTTTCCTTTTGGTGCTCACACTTTTGGAGTCATATCTAAAAACCCATTGCCTAATACAAGGTCTGAAGATTTTCCCCTATATTTTCTTCTAATGGTTTTATGGTTTTAGCTCTTTCATTTAGGCCTTTGACCCACTTGAGTTAATTTTGATGTATTCATTCTTTTACATGTGGATATCTAGTTTTCCCAGCACCATTTGTTGAAGAGACTGTTCTTTCCCCCATTGAATAGACTTGGCTATCAAAAATCAGTTGGCCACAAAAGGAGTTGGGAGTTTATTCTGGAAATCATGCTTATGCAGGTTTCAGGCAGATTTCATAAACTACCCGGGTAAACAAAACCTCAAACAAAAATGCTCCTGAGGAGGCATTTTTGGGACTTGGAGTTGTCCTGTGGTGCCGCAGGGACAATTACCGGACATTGTAGATCCTCCCATGGCCCACTGGATGGAATGTGGGAGAGTATGGGCTATGATGTGGACCATTGACCATGAGGTGCAGCGATGCCCAGAGATGTACTCACCAAATGCAATGGATGTGTCATGATGATGGGGGAGAGTGTTGCTGTGGGGGGAGTGGTGGGGTGGGGGCGGTGGGGGTGAATGGGGACCTCATATTTTTTTAATGTAATATTTTTAAAAAATGAATTAAAAAAAAAATGCTCCTGAGGGTGCTAGGGACATCTGGACTCCATAGGCAAACCACATGGCCTCATGAAATTTGTACCCCCTTGGCAGGCCCTATCTCAGAATATAAAAAAATTTATTTCCCCAATATAGCAGAGTTATACTCAGTTATATTTTCCCTAATCATGATTCTTCTACTCCTTTTATTTGAATTTATAATTTCCAATTAACCTGTTAAGTGTATTCTCAGAGACTTAAATCTTCCAATTGTTCATTTGCTGGTTGAGTCCTGAAACCCAGCCGAGTTTTGGCTAACTCCTAATCTCCAGTTCTTTGGGTTTGTCCTGGACAACTAACAAAATGATGATTTTGGACCAGTCCCATCCCCCAAACAAGGAATATCTTCAACTGCAAGTAAAGCAATTTCTTTCTTTTGCCCCATTATGTCGCTTCTCAGCCTGAAACAGAGTGGACATTGTCCCATATACCTCAATATTGAGGTATGAATGAAAATAAGGATGGAGTATAACCATGAACCAAAGCAGATTATTGTTATCGTGGTTATTATCTTGTGTTAACAGAAGAACTTTTAACATTGATATAAAAAATAAAAATTATGGTGGACTGTGGTTAATAGGATAAGTATGAATATGTTTATCTCATGAATTATAACAAATATATAATACAGGGTGTTAATAATTGGGTGGGTTGGGGGAAAAAGACACCAAATGTAAGATATGAGCTATAGTTAGTAGTAATATTTTGATGATGTTCTTTAATAGTTTGTAACAAATGTTTCACAACAATGGAAGTTATTGGTGGTGGGGTGATGTATGGGAGCCCTGTCTGATCATATGCATGTTTGTTTTGTAAGTTCACAACTTTTAGCATATACTTATTGTTTATGTACATTCATGTATGAATGATATACTTCAATAAAATTTTATTTTAAAAAATTAGAATTTAATCTAAAAAATCAGTTGGCCATAGTTGTATGTAATTTCTGAATTCTCAGTTCTATTCCATTGGTCTATTTTCCTGTCCTTATGCCAGTAACACATTGCTTAGATTATGGTAGCTTTGTAGTAAGTTTTAAAATCTGGAAGTGTGAATCCTCCAACTCCTCTTTTTCAAGATTTTTTTGTCTATTTAGGACTCCTTGCCATTCCATTTACTTGATAATTGGCTTTCATTTCTGCAAAACGGCGTTTGACATTTTTGTCGGGATTGCATTAAATCTGTAGATTGCTTTGTGTAGTATTTATAACTTAACAAAATTAAACCATTCATCTACAACCATGGGATTCCTTTCCATTTATTTTGGTCTTTAATTTCTTTCAGCCATGTTTTGTAGTTTTCAGGGTACAAATCTTTCACATCCTTGGTTAAGTTTATTCCTAGATATTAATTCCTTTAGATGCTATTGTAAATGGAATTTCTTGATTTCCTTCTCAGATTGCTCTTTGATGATTTATAGAAACACGACTGATACTTGTGTATTGATCTTGTACCCCACAACTTTGCTGAATTCTTTTATTTGCTCTAGTAGTTTCTTATGGATTATTTTGGGATATTCTGTATATAGAATCAGGTCACCTGCATATAAAGATACTTGTACTTCTTCTTTTCCAATCTGGATGCCTTCTATTTATTTTTCTTGACTAATTTCCCTGGCTAGAACTTCCAGTATGATGTTGAAAAGCAGTGGTAAAAGCGCATATCTTTGTCTTATTCCTGATCTTAGGAAGGCTTTTAGTCTTTTATCATTGAGTATGATGTTACCTATGGATTTTTCATGTATGCCCTTTATCATGTTGAGGAAGTTCCCATCTATTCTTAGTTTTCTGAGTGTTTTTTCAAGAAAGGGTGTCATAGGCAGTATTTTTTAATGCACTATTTACAAAGGTATATGCTCTCTCAAACATTAGCAGAAGCAAGGAAGATCTAACAGTTGAATAGATTCATGATTGCAGTTTTGCCAGAGAGATAAAATAGAAGCACAAGAGACAGGGTATGGATAGTTTTGGCAAGAAAATGGCTATAGTGATGGACCAAGAAGTCCTTGGCTGGATGGAGAATGCTAAAAAGGAAGAGGCTGAGATTGGAAAGAGTAATAGTAGGATGCAGGAGTGCGGGCTTGGTGATGCCAGTAACAGGTTTAATGGGGGACAGGGAATGAGAGACCTAAAATGATAGAGATTGAGTACAGAAATGAAATGCTGAGGTTTAAGATTTGTATATAGTGCCATAAGATGTGGTGGGAGCAGTGATTGACTGCAAATCATATGAATGATATTTTTGGGCAATGGAAATGGTCTAAACTGTATTTTGGTGATGTTTTCACATCTATGTAAATTTACCAATAACCATTCTTTGTATATGTAAAAAAGTCAACCACTTAAATGTGTCAATAAATGATTAAAAAAGAAAGAGCATATGGATCAGTTCAGGAGATGACAAGGCCGAGGCCATGAGAATGGTGGCTATAATGGAGCAGATTATCCATATAGACACAGAAATCTCCCATAATGGGGGTAAGGACTTGAGATATAGAGGAAGGCTGCTTTTCTTTGCCACATATTTAACAAATGTGGGGCAAGATCATTTGGTTTATACAGGACACTGATAAAGAGGGTTCAAGATTGGTAAAATAAGTGGATAGCTCAAGCCTTACAGTCAAGTACTCTTCCCCTATCGCTATTTGTACCTCATTGATTAAAGTTTAATTGATGGATTAGTAAAATTTGCTTTTAGTTCCATGTAGGAGACACTATTGTAATGGAAACTGGAAGCTACATAAAATGTATAATCCTTAACAATAGAAAGCTAATTTACTAGGGGATACCAAGCATGAGCATATGAAAATTTAATAACAACTACTCTGCATCTCTTAGTACGGCTAAAATAAAAGAAAGAGAAAAAGAAAAGAAGAAACTAACAAAACCAACTGCTGAAGAAGTTGTGAGCACCTGGAATTACACATTGTGCATGGAATATAAAATGATTCAGCCTGTTTGGAAAAACATTTTAGCAATTTCTAATAAAGTTAATTATATACGTATCATGTAACCCAGCAATCACACTTGCAGGTATTTTCCCAGGAGAAATGAAGACATGTCTACACAGACACCTGTATGTTAATGTTTATAACAACTTTGTTTATAACTGCTAAAAACTGTAGAAAACTCAAATGTTCATCAATTGATGAATCAATAATTGTGATACATACATACATGCAAGGAATAATACTCAGAAATAAAAAAAAGAATGACTGGTACATGCAACATTTGAATGAAAATCAAAAGAAGTCAAACTCAAAAACTACATACTATTTTTTTTTAAAAGATTTATTTATTTATATTTATCTCTCTCCTCTCCCCACCCCCCATCTGCTCTCTGTGTCCATTTGCTGTGTGTGTCCACTTGCTGTGTGTGTGGTGTGCGTCTACTTGCTTTCTTGTCAGCGGCACCGGGAATCTGTGTCTCTCTTTGTTGCATCATCTTGCTGCATCAGCTCTCCGTATGTGCTGTACCACTCCTGGGCAGGCTGTGTTTTTTTTTTTCTCATGGGCGGCTCTCCTTGCAGGGTGCACTCTTTGTGCGTGGGGCTCCCCTACATGGGGGACACCCCTGCATGGCACGATGTTCCTTGCGCACATTGGCACTGTGCGTGGGCCAACTTGCCACATGGGTCAGGAGGCCCTGGATTTGAACCCTGGACCTCCCATGTGGTAGGTGTACACTCTATCAGTTGAGTCAAATCCACTTCCCTGCATACTGTTTTATTCAATTTCATGACATTCTGAAAAGGCAAAACAATCAGAATATAATACAGATCTTATTATCCAGCTAGGAGGGGATTGACTCTACAGGGGCATGAAGAAGCTTTCACAGTGCTGTGCCACCATCACTGCTGTTCATTACCAAAACTTTTCTAACATCTCAAATAGAAACTCTGCACAATTTAAGCATTAATTTCTTATTACCTACCCCAACCTTATCCCCTGGAAACCTAAATTCTAGATTCTGACTCCATGAGTTTGCTTATTCTAAGTATTTTATATCGGTGAGATCATACATATTTGTCATTTTGTGTCTGACTTATTTCACTTAACATGTCTTCATGTTTACCCATGTTGTTGCATGTATCAGAATTTCATTCCTTTTTACAGCTGAAAAATATTCCATTACATGTATATTTGTAGGATCTCATTTTATGCGACCAATAATTTCCAGGACCCTTCATGTAAGTTGAAATTGTGCATAATAGTGTACCCATTATTTAAGAAATATTTCTTATGTAAATATATCTATCACATATTTTTTATAAATAAGAAAATTAAACACTCAAGTAACAGTAAAAATATTTAAACATTATTAATCACAGAAATAATTTTTAAAATTGCATTTCTCTTTTTCTCTACTTTTATTTTATTTTGTTTTTTGATTGCCAGTCATGTATACCCAAATTTGCTGTGTGTTGACTTTGTGTAAAACAAGATCTTAGTGTAGCACATTTTAAAAATCATATCATCTATTGCTGGATACTAGGGTTGCTTCTGTCTTTTGGAAATTGTGAAATAGTGCTGCTTTGAACATCAGTGTGCAAATATTGTTCAAGTCCCTACTTTCAGTTCTTTGGCGGTATTGTGATGGTTGGAGATTATTTTTGTGAATCCCAAAAAGATGAAGATTATGTTTGTGAACTAATCTATTCTTCTGGGTGTGATACCTTTGATTATATTGGACTCAGTTGAGGGACCCTTGATATAATTACTTGTTAAGATTAGGGCTTTGATGGGACCATGTCAGAAAGGAGTGACTCAGGTTAAGTCCCTGCCCCCTTGGTAGACCAATATAAATGGACACTCAAGAAGACATGTGGGAAAACAGAGAAGCCATTTGGATGACAGTTTGCAGCTGAAGAGCTTTGCAATGACATAGTAAGTCCTAAGAGAAAAGCCCTATGCTAGCTTGCAGCTGAGATTGGAAGATGCTGGGTCCACAGAGCCTCAAGAGGAAGAGGAAGCCCAGGAAGGAGAGACCAGGCAGAGATCAGCAATCACCTTGCTTCAACATAGAGGTGAGGATTTATTCTGTACTCTCAATTCAATCCCATTGGTATATATATATCTGTCTTTTGCTAATACCATGCTGTTTTAATTACTATGGCTTTGTAATAAGATTTAAGATAGGAAAGTGTGAGTCCTCCAATTTTATTCTTCTTTTTGAAGATGGCTTTGGCTATTTTGAACCCTTTACCCTTTCATATATATTTGATGATAAATAATTATATATACCTGAATCTATATATGTTTATATGAATATGGCTTTCCATTCATTTTTTTTTCCAAAGATTTATTTATTTATTTTTCCCCACCACACCTTTGCCTGCTCTTTTTGTCCATTCACTGTCCGCTCTTCTGTGACTGCTTGTCTTCTCTTTAGGCAGTACAGGGAACCAATCCTAGGACCTGCTGTAGTGTGAGACAGGTGCTCAATCTCTTGTGTCACCTCAGCTCTCTGGTCTGCTGTGTCTCTTATTGTCTTTCCTCTGTGTCTCTTTTTGGTGCATCATCTTGCTGTGCTCTCCTCTTGGGCCAGCTTGCTGCATGGGCCAACACTTCACCCAGGCCAGCTCTCCACTCGGGCCAGCTTGCCATCACTAGGAGGCCCCAGGAATCAAACCCTGGACCTCCCATATGGTAGACAGGAGCCCAATTGCCTGAGCCACATCTGTTTCCCTCCACCCATTTCTGCAAAGATGGCTGTTGGTATTTTAAAAAAATCTTTTATATATATATATATATATATATATATATATATATATATATTAATTAGAGAAGTTGTGTGTTCACAAAACAATGATACATAATGTGCAGAATTCTCATAAAAACACCCCTCCACCAACACTTTACATTGTGGTGGAACATTTGTTACAGATCATGAAAAGCATTACAGAATATTACCACTATGGTCCATAGTATACACTCAGTATACTTTTCCCACAGCCCCTATTATTAACACCAGGTATCATTATTGTATATTTGTTATAGTTCATGAGAGAATACACTCATTTTTGTATTGTTTAACACAGTTCATCTTCCACCAGATGTTTCACTGTGTTATATAGTTCTGTGCCTTGTACAGTCCATTCAGATTGTTCACTCAGTGGCTCTCACTTTCATCAGAGTTGTGCAGTCATCCCCTCAGAAAGTTTTTTAACATTTTCATTAGTCCAAAAGAAAAAATTCCATACCCCTCATTACTGACCTTTAACACTGATATACTTTTTTGACACTGATGCAAAAATATTACAATATTGCTGTTAACTAGAGTCCATAATTACATTAATTGTATTTTCCCATGCCTCATCATCTTCTTTCCACCTTGTAATAGTGATGTATATTTGTTCTAGTTCATAGAAGAACATTCTTGTATTTGTAGTATTAACCACAATCCTCATCCACCTCTAGGTTCACTATGTTATTCAGTTCCTAGATTATTCTCTTTCTTTCAATTCACATTTACATCCCTAGACTACCACTTTCAGCCACAATCCCATTTATAAACCAGCCCTGTTAGTTATACTCACTATAATGTGTTACCATTAACTTTAAACATTTCCACACTCAAGCTAATTGAACATTCTATATACATTAAGCATCAGTATACCTTCTCAGTCCTCATCCTATCTCCTAGTAACCTACAGTCTAGGTTTTAACCCCGTGTGTTTATTCTTCATATTTAGTTCATATTAGTGAGACCACACAGTATTTGTCCTTTTGTATATGGCTTATTTCACTTAGCATAATGTCCTCAAGGTTTATCCATGTTATTAGATGTGTCCCAATTTAATTTCTTCTTACAGCAGCATAGTATTCCATGTATGTATATACTACATTTTGTTTATCCATTCATTGGTTGATGGACATTTGGGTTGTTTCCATCTTTTGGCAATTGTGAATAATGCCACTATGAACATTGGTGTGTAAATGTCTGTTTGCGTCACTGTTTTCAGTTCTTCTGGATATATTCCTAAGAGAGATTGCTGGATCATACGACAATTCTATATTTAGCTTCCTGAAGAATGGCCAAACTATTTTCCACAGAGGCAGCATCATACTACATTCCCACCAACAGTGAAGGAGCATTCCTATCTCTCCATGTCTTCTTCAGCACTTAACGTTTTCTGTTTATTTATTAGTGGCCCTTCTATTAGATGTGAGATGATATCTTATTGTAGTTTTTATTTGTATTTCCCCAATAGCTAGTGATATTGAACATTTTTTCATGTGCTTTTCCCCCATTTACATTTCTGGAGAAATGTCTATTTAAGTCTTTTGCCCAGTTTTTAAAAAACAAATCAATTTTCTTGATATATATTAATAAACATATAATTCATCCAAAGTGTACAATCTGTAGTGTTTCATATAATCACATAGTTATGCATTCATCACTTCAATCATTATTAGAACATTTTCATTATTCCAATAATAATAATAATAAACAAAAAAACAGACAAGAAAATTTTCACCTCACACCTCTGAAATATGTCTTTTGCCAATTTCTAATTGGATTGCTTGTTCTTTTATTGTTGAGTTATATGATTTCTTTATATAGCATGGAAATCAAACCCTTATCAGATAATGTGGTTTCCAAACATTTTCTGCCATTGAGTGAGTGTGCTGCCTTTTCACCTTCTTGACAAAGTCCTTTGAAGCACAAAAGTATTTAAATTTTAGGGGGTCTCATCCATTTTATCTCTTGTTGCTCATGATTTTGGTGTAAGGTTTATGAAACTACCACCTACATCAGGTCTTGAAGATGTTTCCCTACATTTTCTCATAGGAGTTTTATGATTCTAGCTTTTGTATCTAGGTCTTTCATCCATTTTGAGTTAATTTTTGTATAAGGTGTGAGATAGGGGTCCTCTTTTTTTCCTTTGAATATGGATATCCAGTTCTCCCAGCACCATTTGTTGAATAGACCATTCTGCCCTAGCTGGGTGGGCTTAACAGGCTTGTCAAAAATCACTTGACCATAGATGTGAGGTCTGGTTCTGAACCATCGGTTCAGTTCCATTGGTCTATATGTCTATCTTCATGCCAATATCATGTAGTTTCACCACTGTAACTACATGTATGTATGTATGATTTAAAGTCTGAAGTAAGAGTCCTCCAACTTTGTACTTCCTTTTTAAGATGTCTGGCTCTTTAGGGCCCTTTACCCTTCCAAATAAATTTGATAATTAGGGTTTCCATTTCTTTAAAAATAGCTGCTGGAATTTTTTTGGATTGCATTGAATTTGTATATCAATTTGTGCAGAATTGATATCTTGATGATATTTAGTCTTCCAATCATGAACACGAATGTTCTTCCATTTACTTAGGTCTTCTTTGATTTCTTTTAGTAATGCATTGCAGTTTTCTGAATACAAGTGATTTACATCCTTGAATAAGTTTATTCCTAAATATTTGATTCTTTTAGTTGCTATTGTAAATGGATTTTTCCCCCTGACCTCTTCCTCAGATTGCTCATTGCTAGTGTATAGAAACATTACTGAATTTTGCATATTAATCTTGTATCATGCCACTGTTTTGAACTTGTTTATTAGCTCTAGTAGCTTTGTTGTAGTTTTTTGGGAGACTTTCTAGTTACAGGATCATATCATCTGCATATAATGAAATTTTACTTCTTCCTTTCTAATTTGGATGCCTTTTACTTTTTTTTTTTTTTTTAAAGATTTATTTATTTATTTAATTCCCCCCCTCCCCTGGTTGTCTGTTCTTGGTGTCTATTCGCTGTGTCTTGTTTCTTTGTCCGCTTCTGTTGTCGTCAGCGGCACAGGAAGTGTGGGCGGCGCCATCCCTGGGCAGGCTGCTCTTTCTTTTCACGCTGGGCGGCTTTCCTCACGGGCGCACTCCTTGCGCGTGGGGCTCCCCCATGCGGGGGACACCCTTGCGTGGCACGGCACTCCTTGCGCGCATCAGCACTGCGCATGGCCAGCTCCACACAGGTCAAGGAGGCCCGGGGTTTGAACCGCGGACCTCCCATATGGTAGACGGACGCCCTAACCACTGGGCCAAAGTCCGTTTCCCCCTTTTAATTCTTTTCTTAACTAATTGCTCAGACTAGAGTCTCTAGCACTATATTGGACAACAGTGGTGACAGTGGGCATCCTTGTCTTGCTCCTGATTCCAATAGAAGAGTGTTAGCTGTGGGTTTTTCATATGTGCCCTTTATCATTTTGATAGTTTCCTTCAGTTCCTATCTTTTGTAGTATTTTTCTTTGTAATCAAGAAAGGCTACTGTATTTTGTCAAATGCCTTCTCTGCATTAGTCAAGATGATCATGTGATTTTTCTTCTTTGATTTATTGATGTGGTGTATTACATTGATTTTCTTTTGTTGAACTTGCATGCCTAGTTTAAAACTCACTTGATCATGATTAATGATTCTTTAATGTGTAGTTGGATTATATTAGTGAGTATTTTGTTGAGGGTTTTTGCATCTGTACTCATTAAGGAAATGGGTCTGTAATGTTCTTTTTCATAAAATCTTTTAAATATTTTTTATTTTTAAGAAGGTTATATAAATGTTACATCAAAAATATAGGAGATTCCCATATATCCCAGCCCTTCCCTTTCCCAGACTTTTCCCCATTAATAACATCTTTCATTAGCATAATATCTTTATCTGGGAAGTGAATGTAGCTCAACTGATAGAGCATCCATCTACCATATGGAGGGTCCAGGGTTTGATCCCCAGGGCCTCCTGACCCATGTGACGAGCTGGCCCATGCACAGTGCTGCTGCCGCACACAAGGAGTGCCAGGCCACGCAGGGGCATCCCTGCATAGGGGTCCCCACACACAAGGAGTGTGCCCCACAAGGAGAGCGACCCCATGTGAGAAAAGCGCAGCCCGCCCAGGAGTGGCAACGCCCACACAGAGAGCTGATGCAGCAAGATGATGCAACAAAAAAGAGATGCAGTTTCCCAGTGCCACAGGATCATGCAAGCGGACACAGAAAAACACACAGTGAATGGACACAGCAGACATTGGGGGGGGGGGCGGTGGGAAGGGGAGAGGAATAAATTTAAAAAAATAAATCTTTAAAAAAATATATCTTTATCTGGCTTTGGTATTAGGGTGATATTGACTTGATAGAATGAGTTTGGTAGCGATCCTTCCTGTTCAATATTTTGGAAGAGTTTGAATAGGATTGGTATTAAATATTCTTTGAAAGCTTGGTAGCATTCATTGTGAAGCTGTCAGGTCCAAGTCTTTGCTTTTGGGAAGTTGTTTGATGACTGTTCAATCTCTTTACTTGTGGTTGGTTTGTTGAGATCTTCTATTTCTTCTAGGGTCAGTGTAGGTTGTTTTATACTTAGGAATGTTTACATTTCCTCTACATTGTCTAGTTTTATTTTGTTTTTGTTTTTTGCATATTGTTATTCATAGTATCCTCTAGGATTTCTTTTATTTCTGTGGGGTCATAGTGATGTCCCCATTTTCATTTCTGATTTTATTTATTTGCATCTTCTCTCTTTTTATATTTGTCAGTCTAGCTAAGAGTTTGTCAGTTTGGTTAATCTTCTTGAAGAGCCATCTTTAGGTTTTCTTAATTCTCCCTATTGTTTTTTTGTTCTCAATTTCATTTATTTCTGCTCTGATCTTTGTTATTTCATTTCTTCTGCTTGCTTTCGGAATAGTTGCTATTGTTCTTCTAGTTCCTCCAGCTGTGGAGTTAGATCATTGATTTTAGCTCTTCTTTTTTTAATATGAGCATTGAGGGCTATAAATTACCCTCTCAGCACTGCCTTCACTGCATCCCATATGTTCTGATGTGTTGTGTTCTCATTTTCATTTGTCTCAAGATATTTATTGATTTCTCTCATAATTTCTTCTTTGATCCACTGATTATTTAAGAATGTGTTGTTCAATCTCCTTATATTTGTGAATTTTCTCTTTTTCTGCCTGTTGTTGATTTCCAGCTTTATTCCATTATGATCAGAAGAAGTGCTTTGTATCATTTTAATCTTGCTGATTTTGTTGAGATCTGTTTTGTGACCCAACAGATGGTGTATCCTTAAGAAAGATCCATGAGCACTTGAGAAGAATGAAGAATGTATATCATACTGTTTTGGGTTGCAATGTTCTGTGTATTTCTCTTAGGTTTAGTTTATTTGTCATATTATTCAAGCTCTCTGTTTCTTTTTAAATTTATTTCTCTCCCCTTCCCCCTGTTGTTTGCTCTCTGTGTCCATTTGCTATGTGTTCTTCTGTGTCTGCTTGCATTCTTGTCATGTGGCACTGGGAAACTATGTAGTTTTTTTTTTGCATCATCTTGCTGTATCAGCTCTCTGTGTGTGCAGTGCCACTCCTGGGCAGGCTGTGCTTATTTTGCACGGGGCGGCTCTCCTTGCGGGCCACGCTCCTTGTGCATGGGGCAACCCAACGTGGGGGACACCCCTGCATGGCAGGGCACTCCTTGCGTGCGGCAGCTCTGCATGTGGGCCAACTCACCACACAAGTCAGGAGGCCCTGCATATCGAACCCTTGAACTCCTATATGGTAGGCGAATGCTCTTATCAGTTAAGCCACACTGCTTCCCTCTCTGTTTCTTTACTAATCTTCTGCTGAGATGTTCTATCCAATGATGAGTGTGAGTCTATCCAATGATGAGAGTACTGAAGTCTTCAACTATTTTATGTAGAGACATCTGTTTCTTCATTTAGTTTTGCCAGTATTTACCTCATGTAGTTTGAAGCACCCTTGTTAAGTGTATATACATTTATGATTATTATTATTTCCTGGTGAATTGCTCCTTTTATTAATATATAATGCCCCTCCTTGTCTCTAATAACAGCTTTGCTCTTAAAGTGTATTTCATCCAATATAAATATAGCTAATCTAGTTATTGTTTTTGTTGTTGTTGTTGTTGTTGTTACTGCATGCATAGAATATCTTTTTCCAGCCTCTCCATTTCAATCTATTGGTATCCTTGGGTCTAAGGTGAGTCTCTTGTAGACAGCATATAGATAGCTTATATTTTATTATCCATTCCTCCAGTCTGTCTTTTTTAAAAAGGATTTGTTTTATTTATTTCTCCTTGCCCCTTGCTGTTTTGCACTCACTTCTCTCTGTGTCTGTTCATTGTGTGCTCATCTTCTTTTTAGGAGGCACCAGGAACCAAATCTGGGACATCCCATGTAGGAGGGAGATGCCAAATGGCTTGATCCACCTCCATTCCCACTTGTTGTGTCTCTCATTGTGTTTCTTCATTGTGTCTTTTTGTTGTGTCACCTTGTTGCATCAGTTTGCTGTCTGGCTTGTCTTCTTTAGGAGGCACCTGGAACTGAACCTGGGACTTCCCATATGGTAGGCAGGTGCCCAACTGCTTGAGGGACACCTGCTTCCCAGTCTGTGTGTTTTGATTGGGGAGTTTAATTCATCCACATTCAATATTATTATTGTAAAGGCAATTCTTACTTCACCCATTTTGACCCTTGGGTTTTTTCTGTTGTATCTTATTTTCACCACTGTTTTTTACATTTTCAGTTACTTTTTTTTAAAAAATTAATTAATTTATTTATTTATTTAATTCCCCCCCCCCCCCCGTTGTCTGTTCTTGGTGTCTATTTGCTGCGTCTTGTTTCTTTGTCCGCTTCCGTTGTCGTCAGCGGCACGGGAAGTGTGGGCGGCGCCATTCCTGGGCAGGCTGCTCTTTCTTTTCACGCTGGGCGGCTTTCCTCACGGGCGCACTCCTTGCGCGTGGGGCTCCCCCACGCGGGGGACACCCTTGCGTGCCAGGGCACTCCTTGCGCGCATCAGCACTGCGCATGGCCAGCTCCACACGGGTCAAGGAGGCCCGGGGTTTGAACCGCGGACCTCCCATATGGTAGACGGATGCCCTAACCACTGGGCCAAAGTCTGTTTCCCTTCAGTTACTTTTTTTGATGTAATTTTCATTTTAGACTCTCTTCCAAGCCTCTATCTCCTGTCTTTTCTTTTCTGGCTGTTTTCTCCCTTAGAATTTTCTCCAAAGCTGGTCTTGGTTATGGATTCTCTCAGTTTCTGTTTATATGTGAATATTCTAAACTTGTCCTCCATTTTGAAAGGTAGTCTTGCCAGATATAAGAATCTTGGCTGGAAGTTTTTTTCTTTCAGTATCTTAAATATATCATACCACTGCCTTCTTACCTCCATGGTTTCTGATGAAAAATCAGCACTTAATCCTATTAGGCATCTCTTGTATGTAATGTGTTGCTTTTCTCTTTCTTCTGTCTGGATTCTTTCTTTACATTCTTACTAGTATGTGTCTCAGAGTAGGTGTATTGGAAATTATTCAGATGGGAGGATGTTGTGCTTCTAGGACACAGATATATATGTCCTCCAATAGGGTTGGGAAATTTTCTACCATTCTTTCCTCAACTATTACTTCTGCCTTTTTACCCTTCTCTTCTCCTGGGACACCCATGTGTGTTGGCATGTCCTTTGCCATCATTTTTCCCTGAAATTCTGTCTAATTTTTTCCATACTTTTCTTTATTTGTTCTTTTGTAATTTTGCTTTAGGAGGCCGTGTCTTCAAGTTCACGGGCCTTTTTTTCTTCCTCTTCAATCTCCCGTTACATGCCTAGTGTATATTTGTTATTTCATTTATTGTGCTTCCCATTACCATAAGATCTGCTATTTTTCTATATATGCTTTCAAATTCTTCTGTGTACTCACCCAGTATCTTCATAATAACTTTAATTTCTTTAGCCATCTCATTGAATTTATTAAGGAGATTTGTTTAAACACCTATGATTAGTTGTCTCAACTCCTTTATAGCATCTGGAGGCTTAGCTTGTTCCTTTGGCTTGGCCATATCTTCCTGTTTCTTGGTATGGATTGTAAATTTTTGTTGGTGTGTCACCATCTGATTTACTAGATATATTTATTCTGGGTGCAGTTTCTCTCTAGTCTAGGGTTTTCTATTTGATTGGCTTTTTGCTACATCCCCTCTTTGATTCTTGAGTCAACTAAATTTGGAACTTTATAATAGCTTGTGTTTAGTCAATCTGAAAATATTCAGCTCTTTTTCATCTGTTTTTTGCTGGTTGTAGAGAAGCAGCCAAGAATGCAGATGGTACTGTAAACCATGGAGACTGAAGCTGCCCACTTTGCCCCAGGAACCAGTGACGCTTCTCCCACCTTTCTCTCCTGCCATGGGTAGGGACAGAGTCCTAACCGTGTACAGTAATCCAAGCCATTCAGGCCAAGACTGTGTGTAGTTGCTTGGAGAGACTGATGAAGGTCTACGTCCCTTCCTCCCCTGCCTATGGTGAAGCTGGAGTTGCCCTTGTGGGCAGCAACCTAGGCCATGTGGGTCAAAACTGACTACAGGAAGCGGACTTGGCCCAGTGGTTAGGGCATCCACCTACCACATGGGAGGTCCATGATTCAAACCCTGGGCCTCCTTGACCCGTGTGGAGCTGGCCCATGTACAGTGCTGATGCACGCAAGGAGTGCCCTGCCATACAGGGGTGTCCCAGCGTAGGGGAGCCCCACGTGCAAGGAGTGCGCACCGTAAGGAGAGCCGCCCAGTGTGAAAGAAAGTGCAGCCTGCCCAGGAATGGTGCCGCACACACGGAGAGCTGACAGAACAAGATGATGCAACAAAAAGAAACACAGATTCCCAGTGCCGCTGATAAGGATAGAAGTGGTCACAGAAGAACACAGAGTGAAGGGACACAGAGAGCAGACAACTGGGACGGGGGGGCGGGGAGCGGCGGAGAAATAACATAAAATAAATCTTAAAAAAAAAAACAAAAAAACCTGACTGCAGTTGCCCAGTTAGACTGACAGAACTCTGGACACTCTTCTCCCCTGCCAAGGGCAGGGATGGAGCCCCAGGCTTGTCCAACAATTCAGTCTGTGCAGCCTGAAAGCAACTGTAGCTGCTTGGAGAGGGTGAGGATCTCCTCCTGCTCTTTCAGGGGTGGGGATAAAGTCACAGATACATCCAACAATCTAGTTCCTGTGTGCTGAAAGAGGCTACAGTTGCCTGGAGAGGCCAAGGGAGCCCTGTTCCTTCTCCTGCCATGTTAATGGCAGGAATGGAACCACTGGTGTGCCCACTTATCTAGTTTGTCTGGTCCAAATGCTATCTGGTTCTCTGGAGAGGCTGAGGGATCATTGTCCCTTCTGCCTTTTCAGCGGTGGGGATGGAACCACAAGGGTACCCAAATATCTAGTTTGTGTGGGCTGAAAGCACTTACAGTTACCTGGAGAGGCTGTTGCAGTTTCCCCCAGCTTCCTCCATGTTGGAGGTGGGGCTAGGGCCTAGATTAGGGTGGCAATCTGACCTGGGTGGAAAGGTGCCTATCATTGCTATGATTTTCAATCAACCCACTTCTCCTCATGCTGGGGTCAGAGTTAAAGAGGAGGCTACCAGCCTCTTTCTGACTTGGAGATGTTCAAACTCTTCCTTCTATTCTTTGAAGGATGTTTTTCTAGACCCCTGGATCCCCCAAACAGGTTCTTTAGATAGAACTGGGTGATTATTAACTGCACTGTAGGACAAGCTCCTCTTGGAACTCCTTATTCTGTGATCATTTTACCCCTATCAGCTGTTGGGATTTTGATTGAGATTGCATTGAATCTGTAAATTGCTTTGGATACAATTGACATTTTAATAATAGTCTTTCAATCCATGAACACAGAATATCCCTTGATTTATTTAGGTTTTCTTTGATTTCTTTTATCAATGTTTTGTAGTTTTCTGTGTACTAGTCCCTTACATCCTAGGTCAAATAGCCCTTTTTTTTTTTTTAAGATTTATTTTTTATTTATTTTTCTTCCCTTCCTCTCCCCTCAGTTGTCTGCTCTCTGTGTCCATTCACTGTGTGTTCTTTTGTGACTGCTTCTATCCTTATCAGCGGCACTGGGAATCTGTGTTTCTTTTTGTTGCGTTATCTTGTGTCAGCTCTCCGTGTGGGCGGCGCCATCCTTGGGCAGGCTGCACTTTCTTTCAGGCTGAGCGGCTCTCCTTACGGGGCGCGCTCCTTGCGTGTGGGGCTCCCCTACGCGGGGGACACCCCTGTGTGGCAGGGCACTCCTTGTGCACATCAGCACCGCACGTGGGCCAGCTCCACACGGGTCAAGGAGGCCCGGGGTTTGAACTGCGGACCTCCCATGTGGTAGGTGGACGCACTATCCATTGGGCCATGTCCGCTTCCCTTTAGCCCATTCTTAAATATAAGAAATGTATAAATAAATTTCATTCTCTTTTAGAATAAAATATTAAATCCTAGAAAAATAAGTTTTAGATAATATTTTAAAATTTAGAAACATTTTTAAAAAATCATTTTTGCAAAATCATTATTGCAAAATTTCATTTCATAGGTGTGATGTAATCTTCAGGATTTCAAAATAACAATTTAGTGGATGATAATGAGATTATAGAGTCTATAGCAGATATAACCTAAATATATCCATTAAGTGTATGATAGAAGTACTGAGAACAAGCATAATCTCTTTTTTTAAATTAAAAAAATTTTTTTTCATAATCTCTTAAAATACACATATTTACACCTAAATCAAGTACCTCAGAAATACTAAAATTCACTAGAAGAACTGTGAGAAGGATAATATATTCATGTATCATATAGCATCTGGGAAACATCACTGTAGAGCCTGAGAGAATGTCAGTTAAAAAAGCAACTAATGTCTTAAAATTATGATGAAAATAATTTTGACTTTGTGGATACCCTGGGAGGGTCTTTGGGATCTCCAGGTATCTGCCAACCATATTTTGAGAACTGATTTGTGAATATTCAAATACTGAATATTGAATGCTTGGAATTTTAAAGATATGATGTGAGATACTGGAAAATAATTAAGACATGCTTCCTAGTGCTCAAGAAACCCAGTTTCTATCATAAAATAATATTTGATTAATTGACCAAGTCAGTGTGATGGTACTGTATGTGCTTGGAGGTCAGAAGCTTTCCTTTGCTGACTCTTAGAGTAGGACACCAACACTTTTAGGTCATTTCTCTAAGCATCATCCTATGAAATCTTATCTCAGGCTTTGTTCTATTTGTCATCCTTTCTTCTCTTTCTAGACTGGTCCATGAATTTAATTTTCTTTCATTTTCTTCTTCTTTGCGAACTTTGCCTGCTTTCCATAGAAGGTAAAAAGCTTGTGTTCCAAGTGGCTTCATGTTTATGTCCTTCAGGGACCCACAAGAGATAGCAACACTTCCCATTAAAAAAAATTATTTTTGTTGAAGTACCAGGCACATGGATTGAATCCTGGACCTCATATGTGAGAAACTGGTGCTCAACCACTGAGCCACATTGGCTTCCCTGAATTGTTTTTTTTGTTTGTTTGCTTGTTGTTTTGCTTGCTTGTTTGTTTGTTTTGTTTTGGGAAGGCACTGGGGACGGAACTTGGGACTTCCCATGTGGGAAGCAGGTGGTTAACTGCTTGGGCCAGATCTGCTCCCAACACTTAACAATTTCTGAATTCTCATTCTGACTCTCCGAGCATGAGTCACTATGGTTTTTTTTTTTGAGGTGCTGGGGATTGAACCTGGAACCAGGAGACACTGGGAACCAGTAGGCACTAGGAACTGAACCCAGGACCTCCTGAGTGGGAGGCAGGCACTCAACTGCTTGTGACACATCCACTCCTTCACTATGGTTTTTGTATTGTTGTCATTAAATGAATTTTATAGGGAAGCGGATTTGGCTCAACTGATAGAGCATCTGCCTACCACATGGGAGGTCCAGGGTTCAAACCCAGGGCCTCCTGACCTGTGTGGTGAGCTGGCCCAAATGTAGTGCCGATGTGCGCAAGGAGTGCCGAAAAAAGTGCAGCTTGCCCAGGAGTGGTGCCACACACACAGAGAGCTGATGCAGCAAGATGACACAACAAAGAGAGACACAGATTCCAGGTGGTGCTGACAAGCATACAGGTGGACACAGAAGAACACACAGTGAATGGACACAGAGAGCAGACATCTGGGGGAGGGGGGGAAGGGGAGAGGAAAAAAAATCTTAAGAAAATATATATATATATAAACGAACTTTATGATGTCTCCTTCATAAGAGGCAAAGAGGCAAAGAGATTTTGTAAAATTTAAGTACAGTCTATTCTAATATTCTAATATTTTAATATTAGAAAGTATATCCTAATATTTCAATTTAAATATGTCCACATTCATAGTTATCCTTTAAATTTTGAATGTTTCATATCTAGTACTGGAGATTCATTCATTCATCAGTTATTAACTGAATACATACTATATATGCATTTTCCCCACAAATAGTAGTAATTCTTTAAAAACATTTTTTATTGATGTATAACATGTGTAACTACAAAGCATATGAAGAGCTCAATGAATAAATGAACACAGTGAATAAATTGGAATAACCATCACACAGGTCAAGAAATAGAACATTATCACTACCCCTAAAGCACCCACTTTTCTTGATCCTCCCAGTCACTCCTCTGTGCCTCTTCAGAAATAACCATCATGCTGACTTTCAATACTATAAATTACATTTTCCAATTTTTAAACTTTTAACATAAATAACTACTCCCATTGTATCAAATTTCTTTTGCTCAACATTATATTTGTGAGATTCATCCATGGTTTCTCATTTTAATTGTATAGTATTCCATTATATGAATATACTGTAACTTATTCATTTTACTCTTGATGAATATTTAGGTGGTTTCCACTTTTTTAAATTTAATTTTTAAATTTAAGGTAAAGCTCATATAAAATGCATGGTTTTTAAGTATATATGAAACCTGAATAATGCATACACATGTAAGCACAACCCCAGTTAAGATATAGACGATTTCCATCACCCTATTAATTTCCCTTCTGCTCCTTACCAGTCAATTGCCCCACCCCAGAGGCATCCACGTTCTGATTTCTATCATCTTGGTTTAGTTTTGCCCAATGTAGAACTTCAGATAAATGGAATTATACATACACACTTTATTTATATTTGGCTTCATTCACTTAGCATAAAGCTTTCGAGATTCATCTTTGATGTAGTTCATTCCTTTTTGTTGCTGAGTAGTATTCCATTTTATGAATATACCAAAATTTGTTCATTCATCTGTTGATGAACACTTGGATTGGTTTTAATTTTTGGCTAATATGAATAAAGCTACTATGAACATTCTTATACAAGTCTTTTTTTGTATATATGTTTTCATTTCTGGTAAGTGTAATTTTTTGGGTAACAGTAAGTGTATGTCTAACTTCATAGAAAACTGCCAAGCTGTTTTCCAAAGTGGTGGAACCATTTTCTCTTCTCACCAGAACTATTTGAGAGTTCTAGCTTCTTCATATTCTTACCAATATTTTAAGTACTTAAAATTTCAACCATTACTTGGGTAATGGCTTGGGTGTAAAGTAGAATCTCCCTATGGTTTAATTAGCAGTTGCCTGATTACTAATGATTATTAATTTTTTATATTTATTTGACATCTAGATATCTTATGAAGTACCTGTTCAGGTCTCTTGCCCATTTTTCTATTAGGATGATTTATAGGAGCTCTATATATTCTAGATACATGTACTTTTTGGATTATATATTATAAATAAACCCTCCCCTTCTATGGCTTGCCTTTTTATTACATTAATGGTATCTTTTTTTTTTCTTCTTTATTTTCTTTTAAATGTTACATTCAACATTGATGGTATCTTAATGAACAGTTTTACTTTTAAATTGACCTACTTTATCAGTCTTTCCTTTTGTGGTTAATACTTTTTGTGTCCCTTAAAATATCTTTTCTCACATCAAGATAAAAAATAATAATAATTATAGGAACAGTAATAATATATTTATAGCTGTTACAATTTATAAGATGCTTCCATCAGACCATAAACTCTATGTCATCAGTATTGTTGCTCTGTGTGAATGGTGTCCTCTCCCTAGAATTGTGCCATGTGAGACCCTCCCAAAGGCTCTGCTTCTTTTCTTTTCTTTTAAAGATTTATTTATTTATTTATCCCATGGAGCACTCACATGGCACTTGGCTCACCACGCAGGTATTGGCTCACCACATAGGCATGCTTTTTCTTCTTCTTTTTCACCAGGAGGCCCCAGGGATCGAACTCTGGTTCTCCCATATGGTAGGCGGAAGCCCTATCACTCAAGCCACATCTGTTTCCCAACCCTGCTTATTTTGATAACAAGGCTTTTCTCAGCTTTAGGAGAGAGCAAATGGTAAGGGCTCAACAAATATTTATTGAATTAATATGTTGCATGAATAAGACAATGGCTAAAAATCCTTTCGGTTTAAATAGATCTGCAGAGAGGGAAGATTTTCTGGTTCATGAAAAAAAAAAGGGAGGGAAAGAAAAGAGGCCAACTTGTATTCTTATAATATTGTAATAATATTAAAAGATAATAAAAAGACACCATAGACTTGATAAACATTTGTAAACTTGGAGAAGTTGAACAACCCCATCTGTAGGGTTGCTAATATAGGTCAAATTCTGAATATACTGTCATGCTTTATCCCAAAAATATTTCTAAAGCATGAGTTGAGAAACTTACTAAAAATGTCCTGTCTTTAATATTTAACAAATGAGAGAATTGCAGTAAGTAGAGTTGCAAGGTGTTAAAGGACTCAGTTAAAACAGAAAGGAAGGAAGGAGTGAAGGGAGGGAGGAAGACACCTGTAGACAATGATTATTTCCCTCCCATGGTTCTTATGTTTTCACAGGCAATGATATAAAGGGTATGATTGCTGCCTGCAATAATTACCTCTCAGGACTGTTAAATGGATTACCTGGCAGAATACCTTGAACATTTAACTCTCAACTCTTCCCTAAAGAATACTGCAGTACTCACTAATGCCAAAATATGACAGCATACTGTCTAATCCTTATTAGTAAATTATGTGAAAATGTGAGAAGTTGAGTATTTATATCACATCATATTAATTTTTTGATAAATTAATGTTTCTAATGTGAATTTCAACAGTGCCATTGGAATTGGTGAACTTATGGTGCACACAGAGGAGTTCTAATCTATAGTTTGAGGCTAGGCAGAAAATTTGAAGTTAATGTTGTTGTGGGCATCTAGTATGTTTATATACCCAGGAGCTATCTCACCCTCTCCCTCTGGTAATGGGGGAGGCACTGGCTACTGGCTGGGCCAGTTAGAGTTCTTCCCCAGGTTGTAAGTGGAGTTGGCAGGGCAGAGGTCCTTTTCCTCTGCTGTGAAGTTGTGGCCTGGAGCTGGTTTCCAGAGGCCCATGTGCAAAAGTTGCTGGAGACAATGGACCTATGTTCAGGGAAAAGCACTGGGTGTCCTACTGTTTGTAAGATCTTATATGGCCTCTATTGGCTTAAGTTAGTTCAGGCTGGGTTTTTGTCTCTTACAACTGAGTCCTGATAAATATAAAAACTAGTAATAGAAGAAATTGTAGCACTGAGGTGGAGACAGTGGCCACAGTAGTTGCTGAGGGCAGGGAGAGGGAAGAAGAGATGTGATGTGGGGGCATTTTTGGGATCTTGAGTTGTCCTAAATGATATAGCAGGATCAGATGCTGGACTGCATATATCCTGCCATAACCCACTAACTGTACTGGGGGAGAGTGTGAACTACAGGGTAAACCATTATCTATATGGTGCAGCAGTGCTCCAAAATGTGTTCACCAAATGTGATGAGTGTGCCACAATGATGGAGGAGGTTTTTGGTGTGGGAGGAGTGAGGTGGGGGGGTGGGGGGTATATGGGAACTTCTTATATTTTTTAATGCAACTTTTAAAATATATATCTTCAAAAAAATACAATGTACAATAATGATGGAGTGGGGGGGTGGGGAGTGGGGTATGTGGGAACCTCATGTATTTTAGTTTTTTTAATATTTTTTAATGTAACATTCTTTGTGATCTATTAACTTTAATTAAAAAGTGTAAAAAACAAACAAACAAAAACTAATAACTTTTAGAATATTTAAAACAATTTTGTGTTGCTTACATTATTTTATAAGTATTCTGTTAAGGACTTTAAATAATTTTGGAAGGAATTATGTTATCTGTCATTTATAGGTTTTACCTTATCTGTGTGTTATTTTTTAAATTTGAAAAGCCAATTTAGAAATATCACAAGATTCTTCTTCCCATTAATTAAGGTAGAACACAGTTTTTTTTTTTTTTTTGGATTATTTGTAGCTTTCCATAGTAGCAATATGTTGCATCTTTAAAATTTATTAAATGTCTTTTGTAAAGTAATAGTAGCATGCTTAAATACTGTAATTTTATGAGGAACAGCATTTAAGTGAGTGCAGAGTTTTCAGCTGAATTTCAATCTGGCTTTTCCTCATGGAAATATGATCACTGTAGGAATTCCCCATGCACAGCACAGTGATTTGCGAGGCAATTTAGAAGCAGTTTTTATATCACACTACAACATTGAAGTAGAAAAACATAAGACTTCCTAGATCCAAATGATGTAAACCCCGGACATCCAGGGAAAGCAAAGATTTGAGAGCTTGTCATAACGATTTTGAAAGCTAAGGTAGAAAAGTAGTTTTTATCTTGGCAGAAACTTATTTCAGTCATCTCAAACAACAAGTAATATTATTATAAGTAATAATTATTATTGCTATTTTAAACAATTTATTGAAATATAATTTACATACCCTAAGTCACCTTTTTAAAGAGTACAAATTATTTTAAATAAATTTACATTTACACCACAATCCAATTTTAGAATATTTCCATCACCCTAAAAAGATGCCTCATGCCCATTTGCAGTCACTTCCTATTTCCACTCCTAGTCCCAGTAAACCACAAATCTATTTTTTATCTCTATGTATTTAACTTTTCTGGAGCTTTCCATGCAAATGAAATCCTATGATATGTTTGTGTGTGTGTTGCATCTGACTTTTTCCACTGAACATAGTATTTTTTTTGTTAAAGATTTATTTTTTATTTCTTTTTCTCCCCTTCCCTGCCTCCCCCCCCCAAGTTGTCTGCTCTCTGTGTCCATTCGCTGTGTGTTCTTCTGTGTCTCCTTGTATTCTTATCAGTGGCACCAGGAATCTGTGTCTCTTTTTGGTGAGTCATCTTGCTGCATCTGCTCTCCTTGTGTGCAGTGCCATTCCTGGGCAGGCTGCACTTTTTTGCGCTGGGTGCCTCTCCTTACGGGGCGTACCCCTATGCGGGAGACACCCTTGCGTGGCAGGGCACTCCTTGTGTGCATCATCAGCACTGCTCATGGGCCAGCTCATCACATGGGTCAGGGGACCCTGGGTTTGAACCTTGGACCTCTCATGTGGTAGGCAGATGCCCTATCTGTTGGGCCAAATTCACTTCCCTGAACATAGTATTTTTGAAGTTAATCCATATTGTAGTATGTACCAATACCTTGTTCCTTTTTATTGCAGAATAGTATTCTATTGTATGATTATGACACATTTTGCTTATCCATTCATGAGTTGATAGACCTTTAGGTTGTTTCCAGTTTGGGGTTATTATGAATAATGCTGTTACAAACATGCACGTACAGGCCTTTGTGTGGACGTATGTTTTACTTTCTCTTGGGCAGATCCTAGGAGTGGAATTACAGGTTTTGTGGTTTTTGGTTTGTTTGTTTTTTGCAGAAACTGCCCAGCTGTTTTTCCATATTTTCACCAACACTTGTTATCATCAGTCTATGATTACTGTCATTCTCATAGGTGTGTAGTGGTATCTCATTATCCTTTTACTTGCATTTTGGTAATGGCTAATGATGTTTGGTATTTTTTTGTATGCTTATTGACCATTTATATATGTTCTTTGGTGGAATATCTATTCGAATGTTGTGCCCATTTTTAAATTGGGTTATTTGTATTCTTATTACTGATTATTTTTAATGTCTCTCTGATTTTGAACATGTTTGATAGGGTCATGAACAGAATAGTTAGAAAATGTGGTAAATGCCCAGATTTCTGCACATGCCCTGCAATGTCTGTGCAACAGAAAAAGAGGGCAGTATTTAAACATTTTGTTTTGGTTTTTCTTACAGAACCAAAGAGGCACTGATGACAAGTGGTGAAATTTTGTTGAAACTTGTAGAAATTTAGGAGTGTGCATACCATTGTGGAATATTGAAAAAAGGCTGCATTTGCCAGCATGCATCATCATTGTCTCAAAGAGCAGGAACCCATGTTATTATTCTCTGCAGGAAAGCAATCTTGGAGAGATACCAGCAGGCTTCCACAACTATTTCAACCTACAGACATTGATTAGTAAATACATGTTACTTATACCATATCTTGAAGAATGTTCCTGGATCTTATTTGGTTTATAATTTAGTGATTCATAAAGAGAATTATTGAGAAACTTTTGAATTACTTATCACTATTAAACAATAACTTTGATAACGCTTTGCTAATATAGGTCAGACCGTGTAAAATAGCATGCTTTAGATATGTTCAATTCATTTCTAACACCACGTTAGGCGTTGAAAACACTCTTGCTCTCCTTCCTTGAATTGCTCCTCCTACAGCTTTTTCATTCTCTATCCTTGTCCTCTTTCATGTGTTTCTAAATTGTTTCTACATCATTTCCAGCTCTCTGGAGCTGAGTTATAGGAATTTAAGGAACTTTAGAATTAAAATTCAGATTTTTATAGATGTGTCAGTATAACCTCTGGAGATTTTGGTTCTTTAGCTCAGGGATGTATTTTTATGAGCAGAGCGTCAGGTGATTCTTAGGATCACACAGGTTTGGGAAGTATTGGTGCATTGGAAAGAGTAGGGCTTTGGAATCAAAGGTGGATCTGGGTGCCACTCACAGCTTATTTAATTGCCAGCTGTGTGTTTTGGGACACATTAAGCTGCCTCAAGTTTTAGTTTTCTCTAATAACAGTGCCCATTGTCACAGGATTGTTGAGAGTATTAAAAGAAATAACACATACAATGAGTTTGTACATAATAAATACTCAATAAATGGCATGTTTTGTAATTATATCCCATTTAACAACAATCAGACTAATATTTGAGCACTTTTGGGCAATGATGAAGACTCATTCTTTGCTTTCAAGAAATTTACCAATCAGTGTGAGGGTAAGAATTGATTCAGGGGGAAATTTTAGGCTGTCTCAATAATAATAATTATACAGTAATTCAATAATAACTAAGGCTTTGACCTAGGTGATAACAGTGGGAATCTATATCTCAATACGAGCTGCAGATGCCTAGGATACTTCTGAAAGATGCTGTATATAATTCCTATAGTCCAATCATATAAAGAAAAAATTGCCCATACTAAGGATTTTATTTAAGGCATGTCTTTTCTATCAGTAGCTCTTAACTTTTTGAGAACCTTGACGTAGACAGCGTAGAGGCACAGTGAAGAAGCAGAGAAGGAACGCAGGTGAGAAGTCTGGGGAGAAGGCACCGCAACCCGAAGGGGCTGTGCAGGGGCGGGGACGCGGGCGGAGGTGCGCGGCAGCTCCTGTGTATCGCGAGAGTTGGGCGGGCCGAGCCGTCGCAGCAGTCAATTACCCCACCCTCGCAGGAGGAGCCGCCGGCCCTGGACTCTCCAAATTCTGAGCTCTCATCATGGCGGCGGCGGCGGCCGCGGCAGCCGCCGGGGGTCCCCAGCCGCCCCAGCCCGAGCTGCCCGCGTCGGTGCTGGCCCTAGACAAGGCAGCCACCGCCGCGCACCTGAAGGCGGCCCTCAGCCGGCCGGACAACCGTGCGGGTGCCGAGGAGCTGCAGGCGCTGCTGGAGCGGGTGCTGAGCGCCGAGCGGCCACTGGCCGCGGCTGCCGGCGGCGAGGAGGCGGCGGCGGCCGGCGGCGGCGGCGGCGGCCCGGGGGCGGCCGAGGAGGAAGCCCTGGAGTGGTGTAAGTGCCTTCTGGCGGGCGGCGGCGGCTACGACGAGTTCTGCGCGGCGGTGCGGGCCTACGACCCCGCGGCGCTCTGCGGCCTGGTGTGGACAGCCAACTTCGTGGCCTACCGCTGCCGGACGTGCGGCATCTCTCCCTGCATGTCGCTGTGCGCCGAGTGCTTCCACCAGGGCGACCACACCGGGCACGACTTCAACATGTTCCGCAGCCAGGCTGGGGGCGCCTGCGACTGCGGGGACAGCAACGTGATGCGGGAGAGTGGGTGAGTGGAGCCCTCCCACCGGGCGAGACGACCCGGGGCGGCGGGCACCGGGCAGCGGGAGCGACCGGACGGGGGTCCGAGGAGGCCTGGCGGGCCCCGGAGCCGACCCGGAGCTGTCAGCGAAGGGAGTGGGGGAGGGCGCAGCCACAGGGGGATGGAGGTGACTGAGCTGTCAGCGGTGGAAAGGGGGTGGGGAGCAAGGGAGGGCCGAAAGCAGGTTTCGGGAACGCGGGGCTGTGGATTTTAGGAAAGGCAGGGCGGTTTAGTGATAGCGAGAAAAGAACCAGTGTGTGTGTTGGGGGGGGGGGGGGGGGGGAAGGATACTTGAAGAATCTGGTGTCAAGCTGTCAGTTGTGTACTTGTAAACACAAGTAAAGCTGCCTGGTTCTTGGGAAGACACTGACGATGTGCTTTGGATTGATTGGGACTAGGGTGGAATTGTGGACAGAATTGGTTTGCGGGATAATGAGGGTTTGGGAGGTGGTCTTGGAACTAATGCCAGGAGAGGACGCTCGGGAAAAAAGAGTTCGGAACTGTCAGTTTGTCTGTCAGTAGGAGGGTAGGAGCACTTGAGCTGAGGGAGGAGGAAAGGGGAGGAGCCTACATGAAAAGTGACTGTTGAGCTGTCAGTGGAGTATTTGGTGTGCTGTAATGACATCTTGAGTTGGGTTACTGAGCAATCAGTTATAGAATACCCTCCATACCAGAAAAACAAAACACTGAGCCAATTAGGAATTGAGTGCTAGGTCTTCCAGTTACTTGGTTCACTGACTAACATGCGAACGTCTATCTAAAAGAAGACATTCAACAAATGCTTTTTTGGGGAAGTGATATACCAAGATAATGGGACTTGGGACAAAAGAAATTATGTCAGAAGTTGCAGTGAGTTGTCTTCGGACATGATGTCAATGTCAGGGGAAGTGTTGGGGAAAAAAGAATAAACTGAAAGAGATTCTGGATGGGCAGTAGTTGAAAGTGTTAGCAAATCCAGTTAATGCAAGTTTTCAAATTTTCATGTCTTATAATTAATGATAAAGTATAATCACTTCAGAAATTATCATTCCTTTTTTATTCTTTGGAATAGATTAGTTACTCCACAGTGTTTGTTCCTACTATGTGCAAGCAAAGCTCCATGGATATTAGAAATGAACAAGACATGGACCTAGTCCTTAAGCTGCTTCCACTAAGTAGAATGTGATAAATTCCTTAAATAGTAGTCTGGGAGTTAGAGGAGGGATAGGCAGCTTCTGCTCAAGGGAGTAAGAAAAAAGGTTTCAGAGAGAAGGTACTTTGAGCTGGCAGGTAATAACAATAATAATTGCAGCTAACATTTGAGAGTTTAAGTTATATTCCTAATACTTTAAAAATGCTTTTTAAAATTTAATATTTGTATAGGTAAAATATTCATATAGTTAAAAAAGCAAAAAACTGTAATAAAAAGATACCCGTTCTGAAGTCTCCCTCCCATCCTCTCTCCATCTTCCCAGTTCCTTCTCACTGTTACTTAGTGCAGATACAAGCAAGGATGAATATGTATTCTAATTTTTTAAATCTTTTTTTTTTTACACAGGGTTCCTTACCATATGCACTCTTTTTTTCACTTAATTTAGAGCTTTTTCCATATCAGTAAATTCCATATCAGTACATCAGTGACCTTATTCTATTTTTAAAAAATAGACTTTCATGTCATGAATTTGCCATTCTTTATTTAAACATATCTTTTGATGGACGTTTGAACTTCACAGGTGGGATTTCCAAATTGCCCCCATAAGGTACTTAGTGTAGAAGACTGCCTGTTTCCACATCTTTATCAACTTTGGATTCTTGCTGGCTTATTTGGAAGAAGGTGTTCCAATTTTAACTGCTTTACTTGATAGCTCATTTAATGTTCATCTCCAGAATTGATTATTATCCCCATTGTACGGAAGAGTAAAGTGTGACATAGAGTTTTAAAAACTTGCCTCAAAGAAAAGGACAACAAAAGTAGAAAAAAACCCCACAAAACCCAAAAAACTTGCCTGAGATTACACAGCCAGTAAATTAGGCATACTGGCTCCAGAGCCTGACTGCTTAACCACTTCTCTGGTCTCTACTAAATAGCATTCTTTCTGGTACTTTCATTTAATAGTGTATTTTGTCTTAAAAAACAACAGCACCATTCTTGTTTGGGCTTGTGTTTCTTTTTCTTTTTTCTGTCCCTCCCTCCCTTCTTTCTGTCCTTCCTTATTAATTTATGAATGACTTTACTTTATAAGGGATATCAAAGCATAGAGAATTTGGAGCAACCCTTTACTGTTACTTAGGAATTTTTATTTCTTGGACCAGATTAGCAGAGCTACATTAGTTCTTCCTTGAATTTTGGAGCACAGTGGTAATTACCAGGTTGACTTGGATGAGGTGCAAGTCTGATCTCTCATTGTGATGCTAATATGTCTGTTAATACTCATGTAGGTTTAGGGGGTCCACGTCCTAATCTAATGGCATTTGCCTTTACCTACATCTCATAGATTCTTTTTTTTTTCCCCCAGCCTCATAATTCTCTGTGAGTAGATATGTAGTATTTAAAGATTTATTGTCTGTCTAAAACACAGAACTCCTGCATGTGTCAGCAGTTGCCATGTTCAATTTCTTAAAGGATAAACTTGAATGAGTAATAAATGGTGTTGAAGCCATGTGATTATTCCAAAATTTTTGCGACTCCTTGGGTGAGATATAATTCTGGGCTACATACATAATTTGCTGCCTTAAGTGATGTAAAGGGCTGTTGGCTAACAGTATAGGTTGGAAGGCTGCATCTGGTGCCTTTTCAAAACTGGATATTATTGACAAATTATAGTGGTGTTCTTGATGAGCAAAGCTAGACTACCTAGGTATGGACAGAATATATTTAAACTTTCTCAGTTTTTGACATTTAAGAAGATGCCTGTAGGTTACTAAAGATGCAAGATGTATTGGTTTTGGGGTTTTGTTTTTCTGCCATAGAAATTTGTAAATATCACTGTGTAGTCTCAGTTCTTTTTTTCCCCACTTAAAAATTGTGATCACATAAATAGAACATAAAATTTTCCATTTGAATCATTTTTAAGTGTACAATTTTGTGGCATTAATTACTTTTATAATGTGCTACCATCACCACCTTCCATTACTAAAATGTTTTCATCACTCCAAACAGAAACTTTATATCCTTTAAGCAGTAATTCCCCATTCCCTTTTTCCCCAACCCATGGTGACTTCTAATTTACATTGTTTTTATGAATTTTCTTATTCTAGATGATTCATATAAGTGGAATCATACCATATTTGTCCTTTGTGTCTGGCCAATTTCATTTAGCATAATGTTTTCAAAGTTCATCCATGTTGTAGCCTGTATCAGAACTTCATTCCTTTTTATGGTTGAATAGTATTCCATTGTGTGTGTGTGTGTGTGTGTGTGTGTGTGTGTACATATACCACATTTTGTTTATCCATTCCTCTGTTGATGGACATTTGAGTTTTTTCCATCTTTTGGCTATTCGTGTAGAGTCAATTCTTAAGGGTGCCATCTTTCTTTGTATTACTATTAAAAGAGAATCCACTAGAACCTTTATTAGAATTTAAATAAATTTGTAATTATAGAAACATGGGGTGGGATTTAGTTATTTTTGATTTAGTGATATTGATATAATCAATGTGACAATTTTAGCAGACTTATATACCAAAGGAAGAAAACAACTGAGGATTCATTTGTGGGATGAGATCACAAAGGGTACTGTGGAAACTATGTATTAATAGCTGCATGTATAACAATATAATTTTGCCATTAGTGAATCATTGTCATAACTGGTTGATAGATGGATGAACTGAAAAAAACATGTAGTTGAAAAGCACAAATAATGTCTGACTGGCCGGTTTTGGGCTCTGTTGGCATACAGAAATTGGGATTTTAAACATTTCATTCTCAGATTTTGATGCAGAGGATGACCATTTTCATGCCTAATCCTATACTATTAGATGTTTTTGCCTCCTTGTTTGTTCTTCCTTCCTAGATTCTAAGCTCCTTAAAAATTAGGGACCTTATGTTGCTATTAGTCAGAGACCAGCATGGACTCTTACACTTAGTAGGTGCTTAGTAAATGTTGAATTAAATTAGTAAAAATAATAGCTGTTATACCTGAAAAGTAGCCCTAAGATTACAGCATTGATTATTAAATCTGTAGCAACTTTTTTGGAGTACTTAAAGGATAATTTTCTCTTTTTTGTTTTAAAAGTAATACTTATAATTTATAACATAAGAATAAGTGGATAAAGGAAAAAGTAAAGGTTCCTCTTTCCTCCATTGAATTCCTCAGTGTAAGATTTCCCTTACTTTCTTTTTAGCTTAGTTATACATTTAAAAGATATTTGCTATAATTTATCTGGCATTTCTAGATGCTACATTGTAGGAGGTTTTTAGGTTATTTGTAGCAATGCCTAAAATGGAAGCAGCGAATGTTTGGTTGAATGGTGTTTATATTCTTTTGTACCTTGCTCTTTTCCTTTAACAATATTTATTGGACAGAGTTTCCTATTTGTACATATAGGACTGTTTCATTTTCTTTTTTAAAGTAAACAGTATTCTATTGCATTTTCACATTTTTTGTCTGTTATTGTAATTAATCAGTCTGTTCCCTACTGACTTCAGCTACTGTAAACATTGCTGCAGTCAGTATCTTTGCATATACTTCTTTGTGTATACTTATATACATATACTTCTATGTGTGAGGATAAAGGAAATGTGCATTTTAAACTTTTATGGAATCCTCCAGAGAAATTACTTAGTTTCCACTTCCACTGACAAAGCATGAAAGAATATAATTCCCTATATTCTGGCCAATACATATAGTGTTTTCAAAGTTCTTGATCTTTATTAATAGAGCTAGTGAAAAGCAGTATCTTCTGTTTCACCTGTTACCCCATCCCACCCCCCAAACTGGAATGTTCTGAAGCAAATCTCATATATCCTATGATTTTTTTTTTTTATGTACTGCAGGGCCAGGAATTGAACCTGGGACCTTGTATGTGGAAAGACTGCACTCAACCACTGAACCACATAGGCTCTCCTGAGTTGGTTTTTCATTTGTTTTGCTCATTTTTTTTTTTTTTTTTTTTTTTAAGAAGGCATTGGGAACTGAACCCAGGACCTCCCATGTGGAAATCAGGCACTTTACTACTTGAGCCACATCTGCTCCCCACCTATAATTTTATTTATAAACATATGAGTATGTATTTCAATAAAGAAATATGGACCTTTAAAAAAAAACATAACCACAGACCATTACATACTTAAAATATTCACAATTGTTCCTTAATGTCATTAAGTATCTAGTGAGTGTTCGGATTTTCCCAGTTGTCTCATAAATGATTTCTTAGAATTGATTTGTTAGAATCAGGATCAAACAAGGTCCTCTTATTGTAGTTGGTTATCTCTTTCTGTTTTTCTGTTTTTTTTAAATTTTAAAGTAATTTTTACAAACACTTTCTATTCTCTTCCTTCATCCCCTGTTAACGTCTAATCTATTTTCTAGCTCTGTGAATTTGCTATTTCTAGTCATCTCTTATAAATGATATCGTACAATACTTGTCTTTATATGCCTTGCCTATTTCACTGAGTATAATGTTTTCAAGGTTCATCCATGTTGCAGCATGTATCATAACTTCATTCTTATGGCCAAATAATATTCCATTGTATGTATATACTATATTTTGTTGATCCATTCCTTTGTTTTGGACACTTGGATTGTTTCCATTTTTTGGCTCTTGTGAAAAATACTGTTTTGGTTTGCTGAGCTGCCAAGGCAATATACCAGAGATGGGTTGGCTTTTACAACGGGAATTTATTACATTACAGATGTATAGTTTGAGACTGTGAAAATGTCCATATCAAGGCTTCATCAGGTGATGCTTTTCTCCCTGAAGACTGACTGCAGTGTTCCTGGACTCCTCTCTCACGTGGCAAGGCACATGATGATATCTGCTGGGGGGGTCTCCCTTTTCCGGGCTTCCTTGCTTCCTGGCTTTCTCTCTGCTTCTGTGTTCCATTGATTTCACCTTCTGGCTTCTGGGGCGTTCTCTGTCAGTTTCTGGGACTTTCTTTCTATGTCTCTCTCCCTGTTCATCCCCTTTATAAAGGATTAAAGTAAGAGGATTAGGACCCACCCTGGGCCATACCTTACTTAAGTAATCTAATCAAAAGGCCCTTAACTGAAGTTATCTAATCAAAAGATCCCAACCATAATAGATTCACACACACAAAAAAGGATTAGCTCTAAGGACGTGATTTTCTTGAGTCCATCCAACATCAAAGCATCACATACTGCTATAACTTGCTATACTTGCTATAAACAAGTTACTGTTTGAGATCTTTTCATTTTTTGGGTATATACCTAGAAATGGAAGTGTTGGTCATAAGTTAATTGTCTTCTTAACTTTTCGAGGAACTGCAATATTGCTTTACACAGTGGCTACACTATTTTACATTCCCACAAATGGTACACTAGAGTTCCAGTTTCTGTTTTTATTATTATTATTTTTTAAATAGCCATCCTGTTGAGTGTGAAGTGATAGATGTGTTTTTTCCTTCTTCTTCTTTATTTTCTGTTAAATTTTACATTAAAAAAATATGAGGTCCCCATATATCCCCCACCCCACCCACGCCACCCCTCCCACATCAACAAACTCTTCCATCATTGTGGCACATCTACTGCATCCAGCAAATACATTCTGGAGAACCACTGAAGCCCATAGACAGTGGTCCACATTGTAGTCCACACTCTCCCCCAGTCTACCCAGTGGGCCATGACAGGACACACAACGCCCAGCATCTGTCCCTGCAACACCACC
The DNA here is from genome assembly GCF_030445035.2 of Dasypus novemcinctus. Classification (NCBI taxonomy): domain Eukaryota; kingdom Metazoa; phylum Chordata; class Mammalia; order Cingulata; family Dasypodidae; genus Dasypus; species Dasypus novemcinctus. Next base: position 78,522,911 of record NC_080679.1, on the reverse strand, counting down.
TAGGACAACCCCAAATCCTGAAAATGCCCCCACACCATATCTCTTCTTCCCTCTCCCAACCATCAGCAGCCACCGTGGCTACCCTCTCCACATCACTACTACAATTTCTTCCCTTACTAATCACAGTAGTTCCCGAGCAGAACACCAGTAAGTCCACTCTAATCCAAACTCTATTCCTCCATCTTGTGGGCCTGGGATGGCTATGTCCAGTCCCCCTCTACATCAAGAGGGGGTTTAGATTCCACATGGATGATGGATGCAATTCTCCTGCTTGCAGCTGTAGGCACTCTTGGCTCCCTGGTGTGGTGGTTGACCCTCTTCACCTCCCTGTCAGCTGGCCAGGGTAAGTCCAACAAACCAGAGAGTAGGAGCTGCAAGTCTGCTGAGGCCCAGAGCCTGGCTGACACATGGACAGTTCAGAGATTCAGGTCTCCTGAGTATATGCCAACCCAAACACCAACCACAGGTCCGGTAAAAATAACAGAAGGGGCATGTGTAGAAAGGTCATATCTGAGTCCAACTCCATCACACTCAGGAACACAAACTCCAAAGTAGGGCTAACTCACATGGCCCTGAACTCCAGAGCCATCTGCCTTGACCATAGAACCTGTGGGTCTCTGCAGCCCTCAGGAGAACCAGCGCCTGGGTTTCCATCTACCTTGGCTATCTCTGGTACCCTGCTGAGGCATGCATAAGCATCACCCCCTGATGACTTCTGACTCTTTTAATGGAGACTCTTAGCAATATAAACTCACTTGTCCTTTCCATTTCCCCCTTTTTATCCAAAGTCAAAAAACAGTTTTTAACACCTGATATTACATGTAGGCTGAGATATTCTGCCGGTCTGAGTTGACCTCTTTGTTCATGGTCTTTTTGTAGTTATATCATCAGCTGGTGCTTGGTAGTAATCCCTCAGTGCCAGGAGGCTCATCCCTGGGAGTCATGTCCCATGCTGGGGGGAAAGCAATGCATCTACATGCTGAGTTTGGCTTAGAGAGCGGCCACTATTTGAGCAACGTGGAGGCTCTCAGGAGGTAACTCTTAGGCACCCCACAGCTATAGGCCTAGTTCATATTTCGGGCACACAGGCTCATAATTAGTGCCATCAGTATCAAGGGCTCATTGTTGGACCATCCATCTTTATTGGTCTTTGCCATTTCACTTGGGGAATTGTTGTTCCATTGGGGAATGTGATAGAGCTCCCCTGGTCAGAAATTCAGCACTCTCTCATCTGTCGTTTCCAACTGAAACCACTATGAAAATATCCAGACCTTTCTATGTACCAGTATACATGCCCTGGAGAACTCCCTCCCAACTGTGTGCCCCCCACTAATGACACCCCACACAAGTGCTCCTCCCCCACCGTAGTTGAACCTCTCTGTATTCCAAAACTTCTTCAAAAAGGAAGCCCAATATATTGCCAGGTTCCATTAATAGAAAAATGGAATATAGTGATGCATTTAAAGGTTAGATACAGAATACATAGAAATTTAGAAAAATTAAATAAAGGAAAGGTAAATTAGGGTATCATAGAAATGAAAAAATGAAAAACCTTTGTTTTTGATATTTTGCCTTTCATCACTGCTACAGGTGTTGCCCTGTATGTACAGTGGCAAGGTGATTTCTTCCATTTCTTCCTCAGTGTCTACCTTCTTTCTTTTTTATTTTCCTGATTATTAAGTTTCTCTTGACATAAGTTTTAGGTCACAGTAATTCACATATACAATATATGGTACTCTCACATATCCCACATCAAACCCTTTGTCCCTTCTCCAACAGTGATCTTTTTACATGTTCATATTATATTTGCTATAGCTAATGTACACATATTGAAACGATAGCTTTCAAACATAGTTCCATTTGGGTTTACATTATGGTTTATATTTTAGACTATACAATTTTCTAAATTTTTAGTTATCTTATGTTTTACATTATGGTTTACATTTTAGCCTATAGCATTTTATACATTTTTGGTGTAGTTTAACATGACCTATATCCATCATGGCATGATCTTGTGGAACACTTCCATTGCCCCACATTTATCTTGATTCCATGTATTCAACACCTCTTTCTCCCTCCCCTCAGGGCCCACCATGACAATCAATCTTCATTACTTGAGGGACCATATTCAGAGATACTTGCAAAAATGTTGAGGGCTTGACATACTTGACTGCCCTAACCCATTGGCAGCCACCGATTCTCTCAAGAGATGCAATTCCCTCTGTTTGAGAACATCAGTCCTCCCCATGATGAGGGTATACCTTCACTCTCATTGTATGGGTTTCCACCCAATGATATAATCCACTATGACAAAATGAGCACTCACACACTCCCCAGAAGCGTGCCCTGTGACAGATGACCCCCCCACCCTTAAGCATCCCAAACAGGCAACCTTCCATATTACATTCTCTAAAGAGTTTTCTCTGCACCACAATTTCAACCACATTCCTGACAATCTCCCATGATCTAATGTTCCCCTCACCCTCTCCCCAATTTCTTGGGCAATCTGACCCATCCTCCCATCCCTAGTGCCCCTAAAGCCCACGCAACCCCACCCAAAATTATCCTTATGCCCCCATTTTATCCCTTCTCTGTACGAATATTTACCTCCAGCTTATCATAGATTTCACCCAAGTAGCTGTCAGCTCACAACCTTCCTCTACCCTCCAGCTACCTTAAAGTTTATCATACAGTCTCTAACTCTCTGAGACAGCTCATATCAGAGAGGTCATGTAGTATTTGTCCTTCAATGCCTGGGTTGCTTCACTCAACATAAGGTTCTCAAGATTCATCCATGTTATCACTTGTGTTTGTACTGTATTTATTCTTATAGCTGAATAGTATTCCATTGTATGTATATACCACACTTTATTTATCCATTCATTTTGTTGATGGGCATTTGGGTTGATTCCAACTTTTGGCAATAGTGAGTAGTGCTGCTATGAACATTGGTGTGCATGTATCAGTTTGTGTCCTTGTTTTTAGATCTTCTGGGATTGCTGGGTCATGTGGCAAATCTATAGCTAGTTTTTGGAGAAACCGCCAAACTGTCCTCCAGAATGGCTGGATCCTTCTGCATTCCCACCAACAGTGGATGAGTGAACGTTCCCATTCCTCCACATCCTCTCCAACAATTGTAGTCTTCTGATTTTTTGATAGCTGCCAGTTTTATGGGAGTAAGATAGTATCTCATTGTTGTTTTGATTTGCATTTCCCTAATAGCTAGAGAGTTTGAGCATCTTTTCATGTGTTTTTTAGCCATTTGTATATCATCTTTGGAGAAGTGACTGTTCAAATCTTTTTCCCATTTTTTAAATGGGCTATTTGTCTTTTTATTTTCAAGATATAGTAGTTCTCTATATATGCAAGATATTAGTCTCCTATCAGATATATGGTTACCAAATATTTTCTCCTATTGTGTAGGCTCTCTTTTCACTTTCCTGACAAACTCCTTTGAGGTGCAGAAGGCTTTAATTTTGAGTAAGTCCCATTTATCTATTTGTTCTTTTGCTTCTCGTGCTTTTGTTGTGAAGTTTATGAAGCCATTTCCTATTACAAGTTCCTGTAGCTGCTTCCCTACTCTGCATTCCAAGGTCTTTATGGTCTTGGGTTTTATATTTGGGTCTTTGATCCATCTTGAGTTGATTTTTGTGTTAGGTGTAAGGTATAAGTTGGTAATCCTCTTTTATTCTTTTACATATGGATATCCAGTACTCCAGGCACCATTTGTTGAAGAGGCCATTCTTTCCCAGTTGAGAGGGTTTGGTGGCCTTGCCAAATACCATATGGCTGTATATATGAGGATCTCTATCAGAACTCTCAATTCGGTTCCATTGATCAGTGTGTCTATCCTTGTGCCAATACCATGCTGTTTTTACTTCTGTAGCTTTGTAGTATGTTTTGAAGTCAGGTAGTGTGATTCCTCCAATTTCATTTTTCTTTTTCAATATGTCTTTGGCTATTCAGGGCCTCTTTCCTTTTGAAATAAATTTCATAGTTTCTCTAGTTCATTAAAGAATGATGTGTTGATTTTTATTGGGATTGCATTGAATCTGTAGATCAGTTTTGGTAGGATAGACATCTTAATAATATTTAGTCTTCCTATCCATGAACAGGGAATATTCTTCCATTTATTGAGGTCTTCTTTGATTTTCTTGAACAGTGTTGTGTAGTTTTCTGTGTATAAGTCTTTTACCTCTTTAGTTAAATTTATTCCTAGGTATTTGATTTTTTAATTTACTATTGTGAATGGTATTTGATTCCTGATTTCCTCCTCAGATTGCTCATTATTGGTGTACAGAAATGCCACTGATTTTTGTGCATTTATCTTGTAACCTGTGACTTTACTAAACTCATTTATAAGTTCTAGAAGTTTTGTTGTAGACTTCTCAGGGTTTTCTATGTATAGGATCATATAATCTGCAAATAGTGAAATTTGACTTCTTCCTTTCCAATTTGGATGCTTTTTATGTCTGGTTCTTGCCTCAGTGCTTGAGCAGGTACTTCTAAGACTGTGTTAAATAGGAGGGATGATAGTGGGCATCCTTATCTTGTTCCTGCTCTTAGAGGGAAAGATTTTAGGATTTCACCATTGTAAATGATGTTAGCTGTAGGTTTTTCATCTATACTCTTTATCATGTTCAGAAAGTTTCCTTCTATTCCAATCTTTTGCAGTGTTTTTATCAAGAGTCTGTATTTTTTTGAATGCTTTTTCTGCATCTATAGATATGATCATATGATTTTTTTCCCCTTCAATCTGTTTATGTGGTGTATTACATTAATTGATTTTCTTATGTTGAACCATCTTTGCATACCAGGAATGAACCCCACTTGGCCATGGTGTATAATTTGTTTAATGTGTTGTTGAATACGATTAGCAACTATTTTGTTGAGGATTTTCATGTCAAGGTTCATTAGAGAGATTGGTCTAATTTTCCTTTCTTGTGGTGTCTTTGTTTGGCTTCGGTACTAGAGTAATGTTGGCATCATAGAATGAGTTAGGCAATGTTTCTTCTGTTTCAATTTTTTGGAAGAGTTTAAGCAAGATTGGTGTTAGTTCTTTCCAGAATGTTTTGTAGAATTTGCCTGTGAAGCCATCTGGCTTAGGGCTCTTTTTAGTTGGGAGGTTTTTAATGACTGATTCTATCTCTTTACTTATGTTTGGTTTGTTGAGATCGTCAGCTTCTTCTTTTGTCAATGTAGGCTGCTTATGTGTTTCTAGGAACTTTTCCATTTCTTATAAATTGTTGTTTTTGTTGGAATATAGTTTTTCAAAGTATCCTCTTATGATAGTCTTTATTTCTGTGGGATCAGTGGTAATATCTCCTTTCTTATTTCTTATTTTGTGTATTTGCATCTTCTCTCTTTTTTTCTTTGTTAATGTAGCTAAGGGTTTGTCAATTTTATTGATTTTCTCAAAGAACCAGCTCTTGGTTTTATTTTTTCAAGTGCTTTCTTATTTTCTATTTCATTTAGTTCTGCTCTGATCTTTGTTCTTTCTTTCTTTCTTCTTCCTTTGGGGTTAGTTTGTTGTTTTTTAAACTAATTCCTCCAAGTGTACATTTAGTTCTTCAACTTTTGCTCTTCTTTTTTGATGTACGAATTTATAGCTATATATTTCCCTCTCAATACTGCTTTTGCTGCATCCCATAAGTTTTGGCACGTTGTTATCATTTTCATTAGTTTCAAGGTAGTTATTAATTTCTTTTGAGATTTCCTCCTTGACCCACTCTTTTTCTAAGAGTGTGTTGTTTAATTTCCAAATCTTGGTGCCAAATCTGTGTCTCTGGCCCTTGCGGATTTCCAGCTTCATTCCACTGTGGTCAGAGAAATTATTTTGTATGATTTCTATCTTTCTGAATTCATTGAGACTTTTTCTGCGGCCTAGCATGTGGTCTATCTTGGAGAATGATCCATGCGCACTTGAGAAGAATGTATATCCTGCTGTATTTGGTTGTAATGTTCTGTATATGTCTATTAGGTCCAGCTCCTCTAATATATTGTTCAAAGTCTTTGTTTCTTTATTGATTCTCTTTTGAGATGTTCTGTCCAAAGTTGAAAGAGTAGTATTAAAGTTCCCCACTATAATTGTAGAGGCATCTAGTCCTTCACTTAGTTTTTCCAGTGTTTGCCTCACCTATTTGGAGCCACCCTTGTTGGGAGCATAAATGTTTATGATTGTTATTTCTTCTTGAAAGATTATCCCTTTCACTAATATGTACTGTCCATCTTTGTCTCTCACAATCATTTTGCGTTTAAAGTCTATTTTGTCTGATATTAATATAGCTACTCCTGCCCTTTTTTGGTTATTGTTTGCTTGCAAGATTGTTTTCCAGCCCTTCACTTTCAACCTTCTTGAATCCCTGGATCTAAGATGTGTTTCTTGCAGACAGTGTATAGATGGGTCATATTTCTTTATCCAGTCTTCCAGTCTGAGTCTCTTGACAGGCGAGTTTAATCCATTGACATTCAGTGTTATTACTTTCAAGGAATTACTTATATTAGCCATATTTTCTTTGGATTTGTGTTTGTCATATTCTGTTTGATTTTCTTTTTCTGTTTTTGTCTTTTTAATTGCTCGTACACTGTCCTCTAACTCTGTCTCTCTTGTTTTTTCCTTTCTGCCTGCAGAACTCCCTTTAGTATTTCTTGAAGGGCAGGATTCTTGTTGGCATACTCTCTTAGTTTCTGTTTATTTGTGAATATTTTGAACTCTCCATCATTTTTTTTTCTTTATTTTAAGTGTTACATTAAAAAAATAGGAGGTCCCATATAACCCCCACCCCACCCATGCCACCCCACCCACATCAACAAACTCTTCCATCATTGTGGCACATCCACTGCACCCAGCGTCCATCATTTTTGAAGGCTAACTTTGCTGGATAGAGTATTCTTGGTTGGAAATTTTTTTCTTTTAGTACCTTGACTATGTCATACCAGTGTCTTCTTGCCTCCATGGTTTCAGATGAGAAAGCAGCACTTAATCTTATGGAGCCTCATTGTATGTGATGGTTCTCTTTTCTCTTGCTACTTTTAGTATTTTCTCTTTGTCTTGAGGATTGGATAACTTGAGAAATATGTGTCTTGGGGTAGCCTGTTGGGATTTATGCTGTTTGGGGTGCGTTGTGCTTCCTGGACATGTATATCCATCTCCCTCAATAGGCTTGGGAAGTTTTCAGGTATTATTTCCTCCAACACCCTTTCCTTCCCCTTTCCTTCTCTTCTCCTTCTGGGATACCTATTATATGTATGTTTGCATGTTTTGCATTGTCATTCAGGTCCCTAAGCTCTTGCTGGATTTTTTTCTATCTTTTTATCGACCAGTTCTACTATCTGTTTGATTTCAGATGTACTGTCTTCCACATCACTTAATCTCTCCTCTGCCTCTTTGAGTCTGCTTTTATTTGCTGAGAGTGTATTTTTGATTTCTTGAATTGTGCCGTTCATCACCATCATATCTGTTACATTTTTGTGTATGATTGCAATTCCTTCTGTATTCTCTCCAATTGTTTTCTTCATATTCTTAATCTCTTCCTTCACCTCATCAAATTGGTCCCTAATATATGTTTTGAGATCTTTAATTACTCGTTTGATGTTCTGCTCCTCTTCCTGGTTTTTAGTTTGTTCATTGGATTGGGGCATGTTTTCCTGATTATTGGATTGGGTTGTAGTTTTTTGTTGCTGTCTTGTCATCATTTTATCTTGACAGGTTTAGTTAGTTGCTTAGCTTCTTTGTCTAGTTTGGAGTTTAATTAGTTGTTTTTGTGTGCGTGTTAAGTCTTCTCTTTGTCACTTTGTTCTTCTTATTCTATTTCCTTGTTGTTGGCTAAGTTCACTTGAAGGAAAATGTTAGGGCCAGAGAAAGCAATAGGAGTAAGAAAAGAAAATGAATAGTAGTATTGATAGTCAATATTAACAGAGGAACCATGTGAGATCTAGGAGAATGGATATTAGACCCATGTAAAGTATGTAGAGCTATAACAGTAAGAAAAGTAGAGTACATAAAAATCTGATTATGGGGAGGAATACAGTGTGAATTAAAAGGCCTTTGTATTCAGGAGAGAGGGAGAGAAAAGAGAGGACAATAATATAAAGAGTCAATATAAGGCAGAAAACAGAACAAAGGTATTAGTAATAAAAAGTAAAATAAAATAGGGGGGCAAACAAAGTAATGTGTAATATAAGAGAATCAATGATGGAGGATAGAAAGATGTAGAGGAAAGGGAATAGTGTTGGTGGCCAAAATCAATACACACAGAAAAGAGTAAATGGAGGATGAGGAAATACAGCAAATGTGAAGCTCTCCCTGAAGCACCTAATGGAAGAAGAATAAGAAAGCAGAGAAAGAAAGAAAGAGGAAAAGAAAAAAAAAAAGGGACAAAAGGAAGTGGGGAAGTAAATAGAAAAAAGAAAAAGAGAAAGAAATAAAAAAGAAATAAGAAAGGGCCTTAGGGGGATAAAGAAGGAAAAACAAGGAAAAACCAACCAAATACTAGGGAAAGTTTCAAGCAAGGAATCCTATTTATAGTTAAGTAATATGCTTAGGGATCTGACGTTCCCCCTTTTCTCCCTTCCTCACTTCCTTCTCTCCTAGGCAGCAGGAAAGCTGCCTGAGAGGTCCGGTAGGAGATTCAAGTGGGTCCTTGTTGAATCAGCTCCACACAGAAAACAGTGACTCTTAATTTCCAGAGAGAGAGCACCCACACCTCACCAGGAACCTCAAATATGCTATTGGAGGCTTGGAAAGCATCTCCTATAGTCCCTCTCCTTTAGGTGTGCTATGAGAGGGCTTGTTGATTTTCTGACTCCACCTTCTCCCAGGCCAAGTTTCCTATCCCAGGGTATTTAGGTGAATTGGGCTTTCTCAGCAGTTTAGCCACTCCTCTCTTCCCAGACTCTTCCCAAGCCAGCCGGTATGCTCTCCAAGTGCAAGAAAAGAAAAAATGAAAAGAAAAAAAAAAGGGGGGGGGGGAACACCAGAAAATTGAACCCACACTAGCCAGGCCCCCTTACTGCACCCCCCACCGAATCCCTCCCACCTACGGAGTCAGCCCAAAACCGGAGGGCTAAGGCAATTCCGAAACTCCGGGTGCGCTGGACTTGGGAAAGGAAAGTCTAGGACTCTGCAGACCCAGGGTACGTAGGTCCATGGAACACAGGTATGAGGGCTAGGGGACACTGACCTGGGGACCATGCATCTGGGGACCACGGGGCCCAGGAACATCACCACACAACTGACAGTTCTCAGGAAACACCGCCGTAGATGTGGTTTTGATTTGCATTTGCTTACTGGGTAATGGTGTTGAGCATCTTTTCCCGTGCTTACTTGCCATTTATATATATATCTTCTTTGGAGAAATGTCTATTCAAGTCCTTTGCCCATTTTTAAAATTGGGTTGTTTATCTTTTTGTTGTTACATTGTTCTTTATGTATTCTGAATATTAAGCCTTTATTGATGAATGGTTTGCAACTTTTTTTAACAAATCAATTTAATTCATACATAATGATAAAGCATAAATTCATACAATCAGTGGTATTCAGTGTAATCGTATAGTTGGTCATTCATCACTCCAGTCATTCCTAGTATATCTTCATCATTCCAACAATACTAAAAGACAAAAACCAACCAACCAAACAAACAAAAAAACTCATCACCTCTCAATCTCTCTATGCTTCTCCTGCTGTGCATAGCTGCCATTCTATTCCTCTAGTTCATTTGTATTTATATTTTGTAAAAGTGGTCTTATTTTGTAAAAGCGGTATCACCCATATTTGTATTTTCCATGCAGTTTCACTATGTTATACAGTCCCAAGTTACATTTTTTAGCTTTCCTTTTAGTAATATAACTGTCCTTATGCTTTCCCTTCAACCACTGTTATACTAAATAATAGCTCTACTTGTTAAAAACAGCATGATATGCTCTCATCATTTCCATTCATTTCCAAAGGTTTACAAACATCCTTTTAACCAGTTCTGTACAGATTAACCATCAGCTTTCTATTCTCTACCCTCATTCTATTTTCTGGTGACCTATATTCTAATTATTAACTCCATGAATTTACATAATATATTTAGTTCATAATAGTGCAGTGATACAGTGTTTGTCCTTTTGTGTTTACCTTGCTTCACTCAGTGGAAAGTCCTCCAGGTTCATCCATGTTGTCATGTGCTTCACTACTTCATTTCTTCTTACCACTGCATAATCCATTGTGTGTATACACCACAATTAGTTTACTCATTCATCAGTTGATGGGCACCTGGTTGTTTCCAACTTTTGACTTTCATGAATAATGCTGCTATGAACGTCAGTGTGTAGATATCTATTCGTGTTTCTAATGTCAGTTCTGGTTCTGGGTATATACCTAGTAATGGTATTTCTGGGTAATATGGCAAGTCTATATTTAGCTTCCTTAGGAAGTGCCAAACAATCCTTCACAGTGGCTGTACCAATCTACATTCTCACCAACAGTGAATAAGCATTCCTATTTCTCCACATCCTCTCTAGCTTTTACAGTTTTCGGACTTTTTAATAGTGGCCAGTCTAATAGGTGTGAAATGATGTCTCATTGTAGTTTTGATTTGCATTTTCCTAATCACTAGTGATGTTGAACACTTTTTCATGTGTTTCTTTGCCATTTGTATTTCTTGATTGGGCAACCATTTTCTTTTTTACCCATTTGAGATGATCCTGGGCTTTTTCCCCTTTGTTCTGTTGATGTGATGTATTACATTAATTAATTTTCTTATGTTAAAACACTCCTGCATACCTGGATGAATACCACTTGATCATGGTGTATAATTCTTTTAATGTACTGTTAGATTCAGTTTGCTAATATTTTGTTGAAAATTTTGCACTTATGTTCATAAGAGGTATGAACCTTGTTGTATGTTTATCTGACTTTGGTATGAGGGTAATGTTGGCTTCATATAACGGTTAGGGTTAGGGTTAGGGTTAGGGAGTGTTCCCTCCTCTTCAGTTTTTTGGAAGAGTTTGAGCAAGATTGATGTTAATTCTTCTTGGAATGTTTAGTAGAATTTGACGTCATCTGGTTCTGGGCTTTATTTGTTGACAGGTTTTTGACTACTGGTTTCATCTCTTTGTAGTTATTGATTTGTTGAGATCTTTTTTTTTTATGTTTTTGCATTTAAAAATTTTTAAATTCCTTTTTTTAAAGATATGTAGATCACAAATAATGTTCCATTAAAAATTATAAGAGGGTCCCATATAACCCTTCTATTTCTTCTTGAGTCAGTTCTAGGAAGTTTGTCTGTTTCTAGGAATAGGTAATCCAATTTCTTGGGTGTGCAGTTGTTCAGAGTATCCTCTTATAACCCTTTATATTTCTGTGCTGTCAGTACTAATGTCTCACTTCTCATTTCTGATTTTAGGTAAGTGTGTCCTCCCTCTTTTTTCCTTTGTCAGTCTAGCTAAAGATTTGTCGATTTTCTTGATCTTTTCAAAGAACCAGCTTTGGATTTCATTGATTCTCTCCATTGTTTTTTATTCTCTCTTTTATTGCTTTAATCTTTATTTTCTTACCTCGGCTGTCCGTGGGCTTAGTTTGCCTTTCTCTTTCTAGATTCTTCTGTTGTGAGGTTAGTTCTCTGATTTAAGATCTTCTTTTTAAAATATAAGCATTTAGAGCTTTAAATACCCATTTTAGTACTGCTTTTGCTACATTGTTGTGGAATTTAAGAGAAGTTCAATTATTTGAGTATAGAGAGGCCAGGACTCAGCAATGATTTTGAGAAGGAAAAATGGTTTATTGACGGCCGGCGGGACTCGGGAGCTTTCAGTTTGAATCCCGAGCCCCGAACAAGATTTTCAAACGTCTTTTATACAGAGAGGAAAGGCCAAATGGTCCCTTTGTTTCAGTTCTCAATAGGCTTCAATTAGCATATATCTTCCACATCTTAGGTAAGCTTTTAGCATGGACTCCAGACATTCTAGATAAACCTTTAGCACATTTGGTTTTTGCATTTCCCCTAAATACTTAAAGTTTATAGCCCCCGCATTGTTAAACATTTCCTGGGACTGGAGCCGCTGCCAGTCCCCAAGGGCAGGACTGCAGCCCCCCACCGTTCCACACCCACAAGTCAAACAACTTAGTTATCTCTGAAGAGACAAAGAGCCCTCCACCCATAGCCCACATCAACATCGTACAAGTTTTGGCATATATTTTCATTTTCATTTGCCTCAAGATATTTCCTAATTTCCCTTGTGATTTCTTCTTTGGTCAATTAATTGTTTAAGAATGCATTGCTCAATTTCCATGTATTTGTGAGTTTTCTAGTTCTTCCTCTGTAATTGTCTTATAGCTTCATTCCATTGTGGTCAGGGAAGATACACTGTATGATTTCAGTATTTTTGACTTTGAGACTTGTTGAGAAAGAACATATGATCTTTCCTGGAAAATAATCCTTGCGTACAACAAAGAATGTATATTATGCTGTTGGGTGAAGTGTTCTTTTTTGTTGTTGTTGTTAGGCCAGAAACTTATTCAGGCAGGGAGGGAAGAGAAATGGGAGAAAATAACGGATCATGGGTTCCAGGTAGAAAGGAAGGGCTGAAGAGTGATAAAGCGGGCTGATTTACAGACTAAAATTTCCCATTATAGATTATAAATGCCCAAGTTTTACTTGTGTGTTCATTGTGGAATGGCGAGAGCAGGGCGCAGAGGGCAAGAATAGGGGTTCAAAGGCAAGAGAGAGCAAGAAGTATTCTTTATATGTCTGTTAGTTGGTTTGTAGTACCTATCATTCAGGTCTTCTATTTTCTTACTGAGCTTTTGTCTAAATATTCTACCCATTATTGAAAGAGGTATACTGATGCCTCCTATTATTAGTATAGAACCATCTGTTTCTCCCTTTAAATTTGTCAATATTTGCTTCATGTATTTTGAGGCTCTGCTTTTAGTGCATATATATTTATCATTGTTGTCTTCTTGTTGAATTAACCCCTTATCGGTATATGGTGACTTTTGTACCTTGAAACCCTTTTTGACTTAGTTTGGTTTATCTGATTTTCTTTTTTTTTATTACTTTTTAAAAATTTATTAAAAAAAATTTCTCTCCCATTCCCTGCCCCCCCCACTTCCCCAGTTGTCTGCTCTCTGTGTCTATTCTCTGTGTGTTCTTCTGTGTCTGCTTGTATTCTTGTCAGGGGCACCCGGAATCTGTGTCTCGTTTTGTTGCATCATCTTGCATCAGCTCTCCATGTGTGTGGCGCCATTTCTGGGCAGGCTGCACTTTTTTTGTGCTGGGACGCACTCTTTGTGCTTGGGGCTCCCCTAGGCATGGCACTCCTTGCACTCATCAGCACTGCACGTGGGCCAGCTCATCACACAGGTCAGGAGGCCCTAGGTTTGAACCTTGAACTTCCCATGTCATAGGCTGACGCCTTATCTGTTGGACCAAATCCACTTCCCTTATCTGATTTTCTATAGCTATCCCAGCTCTTATTTGCATATGTTTTCCATTCTTTCACTTTCAGCCTCCTTCTGTCTTTAAATTTAAGGTGAGTCTCTTGCAACAGGATATCATTAGGTCATGCTTTTTTATCCTTTCTGCCAATTTCTGCCTTTTGACTGGAGAGTTTAATCCATCTACATTTAAAGTAACTGCTGATAATGTAGGAATTTCTTTTGTCATTTTGCTATTTGGTTTTTGTAAGTCCTGAATCTTTTTGTCCCTCATTTTTACTTTTAATGCCTGCGATCATATTTATTTGATTTTATGGTAATGTACCATTTTGTGCCCATTCTCATTTCTTCTCACTTTTTTCTGAGTATACTTTTGCTGTTTTTTTTTTGGTGGTTACTGTAGAACTTAAATTTAACATCCTAAATCTGTAACAAATCACATTTGGTTTGTTACCAACTTAACTTCAATAACATACATACTGTTTCTTTACCCTTCTGCCCCCCCACCTTTTTGTTGTACTTGTTGCAGTTTTTATCTTTGTATCTTTTGGTCCACAATCCTAGATTTATCATTATTTTTTATGCAATTGCATTTTAGAACCAATAAGAAGTAAAAAGTGGAGTCATGTACCAAAAAATACAATATAATAGTACTGGCATTTATAATTAACCCATATGGTTACCTTTACCACAGGTCTTTATTTCTTTATGTCATCTTGATCCACTGTCTAGTGTCCTTTCCTTTCTGACTGAGGAATTTCCTTATCATTGCTTGTAGGGCAGATCTTAGCTGTCATTTATCTGAGAATGTCTTAATCTCATCCTCATTTTTGATACATAATCTTACTTGATAGAAAACATTGATTGTCACTTGTTTTCTTTCATCACTTTATTTTATTCCATTGCCATCTTGCCTCCATGGTTTCTGATAAGATATTGATATTGGCACTTGATCTTATTGGGACTCTCTTGTGCATAACAATTGCTTTTCTCTTGTGGCTTTTGGAACTCTGTCTTTGTGCTTTGCATTCAACAGTTTGACTAGTATGTGGGTGTGTTGGTACTCTTTGCATTTATTCTGTTTGGGGTTTTTTGGGTTTCTTGAATGTGCATATTCATGTTTTTCCTTATATTTGGGAAGTTTTCTGCCATTAATTATTTGAATATTCCTTCTGCCCCTCTCTTCTCCACTGGGACTCCCATACATTGGTATGCTTGATGGTGTCCCTCATGTCTCTTAGACTCTTACTTTTTTTCATTCTTTTTTCTTTTCCTCAGCCTGAATCATTCTCAATTCTCTTGTCTTTGAGTTCAGTGATTCTTTCTTTGCCAGCTCCAATCTTCTGTTGATGCCTTCTAAGGAATTTTTAATTACAATTATTGTTGTCTTCAATTCCAGTATTTGTTTAGTTTCTTTTTACAGTTTCTCTCTCTTTGTTGAGATACTTATATTGACATTCATTCCCCCCCCCACCCAATATTCTTGAATTCTTTTTCTTTGTTTACCTTTATCTTTTAAGCATATTGAGAATCTTTTTTTTTTTTTTTTTTTTTAATTCTCTGTTATATTCAAAGTCTGGTCTTCTTTGTTGATGGTTTCTACATTTTTATCTTGTTCCTTTCATTGAGCTAACTATTCCTGTTTCTTTGTCTTGTAATCTTTGGTTGCACCCTGTACATTAAATGTTTTAACATTAATGTTAAAGTGTTAACTGGGGAATTTTGTCCCTGAGATATCTATGTTCTTTAAGTTTGTATCCAGCTAGTGATGTGACAGTGAATTCCTTGAGTGTGAGGAACTAACAAAAACAAGGAAACCAAAGCAGAAACACCTTCACAGTCTTTCAAATTGGCTTTAAATTGCTTGGTGCTCTCATTCACAGTTTAGCCCTCCTTGGGAGGAGATTAACCTGAGGTGAATAGGAAGCACTGGGTCCTTTCTGTCTTTTCTAAGCCTGAGTCTTGTCCTGGGCTTGTGCTTGGTTGTGACCTCAGGAATCCCCCTATTTACAGGAATTTGAATGCCCCATCTCCTCCCTATGAAATAGACTTTCTCCCCTCCTGGGTGTCTTTTGTATAACTTAAAGTAGGTAATCCTGTAATCCTTTGTACCAGGCCTCTTTGACTTAATTATTTCTTAGACTCCTTTAACTGTTCAAAAGACACTTCTCTGTATAGGGTACACTGTGGTAGGGTGAGCCTGGAACAAATTTCCTTTTAGGCTGCTACTTCATAGATTGGCACTATATTAGATTGGCATTGACAGATGTGAACCACAATATGTACATAAGGATTATTCTGCCTCAAGAGCATGGCCAGGGACCCACAATTGAAGTGAAAGACTGGCCCCACCCTATGCCAGAGAGGGGATGAGAGGAGAGCCAGGAAAGGTGCCACGAGGTTCTCCTACTGTTTTTTAAAAATGGGTTTTCTTGATTTGACATTTGCCCAGTTATTTCAAGAGTTTAACTGTTTTGCAGAGTTCTGAGGAAAAGTTCTCTTCCAGTTTTTGCTAGTTTTTCAAAGATTTTGTGGGGGAACAGTGCCCCAGAGTGTTTTTATGCCACCATTTTGGTTCATTACCATTGATTTTTCCCCCTCCCCCCTCCCCCACCTTTGTCCTGCTGTTTTTGGTGTCTGTGTCCATTTGCTGTATGATCTTCTGTATCTCTTTCTCTTTTTTGTCTTCTCTTCTTGTCTTTCTCCCCTAGGATTCACCGGGATTCTATCCTGGGGACCTCTGATGTGGAGAGAGGTTCCTTGTCAATTGTGCCACCTCAGTTCCTGGTCTCTGCTGTGCTTCACCTTGACTCTCCCCTTTGTCTCTTTGTTGCAGAATCAGCTTGCTGCATGACTCGCTTGCACAGGCACTGACTAACCACGTGGGCACTCGGCATGCTGTGCAGGCACTCACATGGGCACTTGGCTCACCATACGGGCACTCGCATGGGCACTTGGCTTATCATGTGGGCACTCAGCTCACTGTGCGAGAACTTGGCTCACCATGTGGGCACCGGCTTGCTACTCAGGCACACTTTCTCTTCTTGTTTTTCACCAGGAGGACCCAGGGGTTGAAGTCGGGTCTTCCCATATGGTAGGCGGAGGACCAGTCACCTGAGCCACATCTGCTTCCCACCATTGATTTTTGTATATTGATCCTGACTCTGTCTGAAGTCTCTTCTAATTAATTTGTAGGTACTTTTATTAATGTATGCTTATTACCTATGTGGAATTTATATTTATCTCATTTAACATTCTCAAAGAACCCTAGGTATTGATGTTGTTATCTACCTGAGTAAAATATATTCTCAGGGGAGTAACATGACTAAAAGTCATACAGCTATTATACATAACCATTTCTGTTCAAACACATTGTTTGCCCCTGTTAGCCTCCACTGCTACTATTGATTCTGCATACTGGTTAGACTTAAGGAAAACTTTACAAAGAAGGTTATATTTGAATTTAATTTGGAGGGAGATTAGGACTTGGCAGAAGACATTATGGGGAGTTTGGTAGCCAAGCAATCTATGTTTGAAGTTTTCATTTTTGGAATGTCTTTCAAATTCAGTTTCTTAAATGATTTAGTACTATTTAAGTTACCTTTTTTCCTTGCGCAAAGTTTGACAATGGGTACCTTTTAAGGAATTTGTTCATTTAATTCATTGTTGACTTTATGGGTAAAATGTTGGTTGTGATATTTCCTTATTGTGTTTTCACTGTAGGATTTGTAGTTTCCTTTTTCATTTCTTTATAACTATTATCACTCTTTTTAGGGAATCACCTTTCACTTTTATTGATTTTTCTGTTTTTCTCTTCTCAGTTTTGTCAATATCTGCTCTTATTTTCTTCTCCTTGCTTTGGAATTTAATTTTCTTATCTCTTTCTAGTTTTTAATATAGAAGCTCATTGATTTGCAACCTTTCTTCTTTTCAAAATTTGTTTAATGCTCTAAATTCTTAGTAAGCATGGTTTTAGATGTGTCCCACAAATTTCAATGTTATGTTTTCATTTTCATCTAATTCAAAATGTTTTCTCTTTTCCATGATTTCCTCTTTGATCCATGGGTTATTTAGAGGTTTTGGGGATTTTCCAGATTACCTGTTAGTAATTTCTAGTTTCATTTTACTATGGTCAGAGAACATACTTATATGATATCAATTCATTTAAAATTGTTAAGATTTCTTTCATAGCCAGTGAATATGGTCTGTCTTGATGAGTGTTGCATATACAACATTATTCCCTCATTGGGTGTAGTGTTTTATAAATGTCAATTTATTCAAGTTGGTGTTGCTTAGGTCTTGTTTATTTTCATTGCTTTTCTGTCTTGTTCTTTTGATTAGTGAGAGAAGTGTCAAAGTCTCCAATTATATTTTGATTGGTCTCTTTCATTTCTCATGAATTTTGAAGCTTTATTGTTGGGTGCATGGGCTACTTATTTGTACATGGGCACATAGAATTTTAATTTTGGAGGAAACCATGGAGATCATTTACTACCAGCTCTTCATTTTGTATCTGAGAATGCCTTAGATCTTTGAGCCAGTGATTCAGATCCCTGTGTATTAAACACTTTCCTCACAATCTGTAGAGTACTGACCCCATTTGATTACTAGATCAGTGGATTAATAGGTTTTGATTAAGGGATTAAGTAGACTTTTGTGTTTTCTATTTTATGGCGGTACATCCTTTGGGTCCTCTAGAACAGGGGTTGGCAAACTACTGACCGAGTTGGCCTCTTGTTTTTGCAAATAAAATTTTATTGAAACACAACTTTGCTCATTTATGTATTGTGTGTGGTTGCTTTTGCTTTACAAAGGCAGACTTGAATAGTTACGACAGGAACTGTATGGTCCTCAAAGCCTAAAATACTAACTTCCTTTTTCAGAAAAAAATTGTGGGCTCCTTTAATAGAGCCATGGATTTTTGTGGATCTAGAAATATCTGTTCTTTCTTGACCAAGTAAAATTATTAGGGAAGTGGATGTGGCTCAAGTGATTGAGCTCCTGCCTACCACATGGGAAATCCCAGGTTCAGTTTCTGGGCCTCCTGGAGAATACAAGCAAGACTGAGCTGGCACGATAGGCAGGCGCGGTGAGCTAATGCAACAAGATGACTCAAAGAGAAAAGACAATGAGAGACTCAACAAAGCAGGGAGCTGAGGTGGCTCAAGTGATTGGGTGCCTCTCTCCCACATGGGAGGTCCCAGGTTCAGTTCCTGGTGCCTCTTAAAAGAGAAGACGAACAAACACAGAGAGCAGACAGTGATTGCAAACAATGGTGGGAAGAGGGAATGAATAAAATAAATCTTTAAAAAATACTATTAGCAAACATGTACATCCCTATTAAATGAATAATTAATTTGAGACCTCAAACTAAAGTACATTGACAGAGTATAAAGTTCATAACTATTCAGTAGATGTGTTTTGGCCTTTTCTCTTATAATACAATAGTTTAAGCCAAACTTAACAATCACTTAATCATCTGAATTCTAGTTTAAAAGGTGAGAGGGAGAAGTCATTTATGAATGCCTGAGAAAATGGTGCTGCCATTTGCTGAAATAAGGAACTCAGGAGGAGGAACAGGTGAACAGGGTTCATAGAGAAGAACTGGACAGGAGGCAGGCAATTTTTGGAAACTTTCCATGTTGTCTAGGAATGACTTATTTATCTATTACTGATCTGGGTTTATTATAAGTTATGAATGGAATATTTTTATCAGGTAGTTACAAAGAGGTGCTGGTTCGTATAATATAAATACACTTTTTTTCTATAAAGAAAGGTTGTTTCTTTGAAATCTGCATGCATTTATGTGCAAGTGTATGTATGTGTGTGTGGAAGGGAAGGAGGGAGATACAAAAGAGAAAGGAAAATCTGTTAAATTCTGGCAAAAAGGTCTCCTGAATATACATTGGAGTATAGTTTATTTTATTTTAGTAATGATAACAGGATAAAAATAAGGTAGGTGGAGTATAGTTTATTTTAGTAATGATAACAGGATAAAAATAAGGTAGGTGCTCTTTGTAACTGTTAATTTAATGTGTTACCCTAGTTTTATAATTACATTTCATATTATTTATTCAGTTGCCCATCCTGTAACAGATACTCTGGAAGAAGATGTTTAGGTTTTTATAAATCTGAGCTTTAAAAAAGTTTATGTCAAAAATTTTTATACAAGATATTCTCTTTTTATTGAAAGACAATGGGATAACTTATCAGTAGTGCAAGTGACTTTTTTAATTTTTAAAAAAATTTGTTGAAGTATATCACTCATACATGAATATATATAAACAGTAAGAGTACATAATTGTTGTGAACTTACAGAACAAACATATGTAACATAATACAGGGCTCTCATACCTTACCCTACCACAAATACCTTCCATTGTTGTTAAACATTTTTAACTAATAATTAAAGAGCATCCTCCAAATATTATTACTAACCAAAGTATTTTTCCCCAACCCACTATTATTATTGTATCATTGATACATACATAAACAATAAGTACATTGTAAAAGTTGTCACTTACAAAGCAAGCATGCATAATATCATACAGGGGTCCCATACATCAATCTTCCACCAACACCTTGCATTGTCGTGAGACATTTGTTACAAATTATGAAAGAATATTGTAAAAATCTTACTACTAATTATCGTCCTTATATTACATTTGGTGTATTTTCCCCCAACCTACCCTATTTTTATTTTTTAAATATATATTTATAACAGAAGTAAACTTACAAAACAATCATGCATATGTGCAGAATTCTCAAAAAACTCACCACACCCGGGTAAACATTTGTTACAGAGTATGAGATAATATCATCTGATTATTACCAGGCCCATGGCATACATTTGGCACACTTTTTCCATACTCCCCCATTATCAACACAGTACATCTTTGGTATAGATAGAAGAATATTACATTATTTTTGGTAACTACAGTCCATAGATCAGTTGTATTTTACCCATGCTTCTCCACATCCCTACCACCCTGCAATAGTGATGTACATTTGCTCTAGCTCACAAAGAACATTCTTGCATCTGTACCATCAACCACAACTCTCATCCCCCTCTGGGTTTACTGTTGTTTTTTCAGTCCCTGATTATTCTGTAACATTCTGTCAGTTGGCATTTATATACCTAGACTGCCATTTTCAGCTACATCTCCATTTATAAACCAACTGTTACTCACTATAATATATGACTATCAACTCTGTACATTTCCACACTTTTACAGTTAAGTTAATTAAAACTTCTACATCCATTAAACATCAGTAGTCCATTTCAGTCCTCCTCTTATCTCCTTGAAGAATCCACCACCTATCACCAGGGCTTGAAGATATTTTCCTCTATTTTCTTCTAGAAGCTTTATGGTTCTTGCTTTTTATATTTAGATTTTTGATTCATTTTTAGTTAACTTTTGTATAAGGCATGAGATTAGGGGTCCTCTTTCCTTCTTTTGGCTATGGATATCCAGTTCTCTCAGCACCATTATTTGAATGGACTGTTCTTCTCAAGCTGGGTGGGTTTGACAGGCTAGTCAAAAATCACTTGAGCATACAGTGAGGGTCTGGTTCTGAACCATCAGTTTGGTTTCATTGATCTATATTTCTGTCTTTATGCCATTACCATGCTGTTTTTACCACTGTAGCTAGGTAATATATAAAGTCTGGAAATGAGAGTTCTTCAACTTTCCTTTTCCTTTTTAAGATGTTTCTGGCTATTCAGGACCCCTCACCCCTCCAAATAAATTTGATAATCATGTTTTCCATTTATTTAAAAAATGCTGGTGGAACTTTTAATCAGGATTACATTGAATCTGTATATCAATTTAAGTAGAATTGACATCTTAGTGATATTTATTCTTCTAATCCATGAGCATGGAATGTTCTTCCAATTATTTAGGCCTTTTAAAATTTCTTTTAACAATGAGCTTTAGCTTTCTGAATACAAGTGCTTTATATTGTTGGTTAAGTTTATTCCTGAATATTTGTGTTTTATCTGTTGTTTTATTTTCACAGCTCTTTTGAAATGTTTAGTTACTTTTATTGATATAATCTTCATTTCTAGAGTCTCTTCAAGACCTCTCTCTCCTGTCTTTTCTTTTCAGGCTGTAGCAAACTCTTTAGTATTTCCTGCAAAGTTGGTCTCTGTTACAAACTCTCTCAGTTTTTGTTTGTCTGTGAATATTCTAAACTCACCCACATTTTTTAGAAGACAATATTACCAGATATAAGATTCTTAGCTAGAAGTTTTCCTCTTGCAGTATCTTAAATATATCATACCACTGTCTTCCTGCCTCCATGGTTTCTGGTGAGAAATCATCACTTAATCTTATATGTTATGCATTTCTTTTCTTTCGCTGTTCTCAGAATTCTCTGTTTTTGGCATTTGACATTCTGATTACTGTGTGTCTCGGAGTTGTTCTATTCAGATTTTTTCAGATGGGAGTACATTGTTCTTCTTGGACATGGCTATCTGTGTCCTTCAATAGAGTTGGGAAATTTTCTTCCATTATTTCTTCAAGTATTCCTTCTGCCTCTTTTCCCTTCTCTTCTCCTTCTCGGACACCGATGACATGAATGTTTCTATGTTTCTTGCTGTTGTTTAGTTTCCTGAGACCTTGTTCAATTTTTTCCATTCTTTTCTCAATCTGTTCTTTTGTATGTTCACTTTCAGAGGACATTTCTTCAAGTTCAAAAATAATTTCTTCTGCCTTCTTAAATCTGCTATTATATATTCAAATGTATTCTTTTTTAAAAAAGATTTATTTATTTCTCTCTCCTTCCCCCCATTGTCTGCTCTCTGTGTCCATTTGCTGTGTGTGCTTCTGTGTCTGTTTGCATTCTTGTCATGAGGCACCAGGAAATTGTGTCGCTTTTTTGTTGCATCATCTTGCTGAGTCAGCTCTCTGTGTGTGCAGCGCCACTCCTGGGCTGACTATGCTTTTTTTGCATGGGGCGGCTCTCCTTTTGGGGCACACTCCTTGAATGTGGGGCAACCCTATGCGGAGGACACTTCTATGTGGCACAGCACTCCTTGTGCACCCAAGCACTGCACATGAGCCAGCTCACCACACGGGTCATGAGACCCTGAATATAGAGCCCTGGACCCTCCATATGGTAGGTGGATGCTCTATCAGTTGAGCCACAATCGCTCTAGTGTATTACTTTTTTTTTTTTTTTTAAGATTTTTATTTATTTCTCTCCCCTTCCCCTTTGCGTGTGGGCCAGCTTACCACATGGATCAGGAGGCCCTGGGTATTGAACTCTGGACCCTCCATATAGTAGGCGAAAGCTCTATCAGTTCAGCCACATCCACCTCCCTCCAATGTATTCTTAATTTCATTTATTACACCTTTCATTCCCATAAGATCTGCTGTTTTCAATGCATACTTTCAAAAATTCTTCATTGTGTTCATCCAGTGTCTTCTTAATATCCTAAATCTTTTTAACTATCTCATTGACTTAAGGAGATTTGTTTGAACATCTCTGATTAGTTGTCTCAACCCCTTTATCTCAACTGGAGGCTTATCTTGTTTCTTTAACTGGGCCATAGCTTCCTGTTTCTTAGTGTGGATTGTAATTTTTTATTGGTGTCTTGCCTTCTGGCCTACTAGAGTATTCTGGGTTCAGTTTTCCTCTTTAGTTTAAGGCTTCCTGCCCTTTCTCCCTTGCTGGTTGTGTAGTAGGAGTCAAGGATATAGTTGGTGCTGTAAGGTGTGGAGGCTCAAGGTGCCCTCATTGCTGATGAAGCTTCTCTCAACTTTCTCCTTTGCCAGGGGTAGAGACAGAGCCACAGCTGTGTGGAATAATCCAAGTTGTGCAGTCCTAGACTATAGTTACCCAGAGAGACTGATAAAGCTTCCTGCTCCTTTCTCCCCTGCCTGGGGTAGGGATGGAGCTGCACGTGTGGGCAGCTATCTATGTAGTGCAGGTCCAAGATGACTGCAGTTGCCCCAGTAGACTTCCGATGATTCAGACTGTGCCAGCCAAATATACTTGAAGTTACCTGGATAGGCTGGTGCAGGGCCCTCCAGCTTCCTCCCTGCTAGAGGTGGGGCTGAAGCCTAGGCTGGGACTGCAGGCCAATCTGGGTGAAAGAAACTGGTCTCTACCATCACTGTCATTTTCAGTCAGCCAGGCTTCCCCTTATGCTGGGGTTGGAGTAAAAATGGTGGCTACTGACCTCTTTCCGACTTGGACAGGTTCAAACTTTAGCTGTTCTTAGGGTTATTCTTTAGGCAGCTGAGTTTACTAATCAGTAGCTGAAATCGGTGGCTAACTGTCTCTTCTTCCCCTGTTTTTGGGAAATGGAGTTTCCAACTCCAGCCTCAGAATATCTCCTGAGGCAGCTTGCGCTGCCAGAGTAGGTGATCCCAGCCTCTGTGGCTTGTCTTGTATTTTCCTGGAGAGGCTGGTGCAGGTTCCCACAGTTTCTTCCCTGCCGGAGGTAGGGTTGGGCTTATGTTAGGGATGCAGTCAGATCTGGATGGAAAGAAGCTGGTCCATACCAGCACTGTGATTTTTAATCCACCCTGCTTCCCCTTCTGCCAGGTGTGGAGTTATGATGGTGGCTACCAGCCTCTTTCTGACTTGGACAAGTTTAAAAACTTTAGCTGCTCTTAGGTTTATACTTTAACCTGCCAAATTTACTAATCAGTAGCTGAAGTTGGTGCCCAACCGTCTCTTCCTCCCCCATTTTTGGGAATTGGAGCTTCCAATTCCAGCTGCAGAATAGCTCCCAAGGCAGCTTGTGCAGCCAGTGGAGGACGGGCACCGGCCTACTGGGTATGGAGCTCTCTACTTAGGTATCTTCTCTGCAGATGGGCAGTCTCCTCCTTCCATTCTTTCAAGGATGTTGCAGGATACTCTTCTGGTCTCCTGGAGCCCCCAAACAGGTGCTTTAGATAGCTCCAGAGAGCTCTGGGTGATTACTGAGTGCCCTGTAGCAGGAGCTGACTCTAGTGCCTTCTTACTTTTCCTGTCATCTTGCTGGTTCTCCTGATTTGTTTCTGTTGTTATTTTTGTTTTATTTTATCTTAAAGTAATGGTTCTGATGGATTTGTACTGTTTTGATCCTTTGTACTTTCATACTTGATATTGCTCAAGAACATGGGAATGCATTGTGCCCAAGGGTCATAGAACAGACTTGCCATGTTGAATTAAACCTTCATCATTTGATCTTTAAACAACTAAGTTAATTAGCCATTCTTAGGTATTTAGCCCACATATGTAATACTGAACTGTCCTATAACTTATTCATATCAGTAATATAATTAATTTAAGGAATTAAAAATAATTGTATTGCAGTTCAAAATAATGAAATATGTTTTACTGTGTAAATCTTTAGGTTTTAGTAAATGTAACTGATGCACTGTCATCTTCAACGTCTCATTTCTTAACTAAGTCATTTTGACTCCATCTTAGATTTGGGAAGCATATTGGTAATTGGGGCTGACACTTTTTTTTTCTCATTTACGAAGTAGGAATTGATGACCTAGATTTATTGGGAGTAATATTGAGGAGGGATTTTTAATTGTATTATGAGTCTCCGTATTGGTAAATTTTCTTTTCTTCTAATTTTTCTTATTTTGGTAAATTTTAAGTGTTTTTTATGTAATGAGATTTATGCACATAAGAAAGATATATAAAATGTATATTACAGTTTAAAGAATAGTAGTAGAACATTCATATACCACTGTCCACTTTAAGAAATGGAACATAAGGTACTGATAAATATTTTATATTACTTTAATTCTAATTTAAAATGAATTAAAGCTAATATAGTAATAAAATCTCAAAGTGATGAAAGATTATTTTTCTCTGGTCTAAAAAAAGCCGGGGAGAAGGGATTATCCAGTGAGATAAGGAAGATGTTAGAGTGGTTCATCATTATTGCTGTTTTTAAAATACTATAAAAGGGAAGTGGATGTTGCTCAATCACTTGGGCACCTGCCTACCACATGGGAGGTCCAGGGTTTGGATCCTGGTACCTCCTAAAGAAGAAAAGCAACTGCTGCACCCGCTGTGATGAGGTCGATACCTTGCCTACCTCAACGAGAAGATGCCACAAGCCAGCAGAAGCCACAGCCTATGTGGAGCAGATGTGCCTCAGGCCACTGGGTACTCATCTCCCATGTGGGAGGTGCTGGGTTCGCTTCCTTTAACATTTCTTGTAATACGGGTCTGAATGGCAAAGAATTCTCCCACTTTTTGTTTGTGTGAAGGTTTTATTTATCCTCAGTTTTTTCCCCTGTTTTTAAAATCTTTTTTTTAAAGTAAATCCATTTTTTTGATACGTATTAATAAAGCATACAGTTCATCCAAAGTTTACAATCATTGGTATTTCATATAATTACACAGTTGTATGTTCATCACTTCAGTCATTGGAGCATTTTCATTATATCAATAATAATAATAATAAACAAAAAAAACAGTCAAACAAGAAAATTCTTCACTTCTCAATCCCTTCTGTTTCCCCTACTGTACATAGCTGCTATTTCTGGCTATTCTTGCATGTTTATTTAGTTACTTATTAAGCAGTTTTATTGAGATATATTCCTACATCGTATGATCTATCCAAAGTGTATCCATAATCAGTGACTTCTAGTATAATCACAATGTTGTACATTCATAAAAAAATTTTAGAACATTTTCATTACTCCAAAAAGAAAAGCCCCACACCCCTTAGCAGTTGCTTCTCAATCCCTCTATCCTCCCCCAGCCCTGTATAACCATTAATCTAATTTTATATTTTTATATTGATTTGTATTTTACCATTTTATATAAATGGAATCATACAATATGTAGTACTTTATATCTGGTTTCTTTCACTTAGCATAATGTGTGTTTTTTTTTATCTGTTATTAACATGTTATGGTATTCACATATATTAAGTTTCAAAGAAAAACAGTCTTATATATGCAATATTATCCAGATTCATATTTCACATGAGGTTTTACTATGCCATACAGTTCCATGTCACATTTTTTGGCTTTCCTTTTAGTAATATACCTGACCTTAGACTTTCCCTTTAAATCACTGTCTTACTCATATAATAGTACTGCTAGTTACAAACATTATGTTGTGCTTTCGCCATTTCTATCCATGTCCAAAGATTAACAGAAATCCTTTTTTACCAGTTCTGCACAAGACAACCCCCAGTTTTCCATTCTCCAACCTGATTCTATTTTCTGGTGACCCATATTCAAGTCATTAACTCCATGAGATTGCACAATATATGTAGATCATAGTAGCATAATCATATAATATTTGTACTTTTAGGAATGACTGCTTCGCGCACATAATGTCCTCCTGGTTCATCCATGTTGTTATATGCTTTATGACTTCATTTCTTCATACAGCTGCATATTATGCCATCATTTGACTACACCACAGTTTGTTTATCCATTTATTGGTTGATGGACAGTGGGTTGTGTCCATCTTTTGACAACTCTGAATAACGCTGCTAGGAACATTGTTGTGCAGATGTCTGTTCGTGTTAACTCTTCTCAGTTCTTCTGGGTACCACCCAGTAGTGGTATTGCGGGGTAATGTGACAAATCTATATTCAACTTCTTCAGGAACTGCCAAACAGTTCCTCTACAGTGACTGTAACAATTCTACATTCTCACCAACAGTGAATAAGTGTTCCTATCTCTTGACATTCTCTCCAACACTTGTAGTTCTGTCTTTTTAATAGTGGCCATTCTAACAGGTGTGAAATGATATCTCCTTGTAGCTTTGATTTCCATTTCCCTAAAGGCTCGTGATGTTGAACATTTTCTCTCTTTTTTTTTTTTTTTTCCATTTGTATTTCTTCTTTGGACAAATGTCTATTCAAGTCTTTTGGCCATTTTAAAATCGGCTCGTTTGTCTTTTTATTGTTGACTTGTATGATCTCTTTATATCATGGATATTAAACCCTTATTGGACATGTGATTTCCATATATTTTCTCCCATTGGTCGGCTGCCCTTCACCCTTTTGACAAAGTCCTTTGAGGGGCAAAGTGTTTAATTTTGAGGCAGTCCCATTTATTTGCATTTTCTTTTGTTGCATATGCTTTGGATGTAAAGTCTAAGAAATGACCACCTACCAAAAGTTCTTGAATATTTCCCTACATTTTCTTCTAGTAGTTTTATGGTCCTGCTTTTATATTTAGGTCTTTCATCCATTTTGAGTTGATTCTTGTATAGGGTATGATAGTGGGGTCCTTTGTCATTCTTTTGGTTATGGATATGCTGTTCTCCCAGCACCATTTGTTGAAGAGTCTGTTTTGTCCCATTAACATGGATTTGGTGGGTTTATTGAGAACCAATTGGCCATAGAGGTGAGGGTTTATTTCTCAACTCTCAATTCTATTCCACTGATCCTTTTGTCTGTCTTTATGCTAATACCATGCTGTTTTTTTAAAAGATTTATTTATTTATTTCCTCCCCCTTCCCCCCGCCCCCCACCCCAGTTGTCTGTTCTCTGTGTCTATTTGCTGTGTCGTCTTCTTTGTCTGCTTCTGTTGTTGTCAGCAGCACGGGAATCTGTGTTTCTTTTTGCTGCGTTATCTTGTTGTGTCAGCTGTCTGTGTGGGTGGCGCCATTCTTAGGCAGGCTGCACTTTCTTTCGCGCTGGGCGGCTCTCCTTGTGGGGCGCATTCCTTGCTTGTGGGGCTCACCTACGTGGGGGACACGCCTGCGTGGCACGGCACTCCTTGCACACATCAGCACTGTGTGTGGGCCAGCTCCACACGGGTCAAGGAGGCCCGGGTTTTGAACCACAGACTTCCCCTGTGGTAGATGGACGCCCTAACCACTGGGCCAAGTCCACTTCCCTACCGTGCTGTTTTGACCACTGTGGCTTTATAATATGTTTCAAGGTTAGTCAGTGAAATACCTCCCATGTCGCTCTTCTTTTTTAGAATGCTTTGGCTATTGGGGTGCACTTTCCTTTCTAAATGAATTAGGTAATTGCCTTTTCTGTTTTTGTAAAGTGGACTGTTAGAATTTTGATTGGTATAGCACTGAATCTATTATATAAATTAGTTTGGGTATGATTGACATCTTCACAGTATTTAATCTTCCAATCCATGAACATGAATGTCTATCCATTTGTTTCTGTCTCCTTTGATTTCTTCTGGTAGTGTTTTGTAGTTTTCTGAATGTGTAGATCCTGTATTTCTTTGATTTGTTTCCTAGATATTTGAGTCTTTTGTTGTCATTGTAACTGGAATATTTTTGTTGATTTCCTCAGATCATTCAATGCTAGTGTTTAGAAACATTAACTTTTTTTGTGTGGATCTTATATCCTGCCACTTTGCTGTACTCATTAGCTCAAGTAGCTTTGTTGTAGACATTTCAGAATTTAAAAAATGTAGGATCATGTTATCTGTGAATGATGAGAGTTTTTACCTCTTTTCCTACTTTGATACCTTTAATTTTTTTTCTTTTCTTGTCTAATTGCTCTAGCTAGAACTTCTAGCACAATGTTGAAAAACAGTCATGACAGTGGACTTCCTTGTTTTGTTCCTGATCTTAGAGGGAAAGCTTTCAACCTTTCCCCATTGAGTATGATGCTGTGGGCTTTTCATATATGTCCTTTATTAGATTGAGGAATTTTTTTGTATTCCTATGTTTTGAGGTGTTTTTATCAAGAAAGGATGCTGAATAGACACAGAGAACAGACAACTGGGGTGGGGGGGCGGTACAGGGAGAGAAATAAATAAATAAATCTTTTTAAAAAAAGGATGCTGGATTTTGTTGAATGCCTTTATTGCATCAGTTGAGATGGTCTTGTGTTTTATTTTCCTTCAATTTGTTAATGTGGTATATTACATTGATTTATTTTCTTATGTTTAACTACATTTGCATAATAGTAGTAAATCCCCCTTGGTCATGGTATATAAGTCTTTTGATGTACTTTTGAATTCTATTTGCAAGTATTTTGTTGAGAATTTTTATATCTATGTTCATTAAAGAGATTGTTCTATGATTTTTGTTTCTTGGCTTTATCTGGCTTTGGTATTAAGGTGATATTGGCTTCATAAAATGTGTTGGGTAGTTTTCCTTTCTCTTCAGTTTCTTGGAAGAGTCTCAATAGGATTGGTGTTAATTCCTCTCAAAATGCTTGGCAGAGGGAAGTGGACTTGGCCCAATGGATAGGGCGTCCATCTACCAAATGGGAGGTCCGCGGTTCAAACCCCAGGCCTCCTTGATCCGCGTGGAGCTGGCCCACGTGCAGTGCTGATGCATGCAAGGAGTGCCGTGCCATGCAGGGGTGTCCCCCGTGTAGGGAAGTCCCATGCGCAAGGCGTTCACCCAGTAAGGAGAGCCGCCCAGCATGAAAGAAAGTTCAGCCTGCCCAGGAATGGTGCTGCACACACGGAGAGCTGACACAGCAAGATGACACAACAAAAAGAAACACAGATTCCCTTGCCGCTGACAACAACAGAAGCAGACAAAGAAGAACACACAGCAAATAGACACAGAGAACAGACAACTGGGGTGGGGGGGGGGGGGAAGGGGAGAGAAATAAATAAATAAATCTTTAAAAAAAATGCTTGGTAGAATTCACCATGAAGCTGTCTGGTCCTGGACTTTTCTTTGTTGGGAGATTTTTGATGAATTATTCAGTGTCTTTAAATGTGATTGGTTTGTTGAGTTGTTTTATTTCTTGTCATCAGTGTAGGTTGTTTGTGTATTTATAGTATAGGAATTTGTCCATTTCATCTTGGTTGTCTAGTTTATTGGCATACAGTTTGCTATAATATCCCCTTCTGATTCGTTGTATTTTTGTGGTGTCAGTTGTAACACCCACCTTTCATTTCTGATTTTATTTATTTACATCTTCTGTTTTTTTTTCTTCTAGTTAAGAGTTTGTCATTTTTATTGATCCAGCTTTTGTTTTTATAAAATTTTCTCTTTTTAAAATTAATTTATTGAAGTATATCACTCATACATAAATATACATAAACAATAAATGTATAATAATAGTTGTTAACTTACAAAACAAACATCCATAGCATCATACAGGTCTCTCTTAACTCACCTTACCACCAATAACTTGCATTGTTGTTAAACCTTTTTAGCTAATGTTTAAAAAGCATTGTCAAAATATTACTACTAACCGAAGTATTTCCCCCCAACCCTATTATTATCTTTATATCGTTTATATGTGAACATATATAAACAATTAAGTGTATAGTAAAAGTTGTGAGTTTACAAAGCAAACATGCATAACATTATACAGGGGGTCCCGTACATCAACCCTCTACTAACACCCTGCATTGTCATGAGACATTTGTTAGAAATTATGGAAGAATATTGTCAAAATCTTACTAGTAATCATCATACATTTGGTGTGTTTTTCCCCCAACCCACCCTATTATTATTTTTTAAATATATTTTTTATGACAAAAGTTGTAAACTTACAAAACTATCATGCACATATGCAGAATTCCCAGACAACACTCCTCCATCAACATTCCACACTGTGGTGGACCATTTGCTACAGATAAGATAATATCATCTGATTGTTACCATGTCCATACTGTATATTTGGCTCACATTTTCCATACTGCCTCATTACCAACACAGTATATCTTTCGCATAGATGCAGGAATATTATTACGACTAACCACAGTCCATAGGTCACTCCAGCTGTATTTTTCCCATGCTTTTCCACATTCCCAGCACCCTGCTAGTCGTGATGTACATTTACTGTAGTGCACAAAGGATACTCTTGCATCTGTACCATCAACCATAGTTCTCATTCCATCTCTTGGTTTACTGTGCTATTCAGCTTCTAGATTATTCTCTAGCATTCTGTCAATTGGCATTTACATACCTAGACTACCGTTTTCAGTCACATCCCCATTTATAAACTAGCTGTTACTCACTGTGTATGTGTTACCATCCACTCTATACATTTCCATACTTTTACAGTAAAGCTAATTAAAACTTCTATATACATTAAACATTAATAGTCCACTCAGCCCTCCTCTTATCTCCTTTAAGAATCCACCACCTACCATCAGGTCTTGAAGATGTTTTCCTAAAATTTCTCCTAGAAGTTTTGTGGTTCTTGCTTTTATTTTAGTTTTTTTTTATCCATTTTGAGTTAATTTTTGGATAAGGTGTGAGAAAAGGGTCCTCTTTCCTTCTTTTGGCTATGGCTATCCAATTCTTTCAGCACCATTTGTTGATTGGACTGTTCTGCCTGAGCTGTGTGAATTTGACAGGCTAGTCAAAAATCACTTGAGCATACATGTGAGGGTCTATTTCTGAACCATCAATTTGGTTCCATTGGTCTATTGTGTCTGTTTTTAGGCCAGTACCATGCTATTTTTACCACTATAGCTAGGCAATAAGATTTAAAGTTTGGAGATAAGGGTTTGCTTTTCCTTTTTATGATGTTTCTGGCTATTCAGGACCCCATACCCTTCCAAATAAATTTGATGATAGTGTTTTCAATTTTTTCTTTAATGCTGGTGGAATTCCTATCTGGATTGCATTGAATCTATATATCAATTTGAGTAGAATTTATTTCTTAATGATATTTAGTCTTCCAGTCCAGGAACATGGAATGTTCTTCCAGTTATATAGACCTTTTAAAATTTCTTTTAACATTGAGTTTCAGTTTCCTGAATATAAGTGCTTTACATTGTTGGTTAAGTTTATTCTGGATTATTTGAGTTTTACCTGTCATATTTTATTTTCACCACTTTTGACAATTTTAGTTACTTTTATTGATATCTTCATTTCTAGACTTTCTTCTTTTCAGGCTCTAGTACACACTTCAGTATTTCCTGAAAATCTGGTCTGTTGCTTAGAAATTCTCTCAGTTTCTGTTTATCTGTGAATATTCTAATCTCACCCTCATTTTTGAAAGACAGTCTTGCTGGATATAAGATTCTTGGCTGGAAGTTTTTCTCTTGTAGTATCTTAAATATATCAGATCACTGTCTTCTTGCCTCCATGGTTTCTCGTGAGAAATCAGCACGTAATCTTATTTGATATCCCTTATATGTTATGCATTGCTTTTCTCTTGCTGTTCTCAGAATTCTCTCTTTGTTTTTGGCATTCGACGTTTTGATGAGTATGTGTCTTGGAGTTGGTCTGTTCAGCTTTTTCTGATGGGAGTATGTTGTGCTTCTTGGATATGGATATCTATGTCCTTCAATAGGGTTGGGAAATTCTCTACCATTGTTCTTCAAATATTCCTTCTACCCCTCTTCCCTTCTCTTCCCCTTCTGGGAAACCGATGACATGTATGTTTGCACACCTTTTGCAGTCATTTAGGTCCCTGAGACCTTGTTCAATTTTTTCCATTCTTCTCTCCGTCTGTTCTTTTGTAGGTTCACTTTCAGAGGCCATTTCTTCAAGGCTACCAATCCTTTCTTTTGCCTTCTCAAGTCTGCTATTATATGATTCCAATGTTGTTTTAATTTCATTTATTGCACCTTTCATTCCCATAAGATCTGCTTTTTTTCTCTGTATCCTTTCTTTTTTTTTTTTTTTTTTTTTAAAGATTTATTTATTTATTTAATTTCCCCCCCTCCCCTGGTTGTCTGTTCTTGGTGTCTATTTGCTGCGTCTTGTTTCTTTGTCCGCTTCTGTTGTCGTCAGCGGCACGGGAAGTGTGGGCGGCGCCATTCCTGGGCAGGCTGCTCTTTCTTTTCACGCTGGGCGGCTTTCCTCACGGGCGCACTCCTTGCGCGTGGGGCTCTCACGCGGGGGACACCCTTGCGTGGCACGGCACTCCTTGCGCGCATCAGCACTGCGCATGGCCAGCTCCACACGGGTCAAGGAGGCCCGGGGTTTGAACCGCGGACCTCCCATGTGGTAGACGGACGCCCTAACCACTGGGCCAAAGTCCGTTTCCCTCTGTATCCTTTCAAATTCTTCTTTGTCCTCATCCAGTGTCTTCTTAATATACTTAATCTCTTTAGCCATCTCATTGAATTTATTAAGGAGATTTGTTTGAACATCTGTGATTAGCTGTTTCAACTCCTTTGCGTCATCTGGAGGCTTATCTTGTTCTTTTAACTGGGCCATAGCTTCCTGTTTCTTGGTGTGGATTGTAATTTTTTATTGGTGTCTTGGCATCTACCTTACTAGAGTATTTATTCTGGGTGCAGTTTTTGTCTTTAGTTTAGGACTTCTTGCCCTTTCTCCCTTACTTGTTGTGCAGTAGGAGCCAGCATGTAGTTGGTGCTTTCAGCTGTGGAGGCTCAAGCTGCCCTCATTTTGTCTAGGAACAATGAAGCTTCTTCTAACTTTCTCCTTTGCCAGGGGTAGGGTCAGAATCACAGCTGTGTGGAATAATCCAAGTTGTGCAGGCCTGGACTGTACTTGCCCGGAGAGACTGGTGAAGCTTCACATCCCTTTCTTTGCTGCCTGGGATGGGGATGGAGCTGCAGGTGTGGGCAGCAATCTGTGCAGTGTGGGTCCAAGATGACTGCAGTTGCCTGGTATACTTCCGATTTTCAATCTGTGCCAGCCAAAGTTAACTGCACTTACCTGAATAGGCTGGTGGAGGACCTGCCAGCCTCCTTCCTGCCAGAGGTGGGGCTGAAGCCTAAGCTAGGGCTGCAGGCCAATCTGGGTGAAAGAAACCGGTTCCTACCGTCACTGTGATTTTTGATCCTGGCTTCCCCTCAGGCTGGGGGCAGAGTCAAAATGGTGGCCATTGGCCTCTTTCTGACCTGGGCTGATTCACAGCCCAGGTGTTCCTAGGGTTATATCTTAGCCAGCCAAATCTGCCAATCAGTAGCCGAAATCGGTGGCCAACTGTCTCTTCCTCCCCTTTTTTTGGGAAATGAGCTTCCAGTTCCAGCCACAGAAAAGCTCCTGGGGCGGCTGGTGCCACTAGAGTAGGATAATCACCAGCCTCCATGGCTTGGCCGTTAATTTCCCGGAGAGGGTGGCGCAGGTCCCTGCAGTTTCCTCCCTGCTGGAGGTGGCACTTGGGCCTAGGCTGGAGCTGCAATCTGATCTGGATGGAAAGAAGCCAGTCCCCACCAGCACTGTGATTTTCAGTCCACCCCACTTCCCCTCATGCCAGGTGCACAGGTAAGGTGGCGGCTCTCCGTCTCTCACTGACTTGGAAAGGCTCAAACTTAAGCTGTTGTCAGGATTATACTTTAGCCCCCTGAATTTACTCATCGGTAGCTGAAATTGGTGCCCAACCACCTATTCCTCCCCCGTTTTGGGAAGTGGAGCTTCCAGCCGCAGAAGAGCTCCCAAGGCGGGTTGTGCCTCCAGTGGAGGATGGGCACTGGCCTCCGTGGTGTGGAGCGCTCTATTTATGAATTTCCTCCTTCCATTCCTTCAAGGATGTTGTAGGATGCCTTTCTAGCCTCCTGGAGTCCCCAAACAGGTGCTTCAGCTAACTCCAGAGAGCCCTGGGTGTTCACTAACTGCCCTGTAGCAGGAGCCGACTCTAGGAGTGCTTTACTCCGCCGTCAGTCATCTTGCTGGTTCTCTCTTCTGTACTGTTTTTTTTCCCTTTCTTCTCATTTCATTTATTTCTGCTCTAAGCCATTATTTTATTCTCTACTTGAATTGGAAATGGTTTGCTCTTCTTTTTCTCGTTTCTCCCATTGTTCAGTTAGATCTTTGATTTTAGCTGTTTTTTCTTTTTTAATGTAGTCATTTAGGACTATAAATTTCCCTCTCAGCACTGCCTTTGCTGTATCCCATAGGTTTTGATAAGTTGTATTCTCATTTTCATTAATCTCAATATATTTACTAATTTTACTTACAATCTTTCTTGATCTACTGTTCACAAGTGTGTTGTTGAGACTCTACACATTTGTGAATTTTCTTGTTTCTCATTTATTACTGATTTCCAGTTTCATTCCATTATGATCTGAGAGGGTGCTTTGTATAATTTCAGCCATTTTATATTTATTGAGTCCTGCCTTGTGACCTAACATGTGGTCTATCCTGGAAAGGAAAGATCCATGAGCACTGAGGGTGCAAGTTTCTATATATGTCTGTTAGGTCTAGATAATTTATCATTATAACAGTCTTATCTCTATGTGGGAAATTTCCCCTTAACCATTTCTATAATGGCTTCATCTAGTGATGAATGTTGCATGGATCAGTTATTTCAGCAGGTATTACAAATGCTCATTTTCTAGTTCCTTATTTTTGTTTTAATAAAATTCTCTGCTTTGGTTATTAGAGAACTTCAGCATTTTTAAAATGCTTATTGACTTTCCATGACCCAAGATAATGTAGGGAGATATTCTGTTTTCATCTTGTTACCTTTTTACACACATAATTTAAACAGTATTTAGAATATGTTTTAGTTACGTTGTAAGCTAGGAATCAAATTTACCTCATACTTGTAGATAACCAATAGTTCTAAACAGTTTGTTCAAAATCTTTTCCATACCACCTTGGATTAAGATGCCACACCTGTCATTTATTAAATTCACAAACTTATGTAGTTTGTTTCTGCACTCTGCTTGTGGCCCATTGATGTAATCACATTACCAGTGTTTAATAATAGTATCTTTGTACTATGTTTTAAGGTTGCATTTACCATCATTAATTATTTTTTTAAAGTTTTACTGATTTATTTACTTATATCTCTTCCATATGAACTTTAATATTAGTTTGTGAATTAAGTTCCTCAGGACTTATATCTGATACATTAAGTTGAAGGGGGTGATGAACTTTAAAAAAAAATAAATTTGAATCTTTTCATTTGGGAATGTAGTTTTTCTCTATCAGATCTTTTGTTTTTCAGCTAGCGTTGTTTTGGCACTCTTTTAAATAAGTGTATTACTAGGCATTTTATAGGTTTAGTGTGGTTACTTGTTTTTAGCTACAAAGTAATTTAGGATTATTTGGATTGTGACTATGGAGTAGTTTGCTTCATTTTTGATCAGGTACACACCCACATCACACTTTAAAATGAGTATAAACAGGATTAGAAGGGATCTGTTACAGTTGTAAGAGGATGAACTTTAAAAACAATCTTCAGGGAAGTGGACTTGGCCCAATGGATAGGGCGTCCGCCTACCACATGGGAGGTCTGTGGTTCAAACCCCCGGCCTCCTTGACCCGTGTGGAGCTGGCCCATGCGCAGTGCTGATGCACACAAGGAGTGCCCTGCCACGCAGGGGTGTCCCCTGCGTAGGGGAGCCCTATGAGCAAGGAGTGCACCCTGTAAGGAGAGCCGCCCAGTGTGAAAGAAAGTGCAGCCTGCCCAAGAATAGCGCCGCACACACAGAGAGCTGACACAACAAGATGATGCAACAAAAAGAAACACAGATTCCCAGTGCTGCTGATAAGGATAGAAGCAGTCGCAGAAGAACACACAGCGAATGGACACAGAGAGCAGACAACTGGGAAGGGGGGGAGAAGGGGAGAGAAATAAATAAAAAATAAATAATAAAACAAACCAAAAAAAATCTTCAATTATATAGATCACTTTTTATTAATATGTTAGAAATAGTTGACTTAATGAAAGGAAAATGCAGATTCTTGGGAATTGATCAATTTTTACTTAATGGCTTATAAAAGGCTGGAAGTAATAAAGTAGTACTTGAATGTAATAACTTGGCAATTCCATAAATTCTGTAATGAAATTTTCTTTTGTACTCTAGTTGGAATCTATCTACTATGGTCTTTTATTAGGAAAAAACTCCTTCAGGATCATTTTTCATTTAAAGACTGATTAAATTATGTTCTTTTAACTTGATGCCTTAAGAAAGGAGTTATTTATTGGTTTTGATGTTGGTCTGAATTCTGTTTATGAATATTGTGAATAGAAATAATATATTCTTATCAGATTAAACATTGCTGATAATTTTTTTCTTTTTCATATTACAGGTTTTGCAAAAGGCATCAACTTAAATCAAGTTCAAATATTCCCTGTGTCCCCAAAGACTTACTGATGATGTCTGAATTTGTTCTTCCACGATTTATTTTTTGTCTTATTCAGTACTTAAGAGAAGGCTATAATGAACCAGGTATGTCTTAATACATTCATTTTTAGTACTTTTCCACAATTAAAGTTTTTACTTTAATAATGCAGTGAATCCTTTCAGAGTTTTTTTTTTAGGAGGTACTGGGGATTGAACCTGGACCCTTGTACATGGGAAGCAGGCACTCAAGCCACTGAGCTATGGCTGCCCCCTCAGATACTTGTTTTTGCTTAACAATTTTCGTGAGATGACTATAAAGATAAAGAGACTGAACAGAAACACACTAAATTATTTAAGCTTTTGGATGCCTTGTTTTGGGCATAGCCTGGCATGTTTTGCTCCTGGAGTCTTAGATATTGTTTTTAGGAGGTACCAGGAATTAAACCCAGGATCTTGTACATGGGAATCAGGTACACAACCACTTAAGCTATATCCACTCCCCAGATATTATTGATTAGACTTATTTTGCCTTTTGAAGATGAGGAAATAATCATTTTATGGGGTTAAAGTGATTTTATTTGTGGTCATATGATGATAGAGCAGAATTAATCCTGGGTATGTTTAACTCAGTTTAACTCAGATTTTTCAGAAGATAAGCTATTTTGCCCATCTTTTTTTTTTTTTTTTTGTAGATGTCTATATATATCTTTAGTGCCTTCCATATCTTTAATATCTTATGAGAGGATCTAATTTTTCATTCCCATATTACTGATAGAATGTGTAAGGGTAGGCATCATATTAGTATTAAAAGAGAAAGAAACAGTTCAAATTATAGGCATTTTTCTTACCTTTTAAGATTTCATCACAATCTTGGTTATTTTGCTTTAGTTAAATATTTGGATTTAGATTTATCTATTAAAGGTAAATTTATTAACATTTATTTATTTATTCCCCTCCCCCCCAGTTGTCTGCTCTCTGTGTCCATTTGCTGTGTATTGTTCTTTTTTTTTAAAGATTTATTTATTTTATTTTATTTCTTCCACTCCACCCCAATTGTCTGTTCTCTGTGACTATTTGTTGCGTTTCTTCTTTGTCTGCTTCTGTTGTTGTCAGCGGCACAGGAATCTGTGTTTCTTTTTGTTGTGTCATCTTGTTGTGTCAGCTCTCCGTGTGTGTGGTGCCATTCTTGGGCAGACTGAACTTTCTTCGCGCTGGGTGGCTCTCCTTACGGGGCGCACTCCTTGCGTGTGGGGCTCCCCTACATGGGGGCACCCCTGCATAGCATGGCACTCCTTGCGCACATCAGCACTGCACGTGGGCCAGCTCCACACAGGTCAAGGAGGACGGGGTTTGAACCATGGACCTCCCACGTGGTAGACGGACGCCCTAACCACTGGGCTAAGTCTGCTTCCCTGCTGTGTGTTCTTCTGTGTCTGCTTGTATTCTTGTCAGCGACACTGGGAATCTATGTCTCTTTTCCTTGTGTCATCTTGCTGCGTCAAACTATCCGTGTGTGTGACACCACCCTGGGAAGGCTGCACTTTTTTCATGCTGGGTGGCTCTCCTTATGGGGCGCATTCCTTGTGCATGTGCTCCCCTATGCCGGGCCACACCTGCGTGGCATAGCAGTCCTTGCCTGCATCAGTACTGCTCGTGGGCCAGGTCATCACACGGGTCAGGAGCCCTGGATTTGAACCCTGGACCTCCCATGTGGTAGGCGGATGCTCTGTTGAGCCAAATCTGCTTCCCAGCTTATTAACTTTTAATAGTGTCTTTTTAACTTTCTAGTGATACTTGCATTTTTATTATATAAGAGATTGCATTTTGCATTATTTTTAGAAATTTAAATTATTTAATACTATAAATGTCTTATAAATTCAATTTGAAGCTATGGCATACATTTTTATTTTCTATCTCTCCCTCACCCTTAAAGTGTGAGGAAATATATAACATCTTCATCCTTTCTAAAACTGTCTTGCTAGCTTGATTGTAAACAAATCATTATACTTACTTATTTCTACATTTTAAGCAAAATATACAATCTTAAGTACTTCTCTCAGAGTATATGTCTTAAAATATAGAAAGAAATATTATTTTAATTTAGTCTTAAACTACTGTCTTTTTGGAATGAAGGAAACATATCAGCTGTGTTATTGAAATTGCCTTCTGCATTTTTTCTCATAAACTAATTAATAGACTTTTTGTGAATTTACATTTTTGTTTAACAGATGCCCTATTTTAGAAAAGTAATAATTAGAAATAATTTATTATGAGAACCTTAAAATTTACCATTAGTTAAGTCAAAGAGCATTTTACAGAAAAGTTTATGCTATTTTTTCCTTTGATCAC
This sequence comes from Dasypus novemcinctus, assembly GCF_030445035.2. Lineage (NCBI taxonomy): Eukaryota > Metazoa > Chordata > Mammalia > Cingulata > Dasypodidae > Dasypus > Dasypus novemcinctus. The sequence continues at coordinate 78,483,266 of NC_080679.1, read as the reverse complement.
ATTTAGCAATTTAAACAGCAGATGGCATATGCACATAACTGTGATAATTATCTGTGACTATTATATTGAAAACGTGAAAGAATGAATGGAGTTACATTTTTGTCTAAAGATGAACTTCATGATCTTAGGTTCATGAAGTTTTCCTCTTTATTTCTCTTTATATTATCACTTGTGCTCAACATTAATTTCTACTGTCTGTGTGAAACATACTGTTTACTTTGTGTGGAGAGCGCTGCTTAGAAAACAAAATAAAAAACAAACACAAAAAAATGGGCTTGAAGTCATCTAATCCAAAAGATAATGGAAGCTCAGTGATCTCATGGTTTGACATTTTCCTTATTCCATTTTTCAGTTTGTTCTACAAACTTTAGACCAGTTTCAGAGCTCATGTCAGAGCTCTGGGATGTAACAAAAACCAAATATTAATTAAACATTTAATATGTTACTGTATATGTCATTGGGGGAGAGTATAAAGATGAATCATATACAGTATTAGTTTTGTAGTGAGTAAGGTTTTTTTTGGGGGGGGGATCCCAGGATTCAGAGAACAGAATTCTATCCACACATTATCTTGGGGGCAGGAACTATGTCTTATTTAATTTTGCTTCTCAGTGTCTAGCATATAGTAGGTGCTGAATAAAAAGTTGAATGAACTTGATGTCACCTTCCCTAGACACAGAGGCCCCCTGTTTGCTCCCTTATATGCTTTCTTTTTTTAGCCAATTATGGCTAAGCTCTAAATCTCTTTATTTACTTCTTCCATTTAGGTCTCAGTTTTCTGAAATATCTTTTTTTTTTTTATCTTTAATATTCTTTTTTATTTAAAGATTTATTTTTTAAAATTTATTTCTTCTCCTTCGCCCCCCGTTCTCCCCTCCCCCATTACGCCCATTTTCTGCTCTCTGTGTCCATTCGCTGTGTGTTCTTCTGTGTCTGCTTGTATTCTCATTAGGTGCCTCCGGGAACCAATCCTGGGACCTTCTGGAGTGGGAAAGAGGCGATTACTCTCTTGCACCACCTCAACTCCCTGTTATGCTACATTTTATTTTCTCTTCTCTGTGTCTCTTGTTGCATCATCTTGCTGTGCCAGCTCTTAGTGTCGGCCGGTACTCCTGCGTGGGGTGGCATTCCAGTGTGGACTGGCACTCAGCATGGGCCAGCTCGCCGTGTGGGTCAGCTTGCCGTCACCAGGAGGCCCTGGGCATTGACCCTGGACCTCCTGTATGGTAGACGGGAGCCCAATTGGTTGACCCACATTCATTTCCCTCTTTAATATTCTTTTTTAGTTACTGTCCAAGTTTCTTATCTCTCTCTCCAGCTCTACTTGGCATATCTTGCCTTGTTTTTTATTTTATTTTTTTTTATTTCTAGTAAAAATATTCAGGTTTATGAAAACAGTTATCTTTTCTTTTAGTTGCTTTGGTCTTCAGATAAAATAAGTCTGTATTTTTGAAATATTATAAGGATGGGAATATTTGTTCTATAGCTTTAAATTTAGAACTGACATAATTTTATGCTTGTGTTCTTATACTATTCTTAAAATATTTGAATTTTATCTTCATTAGTTCTAGAGAGTGATTTTAACTTTTCTTAAGCACTATCTTATTTTGAAATGATTTAGGTTTACATTTATATATTTCAAAGTTTAAGACCCTCAACTCTAATGCTTCTTACACAAATGAAAGTGCTTCAATACTTTATGGGTCATCTCCTCCTTCCCACATCTGCTTTTTCTCAAAGGGCTGAATTCCTGAGCAACCCTACCCTAGGTTGGGTGCTGTGCTGATACCAACTTTCTAAACAGAGTTCTTATAGTGACTTTTTTTTTTGTTACAAAATACTGTCATCTAAATCATATAATTAAAAAAAGAAATATATATATTTAGTTATTCTTAGCAAAATATCTTAAAGTTACCCTTAATTATTATTATAATCTTTTTTTTTTTTAAGCAGCTGATGTACCATTAGAAAAAGATCTTAATAAAGTCCTTCAGCTTTTGGAGCCACAAATTTCCTTTTTAGAAGACCTAACGAAAATGGGAGGAGCAATGCGATCTGTTCTTACTCAGGTTTTGACAAATCAACAAAACTACAAAGATCTGACTTCTGGTGAGTAAAATATTAGAATAGAAAAAGGTTACTCTACTTATATTACTGTAATCATAAGAAGTTTACTTTAGAACTTAAAGTAAAAGGTAGATTTTTTCATAGAATGCTAAAGCTGGAAGTTATTGAGAAAACTTATTTTTTAGACAAAGAAAGTGAGCTCAGAAAATTTAAATGTCCTGTTTAAGACCTCACAACCAATTTATGGTGGAGTTGGGACTAGAACCCAGGTCTCCTAATTTAGTCTGACATTGTAGTGTGACATATTCATATTATATTCCCTCCCCAGTATTAACAACCACCTGTCTTCAGTTTTGATATTCTAAACATTTGGGTTGTATGATAGGCTTTTATAATGATAACAATGGTAAGTTATAAAACTTAGTATTGTGTGCTCATGATTTACCATTATATTAATGCTTTAGTGTTTACACCTTTAGTTTTCACACCTCAAATTTATGGTACCAAAAAATATATCAATTATTTTAAAATCTTGCTATAGCTATTTTAAAGTGCTCTTTTGCTGGACTATAAGTAGCATGTTTTGAAAATTGAAGTTCAGCATGTGCTTTCAGAGCAGTGAAATTTTTATGTGTACTGTTAACCATGCATTATTTTGAGATAGTCTTATCTGGTATATTTATTTCTTCAGCAAGTACTTATTAAACAAACCACTATGTACTTGGCTCTTCGGTAGGTCCTGGCAGTTAGGATGGGGATGATAGGCAGTATACTAGGTAATTCTGACCCTGCCTTTATAAAGCTTATGGTCTAGGAAGTAAGATGACAGTAATAAAACCCCCAAATCAAAATATTTTATATTATATATTGTAGTAAATGCTGTGAAAGTATAGGATAAGTGGTTATAAACAAGAGTCCTAATTTCATTGGGGAAGGAGGTGGGAAGCTTTGCTGAGGAAATGATATTTAAAGTGAAACCTAAAGGTTGAGAAGAAGTCATTTATTTTTATTTCTTTGAGAGGAAGTCATTCAGCTGGAGAGGAATTGAGTGAGAATGAGTGGAGTTAGATTCTAGACAGGGGAGAAATCTTCTACTTCTGGCTCCTGGACTAGCCCTTCTATCATAAACAACATAAAATTGGACAAACTGTGAGATCTGTTTTCAGGCATTTGCACCATCCAGCATAAGACTATAAACCCTTGAGAGAAGAGAAAGTTGTAGGATGAGTCCATGATTGCTCTGGCTCTTGGTCTGGTAGCAACTTCCAGATTGTAATGTGGCAAGCTGTCATCTAAGCATGGTGGTTCTGCTGAGCTAAGGAGACAGAGATCACAGTTTGGGGCAGCTGAAGCAGTTGGAATTTGTGGTATCTGTGGGGCAGAACACCAAGGGGTGGTGGAGCAGTTATGTGGAGGACCCCTGAAAGTCCCTGGCTAAGTACTGGAATACATATGCACAGCATGTGACTTCTATGGGGTTAAAAGCAGAGCAGAGACATTAAAGGTTGAGCAGTGTTAGGGAGCATTGGAGTTTTAGCCCAGGCAGATTGGAGGGACCTTGTTAATACCCGAGTCATCTAGTTTCAACACAAGAAGGTCAAACCTTAGGAAAATCATCAAGCCTTAGAAAAAGGTCTACTCTAGACTAGCCTTAATCCCTGTCAGTATCTACAAGGGGGATACTGTTTGGAGGTGATTTCTGCCAATATATAAGGCCTTTGAAACACCTTCAGCTATCCACAGATCTGCCCCGAAAAAGTGTAAAGGCACGCCTTCATGAATTCTAGATGATCATTCTGTAATTGAACTGTGTCGTAGTACAAAACTAGTAATCTACAGAGGAAAACAACAAAATCCAAAGTCTTCTATAATGTGTCATTAGAATATCCATATTATGAAAATTACTAGATATGCAAGAAAATAAAATATTCTCTATAGTCAAGAAAAAGAACAGTCAGTAGTAATTGACCAGATGCTGAATTTAGCAGTTAAAGACATTAAAGCAATTATTATAAATATGGTCCAAAATTTAAAGGAAAATATATTCAAAGAATAAAAGGAAAATACAATAAATGAGTTAATAAAGAGAAAAATCTTCACAAAGAAATGTAAATAATAAAAAAAGGCAAAAGGAAATTCTAGAACTGAAAGTTATAGTTAAGTACAGTAAATGAGTTGAAAATTTCATTGGATGGGTCTAGGAGCTGATTGGAGGTAGTAGAAGAAAGAGTTAATGATTTTCTGCATTCTTCAGTTATTCAATCTAGGAACAGAGGACAATGATGAAAGAAAATACAACAGTGCCTCAGATACCTATTAGGCAGTATCAGATGATTTAACATATATGTAATTGGAATTCCAGAAGGACAGGAGAGGAGAGCTGGAATGGGGTAGAATAAAATATTTGAAGAAATACTTAAATTTTCCAAATTGGATGAAAAATTTTGAGTTAGAGATCCAAACAGGATTAATACAAAGTATACCACAGTTAGGCACCTCATAGATTTCAGGCAGAAGCACTAGATATGTGAGAGTATTTATAGGTGAGAATGAACTTATTTTACTGTAAGTGACTGAGAGAAAGCTAGGGTGGTTGAAGTGAAATGAATATAGGAAGTTAGTGGCACAAATAAAACTACTACATTAGACTAAATCTAAATCAAGCAGGTCCTTACAGACCATATAAGATTTTATGTCATCCTGAATGTAGTACTAAGTCATAGAACCATTTTAGCTGAAGACTGACTTGATCAGACATGTGTTTTAAAAATATGAGTTGTTTTGTTAAGAATAGGTTGGAATGGACAAGAAAAGAACCTGAAGTGTGGCAGTATCTGAGGAAGGGGGGAGTGTTGGAGTTCTTTGTTTGGGTTGATATTATTTTTGCAGCTGTCGTTTAAGTTTGAAATTATTTGAAAATAAAAAGTTTGAAGTGCCCCCCCAAATATATTTATATATTTATATATCTTTGGAGTGATTTGTAGTAATTGTCCTCTTTTATTTCTTTAATTAAAAAATTCTAGTTTCTTGAAATAAAAAAACCAAAAATCCTTACCTAACTTTTGGTGGCTGGAATACTTAAAAATCCCATTAGATTTTGATTCAGAAGTTTGAGATTTGTAGTCTATCTTGACTTCTACTGTGTTTGTTTACTCACTGATTAGCCATTTTATTATTGAGACTCGTTTCTTTACTTACAAAAATGGTGATTATACTTTCTCTCAGGGTTGTTGTGAGAGGTCAACAAAATATATTTTATTAATTAAAAAGTGTTACACAATTTTATCTATCATGATTAAGGTAAATACATGGCTTTTATTATTTAAGAGTCATTCATTTCTCATAATATGGGAGAAATGGAAAGTGTGAGAGCTGGAATTTTGTTTTTTTTCCTTCATAAATTAATCATGGTTTTAAATATTGGACTTAAATTGATGGGAACTTCAAAGGGCAGTTTTTTTCCCCCCCTTCAAATCAGCTCAGACAGACTTGAAATTTAAAAAAAAAATATTTTTAATAAACTTTGTTTTTAGAGAAGTTTTGGATTTGCAGAAAAATTACACCAAAATTATAGAGGATTTCCATATAACCACCCCCTACACACCCACACACATAGTTTCTCCTGTTATTAACATCTTAACTGTAGTGTGGTACATTTGTTACAATTGATGAACCAACACTGAAGCATTGCTACTAAACAAAGTTCTATAATTTACATTATGGTTTATACTTTGTGCCGTCCAAAGTTTTATAGGCTTTGACAAATGTGTAATGTCATGTACCTGTCATTGCAGTATCATATAGAACAATTTACTGCCCTAAATATGTCATGTGTTCTAACTGTTCATCCCTTTCCTCCCTTCTGAACCCCTGACAACCACTACGTTTATATCAATGTTATAAGTTATTCTGTGTTAACTACAATAACAATAAATCTACTTTGGTTTGTTGTTACACTTCTCCCTTATGTTTATTCATTGCTCGGTATTGAGGGATTTGGGATGATGTCTGCTCTGATTGCTTCTTTCTGAGAGGGATCTTAGATATTATAAGGCAGTGGAAAGAAATTGTTTTGCTTGCAGTTGTAGATACTCCTTGTTTTTTTTGGATGGGACTTGTCCATCATCATCGTTTTGTCAGTTCAAGCAAGCCTAAAGAACTGGATGGTATGAGTTGGTCGCAGTTCTGCTGGGATTCAGGGGTTAACTGGCATATGAACCATCCAAAGCTTTAAGTCTCTGAGAGAGATGTTTAATGGGTATATTGTAAATTATAGGCTCAAATAAAAGGAGTAGAAGATTTATGAGTAGGGGAATTATAAATGAGTATAACTATGTTGTATTGGGGAAGTAGATTATCATATATTCCCAAATAGGGCCTTCTGAGGTGGTGTTGATTTCATGGGACTTTGCACCACCTTTGGTTTCTGGATATCCCCAGAGCCCTTGGGAGCACTCTTTTTTTTTTTTTTTTTTTTAAAGATTTATTTATTTACTTTTCCCCCTACCCCTCCTTCCACCCTGCTGTTTTTGCTGTCTGTGTTGTCTTCTCATTTTCTGTCCTCTAGGGTACACCAGGATTCAATCCTGGAGACCTCTGATGGGGAGAGAGGTTCCCTGTCAGTTGCGCCACCTCAGTTCCTGGTTCCTGATGTGCTTCACCTTGACTACCCCCCTTGTCTCTCTTTTGATGTGTCATCATCTTGCTGCGTGACTCACTTGCGTGGAGCACTGGCTCACCACGCAGGCACTTGCATAGGCACTGGCTAACCATGTGGGCACTGACTTGCTGTGCAGGCATGTTTTCTCTTCTCTTTCACCATGAGGCCCAAGGGATTGAACCCAGGCCCTCCCATATGATAGGTGGAAGCTCTGTCAGTTGAGCTTGGGAGCACTCTTGTTGGAGACTTTATTTACTGTGACAGTGAAATCTGCTTGAGACCTTCATAAGGGTAACCTCCAGGGTGACCTCCTGACTCTGAAAAAAATTTTTTAAACTGTTCTTTTGCATTTATTGAGGCGAACAAAGAGAGGAAACACAGAAAAGCTCAGCAAAACTAAAGAAACTAATTTATGTATTTAAATAATCAAAGAGATTGAGACCTTAAGATATGTAATCTGCTTAACAGGTAATTTGGTAATTTGGCTGTTAGAGAGTAATTTTTTTCTTTCAATGAACTCTCAAATAACAATCTGTTTATTTTCTTTTATTGTTCACTCCTCCATAGTAACTTAAAAAACAAAACATAAGAAATATTAACAATAATGAATAAGCTGGAATTCCAAAATGAAATTTCTAGGATTGTTTAATTGTAGAATCTACCTCATCAGTATTTTTTGGAATAGCTTCATATCAACTGATAACTCTGTACAAATTGTCCTTTTAATTCCTTAAGTGTGATAATCAAAATCTTATTTAAAACAGGAATGAAAAGTAACCTCGTTTGTAATATTTGAATCTTTTATTAATGATCTTTTCCTAAGAGCTTTAAAATTGCCATTAGAGAAGAGTTATAATTTTAAATATTTAAAGTTTTTGAGCCTTTATTTGTGCTGTTTTATCTGTCTAAAATGATCTTGACAACTTTCTGCACTGTGCTAAGTCCTATTTATCTTTGAAAATCCTATTCAGGCACTATATCCTCCAGGAAGCCTTTCTTAAAATTAAGCACTCTTTGGCCAAGTCTGCCTACTCCATTTTAGGAGAGCACAGATTGTCAAACCAAATGGTGAAGTCTGCTACATAATTGTCATCTACCATATTATTTGTCTGCCTTTCTTTGCCACTAAATTTACAATTTTTTGATAGCTGGGATTGTGCCCTATTAATTTGCACCCTCTGTTCCTTGCATAGAATCTGTGGCATATTTTAGATGCTCAACTATTTAGTAAACTTTGCTATTTGTTATAAACATGCTGTGCATTCTGGGACTGTTAATGCCAAACATAAGCACCAAAATATTATCTGAAGCCATTTTATGTTATTCTTCTTGGGTTCTTCCTCCACTAGAATATTCAAGGACTAACATTGAGTTGCTGTTTTTGTACACAAATATACACACATGCATATTAGTTAATGAGATAATTGTACTTAGATTTTGAATGAATTTTTTTTCTGGTTTTTAAATTTTAAAAAATATTAGGTCTTGGAGAAAATGCCTGTGCAAAGAAAAGTCATGAAAAGTATCTTATTGCTTTGAAGAGCTCTGGACTTACATATCCTGAGGATAAACTTGTCTATGGTATGCAGGAGCCATCTGCTGGCACTAGCACTCTGGCAGTTCAAGGTTTGTCTAAATATTTAACAACAATGACATTTATATATATATATATAAATCTTCACACTTTACTCATTACCAAAGAACAGTGTTATTTTTTGTAAGTAGAAAAGTAAAGAATGCTAATTTAGTGGCAAGAAAGAATAGGTAGCCAGAGAATGGAATTGCAGTTTTCTTAGTTGGAATTTTTTTTTTCCTTAGTTGGAATTTGATTAGTTTAATAAAGCTCTTGTGACTCATGAAAAATGTAGCAATTTGATCTTTGTATGTCTCAAATTAATTTAAGAATAAAGTAATATGTATCAACTATGAAAGATAACTTTAATTTTTCCCCCTCTCCAAAGGTTTTGCAGGTGCAACAGGAACATTGGGACAAGTTGATTCTTCAGATGAGGTGAGATTTAAAGTTAAAAAACAATTTTTTTTAAAAATAGAATTAAAAACTTTTAGGTTTGTGGATATCTGGTTTAAGCTTCTCAATTTATAGACAAAGAAACTGAAGCTCAGAGTGGAATAATTTAACCAAGACCACACAATTATTTAGTAATAGAACAGGGACTAGATTTTTACTTCTCATTTATGATTCCTTTCTCTTATCATAATTAAAGAATAGGAGCAGAAAGATAGGGTTTTTCTGCTAGGAAGGTATCACCAAGTTTATCCAAATAATTGTCGTGTGTACAATAGAATTATTAAAAAAGTGTAGCTAATTCTAGAATAATTTACTAAAAGAATATGAAATGTAACTGCTTATCCAATATCTGCTTATCCAATATCATTAAAATTAGATCTTATATGCCAGGATTATTTAAAAAAAAAGCGATGTATGAGAAATAGACTGTGAATTTGAAATTTCAATTTTTATGGTATTAATAATGTTTATAATAAACTCTTTATAACATTCCTGTGTTTTGGTCAATGTACAATTTTTAACAAAAATTGCTTTTTGTATTTGCTTGTAATCTTGATACTTATAAAATTGAAATTTCATAATTCAACATTTGATAACTGAAAATTTTAAAATAAAATTGTGCCACATTTAAATATAATATATATATATATTTTTGAAAATCCTTTTTGATTTGATAACATAGTATGAAATAGGCCAAATATCCTCCTCTTGGAAATAAGTTATGAAAGTCTTCTAGTTGATTTAATGCCTTAAAATTTAACTTCAGTTCTTTTTTGGAATATACCTAGGAGTGAAATTGCTGGGTCATATGGTAATTCTATGTTTAACTTTTTGAGGATTCCCTGAATTGTTTTCCAGAGTTGGCTGAATGATTTTACATTCCTACCCAGATTATCTTTTAAATTTCCAATGGAGACTTTAATTGTACATAACTACTTTGCAGCAATACCGTATTTTATGATTGGGTCTTAGGAGAATTTTTTATTGGGAGGGAGGCTTCTGAATCTCTTATAGAAGTAATTTCTAAGGGGATAGCAGAGATTTTGAAATATGGCCCCTTCTTTGTTCATTTCCTTTGCTTCTAATCTGTCCTCCTTAGGACTTGTCTTCTGAGCCTTGCATCTTCTGTTCCCCTTAGATTCTTTTTTTTTAGCAAATTCTGAGTGTAATATGTTTTATATAATAATTTGTTCTCTAATTAAGATCATTTCATAGTGTGAGTATCATAGTAAATACTTTTGATTGTGATAATCTTAAAATACTTTATTTCAGGTCCTGTCCTTGTAATACATATATTTGTAATAGTACCAGAGACCCATGCTTTATTTTGTATTTGCCTTATATATATTCAAAAGTAGTTTGACTTTTTAACTTTTAAATCATAATTTGTAATTAAGCTGTTAGTCTGTTTACACTTTTGTAGTTTATATATATATCACATTTTCTAATGTGGATAAAAATGGAGTCATTTGGGTATTTGAAGGCTTAAGAATTTGAAGTAGAGTTGTTTAGCTAGAAGTAGATTTACGGGCTATCTATTTTAGTTTATCTTTTTTTTTTTTTAATTAATTAATTTATTTAATCTCGCCCCCCCTCCCCTGGTTGCCTGTTCTCTGTGTCTATTTGCTGCGTCTTGTTTCTTTGTCCGCTTCTGTTGTCGTCAGCGGCACGGGAAGTGTGGGCAGCGCCATTCCTGGGCAGGCTGCACTTTCTTTCGTGCTGGGTGGCTCTCCTTACGGGCGCACTCCTTGCGCGTGGGGCTCCCCTACGTGGGGGACACCCTTGCGTGGCAGGGCACTCCTTGCGCGCATCAGCACTGCGCGTGGGCCAGCTCCACACGGGCCAAGGAGGCCCAGGGTTTGAACTGCGGACCTCCCATGTGGTAGACGGATGCCCTAAACACTGGGCCAAGTCCGTTTCCCTACTTTAGTTTATCTTTGAAATACACTTTAGAAGCATCATTTTATTTCCTTTTACTACACAGTTAATTCTTTAGTTTCCCAATATAGTATGTATAGTGGAAAGAAATTGAGCATTAGATTTAGGCAGAGCTGAGTTTGAATTTTTGGCTCATAATATCCCTGTATTTTTCGGCAGGTTACTTAACTTCTGAATTTCAATTTCTTAATGGAAAGTGATGATAATTCTAATGTTAGGGTTAAATGGGATACCATATATAAAGTATCTATCATGGACCAGGTACAAACTAGTGCTTTATGTGTAGAAGGGGTTGTTGAGCTACCATAGGTCATACCATAGAAATGCCTGCTATTCTTTCCAGAGGAAATATTTTACTAAGGTATGGTTTAAAAGCAATCAAGCTTATCTTTTTTTTTTTTTAAAGATTTATTTTATTTACTTCTTTTCCCTTCAACCCCCCCACCCCCCGTTGTCTGCTCTCTTTGTCCATTCACTGTGTGTTCTTCTGCATCTGTTTGCATTATCAGGCAGCACTGGGAAACTGCATCTCTTTTTTGTTGCGTCATCTTGCTGCATCAGCTCTCCATGTGTGCGGTGCCACTCCTGGTTGGGCTGTGCTTTTTTTATGCAGGGCGGCTCTCCTTGTGGGGCGCACACCTTGTGTGTGGGGTCCCCCTACACAGGGGCACTCTGCGTGGCATGGCACTCCTTGCGTGTGGTAGCCCTGCACATGGGCCAGCTTAGCACATAGGTTAGGAGGCCCTGGGGATCGAACCTTGGACTCTCCATATGGTAGACCCTCTATCAGTTGACCCATGTCTGCTTCCCTCAAGCTTATCTTAAAAGATTACCTATGGAGAGTGGATGTGGCACAAGCAGTTGGGCTCCTGCTTATCACATGGGATGTCCCTGGTTTGGTTCCTGGTGCCTCCTAAAGAAGACAGTGAGCTGGCATGACAGGCAGGTGTGGCAAGCTGACTCATCAAGAGAAACATAACGAGAGACACAACAAAGCAGGGAACAGAGGTTTCTGGTGCCTTCTGAGGAAGATGAGCAGGACAGCAGCTGATGTAACAAGATGATTCAACAAGAGACACAAGGGGAAATACATAATAAGAGACCCAACAAGGCAGGGAATGGAGGTGGCTTATGTGATGGGGCGACTTGCTCCCACATTGGAGATCCTGGGTTCGGTTCCCAATACCTCCCAAAGAAACAAGGAAGATCAACAGACACAACAAGAGCAAAACAACAAGGGGGTGGGGAGAAATAAATAAATAAACCTTGAAAAAAATACAGATTATGTAAGTATTACATGAATATAATGTAGTTGTTTTGTCAGAAAATTCAGATAAAATAAAACTCCCCTGTTTACTTACCCTTCCTAATACCAGTTCCTCCTCATGGAAATTATAGTTAATTGTTTGGATGTCTTTGACAGACCCTTTTCTGTGTAGTTAAATAACTGTGTGTTTATAGAAATATTGTGTGTGTGTGTAAGAGAGATTAAATTAAAAAGGTAAATTATTTTGTGACCTACTTTTATTTACCCTGTAATATGTCATGCATATTTGTCAGTGCTCTGTTTTTTCTGTCTATACTACTCTTCTGTCTATACAACTATAGTATTCTGAAATATGAATAAACTAGTTTATCCTATCATTTCCTTGATTTCCAGTTTTTAAATTTTAAGATATACACTTACATTTCTTTTTGTGCAAATGTGCTAATAATTCTATGAGATGTGGAACTGCTAGGTTGCAGGGTATGCATATCTTAAATTTTAATAGATTATATTTCTTTCAGATTATAAAAATCACACACATATACATATTTAAGGTGAAAAGTAAGGAAAGTGTAAAGATAAGACCATAATGCAGAACCAATCATAGAAGAGGTTTATTGATTAAATTAGTGAAGTTTCTGTTTGAAGATTGTGATCATAGATAATTTTTAACACAAAATATGTATTCATTTATGTTTTAATGTATGTACTGTAAGGTCTTTGCTTTTTGATTCTAAATGCATTTTAAAATCTTGAGTTGGAAATGAAAGTCATGTAATATATCAAAAAGCAAAAGCAACAATTCAGCAGTGGTAATTTGAAGATTATAAAAATTATGAATGCTAATGCTAAAAGGGACTCCTTAAAGTTCATTTTTTCCTAATTTCATCATTTATTAATGAGGAAGCTAAATTCCATAGAATTAACTGATTTACTGTTTTAAACATCTAGCTATTGCTGGAGTTGGAATTGGACACAAGGTCTCATATCTCCTGGTCTAGTAGTCTTTTTATGAAGTGGGTAAATGGTAAACCAGTGTTCGCATTACTTTTGCTGTTTAGAAAATTAGTCCAAACTTTGTCACTTAAAATAATAATTTTATTTTGCTCATGATTCTATGGGAAGGCGAGCTGGGCAGTTATATGGGTTATTTCATGTGGCTGCAGCTAATTGTTGGCTAGGGCTGCAATTATTTGAAGGCTCAATTGGGTGGGCATTTAAGTTGACTTACTCATTGGTCTGTTAGTTGTTGCTGGCTGTCCACTGGAATCTCAGCTGGCCAGTGACGAGGATACTTACCTATGACCTCTTCAGCGTGGTGGTCTCAAGGTTGTTGGACTTCTTTTATTAGGGGTTCTTAACCCTTTTTTGTTCCGTAGATCCCTTTGCCTTTCAGATGAAATGAATACTACTGTAATTTATTTAATGCATACATTCATAAATGAAGGAAATGCTAGATTTCAGTTAAAGGTCAGAGAAAATAAAGATAAGTTGATTTTTTTCAATTCAAGCTCGTGGATCCCCCTGAAATCTTTCCATGGACCCCTGGTTAAGAACCCCTGTCTTACATGGTGGATGTCTTTTCTGAGTGAGCAGTCCAAGAGCAGAAACTGTAGAGTCTTTTATGAACTAGCCTTGGAAGTTACATAGTTTTTGCTTCTACTGCATTTTTTAGATATATAAGTGAGTTAAGGTAGGCTCATATTCAACAGGAGGGAACACAGATACCGTTTTCCAAAAAGTATTTGTGGACTTGTTTTAAAATTGCTATAATCAGGGTGTGGCACCAGCCATTTTTTCCCCTGGACTCTCTCTATATCCAGCTAGTGATTATAGTTAAGTAACATACCAAGAATTGATTACAGATTTTTTCCTCATTCATTTCATTGGCATATGCATATTTGAGAAAAACTTTAACATGATAATGAAGTACCACTGTAGCCAGATGGCTGTTTTTTCAGGGAAATAAATAGGACTTCAGGGTTTTAATTAAGCCAATTTAGAACTATTTCTTGAAAGTATCTGGAATGTCCCAGTCTGGTCCCTCTTCATTGATGACCTGGGCCATCACCTCCTCTTTCTTTATAATCTTTTGTTGAAACCTGATATTTTGATATTTTAGTGTGTTATCGCTGTAATTTAGAATCTGAGGCATCTGTTCCATAAGCTTGTATCAAGCTAGTGTTATGATAGATGCTGAGACCAGCTCAGCAATAGGTTTGCACAAAGGGAAGGTGACGCAGAAGTGAAGAAATAAAAGGGCAGAAAGAAAGACACAAGAGAGAAAATAAAGATGGGACCAGGGGACTCAACAGCTTTTGGAACTGAGAGCCTCGACTCTAGTTTCCACATCGTATTTGTTAGAAATTACAAAGCAGTAGTTATTTATGTTTACTTTCAAGACTGCTTGTTATTAAAGCTGCAACACCTGCAATGCTAGGGAACAGACCATACAAAGTTTGAATACTTCCTCACGCAAACAGTTTTTGTGCTGACCAGACAGCATTCCATCTAGTCAAGGCTGGTGTTCCTAAGCCCACACTTGTTATCTGTGTTATGGAAATGTTTGAACTTCAAGCCAGATTCCCACACTCAAATTCAAGCTATTTTCCCACAGACAGAGATTTCTTTTGAATGCCAGGACAACAAAAAGACAAAACAAAACAAAAAACAAAAAGGAGAAAAAGAAAACACCTTTCTCAGTCTTTGCAGATTGACCTGTGTGAGTGTTGTTCTTCAGAACTTACTCATATAATGAGCTTGGAGAATAGTCCCAGGCCAAAGCATAGGGGTTCCTGATCTTTTCTGCTCATGCAACCTGTCATTGGCATGTACTTGTGGCCCTGGGAATTACTCCTTTTACATGGATTGAATGTCCTTTCTTCCCTATGAAACAGTTTTCTTATGGTCCTGGGCATTGTGCTGTATGTCCTATGGCTAACAATCCCTTGTCCCAGGCAGCTACTTGACTGCTTTTCCACAGTGTTCTATAGGAGAGCTCTGTGAGCTACTTTCTACATGGAGGTCAAATTCTGGGATGGTGAGTGCCTCTCCACAAGTAGACATTGGGACAGATATACATGCTCCAGACATACATAGACCCAGGAACAAGAACCAAGGATCCACACTGAGAGCACAGGTTGGCCCTACACTAAGCCAGTAAGGGCTGCCAGGAGATCCTGCTGCTTTAAGTTGGTCTTTTCCTTGATATGGCACTTGCTCTGTTACTGTAATCCTTTAACTGTTTCCCTGAGCTTTGGGAAAGATGTTTCTGACAGTTCTTGCTGGTTATTCAGGGCTTCTGTAGGAGGATGGAGCCCTGAAGTTTGTCTCTGCCATCTTGATCAAGGCCCAAAGTATACTTTAGAATTTAATTTATAATGAAACTATAAAATTACTGCGACTTTTCTGCCAGTCTCTTCTTTGGGTCTTCTGTCATATTTTATTCTACTTTTGTTTCTTAATGGGAAACATTTTATCAGAACTTGTACCCCCCTGCCCCGGAAAAAAAATTCATTTGGGGATTAGCATCATAAGCAAGAAGCAAGTTAATTGAGTCTTGAGGTCAGTTATTGAGAGAGAAAATGAAAATGTCCACCATCCACTTAAAAAATAATGACATGAGTATTTTAAATTTTTTTATTTTTATATTTGTATTGTGCTTTTGTTCTTTTCAAAGCATATTTCCATGCATTGCTTAAAATGATTAAAAATGTAAGAAGTAGTTTTGTAAAAGATAGAATGGATAGGTGAAGGATAAAGGGGATGAAGGAATAAGACAGAAGGAAAACAGTATGAGAGGAAGAGTACACAGGAGCTGAAGTTCTTGAAGAAAAACTTAATGCCATTTCCCAATTTCTTTAAGGCTTTTAATGCTATGTTGCATATTTTTGCAACAGTAGGTAAAAGAGTCTATATTCTTTAGTATTTATATTTGATATTTAAATGAATAGTTGACTATGACTTGAAGATTGGTGTTTTTACATGCTTCTACACGCCTATGGGATAATCAAGTAAACCCTTTTCATGATGTCGTTTTTGTAGTTGAACAAATTATATATATATAAAGAAAGACAGGAAAAGAAAAGTGTAGTGACATATCAATTCATATGGTAAAAAGCGAATGGTAACAATTAAAAAATGCTTCAAGTTAGATTTAGAATTGGAAAAGAAACCTTAGAGGTAATATAATTCAACGACTTCATTTTAAAAATAAAGAAACAGATATAAAACAATAACAGTGGCAAGATTTATTTCTGTTTTCAAGTAGTTTTATTTGATTGAATATGTGTATTACTACATTTTATTCATACAAGTTGTGTCAGATATTTGTCCCACTTTCCCTGCAGAAACAGAATATTATGTACTCAGCAGCGCTAATTTATACACATGACATTCTTCATACTATTATTTCTTATTCTTTTTATGTGTAGTTAATATAAAGTCTAGAAAGTGTTGCATTATATGGAACAAAAAGGAAGTAAAATAAGAGCATAGCCTAATTTTTTTTTAAATTAGAGAAGTTGTGGGTTTACAGGAAAACCAGGCATAAAATACAGGGTTTCCATATACCACCCTATTATTAAGACCTTGCATTAATCAACTGATGAAAGCATATATATTGTAATTTTGAGGTATTTTTAAAATTAAAATTTATTTTTATTCCTTTTCTGTTGAAATTTATAACCATCAGATAATTCAGTTCAAAAAGTTTTTATCTAGTATTATATGTAACTGGCCCTAATTGGAGAGTTTTTCAGCAGAAATAGGGTCTTAGAGATAAACTTAGTTTTTCAAGGGGAAATTATATTACTGTGGATTACCACAACCAATATCCATTTATCTGCATGTAATGTTTGGTATAAACCAGATTGTTTTCTGTGATTTTGAGGTGCATAGCTGTTAGACAAGAGAAATAATTTAAAACACTTCCCACCCTGTGAAAATATAAAAATATGATGTTCATTGTGAAAAAATTGAAAACTTGAAAAAATGCAAAGGAAGCATTTGCCTTCAGCTCTACCATCAGAGATAATGTTACATTGTTTATTAAATTGCTTATGGTTTATTAATTGGGAAGTAATCACTTAAAATAGTTACTGTGTAGACATGCTTTGAATATTCTTGCCTTTATTTGGGGCATAATCCAAATGAACAGTTAGAAGTAATATGTGAAAACTTGTGACAAAAACAGGATAACTGAAATTAAATTCAGAGACACTTTACATAAATCAATAGGTGAAAGAAAAAAATAAATTTTTTTTGGGGGGGATAAGATTTAATTCTATTTTATTAGGTATAATAAATTATATTAATAATGAGGAATGGAGTGTGGAATCATGTAAACTTTTGGTGCAAAGGAGCATGGAAATATCTAATGTCTTTTTTTTATGCTATAGGATCTGATTTAATAACATTACTGGTAATTACTAGGGAACTTATCTACTTAATGGGGCAACTTGTTCCTTTGCTTGCTAGCTCAAATTCTTCTCAGTGTTGTGTTACATATTGTAATTTTCACATATTCTTATTTTGTCCTGTAGAATTCTTTTCACTTCCATATGAAATCCCTTAAAATATTTACCTTTCGTTTTTTAATATTCACTGTTGTACATAGCTCTTTGACCTGATTGCTCCTTTTTAAAAATCTGTGATCTGATTCAGTGCACAGTGATGGGACACCTTTTGCTAAGTATATTGTGGTTTAATTAGGACCCAAGGCTTTTTGTTAGCTTTTTAGCAGCTGTTCTAGATTTTGGTGGGAGCCCCCACTTGTCAGCTGTGAATTTGGAAGGGAAAAAAATGTCCAGGTTTTTTTTTCCCCTTCCAAATTTACAGCTGACAAGTTAGTCTCTCCCTGCTTTGTACTTGTAGAGTTAATGAAGCAAGCAATTTTAAATTACAGTGGCTTATAATTTTAAATTTCAGCTTTTTCCTTCTAGTCTCTCAAAATACCGTCTGGATTTTATTTTTATAACCTGATATGTTAAATGTGTCTTCTAGCTCTCTATATTTTGTATCTATTTTATTTTATTTTTTTGTATAATTTTAGCCAACTGTGAAAATACTGTGGAGTTCACAGTATTTTCATCTCTCTTTTTTGTAAATCCATCAAAGAAAGAAAGATTAATATGGATTGATTTATTCTAGGTGAATTTTTGGGGACTTTGCCAATCATGGTAGGCAAGTGTTAAGAAATCATCTGTAAGTTTTGGAGATCTGTTTTTGAAACTATTTTTCTTGGGTCTTCTTGTCTCATTTTAGACCAATGTCCTTATTTTGTGCCTGAAATACATGTGACAGTGGTGCCTACTCCCTTGCTGAGATTAGTTAAGGTCTTCTTATTTATTTTTTTAAAAAGGATATTTAGATTATGTAAATGTTACATAGAAAATATAGGGGATTCCTATATGCTCCACTTCCCACATTGCCCATATTTACCCACATTAACAACATCCTTAATTAGTGTGTACATTCATTGCAATTGATGAGCACATTTTGGAGCATTGCCACTAAGCATGGATTATAGTTTACATTGTAGTTTACACTCTTGCCCACACAGTTCTGTAGATTATGGCAAGATATGTGTTGGCCTATATCTCTTGTTGCAGTGTCATTCAGGACAATTCCCAAGTCTCAAAAATGCCCCCAAATTACATTCGTTTTCCCTCTCCCTCATCTCAGATCCTCCAGTGACCACTGCCTCCACATCAATGATATAAGTTCTTCCATTACTAGAATCACAGTAAGTCTATAGTAGAATACCAGTAAATCCACTCTAGACCATAGTTCATTCCCCAATCCTGAGGATTCTGGGATGGTGATACCCACTCTACCTCTAATTGAGAAGGGGCCTCATTACCATATGGCCAGTGGATGGGACTCTCTTGCTTGCAGTTGTAGACTCTCTGGGTTCCTTGTTATGGTTGTTATCCATTATCACCTCCTTGTTAGTTGTCCTGTGTGAGTCCAGTCAAGTGGAGAGTAGGTATTGCAACTCTGCTGAGGCTCTGGGCCCAACTGGCACATGAGCAGCCTTCCTTTCTGTGATAATCTGTTCTTCCACCACTTTCTTTAGCTTCTTTGTGAATTCAATGCTATTTTTATAAGGTTAGGAAATTTTTTATTTGAGCATTTTAGAATGTTTGAGACTTCATTAGAAGCACAGCTTAAATTTAAAAGTTCTTGTATTTTAATGGTAAAGCTATTTCACTATGTATTTTAATTAAAATTAGCAACATTTTATTAAGGTATTTATTCATTATGATATGTATTATTTAAGGTGTTTTATTACAGCAAGTATGTAAAAAATAAGACATGTTGGTTAATATATAAAAATGTATATATTATAATTTATAAGCATGTTTATACTTACATAAAATTTATGTTTATGACTGTAACTATATTTGATGCTAATTTTGTTTTCCTCCAGGAGGATCAGGATGGGAGTCAAGGTCTGGGCAAGCGAAAAAGGGTAAAACTAAGCAGTGGCACCAAAGGTATTTATATTCTGTTTTTTCTTGTATAAAAAGCTTCTAAAATACTTAATCAGTAAGAATATTTGATTGACTAGCCATGTTGACGTTGTAGCTGTTTAAGGGAAGAGTTATATTATTAGATTTGTTTAATGTCAGGGAAAGTGTTGTTAGAGGGTAGTAGTGAGGGACCTCAGAAGCAAATAAAGGGTAGCGGACTTGGCCCAATAGATAGGGCGTCTGCCTACCACATGGGAGGCTCACAGTTCAAACCCTGGGCCTCCTTGACTTGTGTGCAGCTGGCCCATGCGCAGTGCTGATGCGCGCAAGCAGTGCTCTGCCACACAGGGGTGTCCCCCGCATAGTGGAGCCCCATGAGCAAGGAGTGCGCCCTGTAAGGAGAGCTGCCCAGCGCAAAAGAAAGCACAGCCTGCCCAAGAATGGCACAGCACACATGGAGAGCTGACACAACAAGATGACTCAACAAAAAGAAACACAGATTCCCGGTGCTGCTGATAAGATAGAAGGGGTCACAGAAGAACACAGCGAATGGACACAGAGAGCAGACAACTGGGGAGGGGAGAGCAGACAACTTGGGGGGAGGGGGAAGGAGAGAGAAATAAATAAATGAATAAATTTTAAAAAAGCAAATAAACCCTTACTATTGAAATTTTGTTGTTTTCATAAAATATGCATGGTGTATTTTTAAAATTTATTGAAGTGTATCATTCATACATGAACATACATCAACAATAAATGTATAGTAAAAGTTGCGAACTTAGAAAAAAAATGTGCATATCATCGTACAGGGCTCCCATACATCACCCTACCACCAATACCTTGCATTGTTGTGAAATGTTTGTAATAAATTATGAAAGAGTTTCATCAAAGTATTACTACTAACTATAGTCCATATCTTACATTTGGTGTATGTTTTACCCAACTCACCCTATTATTTTTCCCATAAACCATACAGTTTATCTAAAGCATACAATAAAAAAATTTAATATAATCACAGTTGTGCATTAATCACTTTAATCAGTATTAGAACATTTTCATTACTCCAAAAACAACAACAACAAAAAATCCAAACCACTATCATACCCATATGATAATGTGACTAATTATAAATCCTATGATGTGCTTTCACCATTTCTATTCATTTCCAAACATCTACAAACTTTATACCAATTCTGCACAGATTAAATCTCAGCTTTCCATTCTCTAGCTGCATTCTGTTCTTTCGGTGACTTTTATTCTAGCTATTAACTACATGAGTTAGTTTATTATATTTAGTTCATAATAGTGAAATCATGCAATATTTGTCCTTTCGTGCCTGGTTTGCTTCACTCAACATAATGTTCTCCAGGTTCATCCATGTCATATGCTTCCCAACTTCCTTTCTTCTTACAGTTGAATAATATTCCATCATGTGAATATATGTTTGTCCATTCATCAGTTGATGGACACTGAGGTGGTTTCTGTGTTTTAGCAATTGTGAATAATGTTGCTATGAATGTAAGTTTGCAGATATCTGTTCATGTCACTACTCTCAGTTCTTCTGGGTATATACCTACTAGCAGTATTGCTGGGTCACATGGTAGATCTATATCTAACTTCCTTATAAAACACCAGACAGACTTCCACAGTAGCTGTAACACCTTCCCACAAACTGAATAAAGCATTTCTGTCTCTCCACATCCTTTCCAGCACTTGTAGTTTTCTGTTTTGTTAATAGTGGCCATTATAGTAGGTGTGAAATGATAGGTCATTGTAGTTTTGTTTTGCATTTTCCTAATAGTGCTTGATATTGAACATTTTTTCATGTGTTTTTTTGCTATTTGTATTTCTTCTTTAGAGAAATGTCTATTCAGATCTTTTGCCAAAATATGCATTATATTTGAGCCAGAAAAATGAAAAATAACTTTTTATTGATATGTTGATTTGAATATAAAGTTTTTGGTATAAAGTTTTAATATGGATTATGTATTTTTATATTCTGGGGTATATAATTTCTAGAGTGAAAAAAGATGAGCAAAGAAAAGATGGTGAGGGAGAGGGCATGAATGTATATGAATATGAATGAAAATGAATAGCACTTAGCACAGAATGCATGTTTACTCAGAAGAGGAATTAGATATTCCTATAGTGAGGGAATAGATGAATAATATTTATTGAATATTTCGTATATGCTAGACATAATTCTAAACACTTCCCATGTATTTTTTCATTTAATTGTGAAACAGATTTTACTATTTTGTGAAGCAGATTTTATTGTTACCATTTTATGAGTAAGGAAATGGAGGCATGTTAAAGATCACAGCTAATAGGAGGTAGATCCTTTCAAATCCCAGAGCCAAAGCTTTCAACCTATATGTTTTCTTGACCCTCTAAAAACTCTTATTGAGCACTTGCTACTAGTTTATAGCCTATGTTTTGGGTTTTGCCATGGATTTCCAAAACTTAAATAAATACTTTGTTTCTGGGTTCATGTGATCTGTCAGAGACTCTCCAGAGGTTAAAATATTGTTTTATAAGGTGCTTATTTCTGATGCATCTTTTGAAATGCCTAGGGCTGTCTGGAAAGGTAGAGCATGGAAGCAGTTTCAGATGCAGACTTACTTTGTAAGTCTGTTGCTCCTGCATTTTAACTTGTGGGCCATTAGAGCAGAGGCATAAATTTGATCTGTGGTCCAGGATGTACACTTGCATACCTGCTCCCCTTCTTTCTGCTCAGTAGAGAACCTGTGATACCTGAAGGAAATTAGAAACCCGGGAAACGGATGTAGCTCAACCAATTGGGCTCCCTCTACCATATAGGAGGTCCAGGGTTTGATGCCCAGGGCTTCCTGGTGAGGGCGAGCTGGCCCACGCCCTGTGCAGGAGTGCCACCCTGTGTGGGAATGCCACCTTGCATGGGAAAGTCTCCCCATGCAGGAATGCCGGCTGACAATGAGAGCTGGCATAGCAAGATGACGCAACAAGAGACACAGAAAGGAGAGAAAATAAGAAGACGTAGCAGAACAGGGAGGTGACGTGGTACAAGAGAGTAATGGCCTCTTTCACACTCCAGAAAGTCCCAGGATCAGTTCGCAGAGCCACCTAATGAGAATACAAGCAGACACAGAAGAACACACAGTGAATGGATGGAGAGAGCCGACAACAGGAGGAATAGGGGTGGGGAGGTGAGGATAAATAAAATCTTAAAAAAAAAAAAAAGAACCCATATGACTCTCTTGTCCTTTGACTTACCAGAGTTGTCCATGGATTTTGCTGAGTCTTTAAGAGATTGCTAGGCACATATTTATTTGAGTTTAAGCTTTCAACATGCCCATGAAATACCTGTCATAGTGTAAAAGGTCATTGTTTTCCTTCAGCCTGGTTAAACTCTGGTTGAGATTTTTTTTTATGCAGATTTAAAGTGAAAATTTATTTTTTTATATCTGATTTATTTTCACTTTTAGGATTGGAATGAGTACCTTATGAAATCCTTCCTCTAGTGTGGAGAAGTTTTTAAAGAGATTTAAGACTTTATCATTTATAGTTTAAGTATATACAAGGAAGAAATGGCTTTTTCAATTAGAATTCCAGGTGTTTTCAAAAAGTGACTGTTGTTGTTGAGGGTATCTTCAGTTCAGCGAGTGGTTCAGTTTTTGCAGGAATTTGATTCAGCAGTTTGAAAGTGAGCTGGATATAAGGTATGTAATGATAGGCAAGAGGCCAGGCACTGTGCTAAACACATAATTCATTGCTTGTTCTCAAAACCTAAATTTTAAGGATGAAGAAACTGAAGTAAAATGTCCAAGATTATTGATCTAGTGAGGTATAGAACCTGGATTCTGCTGTCTAAAACTTTTGCCTTAGGCATGCTTTTATATCATATACTGATTCTTCAAAAATGTTTTACAATTTGGCTTAAGGTAGTTTCAGCATTATTAAAAGTCATGACATTCTAATAAAAAACTTAAATACTTAACTGATAGAATTAGCTTTTCTAACCACATTTCCATAGCTAGTCAAGCTCTTTAAATATCTTGGGAGACTGACATCACCTCTGTTAAAAAGCAATAATAAAGCCATCCAACACAGTGAACCCTAAATTAAACCATAGACCATAGGTATTAATAGTACAGCTATAAAAATGTGCTTTTATCAGTTGTAACAAATGTACCATACCAATGCAAGGTGTTAATAATAGGGTGATATATGGGAATTCTGAATTTTATGCATGACTATTGTAAACCCACAACTTCTCTAATAATAAGTTTTAAAAAGCACCAAAAGAACAATGAAACCATTGCTGTTTGTTTCTGTTTTGTTTTTTTTTGGTCTGAAAATGAAAAAAATTGAATTCCACATAATTGGAACTATTCTTATTTTAATAGAAGTAAGATTTTTCTGGTACATTCTGATTGTTTTGTTTATTTAAAACAAAGTTTACTTTTTTTTTCTTTTAAGTGCTTGATGTAAAATAATGTTATGGTAGCTTTAGACTTTGGATTTGGCTAATGCAAGCTTTCAGAGTTTATTGTCATAACTGTAAGAATCCCAAGATTAATATTACTAATTTTGTTCAGCTTTGTAAATATGTTAAGAAATACTTACCTGTGATGATTACCAGAAAGGTAGTCTGTGAAGTTTTTAATCATGTAGTGCCAAGTGAATTGTGAGAATTAAATTGGGTATACTACTGTAGATTATATTTGGATTTTTAATTATAATTCTTACATTCTTGCTACCTGATTCCCTCGGTCCTATTTTTGTTACTTTTGGTTTTCAATCTGCTTTTGAAGATATTTTACCTAATTTCTTTTTTTAAAAAAAATATATTTATTTATTTATTTATCTCCCCCGCCCCCCCAGTTGTCTACTCTCTGTGTCCATTCACTGTGTGTTCTTCTGTGACTGCTTCTATCCTTATCAGCGGCACTAGGAATCTGTATTTCTTTGTTGCGTCATCTTGTGTCAGCTCTCCGTGTGTGCGGTGCCATTCTTGGGCAGGCTGCACTTTGGGCAGCTCTCCTTATGGGGCGCATTCCTTGTGTGTGGGGCTCCCCTACTCAGGGGACACCCCTGCATGGAAGGGCACTCCTTGTGCGCATCAGCACTGTGCATGGGCCAGCTCCACATGGGTCAAGGAGGCCTGGGGTTTGAACCGCGGACCTCCCATGTGGTAGGTGGACGCCCTATCCATTGGGCCAAGTCCACTTCTCTATTTTACCTAATTTCGTGTGAGAATAGTGTATATCTCTTTTTAAATCAGTGCGATACCCTGGAAATGATCTATTTCAGGAGGGAAAGATTTCTCTTTTACAAATAGAAAATGCTCAGTTTTGGAAAGTAGAGTTACTTAGATGTAAAGGGATGTACAGTATAATTGTATTTATATTTTAAGTTCATTTACATATTGCTTATATTGATGGCACCCCTGAAACAGATTGGGAGTGGGAGATATTTTTACTTCTCTGTAGTTAAAATAGTGTCTCCAGAATATGTAGGGTTTTTCTGATACCCTTTTCTTTTTTAGTTATTAGTAAAATTTTTATTTTAAAGTTCTGACTCAAACTTTGGTAAACTCAATATGTTTTATAAAAAAAATCAAGAGATAATGATACACTGAGCTTATTTTTATTCCTTTGGATCCATTACCTGAGGAGATGTTGTATGAAGATATTACCCAGTATTAGAAGAACTGTGAACCTGGGGTAGGTTGATAGAAAAAAACTCTGCAAGGTTGCCTTGCATGACAACTTGAACTTTGATGTAGCTAGGGCTATACCTGAGTATTTTGGTGCATGTGATACTGTATTTTCAAATCTCTCATCTAATTCTAGCCCTTGCTTAAGTAATGCCACTGTGTCAGTCCACTCAGAGTACATGCTAGCTATATCCCCCCACCTTTTTTTTTTAAAGAAGCTTTAACTTTACAGAAAAATTATACAGAAAGTACAGAGAATTCCCATTATAACCCTCATCATCACCCCCTTATCCCACATAGTTTCCCCTATTGTTAGCATTTTACATTAGTGTGGTCCATTTGTTACAATTGATGAACCAATATGGGAGGGTTGCTACTAACCAAATTCTCTAGATTATGTTATGGTTTACACTTTGTACTGTAACAGTCCAAAGATTTAAGTCTCTGAGAAATATAGTTAATAGGTATATTGAAAATTATAGACTCTAAGGAGCAGATGTATCATAATTAGGGGAATTATAAATGAGTATAGCTATGCTACATTGGTAAGTAGATTTTCATGTATTCCCAAATAGGGCCTGCAGAGGTAGTGTTGATTTCACGAGGCTGTGTGCTTTGTCTATGGTGTTTAGACTTCCCTACAGCCCTTGGAAGCACTTTTGTTTGAGGCTTTGTTTATTGTGAAAGCTTGTGAAAACTTCCTGAGACCTGCATAAGTGTAACTTCTGTAATGCCCTTCTGACTCACTTTGAAATTTCTTAGCCATAAAAATTCTGTTTTATATAATATTTCACCCTTTTGGTCAAAGTCTTTTTCCAAATGCATTGCTGAGTAACACTTTGTAATTAACCCTTGGTGCTCATACTCAGGAGTCATGTGCCACATCAAGGGAAAGGTAGTGAGTTTATTTGCAGAGTTTGGCTTAGAGCGAGGCCACATTTGAGTAACAAGGTTTTCAGGAGGTAATTCTTAGGCATTAATTCTAGTTTCCTTTTTACAGGAATAAAGTTCTTAAGTACAGGCATTAAGATTGAGAGCTTGGCATAATGGTCTGTTTCCTTTTATTAGGCATGAGTTATATATCCCAGGGTGGAAGTTTACTGTTTTGTTAGCTGCTGTGTGGGTCTGTATCTATTGAGAAAACATACCTCTGGCAAGAGTGCATTTACATAACATAGAAGTATGTTTTAGGTGCATTTTTTCCCTTCTTATACCACCCTACTATTAATACCCTATTCTAGTGATGTATATTTTTGTTATAGATCCTGAAAGAACATTCTTATAATTGTATTATTTGCCATAATCCTTGGCCACCCCAGAGTTCACTGTTATACAGTCCCCTGTTTTATCCTTTGGCTTTCCTTCTAACAACCGAAATGTTCCAAACCTTCCTCTTTCAACCCCGTTCACACCCACACTTCAGTGCTGTTTATTATGCTCACATTGCTATGCCACCATCACCTCCATCCATTTCCAAACATTACAATCAACCTAATTATAAATTCTGCACAAATTAGGCATCAACTCACTATTCTTTACTCCCATTCTATCTTCTGGTGTCCATACTCTACCTCCTTGAGTCTGCTCACTATACTTAGCTCATATCAGTGAGATCATGCAATATTGTCCTTTTCTGTCTGCTTATTTCACTCAATATAAGGTTCTCGAGGTTCATCCATGTTGTCACAGGCGTCAGTACTTCATTACTTCATTCCTTCTTACAGTGGCATGTAATGTTCCACTGTACATATATACCACATTTTGTTTATCCATTCTATGGTTGATGGATACTTGGGTTGTTTCCATCTTTTGGCAGTTGTGATTAATGCTGCTGTGAATGTTGTGTGCATATATCTGTTTGTGTCCTTTCAGTTTTTCTGGGTATATACCTGGTAGCAGGATTGCTGGTTCATATGATGTTTCTACTAGGTGTGAGAGAATAGCTCACTGTAGTTTTGATTTTCATTTCCCTAATAGCTAGTGATATTGAGTATCTTTTCATGTACTTTTTAGCCATTTGTATTTCCTCTTTGGAAAAGTGTCTGTCCATGTCTTTTGCCCATTTCTTAATTGGGTTGTTTGTCTTTTTATTAATAAGTTGTAGGATTGCTGGATATTAAACCCATATTGTATATGTGGTTTCCAAATATTTTCTCCCATTGAGTAGGTTATCTTTTCACTTTCTTGAGAAATTCCTTTGAAACACAAAAGCTTTTAATTTTGAGGAGGTTCCATTTATCTATTTTTTTCTTTTGTTGCTCATGCTTTGGGTGTGAAGTTTATGAAACCATTGCCTACCATGAGATCTCATTGATGCTTCCCTACATTATCTTCTAGGAATTTTATTGTCTTGGCTCTTTTATTTAGGTCTTTACCCCATCTTGAGTTAATTTTTGTATAGGGCAAGAGATAGGATCCTCTTTCATTCTTTCGGATATGGATATCCAGTTTTCCCAGCTAGCTGTATCCTCTTGGTGTCCTTTTGCTGAGTTGATAATTCAGAGCAACTCAATATCATTTACTATGATGAAGATTAATAGTCAGAGTTTTCTAGTTCATTTTCAGGGAAAACCAAAACAACATTACATGTAGTCAGTGAGAGAAAGAGATAGCAAGAATATTTGAAGTATCCAGTTCACCATATGCCTGTTCAGACCCTTTTATTGAGTAAGTATGGCAAAGAAGTGGAGATTAGCCCTTAAAAGATGGGGCTTATCCTTAAAAATAGGCTTTCTAGTAGTTGATGCTATCGTCTTGTGAATACCTTTCTCCATTTTTCCCCTTTCTGTATTTGTAAAGAGGGTATCTTGAGTCCAGTGTAAGCAAGCATATCTAATAACTGCACTTTTTCTGAAATACTTAAAAAAAAATTTTTTTTATTTTAGTAGCACAAATACAAGCTAAAATTTCCCTCTTTAACCATATTCAGTTATATAATTCAGTGGTGTATTTTAACTAAATTCACATTTTATGTTATGTTTTTACCAGAAAAAAGTAAATGCCTCTACATACTAGAATTAAGCAGTGCCTTATGTAATTATTTTCTGTGAAGTTAGTATCTCACTTATGAAGGATAATTTTAAAGAAATGGATGTCATTAAATCCTATAAAAATTCTCCTTTTTTAAAAATTAAATATTTAAGATTTAGATAACTTTGGGCATTATTATGTCCTTCATATTTATTTTTAGCTTAAAATAGTTATTATTTTAGGTCAATTACCATGACTGTTGTTCTTCTAAGTTAATTATTTTG
The DNA here is from genome assembly GCF_030445035.2 of Dasypus novemcinctus. Classification (NCBI taxonomy): domain Eukaryota; kingdom Metazoa; phylum Chordata; class Mammalia; order Cingulata; family Dasypodidae; genus Dasypus; species Dasypus novemcinctus. The sequence continues at coordinate 78,454,878 of NC_080679.1, read as the reverse complement.
ACTGCTGGTAGTAAAAGTTTTAGGTAGATGACTTATATTTAAGAACAAGTAAGGACTCAGTTTTTTAGTAACTGCTTTATAATAAAAATGTAAGAATTGAGCCTTTTATCTACATATTGTGATGTTGTCAGTATTAGTGCATTATTGAAAGAGTACCCCTAATTTTTTTGATATGTTCAGGTTTTTGCAGTTGATGGGTTATTTAATTATAGTGAGGTAAAAATGAGAGGATTAACGTAAATCATTGTGATAAATTTTCTTTTTTAAATGCAGATCAATCCATAATGGATGTTTTGAAACACAAAAGTTTCTTGGAAGAGTTATTGTTTTGGACTATAAAGTATGAATTCCCTCAGAAGATGGTAACTTTCTTACTCAACATGCTTCCAGATCAAGAGTATAAGGTATCTACATTTTTTTTTTTCATTTAGAAACTTTGCTCCCCTTTCTTTACCTCTTCATTATTAAATCATTTTTCATATATCTCTCAGCTGTGGCTTATCGTATATTAGCCTTGAGGGCTGATATAACACTATGGAAGAGTGTTTCATAGTGTCCTGCTGCTAACACAGAGTCTACACAAAGTATAATATTGTAGTTCTAAGGCAAAGTAGCATAAGTAAGGATTCCTTAGGTTCAGAATTATCTATATATGGAACTTATTGCTGAAGAGGGTGCTGGGGGGGGGGGGATACACATTAAAAACGCAATTGCACAAATAAATACTTAATTACAAATTAATGTAAGTCATCTGAAGGAGAAGTACAAGGTGGTATGAGAATATTTAATGGGGGAAACTGAATTTAGATTCTGAGAGTAGGCATGGGAAAAACATTGGTTTAGGAGCTGCTGGCAGCAACCATTAAAAAGAGAACAATTACGGACTCATGTACAAATGAAGGTAGATGAAGTCTAGTTCTGGAGGGGCTGAACCCACCTTTTGCCACCATATGAGTGTGGCCAAGTGGCACAGCCCAGTACATGAGAAAAAATAAAAATGCTGTAATTTTTCCTATGGTGTAGGAAATAATGCCTCTTTAGGGGTGACACTCTAATAGTGCCATAGTTTTGCATGTCTTTATCCTGCCATAAAAACAGGAATTGTACATATCACACAGAGAGGAAATAGAGTAAATAAAGTAATACTGTAGAACAATTAGATTAGTGGTCAGCTTTCATATAAAAGAAGGTTATTTCTTTTGAAGGAATCATACTGACCCACGTGTTTAACTATATTAAATACTTTGTGGTGGATTTTAAGTTAGACTTTATTTTTTTTTAATTAAAAACTTTTTTTAAACTTAAACTTTAGAGTTTGCTGCTAAAGTAGGCAGCATAGAATAAGGACAGATACTTTGACATCAGTGAATTGATATATTTGTAAGCAAAGTGAAATTTTGTATTCTTAAACCATTGTAGTTGTAATTCTTTAGTAATTTAAAATATATATTAAGTATTTTATTTTAACCATCAAACTATTTTTCTAATGTTAAAAAAAATAAAAATGTACCTCAAGTCTGCTGTCATCATTGGAATTATTTTTTCAATTACCTTGAACATCATCACAGGCTAAGAATAATTTAAAAATGATAATATAATACAATAGAAAATGTTTTATACAATTTAGAGTTAAACTAATATGTTTTCTCTTCCTATTTAAAACTTTTTACAGGTAGCTTTTACAAAAACTTTTGTTCAGCATTATGCTTTCATTATGAAAACACTGAAGAAAAGTCATGAATCAGACACAATGTCTAACAGAATTGTGCATATTAGCGTTCAGTTATTCAGCAATGAGGAACTAGCCAGACAGGTAACAGAAGAATGTCAGCTGCTGGATATTATGGTTACTGTGCTATTATACATGATGGAAAGTTGCCTTATTAAAAGTGAGCTACAAGGTAAACTCAGAATTATTTTCACTAGTTCTTTGCTAATAGTATGACTAGCCTTAAAAACTCCTTCTATACTTAATGATGGTTCTTCAATTCTTTCAAAAATAATGCATATTTGTTAAAGAAATTTTGGAAAATTTCCAGCAAAGTTTAAAAGCAAAAGTTAACATCACTGATAGTTTTGTCATTTACATAAAACTGCAGTTAACAATTTGGGGGTATTTCTTTCTTATCTTTTGTTTGTGCGAGTATATTTATAGATACAGATATGTACTTTTTTATTAATAAAAATTTTACCATACTTGTTAAGAACATGTTGTTGAAAAATTGCAGGTATTAACATCATATGGCTATACTATATTTAGCCATTCCTTTTTAGACATTGTCCCATTTTTTTTAAATTGTAAATTTATTGCTATCAGCCTTAGACATTTTTATAATATAAAAACGGATAAATCTTACTTTTTCTGTGTTTTCTTTCTGAAATCTTTGATTTTTTTCTTTTTTGTCCACTGTATGATTGATAGTCTTCAACCTGCCATGACGTTTCCAGGACCTCTTCCCATTCTCCTTTTTTTGTGGTCTTTCATCTTAACTTTACCTTCCTTTTAATAATTTATATTATTTGATTATTTGCTATCTTCCAGGCACTGTGTTAAATACTGTTCATATGTTGTATCAGTTAAGCTTCTCAACAACTCTCTAAGACTGGTATATTATCCCCACTTCACTCTCAATGAGTACATTAGGCTTAGAGAAGTTAAATCATTTGACCAAGATTTTACAGCTAGTAAAGGACCAAGCCAGGGAGGACATCATGTCTTCTGACAGGAAAACCTTTGTTCTTAAGCGTGACACAGCCAGGCCCATATTGATAGGACTGTGTCTTCACTTGTTGGTATCTGAAGCTGAACTTTAAAGACAACAATCAATACCTCAAATTAAATCTTAGGAAGTTTCTCATAGTTGACACTTGCCATGTTGCACTGTTTCCTCCTTGTCCATAGCAGCTCCTGTTTTCTCTTCATACTGATAGTCTGTCTATATGTTGTCAGATGTGACATTATATCCTGAAAGTTTATAAATGCTCAGTAGAGGGCATAATGCCCTATGTATTACAGTAGCTAACTAATTATGATAGCTGTCATCTTTTGGGTACTCATGGTATGTCAGACTCTTTTCTCAGAACTTTATATGCATTATCTCGTTTAACTGTCAATCCTATGAAGTAGATATTGTTATCTCCATTTTTAGATGAGGCATATAAGTCAATGGTCTTTGGTCTTACAGGTGTAAGTGATTAGGCTGAGCTTCTGACTTCAAAGTCTTACCCTTAGCTCCCATGTGACTCTGCTTCCATCATAGTTATAGTGGGGATATAATACATTATATACATTAAGCAATAAACCTCTCCTTTTTTAAAGGAAATTTTAAAAATTGTATTATCTGTATTATCATTTTTCTTTCTTCATGTAATATGACTTTCCTTTCTTAGAGGTATAGCTGCATATATATATTTTTTTCTTTTCATTTTTGAAATAGTATCTGTCATTCAGCCATATCAATAATATTGTTATATAGAATCGTATACCTAGAGAAGGACTTTTCACAAAAATAGTGTTAATTTATAAACTAGAAATATTTTAAGTCTAAAATTGCTTCTTCTTTTGAAAATAATGTAGAGTCTCTTTCCTTGGCTGAGTGGTTTAGCTGTGCTTATTATATGGTCTACATTTGGTTGGTCTTCAAGGAAGAGTGCCTGGGAAAAAGATGTGAAGAGTCTGCTTTTTATTTTTTCTATAGCCAGCTTTCTTGAGAGAGTTTTTGTATTTGTTTCCTTATCTCCCAACCCACCTCAGTTTAGTGTCTGCTTGCATTGTTTGTTCTCTCTAAAATTATCTGTGACTCAAATGGCCACAGGCTTAGGTTTCCCAGAATAGTCCCAAGTCATGCCAGTTCTCACATAGTTATTAATACAATCTCTATTACACTCAAAAGTGTACCACTTTCTACAATAAATTATATGGTCACCTTTTCTACAACCTACTTGATGAAGCCAGTGGTCAGTCTTTAGACCATTTCTTGCTACTTTTGCTTTTCACACTGTTGATTGTGTGCTCTTTCTGTGGCTTTATTAGTCAGCCAAAGGGGTGCTGATGCAAAATACCAGAAATCAGTTGGTTTTTATAAAGGGTATTTATTTGGGGTAGGAGCTTACAGATACGAGGCTATAAAGCATAAGTTACTTCCCTTACCAAAGTCTGTTTCCATGTGTTGGAGCAAGATGGGCTGCTCACGTCTGTGAGGGTTCAGGCTTCCTGGGTTCCTCCCTTCCTCAGGCTTCTTTTTCCTAGACTCAGGTTTCTCTCTTCCTGGGGCTTGCTTCTGTTTCCTCTGTAAGCTTACTTCCCGGGCCTCCAGCTTAAGGCTTCAGCATCAAACTCCAACATCAAAAACCCTCCAACTCTGTCCTTTGCCATGCATTTTATCTGTGAGTGCCCACCCACCAAGGGTGGGAGATCAATGCCCTACTGGCACAAGGGGTTTACCTAATTAATTAAGTAAACCTCTGAATCCAATATAATCTAATATGCCCAGAGGGAAAGATCAGTTTACAAACGTAATCCAATATTTCTTTTTGGAATTCATCGGTAATATCAAACTGCTACAAAGGGTATTTATTTGGGTAAGAAACTTACAGTTACCAGGCCATAGAGTCTAAGTTACTTCCCTCACCAAAGTCTGTTGCCATGTGTTGGAGTAAGATGGCTGCCAACATCTGTAAGGGTTCAGGCTTTCCTTCCTCTTAAGGCTCTGTGGTCCCAGCTTCTTTCATACCATCTCTTGGCTGGGATAAGTCTTGTCTCTCTCTTTGGGCTTATTTCTCTCCAGGGTCAGCTGCTTTGCTCTCTCCACAAGGTCAGCTATAGACTATCAGGCAAATGGCTCATCTCTTTTCCTGGGTGCTCTGCAGTGTCTAATGGATCCTTCTCTGTTTCCTCACACATCTGCTTCTCTGTGTATTTACTTCCTGGGACTCCAGCATTAAAACTCCAGCATCCTCTTCGCCATGCCATTTTCAGCTTCTTCATCTGTCTGTCCCTTGTCTTCTGGGAAGTTGTTTAGCACTGTCCTGATCTGCTGACCCCCAAAGTAGGTCCTCTAGACAGCTTTTGGCTCTTTCTCCATTGTTTTTATGAGAGCATTCAGCTCTACCTGTTAACCCGTAGCCATCTTCCCTTCTCCCTCATTTTTGAAGGACAACTTTACTGGGTATATTATTCTCAGATAATAGTCCACACACCTCCAGTACTTAATTTAGAAATTTTTAAAAAACATATATAAAGAATTTTTGTTATTATTCTTTTTTTTTTTAAAGATACATAAATCACACAAAATGTTACATTAAAAAATATGAGAGGTTCCCATACACCCCCCACCCCCCACTCCTCCCACATCAACAACTTCTTTCAAAACAAAACAAAACAAAACAAAAAACTCATTATTTCTCTCTCAAGTCTGCTTCTTTTTTTCCATTATCCCTTGTGTATGTGAGTATATATATGCATGTTTTGGTACCACTGTCTAACCATCTAACCGTTTTCAGTTTAAAAACGTAGGAGTCATCTTTGATTTCTTCTTATTCCTTGTAGATATAGGAAATATCACCAAGTCTGTCATTTAAACCTTCTAAATGTCTTCAAATAGCCATTTTCTTCATCTTTGCATATTCTTGTCACCACCATAGTTGAAGCCATTACCATCTCTAGGCCTGTTCCTTGTAGTCATTACCATCCCCTTCCAGTCACATGCCACAGTACAGATCTGATCATGTCTCTTATAATCACTCTGGCTTGCCATTCCCTTCATATGAACCCCATACTTCTTAAGCTGGTTTATAAGACCCTCCAGCCTCCCCTATGCCACCTGTCCCCTACATTCTTTGTCCCAGTGATTCTAACCTTCTTTTATATTCTGCTACCTCTGCCTAGAACACCATTTGCTCCTCCATCCCTACTTTCATGTCCTAATTTGCTCTTCATTCTGTACATTTCATTTTAAACATCACTAGGTGAGTCTTTCCCTGAATTCTAGACTAGCTTTATTTGTTATCATGGCTCCATGTACTTTTCCTATTAAAACTCTTTCACACTTTTTCTTTTTAGAGATTAATCTCAGTGGAGAAAGAGACCATATAAGTCTTGCTTTATTTACTACTCTATGTTCAGAACTTAGTATACTACCTGGCCCTCATTAAGTACTCAATAAATACTTGTAGATGGGCCAGTCTCATTTAATACTGAATCATTGCTCTATAGCTATAGTGAGCAAAGTACCAGTTTGGGTAAAAATAGAAACACTAGTCATTTTATTTCATTAAAAATTCCAAGGCATTTCTATAACAACAAGAGTATTTAAAGCAGTGTCAGGAAATAGTAAATTTAATTAGCCATATTCTGCTTAGTCACCCTCTGGTTTCAATTAAATAGAACAATGGTGGTTGACTTTTTTTTTTTTTAAACCCCAGTATCTCTAAGCACTGTCCTCCATTAATATCAATGGCTCACCAGTTCACAATGTCAGTCATTATCAATGGGGGGATGGGGTGGGTGGGGCCTTTTTGGAATCTCTGTTATAAGTTTTTAAAAGGCCCCTCATTCTCACTCCCTCATTCAGTTACCCTCTCCTATCCCATTGTGAAGCATTAAATTAAGAGAATATACTTAACCTCAATGGGTCTTGTTTGTATATATTGTTAAACTTGGGTAAAATAATTCCATAGACAGAAATTGAAATGATCTAAATTTGAGACTGTTTACTATAAAGAAGGAGAACAGATGACTTCCCCACTGATGGATTTGACACGTAGGTGGTTAATGGAAAAAGTTGGCTAAAGTGAGCAATCATTACAACATCATAAGTAGCTTAACCATTGTATTTTAACTTAAAACACAGAAATACATGCTTATTCTCCAGTCTTTTAATTTTGGGCAAAGCATTTTTAGAATATGGTTTCCTCGTCTAAAGTTCTCAGTCATCTTTCTTATATATACCACATTGTTAAAGCACCATCTGGAAATTCCATGTTCAGCTTCTTTAAAGTAGAATGTGAACATAAAATTTTTTTGTGAAACAATTTGAGTGTAAAATCCTTCAAGGCTTTTAAGATTGTTCAGCCTTCTTTAAAGTCACCTTTATTGTCTGTCAAGAGCATTTGATCAAGTTTTTGTAATACCTCTGTGCATTCATATTTAATCAGTTTCTATACTTTTTAATTTAGATTTTATCATTCCAATAAAAAGAACAATTGGCATGAAGAACAACAAAAACTGTCTCTTGGTATCCACATTATGCAATTTGGGTATTAGGGACTGGGCTTCCAGGCTTTAGAATTCCATGTGTTATGGGTATAGTATGTTTTACAGTGGGAATAGAGGGCTTCTTAGTCTAGTGAATCAGGTAAGTTGGAATAGGTTAAGAGAACTAATGCACTTATAATAATTTTCATATAAAGATTTTTTTCTCAAGCTTAGTTTTTTCCCCTGGAACAATGTATTTATTTAAACTTTGAGGATTTTTTTTAAGGCTTAAGAAGTTTGTTTTCTGTTTTTTGTTTTTTCACTTTGAAATATCATTTTTGCTAAAAAATTATATTCATATATTCTTTGAATATATATTGCTATGATCATTTAGATTTGAATGATAAGACAGAATGAGATTAATCCAAGGATCAATTATCTTTTATTGATAGGAACTGAAAATACTGCATTATGTCATTATAGTCATGAAAAAATAAGGTTTTATAAACATATAGCTAGTTCAGTTTTTATCATATACATGTTGGATATATGGTAGCAATTATTGTAATGATGTGATGAGTGCTTTATGTTAACATCTCATTTAATTCCCTTAAGAGAAGCAGTTTTGTTTTTGTTTTTTTCCAATTTAGAGATTATTAAATTGATTCAGAGAATCTAATAATATGCCTAAGGCCGTATTTGTATCTTAAATAGGAGGCTAGGGTTTGAATTAAGGTGTTTCTGATTCTAAGTCTATACTATTCTGTATCATTGGTAAAGTTTTTTTAAAAATTCACTTATTTTGGTAATGTGTATATCTTTTTTAGATGAAGAAAATAGTTTACATGTGGTAGTGAACTGTGGAGAAGCATTACTGAAGAATAACACTTATTGGCCTCTTGTTAGTGATTTTATTAATATTCTTTCTCATCAAAGTGTGGCTAAGAGATTTCTAGAGGACCATGGTTTGTTAGTTACATGGATGAACTTTGTGTCTTTCTTTCAAGGTATGAGTTTTACCTTTAATTATATATATATTTTTTGTTAACCAAATGCCTAATTTTAAACTACTAAATACTAATTAGAATATAATAGCATATCATTCAGGTTACATGTGATATGTACTTTTGTTTTAACTGATATTTCTTAGTACTTCAGTAAAGTGTGAAAATACAACAGGAAAATGTCAAGTTATTGAAAAGGAAACAGAACAGTAATGTTTTGGAATTTTAAACCATTCGTCTAGAAATGTATTCTCCAAGATTCAGAATACTTTCATTAAGATTTAACTGGTATCAATTAAATTATTTTTTGACTTCCTTATTTAAAATATTCAATTTTGTTATATAAAAAAGAGACAATACATAAAGTGTTTCTAAGAAAACCTGTTTGTAAAGAATTCTGAAGATTTCATTTCAGTGATTTGCTTATTTCTATACATACTATGTCATTTATGCCATCTATATGCATTAAAATGCTTTGGATATTGGGAAGTAGTTTACTTGATTTTTAATCTGAATATCTGCTTTCGTTTAGCAAGGTTTATATCTCCTTTAATTTTTGCAAGGTATGAACTTAAACAAGCGAGAGCTAAATGAGCATGTGGAATTTGAGTCTCAAACCTACTATGCTGCCTTTGCTGCTGAACTCGAGGCCTGTGCACAACCAATGTGGGGACTTTTATCACATTGTAAAGTTAGGGTAGGTTGAAAATATTTTTGTTAAATTTCTGGGTTTACTTTTAGAAATATTTGTTAAGAGAAAGATTTGTGAAAACATTGATCTATTTACCCATATATATAGTAATGTGTAATGTTTCATTCTTTTTCAAATTAAATTTAGCTCTGATATAAAACAGTCATCATTATTCTTAGGCAGGTTGGAATTCATTTATATTATCAGATCTTCCTACCCCTTCCCCAATTGCGAATTGTCTTTGGAGCTTCATAAGTTTCCATATTCATCTTTATTGTTTCATTTTGCCCATTATCAGTTGCCTAATGCTTCTGGTCTCTCAAGGGGTGAGGATAATCCTCAAAAAAGTTTATACTTTTATCAGGAAGCTGAGGTGGCTCAAGCCTTTGAGCACCTCTCTCCCACGTGGGAGGTCACGGGTTTGGTTCCTGGTGCCTCATAAAGAGAAGATGATCAGGCACAGAATGCACACAGTGAATGGACAAAGAGAGCAAACCGTGACCAAAAGCAACAAGGGGGTGGGGATAAATAAAAAAATATATATCTTAAAAAAAAAAAGTTTACACTTTTAGGATTCCAAGCACAAAATCAGTATGTTTCACACAGTTGTTGTTTCTAAAAAGAAACTAGGAGTTGCAAAGCAGCAAAATAAATCCTTATAATTGGATAAGAGAATACTTACTTGTGATTGCGTTTATATCTTGCTATACAAGTATATTTTTTACTTTTGCAATTTTTTAAAAAGATTTCTTTATTTCTCTCCCCTTCCCCTCCACCCCGTTGTCTGTTCTCTGTGTCTATTTGCTGCATCTTCTTTTGTCCGCTTCTGTTGTTGTCAGTGGCACGGGAATCTATGTTTCTTTTTGTTGCGTCATCTTGTGTCAGCTCTCCGTGTGTGCGGCACCATTCCTGGGCAGGCTGCACTTTCTTTCCTGCTGGGCTGCTTTCCTTATGGGGTGCACTCCTTGCGCGTGGGGCTCCCCTACGCGGGGGACACCCCTGCATGGCAGGGCATTCCTTGCGCGCATCAGCACTGTGCATGGGCCAGCTCCACACGGGTCAAGGAGGCCCGGGATTTGAACCCCGGACCTCCCTTGTGGTAGACAGACGCCCTAACCACTGGGCCATGTCCGCCGCCCATTTTGCAATTTAAAGCATTGGTTTGCTAGGTGTTCAGAAACCTTGGGCAAACCAGAAAAATGGAATCCTCTGACCCTGCTATACAGAAGACTTTACTAAGAGTTTGTTTTGTGCATCTTAAGAAGTCCAGCCTGCTAGGCTATGCCAGTAAGCATGTTGGACAAGATTTTTACAGTGAAAAGATATTGAAGACTGAGGTTATAGTCTTGGCTTTGCCTCTTTGTTCTTGGCTGACTTGGTCAAGTCATTTAAAACTGTTTGAACTTCTAAGTCTGTTTCCTTAATAAAAAGGAAACAAAATGGGAATGGAAGGACAGCAAAACATGCACTTCATCACAAAGTTATTGTGAGGCTTTCTACCGTCTACCCATTAAATGTATGTGTTCCTTTAAGCAGATTTGCATTTTCTCCCATGGCTTCATCTGTTCTCTAAATACAGATGATTTATTTTTATACTCTAGCCCAGGTTAAAATTTCCAACATCTCTGGATATCCTTATAGGCACAAAAATTTTCTCAGGTTCCTAACTAACTTTTTAATCATCTGTCCATACTATGTTTCCTTTGCATCATTGATTTTATTTAATGGTGTCTTAATGATACAGTTGCTCACTCTAATAACTCTGGAAGCATCTTCTCCCTTTGCTCTACTACCTGGATTCATTCTGATATCAGATACTAGGAATTTTCTCTTCCATCCCAGAAATGTCGCTCTTCCTCTTCTTTCTTTTATTTTAATGAATTTTTATTTATATTTTTAAAATCTCGATTATTAAGTAGTTTCTTAACTGTTTTTCCTACTTCTAAGTTCTACTTCCTACTCTTATTTGTCCCAATATTAAAACTGATTCTTAAGTTCTATGCATCTCTCTCCTTTGCTTTCATTTGTCTATGAGATAATGTCTGTATTTTCTTTAGAGGCATTTAAGATCCTTCACTATCTACCCTTAACTTGTCTCTCATAATTCATCTTCCTAGATCCCTTTGGCCATGTGTCTTTGTTGATTGATTTTCACTTCTCAACATTGACTATACGTTCTTTCTTTCTTTTTTAAATTAATTTATCTACCCCCCCCCCTCGTTGTTTGCACTCACTGTCTGCTCTCTGTGTCCATTTGCCTTTTGTTTTTCTGTGTCTGCTTGTCTTCTCTTTAAGTGGCATGGGGAACTCATCCTGGGACCTTTTGGAGTGGGAGAAAGGCCCTCAATTGCTTGCGCCACCTCAACTCCCTGGTCTGCTGTGTCTCTTACTGTCTCTCCTCTGTGTCTTTTTTTGTTGCGCCATCTTGCTACGCCAGCTCGCTGCGTGGGCCAGCACCCTGCATGAGCCAGTTTGCTTCACCAGGAAGCCCTGGGAATTGAACCTTGGACCTCCCATATGGTACATGGGAGCCTAATCTCTCTCTCTCTTTTTTTAAAGACTTATTTATTTCTTTGCTCCCCCCCCCCCCAGTTGTATGCCTCTGTGTCCACTTGTATTCTTATCAGGTGGCACTGGGCATATGTGTCTCTTTTTGTTGCATCATCTTGCTGCGTCAGCTCTCTGTATGTGTGGCGCCACTCCTGGGTGGGCTGCGGTTTTGCGCAGGGTGGCTCTCCTTGCTCAGGGACCACTCCTTGCATGGGGGACACCCTTATCTGGGGGCATCCCTGCATGGGCCAGCATTCCTTGTGTGCAGTAGCACTGCACCTGGGCCAGCTCACCACATGAGCCAGGAGGCCCTGGGTATCGAACCATTGGACCTCCTATATGGTAGGTGGATGCTCTATCTATCTATCTATTCCCTTCCCTCCCCTCCCCTCCCCTCCCCTCCCCTCCCCTCCCCTCCCCTCCCCTCCCCTCCCCTTCCCTTCCCTTCTTCTTTTCTTTCAGTGCTTCTCTTGCATTGGAAACATTTGGGAAGCTTAAGAAATACAGATGTATAAGCACCATTGTCATAGATTTTGATTCATTTGATATACAGTAGGACCTGGGCAGCGATTCTAACCAGAGTTAAGAACCATTAGTGTTAGCTCTTCAAAAATTCTATTTACAGAACTCAGCTAATATATAACCTGCTCCTTGAACTTGCTTCGGTCAGATTTGTGATTCTATTTTAAGTAGTCTTTCTTACTTTCTCTCTTTCTCTCTCTTTCTTTCTATTTATTTATTTCCCCTACCTCCCCCACCCCTAGTTGCCTGCTCTCTGTGTCCATTCTCTGTGTGTTCTTCTGTGTCTGCTTGTATTCTTGTCAGTGGCACCAGGAATCTGTGTGTCTCTTTTTGTTGTGTCATCTTCTTGCATCAGCTCTCCGTGTATATGGCGTCACTCCTGGGCAGGCTGCGCTTTTTCTTTTTGCTCAGGGCGTCTTTCCTTACAGGGTGCACTCCTTGTGCGTGGGGCTCCCCTATGTGGGGGACATCCCTGCATGGCATGGCACTCCTTGTGCGCATCAACACTGCACATGGGCCAGCTCACCACATGGGTCAGGAGGCCCTGGGTTTGAGCCCTAGACCTCCCATGTAGTAGGCGGATGCTCTTATCAGTTGAGCCAAATCTGCTTCCCTCTGTGTAGTCTTATAGTACTTTATTTAATGTCCACTGTAGCATTTATCAAAAACTATCATGTAATATGAGGTTTGTTTGTCATTCATTCAAAAAAAATATTTGTTGAATGCTATTCTATGCCAGACACTGTCTACTTACTTAGATTTTTGGTGTTGGACCAAATGTGATTTTTGCTCTCATGGAACAGTCTAATAGGGAAGATAGACATTTGCTAAGTACAGGCATATATTTACCTAACAAGCATTTGTAAATACTCTAATGGAAAATAACAGGTTGCTATGAGGAAGAATGAGGATGGGGACTGATTGGCTGTGAGGGTCAGGGAAGGGTTTTCTGAAGAAAGGTTATGAAGGAGTAACGTGAAGAATAAAAGTGGGATAGTGATGGTCATGGTGATAGGTAGACTGGAATAGCCTACTGCCAGTAGAGAAACACTTGGTACTTTTAAGGAATTTGTGACTGGAGCCACAGAATGGAGTAAGATGGAGTTTGGGAGAGAGGCACAGGTCAGATTATACAGCTCCTTGCAGGTCATAGTAAGGAGTCTCGGATTTAATTTTAAGGAAGAAACCAGTGAAGATTTTTTTTTTTATTTGAACATATTTATAAAGTAGAGGGTCTAAATAACGTGACCAACCATTCTGATTTACCTAAGACTTTTAGTTCTTAAAACAGTCCCAGGCAATTTTAGTTGGTCACTCAATACCAGTGAAGACTTTTAAGTAGGGGTTCGATGTGATCTGATTTATATTTAAAAGGTCATTCTGTACGTTATGGCAAGATATATAATGGTCTGTATCTGTCATTGCAGTGTCATTCAGGACAATTCTCAAGTCCTCAAAATGGCCCTGTATTACACCTGTTTTTCCCTCTCCCTGCCCTCAGAACCACCAGTGGCCACTGCCTCCACATCAGTGGTATAATTTCTTCCATTTCTAGAATCACAATAAGTATATAGTAGGATACTAGTATGTCTACTTTAGTCCAAAGTTCATTCCCCAATCCTGAAGATTCTGGGATGTGATGTCCACTCCACCTCTAATTGAGAGGCTGAGATCCCATAGGGCTGATGGATGGGGCTCTCTTGCTTGCAGTTGTAGACTGTCTTGGTCCCTTGGTATGGTAGTTGTCCATCATAACCTCCTTGTTAGTTGTCCTGGTTCTCCCCTTTTTCTATTAAATTTTACAATGTAAAATTTAATCCATGCTTAGTGGCAGTACTCCAAAATGTGTTTATCAATTTCAATGAATGTACCACACTAATGAAGGATGTTGTTAAAATGGGAAAATGTGGGAGGTGTGGGGAGTGGGGCATATAGGAATTCCCTATATTTTAATGTAACATATAATCTAAGTATCTTAAAAAAAAAAAAGATCATTCTGGTTTCTGGGGAATACTGAATTGGTGGTGGAGTGAGAAGTAAGACTAGAAGCCAATAGACCAGTTGGAGTGCTATGGTAATAGTTCAAACATGAAATTCAGTTAACATATATTCAAGATGTGTTCAAGATATATTTTGAATATTTAATACATATTTTAGAGAGAGAATCAACAAACTTGTTGATTGAGTATATGTTTTATTTATGAGGTAGAGAGATCTTTAGGTAACTATGCATGGGGGTAATATTTATAGAGGTGGAAGAGACTGGTAGAAAAGCAGATTTTAAAGAGATTGAGTCAGTTTTAGATATGTTAAGTTTGAGATGCCTAAGAAACATCCAAGTGGGGATGGTATGTAGGCAGCTGGATTTATAAGGCTCATACTTAAAAGAGAAGTCTGGACTAAGGATATTGATTCTAGACCTTTGGCATATAGATGGTATTTAAAGCCAAGGAATGGGATGAATTCAAGTAGGGAGAGAGGAGAAGTGAATTCTGAAAAAAATGACTCTAGCCTTAAGAGATCAAGGAAAGAATAAGGAGAAAATACGGAAGAATATGGTATCATATAAACCTGAAAGTAGATGTGATTCAAGAAGGAGGAAGGGTTGATATGGAAAAGGTCAATATTTAGGAGGATTGCTCTGACAACTGTGTTTAGGATGGATATACATTATGGAGTTGGGGTTATGTTTATCTCTGTAATACATAGAAATCATTGTTTCCAGGCAGTAGTTTAATTTTCAGCTTCTAAGGCCAGGATTGCAATATGTTATGGTCCCCTTAGCCTAATAACAAGTGAAGAGAGCAGAAACCAGGTTAATATTAGCCTGCCAGTATCTGAGAGAGTAGTTTTCACTTAAAGGGGCACCTAATTCCTAGATAAAATGTTCACTTGATGAACACCTGTACTGTGTCAGCCATTGTACCTAGGCAGTTTACATATATTATCTCATCCTCATATCCTCTCTTATAAAGTAGATAGTATCATCTTTTTTTTTTTCTTTTCTTTTAGAGATTAAATAACTTGCCCACATTCACATAGATATTAGTGGAGGATAATTTTGAAAACAATCCCATCTGACTTCAGAACAGGTGCTCTTTACCACTTTGCTTTAACGTATTTTTTGTAAGAATTACCAGAGCTTTAAGCAGCAGTGCTATCGGGTTTTTGAAATATAAACTAGAAGAAACGCTATTATTTCAAGGAAAAAAATGCTCTTTCTCTATGTTTATAGTCTCTAACTATAAAATATTGGGGAGTGGATGTGGCTCAGTGGTTGAGCTCCTCTTTCCCATATACGAGATCCTGGGCTCTAGTTCCAGTACCTCCTAAAAAAACCAAACCAAACAAAAACAAACTAAAGTATTAAACAATATAAAATGTAACTTTACTTAATAACTTATTTTCTTTGTATGATTGCCTTGAAAACTATTTTATTCTTGAAATTATTAAGGGCTGTTTATAAAAAGAGTACCAGACTAGTAGCGGGCTTATTGGTGACAGTGATGGCATAGTTTTGGAATTCTATTAATTTTTGCTTTCTGAAGGGAACAAATAAGTTGCAAAATTTCTAGAGGCAATTTCAGGTTACTGCAGACTTGATAGAAGTTGAGTCTGGCCATGACTCCTTTCTTGGAGCACTTTAACTACTTGTCAGACATAGTGCTAGAGTATTTAAGATACGTTATCTTATTCACTTCTTCATAACAGTACTACGAAGTAGATAGTATTATGCTTATTTTCCCATATGGAGAAACTGAAACTCAGAAAATTTAAGTAACTTTCTCAAGGATACAAAACTTGTATAAGTCAATATGTAATTTGAGTTTTTAGGGATGGGAATGGTAGTGGTGAGAGAATGGGAGAAAGATGACTGAACATGAATTTAAATATGCTGTATTTAGGAAGTACTGTTATTTGGTCAGTTTTTAAAAGAGTTTTAATAACTACTATTAAATAGTTTTCCAGAAAGGTTTTTACCGTTTATACTCCTGCCAGGAGTGTCTGACTGTATCCCTTTTCCAAAACCCTTGGCAAAAATGTGAGAACATTCGGCTTTCAAAGTTTATCAATGAATGGCAGTGGAAATAAGAGTGATCCTATATGATAATTTCAAGGAAGAATTTACTGGGCATGGAGACTGAGCAGGGTGAAGGAGAAGTCAAGAATGAAAGTGGGACTTTTTAGCGTTCTTTAAAAAAAGCTCTGGGTAATTTTTATAAGTAAGTGGCTGATGAGTTTAACCTGTTTGACTTTAATGCAACCTGCATTTTTGCATTATAAATTGATGTCTGCAGATTTCTTTTAAAAATTCTTTTTTGTTGAGATAAAATTCACATAATGTAAAATTCACTATTTTAACTACTTTGAAGTGTTCTTTCAGTGGTTTTTGTTATATCTACAGTGTTGCAAAACCATCACCACTAATTCCAGGATATTTTTATCATCCCAAAAAGAAATCACAGACCTTCTTATTCCCTTATTTTAATCTCCAAGTCTGCTTAAAGGAATATACCAAAAACGACTTGGCTTAACAAGGAGAGTTTATTAGTTTACAATTTTGAGACTGAGAAAAATGTCTAAATCAAGGCATCATCAAGGCATTCTTTTTTTCCTGAAGACTGGCTGCTGGTGATCCTTGACTCTTCTGGTACATGGCAAGGCACATGGTGACTTCTGCTGGTCTCTCCCTTCTTTTCCAGGTTTTGTTGTTTTCAGCTTCTTCTTTCTGTGGCTTTCTCTTTCTCTCTCTGTATTCATTCTGTTTATAAAGGATCCATTAAGAGAATTAAGACCCATACTGAATGAGGTAGGTCACACCTGAACTGAAGAAACCTTATCCAAGGTCCTATTCACAATGGGTCACACCTACAGGAAGGAATTAAATTTAAGAATATGCCTTTCTGGAGTACATGCAGCTTCAAACCACCGCACTGCCCCCCACCCCCCAAACCCCCCAGCAATCACTAATCTACTTACTGTCTCTACTAATTTGCCGATTCTAGACATTTGATATAAATGGAATCATACTATATGGGGCCTTTTTGTCTGACTTTTCATTTAATAGCACAATATTTTTAAGGTTCATCCATGTTGTTGCATATTTCAATACTTCATTCCTTTTTATGGCTAGAAAACTGCATTCTATCGATATATCACATTTAATTTATTCATCAGTTGATGGGACATTTGAATTGTTTCCATTTTTTGGCTCATATGAATAATGCTGCCATAAACATTTGTGTATACGTGTTTTCAGTGCTCTTGGATATATACCTAGGAGTGAAACTGCTGGGTTGTATGGTAACTGTTAACTTATTGGGAAACTGCCAAACTATTTCCAAGGTGGCTGCAGCATTTTATATTCCCACTGGAATGATGAGAGTTCCAATTTCTCCACATCCTTGCTAACACTTGTTAGTATCCTTTGTTTTATTGTTACAGCAACCCTAGTGGATTTGAAGTAGTTTCTCATAGTGCATTTGATTTGCACTTCCCTAGTGACCAATGATGTTGAGCATATTTTCATGGGCTTGTTGGCCTTTTGTATATTTCTGGAGAATGTCTGTTCAGATAATTTGCCCATTTAAAAATTGGGTTACTTTTCTTTTTGTTGTGGGGCTGTGAGAATTCTTTATATGTTCAGAATACTAGAACATTATCAGACATATGATTTGCAAATATTTTCTCCCTTTGCATGTGTTGTCTTTCCACTTTCTTGATAGTGATTTTTGACTCACAAAGTTTTTAATTTTGATGAGGGCTAACATCTATTTTTTTCTTTGGTTGCTGTGCTTTAGGTATCTTAGCTAAGAAACTGTTGCCTAAATCAAGGTCATACCCCTGTTTCCTTCTAAAAGATTTATAGTTTTTGTTCTTACATTTAGGTCTGTGATCCATTTTGAGTTAATATTTGTATATGATGTGAGGTAGGGATCCAAATTCATTGTTTCGTATGTCGATATCCAGTTATCAACAACTTTTATTGAAGAAATTATTTTTTCCCCATTGAATGGTCTTGGCATTTTTGTTTAAAATCAGTTGACCACAGATATATGAGTCTACTTCTGGACTTTCAGATCTCTTCTATTCATCTATATGTCTATCCTTATGTCAGCCTCATACTGTTTTGATTACTGTGGCTTTTTATAGTAAGTTTTGAAATCAATGTATGAATTCTCCATCTTTGCTTTTCTTTTTCAAGATTGTTTTGGCTCTTTAAGGTCCCTTGCATTTCCGTATCAGTTCCTCAGTTTTAGGCTCAGTGTGCCCATTTCTGTAAAAAACATGATTTGTAGAGCAGATATGGCTCAAGTGGTTGAGTGCCTGCCTCCCACATGGGAGATCCTGGGTTCAGTTCCTGGTGCCTCCTGAAAAAACAAAAACAAACAAGAAGCAAAATAAATGAAAAAAAACCAACTCAGGGAAGCCTATGTGGCTCAGTGGTTGAACACCGGTTTCCCACATATGAGGCCCCAGGTTCAATCTCCGGCTCCTGGTACTTCAAGAAAAAAAACTCAGTATGAAGTTTGATAGAAATTGAATTGAGTCATTAATTTGGGGGGAGTATTACCGTTCTAACAATATTAAGTCTTATAATCCGTGAACACAGGATGTCTTCCTTTTATTTGGGTCTTCTTTAATTTCTTTCAACGATGTTTAATTTTCAGTATTCAAGTCTTATACTTCTTTCATTAAATTTATTCCTAAGTACTTTATTCTTTTTGATGCTGTTCTAAATGAGAGTGTTATTTCATTTTTGCATTTTTCGTCACTAGTGTATAGAAATACAACTGATTTTTTAAATTGGTCTTTTATCCTGCATCCTTACTGAATTGTTTATTAATGATTATAACTTTTTGTGAGACTTCTTTAGGATTACATATATATAAGATCTTATATCTGCAAATAGATATAGTTTTACTTCTTCCTTTCCATTTTGGAAGCATTTTATATTTTTCTTGCCTAATTGCCCTGACTACCTTCCAGACAATGCTGATTTTAGACAGACCTTTCAGTCTTTCACCATTAAGTATAATGTTAAATGTGGATTTTTCTTAGGTGTCCATTGTCAAATTGAACAAGTTCTCTTCGATTCCTACTTTGAGTGTTTTTATCATGAAAAGGTGTTGAATTTTTTCAAATGCTCTTTCTGCATCTATTGAAGATGATCATATATTTTTCTTCCCTTTTTCTGTTAATATAGAGTGTTGCATTGATTGGTTTTCATTCCAAAACGTCTTTCATCTAAAAATGGGCTGACAAATTAGTTTCTTGAGCTAGCATGGTGGGAAGCATCTGGATAGCTGCTTCTTATTTGTTTTGTTTTTAATTTTTAATTTTGATACACTTTCAAACTTACAGAACAGTTAAATATATAATACAAATCCTACATAGAGAATTCCAACATGCCTCTATCCCCCTACATACACGCTATCAATTTTAACGTTTTTGCTACATTTTCAATATCATTCTGTTTTTCTGTCCATCTATCTATCCATCTATCTACTTACCAATCCATGTTCTCAACACTTGAGAGTAGGTTGTATACATCATGCTTCTTGAACACTTAATACTGCTATGTACATTTTCTAAAAACAAGGATATTCACTTATGTAACCACCTTAATAACAGTTAATAAATTCAAGATATTTATCATTGATATAAATATATTTAGTTTATATTCCAATTTTTTCATATGTCCCAAAAAAGTTCTTTTGGGTCTATTTTCCTCCATTGTTCTATCCTGTCTGGGGTCATGTAGTGCATTTAGCTGTCATTGTCTCTTAATTTTTTATTTTTTATTTTATTTTTTAAAGATTTATTTTTTATTTATTCCTCCCCCCCCCCCCCCCCCAGTTGTCTGCTCTCTGTGTCCATTCGCTGTGTGTTCTTCTGTGTCTGCTTCTGTCCTTATCAGCAGCACTGGGAATCTGTGTTTCTTTTTATTGCCTCATCTTGTTGTGTCAGCTCTCCGTGTGGGTGGTGCCATCCTTGGGCAGGCTGCACTTTCTTTCGGACTGGGCGGCTCTCCTTACAGGGCGCACTCCTTGCGCGTGGGGCTCCCCTACACGGGGACACCCCTGTGTGGCACAACACTCCTTGTGCGCATCAGCACTGCGCATGGGCCAGCTCCACAAGGGGTCAAGGAGGCCTGAGGCTTGACCTGCAGACCTCCTATGTGGTAGGTGGATGCCCTATCCATTGGGCCAAGTCTGCTTCCCTCAGTGTCTCTTTAGTTGTTCATTCTGTTAAAAAAAATTTTTTTAAGACAAGATAAATACAACATAAACTTTTTATGTCAGCCATTCCCGAACATACTATTAAATGGAATTACTCATATTTACAATGTTGTGGTATCCTCACCACCTTCTGTTACTAAAACTTCCTGCCATTAGCCTGATCACCCACAAGTGCAACTTGATGAGACAGCATCTCTTGATGTTGCCTTGATTTTGATATTTTCACAGCCTTGGACCCATCTCCCTAAACAGAAACCCTACATCCATTATGCATGAACTCCCCCTTCTCCCCTTCCCTGCCCCTGGCGACCTGTACTCTGCTTTCTGTCTCTCTGAGCATACATATTCTCTGATATTTTCTTTTTAGGTTATCATGGAGCTTAAATTTAACATCTTGAATTGATAACAATCTAGTTTTCTTATATACCAACCTAAATTCAATAGTACATACTAACTATATTCCTGTAGTCTCCCATCCCCCCATCTTTATGTGGTTCTTGTCAAAAATTGCATGTTTATATATTTATGTATGAGTCCAAAATCACTGATTTATCATTAGGTTTTATGTATTTGCCTTTTAGATCCTGTGGGAAATGAAAAGTGGGATTATAAGTAAAAAATACAATAGTATTGCTGTTTATATTTACTCATGTTATTACCCTTAGTAGAGCTCCTTATTCTTCATGTGGCTTCCATCTATTGCCATTTAACCTGCAGAACTCTCTTTAGTATTTCTTGTAGGGGAGGTCTTGTGGTGGTGAACTCCTTCAGCTTTTGTTTATCCAGGAGGGTCTTAATCACTTCCTCATTTTTGTACGACAGCTAGACAATTCTTGGATGGCAATTTTTTGCTTTCAGCACATTAAATATGCGATCCTACTACCTTCTTGCCTCCATGGTTTCTGATGAGAAATTGGCACTTAATCTTTTCTTTCTTTTTTTTTTTAAGGTACCAGGGGCTGGGGATTGAACCTAGGTCCTTATATGTGGGAAGCTGGTGCTTAACCTCTGAGCCTTGTTGGCTCCCTGAGTTAGTTTTTTCATTTGTTTTTGTTTATTCACGAGGCACTGGGAATCGAACCCAGGACCTCCCATGTGGGAGGTGGGTGCTCAACTGTTTGAGCCACATCTGCTCCTAGAACTTAATCTTAATGAGGCTTCCTTGTATGTCACATGTTGCTTCTCTCTTGCAGATTTCAGAATTCTCTCTCTCTTTTTTAAAAGATTTATTTATTTATCCCCCCCCCCCCCAAGTTGTCTGTTCTGTGTCTATTTGCTGCGTTGTCTCCTTTGTCCGCTTCTGTTATTGTCAGCGGCATGGGAATCTGTGTTGCTTTTTGTAGTGTCATCTTGTGTCTGTTCTCCATGTGGGCGGCGCTATTCTTAGGCAGGCTGCACTTTCTTTTGCGCTCCTTGCACTCCTTGCGCGTGGGGCTCCCCTATGTGGGGGACACCCCTGCGTGGCACAGCACTCCTTGTGCACATCAGCACTGTGCATGCGCCAGCTTCACACGGGTCAAGGAGGCCCCGGGTTTGAACCGCAGACCTCCCATGTGGTAGATGGACACCCTAACCACTGGGCTAAGTCTGCTTCCCCAGACTTGTCTCTTATCTTGGGCATTTGACAGTTTGATTATAAGGTATTGTGGTGTTTGTCTGTTTGCGTTTATCTTGTTTGGAGTTCATTAAACATCTGGAATGGGTATATTCATGGTGTTTTTTTGTTGTTAAATTTGGGAAGTTTTCAACCATTAAGTCTTTGAATATTCTCTCTGCTCCTATGTCTCCTTCTCCTTCTGGGATTCCCACAGTGCAAATATTGGTCACTTGATAGCGACGCAAATGTTCCTCAGGCTCTGTTCATTTTTCTTCATTCCTTTCTTCTTTTTCTCCTCAGACTGGATGATTTTAATTATCATCAAATTCATAGACTCTTTCTTCTCCCAGCTCCAATCTGCTGTTGAACCCTTCCAGGGAATTTTAAATTTCTGTACTGTGGTCTTCAGTTTTATTCCTTTCATAATTTCTTTCGTATTCATCTAACATTTTCCTGATTTCATTTTGTTCCTTGTCCATGTTTTCCTTTAGCTCATTGATCATATTTAGGACCATTTTTTAAAAGACTTTGTCTGGTATATCCCAGGTCTTGACTTCTTCATTGATGGTTTCTTTTTTTTTTCCCCAAAGATTTATTTTATTTATTTACTTTCTCCCAACTCCCTTGTTGTTTGTACTTCCTGTGTGCTGTGTCTTTAGGAGGCACTGGGAACTGAACCCAGGCCCTCCGATGTGGGAGGGAGGCACCTATTCTCTTAAGCCACTTCTGTTCCCTGCTTTGTTGCATCTCTCATTATGTTTTTTCTTCTTGTGTCTTTTGTTGCGTCATCTTGTTGTGTCAGCCATGCCATGCCTGCCTGTTGAGCCAGCTTGCTGTCTTCTTTAGGAGGCACTGGGAACTGAACCACAGGCCTCCTGTGTGGTAAGCAGGAGCTCATTCTCCTGAGCCACATCCGCTTCCCCATTGATGGTTTCTTTTTTTGTTGTTTTCTTTCTTTTTTTTTCTTGTTTTTTTGCTTTAAAAAATTTTTTTTTCTTTTTCTTTTTTCCCATTGATGGTTTCTTATGCTTTAATTTTATCCTTTGTTTGGGCCATAATTTCCTGTTTCTTTGTATGTTTTGTAACCTTTTGTTGAAACCTGGACATTTTGATATTTTAATGTCTTATTGCTGGAATTTAGACTTTGAGATGTCTGTTTCCTAAGCTTGTATTGAGCTAGTGTTCTGACAGAGCTTTCCTTGCTTGTCAGGACCAGACAATGACAAGAACAACAATAACAAAAAAAGAAAGGAAAAAAGAAAATACCTTTCTCAGTCTCTGCAGTTTGACCTGTGTGAGAGCTTGGGGGGTAACTGCCCTGATCCTTTCTGCGCATGCATCTTTTCTTGGGCAGTTTACATGTGGCCTTAGGAATTCCCCAGTTTATACAGATACAAATGTCCCCTCTCCTTAGGGAACAGATTCCTCATGGTCCTGGACTCTGCACCATATATCCCCTGACATCTAATAGGCAGCCACGTGACTTTTCCTGCAGTGTTCTGCAGGAGACCTCTGTGAGCTGACTTCTACGTGTAGGGCAAGTTCTGTGACAGCAAATCCCTCAGGCTACCACCAGACACGTTTGGCCAGTCATATATGCTCTCAGTAACCCTCACCTCAGGGTTATACTGTTCCTTCTGGAATTGGGATCAGGGATCTGCACTGGGAGCATGGGCTGCTCTGTGTGGAGCCAGTGAGGGGCAGGGAATGGACCAGCCAGAGTGCCATGAGATACTACTGCTTTTATTTTTTTCTTTTATTTGAGAAGTTTTGGGTTTACAAAAGAATCATGCATAAAATACAGGATTCACACATACCACCCTTCTATTAACACCTTGCATTGGTTGAAACATTTGTTATAATTGATGAAAGCACGTTTTTACAATTGTCCTATTAGTGCTACACAAATAGTGAACCCTTAGTTAAACATGGACTATAGCTAATAGACCATACTGCTTTAAAGTAGCCGTTATCTTGTTCAGTGCTCACTGTATTACTGCAGTTCTTCAGCTGTTTTCTGGAGCTTTGAGAAAGATGATTCCGCCAAGTTTTGCTAATCTGTTTAAAGCTTCTGTGGGGGGATGGAGCCCTGAAGTGTCTCATTCTACTGCTTGGGGTGGACTACATAGCTGCTTTTACTAGGGAAGGAATCTAGCTTCAGACCACGTGACTGGAATATTTTTTGGCCTCCAGTACTAGGGCAAGCCTGATATAAACTTGTGTCCAGCTGCTGCCTTAGGGCTATAATGGGCTGACTCTGAGTCCCGTTAGACCAGTCCAGCCTCTTCTATTAAACCATTGCTTTTCTGTTTCATATAGCATTTCTGTTTCATCCCTCTTGGAGCTGTGGACAGAGATTAGGGTATGGGGACAGAGAGCCAGTTAAGAAGCTTCATTGTCACATATTTTCTTTTTATTTTTTGGTGTGGGCCCTTGACTGTATATGAATTATGTTGCAATACCTAAGGAAGACAAATCCTTTCTTTCAGTCCCTTCTAGCAGCTTAATGAGTCTTGACTGATAGTTTAAATATTGGGGGCTCCTTAACCATCCATTCTGTCCTCTGAAGTAGTTTAGAGGGATAAGTTGAAGAGTAGTTGGAAATAAAATACCAGATCAGTTTCCCCAGTGTTTACTGATGGCTAATAACTGCTTGATGTTCAAATTCAGGCATACCTATGAAGGTTCTTGCCTGTAGATCAAGAGTTTTATGTGACCCACAATTAGGGAATTCATAATATTTTTGGGATTTCTTGAAATGGAATACAGTTTACAGCATATAAATCTATTTTAAATTTTACTTATTTTCAGGAATATCTGATATAAAGGAGCATATTGTTCATGAAGCATCACAATTGTTAGAGGTTGTTACTATTAGTTTTTGAAGGGAAGGTGTCATGAAATAGCAAATGTAGAGCTTATCTTGAAAACATGTATTTTAGTATTATATATACAGTATTTATAACTTATGTATTATATATAATTTGAAGTTTAAAATATATATTTTTATGTTATAAAATTTACTTAAATTGTTGTTCTAGGAAACTCAAGAATATACCCAAAATGTTGTTAGATATTGCCTTGAAGCTCTTCAAGACTGGTTTGATGCTATTAACTTCGTAGATGAGGTATGTATATTTTTGATATACATAAAAAATTTAAGAAAAACATCTATTAGATCTCATTTAACATTGAAAATAATGAATATCTTTTCATGGGCTAAGGGAGAGAAGTCAAAATGAACGTATTGTTAGGCTTTAAAAAAGGAGACTTGAAACAGGGACACTAGTCCCTTGATATTTAGGAGATCCACAGTATAATAATCATGTCTGCTTATTTCCTAGAAAAGAAGAGCATATTTTCTTGTTCCATTATTAAATGTATATATCTCACTATTTCTCTGGAATAGAAATTAATTTCATTTGCAAAAGTGACAGTGCAAATGCTTATAAGATGGGGAAGATTAATGGATAGAGTATCACAGCTTTATTAATTGGACTGTGTTCTTTATTAATTGGACCATGAAAAGATGGGTTTGAGCAAAGGCAATAGTTATTGATGATGAACTGAGAAAGGTTTAAGCAGAATGTACTAGTTATGAATTGAGCAAGGGTTGCTTTTAATTAGTCAACCAAGCTTGCAATCAGAAGCTCTTTTCTATTACTCCTACAAAGTGAGACCAGAATATGTTATATAGGCCATATATACCAAAGGAAGACAGGCTTCTATCCTCTCACTCTGTTCAGATGATTTCTGAATCCTGGGTAGACCCCTGCTGTCTTTTTTTTGCGGGGGAGTGGAGCATTCCTTTCTCTTTTCTTATTTTTAAAAATTTGGTACAATCACAAACTTACTAAAAAGTTGCAAGTACAAAGAATGTTTTTTTTCTAAACCATTTGAGAATTAAATTGTTGACGCAATGTCGCATTACACCCAAGTACTCTAGTATTTCCTATAGAGACGTTCTCCTACAAAATTAGGAAATTAACATTAATATATTATTACCATCTAATTCTTAGACCTTATCCATATTTTCTACTAGCAAAAGGATACAGTTCATCACCACATGTTGCATTTTGTTGTCATGTCTCTAGTCTCCTTCTGGGACAATTTCTCACTCTGCTTGTCAAGATAATACCATTTTTGAGGAGTACATGTCAGTTACCTTTGGCAGGAACCTTTGGCAGGAATATCAGAGAAGTGATGCTACAATCTTTCCATTGCTTCTTATCTGGTGGTTCAAGATTTCTTTTTGTACTATAGTTAATGATGTTCTCTTTGGCCACTTGATTGGGATGTTGCCTTCTGGACTTCTTCACTGTAAAGTTACCCCTTTCCTCATTGTAATTACTGAAGTAATTTGTGAGGACATACTGTAGAACTATGTTGATACCTACTTCCTGATCAAGTTTTCAGTTTCGTCATTTGTTTATTTTATATGTAGGCATTTATAGTTTTAAATTTTAGCCAATAGTTATAATCCATTACTATTATTATTTGATGCCCAAATTGTTTCACATGTGGCCACGGAAAACTCCTTCTATATCCTCTTGTCTTGTCCTATCAATCTTTGACCACTTCTCTGCTTTGTGGCTTAGCAAGATGTTTCAGGTTCACCTTCTGTTTTCCCTATCCCGGCCCTGGATTCACCCATTTCTTCATGGATCCCTGGTTGCTTTTAGTGGAGAATGGTATTTAGAAAGCAAGATTTAAATGATAATGAGGAAAAGGATAACTTAATGGTGAAGAAGTCAAGCAGGTAACCTTCCAAACAAGTGCTAGTTTTGCTCATTGCTGTTGGGGTGTGTCACTGTACCCAGGCCCTCTCAGTGACCAGAGCTAAGGAGTATATGTGTATGCATGGATGTATATATTTACTCACACTCACATATTCACATCTCTGTTTCTGTATCTGTATATATATTGCAAGTTATGAGTTCATACTGATATTTTTAATTCTAGCCTGAAACCACTGAATTCATTATAGTTTTCTCCAACA
Source organism: Dasypus novemcinctus (assembly GCF_030445035.2). Taxonomy (NCBI): domain Eukaryota; kingdom Metazoa; phylum Chordata; class Mammalia; order Cingulata; family Dasypodidae; genus Dasypus; species Dasypus novemcinctus. The sequence continues at coordinate 78,428,077 of NC_080679.1, read as the reverse complement.
GTGAAAAACATGACTTTCATTATCCTTAGATTATTTACTTATCTGCCTAATCCTCTTCTATATAACCTGTCTGTCAACCTCAGTTGCCCCCTTTTCCCCCATATGAATGCCCTCTTCTCCTGCTTTGACTCCTCATTCTACTCCCATACCCTGCTCCAGACACATGTGGACACTGTCCTTACCCTACTTGGGCTCTGACTTCTTCCTGGACTGCTCTTCTGTAAGGAAGCCCTCCCCACCCTGTTTAGGTTCTTATATTCCATACCAGACTTCTTGTCTTTGTGGATGTTCTTGTCTTGCTTGGGCTCTAATATCTTACACTGGGGCCCCTGCACATATGGATTACCTCCTCACCATGCCTGAATTTTGATTCTCTATTCCAAGTTCATCCCCTATATCACTGCCCTCTTTACCTTGATCAAGTTCTGACTCCCCATGCCAAGCCGGGCCCCTCATGGACAAGCTCCTCCCCCTGTTTGGGCTCTGACACACTACCCTGAGTTGCTCTGCTGTGTGGATACTTTTGACTCTACTCAGGCTCCAACTCTATATGCCAAGTTATACCCCCTCTCCTGTGGATACTCTTCAGCCTGAATTGTCTGACATTCCATACCAATTCCCCTTTCACTGCCACCCCTTCCTCACACACAGTGGCCCTCCTCATTCTGCTTGGACTCTGACATCCCTCTTTAGGCTTCTCACCTGTCGATGCCTGTTTAACCCTGTCTCCTCTCCCAACTCCCTGGTGGCTTCAGGACTAAATTGTTTAGGAAGGGAAGAGTCCCCTGTAGTCTTTAATTCTAGTCCTTCTTGCCCCAGAATAATTTATCTCCCATCTCTAATCGTTCTTCTCCCCAATAGTTTGGTTCACTTTAGCCTTTTATCTGGATTTTGTCCATTTGGATTCTGATTCTGCCTTCATCAAATCTCATTGATTTTTTTTTTTTTTTTAAATTATTTTTTATTTATTTCTCTCCCCCCACCGTTGTCTGTTCTCTGTGTCCATTCACTGTGTGCTCTTCTGTGTCCGCTTGCATTCTTGTCAGCGGCACTGAGAATCTGTGTCTCTTTTTGTTGCGTCATCTTGCTGCATCAGCTCTCCGTGTGTACAGCGCCACTCCTGGGCAAGCTGCGCTTTTTTTGCGTGGGGCGGCTCTCCTTGCATGGTGCACTCCTCGTGTGTGGGGCTCCCCTACGTGGGGGACACCCCTGCATGGCACGACACTCCTTGTGCACATCAGCACTGCACATGGGCCAGCTTGCCACATGCGTCAGGAGGCCCTAGGTTTGAACCCTTGGACCTCCCATGTGGTAGGCGGACCCTCTATCAGTTGAGCCAAATCCGCTTCCCCCATTGATTCTTTTTTTTTTTTTTTTTCATTGATTCTTATTCTTTTCTAATTCTTGGTCTTTGACCTTAAACTTTTGTTTATATTAATGATGATGAGTAAGTATTGAGAGAAAACATCCTCCAGCCTTCTCAGAGCACCATCCCACTTTCATCCTACTATTTTCTCTTCTTTGCTCCATCTAAGATTAGTCCCTTAGCTGGAGCTTTGCTCAGCCCCATTCACATTGGTATTTGAAACTATAGGAATTATTGTTGAATAGCAGCATTAATAAGACAACAGGAAGACTGAAGTAGGGGGAAAATTGGTTTGCATACAGAGGGTTATGTGGTAAATGTTTGACATGAAATCTGTGGTTGAACTCAAGGGTGGATGTTGTTAAGGAAGGAAGAATCATATATGGTAAACAGAGCAGCTGAACTCAAAGAAATAGTAGACCATTCTGAGTCTATTTGTTTTTCACACCAGAGTATTTTTAGGAAAGTATCAAATGTTGAAAAGTATTTAAATAGATTTTTTTTTCCCATATAAGGAAGCACTTATTTGAGGCTTCATATGAAATCATATAAATAAAATTTGTATAAACACAAATCTACACTGAGGCATCACACAGATAGCAAAGGACAAAGTAAAAACAAAACTAATTGGCAGCTATATACAGTTGTACACAGTTGTGTCTTGTACACTAGGAAGTCTTTTACAAAATAGTCATCTTAGATCAACATATTAAAAAATCTAAATTTTTAACAGAAGGGAAAATATGTGTGGAATTAGAGGAAACAAACAATGTTATGTTTTTTGTATGGTGTTTAAAAGTGTTTTGTTTCTCAAAACAACCTTGTGAAATAGTGAAAATATTATTGTCATCCTCCCCTCCCCCCCTGTTTTTTTGTCTATATGTGAAATTTAGATGCAGGGACTCAGGAGACTGCCTAATAGAAATGTCATTTGATCCATGTCGTAAGGATGTGTTTATCCAATGGGAGAAGGGATGTAGAGCATCTGAGGCAGAGTGAACAGCATATACAAAGGCACAGAGGCATGGTGGTTTAAAGGGTCTACCTATAGTTCATTAGTTTGTGTGAAAGTAAATGAGGCTAGAGAGGTAAGTTATATCTTAGGAGTTGGAAGGTTCTGAGATTAAAACCATAGGGAATCATTAATGAATTGTGAATTATTGTTTAGCAAGACCACCTCCTGGGGACAATAGAGAGATGTGTTAGTCAAGGTTCTTTTGAATGCAAGGAAAAGAAACTAATATTAGACAGCTTTAGTTTAAGCAGGTAATTTATTATGAGCTTAGAGGAGTGTCTCAGGGGATCTTAGATAAACTGGATCTTGGGAACTGACTGGAAAGCTGGAAAGGAATTCTTGTCCTGTGTGTTTGGCTGTACCTTGTGTATCCATTTCATTTTTTCCTTCCCTCTCTTTGCTGCTTTTCCCATGTGCTCAGATTTGGCCTTCCTTTATTTGCCTAACATTCCAATTTTGGGCATACTCCAAGAGTCTGAATCCCGGTCCCAATTTCTAAGAGAGAGAGAAAAACTCATTTCCTAGGTTTGGGTTGGTGTTCCCTGCCCTGATTCCAATCATAAGTACTTACTATAAACTGTCAGGCTCCATTATCTCTGTGTGTATGTGTGTGTGGGTGGGTAGGTGGGTGGGCATGTTCTGAAAAGATGGGGGAGGGTTGTGAGCTTGGCGGATACTCAAAAGGTAAGAGAAGAAGCAGGGACTACTGCTGAAATACAGCTGCTAAATGCTGAAGGCCTAAACTAAGGTTAGTAGGGAAAGTATGGAAAGAGAGAAGGAAGTAGATTTATGAGCTACTTGGAACATCACATAAACATGCTTCGGTACTTAATTGAGCTACTTGGAACATCAAATAAACATACTTCAGTACTTAATCAGATGTAGAGAATTTGTAAGAAGGAAGGAATCTACATTTCAAATAAGAATTATTAGGAGTTTGGAGGAGACATATTGAGGAGGATTTGTTTTAGAGTGAAGATGCTGAGTTTGATTTGGACACAGTTTTTGTGGCTTCCATGGGGCATTAAGTTTTGATGTTCAATAGACAAATGTAAGGTTTGGAATTCAGTAGTGAGATTTCTGTCGTTTTTTGGAAGTCATCTGGGCAGACTCAGCAGTTGAAGCTAGAAATCTGGATAAATTCACCTTGAATGAGAAGAGCAGAGAGGTGAGAATGGTAGTTGAGGACCACCAATTTATATGGAAGAAGTGGGAGAAGTTTATTAAGTGGCTAATCTGTGACTTTGGGCAAGGGCCACTGAAGGATTATAAAATTTAATACTGCGGAAGAGTGCAAGTTTAGAAGAATATGGTACACTAAAGCCTTGATTGACAAGCTATAGTCTGTGGCTTACTAATTAATAGCAATATATGTTGGGTACTGTGTTATCTCACTGAATCCTCATGGCCATATTCCTGTTTATTATCCTTGCTTTACAAGTCAGGCATTTTAGCCAGAGAAATTAAGTAACTTGCCTACACTTTTTTTTTTAAACTCAAAAGAAGCCATGTAATATTGGCAAGCTGCTTAACATTCTGCACTTCAGTTTCCTCATTTATAAAAAGTAGATGATGAGAATGTTTATCCTTGGAGTGGTGGTAAATTAGGTGATATATATAAAGAATTTATAAGACTTGTTCCTGGCAAGGGACATATAAACTCTCACCTTTATTAGATGAATGAATAAAAAAACCATTGTTGAAAGAAAAGGTGGTTAAAAGTAAGGCTAGAGAGAACAACCACATGTAATAAAGGAAAAGCCAAAAACCGTATGTACCTGATAACATTGTCTCCAAACATATTAAGAGCTGACAAAATTATGAGACTTCTACAATTCACTTCCAAGTGGGATATTTTATTAAAAATGTGCTCATTGAAAGATCAAGGAAAAAATATTGTTAGTAAGAGATTTTAAAACACTATTAAATTTGATCAGTCAGAAATGTACCTAACCCTGGACTTACCCAACAATGAAGAAAGTGCAAACAGTTTTGAAACATACAAGAAACAATTATAAAAACTGGTCACACATTAGGTTTGTAAACTAGAGTTGTATTTGTAAACCCTAAAAGTCTCTTAATCCTATTAGAAATTTCTTTATTTCATGTAACAAGTCTAAAAATATGGTGTATGGTGGCTGCAGATACCCCAAAATGTGCCATTGGGGAGTGAGAAATCTTGTATTTAGGTGGCTACTATTGTGACTGTGACCTTCATTCCAGTGGTCCTAAAGTTGCTCGTCTCAACTCAGGGCATTTTGTCCAATTTCCAGAAAACAACGAAGAGAGAGGACAAAGGGAATATTGTTAAGACAAAAAGACCAATGATATTTTTCCCTCTCCAGCAGCTCTCTAGGAGTCTCCTCATTGGCTAGAACTGTAAGCTCTGCCCACCACCACTGAGAAAAACTGGGAAATGCATTTAAAAACATTAGACAGTACTTATTCTGCAAAAACAAATCTATGCTCCCTGATAGAAAAAAATGAAAAGAATGGATATTGCTAGACAACTGACAAAATCAGCCACATTAGCCGCAAATGGAAGTTGTAATAGGTAGCCCAAATCAGTATCATATAAAGCCCACATCCTCTGACCATGATGCAGTCAAATCATGACATCAGTAACATTAAAAATGACAAAAATTTGTCAGAGCATACTATGAGTCCAAATAATGTCACACTGAAAATGAGACCATGCTTTTATAACTGGATTGTAAAAAAGCTACCACATATCAAAATTTATATGAAATTTATATGGAAGGACATTTTGAGGGATATTCATCATATAAGAAGATTGAACTAGAAAATAATAAATTATGGCTTCAATTTAAGGAGGAGACACTGATAAAGGCAATGACAGTGTTTCTCTCCTACCATGTACTCACTTGTGACCAGTAAGTGAAAAACTGGAACTGAAGGCTTCCTCATATTTATTGCAATCACAGACTTTCCCCAAAGGGTGGGTTCTTATGTCATTTAAGGATATTTAAAGAGGTCTTGACCACATTCCTTATTCCCATGAGGTGTCTTGTCTCTCCAGTATGATTTCTTCTATGGACTAACAATTTGAGACAACATTGAAGACTTTTCTGCATTTCTCAGATTCGTAAGGTTTCTCTCCAGTATGAGGACAGTTGTCTACTAAAGATGAATGAAAATTAAAGTATTCCATAGACTTTGCCTTCCTGGTTTTTTTAATCTCCTCAGTGTGAGTTTTCATATTTCTGTAAGATATGAGAATTCAGGGACAACTTTCCTATGTATAGCTTCTTTCCATTATGTCCTCCTATGTGTGGTATGTTGAAAAATTTAATGGTTTTTTCATATTCCTTTCGTTCATAGGGGTTCTCTTAACCGTTAATACTTAAATGTATTTTAAGTCCAGCAGGAATTAGTGAAGTCTTTTTCACATTCCTCACATTACAGGGTGATGTGAGTCCTGATAAGTACAGTAAGTTTTGTGAACCTAATGATGGCTTTCTTGTGTTCCTTACATTCATAGGGCTTCTTCACAATGTGCTTTCTTCAGCGTTGATCAAGGTGTAAGGCATATTTAAAGTCTTTGCCATATTGTTTACATTTATGGGATTTCTCTCTGGTGTGAATTTTCATGTGTCTCATAAGGAATTACTGATAAAGCCTTTCCCACTATAACTAGATGTATACTTTTTCTTGCCAATATTTTCCTGCATAAGACAGAATTTGAAATTTGGGGAAAGGTTTTTCCATCTTGATTATTCTCATCTGTCTCTGCAGTATAGGGTCTTCTCTGCACTACATGGATTGAGTTATTTCTGAAAGTGTTCCCACATTGATTAGATTCTTAAGATTTTCTCTCTAGTATTAGCTCTCCTGTGTGTTGTAAGTGGCAAGTCTTCACTGACAACTCTTCCAAATTGATTCCATGCATGAATCTTATAGCAGTTTGATATAGTTATGAATTCCAAAAAGAGATACTGGATTATGTTTGTAAACTGGTCTGTACCTGGGCATGATTAAATTATGATTAGGGCTTTGATTGGGCCACATCAGTAGAGTGTTGAGTCCCCACGCCTTGGTGGGTGGGGACTCACAGATAAAATGCATGGCCAAGGATTAAAAGTTAAAGATTTTAGGGAAATGGACTTTGGCCCAGCGGTTAGGGCGTCCGTCTACCACATGGGAGGTCCGCGGTTCAAACCCCAGACCTCCTTGAACCATGTGGAGCTGGCCCATGTGCGGTGCTGATGCGCGCAAGGAGTGCCGCGCCCCGCAGGGGTGTCCCCCGAGTAGGGGAGCCCCACGCGCAAGGAGTGCACCCATAAGGAGAGCCGCCCAGCGCGAAGGAGGGAGCAGCCTGCCGAGGAATGGCGCCGCCCACACTTCCCATGCCGCTGACGACAACAGAAGCGGACAAAGAAACAAGATGCAGCAAAAAGACACAGAAGACAGACAACCAGGGGAGGGGAGGGGAATTAAATAAATTAAAAAATAAATCTTTAAAAAAAATAAATAAATAAAAGTTAAAGATTTTGATGTTGGAGTTTTGATTTGGAGTTTGATGCTGTAGTCTTGAGCTGGAGCCCCAGAAAATAAGCACACAGGAAAGAGAAGCAAGCCCCAGGAAGAGAGGACCTGAGCCAGGAGAAAAACACAGAGGATTAGAGACGACTCCTTAGATACAGCAGAAACCCCAGAGAGAGAGACAGAGCCATTTGTGTGATAGTCTACAGCTGACCTTGAAGTGAAAGGCAAAACCTAGAGAGCCTCATAGTCTACTGCTGACCTTGTGGAGGAAACAGAGGACCTGAGCCCAGAGAGAAGGAAGACCTGGCAAGAGATGAACCCAGAAAGCCTGAACCCTTGCAGACATGGACAGCCATCTTGCTCCAACATGTGGAAATAGACTTTGTTGAGGGAAGTAACCTATGCTTTATGCCCTGGTATCTGTAAGCTCCTACCCAAAATAAATACCCTTTATAAAAGCCAATAGGCTTTTGGTGTGTTACATCAGGACCCCTTTGGCTGACTAACACAGATGTTCACCCCATAACAATTTTGTTGTGTATATGAAGCACATTGTTCTGAGTTTCAGTTCATGCTCTTGATTTCTACTCTGTTTGAGTTCTTTCACACTGAATAAATGGAATGTTCTGCCATGAGACTCTATCATATTCATTGTTTTTACAGATTTTCTCATTGTTGAAGGCAGAATTATGTTTCAAAATATTTGAGTCACATTTAAGGATGTATTTTCTTGTAAAATTTCCTTCTGAAGGAGCAAATTTTGAGCTAGTTGAGAGTTGTCCTGCATTTCATGACTTTCAGAAACTAACCAGAGACTGCTTTCTCTTGGGCAAATGCAATTTGCTTCAAATGCCATTTCTTTGTGCAGCTCCTTTATTTTGTGGCCTTTCCAGTTTTCTCCTAATGCGTAGGACTGTGAGTGATGCCCGTGAGATATACTCTGTTCTATAGAGTATTTTTGTAACAAAAATATCCTGCTGAGGGGTTGAATACTTAGGTTTTAATTTGAATCAGCCAATCATTCCCTGCACCTTCTGGGGCTCTGCAGGGCAGAACAGCCCAAGAGTGCTGCAGACAAGAGCAGTACTGGAAAAGAAGAGTCACAAAAAAGATGAAGCCCCCTAAGAAAGTCAGGTGACAGCGGCTCATTGTGCTGCAGGTCCCTGCCAGAGTGCCAAGCCAGGCATTTTGCATCTGTTCTCCAATTGCCTGCTCAAAATGTCTTGCCTACAATTTTTCAGCTGTAGGTGGCAGAGCTAGAATTTTAAATCATGCAATCTATTTCTTAAAGAGTCTGCTCTTACCACTGTGCTTAATGCCTTCAACAGAATTTGAAGGAGATTCTGAATAAGCTAGTTAGTAGAAGTGTTACTAAAATGACTATGATAATGGAGGGCAAACTTCTATTTATTAGAATAATTTTCTGTAGCTGTTTATTCACATATTAAGTTATTTTTGTTTAGAAAATTATTTCAGAAATAGTGACATTATTGCAAGTCTTTATAACTTCTATACTGATACGACATTAGCATAATTATCTGAATGTTCGGGTTAAAAAACATTACTAAAAACTTATAAAAGCATCACAAATAATACCCTCAGTTTGGAGGAAATAATTTTTCTCATGTGTTTAAGAAGGACAGTTGTGTACTTTTGCCCTATACAGATATTGTGACCCATATTTAAATGCAATTTTGGTAATATCTACAAGGATCCCAAAGGTCCTTGACCTATATTATACTAAGTGCTGCTATGGAGGCTGATGTGTTAGAAGCGCTAATCTGGGGAGCATCTCACTGTCCTGGAGAGTTCAGGGCTGTGGTCAGAGTCCTCTTACTACCCCCTCTCTGAATATAGCATTGGGGTTCAGACTAGCTCCTTATTTCACTGCTTATGAACTTTCAGAAGTTACTTACGTTTTCTAAACTTGAATTTCCCTTTTTAAAAAATTGGAATGTTAATAATTCCTACCCCATAGAGTTTTTGTGAGGATTAAATGAGGCAATGTGACTAAAGTCCTTAGCATGGTGACTGGCATACAGTTAATGCCTGATGAATGTTAAATATAATTATCATTATTATTTCTATTATCATGCTTGGCATGTATGTATCTGAGAATTCCCAAATGGCCTACTGTAGAGGGTTATCTATTCTATCCCTTGTTTTTATATGATTATTTGCTTTGGTTTAATTACGTTTATGAAATATTATTTAATCTATCCTAGCTCTTGCAAGAATTCAAAGATGAGTAGTATACAGTTTCTGCCTTCAAGGAACTTGCACTTAGGTGTTTACATGGAATAATTTTATCTATTGACTGCCTTTAGCTATATCTTCTAAAATTATAAGTTTTGATAAGAAAGCTTTAGGAATAAATCAAGGTAAAAGTGTGGTGTTAACATTTTAACACCTTTTTGAATTTCTGTAAAACATTTTTTGATTTGTGGATTTTTGTTTGTTTATTCCAGCCAGCACCTAACCAAGTTACTTTTCATCTACCATTACATCGTTACTATGCTATGTTTTTGAGTAAGGTAAGACTAGCCATTAAACTCTTGTCTTTTTTTTTTTTTAATTTTGGGAAATAAGTATTGAATTAGTAACTTTTTAATTGTAATTTTTAGGCTGTGAAATGTCAAGAGCTAGATTTGGATTCTGTTTTGCCAGATCAGGAAATGTTAATGAAACTAATGATTCACCCACTTCAAATTCAAGTATGTATTTAAGTTTTGAATTGTATTCCTTGGTTAAATGATTTTTCCTTTATTTTACTTTTATATCTCTATCATGGAATTATAGCCCAAGTGTTTGAAACCTTTTTTTTTTTTTTTTACCAAGTTCTCATATTTTTTGTTAGATCGTATTTAGATTTTTTTTTATTCTATGGAATTTGCTTTTAGTTTTAATTTCCCCAAAAATTATTTTCTCGACCTTTACATATAAGGGACTTCTGAAACACTACAGCACATGTTTTGGGAGTCAGAAGACCCAAAGTTTCTAGCTTTGATGCTACCACTATTTTATTACTCAAGAGGTTTGGAGTAATTTCTCTCTTTGGTTTTCAGTTTCCCTGTCTGTAAAGTGAGAGAAGGGGATTAGAAGAATTAGCCTGATAAATACTGTGGTTTCTTTCAGTTCCAACACTATAATGTTGTGGGCAAACTTTTTTATACAGATTTGTGTTTCAGTTTGTTTTTCCTGGTAATTTTAGATTTGTTAATCATTAAATTTAAACTCTGGGGCTTAGGGACAAGTAGGAGACGAGGTTGTAACTATGCTTAGTTTTAGTTGATATACACTGTGAATGCATGCAGAATTAAATATGAGTATAGTAAGAAAACTTTTTATCTATTCCTCTTTTACCTGCCAATTTTTTTGGATGACTAGTTTAAATTGAAGGTTGAAATTGAGGTGAATTAGAGATATAGATTATATTAATTCACTTTGAACAATTAGCTTTTTTAAAAAAAGTATTTTTTTTCAGTTTTGGAGATGATTTGTTGTTTGTTTTTTTAAAATCAATTTATTGAAATGTATTCATAAAGCATACAATCCATCCAGAGTGTACAATTAGTGGCATTTGGTATAATCACATTCATCACTTCAGTCAATATTAGAGCATTTTCATTACTCCAAAAAAATAATTAAAAAACAAATGACAAAAAACTCTACCCCTTAGTAGTCATCTTTCAATCTCGCTCTTTCCCCTGCCATACATAACTACTATTCTTTTTCCATCTCTCTAATTTATTTATATTTATATGTTGTATAGATGGAGTCAAACTGTATGTAGTACCTTTTGTCTAGTTTCTTTCACTTAGTATATTTCTACTTTTTTCTTTTTTTAAATTAATTTATTGAAGTATATCACTCATACATAAACATACATAAACTATAAGTGTATGATAATAGTTGTGAACTTACAAAACAAATATGTAACATCATACAGGACTCTCATAACTCACCCTACCACCAGTAACTTGCATTGTTGCATTGTTGTTAAACCTTTTTAGCTAATGATTAAAGAGCATTGTCAAAAATATTGCTACTAACCAAAGTATTTTTCCCCCAACCAACCCTATTATTATTATCTTTATATCATTTATATATGAACATACATAAACAATTAAGTGTATAGTAAAAGTTGTGACTCCCACACCAAACATGCATAACATTATACATGGGCTCATACATCAACCCTCCACCAATACCTTGCATTGTCGTGAGCTGTTTGTTACAAATTATGAAAGAATATTGTCAAAATCTTACTACTAATCATAGTCCTTATCTTACATTTGCTGTGTTTTTTTCCCAAACCACCCTATTATTATTTATTAAATATATTTTTTATGACAGAAGTTGTAAACTTATTAAACAATCATGCACATGTATAGAATTCCCAAATATTACCCCTCCATCAACATACCACACTGTGGTAGAACATTTGCTACAACTAAGATAATATCTGATTGTTACCATGTCCATAGTGTATATTTGGCTCACATTTTCCATACTGCTTCATTATCAACACAGTATATCATTTGCATAGATGCAAGAATATAATATTATTACTGCTAACCACAGTCCATAGGTCACTCCAGCTGTTTTTTTTCCCATGCTTATCCACATTCCCAACACCCTGCAGTAGTGATGTACATTTGCTCTAGCTCACAAAGGACACTCTTGCTTCTGTACCATCAACCACAATTCTCATTTACCTCTTGGTTTACTGTGCTATTCAGTTCCTAGATTATTCTCTAGCATTCTGTCGATTGCATTTACATACCTAGACTACCATTTTCAGCCACATCCCCATTTATAAACTAGCTATTACTCATTATGTGTTACCATCCACTCTATACATTTCCACATTTTTACAGTAAAGCTAATTAAAACTTCAGCATACATTAAACATCCATAGTCCATCTCAGTCCTCCTCTTATCTCCTTTAAGAATCCACCATCTACCACTGGGCCTTAAAGATAGTTTACTACCATTTCTTCTAGAAGTTTTATGATTTTTATTTTCATTTTCAGGTTTTTGATCCATTTTGAACTGATTTTTGGATAAGGTGTGAGATAGGGGTCCTCTTTCCTTCTTTTGGCTATGGATATCCAATTCCCTCAGCACCATTTGTTGACTGGACTGTTCTACCCAAGCTGTGTGGGTTTGACAGGCTAATACAAATCATTTGAAGATACATGTGAGGGTCTGTTTCTGAACCATCAGTTTGGTTCCATTGGTCTTTGTGTCTGTCTTTATGCCAGTACCATGCTGTTTTTATCACTATAGCTAGGTAATAGGATTTAAAGTCTGGAGATGAGGGTTTGCTTTTCCTTTGTATGATATTTCTGGCTATTCAGGATCCCTTACCCTTCCAAATTAATTTGATAATCATGTTTTCGATTTTTTTTTTAATGCTGGTGGAATTTTTATTGGGATTGTATTAAATCTGTATATCAATTTGAGTAGAATTGACATCTTATTGATGTTTAGTCTTCCAATCCATGAGCATGGAATGTTCTTCCAGGTATTTAGGCCTTTTTAAATTTCTTTTAACATTGAGTTGCATTGAATACAAGTGCTTTACATCGTTGGTTAACTTTATTCCTGACTATTGGAGTTTTATCTGTCATATTTTATTTTCACCACTCTTTTGACACTTTGTTACTTTTATTGATATAATCTTCATTTCTAGACTCTCTTTCAGGCATCTCTCTCCTGTCTTTTCTTTTCAGGCTCTAGCATACCCTTTAGTATTTCCTGAAACTCTGGTCTCTTGCTTAGAAATTCTCTCAGTTTCTGTTTATCTGAATATTCTAATTTCACCCTTATTTTTGAAAGACAGTCTTGCTGGATATAAGATTCTTGTCTGAGAGACAGCCAAGGTAGATGGAAACCCAGGTGCTGGTTCTCCTGAGGGCTGCAGAGACCCACAGGTTCTATGGTTACGGCAGATGGCTCTGGAGTTCAGGGCCATGTCAGTTGGCCCTACTTTTGAGTTTGTGTTCCTGAGTGTGATGGAATTGGAATCAGATATGCCCTTTCTACACATACCTCTTATATTACTTTTACCGGACCTGTGGTTGGTGTTTGGGTTGGTGTATACTCTGGAGACCTGAATCTCTGGACTGTCCATATGATGGCCAGGCCTTGGGCCTCAGTAGACTTGTGACTTCTACCCTCTGGTTTGTTGGACTCACCCTGGCCAGCTGACAGGGAGGTGAAGAGGGTCAACGACCACACCAGGGAACCAGGAGTGCCTACAGCTACAAGCAGGAGAATTGCATCCATCATCCATGTGGAATCTAAGCCCCCTCTTGATGTAGAGGGGACTGGACATAGCCATCCTGGGGTCCACAGGATAGAGGAATAGAGTTGGATTAGAGTGGACTTACTGGTGTTTTGCTGGGGAACTATTGTGATTAGTAAGGGAAGAAATAGTAGTAGTGATGTGGAGAGGTTGGCCACGGTGGTTGCTGATGGCAGGGAGACGGAGGAGGAGATATGGTGTGGGGGCATTTTTGGGATTTGGAGTTGTCCTGGGTGGTGCTGCAGGTATGGATGCTGGATGTTGTGTGTCCTGCCGTGGCCACTAGGTGGACTGGGGGAGAATGTGGACTACAGTGTGGACCACTGTCCATGTGGTGCAGTGGTGCTCTAGAACGTATTCACCAGGTGCAGTGGATGTGCCGTGATGATGGAAGGGGTTATTGATGTGGGAGGGGTGGGGTGGGTGGGGAGGAAGGTATGTGGGGACCTCATATTTTTTGAATGTAACACTAAAAGAAAATAAACAAGAAGAAGAAGAAAAGATTCTTGGCTGGAAGTTTTTCTTTTGTAGTATCTTAAATACATCAGACCACTGTCTTCTTGCCTCTATGGTTTCTCATGAGAAATCATCACTTAATCTTATTGGGTATCCCTTATATGTTATGCGTTGCTTTTCTCTTGCTGTTCTCAGAATTTTCTCTGTGTCTTTGGCATTTGACATTCTGGTGAACATGTGTCTCAGAGTTGGTCTGTTTGAATTTTTTTTGGATGAGAGTATATTGTGCTTCTTGGACATGGATATCTATGCCCTTCCATAGAGTTGGCAAATTTTCTACCATTATTTCTTCAGTATTTCTTCTGCCCTTTTTCCCTTCTCTTCTCCTTCTGGAATACCCATGATATGTATGCTTCCATGCCTTTTGCTGTCATTTAGTTCCCTGAGACTTTGTTGAATTTTTTCCATTCTTTTCTCCATCTGTTCTTTTGTATGTTCACTTTCAGAGGTCATTTCTTCAAGGCCACCAATCCTTTCTTCTGCCTTCTCAAGTCTGCTATTATATGATTCCAATGTTGTTTTAATTTCATTTATTGCACCTTTCATTCCCATAAGATCTGCTATTTTTCTCTGTATGCTTTCAAATTCTTCTTTGTGCTCATCTAGTGTCTTCTTAATATACTTAATCTCTTTAGCTATCTCATTGATTTTATTAAGGAGATTTGTTTGAACATTTATGATTACCTGTTTTAACTCCTTTGTATCAGCTGGAGGCTTATTTTGTTCCTTTAACTGGGCCATATCTTGCTGTTTTTTGGTGTGAATTGTAATTTTCTGTTGGTTTCTTGGCGTCTGGCTTACTAGAGTATTTATTCTGGGTGCAGTTTTTCTCTTTGTTTAGGGCTTCCTGCCCTTTGTCCCTTGCTGGTTTTGCAGTAGAAGCCAAGGTTGTAATTGGTGCTCTAAGCTTTGGAAGCTCAAGCTGCCTCATTGCGCCAGGGACCAGTGAAGCTTCTCCCAGCTTTCTCCTTTGCCAGGGGTAGGGACAGAATCACAGTTGTGTGGAATAATCCAAGTCTTGCAGACCTATACTGTAGTTGCCCAGAAAGATTGATGAAGCTTCATGCCCCTTTCTCCACTGCCTGGGGTGGGGATGGAGCTGCAGGTGTGCGCAGCAGTCTATGTTGTGTGGATCCAAGATGACTGCATTTACCCTGGTAGACTTCTGATTATTCAGTCTGTGCCAGCCAAAGGTACCTGCAGTTACCTGGATAGGCTGGTACAGGGCCTGCCAGCCTCCTCTCTGCCAGAGGTGGGGTGGAAGCCTAGACTAGGGCTGTAGGCTGTTCTGGGTCAAAAGAAACTGGTTTCTATTATCACTGTGATTTTTGGTCCTGGCTTCCCCTCAGGCCGGGGGCAGAGTCAAAATGGTGGCCACCCACCTCTTCCTGACTTGGGCAGATTCACACCCCAGGTGTTCCCAGGGTTATATCTTAGCCAGCTGAGTCTACCAATCAGTAGCTGAAATCGGCAGCCAACCATCTTCTCCTCCCCTGTTTTTGGGAAATGGAGCTTCCAATTCCAGCCACAGAATAGCTCCTGGGGCACCTCATACTACCAGAGTAGGGTAATCACCAGCCTCCATGGGTTGGATGGTAATTTCCTGGAGAGGTTGGCGCAAGTCCCTGCAGCTTCCTCCCTACTGGGTGGAACTGGGGGCTAGGCTAGAGCTGCAATCTGATCTGGATGGAAAGAAGCTGGTCCCCACTAGCATTATGATTTTCAGTCTGCCCACTTCCCCTCGTGCCAGGTGTGGAGTCAAGATGGCAGCTACTGGCCTCTTTCTGACATGGACAGGTTCCAACTTCAGCTTTTCTCAGGATTATACTTTACCCTGCTGTATGTACTTTTTAGTAGCTGAAATTGGTGCCCAACTGTCTCTTCCTCCCCCATTTTTGGAAAGTGGAGCTTTCAATTCCAGCCACAGAACAGCTCCCAAGGTGGCTTGTGCCTCCAGTGGAGCATGGGCACTGGCCTCTGTGGCATGGAGTGCTGTATTTACAAGTCTTCTCTGCAGATGGGCAGTCTTCTCCTTCCATTCCTTCAAGGATGTGGCAGGATGCTCTTCTGGCCTCCTGGACCCCCAAACAGGTGCTTCAGCTAGCTCAAATAGCTCTGGGTGTTTAGTAACTGCCTTGTAGCAGGAGCTAACTTTTGGAGCTCCTTATTCCACCGCCATCTTGCTGTTTGTCTCTCCACTTTTTTTTTTTAACCATCGATGGAAGATTATTAATATATTGTACTATACAGTACTGTCCCTGGCTTGCTTTGGTTGTATTTTTGCCCAAATAGCACCCTGATATTAACATCTTGTGACATTAACATAATTTGTTCTATTTCAAAGAAAAACAGTCTTATATATGCTATATTACTCTTACTCATTTTTCACATGAGGGTTTGCCATCCTATACAGTCCCATGTTTCATTTTTTAGCTTTCCTACTAATAATATACAACTTTAGACTTTCCCTTTAAACCACTCTTATATGAATATATTAGTACTACTAGTTGCTGTCACTATCATGTGCTTTTATCATTTCTATTCTATTTCCAAAGATTTACAAACAACTTTTTTTTTTTACCAATTCTGCACAGATTAAACTTTAGCTTTCCATTCTCTAACCTCATTCTACTTTCTGGTGACCTGTATTTTAGTTATTAACTCCAAGAGTTTGCTCAATATATTTAGTTCATAATAGTGAAATCATACAATATTTGATCATCCATGTTGTCATATGCTTCACCACTTCATTTCTTTCCTACAGCTGAATAATTATCTATGATATGTATATACCACAATTTGTTTATCCATTCATTGGTTGATGGTCACCTGGGTTATTTCCATCTTTTGGTAATTGTGAATAACGCTTCTGTGAACATCAGTGTGCAAATGTCTGTTCATGTCACTGCTCTCAGTTCTTCTGTGTATATACTTAGTAGTGGTATTGCCAAGATACATGGCAAATGGATATTTAACTTCCTTAAGAACTGCCATTCAGTCTTACACAGTGGCTGTATCATTTTTCTTTCCCACCATCAGCGAATAAGTGTTCTTACCTCTACATACTCTCCAACACTTGTAGTTCTCTGTCTTTTTAATAGCGGCCATTCTGATAGGTGTGAAGTGAGGTCTCATTATAGCTTTGATTTGCATTTCCTCAATCACTAGTGATGTTGCATATTTTTTCATGTTTTTTTTTGCCATTTTTATTTATTCTATTGACAAATGTCTATTCAAGTCTTTTGCCCATTTTTTAATCAGGTCTTTTATCTTTTTATTGTTAAATTGTAGGATCTCTTTATATACCATGAATATTGAAACCTTATTAGGTATGTGATTCCAAATATTTTCTCCCATTGAGTTGCTGCCTTTTCATACTCTTGACGGAGTCCT
This sequence comes from Dasypus novemcinctus, assembly GCF_030445035.2. Taxonomy (NCBI): domain Eukaryota; kingdom Metazoa; phylum Chordata; class Mammalia; order Cingulata; family Dasypodidae; genus Dasypus; species Dasypus novemcinctus. The sequence continues at coordinate 78,410,968 of NC_080679.1, read as the reverse complement.
TTGAGGTGCAAAAGTGTTTAATTTTGAGGAGGCCCCATTTATGTTTTATTTTTTTCTTTTGTTGCTTGTTTTTTGGGTGTTAGATTTAAGAGACCCCCACCTATCACAAGGTCTTAAAGATATTTCCCTACATTATATTCTAGGAGTTTTATGGTACTGGCTTTTATATTTAGGTCTTTGATCCATTTTGAGTGGATTCTTGTATACGGAGTGAGATAGGGGTCTTTTTCATTCTTTTGGTTATAGATATCCAGTTCTCCCAGCACCATTTGTTGAAGAGACTGTTTTGTTCTAGTAAAGTGGACTTGGTAGGCTTGTCAAAAAACAATTGGCCATAGAGGTGAGGGTTTATTTCTCGACTCCCAATTCTATTCCACTGATTGATGTGTCTATCTTTATGCCAGTACCATGCTGTTTTGACCTCTGTAGCATCTTTCAAGGTCAGGCAGTGAAATTCCTCCCATGCTACTCTTCTTTTTTGGAATGCTTTTGGCTATTTGGGTGCACTTTCCCTTCCAAATGAATTTGGTAGTTGCCTTTTCTATTTCTGTAAAGTAGGCTGTTAGAATTTTCATTGGGATTGCATGGATTCTTTAAATCAGTTTGGGTAGGATTGACATCTTCATGGTATTTAGTCTTCCATTCCATGAACACGGAATGTCTTTCCATTTGTTTAGGTGTTCTTTGATTTTTTTCTAGCAGTGTTTTGTTGTTTTCTGAATGCAAGTCCTTTACATCTGTATTAAATTAATTCCTAGGTATTTGAATCTTTTTGTTGCTCTCGTAAATGGAAGTTTTGTTCCTGATTTCCTCCTCAGATTGTTCAGTGCTAGTGTATAGAAACATTACTGATACTTATCTTTTGACCTTGTATCCTGCCACTTTACTGAGCTCATTTATTAGGTCGACTAGCTTTTTCATAGATATTTTGGAATATGCTAAATATAGGATCATTTCTTCTGCAAAAAGTGAGAGTTCTATTTCCTCTTTTCCAATTTGACTGCCTTTTATTTATTTATTTTTTCTTGCAAATTCTGTAGCTAGAACTTCTAGCACAATGTTGAATAACAGTGGTGACAGTGGGCATCTTTGTCTTGTTCCTGATAATAGAGGGAAAACTTTCAACCTTTCCCCATTGAGTACAATGTTGGTTGTGGGTTTTCCACATATGCCCTTTATTAGGTTGAGGAACTTTCCTTCTATTCCTGTCTTTCGAAGTGTTTTTATCAAGAAAGGATGCTGGCTTTTGTCGTATGCCATTTCTGCATTGATTGGGATGATCATGTGTTCTTTTTCCTTCAGTTTGTTAATGTATTATGTTAATTTATTTTCTTGTATTGAAGCAATCTTGCATACCAGGAATAAATCCCACTTGGTTATGGTGTATAATTCTTTTAATATGCTGTCAAATGTTGGGTACTTTTCTCTCCTCTTCAGTTTTTTGGAAGAGTTTAAATGGAATTGGTGTTAATTCTTCTTGAAATGCTTGGTAGAATTCATCTGTGAAGTCTTCTGGTCTTGGACTTTTCTTTGTTGGGAGATTTTTGATGATTGTTTCAATCTCTTTAAATGTGATTTGTTTGTTGAGACTTGTATTTCTTGTATATTCGATGTAGGTTGTTGTTTCTAGGAATTTGTTCATTTCATCTAATTTATCTAATTTGTTGGTATACAGTTTCTCATATTCTCTAATATCCTTTTTATTTCTGTGGGGTCAGTTGTAACTTTCCCCTTTTGATTTCTGATTTTATTTATTTATGTATTCTTTTTTTATTGTTAGTTTAACTAAGGGATGTCAATTTTATTGGTCTTCTTCAAGAACCAAATTTTGGTTTTGTTGATTTTTCTCTATTTTTTTATACTCAATTTCATTTATTTTTGCTCTAATCTTTCTTTCTTTCTTTCTGCTTGCTTCGGGATTAGATAGCTATTCTTTTTCTAGTTCTTCCAGGTGTTCATTTATGTCTTTTTTAAATTTTTATTTTTTTAGGTCTTTTTCTTTTTTAATATAGGCATTTACGACTATCAATTTCCCTCTCACCACTCTCTTAGCTTTATCCCATAGTTCTGATAAGTCGTGTTATCATATCATTTGTCTCAAGATACTTACTAGATACTAGTTTTTCTTACATTTCTTCTTCTTTTTTTTTTTTTAAAAGATTTTATTTTATTTTTTTAAATTTATTTAATTCCCCTCCCCTCCCCCGGTTGTCTGTCTTCTGTGTCTTTTTGCTGCGTCTTGTTTCTTTGTCCGCTTCTGTTGTCGTCAGCGGCACAGGAAGTGTGGGCGGCGCCATTCCTCAGCAGGCTGCTCCCTCCTTCACGCTGGGCGGCTCTCCTTATGGGAGCACTCCTTGCGTGTGGGGCTCCCCTACGCGGGGAACACCCCTGTGTGGCAGGGCACTCCTTGCGCGCATCAGCACTGCACATGGGCCAGCTCCACACGGGTCAAGGAGGCCTGGGGCTTGAACCGCGGACCTCCCATATGGTAGACGGACGCCCTAACCACTGGGCCAAAGTCCGTTTCCCATATTTCTTCTTTGACTCACTGATTGTTTAGGAATATGTTATTTAGCCTCCACACATTTGCAAATTTCCCCCTTTCCTCTCTATTATTGATTTCCAGCTTCATCCCTTTATGATATGAGAAGAAACTTTGTATAATTTCCGTTTTTTTAATATTTATTGAGACCTGCTTTTGACCCAACATGTGGTTTTCCTGGAGAAAGATCCATGAGCACTTGAGTAAAATGTCTAACCTACTGATTTGGGTTGTAGTGTTCTATATATGTCTGTTAGGTCTTGCTTGTTTTTCATATTTAAGTTCTCTCTGACCTTGTTGATGTTCTGTCTAGTTGTTCTATATATTTATGTGAGTGCCATTTTGAAATCTCCAACTATTATTTTAGAAACATTTATTTCTCCTTTCAGTTTTGCCAGAGTTTGCCTCATATATTTTGTAGCACCCTGGTGCTGGTGAAGTGCATAGATATTTATGACTGTTATTCCTTGCTGGTTGACTGTCCTCTCCCCCCCCACCCCCCTGCCCCCCGCCAGTTGTCTGTTTGCTGTGTGTTCTTCTTTGTCTGCTTCTGTTGTTGTGCATGGCACGGGAATCTGTGTTTCTTTTTGTTGCATCATCTTGCTGCGTCAGCTCTCTGTGTTTGCTGTGCCATTCCCGGGCAGGCTGAGCTTTCTTTCGCGCTGGGTGGCTCTCCGTACGGGTGCACTCCTTGCGTGTGGGGTTCCTCTATGTGGGGACACCCCTGTGTGGCACGGAATGCCTTGCACTCATCAGCACTGTGCGTGGGCCAGCTCCACATGGGTCAAGGAGGCCCGGGGTTTGAACCGCGGACCTCCCGTATGGTAGACGGATGCCCTAACCACTGGGCCAAGTCCGCTTCCCTGATTGTCCTCTTACTAATATGTAATGGCCTTCTCTATCTCAGCATTTTTTTTTTTTGCATTTAAAGTCTGTTTATTTCCGATATTATTATAGTTATCCCTGCTCTTTTTTAGTTCCTATTCGCGTGAAATATCTTTTTCCAACCTTTCACTTTTAGCTGGTTTGTATCCCTTGGGTGTAAGGTGTCTATCTTGTAGACAGCATATGGATAGTTCATTTTTATTCATTCTGCCAGGCTATGCCTTTCGATTGGGCAGTTTAATCTACTAACTTTCAGTTTTATTAAATATATTATTTACTCTTATCATTTTATTTTGGCTTTCATATGTCCTATCTTATTTTTGTCTGTCCTTTTGTATTTTTAGTTATCCTTCCTGATAGTCTTTACTTTTACACTTTTACATTTTCTTTTTTTTTAAAAATTATTTATTTATTATTATTATTTTTTAATTACATTAAAAAAAAATGAGGTCCCATTCAACCCCACCGCCCCCACCCCCCACTCCCCCCACAGCAACACTCTCTCCCATCATCATTACACATCCATTGCACCTGGTAAGTTCATCTCTGAGCATCACTGCACCCCATAGTCAATGGTCCACATCATAGCCCAGACTCTCTCACGTTCCATCCAGTGGGCCCTGGGGGGATCTACAGTGTCCCGTAATTGTCCGTGAAGCACTATCCAGGACAACTCCATGTCCCGAAAACACCTCCACATCTCATCTCTTCCTCCCATTCCCCAAACCCAGCAGCCCCCATGGCTACCGTTCCCACACCCATTCCACATTTTCTCTGTGGACATTGGATTGGTTGTGTCCATTGCACACCTATGTCAAGTGAGGGCTTACATTTTCTTTAAGCTACTCTCTCCTGTATTGTCTTTTTGGACTGCTTCCTGCTGAGCTGTATTCTTACTTATGAGCTCTTAGTTTCTGTTTATTTGTGAATATTTTAAACTCACCTTCATATTTGAAAGACAGTTTTTACAGATAAAGAATTCTCAACTGCAATTTTTCTCTTTCCATATCTTAATTATATCATACCACTATCTTCTCACCTCCATGGTTTCTGATGAAAAATCCACATTAAGTCTTACTGGGTGTCCCTTGTATGTGATCATTTGCTTCTCCCTTGCTACTTCAGAATTTTCTCTTTATGTTTGACATTTAGCATTCTGAGTATGAGTCTTGGAGTGGGTCTATTCAGGTTTATTCTGATTGAAGTATGCTGTGCATCTAGGCCAGGTAAATTCATAACTTTCATGAGATTTGGGAATTTTCAGCCATTATTTCCTCAGACACTCTTTTTGCCCCTTTTTCCTTCTCTTCTCCCCTGGAACTGCCATGACATGTATGTTTCTGCTGTAGTGCTATCACTTGACCACTCAGCCCCTACTCAATTTTTCCCTGTTCCCTTCTCTCTCTCTTCAGTTTCAGCTCTTCTTTCTTTTATATCACTCATTCTTTTTTCTCTGATTTCAGACCTGCTGTTGTATGCCTCTCATGTGTTTAAAAATTTTTTTAAAGGAGGTACTGGGGATTGAACACAGGACCTCATGCATGGAAAGCAGGCATTCAACTACATAGTTATATCTGCTCCCCAATGATAGTTGTTTTTTTCATTTGTTTTTAGGAGGTACTGGGTATCGAACCCGGGACCACATACATGGAAAGCAGGCGTTCAACCACTTGAGCTACATCTGCTCCCCTGGTGTGTTTTTAATTTCACCTATTGTCTCTTTAATTCCCTAAGTACTTATTTTTCTATTCAAGTTTTTGTATTCTTTTTGCTGGCCCAGTATCTTCTTGATGCCCTTTATGTCTTTAATCATTTGTCCTTTAATTTCTTGATTTGATTTAGCAGATTTGTATGAATGCCACTGATTAGTTGTCTCAAATCCTGTGTCTCATCTGGGGTTTTGATTTATTCCTTTGCCTGAGCCATATCTTCCTTTTTCTAAGTACGGCTTGTAATTTTTTGCTGATCTCTAGGCATTTGATTATGATGGTGAGTTTACTCTGATGCTCAGTTTCTCTCTTGAATAGAGATTTAGTGCTGGGTGGCTGTATATTCCTGCTGTTCTTTGTTCTTGCTTCAACATGTTCTAGGCCTTAAGGATTGTCCCTGTTTAGTTGCTGAAATCAGGGCCACAGATACAGTATGTGGTTGCAGACTTGTTCCTAAGGGCCTCGGGGAGGGATGCTTTCCTGTCACATCTCTTTTTCTAGTCCTTTTCTGTTCTGGATGGTATCCATTCTCCTTCTGGTATCCTAAATCCTAGAACAGTTCTCTGGAAGTTTCTGCCTGTCCTCTAGCTATTTTTTCTAGGAGAGAAATAAGTCCTGCGTCTCTCTAATCCTCTGTCTTCCTGGAAGTCCTGTTTTTTTTTTAGGGGGTGAAATGAGTTAAAAGTATTAACATAAGACTTTATAAAATATTTCACTGACAATGAAATGTCACATACATTGTCTAATTACAATTTTGAAATGTTTGTTCGTTGTGGCATGATTTTATAAACATGACTTTTTTTTTTGTCTGATTTAATTTTTAATTTACTAGGCAAGTCTTGCTGAAATCCATAGCAATATGTGGGTACGAAATGGTTTGCAAATCAAAGGACAAGCCATGACCTATGTTCAGTCTCATTTCTGTAATTCCATGATTGATCCTGACATTTACCTATTACAGGTAAGCCAGCTTGATAATTCACGTGTTATACTGTCAAAGTAAAATTGAATATTGAGAAATAGAACATTTTTTCCTTTTCAAGGTCTGTGCTTCTAGACTTGACCCAGATTATTTTATTTCGTCTATATTTGAAAGGTAAGCATCATTTTATTATGGTAGGTGTTTTGAGGTGTTTGGAATTTAATTTTGTTTTAACTTTAAAAAATCTGTCTTAAATATTTCTTCTTATAGGTTTAAAGTAGTAGATTTGTTGACGATGGCATCACAACATCAAAATACAGTACTTGATGCAGAGCATGAACGATCAATGTTAGAAGGGGCTCTTACATTTCTTGTGATTCTTTTGAGTCTTCGTTTACATTTAGGTAAAAACCACTAATACTAATTATTGGGTATTAACTATTTTATCCATGCTCTTTCCCTCTGCACCCCCTTGTTTTTATTAACTTGCTTATATGGTTAAAAAAGGAAAATATGAATACATTGTTTCAAACTTTTTATATGTTGTACAATTGATAACACTTTTAGAATAGCCTTTAAAAGAACCTTTACTGAAAGAGAACTGCAAACAGTAGGGTGGTTTAACTACACTTATATTTGGGGCATTGCATTCTTTATGCTTTAATTTTTGAAGCATGTCATGTTTGGTAAAACAGCTTAATAAAATATGGGGTAAGTTGTTTCTTTATAATTTGTATTTATTCAGATTTATTAGTTCTATTTTAAATTATTTTAGGAATGTCTGATGATGAGATTCTCCGGGCGGAGATGGTAGCCCAGCTGTGTATGAATGACAGAACACATAGTTCGTTGCTGGACCTCATATCCTTTTAAAAGTTTAATTTGGTTAGTTGTAGGATCTGAATAACTAATTTTATTTTATTTTATTTATTTTATTTTTTTAAAGATTTATTTTTTATTTATTTCTCTCCCCTTCTCCCCCTACCCCGAGTTGTCTGCTTTCTGTGTCCATTCACTGTGTGTTCTTCTGTGTCTGCTTGCATTCTTGTCAGCGGCACCAGGAATCTGTATTACTTTTCGTTGCATCATCTTGCTGTGTCAGCTCTCCACGTGTGCGGCACCACTCCTGGGCAGACTGCGCTTTTTTTGTACTGGGCAGCCCTCCTTACTAGACTCATTCCTTGTGCGTGGGGCTCCGCTACGCAGGGGGGCACCCCTGCGGGGCACGGCACTCCTTGCACACATCAGCACTGCGTGTGGGCCAGCTCACCACATGGGTCAGGAGGCCCTGGGTTTGAACCCTGGACCTCCCATGTGGTAGGAGGTTGCTCTATCAGTTGAGCCAAATCCACTTCCCTAAATAACTAATTTTAAAAGATTAAACGTGAATTTTTAGATTAAATTTTTTCCCCCAGAAATTAAAAAATCACATAGAAAAAGAATAATTTCTGCTGTTTGCTCAAGTCTGTGTTCAGGGCTGGTAAGAAGTATTTTTGCTTCCACTTGTCACCTCTCCAAGGAGTTCTGTTTAGATAAAAGAATTGATGGATCTGGGTACCTTGGGATCTGACCTTTAGGAGAGCAACAGTGAAAGAAAGCTGGACATTCTGTAACAGAAAAACATCCAGGTCTACCGTGTACCCGTGTTGGAATACATGTTTAACAGTTAAAGATATACCTTATAATTCTTATATCCAGGGTTTTGAAGATTCTCATGAATTTTTGTAGATTTCAGTCTTAAGCCAAGAGACCTTAAAGGGCAGAGACTATTGTCTTTAAATTCTGAAAGCTTACTGTGCTTTGCATAGATAGGGCTAAGCTATACCGGGGACACAGTATTATTTTTTCAATGATTGTTAATAAAATTTTAGAAAAAGACTGTCATGATATTTTATGATAAAAATGTTTGACTAAGTTTAATATGCATATATCAGTATGTTTGGAAGAATTGGCTGAAGTTTTGCTTTTGATAAATAACTTTTATTGGAATACCTTGATGATTTTCATAGGGAGCATCACAGAATGTTGTTTGATGTTCTGGTTCAAACATTAAAAATCAATTATTAGGTACTGGTACAGAGCAAAAGCGTTTTCTCTTCGAATTCAAAGAGAATTATGTACTAATGTGAAACAAATGGGAAAACTGCTTTACTTCTTTGCTTAAATTTGCTTAGTAGCCTTTTCTGTTTGCTTTGAGGATGACATTTTGTGTCTTCAGGAAAAATAATCTTTGCTCATAAAAATCTTAACTAATTTTTAGCATATAAAATTTGCTAAGAACAGGATGATTTTCTAAGAAGAGAGTGGCTTTATTTGCAAAATAATGAAAATGGATATAATTAAAATTTTTTTTTCTTATTTTCTGATTAATTAGTTTTTGGGAAAAATAACCCTGGGAACTATTTCAGCGTAAAACTTTTTACTAGGTTTCTAGATTAAAAATATTTAAAAAAAACCTTAACAATGAATAAAATGTTGTATCATGTAGCCCTCTGGTGGCCAACTTTATATATTACAGCCAATTACTATTGCCCTAGTTTTGCAAAAGCAATTAAAAACCAGAGTACTTTGGTTAGGTTATGAATCTGACTTTTTAATCATTAATATATTTTTCTTGACATATGCATTATATTCCAGAAAATCCCAATCCCAAAAGTGGCATTATTCCAGGCAGCTATAGCTTTGAATCAGTTTTATCAGCTGTAGCTGATTTTAAAGCTCCTGTTTTTGAACCTGGAGGTTCTATGCAGCAAGGCATGTATACTCCCAAAGGTATGCTTATATAGATAAATATTCTTTTAAGTATCAGTTTTCTGAAGGTGAATTCTTGTGTGTGCCAGAAGAAAATATTTTGCTTTTTATTTATTCAGTTTTGTTTTTCTTTTCTCAACTTTCTTATAAACGTATGTCTTTTAAACAGTAATAATTGCTTCCATTTATTTACAGATCTATGGTTTTATGACACAATAAGCTTCTTAACTGGCTCTAAATTATAAAAGGAACTTTCTATATGAAACATAGTTCCTTTATATAAGTGAATGAACCATAAATGAACCAGAAGTTATAAAACAAAATACTAAGTTTAAAAATATTTGACAACATCTGCTCTCTAAATTTGATTTCATACAGTTCTCATTAAGTTTTTTATTTTGAAAAGTTCAAATTAAAATCTGTATAGAATGATGATAGCACTTACCTGTGTAAATACATTGAAATCTTTTTCTTAAGTAGTTGGTTTAATGAGTTTTTCCTCTGGGATTCATAAATGACATGCTTGATAAAAGCCAGATGTAGGTGAGGTCTTGTTTCACAGAGTCCTTCACTTTTAAATTTTCACTTCTGAGTTACAATTTTGAAAGAAGTATTAGTTACATGTTTCTTCATTCTTTCAACACTCACTGTCAAAATGCAACACTGATGCCCATTTTGAAGCTGTAAATGGCATGTGTGTTTGGCAAGACACAAGCCTTATCATGTGGGATTTTTCAGGGAGTTCACAAAGGTAGCAAGAAAAATCCAGAGTTGGTTGGAATGTATTTCATTAAAGGAAAAGCACAGTATTTATTTATTGTAGAGAATACTATATCTAAAATTTAGGTAAACTTGGAAGTGGAGTGGAGTTCTGGTGTAGTGCAGTGTTTATTGAAGTGTGATGTGAGGATTACCTTTGTCAGACTTAATTGCGATCTTTATTGAAAACGTAAGTTTTCTAAGTCCTTGTCCTACCCCAGTCTACCCTTATCAGCATCCCTGGGGATGAAATCTGGGAATCTGCCTTTTAAACAAGCTCTGTAGAGATAGTTATATACAATAAAATTTTAGACACTGATTAGTTTCAAGAACTTGGGTATCATATTCAAATACAATACTCAATTGTATTACGTAGTTGTGATGTTGAAAAGTCAGTTTTTTATCTTTGGATTTGGCTTCATATCTGTAAAATAGAGTTGAATATATGAGTGGTTTTTAATATGCTTGAACTAAGCCTTTATTTTAGGGGGACAAAGCCCTAAGTGAATCTTTTATACAAAACTCATAAAAGGAGATCTGCTCTTGTTAAAGTGAGTAGTGAACCTGGCATCTAGTCTCTCTTGCCATCCCTTTCCCCTACAATGACCCCTTTTATACCTCTGTGGAAATCCAGGTTCATGGAACACTGTTTGAAGGCCACTGGACTAATAATCAGTAAAGTTTTCTTCCATTGCTCAAAATCTATAATTCTCATAAAAGCACTGTCATTTTAATTATGCAAATTAATAGACTATAATGTACAGGAGAATAATGATAATAGAGGTAGTAATAGAGATAATTGAGAGAGGTCTTTGTGAAGGCTTGACATAAGATCATAAGTTTTACCTATAATACTCTGTTACATTAAAATAGGGACGATTGGTAACAGTTTCTTATGCTAGAAAGTTGATACTATAGTGGATGTAGGGAGAAGCTTAAACTTCTTAGTAAGTTTACAAATATTAAGAATTCAACTAGAAAGAATGAAAGGGAGAAAAACTTCAACTAGGAAAGAGACACTCTTAAGGGAATGTTTTCTAAAGTTATTATTCTTAGGCTACCCTTTTATATTTTTATCACATCTATATACTACTACTACTTATATATTTTGTACTTTCTTAAATGTACTCTATTTTTCTTTTTTTAACTTCTCTTCATCCTAAGCATTGATTATTCATGAGGTCATGGGTTTTATTTGAATTTTTCAATTTTCTAATACACATTAAAATAAATATATAATTATTTAAGTAAAAAGTTTTATAAACTTAATACTTAAAATGTGTACCAACAATTGTACACATATTACACATGGGATAGTGGTTGCTAATTATGGAGAAGGTAGGAAGCCAATTGTCAATTTCAGTAAAGAAGTAGAAAAGCTTTTATAAACAAAACATATTTATAAAGTGAGATGCTTTGAAATAAAATAGCACGATATGAGCTCACAGATTTTTCAGTCTACTTTTAATATCTTTACCTTCAAATTCTTTAAAAGGTATTAATTCATTGTGTTTCTTACTTTCTAGTTGGCACCTTAGGAAATAAAAACCTTGAACTAAACTTTTATGGTTAGGCATCATTATGTTACAAATTTTTTTTGCTCAGTATTTCTCACTGAACATAAGGATGAAATTATTTTTGACTTAGAAAAGTAGTCATGACATCAAGCTTACTAAGGCAAATAAATAATCAAATTAAACTATCCCATCTTTAAAATTTGAAAGGTAGTAAGTCCTTCTAGATTGATTTTATTCAAGAGGTCAACGTTCTATTTCTGCTTTCTTTTGAATAATAGCTGAAGTCTGGGATCAGGAGTTTGACCCCGTCATGGTCATTCTTCGAACAGTTTACCGTAGAGATGTGCAGTCTGCAATGGACAGATATACAGCATTGTAAGTCCATCATAATGATTAATATAATAATGGAATATTTTGTATTTATAGTACTCATGATATCCTCAACCTTTAGGGCAGAAAATAATAATTTAAGGTTAAAAATAATCTGACTGATATTTTTGTTCCCAAGATCTTGATCCAAAATTTGATGTTGATCTGATAAAAATAAATTCTATAAAGCATAATCACTAGATTAAAAAAAAAACACATTTATTTAGTTACTGTTTGCCAAATGGATTTAAAAACTTTGTTTAGTGTTGTTCTACTTTTTAACCAGTAGAGGAGGCACAAGTTAAGGTAACAATACTGTCTGACAGAGATGCTGCTGGGTGTCTGCCAAAGTGTGATAATATTGGTGTGCTCTTGGTAACCGGGTAACAAAGCAAAACATATATTATTTGTAATATTTAACACAATGGTTTAAAATGTTGATTATTGCAGAAAATAAGGGTTTTAAAGAATATCTTTTTAATGAAGATTTCAATTTTGTATTTTATTCTAGTTGTAGACAGTGGTTTCTTTTTGATATATTATTTTTCCCTCCTTTTAAACCTTATTAATAATATTATACTGATGAACATCATGTCTGTTTTTGTGCTTTTCTAAAGCTCAAGTTAAACATTTTAAAAAACAAGTTTAAAATGATGCAGATGTCTTTGATATATTAAATTTGGTCTTGAGAAAATATTTGCCCAGAAAATTATCAAAGTGAAATTATAGATATTAGTGTAATTGAAAATTCTCTTTTGTAAAGAGTTTGTAGTAATAGGTATATTAATATGTTGCATTTAAGAGCCTTCACAGGTAAATGTCTGAAAAAGTTTGTAGTGTATAATTTTCATATACTCCATTTTACTCTTTCCCCTCCTCTTCACTTCCCACCCCCCATGAAAAGCCCAGCTCATCCATCATCATCTATTCTGCCTTTTTCTTTAGAATCCTTGGGGAGATAGTCTGAGGTTCCCCTTAGTGTCAGCTTTCTTAGTGACCTCTTTTTCTATGCTTTTCATGTGGTTTTGTAGCTATTTGTTTGCGTGTAGGGTTTTACTAGACTCTAGTAAAAGAGTCTAGTATTTTTTTCTCTATGTCTTATTTACATCTTCAGTACTTTGCTCAAAGCTGGCACATAGTAGGCATTACAAATATATTTCTTGAATGAATAAGTGAGCACTTATTGTTTAAAAATTGAAAAATGAGAAGATGGTAGGAGGGATCATTTGCATGGAAAACCTAGTGTGGACTTCATAAACACTGATGTTCTAAGTGACTTTGCCTTTTTTTCCTAAGGAGGGGGGTGAAGTTAGAAATTTTGAATATACAAGAATTAAATATGTAGTGACTTTTATTATATTTTCTTTTACTTTGGAATTAATGGAAATTAGGACTGTAATTGGGCTGAAACAGTTTTGAGGGAGTCATTAAATATTTAATGTAAACAATTTTAAAGGGGAATTTTTATTTAACAATGCACATATATTAAGTACTTGCTATATGTCAGAAACTTTGTAAGGAAAACAGTATTGAATCTTTTATTTTTCACTTAGTGTACTTTTAATTTACCTCTGAATGGTTTATTCCCTTTATTTAGACCAGTGGATCTCAGTCGGAGTTCATTTTTGCCCCCCAGGGGCAAAAATTTTGGCTTTGCCTAAAGACTGGTGGGAGGATTACTATTGACATCTTGTAGAGGTCAGGTCAGCTGCTAAATACCCTACAATCACAGAGCAGTCCCCCACAGAAAAGAATAACTTGGCCCTAAATGTCATTAATGTCAAGTTTGAGAAACCTGGCTGATATATATCCTGACATACAAGTAACCTTTTTCTGATTTCTAATCTATTTTGTATTACTAGTTATTTGGATCTGTATCATATTTTGATCTATAACTACTTCAAATAGACGACCATACCCCCAAAGCAGTTTTTATCTTTTCTTTTGCTCTTTATTTTTCCTAATTTTCTCATTTCTTCCATATGGCTTTTTGAGTTCCTGTACAATGTCTTTATAATTTCTTGGAAGTATTTCTTAAGAACTGTGTTGTTTCTAGGAGTTGGAAAATCTTTTTAAAAAGGAATGTGTATTCAAATTAAGTTGCAGTGACAAATGAATAAAATATACTCTTGAAGTTCAAAAACCTTTGGTGGTAGACTTGGCCCAGTGGTTAGGGCGTCTGTCTACCACATGGGAGGTCCACGGTTCAAACCCCGGGCCTCCTTGACCCGTGTGCAGTTGGCCCATGTGCAGTGCTGATGCGCGCAAGGAGTGCCGTGCCACACAGGGGTGTCCCCCACTTAGGGGAGCCCCACATGCAAGGAGTGCGCCCCGTAAGGAGAGCCGCCCAGTGCGAAACAAAGTTCAGCCTGCCCAGGAATGGTGCCGCACACACGGAGAGCTGACACAACAAGATGATGCAACAACAACAACAACAAAAGAAACACGGGTTCCCGTGCCGCTGACAACAACAGAAGCGGACAAAGAAGACACAGCAAACAGACACAGAGAACAGACAACCAGGGGTGGGGGGGAGAATAAATAAATAAATAAGCCTTTTAAAAAACCACCTTTTTGTTACTTTGTATAAGTTAATCTTTGAAATTTTATGTGTAAACTCTTACATTCATCCAATATTTTATGTACTTAAATATTTTACCTATATACACGTGAGGATATATGTTTGTTTCTATGTAAAATTTAGTTAAAAAAAAAAAGATTATTTATTTCTCTACCCTTCCCTCCCCTCCGCCCCAGTTGTCTGCTCTCTTTGTCTGTTTGCTGTGTCTGTTCTTCCGTGTCCACTTCCATTGTTGTATTGTTGTCAGCAGCACTAGGAATCTGTTTATTCTTGTTGCATCATCTTGCTGCATCACCTTTCCGTGTGTGCGGCTGCCACTCCTGGGCAGGCTGCACTTTCTTTTGCGCTGGGCAGCTCTCCTTACAGGGCCCACTCCTTGCGTGTGGGGCTCCCCTACGCGGGGGACACCCCTGCGTGGCAGGGCACTCCTTGCACGCATCAGCACTGTGAATGGGCCAGCTCCATATGGGTCAAGGAGGCCCAGGGTTTGAACCGCAGACCTCCCATGTGCTAGGCGGGCGCCCTATCCATTGGGCTAAGTCCGCTTCCCTAAAACTTAGTTTTTTAGAAATTTATTTTGTTTGCAAAAGATATCATCTGCTTCCTTTATGTGATGTCTTTTATTTATTATATATTCGACTTACATTTGACTATTTCAGTTTGTATTAGAACACTATTGGGAAGATAACCCTAAACTGCAGGACTTCACTGGCCATTGGTCATTTTCATTTTTTTTTTCAGTTTTAAGAGGTAGAATTGACTTAATTTATTTTACTGAGTAGAATCCCTTTTTTATATGTAAGAAGGCAATCAAAAGGACTTTCGAAGCCTAATAGTGAAAAAGTGTTTAATAAATTGTTAAATAAACATCCTCGGAATCTAACTTGGTATCTAGCACTTTACTTTGTAGGCAATCAGTAAATATTTGTTAAATGAAAAGAAACTTGTTTTTCACTTTTTTTTTTTAGCAAATATTGGGTAATTTTTTAAAAAAATATTTATTTTTTATTTCTCCCCCCTTCCACCCTCCCACCCCAGTTGTCTATTCTCTTTGTCCATTTGCTGCGTGTTCTTCATTTTGTCCGCTTCTGTGTGTTGTTGCCAGCAGCATGGGAATCTGTGTTTCTTTTTGTTGCATCACCTTGCTGCATCAGCTCTCTTGCGGCGCCATTCCTGGGCAGGCTGAACTTTCTTTCGCACTGGGCAGCTCTCCTTATGGGGTGCACTCTTTGCGCATGGGGCTCCCCTACGTGGAGGGCACCCCTGTGTGGCACGGCACTCCTTGTGCGCATCAGCACTGCGCATGGGCCAGCTCCACATGGGTTAAGGAGGCCCAGGGTTTGAACTGCGGACCTCCCATGTGGTAGATGGATGCCCTATCCACTGGGCCAAGTCTGCTTCCCGGTATTGGATATTAAACCCAGGACCTCATACATGGGAAATAGGCACTTAACCACTGAGCTACATCTTCTTCCCAATGACAGTTGGTTTTTTGGTTTGTTCTTTTTTGTTTTTAGGTGGTATCAGAGATCAAACCTGGGACCTCACACGTGAAAATCAGGCATTCAACCATTTGGGCTACATTTGCTCTCTCTTTTCACTTTTGCGCTGAGAGTTTAATAAGTGAAAACAAGCATTTGCTTTATGTGATGTTTAGAGGTATAGAATCTTATGATGTTAATACTGGAAAAGGCCTTCAAGATCTTCAACCTAGGTCCTTAAAAAGTGGCTTAGGGGCCATCACTGAAAAAAGGTTTGGCAACAGAAAGAGGAGACCTAAAGAGAATTGGAGATGTTCATTTTCCTTCCCTCGCTATCTCCCAAATATCCCTTAATGGGCAGTTTAGCTCTTAAAAAGAAAACAAAAGCCAAACAAATGACAAGAAAGCAAACCAAAAGTTGGAGAAACAGCTATTCAATTGAATGTTGTTTTTTATTTATAAGGACATTGCGGCCCGGAGAAGCTCAGCGAAGTGTCTTAGTTAATAGCACTGTTTGAGTCTAAACCATTTCCAAAAGACAAAAGTGATATTTATATGGTGGGTTTTAAAAATTTCAACTGGAAAGTAACATTTTTTATACCATAATTTATGGCATTTCTGTTGTTTCCTGTCTCCCATCTTGAAGGTTACCATGGCTACTTCCCTATGTTTGAAAGTATAATGTATGAGTTTAAATATTAATGGATCGGCATTTTTAAATCTCAAACTAGTCATTAAATAGGTGTCAGTTTGAGTAATTTAAAATATTTTTGTTCTCATATAGCTTTTCTATTCTTAAAAGATTTTTTTTTTCCCCTCACCCCCCGCCCTGCTGTTTTTGCTGTCTGTGTCCATTTGCTGTGTGATCTTCTGTATCTTTTTCTCTTTCTGTCTTCTCTTCTCGTCTTTCTCCTATAGGATTCACCCGGACTTGATCCTGGGGACCTCTGATATGGAGGGAGGTTCCCTGTCAGTTGTGCCACCTCAGTTACTGGTTTCTGCTGCGCTTTACCTTGGCTTTTTCTCTCCTTTTGTCTCTCTTTTGTTACGTCATCATCTTGCTGCATGACTCACTTTCGTGGGCACTGACTCACTGTGCGGACACTTGGCTTGCTGGCATGGGCACTGGCTGGCTATGAGGCACTTGTGTGGGCCCTTGGCTTGCCACGTGGGCACTCGTGTGGACACTTGGTTCACTGCTTGGGCACTTGGCTCACCGCACGGGCACTCACTTGGGCACTTGGCTCGTCACATGGGCACTCACGTGGGCACTTGGCTCGTCGCACGGGCACTCACGTGGGCACTTGGCTCGTCGCATGGGCACTCACGTGGGCACTTGGCTCGTCGCATGGGCACTTGGCTCACCACATGGGCACTCGGCTCACTGCGCAGGCACTTGGCTTACTCCATGGGCACTGGCTTGCTGCGTGGGCACTTGGCTTACCATGTGGTGACTGGCTTGCTGGACAGGCATGCTTTTTCTTCTTCTTTTTCACCAGGAACGCCAGAGATCAAACCCAGGTCCTCCCATTTGGTAGGCAGAAGCCCTATCACTTGAGCCATATCTGCTTCCCTCATATAGCTTTTCATTTGCATTATTCTATTAATGCTTTTGAAAAGAGCAGTCAAAGCGATGTATTACCTGCTGCCTTGAACAAATATAAAACCTTTATTTTAGAACACTTTATTTGTTCTAGGTGCTGCATATTTAGGGGCTAGTACTTAAATAAAATAAAAACTAGTAATTGCTTTTCTATGCTAAATGAAGTAGAATAGCTGAAATACTTCATCATAAACTATTGGGATTGTTTTGAATTATGCTTACATGTAGCCACAGTAGTATTATATAAAAGCCATTTTTTTTGGTTTTTTTTTTGAAGCAAAATTAAATGTTAATAAAGCTGTTAATGTATATACTGAAGTATATCAAATATATTAATCATAGCAGATTGTGGTAGTACTACTTGAATAACTTTATAGACTATAGATATAGATAATTATACAGTGAATTAATATAAAGCATTATGGCTTAAGGAAGCTAGAGGCAAGATGCCTAGGTTTTAATCTCAGTTCCTTCACTTGCTACCAAATGACTTGAAGCAAATTACTTAACTTTTTAGTGCCTCAGTTTCCTCATCTGTAAAATGAAGATAATAATAGTATCTATCATAGGTTTTTTGGGAGGCTTAGATGCATTTATAGATATAAAGTGATTAGAATATTGTCAGCATATAAGTTAATGCCATATGTGTTAACCATGATTACAATAATTCTATTTTACAAATGTTATATTTTTAGTATTCTTCATGGTAACATATATTGTTTAAAAAGCACATAGATCCTGAGTCATTTTACCCATGTTTTAAAGTTTCACTTCTGTGTGTGGATTTTTTTATGGACAATTAATGCTAAAAGTATTTAGGTATTATTAAAAATTAGAAAAGTGGGTGTAGCTCAGTGGTTGAGTGCCTGCTTCCCCATGTATGAAGTTCTCGGTTCAATCTCTGATACCTTCTTTAAACAAAACAAAACAAAACAAAACAAAACAAAACAAAACAAAACAAAAAAGGAATCAACAATGAGTATTTTAGTTTCATAGAGGATACATAGCACCCAGCAGCCTGTCTTGTGCCCTCTGCCAATAATTACCATCCCCTTAGGTAACCACTGTCTTAGCTTCTAAAATCAGTTTTGTCTGTTTTTGAAATTTATGTAAATGGAATCATGTGCAGTCTTATGTGTCTTGCTTCTTTTGCTGAATTTATGTAGCTACATTTAGCAAGCGTTGTTCATTTTGTTATTCCATAGTATTCCTTTGTGCCAATATGTACCAAAATTTATCCATTCTACTTTTGATAGACATTTTGATTTCTTCAAATTTTGGCCTGTTATGAATAGTATTGTCATGAACATTTTTGTATATATCTTTGGTGCACAAAAATAAGCATGTCTTTTTTTTACCAGTCATATCTCAGTTCCTCTATCCTTCCCCAGCTCTGTGTAACTACTAATCTAATTTCATCTTTGTAAATATATATTTATGTTTTATATACATGAAGTCATACAATATGTAGTACTTTGTGTCTAGTTTCTTTTGTGTAGCATGTTTTTCTTTTGTCTGATCTTAACATCTTATAGTATTAATGCACATTTGTTCAGTTTCAAAGAGAAATGGTCTTATATTTGCAGTTTTACCATATTCATATATCACATGTGGTTTTACTATGCATACAGTCCCAGTTACATTTTTTAGCTTTCCTTTTAGTAGTAAACGTGACCTTAGACTTTCCCTTTAAATCACAGTCATACCCATATAATAGTAGTGCTAGTTACAAACATTATGTTGTGCTTTCACCTCTTCTTTTTATTTACAAAGATTAACATACATCCTTTTTTACCAAGTCTGCACAAGTTAATGCTCAGCTTTCTATTCTCTAATCTGATTGTATTTCCTGGTGACCCATATTCTCCATGAGATTACGCAATACGTTTAGTTCTTAGTAGCAGAGTCATAAAGTATTTGTCCTTTTGTGACTGGCTTGTTTCTCTCAGTGTAAAGTCCTTCTGGTTCATCCATGTTGTCATATGCTTTTGAACTTCATTTCTTCTTACAGCTACATAATATCCCATTGCGTGTATACACCACAGGTTTTAAAAATTTGTTCATTTGTTGATGGTTGCCTGAGTTGTTTCCATTTTTTGGCAATCGTGAATAATGCTGCTGTGAACATAGGTGTGCAGATGTCTGTTTGTGTCACTGCTCTCAGTCTTTCTGGGTATATACCTAGTGTGCTATTGCCAGGTCACATGGCAGATCTATATTTGCTCCTCTAAGAGAACTGCTGACCAGTTCTCCACAGTGGCTATACCATTCTACAATCCCACCAACAGTGAATAAAATTCCTATTTCTCCACATCCTCTCCAACCCTTGTAGTTCTCTGTTTTTTTAATAGTGGCCATTCTAATAGATGTGAAATGCTATCTCATTGTAGCAATTACTGTTATTTAGTTCTCAGATTATTCTCTAGCTTTCTTTCAATTGGCATTTATATCCCTAGACTACCCTTTTCAGTAACATTCTGATTAATAAACCATCTGTTTACCATCAACTCTGTGCATTTTCACACTTTTACAATAGTTAATTAAAACTTCTACATACATTAAATGTCAGTAGTCCATCTCAGTCCTCCTCTTTTCTCCTTTGAGAATGCACCACCTACCACCAGGGCTTGAAGATACTTGCCTATATTTTATTCTAGAAGCTTTATGGTTCTTGCTTTTATATTTAGGTTATTGATCCATTTTGAGTTAGTTAGGTGTGAGATAGGGCTCCTCTTTCCTTCTTTTGGCTATGGATATCCAGTTCTCTCTGCACCATTTGTTGAATGGTCTGTTAAGCCTGAGCTGGTGGGTTTGACAGGCAAGTCAAAAATCACTTGGCCTTAGATGTGAGGACCTGTTTCTGAACCATCATTTTGGTTTTGTTGATCTATGTGCCTGTCTTTTTGCCAGTACCATGCTTTTTTTTTTTTTTTAAACCACTGTAGTTAGGTAATATGATTTAAAGTCTGTAAGTGAGAGTCCTCCAACTTCATTTTTCCTTTTTGAGATGTTTCTGCTATTCTGGACCCCTTACCCCTAACCCTTCCAAATGTATTTGATAGTCATGTTTTTTGCTAATTTAAAAATGCCGATGGAATTTTTATCGGGATTACCTTGAATCTATATATCAGTTTGAGTAGAATTAATATCTTTTTTTAGAAAATATTATTTATTTACTTTTTCTTCCACTCCCCCGTCCTGCTGTTTCTTTGGTCTTTGTCCATTCTCTGTGTGATCTTCAGTATCTGTTATTCTTTTTGACTTCTCTTGTCTTTTTCCTCTAGGATTCTGGATTCAGTTCTGGGGACCTCTGATGTGGAGAGAGGTTCCTTGTCAATTACTTTACCTCAGTTCCTGGTCTTTGCTGCACTTCACCTTGACTCTTTCTCTCCCTTTCATTCATCTCTCTTTTGTTGTGTCATCATTGTGCTGCGTGACTCACTTGCATGGGCACTCACATGGGCACTCAGCTCGCTGTGTGGGCACTGACTCGCTGTGCAGGCACTCACATGGTCACTTGTGCAGGCACTTGGCACAGCGTGCTGGCCCTCAGTTCACCACACGGGCACTCATGTAGGTACTTGGTTCACCATGTGGGCACTTGGCTCACCATATGGGCACCCACATGGGCACTTGGCTCTCAGTGTGGGCACTTGGCTCACCATGCAGGCATTCGGCTCACCACATGGAGACTGGCTTGCCACGCAGGCGTGCTTTCTCCTTTTTCACCAGGAGGCCCCAGGGATCAAACCCGGGTCTTCTGATTTGGTCAGCGGGGGCCTTATCACTTGAGCCGCATCCGCTACCCAGAATTGACATCTTACTTATATTTACTCTTCCAGTCTGTGAGCATGGAATGTTCCTCCAATTATTTAGGTCTTTTTTGGTTACTTTTAACAGTGACCTGTAGTTTTCTGAATCCAAGTACTTTACATTGTTGGTTAAACTTATTCCTAAATATTTGATTCTCTTAGTTGTTATTGTAAATGGAATTTTTTTTCTTAACTTCTTCCTCAGATTGCACAGTACTAGTGTCTTTTGACCTCTATTTCATCTAATATAAGTATAGCTACTCTGCCTTTTTTGTTGTTGTTACTGCAAGCATGTAATATATTTTCCCAGCCTTTAACTTTCAATCTATTGCTATCCTAAGGTCTAAGGTGAGTCTCTTGCAGACAGCTTAGAGGTGACTCATATTTTCTTATCCATTCTGCCAGTCTATGTCTTTTCATTGGGGAGTTTAATCCATTAACATTCAGTGTTATTACTGTAAAGGCAGTTCTTATTTCATCCATTTTGACTGTTGGGTTTTATCTGTCATATTTTATTTACACCACTCTTTTGAGATTTTTAGTTACTTTTAGTGATATAATCTTCATTTCTAGACTCTTCCAAGACTCTTTCTCTTGTCTTTTCTTTTCAGACTATACTACACCCTTTAGTATTTCCTGTAAAGTTGGTCTCATGGTTACAAACTCTCTCAGTTTCTGTTTCTGAATATTCTAAACTCACCCTCATTTTTGAAAGATAATCTTGCCAGATATAAGATTCTTGGCTGGAAGTTTTTCTCTTGCAGTATCTTAAATATACCATACCACTGTCTTCTTGCCTCCATGGTTTCTGATGAGAAATTGGCACTTAATCTTACTGGGTATCCCTTATGTTACACATTGCTTTTCTCTTGCTGCTCTCAGAATTTTCTCTGCCTTTGGCATTTGACATTCTGATTAGTATGTGTCTCATAGTTGGTCTATTAGGATTTATTCAGATGGGAATACATTGTGCTTCTTGGTTATGGATGTCCATGTCCTTCAGTAGGGTTGGGAAACTTTATACCATTATTTCTTAAGTATTTTTTCTGCCCCTTTTTCCTTCTTTTCTCCTTTTGGGACACTCATGACACATATGTTTGCAGGTCTCTTGCTGTCATTTAGTTCCCTGAGACCTTGTTCAATTTTTTCCATTCTTCATCTGTTATTGTCTATGTTTGTTCTTAGGGGCCTTTTTTTCAAGCTCACCAATCCTTTCTTCTACCTCCTTGAACTTGCTATTATGTAATTCCGGTGTATTTAAATTTTATTTATTGTGCCTTTTATTCCTATAAGATCTCCTTTTTTCTATGTATGCTTTCAAATTCTCTTTGTAGTCATCCAGTGTCTTCTTTTTTTAAAAAAGATTTATTATTTCTTTCCCCTTTCTGTTCTCTGTGTCCATTCGCTGTGTGTTTTTCTGTGTCCACTTGCATTCTTGTCAGCATAACCAGAAATCTGTGTTTCTTTTTGTTGCGTCATCTTGCTGCGTCAGTTCTCCGTGTGTGTGGTGCCACTCCTGGGCAAGCTGCTCTTTTTTCACACAGGGTGGGTCTCCTTGTGAGACATACTCCTTTTGTGTGGGGCTTCCCTATGCGGAGGACACCCCTGCGTGGCACGGCACTCCTTGTGTGCATCAGCACTCTGCGTGGGCCAGCTTACCACATGGGTCTGGAGGCCCTGGGTTTGAACCCTGGGCCTCCTATATCATAGGTAGATACTCTATCAGTTGAGCCAAATCCAATTCCCTAATATAATCTTAATTTTAAAAAAGTAGAATTTTTTTCCGCTTCCCGTATTGAATGTCTTCTTAATATCTTTAATCTCTTCAGTCATCCCATTGAATTTATTAAGGAGATTTGTTTGAACATCTCTGATTTGTTGTCTCAGCTCCTTTATATCATCTGGAGGCTTATCTTTTTCCTTGAACTGTGCCGTATCTTCCTGTTTCTTGGTGGGAATTGTAATTTTTTGTTGTTTCTTGGCAAATGGCTTACCATATGTATTTATTCTGGGTGCAGTTTCTCCCTTTAGTTTAGTACTTTCTGGCCCTTTCTCCCTTGCTGGTTGTGTAGTAGGAGCCAAGAATATAGTTGGTGCTGTAAGTTAAAACTATGTTTTCAGGTTATCTATTTTGCTCTTTTGTTGGACTGGAAATTTCCTTGCTTGGTATTTTATTTGTATTCTTTCTGTTCTTTTTGTTAGCATTTCAACTCATAATTTTTTTCTAGTTTTCAGCTTAGTGCTCTACTCAGTTTTATCCAGTATGAAAGGAAATAGTAGTTTCTTGTGGAAAGACTAAATATCTGTTTGGTATTTTTAAGCAGTTGGAATAAAAATAGTACATTGTAGAAAAATGTGACAAAAAAACTGATGCCTATAAAACACTGTTGAAACCACAATTCCATTTTAGAATCTGCCATCTAATTTTAGTTTTATTTTATTTTTACAGTTTAAAACAGAGTGGAAAATTCCCTGGAAATCCCTGGCCTCCCTATAAGAAAAGGACACCACTCCATCCCAGCTATAAAGGTCTAATGAGACTTTTGCACTGTAAAACTTTACACATTGTGCTATTCACTCTGCTTTACAAGGTACAGTAGTAATTTGAATAGAATGACTCAGATTAGAATATATTTTCATAGCTTTCAAAATAAAATGCTAACGTAATATTTATATAAAAGCATGACTTATAAAGCAAAGTGTTTTATACATTTAAGATACATTAGAATTTGTCACAATCACATTTATATGCATACCTAGTTGAAAATAACAGAATAGTATGGCATTCTTTGTAGGAAAACTGTTTGCTATCCAGCTTTAGGTAGGAATATTTATGGATCCTATGGAGCAAGAAGTGAAATGTTGTATAACTACCCGAGGAATAGAATGAACAACAGGGAGCAAACAACCACTGGAACTTGCTCAAATGATAAAACCAAGATGGCAGCTGTGGGACCAAGGACCCTTAGCATAAGGTTGCCAACTTTGCTTTTTTTTTTTTTCTGATCAGGATATGATATGGAGGATTTGTAACAGCATCAATAATTTAAAAAAATAAAAAATAAATTTTTTTTAAGGGAGGTACCAGGGATTGAACCTGGGACCTTGTATTTCAGAAGTAGGCACTCAACCACTGAGCTATACCTGCTCCCTCAATAACTGTTTTTAATAACCATCTTAGAAAACTCAAAAGATGGTTCTTTTACTTTCTTGTTGCCTACAAGTAACAAGATTTATTGTTAGTACCTTGTTAGTATCAAGTACCTAGATTTATTTTATTTTTGGGTCTTCTCATGCAAAACAGATTTATTTATTTGGCTAACATTAGGGTACTCAAGAATTGAATGAAATATGTTATGGAGTATGTATATATTAACAGGGGTATTTATTATCTAATCTGGTATAAGAGGTAGATGAAATAGCTATCCTCATGGTATATAAAGTAACTAAACATGTATAAAAGAACTATAGACATGATACCTATTATATGATTAGATACAAAGAAAATCTTATTTTTCCTTTTCCTAATTAGAATTTGAAAAATTAAAAATGAAAAGAAATTTGACAGAAAAGTAAGCATATTTGATAGAAAATTTCCAAATACTACATGCAAATAGTTTTAATTGCTTAAGAAAGTGTACATTAAATTTAGTTAAGTAGACATTTTTCCTCAGCATTTGCTACATAATGAAAAATGCTTTTAGATTTCTGTCCTCCTCCTTTTCGACTCTCCCCATGACCAATTTTTCATTTTGCTAATAAAAGTTATTCCTATTAAGTATATTAAGTATGCCTCAAAAAACCATCCTAAATGGTTTATTTTCATTAATTTCTAAGAGGATCATTCAGTAAAATGATTAAATATTTACTAAATTAAACCTTTTTTTTAAAAAATGTACTGGGCCTGGACATTGAACCCAGGACGTTGTATGTGGGAAGCCAGTGCTTAATCACTGAGCCACATTGACTCCCTGAGTTGTTTTTTTTTTTGTTTGTTTGCTTGTTTATTTTATTTTGTTTTGTTTTTGGGAGGCACTGGGAACCAAACCCGGGGCTTCCCATGTGGGAAGCAGGTGCTTAACTGCTTAAGCCACATCTGCTCCTGATTAATATAATCTTTTTTTTTAAAGATTTATTTTTTATTTATTTCTCTCCCCTTCCCCCCCCATCTGCTCTCTGTGTCCATTCGCTGTGTGCTCTTCTGTGTCTGCTTGTGTCAGTGGCACCCGGAATCTCTGTCTCGTTTTTGTTGCGTCATCTTGCTGTGTCAGCTCTCCATGTGTTCGGTGCCACTCCTGGTCAGGCTGCACTTGTTTCGCATTGGGCAGCTCTCCTTACGGGGTGCACTACTTGTGCGTGGGGCTCCCCTACATGAGGGACACCCCTGCATGGCAGGGACTCCTTGCGTGCATCAGCACTGCTTACTCAGTGTCAGTTTTTTTCCAGAGGCTTTATATATAGTATTTATATATATGTATTACTTTAATTGTAGCCAGAATCCTTATGAGCAAAAGTTCTAGTATTAATCTTTTTTTATATATGAAAATTGAATTTTAGAGATTAAATAAGTAGTTTAGGTGGTGAAGCTGAGTACTATTATAAGTAATGATTAATAAGTAATGAATAAGTAATTCTTGCTTTAAAAATTAAGCCTCCCTGCAAATGATTTGTGTTCTTTCAAGTTAAATATTTTCATTTTCAGTTTTGTAATGTATAAAAACTATTTTATAGAAAAATAAAATTTGGGCAATGTTTTAATTGTTATAAAATCATTATAAAAGAATTTTAGAATTTCAAGTTTATAATAGCTTTTGGACTTCAATGAAAAAAAATTCTGTAATTGACATTGCATTTGCTTAATCTTGTCGAGTCAGTTTTCCAAAAGTCAATTTAAGTAAACCACCTTCATCATGTTTAGACCATGTTTAACATTGATGAGACTTTTAATATAGCACATGTTAAAACACCCTAGAAAAACCACTTTTCTTTCTTTCTTTTTTTTTCTGCAGTACCTAATAAGTTGGTTTTATTTCTTAGTCCTTAAATTACTCAGTTAAACTTGTAATGTCACAGAATTTCAAGTCAAAATTTATTAGAATTTAGCCTTCAGACCCCTCTGATTGCTGCTCCTGTTCCTCACACTATCAGTTTCACCTACTATTTGTTAATGCCAATTGTTAGATATTGAGGGAAGCAAATTATGGAAATTAGCTCATGTAATCCTCATTACTATTGTGGATTATTACTCCAATTTTAGAGATGAAAAAACTAAGGCCAGAGTCTGTTGTTCAAAGTTAGATAGCTCGGGTTAAAAAAAATCAGGTTTTTAAAAAGGTTTTGAAAGCCTATTCTTTATCATACCAGGTATGAATGGAAAAGTCCTCTAGTCAAAATAAACATTGAAAAGTAATGAATGGAAAGTCTTCATTCTTTATTCACAATAGATTAGGTCTTAAATGTCTAAGTTCTAAGTCCCCTCTGCCTAGCTATCTCACCCCACAGCTACTACCATCACTCCATGAACAACTTCTTCCTCATGTCCCTTCCCTCATCTGCCTTTTGATGATAAGACAATAGCTGCCAGGCCATTTTTGTCTTAGGATTTTTTAGGTGTCTTCTGGTTAGTGGTCTATTACATCATATTGAACGGATGATTGGTGTAGGTAGTCCTGAAATCTTCTGTAAAATATGTAAGGCTTGCTTTGTGTAATCTGTGCACATGGTCAGACTTACCAAAATTTTCTAAGTAAAATTTTCTCACCCATATAAACCACACCCTAACACACACTTAGACAACTACCCAGAAGCTCAGAATTTTAATTTTAAACTGATTGTAAGAACATTCATTTTCCTTAAATATTTATTGTGCTCCCAATTAAATGCTAGGTGCTTTGCTGGACATATTTGCATGAATTAGCCAATTTAATGAACTTATTTATCTGACATTCTTGTTATCAGGAGAAGAGTGGTAGCAAATTAGAATATAAAAAATTCTTACTATTTTATTAGATACTGATACATTTATTATTAGTGGATTTAAGTGTACTATTTGTTAACCTTTAAGGAATCTATGAACTAATATTCTTAGATATTGCTTAAAATACTATGTGATCTTGCAGGAACCTTTTTTTTTGGGGAGGGGGGGGTTTAGTCTGTTTTTTCACCAAGATATAGGTTACTTACATATCTGATCATGCTATGTTTATTTTTATATATTTGATCATGTTATTTTCAGATATAACATTAAAGAATTTTTGGATCTTTAAATGAAATGTATTTTGTGGAAAAAAGTAATTATGAGGCTTTTTTTTTTTTTTTTTTTTTTAAGATTTTGATGGATCATCAAAATCTATCTGAACATGTTCTTTGCATGGTTTTATATCTGATCGAATTAGGACTTGAAAATTCTCCTGGAGAAGAATCAGATGAAGAGGTAAATAGTTTATTTTATTTTCAAATAGTAAAGATTTATATGACATGCTTTCATAAAGGTAGTATGTGATCATCAAGTATATTTATGGATTCATTATACTTGTATACGATCTTAAGAACTACTAGAAAATGCCCTTTTTGATTTTCAAGTACGTATTTCTTTTAGAGGTTTCACTGATACATTATTATGGAATTACTGAATTTGAAATTTGTAGTTCATAACAGGTCACAAATATTATTCTAAAAAAAGTGGTTAATGCATTTTTGGTCTTAAAAACATTGATTATTGGTAAACAGTTGTTGTTAGGACTTCAGTCTAGAAATTCTAATAATTTGGGGATTATTTTTGGCTAGCTAATTTTTTGTATAAAGATTTTAAGACAATGGAGTAAATATTGTTACATGGGAGAATGTTTAAAATGCTTAAGAATATAAGTTGTTAATGTATTTCAGGTGTTAAGAAGTATTTCCATAAAAGCAATTGTTACTGAAAAATATTTTTACAAATATAAGATTCTCCTCATAGTTTCCCTTCAAAAAGACAGACTACAACATAATACACTTACAACAAACAAGCTAGGCAGTGCTTTGTAGTCCAAACTGAATCAACATATATATATCCTTTTATAGACATTAAAAGGTCGTTAAGGGAAACGGACTTTGGCCCTGTGGTTAGGGCGTCAGTCTACCACATGGGAGGTCCGCGGTTCAAACCCCAGGCCTCCTTGACCCGTGTGGAGCTGGCCATGCGCAGTGCTGATGCGCGCAGGGAGTGCCGCGCCACGCAAGGGTGTCCCCCGCGTGGGGGAGCCCCACGCGCAAGGAGTGCGCCCGTGAGGAGAGCCGCCCAGCGTGAAAAGAGAGAGCAGCCTGCCCAGGAATGGCGCCGCCCACACTTCCCGTGCCGCTGACGACAACAGAAGTGGACAAAGAAACAAGACGCAGCAAATGGACACCAAGAAGAGACAACCAGGGGAGGGGGGGGAATTAAATAAATAAATAAATCTTAAAAAAAAAAAAAAGGGTCGTTAAGATTCCTCTAAGTCAAGGTCATACTTTTGGTTGATTTTTCAGACTTTCTTCCACAGTTGGTCCAAAATAGTGATATTTTGTTATGAGTTATTACTAATGGATGAATGAGAAATATTCTATAATATTAAATATTTACAAACTGAAAAAAACCCTTTTTTTCAGGAAACATTAACTTATATTTGACTTACCCATGTTAATATTGAGAAATTAATTATTGTATTTAGTGTTTGAATTTGGTTTTATTTGTGCTTTATAATTTGTGAATGAGATTATGAAGGATTCAGGAATGTAACAGGCAATGGTTGATCATTTAGACTTGTTACATCCCCATTGTACCTGAGATCTGACCTGGTATGATTTGATATTATTTTATTATGTTACAGGCATCAGTGGTTGGACCAGAACGTTGCCATGACAGTTGGTTTCCTGGCAGTAACTTAGTATCGAACATGCGCCACTTTATAAACTATGTTAGAGTGAGAGTTCCAGAGACTGCTCCCGAAGTGAAGAGAGACTCCCTTGCAAGTACCAGCTCTGATAGCTTGGGTTCTTTACAAGTAAGTATAAAAAACAGAAAAATAAAAAGAAGAAAAGGAAAGGTTTTTTTTTTTTGTTATATTTGGATATATTGTTTAGATCATCTTCCAATGTCTAAAAGAAAAAAGAATGTAGTTGTAAATAAGTTGTAAATTGTCTTATTTCCTTTGATATATCTAAGCATCTTCTGCTTCACTAGTCTTTTTCCTTTGATCTGCCAGAGTTCACGACGGCCTAAAGTCCTTCAAAGAGAGGTAGATGTGTGTGATATTTGCATTAACTGGCAACGTGGCTTTAACTGGAAATGGGGGAAAATACTTTGAAGTGCTTGTGTGTGTATATGTGTACTTAATATGCTTTAAAAACACTATTTAATATGTATGTGTAGCTTTTTTGGGAGAAAGTTTAGTTTAATTTTAAAGAAAATTCATACTATTAAGCTTAAAAATAATATTGAATATTTAATAGTGGGGCTTTCCTATTAATGTTAGCAGTATTTTAGATTGATTATAGGCTGCACATTTGTTACTAACATCTTAAAACATCAGTTTCCTAATTAAAATAAATTTAATCTTTAATTGTTGGCAGCATGCCCATTTAGAAATTTTTTTTGCTTCTATGACAATTAATATTAACCTTGATAAAATAAGTCCACAAAATCTTAAATGCTCTATATTGTGTATTTAGACTTACTGTGAAAATTGACTCTTTCATTGCATGTAGCTTAGTTAATTTTAAAAAGCAGAAGTGCAAAATTTGAAATTACATGTCATATAACTAAATTTAAGTGCTTCTTATAGTCCTTCCAAGCTAGATTTTTACATATAGAGAGCATTAAATCAGACATTTATCATAGTAGAGTCCATTTGTGGAAGTTTTCTTTTGCTTTTGAGAACATATTTTTATTGTGAACATCTTAAGGATTTTGATTAAAATATTGGAAACTTTGCAAGAGGCCTGTGATACTGGGAGAGAGTACTTTAAAAAAAAACAAAACAGCTTAAGACAACAAAACAAAACAAGAAAATAAAAAAGAACAACAAAAAATAAATACCAGAAAACCCAGCTTGGCTGTTAAAAAAAAGTTTATAACATAATTTGGCTCAGAAAAGCTCAACTGATATTGAAGCATCCTTCCTATGCTAGTTTAAAAACATCAATGATATCCATTAAACTAATACATATCTTAATTAAAAGATGTTTTCCAAGAGCCCTAATGCAGTTGGACTACTTTAGTAAGAAGGCTATTTAGAAGATGTTATTGAGAAAAGTTGTTTAAAAAATATCTGTTCAAATAACAAATCAGTGATATTCAAATATGAAACAGACCAATTTGATTTTTCATCTATACATTTCAATTTAGTAACTTTAAGCATTTATGTAGAAGCATTTGTCAAACTTTTCAAGTTCCTTAAAAATGAAATTAATCACTAGTTCAGAGTTACTAATTTAGAAAATTAAAGAAATTCATTATTTTCTTAAGAGGAAAATGTAGTCTTCCAAAAAGTATAGTATTCTTGATACTCCCCAAGCTTTTATCTATTTTTCTTGGCAGATAGGTTTAGTAAGTTGAGAAGGAGGTGCTATTGTTGGTATTCTTCCTTTTCACTGCAGTTTCCAGATTGAGTGGGGCAAAGTCTATTTAAGAAAGAGAAGTTAGGGAACCGATTTATTTAAAGAGCAAATCTGTTGATGGAAATAAAATTTATATCTTGTAGTATAAAATGTGTATTTTATGGCTATATGTTATCCATTATATAGTATGTATTTAAGAAAGTATTTTAAAAAATCACGGTTCAGACATACATTATCTTATTTTTGGAAAATCCATTTAAATCATCAAAACCTCCTTGGGAATTTAAGAAAGCGTGACCAAAGTATGACTTTAAAAATATTAAGTAATTCTTTGAACTAAACTTTGAATTTTCTTTGGAGAATGTAGTACTAAGTTGTTTTTAAAATTCATGCTGAATAACTTCTCTTGATTTTTTTCCTCCTCTTTTTTAATGGTAGAATTCTGGAACAGCTCAAGTTTTCAGCTTAGTAGCAGAGCGTAGAAAGAAATTTCAAGAGATCATCAATCGCTGCAGCAGTGAAGCAAATCAGGTGGTTCGTCCCAAAACATCAAGTAAATGGTCTGCTCCTGGTTCCGTGCCACAGTTAACTACAGCCATTTTAGAAATCAAAGAAAGCATATTGTCTTTGCTAATTAAACTTCACCACAAACTCTCAGGAAAACAAAACTCCTACTATCCTCCTTGGCTGGATGACATAGAAATTTTAATCCAACCAGAAATTCCTAAATACAGTCATGGAGATGGTATAACTGCAATAGAAAGAATATTACTAAAAGCTGCATTGCAAAGCAGAATGAACAAACGTATCATTGAAGAGATATGTAGGAAAGTGACTCCTCCTGTGCCACCCAAAAAAATCACTACAGCAGAGAAGAAAACATTGGACAAAGAAGAAAGGTAATTTTTTATTTTTTATATTTAAACATGTATGGTACATTGGAAATTTGATATTTTCCCCTTTTTTGGTCATCTGAAGCTAATCACCTGGATGTTTTGCAGCTATAGCCATAGCTGATTAGTTTTCAAGATAAATGGAACTGAATATAGTGTTTATGCGTGTAGAATGCTTAGTTGAGTGTGAGAAGACAAGAGTTTCTGATCCCATCATTAAATTACTACTCTAAACTTGTAGGCCTTTTTGAAAAAATTGTTACTACTGTTATTGCTGTAGGAATCTAATACTTCTTTTGCTGTTTTTAAAAAACTGTTATCATTTCAACCTTAAATGAGAACAGAAAAAATATTTCTCAAAAATAATTCAGCTGAAAAGTTTGTTTCTATTGGTCTTTTGCTATCTTTAACAATTATGATTAATAATTATTTAATAAGTAGGGGAATGAATGGGCTCAAGTGGTTGAACCTGCTTCCCAAATGGGAGGTCCTGGGTTTCATCCCTGGTACCTCCTAAAAACAAAAACCAACAGCAAGCAAGCAAACAAGAAAACTAACTCAGGGGAGCTGGTGTGGCTCAGTGTTTGAGCACCAGCTCCCCACATATGAGGCCCCGGGTTCAATCGGCTCCAGTACCTCAAAAAAAAAAAAGTATTGTGTTTATACACACCCAAATTAACTTATGCCTTTAGCTTTTGAGCCATTAGTTTGCTAATTTGTTGCTAAATGATAATTATAAAAACATCTTTTTTCTTTTCACTTGACTTTTTTATGACGATTTTTATAAGTGGGATTTGGGCCATGGGCTATGAACATGGTATGGTTCTTAGCACACCTAGATTGCCAGAAGTGTTCCTTGTTGTAGTGTCACCAGCTGTTTCCCAACAGTCTTGTCAGCATTGTCTGTCCTCCTGTCTTAAATATGAAAATATAATTGTCAGGCTCCTGAAAGGGTGATTAAAGAAAGAGCTTACCTTCTAATGAATGTATATAAGCCTGAAAAACCCAGTAACATTAAAAAAAGACCTTCTTCTTATATAATTTGAGATAGTCATTGCCCAATTTCCAGTTCCCTGAGATTATAATTTTTCCTGAGAATTGATTTCTTTAATATTCAAAACAAATTTTGTCCACTAAAGCAACAATTATACGGAAAGGCTATATAACTTTTCTTTATGGAGAGTCCAAAGGGATCATCTCAATATTAAATTAAGAAACTTGGACTTTATCTTACTTTCTTTGATATGAGTACAAATCTTTGTCAACGCATTGTTAACTGGACTGCTGTTGTGAGCTGTGAGTAATGTAGTATTTAATATTTAGCTTTGTTAGAGTTATTTTCTGCAGTAATTTCATGTCATAGTCTTACTTTTTTTCCACGATTTATTTATTTCATACCCTCCCTGTTGTCTGTTCTTTGTGTCCATTCACTGTGTGTTCTTCTGTGTCTGCATGTCTTCTCATTAGATGGCTCTGGGGACCGATCCTGGGACCTTCTGGAGTGGGAGAGAGGCACTCATTCTCTTGCACCACCTCAGCTTCCTGATCTGCTGTGTCTTTTATTGTCTGTCTCCTCTGTCTCTTTTTGGTGTGTCATCTTGCTATGCCAGCTCTCTGTGTGGGCCAGCACTCCATGTGGGCCAGCACTTCTGCATGGGGCAGCACTCAGTGTGGGCCAGCTCTCCGCTCGGGCCAGCTCTCCTTCACCAGAAGGTCCTGGGCATCGAGCCCTGGACCTCCTGTATGGTAGACGGGAGTCCAATCACTTGAGCCACATCCTCTTCCCTCCTTAGTTACTTTAAAATGAGAAATATAGATGGAGGGATGGATGAATGGATGGGTAGGTTGATATGGCAAATGTGGCAAAATGTTAAAATTGATGGATCTGGGTATCTTGGGGGTGGGTGGATTATGTTGATGTTTTCTGTCTGGAGTTGTTATTATTTTTGTAACTGTCCATAAGTTTGAAATTATTTCAAAATTAAAGATTTAAAGAAAAAAACAGTTAAACAGTCTTAAAGATTAAATGATCAATGGAAGCCAGCCCAAGATGGACCTAACTCTGTTGATCCCATTCCCCACTTATTGGGCACAAGTCAGGCTATTTTCTTTACATAGATATAGAGCTGTGTCCAACCTTAACCTCAAGGAATTAATGTAGTAGGGAGAAAGACTAGTAAACAGATATTGTTACATAGTATAATAAATACTATTTTAGGTGCTCAGAGTATTTTTGGGAGCAGCAGGAGATAAGGTTAACAAGGTATCCAGATATCATTTAATGATGATAGTTCCATATAGTATGAACGACTGTAGGGAATCCACTGAAGAATTTAAGTAGGGTAATAATATGCAGTGTAATCACATGCAGGTGGATTAGAATGGGTAAGACCGGAAATTGGGAAACCATGCTATTTAGGAATCTAGGAGTTGGAATATGTGGTAAGGATCTGCACTAAGGCAGTGATAGTAAAGAGGGGAGGAGATAAATATGAGTTATTTAGCAGATGTCATTATTTGTTGATCAATTTAATGTGGGGGATGAGAGATTAAGACATTCTCCAACTAAAGCTGAGGAAGTATATCACCGGTAGATCTGCCCTACAAACAATACTATAGAGAGTTCTTCAGACTGAAAGGAAAGGGCACTAGACAATGGTTTAAAGAAGCATAAAGACATATTATTTATCCTTTACCTACTTCAAGAAAGTCATTTTAATTTCAGGCTGGTTGCCAGAGAAAAGCCAAGGGTGGGGATGGAGAGAAGTGAATTAATCCACAGGAATATTTATGCTTAGATTTATAATTTGGTTCTATTATTTATGTTGCATTTGGAGATCTGTTTCAATTACTTATTCATTCATTCATTCATTATTTTTTAACTTCAAACAAATTAAAACGAACTTGAATTATCTCCCAGTAGAAACTGGGAAAATTCCTAGCTTCTGCTTATTCTATTAGGTAAGACCTATTCTTAGGCTAAGAGTAAATCTGATCATTCTTATCTTCTAGATTTGTTCTTATCTGAACATAGCTTCTTCTTGCAATCAATATATTATTTATAATTTAGATTGAATTGTTCCTTGTTAAAAAGACTTCTTGTGCTATCAACTGACACACAGTTAGGAAATCATGTTGTTGAAATTCATAATATTGAATGCATTTTCTAGCTTTCTTAATTACTCTTTCACATTATCAAGTAAAATTTTGGCTTTTTATTATCAGTGACTTTCAAACCTTTTTTTCTTTTTTTGAGGTATTGGGGGCCAGGGAATGAACCTGGGATATTGCTTGTAGGCATTTGGGAAGCTGGTACTCAACCACTGAGCCACATCATCTTCCCTGAGTTTGTTTTCTCATGTGTTTTGCTTGTTTGTTTTTGTTTTTTTCAGGAGGTACCAGGAACTGAACCTCGGACCTCCCATATGGGAGGTGGGAGCTCAGGCACTTGAGCCACATTTGCTTTCTCAAACCTTTTTAAAGTAGTGAATCTTTTTGAGGATAATGAACTTTAATACATACTACAGAAAACCAATTGCTCTCAACTATATACCAGGGGCTTTTCATACATTATATGCTCCTGAGAGATAGTCGATATGCCTTAAGCACATTTGGTACCTATTATTTTATTTCTGTTTAATTTAGGCGACAAAAGGCTAGAGAGAGGCAGCAAAAATTGCTTGCAGAGTTTGCTTCACGTCAGAAAAGCTTCATGGAAACTGCAATGGATGTTGGTAAGTCAAAATTTATTATGAGAGTTCTCAAAATTACAGTGCCATGACCTTAGGGGTGATCTAGTCCTATCTTCCACCTGTTTAATACATTATAGACAGATAATTTCTTGACTTTATTTAAACAATAGAGTTATGGGATATCAGACCTTTAGTGTAGACAGTCCATTTGTTGTTGAGTAACTGCAATTTGTTAGAAAGTTCTTCTTGATGGTACCAGTATAGCATGCTCCCCTTATTCTCTTCCTTTAAACTGCACCTTAGATTTATAAGGCCTGCCATCATACATTTTCTTATTCTGATCTTTTCCAACAAAGTTATCCTAAGATCCTTAAAATAGTTTTCAAACAGTTTGTGTTTCCCTTCACTCTGGTCCCTTCATTATTTCTTAAAATCTGGTGCACTTCTCACCATCAGTAGGATTAGCATTAGGATTTGTACAGTGAGAGGGTATGCCACATATATATGAGAAAAGATGATGATAGATTGTGATGAGTAATTTTTTATGAACATTGAAGACTATTGTTGGAGAAATAGATTAAATCTCAGTCTCAATCTTCAGTTAAACAGGATACTTTCTTCTCTGATTACTTCTTACATTCTTGTGAAATTGCTCTTTTTTTTTTACTTTTAGTCAAAATTGCTGAACGAATATAAGCTATTTAATTTAAATATTATACATATGTGCATTCAGAATACATATACATTCTCATGCACTTGTGTGCCCATAAGTACACATAACCAATATCCAGAGGAGGATATGTAGAGAATGGTTAGTCCAGATTTAACCTAATATCTTCTAAACTGTCATTGGTGGAATTTATGTTCAGAATATAACTTTGGTGAATAAAGAAAGAGTATTTAAATTCTGTGAAAGATGAGGATTTAGTTTATTGAAACTACTTCCCCTTTCCCCATCCCTTTTTCCCCCTTTTTCTCAAAAAATTGATAATTATGTATTTTTTGGTTTTTATGTTTTTATATGTAATTATATCTATTTAAAATAGTCCTTATCTTGATTACTATTCATATAAAATGAACTAAGAACCCTTCCTTTCATTTTTCCTTTCATCATCTCTACCTTCTGCCTTTTACCAGTTACTTGTTTACTTTTAAATTGTTAAGGTTGCTAATATTTTAATTTGCAGTGACAAGTCTTCCATCTAAAGGTTGACTCTAAAAAGTTGAAAAACAATGAACAGTATTTATATTAGTATGATTTTTCGAATGTTATTGAGTACAAGGCTAACTAATATGGTAGGATTCTTTTTTTTTCCCTGAGTCTAGTGTCTAGACTCCTGAGCCATTTTGAGACTATATTTAGTAGCTAGTCTGTTTGTTTTTTGTTTTTTTTTAAAGGAGGTACTAGGAATTGAACCTGGTACCTTATACATGGGACGCAGGCACTCAAACCCTCCTAGTTTCTTTTTGCTAAAAATCATACCACCTTTGGGCCATGACTTTGTTATACTGCTTCTTCTTTTTCCTATAGTTTCCAACTACCTTTTTTCTTAACCAGTGTGCCTTTATGATAGCTCTAGTTTTCTGCCCACTCAATTATCCTATCCTTTACATAGCCATTCCCTTGGGACTTCCCTTCTTGTAGACAATAGAGTGATGATTTCCTGTGTCTTATATCCTTTTCTCTCTCTTATCTCTTTTTTTTTTTGTCTTAAATCTTGTATTTGGAAATAATTTCAAACTTATAGAAAAGTTAATAGTGTTAAGAACTCCCATTCACCATTTATCCACACTCACCCACTCTTCACAGTTTGCATATTTGTTTTATCTATCCATCATCTATCAACATGTATGCATATTTATATGCATATATGTATATAATTTCTTATCTGATCCATTTGACAATAAGTTGTATACATCCATGCTTCCTTATACTTAAATGCTTAAACCTTCACTACAAACAAAGGCATGTTCCTACTTAACCATAGTGCCTTTAAAAGTTCAGGAAGATTTACACTGATACATACCATTATCTAACCTACAGACATACTCCAATTTTGTCAACAGTCCTAATAATGTTCTTTATAACACTTTTTCCAGTCTAGGATTATGTATTGTATTTGAGCATTTGATAATCGTGTCCTCTGATCTCTTTATTTTGGATGAGTCTCCACTATTCTTTGCTTTAATGGCATTGACATTTTTTAAGGAAACTGGCCAGTTATGATTGAGTGTGTGCCTCAATTTGGGATTGCCTGTTGTTTTCTTTCTTTCTTTCTTTTTTATTAAATTAGTTGCTTTATAAAAACTGCAGATGCTGTAATTAACAGTTTACCGAACGTAGTTAACTGATACAATTTGCTGAGCATGTTTGATAAAGGAAAGGAAATGCCAAAACCCTATTAAAGTTGTTCCATTGTAGCCTAGGAGAACAGAGATTTGTTTCTCAGACATTTAAATCAAGCAATTAGGGACGCAGACTTGGCCCAATGGATAGGGCATTTGCCTACCTCCTTGACCCGTGTGGAGCTGGCCCATGCTCAGTGCTGATGCTTGCAAGGAATGCCCTGCCATGCAGGGGTGTCCCCTGTGTAGGGGAGCCCCATGCGCAAGGAGTGTGCCCCGTAAGGAGAGCTGCCCAGTGTGAAAGAAAGTGCAGCCTGCCCAAGAATGGCACTACACACACAGAGAGCTGACACAGCAAGATGATGCAGCAAAAAGAAACACAGATTCCCGGTGCTGCTGCTAAGGATAGAAGTGGTCACAGAAGAACACACAGTGAATGGACATAGAGAGCAGACAGCGGGGGGGAGGGAGAGAAGTAAATAAAAAAATAAATCTTAAATTAAAAAAAATCAAGCAATTAAACCAGGTAGAGTTTTTCTCCCCCATCTGAAGTGCTCCATCAGTAGAAAGGTTCTGATAAATATAAACTAGACAGTCTATGCACTTAAGAGATTCCACAACTTGTAATACAGTACTAGAAAGGTTTACCTTCATCAGCTTCAAAGTTGGAGGGTTTTAGTCATTTAATTTTTAAGTATTAATCTGGTAGTGGCTTTCAGCCACAGGGTCTTCACTCGGAGATAAGCAGTCATCTTCACAATGTATTTTTAATATCCTCAATCTCAACTTTAAAACAAAACAATTTTAACACAAGGTGCACATCACATGCCCTTGCTGTAAACTGCTTTTCCTGACAAGTTTTGATGTAGTTCAAGGAGGTATGGTTAAGGCTGTATTACTGAATGGTGCTGGTAAATACTACACAATTTTCTGTCATGTTGCAACCTTTGCTTCCAATTTAGTGACTGCTGATGTGGAATCAGATAGCAACAATGACAACATTATTAGGATTTTTTTTTTGGAACTATGATTTAGTAGCAACTTGAGTTCCCGATTTTAACTCCTTGGCAGCAAGATCCAAGTTCCCTCATTCGCACATTAGCACCTAAGTGTCAAGGGGTTAAATAACTGCACTTCTGATTGTAGCATTTGGCAAACCTGTAAGGAAAGGAAGTTGTGCTGCATGTTGAAGGAATTGTGGGCAACAGAAAGTCACCAGGAGAAGACAAAATGTCACATGAAGTCTTCATAGTCTTGTGCATATCCACCATCATAACCACCATTCTGCCAGATCGTCTTTCATAGTGGCCTTTAATACCCCTCCAGGAACCACACCTTTCTTCTTTTTAGCTTTTCTTTTCTATCTTGTTTCTGTTTTTCACTGCAAAGCACAGTCAATGATTTGGTAATCTTTTTCAAATCATCAATTTCCAATGAAATACACACATCTCAAACTAAGGCTTCCAAAAAACTGGCATAATATAGTGACTTTTCATATTGTGTAATTTTATCTTTTAGTAACTTCCCAAAGTCTGTGAAATCATGTCTTGAAGATTGGTTCATAGCATCTCTTCCGTATACTGTACTATTAACACCAAAAGTTTCTTTTGCTAATTTGAGGTCTGACTTTTCCTGCAACATCTTTAGCTGCAGTTTATCTGCTAATTGTTCTTCTGGTATTAGAGATTTAGTTTGTTCTTCTTGTTCTAACCTCTTTTTAATTTCTTCTTGCCTTTTCTTCTGCTGCCGTTCTTTCTCTTTGATTTTCTCTATTTTTACTTCTGTGAAATTTTTACTTCTGCTTCCTCTTTTTTTCCATCATCATTGCCATTCCAGTTTTCCTTGACATTCTTGTCCTCATCCTTGCCTTCTCAGTAGGCCCTGCCGGCCGTGCCTCTGCTGCCCCCCACCTTCTGCACCTGGTCCTCCATGGAGGAGTCTGCCTCCTAGGAGTCAGAGTCCCCAGCCACTGCCGCCACTGTCACCATCTCAGGCTGGGTGTCCCGATGTTTTCTTATGATTAGATTCAAGTTATGCATTTTTTCCCCCCCAAAATAATGCAGAAACAGGGGAGCCGGTGTGGCTCAGTATTTGAACACCAGCTTCCCATATACGATGTCCCACATGGTACCTCAAAACAAAAACAAAAACACAGAAACAGAACTTTGTCCTCAGAGCAATTCTATCAGGATGGACATGTCAATTTGTTTCATCATTGACATTAAATATGATCATTTCGTTAGGTTGGTATTCACCGGGTTTCTCAATTTAATGTTACACTTTTTTCCTTTTGTAAATAACAAGAATTTTGTGGGGAGATACTTTGAGTCTTATGTGTAGCCACTGTTCCTTTTCAAAATTTGTCCACAGGGAGCAGATGTAGCTCAGTGAATTGAGCACCTGCATCTTGTTTTGCTGGACTTTAGCCTGAAATATATTCCTAATATCCTGGCAGGGAAGGTAAACTTTCTGATTCTCTTATGTCTGGAAAGGATGTTACTTTGATGTCACACTTGATCATTTGGATGGATAGAATTCCAGATTGAGAGGCATGTTGTCATATGCATCCCAACTTTACTTCTTCTTAATACAAGTAGAATGTGTACATGTATAGATGTACAGATCATTTACACCTTTTTTAGTTTGCTAAGGATGTTGATATAAAACACCAGAAATGGGTTGGCTTTCATAAAGGGAATTTATTAGGGTAAAAACTTACAGTTCCAAAGCTGTGAAAATGTTCAACAGAAGGCATCATCAGAGATGCTTTCCACCAAAGGTTGGCTGTTGGATCCTGGACTCCTGCCATTTGGCAAGGCAAAATGGTGCTCTCCATCTTCTCTGCCTTCTACTCCAGACTACCTTCTCCCAGCTGATTGCTCAGCTGTGAGTAATCAAGCACATGCCAGGGCTTGTCTCTTCAGCTTTAAGCTGCTCTATGGGCCTAGCCTCTTGGGGGCCTTGTTGCTTCAGCTTCTTTGCTGATTCCAGCCTCCATCCTCTCTCTCAGCCTCTCTAGGTTTCTCTAGCTGTAGGAGATTCTGGAGTCTGCTCTTACATGGCAGAGAAAAAGGGTGGCTGTCTTTCTCTGTGCATTTCTGCTTTCAGTTCTCAGGTTTTTGTTTTGGTTTTTTTAACAAATCAATTTTAATGATATGTATTAAAGCATAAATCCATCAAAAGTATACAGTCAGTGGTATTTGGTATAATCACATAGTTGTGCATTCATTACTTCAATCACTACTAGAGCATTTTCATTATTCCAATATATTAATAATAATAATAAAAGACAACAAACAACACTTCATTACTTCTCATTTTCTCTATGCTTCCCCTGCTGTACATAGCTGCTATTCTGTTTCTGTCTCTCTAGTTTATTTATATTTACATCTTGTAAAGCAGTTTTATATATGCAGTATTACCCATATTTGTATTTCACATGAGGTTTCACTGTTATACAGTCTCATGTTACATTTTTTAACTTTCCTTCTAGTAATACACATGTCCTTAGACTTTCCCTTTCAACTACTGTCATACCCATATGATGTGTTTTCACCATTTCTACTCATTTCCAAATATTCACAACCAATCTTTTTACCAGTTCTGCATAGATTAACCCTCAGCTTTCCATTCTCTATCCTTATTCTATTTTCTGGTGACCTATATTCTAATTATTAAATCCATGAGTTTATACAATATATTTAGTTCATAATAGCACAGTCATACAGTATTTGTCCTTTTTTGTCTGGCTTGCTTTACTCAACATAATGTCCTCCAGGTTCATCCATGTTGTCATATGCTTCATGACTTCATTTCTTCTTACAGCTGCAGATATTCCATCCTGTGTATACACGACAATTTCTTTATTCATTCATTGGATGATGGACAGCTGGATTGTCACTATCTTTTGGCAATTGTGAATAATGCTGCCATAGACATTGGTGTGCAGATGTCTGTGTCACTGGTCTCAATTCTTCCGGATACGTAGTGGTATTGCTGGGTCACATGGCAAGTCTATATTCAACTTTCTTAGGAACTATGAAACAGTCCTCCACAGTGGCTGTACCATTCCACATTTCTACTAATAATGAATAAGTGTTTCTCTCTCTCCATATCTCTCCATTTACCACTTGTAGTTTTCCAGTTTTTAAAAAAGATGATTTATTATTTATTTATTTACCTCCTCCCCCCCCCATTGTCTGTCTGTTCTCTATGTCCATTCGCTGTGTATTCTTCTGTGTCTGCTTGTATTCTCATTAGGTGGCTCTGGAAACTGATCCTGGGACCTTCTGGAGTGGGAGAGAGGTGATCATTCTCTTATGCCATCTCAGCTCCCTGGCCCCCTACATCTCATTATTTTTCTTCTGTGTCTCTTTTTGTTGAGTCATCTTGCTGCACCAGCTTTCCACGTGGGCCAGCACTCTTGTGTGGGGCAGCATTCTTGTGCGGGGCAGTACTCTGCACAGCTGAGTGCTCCAAGCAGGCCAGCACTCCGCATGGGCCAGCTCGCCACACGGTACAGCTTGCCTTTACTAGGGGGTCCTGGGCATCGAACCCTGGAGCCCAATTGTTTGAGCCACATCTGCTTCCCCATATTTTTACTTTCATTTGTGGTGCCTTTTATTCCCATAAGATCTGTTATTTTTCTTTGCATGCTTTCAAATTCTTCATTGTGCTTGCTCAGTATCTTCTCAATATCCTTAATCTCTTCATCCATCTCACTGAATTTACTAAGGGTATTTGTTTGAATATCTGTAGTTAATTGTGTCAAGTACTTTATCTCATCTGGAAGTTTAATTTGTTCCTTTGGGCCCTATTGTCCTATTTTTTGGTATTCCTTATAATTTTTTGCTGGTATCTTGGCATCTGATTTTCTTGATGTGTTTTTTCTGGGCTCAGTTTTTCTCTTTAGCCTAGGGCTTTCTTGTTAATTGGTTTCATGCTGAAATTCCTCTTTGACATTTGGTTCAACTTATTTTAGACCTTTGTAATAGTTCGTGATTAATCACTTTCATTATCCCAGTAATAATAATAACTGCTAGTTACAAACACCATGATATGCTTAACCATGTGTTTTTTCCTTTCGGGCTGCAGCATCCCCTTTAGTACCTCTTGCAAATCTGGTCTTTTGGTAACATTCTATCAGCTTTTTTTTTTTTTTATCTGTG
Source organism: Dasypus novemcinctus (assembly GCF_030445035.2). Taxonomy (NCBI): domain Eukaryota; kingdom Metazoa; phylum Chordata; class Mammalia; order Cingulata; family Dasypodidae; genus Dasypus; species Dasypus novemcinctus. Next base: position 78,368,362 of record NC_080679.1, on the reverse strand, counting down.
AAGATTTTGAACTCACTCTCATTTTTGAGGGACAGTTTTGCTGGATACAGAATTCTTGGCTGGCAGTTTTTCTCTTCCAGTGCCTTAAATAGGTCATCCCACTTTCTTCTAGCCTCCGTAGTTTCTGATGAGAGGTCAGCATTTAATCTTATGGAGTTTTCCTTGTATGTGATGCTTTGCTTTTCTCTTGCTGTTTTCAGAATCATCTTTTTATCTCTGATATTTGCCATTCTGAATACTAGGTGTCTTGGGGTAGGTTTATTATCCTTCTTGAATATTGATATTTATGTCTTTTGTAAGGGTTGGGAAGTTTTCAGTCATTGTCTCCTCGTATATTCTGCCCCTTTTCTATTCTCTTCTCTTTCTGTGACACAATGCAAATATTTATGCATTTTGCATTATGATTCAATTCCCTGAGACTCTGTTCCATTTTTTCGAATCTCTTTCTGTTTTCCTGTCTTTTCCAGTTTGGATGGTCTGTCTTCAAAATCATTAATTCTGTCTTCAAGCAATTCAAATCTGCTCTTATGTGCCCCTAATGTATTTTTAATCTCATCCATCGTGTCGTTCATTCCCATAATGTCTGTTGCTTTTCTTTGTAGGCTTTTGAATTGTTCTTTATGCTTTTCCAGTGTCTTCTTAATACCCTTTGTTTCTTTAGTCATATTTTTGTTAAAATCTTTGAAGTGATTTAAGAGAGTTTTGTGATTATCACTGATTAATTGTATCAAATCCTTTATCTTTTCAGGATATTTGGTTAGTTCTTTCAGCTGGCCTATCTCTTCCTGTTTCCTAGTATGGTTTGTAACTTTTTGTTGATGCCTAGGCATCTGAATATGTTGGTGAGTTTCCTTTGATAGCCAGTTTCTTACTCTATTGCCTATTGTCCTTTTTTTTTTTCCCTTCACAGCTCTTATTTGATATTTGGTTCAGCTTATTCTAGGTCTTTAAAATTGCCCAGCTTAAGTTATCAAAATTGGGTCAGGGACTCACTATTGGGGTGCAGATTTTCTCCCAGGGGTAGTATACAAAGAGAACTGAGAAGTTTTGTCCATGCAATTTCCAGACTGGCCAGCAGATGGTGCTTGTCAGTGCACTGTTCTACAGAGGTGTTTCAGTCTAGGCTTTCCTGTGTTGCTGTATTGAAATTGAGAGTGGAGATTCAAAGTAGGCTCTGCTGACTGAATTCACTGAAGAAAAGAACTCCAACTCCTCCTCCCTTTTCCCTTGAAACAGCTCATAGGGAGGAAGATGTCTCTTCCCCTCTCTGTTGGCTGCAGTGAGCCAGGTATTTTACTCCAGCTAAATAGCTTGGGGGTAGGAGAGGGGAACCCTTCCTGGCTTCTGTGGGGGCTTGGTAACTCAGGTTTGTCATTTCGTCTTCTTCGTCTTTCTGTCTCTTGTTTTGCTAAGGAAGAGGCAGAAACCCTAAATGCTATGCAAAGGCAGATTTATTCAGTCAAATGAGTTTCAGGTTATATCAAATGATTATAACAATTGAGCAATCACAGAAAAGAAGAGTAATTAATTAAAGACATAGGAAAGAATTAAAGTATATACAACCACTCACCAAATCAGGGGAAAACACAACATGTGATCTCTCATGAGGCCAGGAATACCTTTTGCGGCTGATCAGAGCCCTGATTGGAAAAAGGATCCCAGGCATAGTATCCCCTCCGGGGTGAGACTTCAACTGGAACTTGGGGACCATCCTTTTTAAGGGGTTCCAAGCTTCAGAACCCTTGCAAGAACAAGTCTTGCAACTTGTAAGAAATGACCTCATCGAAAGTAATCGAATCCATCCGGGGTGGCTAGCCCTCCAGGAGAGATGTGGTGCCTTGAGGGGTCTTTTGTTGTTTTCTGTTCTTGGTACACTAAACAGGAACATGAAGGTTTTGCTATACATCAACTTTAACTTAATGATACACCAACAAGATGTGCAAATACCATGCCTAGTAACATGTTCCTTTTAAACATTTATTTTTTGGCTAATGGATGATGGGCTTCCCTGCATAGTAATATTACAACATTCCAAAGGACAAAGGACAAGTTAATCATTCACAATTCTAGGCTAAAACAGCAGACTATTGATTAGAAAGATTATGAATTCACTTTTCTTAATAATTTTCTTACAGCACATGTATCCCTTACCCTCCTGGGAGTTGTGCATTCACTGTCCTGGTCTGCTGACTTCCAAAGCAGGTCCCCTGGACAGTTTTTGGCTCTTTCTCCATTGTTTTTGTGAGAACATTGAGCTCTGCCCGTTAATTTGTCACCATCTATACACAATTCCCCCAATGTTTTCACAGTACCATTTTTTTTTTAATTGGAAAGGAGCTAGTAAAAACTACCTTTGTTTGCAGACAACATAACTGTCTTTGTAGAAAATCTGATGGAATCTAACAATTTGGAGGAGTGTTGACGAGAAAGAGAGGCAAAGCAGTCCCATGAGGTTGATGATTTCTAGAATCATAGCCCAAGGACAGCTCAAAGGCCACCACCCTGTCTGAAAACAGATCAGTGGTACCAATTTTGAGATTGCACTATTTGTGCATTTATTTCATCCCCAGGATAAAGCTTCCCTTTCTCTGTTCCTCTTCTGGGAATGTTAATCTGTTGTTTTGTTTTGTTTTGCCTATCTATATTTTAATACTCCTTTTGGTTTCTCTAGCTGGTGTTACCTGGAGGGCTAATTCTGGTAGTAGGGTCCCCCTGCAGACAACTCCCAGATCAGTTTTCCCCACCAAAAGCAGCCCAGGCATCTGCGAGAAGGTGTAGTTCATTTACAATGAGCCCAGGGCTGCCAAATGTTTCTTTGACAATTCCCAGAATCCGTGCTTTCCTGATGTACCCTGCAGGTGAGGGATGTACCCTGCAGGTGAGGCTCTTCAGCCAGGTGTTCCTCACAGCTCCCAGGTATTTCTGTGATTTAATTATCAACTCCTTAGCCTCTGTGGCTGCCAGCCCCTTGGGGATGACTCTGTTGGACAGATCCTAGCCCCTGTGATCTGAGTTCTGTTATCAACCACCACAACCTTCCCTGGATCTTACCCCCTCACTGCCTTCCTTGGGGTAGAGCCACCCTTCAACAAGCTGTTTTCTACCTCCAGGAAGGCACTGTGTCTCTAAATCAACCCCAGGCCTGAAACAGAGGCTGTGGATTGCATTCTGGCCTGAGCAGATTTAAACTGTCTGCATTTCCCCAAGAACCTGATCAAACTCCACTCATCTTTCTCTCCTGCTGACTTTCTGTGCTGGGCGGATTTAAAACTTTGGCATTTCCTCAAGAAACTACTCAAACTTCAGCCTGCTCCCTTCCTGACTGGAGGCAAGGCTGGAGCAGGGGCTCTTGGGAGTCTTCTGGGGGTTCTTCTGGTTTGGGCAGATTGCTCCAAGAAACTGATCAAACTTAAAAATTCTTATGCTTAAATATAATATAAAGACCTACCTCTCAGGTACTGCTTGGCAGTAATAACAGAACAATTTAATATCAGCCTGATCTTCTCCTTCATTTCTCAGTTTGCTTCTGTGTTCTTGCCTTATTTTGCCTATATTTTTATATATAAAGGACGCTCTTCTAAAATTTACTCTAGTAACATTACATACAGAATGTTTCAAATGTATAACACATGATACTTTAAAATCCTCTAATCAAACAGTCCATTATTAGGTAAAATTTTAAATATAACAACTTTTCTCTCCAAATGCAACAGATTTCCCCTCTGTGATTAGTAACTTGTACTTACCTTACCTTGTTTTGTATGCCTTTCTGAATTTATCAACTTCCCTACATGAGGAGGCTCACTGCTGCATTTCCTTCTATCCTTCTCTCCTGATCTCTACCCCACATTGTCCCGGCCCGCGGGACGGTAACGAGGGCTCGAAACCGGCCGAGAAAGAATGGTGGGACAAGAGACATGAAGAATGACAGCAAGACAGTGTTCTGATCAAGCTGCAAAATTTTATTGAGGGAACAAAGCATATACTCTTGGGAAGGGGAGGAGCGGTGGGTGAAGAGGTGGAGGCTAGGGATTGGCTGTTGCTGTTGCTGGGGTAAGTGGCAGGGTTCAGGGATTGGTGGCTGCTGTTGCTGGGGTGGAAAGCAGACTTCAGTTTCGCGCCTTGCGCCTGCGGACTGCTTTATCAGCCTGGGCAGTGGCGGGAAACGGAGAACAAAGGAGTGGGGAGGAAGAAGAACAAGGAAGTGGGCTCTGCTCTGGCGGCCATGTTACTAGCATTGCTGAACTCAGTGTATACTTGTATTGACTGCTCCCAACACCACATCACTTATTTTTACTGCCATCTAGGTTTAGGAGTCAAGAGGCTACTTTTATAACCTTGATCCATTTTTAAGGTTTGCCAAATAGGTATGGCTGAAATGCAAGAGAATTGAATTCTAAGTGTGAGTTAAGATGCTTAATATAGATTAAGAATTTATTTTTGGAATATTTTCTGTTATTAAACATATTATATTTAATTGTAAAAATATATATTGTGCAGAAAAATATAAAGAAGGGAAATTATCTCTCTAATTCTGCCATCTAAATGGCATGCTTTTTGTATCATGCTTTGTTTAACCCAACAGTTTAGGTTAAGTTTCCTATATTATTATTTAAAACTCCTTATAACTATAATTTTTAAGGGCTATATTCTGTTGGTGTAGTGATATTACTGTAGCGTTTTAGTTAAGTCATAGACTCTGGAGCCTGATTAATTGGGTTCATATCTCAGCCACACCATTACCTGGTATAATTTATTTAGTCTCTCTCTGCCTCAGTTTACACATAGTTAGAAAGGGATAACTAAAAAGAATGGTTATGCTACCTACCTGATAGTGTTATTGTGAGGATTAAATGAATGAATACCTATAAAGCATTGTACATAATACATAATACTGTGCAGTTTGCTTCTTTTTTTTTTTTTTCCAACTTAGCAATGCGTCATGAACCTCTCTGCAAGTGACTGTATACAGGTCTTTTTTAGTCTCAAATTTCATTATGTGCACATGTGTTACGCACATTGAATTAATATAAATGCTTTCAATGTGTGTTGTTTTTTTCTTCTCCCATAACCTGTGCTTACCACCTGAATTTTGTACTCTTGTGCTTTTTCTCTGTGTTCATATAGCCATATACAAGCATGGTGTTCATGTAAGGATATCCCATCTTCCCCCCTCCCCCCTATTTTTTTGCATTGTTTACTTTACCAATGGGATCACTTATCTCTGCTCTCTACTTCAATAATACCTCCATGTCTACTGCAGTAGTTTTGATTCAGTGGTTCTTGACTTTGACTGCACGTTAGAATCATTGTAGCCCTTTTAAAATAATATCTGTGGCCACGCTCCAAAAGAATCCCTGGGAGTAGGCTCAGACATAGGAATTTTCTAAAGTTCCCAACTGATTCTAATGTGCAGCTGAGGTTAAGAACCACTATTTGAATTCATTGTGTTCATAATAGTCTGTAGTGAAATGGTAGCAAAATTTACTTAACTATGTCTATTTTTGGATGTTCACTTTCCTTTCCATTTGTTTTATATTCTGCTATAATAAACAATGCTGCAATAAACAACCGGTCTAACTTTTTGACATTGAGATATTACCACATATCTGTTCTTTGATAGCCACTAGATGGAGATAAGTGTTTATACAGTATTAATGTCAATTAACCAATAAAGTATAAAGATCCAGTTGTAGTGATGCAAATCTGACAATGCAGATTTTTTCATGTGTTGCCAATTAAAAGTACAAAATGTTTTTTGTATTTTGAAATTTTATGGTTTAGGAATTTGACATTTCTAATGGCTAGATTACTCTAGGAGGTTTTGGAAGGCTTTATGTTTAAAATTGAATTAGAAGTTATGTTTTAATAATTAAGAATGAAAGATGTTACTGGCTATTATAGTTGCTACTACCACTTGAACTTTTGGTATTTGATAAGTAGTTATATGAATTTATTATTTCAAATGTTTATCATGTGACTTCTGTTTAGGACAGTAGAACTAAAAACACAGCCTTTGTCTTCAAAGCTCTAGTCTATTGGGGGAGAAGGTAATTAGAAGTTTTAATATGATTCTGTATTGCAGAGATGTACCAGCTTCTTGGAGGCCACAAGAATTAGGTACTTGATTTGAAGGAAGGGTAGAAATAGTAAAGAAAATAGTTTTTATATTTTATGTCAATCCCCTTCAGCCGAAGACCTCCAGAACATACCAGTAGTTGAACAAGTGGGTTTATTCCTTGTTGCAGCAAGGGAGAAAACTCACCAAGGGGTGTCTCAGTAAAAGGATGTTAGAAAGAACCTATTATAGGATATACTTTATGATAGCTTGCTATGATTTGGAGTATTCTTTACTAGTAGTAGTATTTTTACTGAACTAAAATTTACATATGATGAAATGAATTAATCCAAACCATACAGTATTTTGATAATGCATACTCATGTAACACCATCCTGGTTAAGATACAGAACATTTCCATCACTCCACAAAGTTTACCTACCTCATTTCTTTTAATTCTAGCCCATTTAATCAGGCAGAAGATTTTGAGGTCTATTGCATTCCCAGTAAAAAGACAGAATTGAAGAAAGTCTGAATAATTTAACTGAAGCATGAATCTGAAAATCAGATATTATAAAACAATATATATAGAATATGAAAAAAAGACCAATTCTTTTATGCTCAGGTTATAATATATTTGCAAGTTATTTATTTTTATTTTTTAAAGATTTATTTTTATTTATCCCCCACTCCCCCCAGTCGTCTGTTCTCTGTGTCCATTCACTATGTGTTCTTCTGTGACCACTTCTGTCCTTATCAGCGGCACCAGGAATCTATGTTTCTTTTTGTTGCGTCATCTTGTTATGTCAGCTCTCCGTGTGTGCGGCGCCATTCTTGGGCAGGCTGCACTTTCTTGCGCGCTGGGCGGGTCTCCTTACGGGGTGCACTCCTTGCGCGCATCAGTACTGCGCATGGGCCAGCTGCACACGGGTCAAGGAGGCCTGGGTTTGAACTGTGGACCTCCCATGTGGTAGGTGGACGCCCTATCCATTGGGCCAAGTCCGTTTCCCCAGAAGTTATTTAAGTAGCAAAAACTTACTGGTAAAATGCCACAAATTGTGTCGCTATAGGTTTGTAGAAAAATCATGGCAGAAATCATCCTATACATGCCCCTGTTTTTAACCTTTTGCATTAGTGTGGTGCCTTTGTTACAATTGATGAGGCAATATGATAAGATTGTTCCATTAACTGTAGTCCATAGTATACATGAGTCTTCATTGTTTGTGTTATATGGTCTTATGTTTGCCTTTTTTTTTTTGAGGTACCTGTTCATATCTGGGGCCTTCATACATGGGAAGCAGGTGTTCAATCACTTGAGCTACATCCACTCCCCTGGTTGCATTAAAAAAAATTAATATTTATTTTAGTAACATATATACCACTTAAAATTGCCTCCTTTAACCACATTCAGATATATAATTCATTGGTGTTAATGACATTCACAATGTTGTATTACCGTCACACCTCTACATTACCAAAACTTTTTCATCACCCCAAACAGAAACCCTGTACCAATTAAGAATTAACTCCCCATTTCCTGCCCTGGCTGCTGGTAATCTGTATTCTAGTTTCTGACACTATGAATTTGCTTATTCTAATTATTTCATATCAGTGAGGTCATATATGTTTGTTTTTCTGTGTCTGTCTTATTTCACTCAACATAATGATATGTCTTCAGGGGTCCTCCATGCTGTTGCATATATCAGAACTTTGTTCCTTTTCACAGCTGAATAGTATTCCATTACATGTATATATCACATTTTGTTTATCCATTCATCAGTTGCTGAACACTTGGGTTTCTTCCATCTTTTGGCAATTGTAAATAATACTGCTGTGAACATTGTTGTGAAAAATATCTGTTTGAGTCCCAGCTTTCAAATCTTTTGGGTATATACCTAGAAATGGGATTGCCAGGTTATATAGTAATTCTATACTTAACTTTCTGAGGAACCACCAAACCATCTTTCACAGTGGCTGTTTTACATTCCCACCAATAAAGAACAAGTGTTTCCATTTCTCCACATTCTCTCCAACATTTATTAATCTTTTTTAGTAGTAGCCATTCTAGTGAATGTGAAATGGTATCTCAGTATGATTTGATTTTCATTTTCCTAATGGCTAATGATATTGAGCATCTTTCATATACTTTTTGGCCATTTGTATATCTTTGGAGAAATATCTGTTTAAATTTTTCACCCATTTTAAAATTGTGTATTTGTCTTTTGTTGTGTTGTAGGATTTCTTTATATGTTCTGGATATCAAACCCTTACGTGATTTCCAAATATTTTCTCCCTTTCCATAGGTTGTCTTTATACTTTTATGAAGAAGTCCTTAGATGCACACAAGTTTTTATTTTGATGAAGTCCCATTGATCACTTTTTTCTTTTGTTTTTGTGCTTTGGGTATAAAGTCTAAGAAACCATTGCCTAACACAAATTCCTGAAGATGCCTCCCCACATTTTCTTAATAGGAGTTTTACAGTCCTGGTTCATATTTTTAAGTCTTTGATCCATTTTGAGTTAATTTTGATATGTAATGGGGGTTAGGGGTCCACCTTCATTCTTTTTCTTAGCACCATTGGTTAAAGAAGCTGTTCTTTCACAATTGAGTGGACTTGTTGTCCTTTTGAAAATCAGTCGAGCATCTCTGTGAGGGTCTATTTCTGAACTCTCAGTTCGATTCTCTTGGATTTATCCTTTCGCCAGTACGATGCTGTTTTTTGGTTCATATAATTAACTTTGTTTTTAGAGAAGTTTTAGATTACATAAAAGTTACATTGAAAGTATAGAGGACTCTCATATACCCAACCCACTTTTCCCCTATTAATAACATCTTACGTTAGTGATGCATTTGTTATATTGTTTTGACCACTGTATAAGCAAACATTTTTCGGTGGGATTTTCTATTTTAGCAACAGGAGCCCAGATGGTTTGTATCTGATTCATAATGCTTGCCTGTTTTACAGCTGTGGGAATATTATAGTGCAAAATAAGATTGGTACAAATATGCTTTACTTTATACTCTATGATAAGCAAAACAATCCACAACAAGCTAAGTTGATCCGGTGAGTCATTTAAATTTTAAAAGCAAGGATATACACAAAATTAATTCAAAATGATCATAGTTCTAAGTGTAAAATGCAAAGCTCTAAAACTTCTAGAAGAGAACACAGTGGGAAATTTCTGTGTTGTTGGGTTTGGTAATGAATTTTTAGATACAACATCAAAAGCATGATCCATGGAAGAAAAACGGAGAAGCTGGACTTTATTAAAAATTAATAAATCTTCTCTGTGAAAGATACAGTTAAGAAAATGGAAAAAACAAACCACAGACGGAGAAAATATTTGCAAAACACCTATCTGATAATGGAATTGTATTTAAAATAAACAACTCTTAAAACTCAATACTAGGGAAACTCAAAAAATGGACAAAAGATCTGAACAAATACTTTACTGAAGAAAATATACAAATGGAAAATAAGCACATCAAAAGGTGTTCAGCATCATATGTCATTAGGATTCTGGTACATCTCTTAGTGCCAGAAATTACAGAAGTACTAAAAACAAAACTACCCCACAATGAATGGGGAGGCGGGATATGTTAAATGGACATAGAAACCAACTGAAAGAGCTGGAACAGTTTGAGAACTAAAATAAAGTAGTATTTGTTCATAATCCAAAGTATAAAATAAATATTTACAAGTCCATAATGATATAAATAAATGACTGAAGAAGTAAATGGGGTAGAATAGAAATCATGTTGATAGTATGTATCCTTGATATGATGTGATGAAAATGGTACTTTACCTTTGTGTCAACTTCCCCAAAACTTGTAACCCTAGACTAATCCTCAGAAATACATCAAATTTCAATTGAAGAACATTCTATAAAATACCTTGCCAGTATTCTTTAATTGATACGTATTTTATTTATTTACTGTCTCACCCCCCCACACAGACTTGCTGTCTGCTCTCACTGTCCGTTTGTTGTGTCCTCATCATCTTTTTAGAAGCACCGAGAACCGAACCCAGGACCTCACATGTGGGAAAGAGGTGACCATTGCCTTTGTGCCACCTCTGCTTCCTAATTGGTGTGTCTTTCACTGTGTTTTCTCATTGTGTCTCTTCATTGCATCATCTTGTGTGTCGCCTCACCATGCCAGCCCATAGTGACAGCTCACTGTCTTGCTTGTGTTCTTTAGGAGGCACTGGGAACTGAACCCAGAACCTCCCATGTGGTAGGTGGTGCCCAACTGCTTGAGCCACATCTACTTCCCACCAGTACTCTTCTAAGCTATCATCAAAAACTGTCTGAGAAACTGTCACAGTCAAGAATAGCTTAAGGTGACATAATATGGAATCCTGGGTGGAATCCTGGAACAGAAATAGAACATTAGGTAAAATATAAGGAAATCTGAAGAAAATATGGGCTTTAGGTAATGTACCACTATTGTATCCTTTATAAAAGGAAAAACTGGGTGTGGGATATATGAGAACTCCCTGTAATGTCTTTAAAACTTTTCTGTAAATCTAAAACTCTAAAAATGAAATGTTTTAAGAATGTTGAGAAAGAATGAGGATACCTTCTATGTACCAAGTGAAAAAAAGGGAAAAGGCAAGAATGACAGTAGTAAAAATGGTGGCCAATTCAAGATAGTATTGATGCATCCTTGCCAAAATTCATGATATTGTGAAGTAGGGAGTTTTGCAATATTAGCAATTTGACAGGGTAGTCAGACTTCTTAGCAGAAAATAGTAAACTCTAGTAAGAGTGCTTAGTTTATGAAAATTAACTCATCTAATAGGTTGCTAGCAAGTATTTCTCATTTATAGTTAAAATTTTTTAGCATACTGTGTGTCCTTAAAACCAAATAGAACACTTAAAATTTTGAATTAATTTATGCAATAAAGAAAATGCTCTCTGCCTACCACTGGAATGCATACTTTACACTGTGCTGCTTGTATTTTGCTGTTGACTTGTTCCCCAGGAGAAACTTAATAGACAAAAATGTATTTCACATGAATTTAAGGGCACTAACTAACCTCATTCCTGCATAGTTTGTCTTTTTTTTCCTCTGTCCATCTATACAATCTCATAACATGAAACAAAATATGAACAAGAAGATTTTTCTGATTGTGTTAAAATACTTAGTTTAGACTAATCCAATGGATTAATAAGTATAAAAGTTAAAAGTAAAGGTAAGGCTATTTTGTAATTAGACTAGATTTTTAAATGAAAATAGACTTTAAATAATTTTAATCAAAATTAGAAAAAGAAATCTCAAGTAACTTATTGTAAACTCTTAAAGTTGAACTTTGTATTATGATTACTGAAAATTTTCATTGTTTGATGATACTAAAATTAATGGTTGTAAAATAAGTAGATATTAAAGTGTTATCATTGGGAAATGAATTTTTTAATCCCTTAAACTTGAAAATCTTCTGTATGGAAACACCTTTGTTACTTTAATATGGTGTTTTAAATATTAACTTTCATGACTCACATATATTAGTAAGCCAGAGTGCTTAAATTCTTTTGGAATCCAGTTGCATAGTGTGATTAACATATAGTAGAAACATATATTAGCAGTTGCCATGTAACAAACCACTGCAAAATTTAGTGATTGGATATTTATTATTGCTCATGAATCTCTGGGTTGGTTGATTCTTTCTGCTGATTTGGGCCAAGGTTGGCTGATCTTGTCTGGGCTCACGCATGGGTCTGCAGTCAACTGGCGGGTTAACTGGGGCTGGCTGTTCTAAGAATGCCTAAGCTGGTGGACAATTTAGCTGTGCTCCTTGGCATCTCCTCAGTGGTCCAGACTTATCCTCATGGAGGCAGCAGAGTTCTAAGAGAGAGTGAAAGAAAGAGAGTGGATGTATGCAAGGCCATTTGAGGCCTGGTCTTGAAAAGGCAAACTATTACTTCTGCTTCACTCATTTGGCTAAATAGTCATTAAGTCTAGCCCAAATTTGAGGAGTGGGGAAATAAACTCTACTTAATGATGGTAGGAGCTGCAAAATCATATTGCAAAGACCATGGATATGAGGAATTTGGGTCATTTTTGCAGTCATTCTCAGATAATGATTGTATGGAGAATGCTGGCAGATTGAAATGGCATTCAAAAGAATCACCTGCTTAATTCAGATATGTTGTTTTTTATTCATCATTTTTGCCTTTATTGGAATAATATCACTTAGACACTACTCTAAAAGGGCAAGTGTCAATTTCACAGAGAAACACATTTTTAATTTCAATTCTATTGAAAGTCAAAGTAGAATCTTAAGGTCAACTGACTGAAGATGCTAGTTCTCATCTATGAAATAACTCCGTGCAACAACTAAGTCAGTGCCTTACCAAACAATTCGATACCATAACCTAGCCAAGTTGACACAAAATTAACTATCACACTTTTAAAAATTCTGGAAAAGATGATTTAATAGCTTCTTTGATAATGCATTTTGGTTTTAGACTTTCCTTATGATTTTTAAGTTGATTTGTACCATGACATAAAAAAGGGAAAACTATGTTTTTGCATGAGATGGGATTATTAAATTTATGTTTTCATAACAGAATAATTCATAACTGAATTATTTTATTACACATTGTCAGGTACTTCTGTGTTCTCTTTACAATTGAGAATAATCAGACTCACTCCCGCTTTTCTGCAGTGAACTTTCCCTAAAATTGAAAGTAATCTCATGTCAAATCATAATGGCTTCTGGTATTCCTTTCTTTTGAAATCTCTTTTTCATATTGACCCATTAATCTCATTTTCGTAGACTGTTACTTTTCTGGTTCTGATTCTATTCACGTGTTGTAATTTTTTTTTCTGATTTCTTTATTGGCTTCTTTTTTATTTCTGTCAATAGTAGCATATTATCCAAAGTTCTATTTTAGATTTCCTGCCCCCTTTCCTCTCATTCTTAATAAATATCAGATATGTGTTTATACTCATGAGTTTTTGATAAAAGTATCTAAACTTGACATCTTTATTTCTGAGGTATACTTTTACATATTTATGTGGCTATGCCGATGTCTTTTTTTTTTTTTTAATAGAACTAGGGCTGGGGAATGAGCCTGGGACCTTGTGTGTGGGATGCTGGCACTCATCCACTGAGCCACATTGGCTCCCCTGAGTTGCCTTCCTTGCCTGATTTACTCGTTGCCTGTCTATTCATTCCCAGGAGGCACCGGGGACCTCCTGAGTGGGAAGCAGGCGCCCAACTGCCTGAGCCACATCCACTCCCTGCCAATGTCTTTTAAACATCTAAAAAATCACTTGTACTTCCCTGGTCTTTCTAATCCATTGTACTTATTTCTTTATCAGAATGGGCAGCATCACTGATCTTCATGAATTTATGGATTTTTATCTGAAAGTCATTATTGATTCAATATTTTATTTTTTCCTGTTAATGAAATTTCATCACCAGAGAATTGCTGTTATTTTCCATAGTAGTTGTGCTTTATTAATATATACTATAGTCATAACTATATTATTTTCCTATATAAATAAACATATTCTTGGTAGCTATTACTGCTGATATATAACTTCCAGAGTTTGGAGTAAGGGAGAAACATATTCTTGGTAGCTATTACTGCTGATATATAACTTCCAGAGTTTGGAGTAAGGGAGAAATAGTTCTTTCCTCTTTTATCTCCTAGTAAATACTATCATTCTTTCCAAGAGTTGCCATTTTATTATAAATTTCCTCTTGTCCCAAGTATGGTGAGGAGCTGCATAAAAACGACAGCTTCCCATTGAACTGAGGTGGATATCAGACCAGAGAAAGACTGGGACAAGTCCAGCTTGGCGAATAATGAACATTTGTTTAGAGGGCTTCACGTGGGGTCCTCATCCTTGATGGTAGGAGGAGAGACAGCATTTTCCCAGCTGGATTGTCAGCACTCACCACAAGGAGGGGGGTCTTTTATAATGCATGTTCACTTGCAGATGCAGAAGGCATGTGTGTAGGAGGGTGGGTAGCAGGACTTCTAAACAATGTAGTGTTACACGATTTACTGATCAGTCACCAGTTCACAACCAGTTCAGGAGGCTTGCCTTTTACCTAGGAATGGGTTTAGGAATGGGTTGCTGCCACTAGAAGGGGAAAGAACTGGAAGGGTGGGAGGAGAAAATGCAAAGTTGTGTATGCTACACCTCTCTAAGGTGCTTCAAGGGAAATTAAAACAACCACCCCATTCTTCCTTTAAAATGGTTACATGTTAAAGTTTTCTGTTCTGATACAAATATCTTTTCCTCTCTGTTATCAATTTTATATGTGAATAATGCAACAATAAAGAAGTTTATTTAACCATATATTCTTTCATTATATCAACTCTGCATTTTTTGCCCAACCTTTTCTGAATAAACATTTTACATTAGTAACATAATTTTTTTCATAGTTTTAAAATTTTTTTATTATACTGGTATTGAAATTCTAAATTAGTTGCACTTTTTTTCTCATATTTTCATTAAAGAGAGATTTTCTCTGCTAGAAATTAAGAGCTGTTACTTTTCCCCCTCAGACTCTCCTGAGACGGATATTCCTATGGAGATAACCACAGCAGAGCCCCAAGTTTCTGAGACAGTATATGACTGTGTTATTTGTGGACAGAGTGGCCCCTCCTCTGAAGATCGACCTACAGGATTGGTTGTATTGTTACAAGCATCCTCAGGTAAAATCAAAGTTAATATTTTTGATGGGAACATTTTAGAGCCGAAGTATATACAACAAACTAGTAAATATCTGTAGGAAGTGAAAGTTATATCTTTGTCTGTATAACTGTAGATCTATATAGGAAGGATCCATTTAGCAAAGATTCTCAATCTGGACATGAGTCTTGGGAGAAGCTCTAAACACAGATCCCTCTATACATTATGTACCTTTTATTTGTTGGTAAAGTGCGACTCATCATCATATCGTCATGTGTGGTGGTGATGGTGTATCATCAGTGCTAGGTGGTCAATACTGAGTTCAGCTTTTTAACAATCTAATTCTTCTAAATTCTGTAAGATTCTTAAGCCCAGAGATATTGGCAATTCATATATTTAAAATTATATAAGGTATGTTCAGGCAGCTCTGTCATTATTTTTTGGACTTTTGAAAGTAGTAATTCTTGAAACACCCTTTTAATTGGCATATTTGTCATTGAATATTAAAAAATATTTTTTAAAAATTTGAAGGTTTGGTCTGAATGCTGTCCACCCTTTCCCATAGCAAAGTATTTTGATATAGTAGTTATTCCTATAAACTGTAGTCTCCATGAATTTAATTCCTTTTTAATAGGAGTATATGTGAAGCAAAGAGAAAAGAGAATTCTTATATTTTTCTACAGAACATTTTTTTTAGGGTGTTTACTTGCTGAATTAGTATGGTAAAGTAAAAGAGTTATACATTAGAAGCTCCCCTGAATTCAGATGTAGGTATTATTTGACTTAATCTGGCATGTTCATTTCCTTTTTTATGTATAGAGAGAATATTGACTCCAAAGGGTTACTGTTTTCATTATGTAGTATACCATAGGCAAAATGGATATAATAGGTACCTGATAAATTAGTTCCTTCTCATCTTCTTGCCTAAAAAATGGAATTCATCTGGGAAATTCTGTTGTGGTACATTGGGAATAGAGCTCTCAAGACCAAAAATGCCTGTTAAAAAGGAAATACATGGGAGTATTGCCTACCTTTGCAGCTACTTTTCTTTTCTACTACTCTTAGGAAACCAGCTTATTTTGATTATTTCCACTTTCCAAAATCGTTATCATCACCAATTAATGTCTTGTTTTATTCATTCATTCATTCTGCAAATATTTACTGAGCACCTAGATGCCAGGCATTACTCTAGTAATAAAGCAAAATCCTTGCCCTAATTGAGCTTATGTTCTTCTTGTTTTAAATTTACATTTATTCATTATTTTGTATTTTAAAAATTGCTTTCATTTGTTACTTCATTTAATCCCTCTTAAACAATTTTGTATACTAGCTAAATCAATTAATATTAGATAATTCCACTAAACCATAGCTGTCAGAGACAGAAGGAAAAG
The DNA here is from genome assembly GCF_030445035.2 of Dasypus novemcinctus. Taxonomy (NCBI): domain Eukaryota; kingdom Metazoa; phylum Chordata; class Mammalia; order Cingulata; family Dasypodidae; genus Dasypus; species Dasypus novemcinctus. The sequence goes on along the minus strand of NC_080679.1, from coordinate 78,352,257 downwards.
AATAAGAAGCTAACATTAGAAAGCATTAAATCTCGAGTGATTTTAATTGGGAACTCTAGCAGGTGAAATCTTTAGCATTTCCTTCCTTTCCTTATGAGTCTCATCCATGCACTCATACCTTCCCCTTTTTTATTCCTCTTCTTTACTTTTGACTTTGTTAATTTTGATTCCTTTTTTCCTTTTTTTTTCCTTTTTGTATTATTCTAGAACATGAAAAATTTTAACTATACACTAAAGAGACTAGTAAAATAAATCCTATGCCCATCCCTCTTCAAAATGATTATAAATTATAATCTTAAATCATTTATTTCCTCCTCCTTTAATTATTTTGAAGCAAATGATTTCAAACACCATACCATTTGATCTGTAAATATTTCAGTGTTTCTATTTAAGAGAAAGAACATAGTTTTTTTTTTAAAGATTTATTTTATTTATCTCCAAAACCCCCCACCCCCTGTTGTCTGCTTTCTGTGTCCATTCGTTGTGTGTTCTTCTGTGTCTGCTTTGCATTCTTGTCAGGTGGCATTGGAAAACTGTCTTTTTGTTGCGTCATCTTGCTTTGTCAGCTCTCTGTGTGTAAGGTGCCATTCCTGGGCAGGCTGCACTTTTTTTGTGGGGGTGGCTCTCTTTAAAGGGCGCACTTCTTGTGCGTGGGGCACCCTGTATGGCATGGCACTCCTTGCGCACAACAGCATTGCACATGGGCCAGCGCACCACATGGGCCAGGAGGCCCTGGGTACCGAATCCTTGACCTCCTATATGGTAGGCAGACACTCTTCAGTTGAGCCACATCCACTTCCCTAACATAGTTTTTAAACATAATCACAATTATTCCTCAGTGAATTAATTCCTCAATGTCATCAAATACTGCCAGTGTTCTAAATTACCCACTTTCCTCTTATTTATTTGTTTTAATTTGTTTATAATTATAGGGTCCTCTTGTAGCTTTTTTTTTTTTTTTAGGAGGCACTGGGGATTGAACTTGGGACCTTGTATATGATAGACAGGTGCTCAACCGCTGAGCTACATCTGCTCTCCCTCTTGTAGTTTTTTTTTTATTAATAGGTTCTCGCTTCGCTACCTCTCTCTCAGTCCTCATACATTTTACTTTTTGAAGAATTTGGGTCACTGAAACATTGAGTCACTCCTTGGATTTTGCTGAATGCATCCCCATGGTCGTTTAACATGTTCCTTTGTCTCCTTTCTTTTCTCTCTCTTTGATATCTTAGAACCCATTGATTATTGTCTAGATTTGTCAGTTCATCAAGGATGGCAGATTCTCTTTCCTTCTTTCTTTATCAGATGAAATGCTTCTACAAAAGAAACTTCACTCATCAACTATTTGGTTACTGTGAGGTACAGATTGTACAGGAAAAGCAGGATATATGCTGTATTCCCTCCCTTTATTTGCTAGTGCTCAAAATAGTGAAATAGTGGTTCTTGATCATTTTCCAAAATTATTAATTAGTTCTTTTCATATCATTATGAGCTCGGTTGTAGTTTATAATCTTGTCAATGCTGAACTTAATGCATCTTCAAGTTGTCTCTTGAATCAAAAAAGATATAGAAAACACATAGCAAAATAGCAGAAGTCCTTCTTTATGCATAATTGCTTTAAATGTAAATGGATTAAATTTTCAAAATAAAAAGGAGATTTTGGTGGAGTGGATTAAAAAAACAAAACAAAACAACATGATCCAACTATATGTTGTTTACAGGAGACTCAAATAGATTGAATGTGGAAGGATGGAAAAAGATATTCTATGAAAAAATGTAACCAAAGGTTGCTGGAGTAGCTATTCTAATATCACACAAAATAGACTTTAAGACAAAAATTGTTATGAGATGAAGAAAGACATATATTGATAAAAGGGTCAGTCCATCAAGAAGCTATAGCAGCTAGAAATAAATATGTATCTAACAAAAGAGCCCCAAAATATATGAAACAAAACCTGACAGAATTGAAGAGAAATAGACAGTTCTATAATAATAGTTGGAGATTTCAGTACCCTATTTTCAACTATGAAGTACCTGGATCTAACATGTATTTATATGTATAGAATGCTTTACCTAACAGCAGGATACCCATTTTTCTCAATTGAACATGGACCATTTTCCAGGATACACCAAACGTTAGGCCACAAAACAAGTCTCAACAAATTTAAAAAGACTGAAACATTTGAAGAGCCTTCTCTAATCACAATGGGCATAAAATATAAATCTGTAACAGAAGGAAAACTGGAAATTCACATATATTTTGAAATTAAACAACACACTGTTAAACAACCAATTGGTCAAAGGAGAACTTACAAGTGAAGCTAGAAAATTCTAAAACCAATGAAAGCATTCCAAACCAACATACCAAAGCCTATGGGATGCAATAAAAAAACAGTTCTCATAGGGAAATTTGTAGCTGTGAAAACTACTGACAATAAAAAAGAAGAAGTATCCCAAATCAATAAACTAACTTTACATTTAAGGAACTAGAGAAAGCAAAGCATACTAAGCCCAGACTTAACAGAAGAAAGGAAATACTTAGATCAGAGTAGAGATAGATGAAATAGAGAATAGAGAAACAATAGGATCAACAAAACCAAAAATTGGTTCCTTGAAAAGATCAGCAAAATTGACAAACTTTTAGCTAAACTGACCAAGTAAAAATTGGCAGAATACTTAAATTATTAGACTATGAAATGAAAGTGGGGATCTACAGATCTTACAAAAGTAAATAGGATTATAATAGAATACTGTGGACAATTTACGCCAATGAATTATGTAACCTAGATGAAATGGACGAATTCCTAAAAACACACAAGCTACCAAAATTGACTCAGGAAGAGATAGAAAAACTCAATTTTTTAACATACAGTAAAGGGATTGAATCAGTAATAAAAACAAAATGAAACTTCCCAATAAAGAAAAGTCCAGAACCAGATGGCCTCACTGGTAAATTCTACCAAATATTTAAAGAAGACTTTAACACTAATCTTCAAACTATCCATACAAATAGAAGACAAGGGAACACTTTCTAACTCATTGTATGGGTCCAGCGTTACCCTGATACCAAGTCCAGATAAAGCCATTTTAGGAAAACTGTAAACCAATATCCCTAATGAATGTAGAAGCAAAATCCTCAACAAAATACTGGCAAGCTGAATCCAGAAACATATTAAGAACATTATGTATTATGACTAATTATATTTTAGTGGCTTGCATCCACCTACTTCTGTTTCTTCTTTGGCTGCTGCTGCTGTTCCCTCCAAAACTCGGGGCCCACAGTAATATGCCTGATTTACTCTTCCCTAATAGTGTCTCTTCCCAGCCTTATCAAGTCTTTTTGTAACATATGGTGCTATATGTTTGTACCCCCACTCCTTTTTTTGTGCTTAGATGTTTTACAATTTAAAAATCTTAATATTAGTTTTTTTCCTTTTGCCATATACTTATTTCCCCAGCTTTCTACTTTTAAAAGTTTCATAGCTACAGAAAAGTTGAATACTTTCCACCTATATGCACCAATTATTAACTTATTTCTACATTTACTTTTTATCTCCCTATTAATCCACACAAGTGAATTAATAATCTGCACACGTACCCACAAATGTAATTCTTTTTGGAAGAAAATTGCAGACATTATGGCATTTTATCCCTGTTTCCTCAGAACAAGGATATTCTTTTTATACAACCACTGCTACCGTTATACCCAAGAAACTTAATATTTATAAAAAATATCTAATATTCTGACTATATTCAAATTCTCCCAGTTACTCTCACAGTCTTTTTTATAGTGTGAAATTTTTTTTTCCTTTTTATTCAGGATTAAATAAGGATCATGCATCACATTTACTGGTCATTTCTTGTTAGTTGCATTTAATCTAGAACAATTTTTCCTGCACTGTTTTTAAATTTTTCTTCTATGGCATTGACAAATTTGAAGAGTACAGGTTGGTTATTCTGTACAATATCTCAGAATCTGGATTTGTGTGATTGTTCCCTTATTATTAAATTCAAGTTAAACATTTTTTGACAAGAGCGTAATTGATGCTCCTTCTCATTGCATCACATCCAGGGACTTGCATCGTCAGTTTGTCCCATTATTGATGATGCCAACCAAATTTGATCACTTGGTTCAGGTGGTAGATAATCTGTGGGATCTTACATTGAGATTCTACCCATTCACCCTTTTACTCGATGTTTCTTGCCTGAATCAGTTATGTTGGTGGTTGATAGTGATTTTCTATTACTTCTATGTAGTTGGTATGCTCCTCTGAAGAGCCTGCCCCTGCCCTACCTTTTTAAAGTATCATTGTGGACTCATGGATTCTTTTTATTATTCAATTTTTGATCATCAGCTTTCCTCAAATATGGCTACTTCATGTCCGTATGACCTGCCCTCCCCAGTGTTTGAATACTTCCTTGTTCTTTGTCATGCAAAATTCTAGGTTCACCTTATATTTTTTGCCAACCCTAGAATCAACTGTTTTTTCCAAGGAGCCCTGCTTCATTTTAGTGAGAAATGCTTTATTTAGAAATGAAGTTCGTTAATACCAAAGAGTCTAGGATTTTTCCATAAATAGGTTTAGTGAAGTTTCTATCCATCTTTCATAAAAAGTAAATATTGAAATATTTGAAACTTTATTTACTCTGTAGAAGAAAACTAGGATACTACTTTTTAGGTCTTTAAAAATATTTCTAATAGTTGAGAATTAGTTTAGCTTTTGGTAAATAACTCAGCTTTTCTTGGTTAATCAGGTCTATGTGTTGGTTATTTAATTAGCCCTTATCTCCATTGTTAATGTAGTTTTGGGGCAGTGCCGGGACAGCACTGAGCCAAAAAAGCTGCCAATCACTGAAGAGGAACAGATTTACCCTTGGGATACATGTGCAGCAGTTCATGATGTGAGGCTTTCATTATTACAGCGTTATTTTAAAGATGTAAGTACCCTTTTTACTGAATAGTATAATACTCTGCAAAATTAATGATTTTTTCCCCCTCCAAACAGAGTTTTATCTTACATGTTTTCTTCTACCAAAATGTCATTCTGATTTGAAATCTGGAAGTTTATTAGGAAAAAAATTACATATAGATAATAAAGAAATGGAAATATGTTAATATATAATTTTTGGTAATAAGTGTCATACTTATTTTTGTTTTAAATATCGTTTATGCAGTATGAATTCAGTTCAGTGGAATGATGTTTTGGCTCTAAAAACTTTAGGTACGGTATGAGTATTTTATGAAGATTTTTGCCTCTTTTACTTTTTTTTAAGCATATATAATAAAACCACATTAAGATGCTTTTAAAATATAAAGTAGAGACAATTTGATTCATGTCTTCTGTGGCTTCTGATTGTGAATTTGGTGGTTTTTGCCCCTTAGCTCTTTATATTGAGGGACTCTAGCTCAAAGCTTGTGGGAATACCTTTTTCAGTAGTAGCAGCATTGTTAATGTCTCTATAAAACTTGTATGCCACTTTTGCTGTCTCCTGGTAGACTATCAAAAGGGATTTCCTTTCACCTGTTTTTGTGTTTTGGCTCTGCTATATCTTGAATTAAATAAATGTATGATAAATAGCTGAAAATATTTAAAGTATTAAAAGTAAAGCGTTATTTTTAGTTAACTATATGAGATGATTGTCTTGGTAAATTTCCAGATAGAAATCCATTCTTGCCCATAATCTACTGGTTTAAGTGGAAGAAACTAGTAGATAGCTGGGAGAGAGAATACTTGATTAGAAGAAACAGTATCTGACCCAGTGATGATAAAAATAAGTTGTAGAGTCTGGTTCTGTAACAGGCCAGATGGAGGAGAAGATTTCTGGTGGAATTTGGAGGGATGTGGCTCTAGTTAGAGAAACATCATGTAGGTTGAAAAAATCCTAGACCAGATAAACTGGTATTTGATCCTGTTTGTATTTTTTCTTAGCAATGCAAGCCTGGGAAAACCCTTCATACACTCTAGAACTCAAGTTCCTTATCTTTAAAATAGGATCTATAATGGTTGTAAACCACCAGGTTGTGAAAATGAGGTGAAATTTCTTAAGATCATTTTGCACATAATAAAGATAGATTAAATATAAAGCTTTTAAATTTTTATATTAAAGTTCTCCCCTTTAGAAAGTCTGACAGTTTGACCTCCTAAGGCAGTTTGGGTTAGATAATGAGGACCATACTTCCATATATTTTCATAGGCTTTAATATGAAATTAAGGTAATTTCGAAAAAGCAACTTGTATGTTTGTGTGTACATACAACATGTATGTATAAATGTACAGTATATACACACATATTTTTCTGTGTTTTATCTTGGTTTGAATTTTTTATAGGATACAGGTATTAGTTTATTAATCATAAAGATGAATAAATATTTTCATTTTAAAGAAAATGAAATTATGCTAAGAAAATTTGCTGCCCCCTTTATTTATATTTTACTTTCTTGCCATAATTCTGGTTTTAATTTTATCATTTTGAATCACTTCAGAGTGAATGGGTTAAGATAAATCCCAAAACTGAATAGAAAAGAAAAAAATTTGATTCAAAGTATAACTCAGACCTAAGAGCATCATAATTTGGAAAGAGGAGATATCTAATAAAGGAGGAAAAGGTGGAATATCTGTCTTGCAGCAGAATAGTTATTCATTTCTAAAAAAGAAATACTTTATATGAAAAAGCCCTGAACTGAAACTTGGATCTTGGTCATGTTTCTCTTAGTGATTGTATGATTTTATTCTTACATCATTATTTTGTGAACTCTCATATATGTATATATATATGGCATATTCCCTGGATTGTTTGTCTCTAGAGGTCTAGAGCTAATTTTCATATTGGTTTTTTTTTTTTTAAAGATTTATTTTTATTTATTTAATTCCCCTCCCCTCCCCCGGTTGTCTGTTTTCTGTGTCTTTTTGCTGCGTCTTGTTTCTTTGTCCGCTTCTGTTGTCGTCAGCAGCACAGGAAGTGTGGGCGGCACCATTCCTCGGCAGGCTGCGCCCTCCTTTGCGCTGGGCGGCTCTCCTTATGGGTGCACTCCTTGCGCGTGGGGCTCCCCTACGCGGGGTACACCCCTGCGGGGCGCAGCACTCATTGCGCGCATCAGCACTGCGCATGGGCCAGCTCCACATGGGTCAAGGAGGCCCGGGGTTTGAACCGTGGACTTCCCATGTGGTAGACGGACTTCAGGGGCAAGCACGTGTTGTGTGTGTCATAGATGCTTAACGAAGTTCTTAATAAATTACTCTAGAATAGGATACCAGACTTTATGTAGCCATATTATACTGTGTAGAGCAGAAGAGCTATTATCAGTGGGCATGTATACTGATTAGAGAATTAAACTGTGTAGATTCTGTGCCTTTTAGATCAAATGCTTGCATTTCACAGAGTTGTTGTATTGAATTTTAGAGTACGTTTCTTATAGAAGCTAGGACTTTTACATGGGAGATTGCAGGAGTGGAGAAGAGAAGGAACCTGAGTTTTTAGTGTCAGATAGACTTGGGTTTGACCCTGAGTTATTCTGCTTATAGCTGAAACACTTTGATAAACTTTTCTTTCCTCGTTGTAAAAATGGGATAGCACTATTTACTGTACAAGGTTTTAATAAATATGAGGGTGTGAAGATTAAATATTAAGCCAAGTTGACACATTAGCCTAACCCATCACAACCATAGGAATTACTTAAAAAAAAAATTATTGGAGAAGTTGTAAGGTTTCAAAATAATCATATATGTATGGGAATGCTTTGTGGTATGCACAATTGTTTTGTAAAATACCTTGCTGTTTTGGTTACCAGTGGTTTTGTAATAACAAAAAAGATTGGGAATTGTGAGTCTTCCAACTTTATTCTTCTTTTTCAAGATGGCTTAGGATATTCAGGGCCCCTTACTCTTCCATATACATTTGATGATTGGCTTTCCCATTTCTGCAAAGAAGGGTGTTGGAATTTTAATTTTGATTGCATTGAACCTATAAATTGCTTTGGGTAATATTGCCATCATAATAATATTTAGACTTCCAATCCATGTAGCCAGAATATCCTTCCATTTATTTAGGTAGTCTTTAATTTCTATTGACATTGTTTTTGCAGTTTTCTGTGTATAAGTCCTCTACATCTTTGGTTAGATTTATTTCTAGATATTTGATTCTTTTAGTTGCTATTGTGAATGGAATTCTTTTCTTGAGTTCTTTTTCAGTTGTTCATTGCATGTATATAGAAACACTACTGTTTTTTGAGTGCTGATCTTTGCTGAATTTTGCTGAATTTGTTTATTAGCTCTAAGAGCTTTGTTGTTGAATTTTAAAGGATTTTTCTGTGTATACAATCATATCATTTGCAAATAGGGCAAGTTTTAGTTCTTCCTTTCCACTTTGGATGCCTTTTATTTCTTTTTCTTGTCTACTTGCTCTGGCAAGAACTTCCAGTATAGTCTCCTGTGGGCATCCTTGTTTTGTTCCTGATCTTAAAGGGAAAGCTTTCAATCTTTCACTATTAAGTAGGATTTTAGCTGTGGGTTTTTCCTGTATGCTGCTTATCATGTTGAGGTTTCCTTATATTCCTAGTATTCCATATATTTTTGTCAAGAAAGGGCGCTGTGTTTCATCAAATGCCTTTTCTGCATCAATTGAGATGATCATGTGTTTCCCCCCCTACATTCTGTTAATGTGGTATTACATTAATTGATTTTCTTCTTTTGAACCACTCTTACATACCAGGGATAAATCCCATTTGAACATGGTGTATAATTCTTTTAATATGCTGTTGGATCCAGTTTGCTAGTGTTTTTTGCTGTTGAGGATTTTTACATCTATGTTTATACAAGAATATTGGTCTGTAGTTTTCTTCTGATATCTTTATTAGACTTTGATATGAGGGTAATGTTGGCCTCATGGAATGAGTTAGGTAGTGTTCCCTCCTCTTCAATTTTTGGAAGAGTTGGAGCAGAATTTGAGTTAAGTTTTCTTAGAATATTTGGTAGAATTCCCCTTTGTAGTAATCTTGTTCTGGGCTTTTCTTTGTTGGGAGTTTTTTGTTTTTTAATATATGTTTTTTATTAGACAAGTTGTGAGCTTACAGAACAATCTTGCATAATGTGCAAAATTCCTATACCTTACCCCTCCATCAATACCTTACGTTGTTGTGGAACATTTGTTACAGGTTATAAAAGAACATCATCAGACTATTACCACTACTATTGTCTGTAGTGTACATTTGGTGTATTTTTTCCATACATCCCCTATTAATAACATCATGTATTAATATTGTACATTTGTTATAGTTCATGAGAGAACACTCTCATATTTGTACTGTTAACCATAGTTAATCTTCCACCACATGGTTCTCCATGTTATACACTCCCATTATTGGGAGATTTTTGATAACTGATTCAATCTGGGTACTAGTAATTGATTTGTTTAGATCTTCTATTTCTTCTTGGGTTGATGTAGGTACTTTGTGTTTGTCCATGTTGTCTAGGTTATCTAATTTATTGGCATGCAATTGTTCATAGTAGGGTTGGTAGTAATGTCCCCTATTTCATTTCTGATTTTTTTCTGTGTGTGTCCTCTCTTTTTTTTTTATCAGTCTAGCTAAAGGTTTGTCAATTTTGTTGATCTTTTTCAAAGAACCAACTTTTGGTTTTCCTGAATCTTTCTCTCTCTTTTTTTCTAGTTCATATCGCTCTCTTTTTTTTTTAAAGATTTATTTATTTATTTCTCTCTCTCTCCCCACCACCCCGGTCATCTGTTCTCTGTGTCTATTGCTGCGTCTTCTTTGTCTGCTTCTGTTGTTGTCAGCGGCCCGGGAATCTGTGTTTCTTTTTGTTGTGTCATCTTGTTGTGTCAGCTCTCCGTGTGGGCAGTGCCATGCCTGGGCAGGCTGCACTTGCTTTCGCACTGGGTGACTCTCCTTATGGGGCGCACTCCTTGCGTGTGGGGCTCCCCTACACGGGAGATACCCCTGAATGGCACAGCACTCCTTGCGCGCATGAACACTGCGCATGGGCCAGCTCCACACGGGTCAAGGAGGCCTGGGGTTTGAATCGTGGACCTCCCATGTGGTAGACGGACTCCCTAACCACTGGGCCAAGTCCGCCGCCCATATATCTTTAATCTTTGTTATTTTCTTCCTTCTGCTTGCTTTGAGTTTAGTTTGCTCTTCTTTTTCTAGTTCTTCCAGTTTTGAGGTTAAGTCTCTGATTTGAAGCCTTTCTTCTTTTTTAATGTAAGCATTTAGACTTATTAGTTTCCTCTCCATGGTGCTTTTGCTGCATCTCATGAGTTTTGGTGTGTTGTATTTTCATTTTCCTTCACCTCAAGATAATTTCCTAATTTCACTTCTTTTTTTTTTTTTTTTTTAAAGATTTATTTATTTATTTAATTTCCCCCCCTCCCCTGGTTGTCTGTTCTTGATGTCTATTTGCTGCGTCTTGTTTCTTTGTCCGCTTCTGTTGCCGTCAGCGGCTCGGGAAATGTGAGCGGTGCCATTCCTGGGCAGGCTGCTCTTTCTTTTCACGCTGGGCGGCTTTCCTCACAGGCGCACTCCTTGCGCGTGGGAGCCCCACGCGGGGGACACCCTTGCGTGGCACGGCACTCCTTGCGCGCATCAGCACTGCGCATGGCCAGCTCCACACGGGTCAAGGAGGCCCGGGATTTGAACCGCAGACCTCCCATGTGGTAGACGGACGCCCTAACCACTGGGCCAAAGTCCGTTTCCCTCCTAATTTCACTTCTGATTTCCTATTTAACCAATTGGTTGTTTAAGATTATGTTGTTTAATTTCCACATATTTGTGAATTTTTTTCCTCTGTTATTGATTTCTAGATTCATTCCATAGTGGTTAAAGAATATATATTATATGATTTCAGTATTTTTGAACAAATATTGTATTGTAATGCAATGTATGGTCTATACTGCAGAGTGATCCATGTGCACTTGAGCAGTGTGTATACACTTCTTACTGGGTGCAGTGTTCTATATATATCTGTTAGGTCTAGTTGGTTTCGTGTTACCATTCAAGTCCTATACTTCCTTATGGATCTTCTGACTAGAAGTCCTCTCTATTATTGAGAGTAGTGTGTTAAAATCTACTGTCAATGTAGAACTATGGATTTCTCCCTTCAAATCTGTCAATATTTACTTCATATATTTTGGGGCTCTGCTGTTATGTTTATAAATACTTGTAATTGTTACAGCTTCCTGTTGAATTGTCCCCTTTCACAGTATCTAATGACCATATTTGTCCTTCACAACTGTTTTTGACTTAAAGTCTATTTTATCCAATATTAGTATTGCCACCTCAGCTCTCTTTTGGTTACCACCTGTGTGCTTGTCCCCCCACCCCCATCTTTTAACCTTCAGCCTATTTGTATCTTTGAATTTTATCAGTATCATATAGTTGGGTCATGCTTTTTTACCCATTCTGCCAGTCTCTGCCTTTTGAATGGAGAATTTAATCCATTTACATTTAGAGTCAATACTGATTCAACAGGACTTTCTTCTGCCATTTTGCTATTTAGCCTTTGTAAGTCTTACACCTTTTTTGTCCCTTACCTCCATTTATGCCTGCTTTTATATTTTTTCGCTTTCTTGTGTGGCACCATATTTAATGCCTTCTCATTTCTATATGGATAAATTTTTCATCTGTTTTCCTTGTGTTTACCATAGGGTTAAAATTTAACATCCTAAATATATAACAGTTATATTTGGTTGATACCAATTTAACTTCAATAGCATGCACACTTTTCTTGTAGCCCTCTGTTCCCATTCATTTTTTATACTTGTTAACCACTTACATCTTTGTACATTGTATGTCCGAAAACCTAGATTTATCATTACTTTTTATGCATTTGCATTTTATCAACTCTAGGATGTAAAAAGTGGAGCTACATACCAAACAATACAATACTGTAGTACTAAATTTTATAATTACCCAAATGTTTATCTTTACCACAGGTCTTTACTTCTGTATGCTGTTTTGAACCACTGTCTAGTATCCTTTCCTTTCAGTCTGAAAATAGTGTGGCACCACTCCTGGGCAGGCTATGGTTTTGCGCAGGGTGGCTCTCTTTGTGCAGGGGCCACTCTTTGCGCAGGGGGTACCCTTATGCGGGGACATCCCTGAGTGGGCTGGCACTCTGTGCATGCAGCAGCACTGCGTATGGGCCAGCTCACCACACAAGCCAGGAGGCCCTGGTTATTGAACCTTTGGACCTCCTATATGGTAGGTGGATGCTCTATCTGTTGAGCCACATCAGCTTCCCAAGTTAAGTTTTTGACACATTGATTTTATGCTATTTGAGGGACATGGAACTGGAGATTTTTAGTTGGTATCTGAATGTTTGTATTTAGCAATTAGGCAAGAGATCCAGGATTACAGCATAGTTGAAATTACTGATTAAATGGTTCAGAGAGGATAGTTATAATGAAAAGAGAGCAATGCTAAGAATGTACCCTTGAGGAATGTAATATTGAAGAGCCCGTCAAGAAAGAAAAGTGTTGGAAGGAGGCTCAGGAAAAATAGTTATGGAGATAGGAGGGGGGAAACCAAGAGAGCATAGCATCATAGAAGCCTGGAAGAGGTAGGCATTTCTGGAAGGAAGTTGGTAATGTGAAATGTCACAGAGAGATTAAGTACTGTTGAACAGGTAAAATAATAGCACTACAGTTTACACTGAAGTACAGTATAATATTGAGATCTTATATTTTATGGGGTAGGATAAAGGCTAATTCATAATTTTTATTCTCTTTTATTATGAACATAGAAATTTGGGAGTTAAAACTTTATGGCATTCCTATTTTAAAGATATTGCCTTAGGCCTATGTAGTTTGTTACTTTATATCACAATAATTAAATCTCCCTATTAGTATAACGATGAAAAATCACATTGAGGTTTATATGGATGTATTTAGATGTGTTTGACATCTTTAAAATTAATTATATTACATCTAGTTTGTTTTTGTTTTGTTTTAAAGAGTTCCTGTCTCTTGGCAGTATCAATTGGCTGGGAAGGAGGTGTTTATGTACAAACCTGTGGCCACACTTTACACATAGATTGTCATAAATCTTACATGGAATCATTACGGGTAAGTTCATTGGAAAAACTTTTTAATGTTTATCTATCTTTCTAGGTGTTAAATCTTTTGAACATAAACATCCAACTCCAGCTTATCATCGTGGGTTATTTTGAGCTGTCTAGCTAGTACCTTAGCCTCACAGTTCCTTGACCTGGTCAACTTCAGGGGTTCTCTCCCCTCCCTTTCCCTCCCCTCCCCTCCTCTTCTCTTCCTCCTTCCTTCCTCTCCCTCTATATTAGTCAGGGTTCTCTAGGGAAACAGAATCAACAAGGGATATCTGTCGATACTAAGAGGTTTTTCAGAGTCTCTCACGCAGCCATGGGAGCACAAGTCCAGGTTCTGCAGGCAGGCTGCAACCAGGAGCTCCAATGAAAGTCCCAGAGTTCTGGGAGATGTTGGCTGTCCAAACACAAGCTGGGAAATTCTCTCTCAATGCTGAAATCACTTTGCCTTTTAAGGGATTCAACTGATTGGATAAAATATCACACATTGCTGATGGCAATCTCCCTGATTGATGTAATTATAATCAGCTATCTATGATTTACCACTGCAGTAAAGTCAATGGGGACTAAAGTCCATAAATGCCTTGTATTACAGTTAGCCCAGTGCTTGCTTGACCGAACAACTGGGCACAATTACCTGGCCGAGCTGACACAATAGCCTAACCATCACACCTTCCTTCCTCTCCTTCTCTCTCCCATCCATTACAGAAGTTGTGAATTTACAAAACAAAACAATCATGCACAAAAACGCTTCACCACCACACCACACCATCATGGAACATCTGTTACAGATTGTGAGATAACATCAAGAGACTATATTACCAGTAACTATGGCATACATTTGGTATATTTATTCCATAACCCCCTATTATTAATATAGTACATCTTTGGCATTGATGCAAGAATATTACAGTATTCCTGTTAACTGTAGTCCATAGGTTACATTAATTGTGTTTTTCCCATACTTCTCCACATTCCTACCACCCTGTATTAGTGACGTACAACTGTTCTTGTTCACAAAAGAACTTTCTTAATTTGTACTATTAACCACAAGTCTCATCTACCTCTGGATTCACTGTGTTATTCAGTCCCGAGATTATTCTTTAGCTTTCTGTCAATTGACATTTACATCCCTTGATTACCCTTTTCAGCTACAATCCTATTTATAAACCAGCTGCTACTCACTATAATTTGTTACCATCAACTCTGTCCATTTCCACACATTTACAGTCAAGTTAATTAAAACTTCTACATACATTAAGCATCAGTACTCCTTCACAGCCTCCTCTTATTGCCTAATAACTATAGTCTAGGTTTTAAATACATGCATTTATTCTTAGTATTTAATTCATAATAATGAGACCCTGTAATATTTGTCCTTTCGTGTCTGGCTTATTTCACTTAGGATAATGTCTTCAAGATTCATCCAGGTTATCGTGTGTCCCAATTTCATTTCTTCTTACTGCAGCATGGTATTCCATCGTGTGTATTTACCACATTTTGTTTATTCATTCACTGGTTGATGGACACTTGGGTTATTTCTGTCTGTTGACAATTGTGAATAATGCTGTTATGAACATTGGTGTGCAGAAGTCTGTTTGTGTCATAGTTTTAGTTCTTCTGGATATATTCCTGGTAGAGGAATTGTTGGATCATATGGCAGTTCTATATTTAGCTTCCTGAGGAATTGCCAAACTGTCTTTCACAGAGACTGCACCATTTTACAATCCCACCAACAGTGAAGGAGTCTTCCTATTTCTCCACATCCTTTCTAGCACTTACTGTTTTCTGTTTGTTTTTTTTTTAATACTCACTGTTTTGTGTGTTGTGAGATATCTCATTGTTGTTTTGATTTGCGTATCCCTAATACCTAGTGATATTGAACATTTTTTCATGTGCTTTTTGGTCATTTGTAGTAACCTTTGGAGAAATGTTTATTTAAGTCTTTTTGCCCTTTTTAAAATTGGATTGCTTGCTCTTTTATGGTTAGTTGTATAATCTCTTTATATAGAATGGAAATCAAACCCTTATCAGATACATAGTTATCAAATATTTTCTCCCATTGAGTGGGCTATCTTTTCACCTTCTTGATAAAGTCATTTGAATCACAAAAAGTGTTTAAGTTTGAGGAAGTCCCATTTATCCTTGTTTTCTTTCATTGCTTTTGCTTTCCATGTAAGGTTTAAGAATGTGTCACCTACCACCAAGTCTTAAAGATGTTTTCCTACATTTTCTTGTGGCAGCATTATGGTTCTAGCTTTTATATTTAGGTCTTTGGTCCATTTTGAATTAATTTTTGTATCAGGTGTGAGGTACAGGTCTTCTTTCTTTCTTTTGGCTGTGGCTATGTAGTTTTCCCAGCACCAGTTGTTGAATAGACTGTTCTTACCCACCTGGGTGGGTTTGATAAGCTTGTCAAAAATCACTTGATCATAGATGTGAGGGTCTGTTTCTGAACAATCAGTTTGGTTCTTTTGGCCTATATGTCTGTCTTTATGCCAGTACCATACTGTTTTACACTGTAGCTAGGTAATATGATTTAAAATCTGTAAATGAGAGTCCTCCAACTTTGTTTTTTTCTTTTTAAGATGTTTCTGGCTATTCAGGACTGGTTACTTTTCCAAACACAATTTGATAATTTTGTTTTCCATTTGTTTATAAAATGCTGGTGGAATTTTTATTGGGATTGCATTGAATTTGTATATCAGTCTGAGTAGAATTGACATCTTAATGATATTTAGTCTTCCAATCCATGAGCATGGGATGTTCTTCCCATTTTTTTTAGGTCTTCTTAAAATTCTTTTAGCAATGCATTGTAGTTTTTTGAATACAAGTGCTTTACATCCTTGGTTAAGTTTTTTTTGTTTTTTTTTAAAGATTTATTTTTAAAAATTTATTTCTCTCCTCTTCCCCTTTCCCCCAGGTGTCTGCTCTCTCTGTCCATTCGCTGTGTGTTCTTCTGTGACTGCTTCTATCCTTATCAGTGGCACCGGGAATCTGTGTTTCTTTTTGTTGTGTCATCTTGTTGTGTCAGCTCTCTGTGTGTGCGGCACCATTCTTGGGCAGGCTGCACTTTCTTTCGCACTGGGCAGCTCTCCTTACGGGGTGTACTCCTTGCACGGGGGGCTCCCCTATGCGGGGGACACCCCTACATGGGGGACACCCCTGCATGGCACGGCACTCCTTGTGTACATCAGCACTGCATGTGGGCCGGCTCTACATGGGTCACGGAGGCCCGGGGTTTAACTGCAAACATCCCATGTGGTAGGTGAACGCCCTATCCATTGGGCCAAGTCCACTTCCCCGTTGAGGTTTTCTGTTTCTTCTAGGGTTAGTGTGGATTGCTCATATGTTCCTAGGAATTTTTCCATTTCATCTACATTGTCTAGTTGTTTTTTTTTTGGCATATTGTTCTTCATAGTATCCTCTTATCTCTTTTATTTCTTCAGTGTCAGCAGTAATGTCCCCATTTTCATTTTTTATTTTATTTGCTTCTTCTCTCTTTTTTTCTTTGTCAGTCTAGCTAAGGGTTTGTCAATTTTGTTAATCTTCTAGAAGAACCAACTTTTGGTTTTGTTAATTCTAATTTTTTTTGTTCTCATTTTCATTTATTTCTGCTCTGACCTTTGTTATTTCATTCCTTCTGCTTGCTTTGGGAATGGTGTGCTGGGTTTTTTTCCTAGTTCCTTCAGACATGTAGTTAGGTCATTGATTTTAGCTCTTCTTTTTTAATGTAAACATTGAGGGCTATAAATTTCCTTTCAGCACTGCCTTTGCAGTGTCCCATAGATTTTGATATGTTGTGTTCCTTTTTTCATTCACTGCAAAATACTTGCTGATTTGCTGGCAGTTTCTTCTTTGGTTCACTGATTATTTAAGAGGATGTTGTTTAATCTCCATATATTAATATTTGTGAATTTTCCCATTTTCTACCACTTGTTGATTTCAAATTTTATTCATTATGATCAGAGAATCTTATTTAATTTGGCAAGATATGCTTTGTGACCCAATACGTGGTCTATCCTGGAGAAAGATTCATGAGCACTTGTGAAGAATGTATGTCCTGCTGTTTTGGGGTACAACGTTCTGTATATGTTTATTATTAGGTTTAGTCCACTTATTATCCATTGTATCACTCAGGTCCTCTGTTTCCTTATTGATCCTCTGCCCAAATATTCTGTCCAATGCTGAGAGTAGTGTATTGAAGTCCCCAACTATTATATTAGAGGTAATCTATTTCTCCCTTCAGTTTTACCGTTGTTTACCTCATGTAGCTTGGGACAACCTATTTGGGTACACTTGTATTTATGATTATTATTTCTTCCTGGTGAATTGCCCTTTTTATTAAATATAATGTCCTTCTTTAATAACAGTTTTTCTTATGAAGTCTATTTCATCTAATATAAGTATTGATATCTTATAATAAAATAATAATTCCAGCATTTTTTTGTTTACTACATGCATGGAATATCCTTTTTCCTGTCTTTTGCTTTCAATCTATTGGGTGTCTCTATTAGTCAGTTAAAGGGGTGCTAATGCAAAGTACCAGAAACCTTTTGGGTTTTTATAAAGGGTATTTATTTGGGTTAGAAGTTTCCAGTCACAAGGCCATAAAGTGTAAATTATGTCTCTCACTAGTGCCTATTACCTAGTGTTGGAGCAGTATGGCTGCTGGTCTCTGTGAGGGTTCTGCCTTTCTTCCTCCTAGGGCTCTGTGGTCCTAGCTCCTTCTCAGCTGTAGGCAGGATAAAGCTTGTCTCTCTCCCTGGGGCTCACTTCTTTCTGGGCTCAGCTGCTCTGCTCTCTTCACAAGGTCAGCTATAGACTATCAGGTGAATGGCTCGTCTCCCTTCCCAAGACCTCTGCCATGTCTAATAGAGTCTTCTCTAGTCCTCTGTGTTCTTCTCCTGTGTGTTTACTTCCTGGGGTTCCAGCATCAAAAACTCCAGCACTCTCCTCTGCCATATTGTTTTCTCTTACTGATGTGGCCAATCAAAGCCCTAATCATAATTTAATCAAGTAAAAGTGAAACCTCTGAAGTTAATACAATCTAATTTGCCCAGAGGAACAAGCCAATTTACAAATGTAATCCAATATCTATTTTTGAAATTCATAAACAATATCAAACTGCTCCATGTCATGTAGACAGCATATAGATGGGGCATATTTTCTTTTCCATTCCACCAGTCTGTGTCTTTTGAATGGGGAGATGAATCCCTTCATATTCAATGTTTTTACTCTAAAGGCTGTTCTTATTTCACCCATTTTGATCTTTGAGTTTTATCTGTCTTATTTTATTTTCACCACTCTTTTGACACTTTTAGTTACTTAAGCTGATATAATCTTGTTTTTTAAAGATGTATTTATTTATTTTTCCTTCTTCCCCTCCCTGCCCCCACCCTTCTGTTTTTGCTGTCTGTGTCTATTCACTGTGTGGTCTTCTGTATCTATTTATTTTTGTCTTCTCTTTTTCACTTTTTCTCCTCTAGGATTCACTGGGATTTGATCCTGGGGACCTCTGATGTGGAGAGAGGTTCCCTGTCAGCTGTACCACCTCAGTTCCTGGTTTCTACTGAGCTTCATTTTGACTCTCCCCTTTGCTTCTCTTTTGTTGTGTCATCATCTTGCTTTGTGACTCACTTGTGCGGGCATTGGCTCACCGCATGGACACTTGCCTCACCATGTGGGCACTGCCTTGCCGTGCAGGCATGCTTTCTCTTCTTTTTCACCAGGAGGCCCTAGGAATGAAACCCAGGTCCTCCCATATGGTAGGTGGAAGTCCTATCACTTGAGCCACATCTGTTTCCCACTGATGTAATCTTTATTTCTAGACTCTCTTCCAAACCCCTCTCTTCTGTCTTTTCTTTTCAGGCTGTAGCACTCCCTTTAGTATTTCCTGCAAAGCTGGTCTCTTGGTTATAAACTTTCTCAGTTTCTGTTCATCTGTGAATATTCTAAACCTATCCTCATTTTTGAAAGACAGTCTTGCTGGATATAAGGTTCTTGGCTGGCAGGTTTTCTCTTTCAATACTCAAATTATATCATACCAGTGCCCTCTTGCCTCCATAGTTTATGATGAGAATTCAGAACCTTAACTCATTGGGCATCCCTTGTATGTATGGGGCATGAAATTTGCTGCTCTCAAAATTCTCTCTTCGTCTTTGGCATTTGACATTCTGATTAGTATGTGTCTCAGAATTGGTCTATTTGGATATATTTGGATGGGAGTTCCTTGTGCTTCTTGGACATGAATGTCTATATTCTTCAATAGGGTTGTGAAATTTTCTACCATTATTTCTTCAAATATTACTTCTGCCACTTTTCCCTTCTCTTCTTCTTCTGGGACATCCATGACATGTATGTTTACACATTTCTTGCTGTCATTTAGTTCCCTGTGACCCTGTTCAATTTTTTCCATTCTTTTATTTGTTCTTTTGTATGTTTGCCTTTGGAGGCTATGTCTTCAAGCTCACTGATCCATTTTTCTGTCTCCTCAGATCTGTTGTTCTATGCCTCCAATGCTTTTTGTTTGTTTGTTTTGAGGTACCAGGGCTGGGAATTGAACCCAGGACCTAGTATGTGGGAAGCCAGTGCTCAACCATTGAACCACATCAGCTCCCCTCCAATTTTTTTTTTAAGATTTATCTGTTATTTATTTCTACCCTGCCTCCTTGTTGTTTGCACTTGCTCTCTGCTCTCTCTGTGCTCTTTGTGTCTGCTTGTCTCCTTTTAGAAGGCATCAGAAATCGAACCCAAGACCTCCCCTGTGGGAGGGAGGTGCCTAATGGCTTGAGCCACATGCATTCCCTGCTTGTTGTATCTTCTTGTTGGGTCAGCTTGTTGTGTCAACTCACCACACTAGCCCATTGCTTCAGCTCCCTATCTTGTTCATCTTCTTTAGAAGGCACTGGGAGCCAAACACAGGACCTCCAGTGTGGGAGGTAGACACCCAACTGCTTGAGCCACCTGCTCCCAATGTATTTTTTTTTGGTCTGGTTGCATTATCATCTTTTTGGTGCATCACTTTGGTGTGCAGGGGCCTGCACCTCACTATGTGGGTCTGGGATGCCTTTTTTTTTTTTAAAACCAGAAGGTCCCAGGGATTTAACCCAGGTCCTCCATATGGTAAATGGGAGCACAGTTGCTTGAGCCGCAGCCATTTCCCCTCAGTATTTTTAAAATTAATTTATTATGCCTTTCATTCCCATAAGATCTGCTGTTTTTCTATGTAGGTTTTAAAATTCTTCTTTGTGCTCACCTATTGTCTTCTTAATATCCTTAATCTTTTAGCCATCTCATTGACTTTATTAAGATTTGTTTGAACATTTGCAATTAGTTGTCTCATTTCCTTTATGTCATTGGGAGGCTTTTCTTGTTTCTTTGGGCCATATCCTCCTGCTTTTTGGTATGGACTGTATTTTTTTGTTGATGTCTTGGCATCTGGCTTAGAAGATGTATTTATTCTGGGTGCTGTTTCTCTCTTTAGTTTAGGACTTTCTAGGCCTTTCTCCCTTGCTGGTTGTGTAGTTGGAGCCGAGAATGTAGTTGGTTCTGTAACCTGGATGTAGTTGGTACTGTAAGCTGTGGAAGCTGAAGCTGCCCTTGTTTCCCCAGGAACCAAAGAAGATTTTCCTACCTACCTCCTCCACCAGGAGTAGTGACAGAGCTGTAGCCATGTGTAACAATCCAAGTTGTGCAGGCCAAAACTGTCTGTATTTGACCTGAAAGACTGACAAAATTTCACATCCCTTCTTCCCTTCCAGGGGTGGGGATAGAGCTGCAGATGTGGGCAACAGTCTGTGCATTGCAGGTCCAATATGTCCGCATTTGGTCAGATTGACTGTTACACCAGCCCCTTCCTCCCCTGCCAGGTGAGGGGATGGATGCTCTGGAGTGCCCAATAGTCTAATCTGTGTAGGCCAAATGCACCTCCAGTTGCCCTAGAGGCTGTGGGAGTACTGTCCCTTCTGTCCTTTAGGGGTTGGGGATGGAACCACAGGTGCCCAATACTTCAGTCTTTGTAGGTCAAAAGTGCCTCATGTTGCCTGGAGAAACTGAGAAGACACCATCTCTCTTCTTTCCTATTGGTGGGTGGGGGTGGAACCACACATATCCACCAGTCTAGTCCATGCAGGTCGAAAGTGCCTGCCATTGCCTGGAAAGGCTGAGGAAACACAGCTCCCCTCCTATCCTACATGGGGGTGGGGACAGAACTGCAAGTGTCTGACTATTCAGTGTCTGTGGTCTAAAAGCACCTGCAGTTACCCAGAGAGGCTGGGGAAACACCACCCCCCTCTTGCCCTGTTGGAGGTGGAGGTGGAGCCACAGGTGCCCAACAGCCAAGTTCATGCAGGCTAATAATGCCTGCAGCTGCCCAGATAGGCTGAGAAAACACCAGCCCCCTCCTTTTCTATGGGGGGATTGTGGGGATGGAGATGGAATTGAAGGCACTCAACAAACCAGTTGGTGCAGGCTGAAAGCATCTGCAATTGCCCGGAGAGGCAGAGGAAACACAGCTCCCTTCTTATCTTATTGAGGTGTGGGGATGGAGCTACAGGTGTCCAAGTATCCAGTCTGTGCAGGCCAAAAGCCCCTGCGGTGGCCCAGAGAGGCTGAAGAAACACCAGCCCCTTCCTTTCAAATGGGGGTGGAGGGGTGGAGATAGTATTGAAGATGCTCAATAAACCAGTTTGTGTGGACCAAAAGCACCTGCAGCTGCCCAGAGAGACTGAGGAAACACAGCTTCTCTCCTATGAGGGGTGCATGGATGGAGCCCCAGTGTCCAACTATTCAGTCTATGCCAGCTTACAGTGCCTACAGTTACCTGGAGAGTCTGGTGCTGGTCCTGCCAGCTTCCTCCCTGCTGGAGGTGGAGCCGGAGCCTAGGCTAGGGCTGCAATCTGATCTGGGTGGAAAAAGACCAGTCCCTGTCATGCCCTGCTTCCTGTCATGCCAGGGGCAGAGTTAAAATGGCAGCTGCTGGCCTCTTTCTGATTTGGACATGTTCAAACTTTAGCTATTGTTAGGATTATACTTTACCCAGCCAAATTTATTCATCAGTAACTGAAGTCAGTGGCCAATTGTCTCTTTCTCCCCCATTTTTTGGAAATGGAGCTTCCAACTCCAGCCACGGAATAGCTCCCAAGGTGTCTTGTGCCATCAGTGGAGGACTGGTACTTGCCTCCACAGTGTGGAATGCTCTATTCACACATCTTCACTGCAGATGGGAAGTCTCCTTCTTTCATTCTTTCAAGGATGTTGCAGTATGCTCTTCTGATCTCCTGGGCCCCCCAAACAGGTGTTTTAGATAGCTCTGGGTGATTATTAACTGCCCTGTAGGACAAGCTGACTCTTGGAGCTCCATACCCCTCCACTATCTTGTCCCTTCCCCAGTTTTTCCCTTCCTTCCTCCCTCCCTCCCTCCCTCCCTTCTTCTTTCTCTCTTTCTTTCCTCTCTTTCTCTCTCCCTCTCTCCCTCTCTCCCTCTCTCTCTCCTTCTCTTTAGCAACTTACTTCGATGGCTGTAATTTAGATCTTGCCTGTATTGTTTAGTACTCTCTTAGCTTTGAGATATTAATGTCATATTATATCATCTTATTATCTGACTATCTTTCAGATTCTTATTTGCAATGTCACCAGTGTGTCTTGCTTCCTTTAAGATCTCTAGTCCTTTAACCCTTTTGCATTTTTCCTAGTACAATAGGTTTTTCCTAACCTCACTTTATTCTATTTTATCCTTTCTACTCTTATTATCAGGTATTTAAGCTTTTTCCTTTAATCTTAGATCCAGGCAGCTAGCCCTGCTTGAGAAAATCATGTAACTAAGTGAATTGGTCCCACCAGTTCATGGTTTCCAGTATCAGTGTCTTTAGACTAGAGTCATGGGCTGTAAATATTACTTTTCAATTCATTTACCTGCCTTTGATCAGTGTCCTCTCAATTCTGCTCAGCAACTTTTCTAAACCTTTGCCTTCCCCATCCTATATCTTAGTTTAAATCCTAAGATCCCTGTCCTCTCACCAAATTATGTCTCTTCCTATGTCACAAAAACAAAACAAAACAAAACAAAAAACCCACAATGGCTCTGTTACACATTACTAGCTTCCTAACTTTGTGTTTCAGTTCCCTGATAAATGACTCAGCATCCCTCTTAATCCTTTCTTCTACTCTTAGAGGAAGCAGAAGATTATCCCTCTTCTGTCTGTGTTCTCATATTTCTTTCACCCAAGAACCTCAGAGGCTTTGATCATGAACAGTTAACCTCTTTTTCTTCTGAATCTTCAGTTTTTCTGCCCCTGTCTTTTCTTCTCAATTCATAAAGATGTTTAAGTTTCTCCCATTCAAAATTCTTTCCTTTGACCCCACATTCCCCTTTATCTGCAGTCTTCTCTTTCTCCTTTTAGTCTCAGCTCAATTCTTAAAAGCTTGGTCTACTGTATTCCCAGGTTCCTAATTCAGAAGCAGAGTTTTTCTTCTTAGTCCTCAACTCTGACATTCAGGCACTTACCAAATTCTATTGATTCTGCCTCATAAATCTCACTTGACTGCATTCTACTGTCACTATACCCACTACTACATTTTTGTGTATACCCTTCCCTTTCACCTTGACTATTTTGATCACTTCCTTATTGATCTCCTTGCTTCATTTCTAAGTTATCTACTACACTGCTTTTCTATAATGTAAATCCGATGACATATATTCTTGGTTTAACAATCTTTTCTGGCTTCCTTCTATTAGGATAAGTTAACTCTTCTCTGAATGGCATATAGGGAACTCTGGGCTTGCCCGTCGCTGTGGTTTTATCTGCCACCAGCTCAATAATAATAAGCTAATTAATAGTTCCTTCAGTACATTATGCATTTTTCATGCCTCTGCATTCAGTTATTCATTGAACAAATATTTATTCAATGCCTACAGTGTTCCATTTACTGTGATAGACAGTGGGGATGCAATAGTGAATAATATATAGTTCCTTCCCTCAAGGAACTTACTATGTATTGTGTGAGATGGAGAAATAAACAGTTGTAGTACATGTGTTGAGTGCTATGAGACGTGTAGAGGGTCACCTGAGAGGTGTCAGAACATTTGATGGGGTAAGATGCGTGAATGATATCAGATGGTACTGGAGAAGTAATTAGGGATCAAATTGTAAAGGTCACTGTAAGGAATTTGGATGTTATGCAGATTCCTTACAGAAGGCCATTAAAATCATTAAGCAGAGATATGACTTGTCCAGAAAGATTTCTATTGCAGTTGTATAGAGAGAGAACTGCAGCAGGCTAAGAAAGAATGTGGTATTATGTTTTAGGAGGTAAGACATAACAGGGTCTTGGACTACAGTCAAGGCAATGGAGACAGAGAGGAGGTTATGGATTTGAGATATATTTAGTAAGAGGTAAGAGATTGTGTTTGTGTCATAAGTGGGAGGAAGGAGTCAAGATGAGAGATGATGATGATCATTGAAAGATTTTGAGTGGGAAAAACAGTCTCACATTAGGTAGATAATAATGGTAGCAGTATATTTGGGAAACTAGTTAGGAAGGATTAACAAAGGGAGTAGAAAGAAGAAAGTAAATGGAAGAACTGGTGGAATTATTAATTAGGTAATGGGTGGGAGAAAGCAGGAACCTAAAGGAGCTATCATGACTCTCTTCTCTCTGAGACAAAAGGTATAGCCTTTTGCTCCTAGAATAAAGAGTGTAGGGGTGGTGTAGACAAAAGGACTTGACAAATGAGAAGATGCTTTGGAAAAACCACTTCAAAGTGGGTGAGAGAGCACTTCTTAGGGTCTTGAAGAAAGATACGCAGGCAGTATTTCGGGCTAATTTGAGCTTGGAAACAGTTTGTAGCAAGAGGTTATTTGATTTTTTTCTAATAACACTCAGTTTGAGGACAGGATTGGAGAAGGCATATATTGGATTAATTTTATATGAACTTTTTTTAGGTATGTATGATGGAAGTCCACATGACTAGGAATGGAAAGTATTGATGAGAGTTTATGGAGTATAGTAGGTAGGATAGAGAAGGCCTGATAAACTGGGAGAAAGAAGAGGGAATAAATGAGATATGAGTTGGTGGTCAAAATTTAAGATGTTTGGATCTAATATTTTCAGATTTGGAGCAAGTTTGGGTGCTTATGGGGTAAGAGTGTGGTCATGGTAACAGGTGGTAGAATAGAGTAAAGGTCAAAGCCATAGGTGCTGATAAGGTCAAGTTGCTGAGGGACTGAGATATTAGATTGGTCGTCTATATAGGCCTGGAGGTTGCATTGGATGATGGCAGTACTCTGAATGGTGAGGAAAACTGATCTAGGTACAAGACTCTTCAGTGATTGAGGGCAGTGGGTGACAGTAAAAAGGAAGGAAAAAAGGTGGTATCACTAAAGACATGAGCCACAAAGACTAAATGCAGGAGTAATTAATGATCTTGAGACAGCAGTGGAGAATGAGGAAGATGCTGAGATGTGTGGGATTTGGGGAGAATAATCAGTGCTTTGTTGAGAAGGCTTCTGGGGAGCCTTCAGGAAAGAGTCTAGTTTAAATTAAGGAAGAGGACCTAACATTCTTTAAAATTAAGGCCATAGTGAAGAATGAACCTCACTCTAATATTCTGGTAAGCTCTTCTTCTGTGTCTTTAAAACTTAGCTCACAAGAATCCTTCCCAGGGAAATCTTCTCTGTTACATTTATCACACAGTATTATCATTTATTTGTTTTTTGCTTTAAAATGTGAGTATCTTAAGAAAAGAAGATATTATATTAACTCTATGCCAGCATGTGGCACTCCATCTCTAGCACATAGAGGAGCTTTTTAAATGTTTGTAGAATTTGATTTAGGAAGACACGGTGTTACATTTTTAAGGACTGGAAAGAATAAATGTCAAAAAGTAAAAAAATAGAATTTAACTCTTTTAGTCAAAGTACTTGAGATATAGGTATAGTGGAATGAGCATCAAATTGGGAAATAATAAGTTCATCTTGGCATTGTCATTAACTCCTTTGTTACCGTAGGCAAGTATATTCATTTCCTTCTTATTATTTTTGTCTTTTTAGTAATAATGGTCATATCATTGTCTTTATATATATATACACACACACACGCACACATACACACACATTAATGCATTAAAAGCATTTTGAGATAAGACAATAGTTGAGTGGCAGAATAAGAGATATTTCTGGGAAAAAAGAGTAATACAGTGGTTAGAATTACACAGTAGATATGACCTACAAGAGCAAAATAGATTTGAGGTGGTGTCAGGCAAATGAGGGAAGAAAGGCACAGCCTGAATTTCTGCCTTAAGTCCTCTGATTATTTAGATGTATTACTGTCTCTTATGAGCAAATAGACATATGTGCATTACATGTCTCTGTTTCATAAATTCTACTTTTACTGTGCTTCCTATCAGAGAAACATCTGAAGGAAGGAGCATTGAGTTAATTCCCCTCCTCTGACATTTATGTTCTGAGTACTCTAGCTAAAATTTTTCACCATCCACTAAACAAATAAACCTACCCTGTACATTGCAAAAAGTCCAGCCAGTTGAATTAAGCAGTTAGGCACCTTAGATGATGCATCATTTTCTAAAGGCCTGATTTACTCTAGAAAACTATCCTACTTCAGAGAATATCAATGCTGGGCTAATCCTCCCAGTAATCACTTAGAGGTTGTAAAAATGGGGGTGGGGTAAGAGGAAGGTGACCCACTTTAATGTGCCCTGCTTTTTGAATTATTCTTTATCTTAAATCCACATTTCAGATTGATTGCATCATTATATGAATGTTTCATACTGAGAGAAGAGTGAGATACTTAAGCAATTCATTGGTGAGGGCAATAATTGCTATGATGTAAGAAGTAATTTGGTAAGCCTCAACAGTTAAATGAGAGATTTTTATTCTTTATGACATATTTTAGAGATGTCTTTTCTTATATATTTCATTAATTTTTTATAAAATGTGGTGGTGTAAATTTTGTTTTCTGTAAATGTGGGCATCATACATCTGTATGTTTATTTCATCTTTTAGAATGACCAAGTTCTTCAGGGCTTTTCAGTGGACAAAGGAGAATTCACGTGCCCTCTCTGTAGGCAGTTTGCTAACAGTGTTCTTCCTTGTTATCCTGGAAGCAATGTGGAAAATAACCTTTGGAAACGTGCTAGTAACAAAAGCATACAAGATCTCATAAAGGATGTGGAAGAGCTGCAGGGGCGGCCAGGAGCTTTCCCAGTAAGCATCAGTGTAAGGCAAAAATATCCTGGTTAACTCAGCTTTACTCTTTGACTTTCATTTTCATTCAGTTTCTAAATTAGTCTGGACCTTTATAGATTTAGTAGAAATTGCTTTTAGAGGGGTTTCTCTTCTGTTTGTGGTTATTGAAAACAAAAATGAAAGTAGTAGGACAAATTATTACCAAAGAAAGGCTCTACTTATTTTAAATTGTTATAGTTTTAATATACACTTTCCAGATGATGAAACCTATAAGCTGAGCTATAGTTTGGCTCATTTGAAGGTGTTAAAATATTTAAAAACAAAGAAAAACAAAATCCTGATGTATTATAATTTCTTGCATTGTAAAGCACAATCTAATTATTTAAAAATATGCCCATTAAGGATATTGGGATTAAGATTATATATTCTCACACACACACACATTTTATAGAGAAGTAGAGTATGTGTGTGTGTGAGATATAATATTGTATAATTGATTGAGCCATTACCATAAGTCAGTCTACTTTAATGTGGGATTTTTTGTGAATGACCCAATCTTTTATCTTATCCAGCAGGATTTATTTGACTTAAATTCTTAAAATATTTCACTTTCATTTTAGATTTAGGACATATTCCACAGGAGAGCAACAGCTTTGCCTGGATAATGTAGTAAATGTATTTATAAAAATTATGAATATTTAACTTTGGAAACAAATTCATAGTTTAAAACTATTCAAAAAGATTCTTCTCCTGGCAATTCTCTTTTTCAGTGAAGGCTAATTTAGAATCTTTGTGAATTTTTCTTTTTCTCTTTTGTAAATCAAAATTTTTGAGTTTAAAATGTTTCAAGTCAGGGTTTTTATAAACATGAAAACTTTGTTCTAAAAT
Source organism: Dasypus novemcinctus (assembly GCF_030445035.2). Classification (NCBI taxonomy): domain Eukaryota; kingdom Metazoa; phylum Chordata; class Mammalia; order Cingulata; family Dasypodidae; genus Dasypus; species Dasypus novemcinctus. Next base: position 78,324,095 of record NC_080679.1, on the reverse strand, counting down.
ATTAATGGCATCCACTTATTGGCTTAGACTGTTGCTTGGTTAATTCTTGGTTGGATTCTAGTGCTATTAAGCACAATATAGAATTATGGTTAAAGATCACTAAATAAAACAATTTCTATTAGTTTTATCTTAATGCACTAAATATATTTGTAGTAGCTATGTTATATCTGTTTTGACTTTTTAACTTTTATTTCCTATCAAGCTTATGTGATAAATATTCAAGTTTAAATTATTATTAAAGGAAATAAATATTAATAAACTTTATATGTATTTGTATTTTTGCAGTCAGAAACCAACTTAAGTAAAGAAATGGAATCTGTAATGAAAGATATTAAAAACACCACTCAGAAAAAATATAGAGACTATAGCAAGACCCCAGGCTCCCCGGATAATGATTTTCTCTTTATGTACTCTGTTGCTAGGTAAGTATATATAGTAAATACTTTTAATCATTTATTAATAGTTGGTTTTATTGCTTATTGAATTTTTGTTTCATTGTCATTTATATTTAAAGAAAGGATATGTATTTTTAATGTTGGTTGAAATTCCAGCTAGTTTTAGAACCTCCTAATAGGACTATAAATGTATAGTTTCCTTCATTTCCTGAAGTTTTTATTCTTCAGTAAAATATTAGAATAATTTTATGAAATATTGGGACAATTTTGTAAGTGTTATTAAACATTATAGAACATGTGGGGGAAAGTATATTATTAACATTATGGAACAAATAGCTGCCTCAAAGCATGTATTATATATTAAGGGTGTTTTTAAAAAACTCAAAAAGTGATAATACAGATAATATGGAAAAACAAGAAGAGTAAGAAGTAGAACTTATTTTGTTTATTTTAACTTAGTGAAAGATCTGGTACTATCCTAGACAGCTTCTAGTACTATCCTAGAAGGCTAGGTGGTTTAGAAAATCAGAAAAAGGGAGAGGAAGCAAGAAATCAACCATGTTCCATTGGTAACTCTATTTGTAACTAGCAGGGACTTCAAGACTTGGAAGGATTAGTCTGTTAGACTGAGTAGTGTTCAATAACTAAGGAATAGTTCCAGATAGGAATTTTAGAGAACTTAATTGAGTGAAAATGGAGAATTATAAAAGAAGTAAAAGGGAAACAGACACAATTATGAATTAATAAACTGATTCTATTGATACTGATATTGTAGACCCCTGGGTATCTCTGGAAGTATACTTTATATTTTGTCTTTGTTGTATGATAGTAGATAAGTTGTATGACAGAGACATTATGTGACTTGAGGTCATGCAGCAAATTAATGGCAGAGTAGCACTAGAATTCAAATCCCTTGAGTTGAGGTTCAGCATTCTTTCAATTATGATCCTCCTTTTTCCTCTCGTGTGTTCAGCTTTTGTAGGTCTTATACCCATGCAGTTCATCATGGCCATTTTATCTGCCTCATTTCCTGGAGCAGAGGGTAACAAAAGAGTAATGAAGTGTATGTAGTCTTTGGAACCCAGGATAAATTGAAAGAAACTTGGAAAAATTGGAAGCAAGCAAGTTAGAGCTCAAGATAAGGAAACATTAGTCTTTGGTCTGAGAATGCAAATATTGAAAAGGGGTCAATGTAAAAGAATCCTAATGAATTGGGAGCTAATTTTCTAGTCTTTGCATATTTTTAGACTATTATTATTGTTTATACAGAATGCTGTGGGTAAGATATAGCCATTAATTTAATATATTGTTTCTAGAAACTTACCTGTTATTGCACTCTTTCGATAAAATATGCTTCATGTGAAAACTAAACTAAATATAGTTTAATCTTGCCAAGGTTTCAGGTTTTTACAATATTTTCTACAATATTGTGATTATAAAGTTGTGGGAGATTAGAGTGAATGTAGACCAACTCAACATGCTTTTATTTACATGTATACATTTATGCCATCAGCTCATGTATTTATGACTTGACTTTATAAGAAAATCCTGATTGAATGAGAATGATCTGTATATGATATAAAAATAATTAGATTTAAATTTAATTTAATGGAATTTTTAGATCCATATTTTTTGGTTTAAATATATAAATAACATGTAGAAAGCTAAAAATGCAAGAAAATTTGCAATGGTAATGGAAGACTTTTTGGATCAGCCCATTCTGGTTTTCCATTTTGTAGAGAAGTAGGTATAAATATCAAATGATTTACAAAGGGTATAGATAGAGAAGCAAAGAAAAGATGCTTCCCCCCAATCCTTCTTTGATCCCTAATGGCAATTATTCTTAATGATCATGATTTAGAAACATATTATCCCTAAAAATCTCATTGGTTGGGATTACTTAGGCCATTTCAAAATTCTTGCAGTGAACAAATTGACTAAAAAATTAACAAATGAATTAAAAATGTATATTGTATCCTGTTTTGAATGGAATATAATTTTCTCAAGGTAAGAAACCAGGTCTTTATCATTGTCTTATACCTAACATGTAAACTTATTTCATAAATACTTGGAAATATTTATTCCTAAAAGATCAGCATTAAAATATTTAAATAAATATTTAAATAAAATGATTAGCAATGCATTTACTTTGAATTATCTCATTTTTAAATTAAAATGCAAAACTATAATGATTCTTAAGTGCTAATTTATTAGGATTTGCAAATTTATTTGAATTTGACACTAGTAATTTCAGTGGAATACAATCCTACTCTATATTGGAACTCCTCCCATTTGAATAAGTAATTTTTTTTGTTTTGTTTTATTTATTTTTTAAAAATTATTTATTTTTAAAAATTACATTAAAAAAATATGAGGTCCCATTCAACCCCACCGCCCCCATCCCCCACTCCCCCCACAGCAACATTCTCTCCCATCATCGTGACACATCCATTGCACCTGGTAAGTACATCTCTGAGTATCACTGCACCCCTAGTCAATGGTCCACATCATAGCCCACACTCTCCCACATTCCATCCAGTGACCCCTGGGGGGATCTATAATGTCCCATAATTGTCCATGAAGCACCACCCAGGACATCTCCTCGTCCTGAAAACGCCTCCACATCTCATCTCTTCCTCCCATTCCCCAAACCCAGCAGCCACTATGGCTACCCTTCCCACACCCATTCCACATTTTCTCTGTGGACATTGGATTGGTTGTGTCCATTGCACATCTATGTCAAGTGGGGGCTTAGATTCAACTTGGATACTGGATGCACTCCTCCTGCTTTCAGTTGTAGGCACTCTTGGCTCCCTGGTGTGGTGGTTGACCTTCTTCAACTCGATGTTAGCTGAGTGGGGTAAGTCCAATAAATCAAAGTGTAGGAGCTGAAGTCTGTTGAGGCTCTGGGCCTGGGTGTCATATTATCAGTCCAGAGATTCAAATCCCCTAGATATATCTAAAACCCCAGCACCAACTACAATTCCATTAAAGTAGCTTGCAAGTCTTGTGAAAAGAGATCCCCTCTGAGTCCAATTCCATCACGCAGAAACACCAGCTCCAGAGAAGGGCCATCTGCCATGGCAGTGAACCCCATCTGCCATGACCATAGAACCCGTGGGTCTCTTTATTCCTCAAAAGAACCAATACCTGGGGTTGTATCTACTTTATCTGTCTCTCAGACTCTGCTCATTTGTGCATAAGGGCATTCCTTCTGACAACCTCCAGACTCTTTTTTAGAGACTCATAGCCTTATATTCTCATTTCTCCTTTCCATTTCCCCCTTACATTAGGTCAAACAGCATTTTGAAGTCATGTTATTATATGTAAAAATATGGAATGCTTCACGAATTTGCGTGTCATCCTTGCGCAGGGGCCATGCTAATCTTCGCTGTATCGTTCCAATTTTAGTATATGTGCTGCCGAAGCGAGCACTGAATAAGTAATTTTATTTGTTTGATTTTCATTGGTGAGCTTAGATTTTTTTGATAAACAGATTTGTTTCTAGTGAATAACTAGCCCTAAAGTTGATTCCCTTTGTTTTGTTTTAAATAATTGTTTTGAGTTCATTTTTTTGTCGGACAGTACTTATCCATTTGCTTTTAATTTTATTTGCATGGTGAAACCTCGGAGGATTTTGTGAGGGCATCAGAGAAGAAGCCATTGGAATGTTATGTTATTTTTTTCATTGAAATTAATCAAAATCACTATATTCAAATTTTAATGTATTTTCAAAAACAATTATTTTACAAATATCAGTCATTCAAATGGATGCTGGGGAGTTAATTTTTGGGGAAAAAAGCATTCTTCATTTCAATGCCTATTCATTTATTTCATTATTGAAATGATGAATGACACCAATTTGAATAATTAATTTTTCCAAGGATTTTTTGAATATAGGTTCCATATAGCCTAAGGTACTGATGAATAGCACTTGGCCTGTATATAATGAGAAACATGGAAACAGAAGAAAAATAAAACTTGAGTACCTGAGATGGAGATAGAGATTGATGTTTAGATCACGAGTGGATAAAAAACTACTGAGTAGAGTGACTGCCTTGCTTTGTTAATTATGTTATTGTTATTCTAAACTTTATAAACTGTGTGAAATAAAAGGAATACTTGCTAAAGTACCAAATTATGAGCCTTTTTAAAAAAAAGTTTAAAACAACTTTCTTAAAACAAATAATCCTCCCATTTTTTTGTTTACTGCTGGATTTTAGGGACTAGAAGGAAGAGACAGCAAAAGAAACAGAATAAAGTGTAGGGGCTAAAGAGAACCTTTTCTTCGGTAATATATCAAAGCAAAGAGGTTGTCAGTTCCTAAGAGTGTTTTGAACAATTTGCTAGGTACAATGGAGTTATATCTGAAATGGTCTCTATTCTCTAGGAAATTGCAATTTAGTTGGAAAGAGGAAACTAATATACATCAATCTATTTAAAATAGAATATAATTTGTCATTTGAAAATGTCATATAGAGAAAGTGTTGTAGAACTTCAAAAGGGAAGATGAACAAATGGAAATGTAAAGTATATGGAAGTGCTTCTTTTCTGTTCCAGGGAAGCTTCCTGGAGGAGTTAAAACTTCAGTGTGTATATATTAGTTTTTGAAATTATAACGCTAAAAATAGTAGTTGATGCTGAACAGGAATAAAGGAGAAAGCAGACTTTGGTCATGCAAAAAGAATCCTGAGTGAGCATTGTTGGAGGGGATATTATATGGATACATTCAAGTGGCAACCAAGATAGACCTTTCTTATTATTGTAAGGGAAGCTGTCTTAACATTCTTTCAAAATGTAGAGATTCTCTCCCCTCTTTTCCCCCTTCTAAACTAATTTAAATGTACTTGTGTTAGAAAATGTAGGAAGCAGAGTACTTCTCTCCAAGAATGTAAAGCTCAGAAAACTCCTACTCCCAACACATCTTTACTTTTGCATCAGCCATTCAGGAAGGCAGAACCGAGTATTTGTGATTTTTCAACAGTGAGGGATGATTGGACATGGAGCACAATGACCCATTTTTGTGTTCTTTACTCTAGCAAGTATCAAAGGATCAGTTTTGATGTAACCAAAATAAGGAGAAGTTATGGTTGGAGCCTCTGACTTTTTTATTTTTAAAATCTTAGATATTATTATATGAATTGACACTTTGGAAAAATAGTTTTTGTTTTTTAACCCAGAAGGAAAGTTGTGCAGGGATTCTTGCCTACCATGATCTTAAATAATTAATTAGATTCAGCAGTTTTCTTCCAAGTATTCTTTAAATTCAAATTCCTGGTAACATGTTTGTCATCCCTTAAAGTATCTTATTTTATGGTGTATAAACAGATTTGTTCTTGTATTTTTATTTTAAATAGTAGTTTTGCAAATTGTGGTGAATTAAAAGTTGACATTCTGGTTCTGAATTCATTTGTAAGAATTGTTCATGTTTCTGGTTAGCCTTTTTTAAAAGTGCTATCTAGGAAATCTTAGTTTTTATAAGAGAATATAGCCATTAATTTTTTTCTACAGATTAGGCAACAGAAGATTTGTGAAAACAAAATATATTGATCTCATTTATATTCCCCTGATGAAGGACACATGCTGGTCTCCGCTCGCTTTCTGTCCACTAATATGAAATCCTTGTCCCTGCTTCCTTGCTGGTAGGTTTTTAGAAGTTCAGTGAGCAATGCAAATCGCCTGAAGGGTGGAAAATTCCCTTGTCACACAGATGCCCTTATCAGCACCAACCAGATGGAGCTCTGAGCAGGAACATTATCAGTGTTAAATTGCTTTTTTTCCCTCCCCAGTAAAGAGGATTAAAACATTCCTTTAGAAATGGGTGGCAAACGCAACAGTCTTAGGAATATTAATATTTTTAAGGTTGCAATTAAAGTAAATATATAAAATGTAACATCAAAGCATTGTCCTCAAAATACAACCAAAAACAGTTTAAAATGTTTTGTTTTAAATAAAATAGGGTAATATTCTCTCTTGAATTCAGTTGCAATGAGTAAGCTTAAAAAGTTGCCCTTTTTTATGGTGGGATCTCTCACTATTAGTGTAAAATGCATTTCTTGGACATAAGCTACTGTATTCAATTTTAATTGTGGGAAATAATGGTGTGTTTAAGTTTATTAATAGTGTTGAAGTATAAATACACACAATTAAAATTATCACTCAGAATTTTTATTCATTGTTCTGGCATATTGGCTATTTATTATTGTTTTGAATAAATCTTTACATTCTGATTCAATTTGATTTTTGAAAGGTCAATTTACTAATTTTGCCATTGTAAGCTAATAATTGCTAAATATGTTGCAATTTTAGATCCATATGAACAATACTGATGTTTAGCAATGTCAATAGTTACACAGTGTTTTAATAAAACTAATTTTATAAGTACATGAAGAAGACTGAGATTGCTTTTAACTCTATGTGTTGTTCATAGCCACTTTGATATTAATGATTTTGTTTCTTAATACTGATTTCTAGATACTATCTAAGCTCCAATGAGCAATACCATTTCTCTAATAGAAAAATAGTATATGCCTTTGTGTTTCATATACAGTAACTACCCACCCAGTGACTGAAAGTGGATGTACCAATTCTTTCATCACATTTCAATGCAGGTTTATGAAATATATTGCAGGGTTTTTTTCTTAAGGCCTAGTTTTTAGTATTTGCCAACAATTGGAAGTTGCAGCAATTACATTGTAATGTGTGCAATTTTTTGCAGGTACAAATATGAATGTATAAGTGAGAATGGCTAAACTGTTCCCCTTTTATTTCTAAATAGCAGATAAAATATGATTATTACAAATACTTCATAAACAGTGTTTTTGCAAATAATAAAATTTAAGAACTTTGTTATTTAGGTTGATTCAAGCATGTCAATAAAAAATTAAAGAGTGTCGCTTCAGTTAAATGACTAAAATATATTTAAATGCTTTACTTACAGAACAAATTTAGAACTTGAATTGGTTCATCGAGGAGGCAATTTATGTTCAGGTGGTGCAAGCACAGCTGGCAAAAGGTCTTGTTTAAGTAAGTATTAAACAGTGCTAAATTATTTCTATTTCTAATTATGTCATTTCCAAAGCACGTACAGGCAAAGTGGCCTTTTGTTGTATTTTCAAACACTTTTTATGTTCAACTTTAATATTGAGTTATACTTTAAATGGTTACTTTTAGCAGAATCACATAAATGTTTAGCTTTTTCTACACTATTATTACTTTAATAAATAAATGCCATTCTATGCTTATCAGAGTTACATAGGTTCAAAAGGAAAACAATGTAGTAGTCTCAGCTATTAAAAAATTGTTCTCAAACTTAGTCTTTTTAAGAATTTTTACATTGACTGGATTTAAGAAAATCTTTATAAAGGCAATTTGTATTGCCTAGATAGATCATATATTGCTAGCATTGATTAACAAAGACATTTGTACTTTATTTCGAGTGCATATTAACATTTATTAAAATTGTGAATGATTTATTTATGAATATACTTTGTAAAATAAGCATGATTCTTCAATACCTTATATAAAGGTATATTTGAGAGAAGTGTAATCTGGAACTTAAAGTAGGTTTTTCTGTAAGTAAGGTTTTGACTATTACTGCTTAGTCATTGCTTAGAGAATTAATGTGAATATTAACAATAATATTGTAGCTAATAACAAGTATAGCTAATTTTGGCCCCACATCACTGGAGTTGAAAATATTGCCTAATGTAAATGATATGGGAAGTAAAATTTGTTTGAAATCCATAATGTATTCCTTTAAAAAATGAATATATATTCTTTAAATACTAACAACAATTATAATTATTAAAAATTATCAGTACATTTTGGCTTAAAACTAAGTATGTATATATTATTTTAAAGAGGTATTTATGTAATTTTGAATTGATTTCAAGCAAAGAACAGAAAAACCTTTAAATTTTCCAATATGAAATAAAACTTACATAAGATTTCGTTTGGGTTCTATTAAAATTCTTAATATTGTTTTAAATTTACTATTTTATTTTAGAATATTTATTCTTAGAAGTCTATTGTTTTGTAAGTTATTTTAACCTGAGGACTTAGTGTTTATATACCCCTTGATGTACGCACCTAGTACCTGTTTCTGCTTTAAAAGGGAAGTTGTCGTTACATAGGAGTTTTAGTTCTTAGTCTGTTTGAATTAGTAGGTTCATAATTTCAATTAGACACCTTATTCTTTCTTGTTAATTTATTCTTAATTGATTTTTCGCATTGGCTGATAATATTCCAGAAATAATTATTTTAGAAGGTGTTTATTTAGTAAGGGATTTCAGTTTTATGTTCAAAAAGCCCGCTCTACTTTTTCCTTTGAGGTAGTTAAATTGATCCAGTCTTACAAATGATAAACCTATCCTGAATCGTGAAAATATTAATAAATTTCTAGTGACAACCACTTCAATTTCAGCTTTAGTTTTAACTTAAATTGTTTACTTGGTAGTTTACTTCTGGTTTTGTTTCTTTTTTTCCACATTAGTGAATTAGAGATTATAATGAGCCAGTATAGAAAAGGTCATGATGAAGTTCATGCTAAATATCAGTAAATACTGTTTTAGGTTTTCATATGATTTAATTTTATTCAATTGCTTGGTGCATTATTTATGCTAGTCTATATAAAAGCAGCTCTGTAAGTTATGTATATAGAATATATTGTATCTTGTATAAAATCCACTATTCTATATGTATATAAACTTAATGTATTTGTTTTTTACTCAGATTACAACCAATTTATGAAACCTAATTTAAGTTGAAAATCAGGCCTTGAATGATATTTCATAGGATCACATATCAAATATCTCATTTTCCCCCTTATTTTTCAATGGGTCTTTAATAGTATAATTAAACAAAAATCCAGCCTTTTCCCTGGTCTGTATTTTCCCTTTCCCACTCATCTCTCTCTATCACCTTTTAAATATCTTATTTTTAAAGTGCCTTTTCCCCCCTGTAATATCTTCGGGGAAAGAGTGAGAAAATATGTAAAGATAAGGGAACTTTTATTAATTCATTCTAAATATGCCATGCTTTGGAATACTGTTCCATCATACCTTCTGGATGAAACTGAAGATTAATCTTAATAGGAAAACATTTAATAAATTTAGTCTAGAAAGGACTGAATAATGTTAGATATATAACTATGAACATACACACTCATAAACGATTGTTCTTTCTATAACAACAGAAGCAGAAAATATTGACCAAATTTATACTGAGAAATAAAATAAAATTGAAGTGAATTTTTCCAGGCTCTGCCCTGCTAACCTTTCTGTTTATCTCATCTGTTTTCTTTTTTTTTTGGTTTTTTATTTTATTTTTTTAATAAAACTTTTTATTTATTTTTTTAAACTGTAAATGGGAACATTCTTTTTTTTGTCTTTATTTTTTTAATGTTACATTAAAAAAAATGGGGTTCCCATGTACCCCCCACCCCCTCACCCCACTCCTCCCCCCATAACAACAACCTCCTCAATCATCATGAGACATTCATTGCATTTGGTGAGTACATCTCTGAGCACCGCTGCATCTCATGGTCAGTGGTCCACATCATAGCCCTCACTCTCCCACATTCCACCCAGTGGGCCATGAGAGGACATACAATGTCCAGTAACTGTCCCTGCAGCACCACCCAGGACAATTCCAAGTCCCGAAAACGCCCCCACATCACATCTCTTCCTTCCACTCCCTACCCCCAGCAGCCACCATGGCCACTTTCTCCATACCAATGCCACATTTTCTTCGATTACTAATCACAGTAGTTCATGAATAGAATATCAGTAAGTCCACTCTAATCCATACTCTATTCTCCATCTTGTGGACCTTAGAATGGTTGTGTCCACTCCACATCTATATCAAGAGGGGGCTTAGATTCCACATGGATGCTGGATGCAATTCTCCTGCTTTCAGTTGTAGGCACTCTTGGCTCCCTGGTGTGATGGTTGACCTTCACCTCCATATTAGCTGAGTGGGGTAAGTCCAATAAACCAGAGTGTAGGAGTTGCAAGTCTGTTGAGGCTAAGGGCCTGGCTATCACATGGTCAGTCCAGAGATTCAGGTCCCCTGGGAATACACTAAACTCCAGCACCAACTACAGATACGATAAAAGTAACAGGGGAGGCTTGTGAACAAAGGTCACATCTGCATCCAGCTCCATCACACAGAAACACAAACTCCAAAGTAGGACCAACTGACATGGCACTGAACTCCATCTGCCATGACCATAGAACCTGTGGGTCTCTGTAGCCCTCAGAAGAACCAACACCTGAGGTTGTATCTACTTTATCTGTCTCTGGGACTCTGCTGAGGTGTGCATAAGGGTGACCCATCTGATAACCTGCCGGCTCTTTTTGGAGACTCATAGCCATATAAATTCATTTGTCCTTTCCATTTCCCCCTTTTATTCAGGTCAAAAAGCATTTTTAACCCCTGGTATTATATGTAGACTGAGATATTCTGCTGGTCTGAGTTAACCCTTTTATTCAAGGTCATTTTTTTGTTACATCATCAGCTGGTACTTGGTAGTGATCCCTCGGCGCCAGGGAGGCTAATCCCTGGGAGTCATGTCCCACACCAAGGGGAAGGCAACACTTTTACATGCTGAGGTTGGCTTTGAGACTGGCCACATTTGAGCAACAGGGAGGCTCTCAAGAGGCAGTAACTCTTAGGCACCCTGCAGCGCTAGGCCTTGTTCTTATTTCAGGTGCACAGGCTTACAAGCATAGTCATTAGTATCAAGGGCTCATTGTTGGACCATCCTTCTTTTTTGGTCTTTGCTGTTGCACTTGGGGGATTGTTGCTGTTAGATCACATAAAACGTTACATTAAAAAACATGAGTTCCCATATAACCCACACCCCACTCCTCCACTCCAATCATTTTTGTAAATTGTATTTTTTCGAAGATACATACATCACAAAAAAGGTTACATTATAAAAAACATAAGAGGTTCCTGTATTCCCCCCATCTGCCCACCCCACTCCTCCCACACCAACATCCTCCCCCATCATTGTGTCACACTCATCGCACTTGGCGAACACATTTTGGAGCAGTGCTGCACCACGTGGGTAATAGTTTACTCTGTAATTCACATTCTCCCCTGGTACATTCAGTGGGTTATGGCAGGACATATATATATGGCATATATAATGTCCTGCATCTGACCCTGCAATATCATTTAGGATAACTCCAAAGTCCCAAAAATGCCCCACATCACATTTCTTCTTCCCTCTCCCTGCCCTCAGCAACTGCTGTGGCCACTTTCTCCCCGTCAATGATACAATTTCTTCTATTAGTAGTCACAAAAGTTTTACAGTAGAATATTAGTAAGTCTACTCTAATTCATATTTTATTCCTCCATTCTGTGGGCCCTGTGATGGTGATGTCCATTCCACCGCTATAACGAGAGGGGGCTTAGATTCCACATGGATGATGGATACAATTCTCCTGCTTGCAGTTGTAGACACTCTTGGTTCCCTGGTGTGGTGATTGACCATCTTCACCTCCCTGTTAGCTGACCTGTGTAAGTCCAACGAACCAGAGAGTAGGCTTTGCAACTCTGCTGGGGCTCAGGGCTCAGCTGGCACATAGACAGTCCAGAGATTCAAGTCTCCTGAGTATACACCAATGCTAGCACCAACCAAAGGTTCATTAAAAGTGACAGAAGGAAAGCGGACTTGGCCCAGTGGTTCAGGCGTCCGTCTACCACATGGGAGGTCCGCGGTTCAAACCCCGAGCCTCCTTGACCTGTATGGAGCTGGCCATGCGCAGTGCTGATGCGCGCAAGGAGTGCCCTGCCATGCAGGGGTGTCCCCGTGTAGGGGAGCCCCACGCGCAAGGCGTGCGCCCCGTAAGGAGAGCCGCCCAGCGCGAAAGAAAGTGCAGCCTGCCCAGGAATGGTGCTGCACACACGGAGAGTTGACGCAGCAAGATGACGCAACAAAAAGAAACACAGATTCCTGGTGCCACTGATCAGGATAGAAGCGGTCACACAGTGAATGGACACCGAGAGTAGACAACTGGGGGGTGGGGAATAAATTAAAAATAAATAAATAAAAGTGACAGGAGAGGTATGTGTAGAAAGGTCACATCTGAGTCCAACTTCATCACATTCAGGAACACAAATTCCATAGTAGGGCCTACTGACATGGTACTGAGCTCCAGAGCTATCTGCCATGACCATATCTCTGTGGGTCTCCTTAGCCTTCAGGAGAACCAGTACCTGGACAAACTTTGTCTGTTTTCTTTTGCCAACTCTTCACTGGGAACCCTGTTTTTGTTTTGAGTCACTCCTTCAGGCCTTTTCACTTGTCCTGTTTCCTTCTTCCCTGGATCCCAATTAATCCCCTTTTATTCCTCACCAGTTTGTTGGCTGTTTTTCCTTTGATCTAGCTGTGAGCTATCCATATCAGTTCCCATATATAGCTCAGCTCTTGATTCCTGGATTAGAGCTGTAGAACCCTTTTCATCCTGGAGGGACGGTCAGGCATTAAGGACCTTTGGATCAGCAGATAAGACTTGTTCTAGATAATTAACTGTGAGATAGAAAGTATTAAATTCTAAAGGGGGAGATAGGAAATTCTATGAAATTTGGATATTTAGGATCATGACTTGCTGGTAGACATAGTATTTGAAGAAGACTTTGAAAGATAATTGATTTTAGAGTCTTAGTTTTTGTTACAGATAGGCATATGCATTCATAAGAATCATCAGTGTGGGTAGCAAAGATACAAAAGCTGAAGGCAGAAGTTTTTATTAAGAAAAATATTTTATTAAAAGTACAAAGCTAATCTCATCACTCATTATTTGAAAGTAGATACAAAAATTCCATGATTTTAGTGGAGTTTCACAAGCTTTCAACACTTTTTTTGCCATGCAGTTTTTAGTGTATTTCTCAAATAGAAACTTCTGGAATTGGCAGCTGAGAGGCTATTTGATAAATTATAAATATTGGAAAATAATTTTAAAATATTTATCTTTAGGTAGAACATCTTTTTTCCATATTTTTTAGTCTAATACTTTCTGTTAATTACTGTGTTTTAACTGAGAAGCCACAGTTCATATCTCAAATGTATTTCCTGGTGTTATTGAGAGATTAAAATTAAATTTTAGTTGAGAAGCTAAGGCAAGCGTTTCCTTTGGTGTTTTCATTTGGGGGGGCGGTTCTGACTTAATTTTGATATGGTTTATGATCTTATCAGGAAATGGTGCACAATCATTATGATGTCATTTGTTATTCATAACAAACAGTACAGTTTAGCTATGTGCAGGCAACTTAAAATAGTTTTAAAGAATGTGCTCAAAGAATGTGAATGAGTCTTCACAAAATTACCCTTATGTAGTCTGGCCTTATTCTTTTTTTAAAAAGGATTATTTTATTTGTTTATTTCTCCCCCATCCCCCAAATGTGGGGTGTCTGCTCTCTGTGTCTGTTCATTGTGTGCTCTCTGTGTCTGCTCATCTTTTTAGGAGGCAGTGGGAACTGAACCTGGGACCTCCCATGTGGGAGGGAGGTGCCCAATCACTTGAGCCACTTGCTTCCTGCTTGTTGTGTCTCTCATTGTGTTTCCTTGTTGTGTCAGCTTTCTGTCTTGCTCATCTTCTTTTGGAGGTACTGGGAACTGAACCTGGGATGTCCCATGTGGTAGATGGGCACCCAACTACTTGAGCCACATCTGCTTCCTTGCCCTTATTCTTTTAGTGAAAATATTCTGATATTTGTGGGTGACTAAGGCGTTTTTCAGGTTTAAAAATCATAAAAAGCCAAGTGGTGATTCTTGGCTTTTGTTCTTTTTGTTACCACAAACACACAAAAGAGAAAAATCTGGCCATCTGATTATTATAGTAGTGAAAATGCATGCATTACTACAGAGATGTAGACTTGTCTCCTGAGATCAGAGGTCTGTCAGATTGATTTTTTTAAAAATTTCTCTCCCTTTCCTGCCCCCTCCCCCAGTTGTCTGCTCTCTGTGTCCATTCGCTGTGTGTTCTTCTGTGACCGCTTCTATCCTTATCAGCAGCACCGGGAATCTGTTTTTCTTTTTTATTGTGTCATCTTGTGTCAGCTCTCCGTGTGTCCAGCGTCATTCTTGGGCAGTCTGCACTTTCTTTCACACTGGGCGGCTCTCCTTAAGGGCACACTCCTTGCGCGTGGGGCTCCCCTACGTGGGAGACACCCCTGCATGACACGGCACTCCTTGTGCACATCAGCACTGCGCATGGGCCAGTTCCACACGGGTCAAGGAGGCCCGAGGTTTGAACCGTGGACCTCCCATGTGGTAGGCATATCCATTGGGTCAAGTCTGCTTCCCCCAGATTTTTAAAAGTAGATTTTATGAGTTTTGGAAATATTTTCTATCCTGGAGAGCAAGTTGCTTGAATCTCATGGTGTTTTTAAGTGGAAAAAGCAACACCAAACTAAGAGTCAAAGGGATAGGTTTTGGATCTGGCATGTGTTTAGGCAAGATGTTTAATGATTTTAGCTTTAGTTTTCTAATCTGTAAAATTAATAGACTAGATGATCTATGTCCTACAAAAAACATTCATGGGGAAACGGACTTGGCCCAGTGGTTAGGGCGTCCGTCTACCAACTGGGAGGTCCGCGGTTCAAACCCCAGGCCTCCTTGACCCGTGTGGAGCTGGCCCATGCGCAGTGCTGATGTGCGCAAGGAGTGCCGTGCCACGCAGGGGTGTCCCCCACGTAGGGGAGCCCCACGCGCAAGGAGTGTGCCCTTAAGGAGAGCCGCCCAGCGCTAAAGAAAGTGCAGGCTGCCCAGGAATGGCGCCGCCCACACTTCCCGTGCAGCTGACGACAACAGAAGCGGACAGAGAAGCAAGAGGCAGCAAATAGACACAGATAACAGACAACCGGGTGAGGGGGGAGATTTAAATAAATAAATAAATCTTAAAAAAAAAAAAAAGTTCATGGCCGTTAACTACCTTGTTGTTTGTAAAGCTGGAGCTTTTCCCCCCTAATGTTAAAGAGTATCATTAATATTCAACACGAAAGTTAAATAGGTCAAATAGGGAACTACACTCTAGGAACTTTTAGAATTATGTATTAGACAATTTATAATCATATTCAATAGAATATAGCAAGGTTTTTTTAGGGGGGGTCTGTTTTCTTTTGATACTTCTTATAAATTCAGAGGATTTTACTCCTTTTATTTATTTTGTTCTTCACTTTAATGCATAAATAGAAAAAAAGGGAGAAACTGATGATGAAATAACATGATAAATAGATTCAGAGTCTTAGAGATAAATGTTACTTAAGAAGAAGTCACCTAGTCTAAATACTGTCCAGCTCAGGCATCTCTTATATACGATCCTGATTATTTATTCTCTGATTGAACACTTTCTGTGATAAGAAACATTTTTGGGATAGGTAAGGGATTTGGTAAACCTTTCTAAAAGAGGGTGATATTAAGAAGTAAAATAATGTATGCAATTTTGAACAAAGTACTTTGGTTTGAATGAAACCTGGTTTTATTATTTTCTAGCGGGCAGATGTTTTAGGGAAGTTATTTAATATAATGGATTCTGTTCCTCATCATACCCAACACAGAGAATTGTTGCAGGAATTCAGTTTTATTATATATATTCAAGTCTTCAAAAATCTAAATCTCAATATTACTATTTCTACTAGTAACGGTAGTACTGTCATCAAATTGAAGGTGTGGGTAAGGAGACTAAAAGCAAGACAACAGTTAAGTTTTATCTCACTTGTTTTAGCACTTAAGGTTCTGTTGACCTTTTAGGAAGATGAATGGGATTTACCCCCTAAATACTCATATAGTTTATCTGTTGAAAACAAAATACATCATCATTTTGGGGAGGCCTGGGTTAAAGGGATAAGAATGTGGCATGAAACTTGAGTTAGAGGAGTGGCTTTAACCATTCTTTAAGGTCTTTCTGAAGGTCTACATTTGTGGCCCAGGCAGTTGGGTCTTCCTTTATTTACGATTTGGGTATTCCAAGAGCTAAGTACCACAACTAATAGTTTCCACACTCAGGGCATCAGGGTCCTTTGATCTTACTTGGCTTAAGCCAGGCAGCTCCTTCCCTCTGCAGTGGAAATGAACCCACCTCAATTTTAAATAAGGTGCTCAAATGAGACTTGGATTCATGGAATGTGTTCCCTTTGTCAAGGAGGAAATCAGGAGTTTTAAGAACTAATCTTTCTCTTCCCCTTCCTAGGACTATCTATATGAGAAGCAGAATTGTGCCCTCTACTCTGACTTTCTACCTTCTCCATCATCTCACACTTTGTTGTAAAGGAGACAGGGAATTTTGCTGGTCTTTTAAGCCTTAAAGTAGAGAGGATTCAAAGAAACTAATATGAGTACTTGTGCTACTTAGGGCAACTGGAGGATGATGGCATATTTTGGAATGGAGGCATAGGAAGTCCAAGAGGCAGGAGAGAAACACAGCCTGGAAAGTTGGAACATACTAAAGGCAGGCTTTTCATTCTGTATTTTCTTTTTTCTTACAGGGGAGGAAAAACTGTCCCCTACTCTAATCCTGAACCCATACGTGCCTTTAGGCTAGATACAACATAGACTGCAATGCTAGAAAGAGCACTAGGTTGGAATTAGATCTGGATTCTAGTCCTATTTGCTTTTTGATGGATCTTATGAAAGTCATCTAACTGTGGAAATGGGGATCATGATACCTGAGCTGACTGACATATCTATCATGGTTACTGTAAGAATTGAATGGTATTAGATATATGAATATTATACTATAATTATAATTACTAAACTTGCCGCCTGACGCTTTAAAATTCTTTTCATAACTGCCACTTTGCCCTGTGCCTTTGCCTAGAATAGTTAGGAGGGAGATGGGGAGAGATGTATAGATGCGTTAGTTCCTTTTCACCCCATGGCATGAATCTCCTTTCTCCTGGGAACCAGAGCTATGGTTCTTCCTTTCCTCTTAGACCTGTTTCCAGAGCACAATTGGGCTTCCCCTTTCCCATCTCTCTAAAGCTAATTTCTTAGGGGTGTGCAGTGGAACCAGGGGAAGCTGGCTGTGCTATAAGTATTCACCTTAGGATAAATGGGTCAGAGCCATTTCCTCACTTTTGTTGATTAGTTAGAGAGAATTTGAGATTTTTTTCCCATGTTAATTCCAAGAGTCTTGTGTAGTTGAATTTTTTTCACTATTATTTAGCCAGTGATGATTAGGTTCGTGAGTGAAATCTTTGATCTGGAAATGCAGGCCCAGTTAAGTTTACCTTAGGTACATTTTAACAGTGGTACAATTTAAGATTTTTGTGGACTTGTAAGTTTATAAATCTTTAGGATTTATTGTGACTCTAGCAATGGAAGAAATTATATCATTGATGTGGAGACAGTGGTCATGGGAGTTGCTGAGGGCAGAGAGAGGGAAAAAGAGATG
The DNA here is from genome assembly GCF_030445035.2 of Dasypus novemcinctus. NCBI lineage: Eukaryota > Metazoa > Chordata > Mammalia > Cingulata > Dasypodidae > Dasypus > Dasypus novemcinctus. The sequence continues at coordinate 78,306,295 of NC_080679.1, read as the reverse complement.
TGAAATGGGGGCATTTTTGGGACTTGGAGTTGTCCTGAATGATATTGCAGGGACATTATATATCCTGCCATAACCCACTGAGTGGACTGGGAGAGAGTGTAAGCTACAATGTAAACTATAATCCATACTGTGTAGCAGTGCTCCAAAATGTATTCATCAAATGCAATGAATGTACCACACTAATGAAAGAAGTTGTTGATGTGGGAGGGTGGGAGGTATGGGGAGTGGAATATATGGGAACCTCTTATATTTTTTACTGTAACATTTTGTGTGGTCTATGTATCTTTTAAAAATAACTAAAAAATATATTAAATTTTTTAAATCTCTAGGATAACTCTTTTCTTTAATATGGAGTATTTTATGAACAGTTTGAGTAGGAAATAACCCATCAGCTTTAGATTTCTTACATGTTTAGAAATAACTGACAGACATAGAATTTCCAAGATAGTACTGAGCTTAGTGAATATCTGTTTCAAAAGCATTTTTGGAAGATTTTAGCATATAATGACTTTGGGCTTCAGTTTTCTGGATTTTCCTGAGGTCATAAAAATTGACATAATAGTGTTTCTTTAGTGTATCTATAAAAATGTGTGTGTGTGGTATACATTTACATACATGTAAAACTCTCAAGTGTATAATAAATTTAGTTATATTTTTATTTTATAGATTTTATTTGATAATACAGTCTTACCTTAATCGTAATGCTGTTAAAAATAGAAGGACTTTTTAAATCTTTCTTTTTTGTTTTAGCTGCGGGTTTTCGTAATTAAATCTTAGGTTTTCTTAAGGATAAACAGGTCTTTCAGTATTATTTTCTCAGTTTTAGAAATGATGTGTCTGCTTTGTGATTAAGCACATTATTATACCTTAGACTTGTCACAGTTGTAAAGAGTTTGATTAGGGATTACAGAAAATAGAATTCTTTGTCACAAGTGAGTAGTCACAGCAACCAGCCCAGGACACATGATGATAGGAGCAATAGGTCAAGCGCGGCTTTAGTAGTTAGAATTGAGAGGTCATTCTCTTTTAGGGCTATGGAATTAGGGCTGGTTAATTGGCCTACTTGTTAGTGTCATTATGACAGAAAGTGAAAAGATAAAATCATCATGAATTTTATGCTTACATTGCATGGTATTCTTTGAGGGGAGATTGTAGATTTCTTCATACAATATTCAGGATGCTTTTAATTTTTAAAAATACCATACTACATGCCAAGTACTATGGATAGCATATGAGGTACAAAGATGAAAAGACACAATTGCCTTCTTCAGGGAGATTTTAACATTTAATAGGAGAAGAAAACATGAAAAATAATTACAAGGCGGTATAAGAAGTGCTAAAATAAAATTAACTCTGGGTATAGAGGATGCACAAAGGAAGGGCCAATCAGAACTCTCTGAGGTATCAGAGAAACCCTTACAGAGGAGATCCTTGAACCAGCTTTTGAGAGAGAAATCACATTTGCTTGGAGGACAGGAAGATATTGTTCTAGACTGAGAATAGCTTGCACAAAGGGAGAATCTAGAGACAGCGTGACACATTGGTGGAATAGTTGGGAAGGGAAAGGGAGAAAGGGGAATTAAGATGTAAGACTAATAAAGAAGACAGGGCTAGACTGTGAAGGGCTTTCAACACAGTGTGAAGGAGGTTGGCCTCTATTCTTTCAGTGGTTCTCCGATCATTAGATTTACCTCATTAAATTAGTCATTCTTTAATGGAAATGCTCTGTCTACAATAAATGATTCTAGTTAAAGCAAATACTAAAGACTGTGATGTGTTGTATTAATAGCTTTGAAAGACGACGTATGTTACAATCTAATTTTTTAATAGAAATTGAGAATATGTGTATAGGTGTTAAAAAAGGAATTTTGTACCTTTGTTTTACTTATAAAAACCTTAAGTAGAAATAGGATGGTAGAAATAACTAGGAAGTAGTATATCTTGAATTCTATTCTTAGCTTTTCTGATCATTATTAGGGTGACTGAGACCCTTCTCTGGGCCTATTTCATCATCTTTAAGAATGAAGGAATGTAAGAACATGATAATTTTTTCTTCGTACATTTTATAATTCTTTATTTATGGTAAGGGCTAGGAAAATAGGTAGATTACAGTATTATTTTTGTGCTGGCTATTGTTTCAATGCAAAACAGGTTAGTAAAATTCACCTTCTATGTTTTAGATTAAGCCAGCAAAACTTGTAGATAATTGACCTTCATCTTGAAAGGAGATATTGAAAAGCTCTTTGATCCAGCTATTATATTTAAAAAATTGCAGAACTCCCTACCTTGATATACTTACTATACTTATGCTAGAAGAATTTAGGTTTTTAAATACTTGTAAGTTTTAGTTTTTAATACACTTTTTACAGTACATTATGAGTTGATTTAGTAAAAACAGTCTCCTTATGCATAATTGAATAAAAATACAAATTAATGTATGTTTTGTCATGTTATTCCTCTGCTAAAACTTCCCTTTTGAAGTGTGATGTTTGTATTGTTATTAATAGAACGGATCCTTAGTTTCCTGACACTCAAAAATAACTATTAAATTGAAAAGGTAGGATAGAATTTGAATTTTAGTATTTATGCAACATTTACAAGTTTAGTCTTTTTTCTTGTCACTTCTGCAACACTCTCTTAACCATATTTTCCCCCAGTTACACTAGGTCTAATAAAAGGGATGCTTACTCTGATCATGTTTAAAAATAGGAAAAGTGGTAATATTTCACAAATATTAAAAATGCTTTAAAAATGGATTAAGAAATTACCTATTTTGTATAGACAACATTGCATTTCCATTTGTTGTTTATGTTTTGTTTTTAAAAAGGAATATCTTAAATTCATCCGAAAACTAGGTACTTGATTTTTTTTTCATTTTTAATTATAGGGTTAAAATATTAAATTTGTATAGTAACTCTTCTATGCTAAGCGTACATATATTGCTCTGTTTTCTTCTACAGGCAGCTTAAAATTCTACTCAATGAGGCAGATCTTTAACAAATATTTACTGATTTTTAAAATAATGTTTTAAATTACATGGTTTAGAAAAAACTAATCCTATAAAAATTTAGATTTAAAATGGTGGTGATAATTCATGTTCACAAAAGGTATTTGTCTTGCCATTTGATCACAAACCAAATGTAGGCATGGCCAATGATTTGATATTTCTAAAAGGTACTTTGAATAAAGTGTACACTTTATATGTGGTTTCTTTGTGAGGGTAGGGTATTAAAAATAACAGTAAATTTTGGTTATGAGGAAATCACGACAGAGAGAAATACCAGTTGGCAAGGATGCAGCATGATGTTTTAAGGAAAAGTAAGGTCTGTAGCAGGAATGAGGAAAATAAATCATTCCTCAATTAAGAGTGAGCATAAGGACAGTCCAGATTCTAGTAGACAGTATTTGGGTATGTATTTAATATTTCCATATTTACCTTGAAAGAGAGCTTGAAGTAGATGGTACTTGAACTTGGTGAATTGTAAGAATAAGAGACAGATTTCTTTATGAATTAACTAGAAATTTTGACTGGATTCTGGAAGAACATTCTAATTGCCTTTTCTCCAATTTATTTAGATCAGTTGTTCCATGTTTTAGCCTTGCACATGCGGCTTTATAGCATTGATTCAGAATATAATCCCTGGAGAAAACTCACTCAGTTGATAGAGGAGATGAATTCACAGTAAGTATTATTGAAAGATTAAAGTCAATTAAAACTGTTTTTGAAAAAAGGTTGAGTATAAAAATAGGGTTAAAATTTCTTTATGAATGTATGAATATTTATAGCATTTTCCTTATGAAACACAAATTGAAAACGGTTTACCATTATACACTCTGTAAAAATGGCATAAAAATTCCTAGCAATTGAGAAACATCTTTTAAAATTCCCATTGGTTTTTATGCAGATAAAATATTCAAATAGAGGTACTTAATGGCTGATTGTCCTTTTTATGTCAGAATTGGTCAGTGGGTACAGGTAGGTTAGTTTGATTTCCTCTCTTATCAAGTTCCCCATCAGCCTTTCATGTAATAGTTTTAGCAACCATTGATGATTACTGCAAAAATAGTGATTAAAAAAAAAATTATTCTGAGGAGTGAATGTAGCTCAAGTGTTGAGCACCTGCTTCCCATGTATGAGGTCCTGGGTTCAATCCCTAGTACTTCCTAAAAAACAAACAAACCAGCTCTCATTAGGGATCTGATGTAGCAGAGTGATTGAATGCCTGCTTCCCGTGTACAAGATCCTGGATTCAATCCGAGCTACCTCCATAAAAAAAAAACAAAAAAAACACCCGCATTTTTTCTAATTTATTAGCTAGAATTTTTCAATAAAAAAGAACTATCCCATATCAAGTATTTGGTTACTCTTAAATATAGTTTGGCAGAATAAATGCTTGACTCTTTATTTATAAATTTTCAAAGTAATGAGTTGATGTTGTAGCAACCTATAAATTGTTTGTTTTATGATCTCATGGATTTTTATAGATTTTGGTATTTTTCATCCATCGCAGTCATTTTTTATTACCCCTTTTCAGACTGGTCAGAATCCCTTCAGGTTGTCTCTTTTGTATTTGTTACATGAGCAGTGTAGTCTTTGGTAGTATTCTTGATTTCCTCCACAAGTTGACCCAGGTTCATTTTGTACATTTCTACTCCTGACCTGTAGTCCATGAAGTTTCTTTTAAATGGGAAATGATAGAGACTACAATCTGGATACTGAAGAGTGTTTATAACTACTGGATTATCATTGCTTCTAGGCCATTTCAGTGGACAGAATTATTTTTTAAGGAGAAAATGTTGAGTCATATTGCTATTTCTAATCTAAAGATTGCAAGGTTTTTATTTTTTTTAACTTTTTTGTTATTTACGTCTTTTTTCTTTTACTCTAAAGATCTTGGTTCCTAATGATATTAACATTTTCATAATCTATAGTCCACTTGCAATTATTCAAAAAACAACAACAACAAAAAAAAAACAACCCAATATTACTATAGATGACAGGTTCTTTTTGTCCTTAGATTATGTAACACTAGGGATATATAGGCAAAATACTATGTTTTTAAGTCACTTAAAGTAATTTTTTTTCTGGTGTGGTTATGCCATTAGCTTGATTTATAGTTAGGCTCATTTGTTTTGGTTCTTTTGTTTTTCCATTCAATTTTTAAAGATTGCCTTTTTTCCCTTATTTATTTAATTTTATATAAAACTTACATTTTTCAAAGTAAAAACAGTAACAAAGTAAATTCAGAGACATCTATCTTCCATTCCTTTTTCCTTCACCTTTTCCCTCACCCTCTATATATTTTTATAAGTTTTATTATTTATTTTTCAAAACATGTGTTTGTAAATAAATAAATGTACATATGTTTTCCATCCTTCCTTTTTAATCCAAAGAGTACAATGCTATAAAACTGCTCTTGTATTTTTCTCTTTTCATTTAAAAATAAATGCTGATAATTACTCTCTAGCAATAGGTAGATAGTGTGCAAATAAAGTATTGGAATGCCTAATTCTCTGAGTCTAAAAGGCTTTCAGCAAATAAAAAGTCTCTAAGCCGACTATTGATGAATTAAAAGTTTAAAGCGCAGAGATAGGTACTATACTTTCCAAAATATTGATTGTTGGGTTGTGCTATTTTCAAGATCTATGAGTTAATACATGTTAGCATACTATGCTAGCACACTGTGTAAATGCTAGCAATTAAAAAGTGCCTACTATGGTAGGCATTTTGTGTTTTGGATATATAACCTTGTTTAATCACTGCAAATTACTATATGCAATAGATACAACTATTATCCCAGTTATTAGAGATGAGGAACCTGAGGCTTGGAAAAGTTAATTAACATGTTCTTTAGTGTCACACAGCTAGCTGTTATTCTAGAGCTGGGATTTGAATCCAAATCTTTTATTTTAGAGCCTACATTCTTAACCATTATGTATGGTTTGTTCCCAGTACTAAGACACCTGAGGAATTTCCAGAAACCCTGGTTAATTTTTCTCTTCCATATTTGCTCTTATTTTTATGGTTCTTTAATTCATTAAATTGTTTTATTAGAGTTGATTATGTCATAGCCATAATATTTCATATCTGTTTATTAGATTTTTTAAAAATTGACGAATCTTTATAGTTTCTCACTGTTTGGATTTTTTTAGTAGGTACCAGTGATTGAGCCCAGGACCTCGTACATGGGAACAGGTGCTCAACCACTGAGCTACATCTGCTCCCCAATGAGAATTGGTTTTTAAATTTGTTTGTTTGCTTTTAAGAGGTACCAGGGATCCAACGTGGAACTCATGCATGGGAAGCAGACATTCAACCACCTGAACTACATCTGCTCCCCTATTTTTCACTTTTATACAAATGCTTTTCCACCCTAAAATTCTGTCCTTTGATACAGGTTTGTCATTATATTCCTTTTCTATAATCCTCATGAAAATTATTTCTTTTCTTCTTATTTCATTGTATTGATAACCACTTTGCTTTTTAAAAAAGAGTCCCATTTTAAAAAAGAAGCCCCAGATACTCCCCATTAGTCCCCCAAGAGCTAACAAGTAGGGCAACCAATCAGAACAGCAAACATCTGGGCTCCTCCCCAACCTTAGGAAAGGGAAGGCGTGAAGAATGGCTTAATAAAGGCAGTACCCCAACCCCAAATGCTCCTCTTTGCTTGGAGGAGCCTACACCCACATCTTGGGTGTTAATACCTTTCCTATTCTTTCCTTTTCTGTCATTTCTCAATAAACTCTTTTACTGGCCCAAAAAAAAAAAAAAAAAAGTGAGAAAATTAGTCCCATTTAATATAATCTCCCCATTCCCTCTTATCATCCATAGAGTTAGTAGTATACAGTTTTTATAATCTATATTTTTAAAACTCTCTAAAAAACTTTAGGAGATAGAAACAATTATGAATTTTTAAATACTTTAAAATATTGAGCATTTTAAAGGATAGTTATCATTATGATGGTATAAAACTCTGACGTCTGAATCTGTGATTTTCTTTTCTATGGGGGGTGTATCATTTCATTCATTCATTCAGATAATTTGCCTTTTGTGTGCCATGAAAATTCCATTCCCATGTCCTAAGTATGATTATTACTATCTTTCTAGCCAACAAGCTCTAGGCTATTGTTTTCATAAGTTTTTTTCTGTTGATAAAAGTTATATTTATCATCCAGTGTTTAGAGTAGGCAAAAATGTTTAGATGAAAATGAAATAATCTGTAATTACATATTAACTGCTGTTGACATTTTGAGTATTTCTCTGTGAATTTTCAAATGCTATTCAAATCATGTTATGTAAATTTTAGAACCTGTTCTTTTTCAATTAATATATCACAACCAGATTCCCACATTATTAGAAATTATTTAAACAATGTACCTTACTTGTTTCCTGTTGTTTATCATTTAAGTTATTTCTCCTCGCCACTCTACTATCAGATGATGTGTTGAGCAGTACTTGACATGTGAGATATAATTCTAGGACTATAGTTACTAGATAAAAGCATATGAATATTTTAAATGTTTAATCATTTATTTGATATTCACTCAAAGTCAGCCATTGACATGTGAAAAGTGTAATGCAGGATTGCTTTTCAGAGAAATTTTACCTAATATAATTATATTGACAGTGTAAGAATGTTTTTATTTCAGTCATAAATATTACCATTTTAAAAAATGATAGATAAAAATTGAGATCCCAAAGTAATAGAAATTTATTTGATTTCCAACAAAGTTAAGCATTTTCTTATTTATTAGCAATTATTGTACTCTTTTTGTGAATTGTCTCTTAGGGCCTCTGTCCATTTTCTCTGTTAGCACCTTATTTATTTTTTGAATGATTTGATTCTTTATGATTTAAAATGTTAGACCTTATTTTGTCACACTTGTTGAAACTTTTCCTCCAAGTTATGTTTGCCTTTTTAAAAAAAGATTTATTTATTTATTTGTTTCCCTCCCCTCCCCGCCCCCCGCCCCAGTTGTCTGTTCTCTGTGTCTATTTGCTGTGTGATTTTCTTTGTCCGTTTCTGTTGTTGTGAGCGGCATGGGAATTTGTGTTTCTTTTTGTTGCGTCATCTTGTTGTGTCAGCTCTCCGTGTGTGCAGCGCCATTCCTGGGCAGGCTGCACTTTTTTTGCGCAGGACAGCTCTCCTTGCAGGGTGTACTCCTTGCACGTGGGGCTCCCCTACGCAGGGGGACACCCCTGTGTGGCATGGCACTCTTTGTGTGCATCAGCACTGCGCGTGGCCAGCTCATCACACAGGTCAGGAGGCCCTGGATTTGAACCTTGGACTCCCATGTGATAGATGGACGCTCTATCTGTTGAGCCAAATCTGCTTCCCCCATAAGATCTTTTTGATGCAAAAAGTTCTCAAGACTATTTTATTTTTGTCAAGAATGCAGTAAAGTGGATCTTTGATTGGGCTGGCCTAATTGGATCCATTAAGGGCCTTGTTATTCTAAGTGAGAGTCTTCTAATCAGCTGTTAACAGCTGTAGCAGTTTGATAATCCAAAATACTTTTTATTCCAAGTAATGGACTGGTTTTATTTTTACCACTTTCTTTTCCTTCATCCATAGGCTGGTAGGGATTTTTTCAATAATATTATTATTTTTTTAAGATTTATATTATTTATTCTCCCCAGCCCCCATTCCCCCATTGTCTGCTCTCTGTGTCCAAATTCATTGTGTATTGTTTTGTGTCTGCTTGTATTTTCATTAGACGGCTCCAGGAATCGATCCTGGGACCTTTTGGAGTGGGAGAATGGCGATGACTCTCTTGGCACCACCTCAACTCCCTGTTCTGCTATGTCTTCTTATTTTCTCTCTTCCGTGTCTCTTGTTGCGTCATCTTGCTGTGCCAGCTCTCCACATTGGCTGGCACTGCTGTGCGGGGTGGCTTTCCCACGCGGGGTAGTCCTCCTGCATGGGGTGGCATTCTCATGTGGGCTGGCACTCCATGTGAGCCAGCTTGCTCTCACCTGGGCCTCGAATCCTGGACCTCCTATATGGTAGACAGGAGCCCAATTGGTTGAGCCACATCTGTTTCCCAATATTACTTTTCTCTTACTCTTTTTTCCCCCTTTTCTTTGGTCTGGTTCTATCCTTTTTGCTTATTTCTTTTTGAGTTATTTAGTTTATTCCATTAAGGAAACTATGATAAAACCACAGAAATACAGAAATGTGTTGGACCTGTGTGTCATATTCTTTAAAAATTTGTAATTGGCTATGAGGTCTCTTCCCTGTTCATTTTATGTCTGTCTCTTTATATTCTGGAATCTTAGCTGTCTACGTTTGTCTCTCTTACCAGCTATACATTTCTTCATCTGTCCATTTTTCTATTCATATTTCATTTATTCAACTTTTGAATTAACTGTTTCAATCTAGTCATTGGGAATATAATGGTGAGCAATACAGTTCCTGCAGAAGCCTTATCCAGAGCACTAACAATTTAGAGGATGGCTTGGAGAGATTGGACATTGGAGGAGGCTGAACAGTTAAGAAGCAGTGGCCATAGAGAGTTAAAAAAAAAAAGTGGAGATGGAGATATAATCAGTAGGACTTAGTGCTAATTAAATCTGGGGTTAGTGAATGAAGGTGGGTTTGGGATGCTTCTCAAGTTTCTAGCTTATTCGTTATACTTTATTTTGTGTGTATTATATCCGGACATATAAGAAATATAAGAAATAAGCCAATCAAAAATAAAACTATAGATAACAGAGCAGATTTGTGTTGACTGAGAGGGGCTGGGGGTAGAGTAGAGTAGAAAGAGTATGAATTCAGTGTCAGGCCAGTTGAGGTTGAGCTGCCTGTCAGATATCCAAGTGTAAATAATGGGTATTCAGATATGAAAGTCAAAAGAGCATCAGGGCTAGAGATATAGACTTAAAATTCAATGGGTAGTTGACAATTGAAGTCATGGGATAGGACATCTTTCAAAAAGAATCTTTAGTGTGAAAAGAATGAGAATTGAAACTTGGGGGAACAGCAATATCTCTAGATTGATTGGAGGAAGAAAACCTGTCAAAGAAAATAAAGCCAAGACCAGAGAGGCAGAAGAGTACCTGAGGGGTGATTCACAAAAGCTAAGAAAAGATTTTCCAGCAAGAGTGATCAACTATTTCCAAAGTCAAGGATCAGTATAAGGGAATTGAAAAATGTCCGTTAAATTTTGTAATTAGGAGATCATTGTTGACTGTGGAAAACCATTTCTATAGAGATTTGAGTAATACGTGAGGAAATAGCAAGGAATGTAGATTGGTGTTTTTTTTGTTTTTTATTTCTTGTTTTTAAAGAACCTTAAATTTGTGAAGGAGACAGATGAGAGTGCTTTGGGCCTGAGCGTTTTCTTTTCTTTTATTTTGATTCTGTTTATTTTATTAAATTCTGTTTATTTTATTAAATTCTGTTTATTTTATAAAATTGAAGAAACTTGAGAGACATGTAGTAGTTGGATTCATAGCATTAGACCTTGAGAGACAAGAAGTAGTATGATTCATATCATTAGCTGAGAGTTAGTCTAGAGAGGAAGACAAGTGTATTTGTGGAGAATAGAGACATTCAAAGACATATCTTTTTCTGGCAGTTATAAGTTTCATAGCAGCAGGAATTGGTTTACTCATCAGTGTGTCCAGTGCCTGGCATATATTAAGTATCAGTAAATATTTGTTGAATGAGCCTAATAGAAGAGTAGAGCACTTTTTGCTCATACTAAGTCTAGACTGAAGAGTGGCTTCAAAATTTAGCCAATTCGAAAAATTTAAGACTTATTTTTGTTCTTTCTTATCTTTTAGATAGTTTAAGTTGTTCTGTGGCTATTATTTTGAAACTGCAAATGTTGAAGATTTTATTTAACTTTTATGTTAGTCATCAAGTTGCAACAACTTTTTAGCTAGATATTGACCATTCCTTTTCAGTATAAACTTGATTCAATGTGTGGACTCTGCTATTTTTGATTTATAATATGATGGATTTCCTTTTTAATGCTGAAAAGTTTGTGATAGCAAGTTTTCTTTGTGATACTGACCCCATTTTTAGTGAAATGGATTCTCTCAAGTTCCATTTAATGCTTCATTTACTTTTTGTAATCTAAGAGATAAGACATTTCTAATTAAGTTAATGTGTCCCAGTTTTTTTTAGTAAGGCCTTACTAAATTTTCTTTGTTATTTTTTGTATTAGGAAGAAAACATAAGGCCCCTATCTTTTATCTTTTGTAACTTCTCAGTTGTTTATAAGAATTTTATTTCTGTTCCATAGAAATACATGTGAGATAGAAAATGAATTAAAGAGGAAAGTTATATACAATAGTGTTTAAAGTGATTATACTTTTTTTTCTTTTAGGCTGGGAAATGAAGAACAACCTGAGGTTCCAATTCTTTACCATGATGTTACATCCCTTTTGCTCATCCAGATCTTAATGATGCCACAACCCTTACACAAAGGTATGTTTTTATAATTCAGATTTTTAGGTTATGTAGTATATATAATGAATTCTCTAGAGGTTATAGGGACAAATATAGAATTCGGTCTAGATAGAGGTAAATACCATTATTGTTTTTTCTATTATCAATAAAGAGTAACCGTATATATTTTGTAGATAATGACAGTGAAAGGTTTTCTTGTTTATTTTTTGTCTTGTGAGTCTATCCTTTTCAGAGTTTTGCTCAATAATGTGGTAAAGACTTGGGGAAAATACCTTTGTTAAAAAAATGTAAGGAAAATTTGGAAAATAGAGCCAAAAATCAGCCTCCATTCTATCAATATGCATACATTATTTCTGTGTAGTAGTAATTATAGTTATTCAAAATTGGGTGTCCCATCATTTTTACTTAGTGTTACTGTCATAACACTATGATATTAGCAACATTACTAAATTAGTAATATTTTCATTTTTGCTTTCTAGTCTTCAGACTTTTTTTGAAGATTTAAAAAATATTCCATCAAATAATTAACCATTCTTCTATGTTTGAAAACTATGTTTGTGGGGTTTTTTTGGTTTTTGTTTTTTGCTAGTCTAAGTTAGACTAGAAAGAATATCTGTAGGTGTTCATTTAGTACATTCACAATGCTGTGCAACCATCACCACTGTCTAGTTCCAGAGCATTTCATCAACCCCAAAGGAAACCCCATATCCAATAAGCAGTCATTTCCCATTCCTCCCTTCCCCTAGGCCCTTTGCAATCACTCATCTACTTTATATCTCTATGAATTTGCCTGCTCTGTATATTTCTTATTGATGGGATTATACAATATGTGTCCTTTTTTTAGTGGGGGAGGGGGTCTGGCTTCTTACACTTAGTGTGTTTTCAAGGTTCATCCATGTTGTGGGATGTATCAGAACTTCATTCCTTTTTATGGCTGAGTAATATTCCATTACGGATCAACCACATTTTGTTTATCCATTTATCTGTTGATGGATAAATGGATTTGTCCATTTGGGTTATTGCCATCTTTTGGCTATTGCAAATAGTGCTTCTATGAACATTTGAGTACAAGTTTTTGTTTGAACTCCTGTTTTCAGTTCTTTTGGGTACATACCTAGGAGTGAAATTCCTGGGTCATATGGTATTCTGTAATTGACTTAGTGGGGAGCTACCAAACTGAAGATATTTCTGAATGTTACTTTTGTTGTGTTTGGTTATGGCTATGAATTTCATCAGTAATTTTTTTTTTTTTTTTATGTTTGCAGACTTTGAAATCCAAACCTGTCAAATACCCTCATTGAAATTAATCTCTTTGCATAATGTTTCAAATTCTTTAGGTTCTTTGTGTCACTTTCGTTAGTTTTCCTTAGTTTAGGGAAACAATTGCCTTGGAGTCATGATGGTTTAATCTTGACTTTTCTAATTATACTAGTAGTAATTACACTTTGAAATATAGGGATTTAAAAATATCTGTATTAGTTTGTTTTATAATGTCTTTAAAATATTTATTTTATTTAATATACATTATATAAGCATGGTTATTACATAAATATGGAAAGCTTAAGGAGAAGGAAACAATCTATAAAAGTAATTTTATTTCTATAATCAATAATCTAAAGGGAAAACAATTTCTGTTAAGACTAAAGGTCCAGGAAGCAGATGTGGCTCAACCAGTTGGGCTCCTATCTACCATATAGGAGGTCCAGGGTTTGATGCCTGGGGCCTCCTTGTGGGGGCAGGCTAGCCAGCATGGTGGGCTGGCTCACAGGGGTGCTGGCCCACGTGGGAATGCCACCTCGTGCAGAAGTGCCGGCCTATGTGGAGGGCTGGTACAGCAAGATGACACAACAGGAGACACAGAGGAGAGAAAATGAGAGGATGTTGCAGAACAGGGAATTGAAGTGACACAGGAGAGTAGTTGCCTCTTTCCCACTCCAGAGGGTCCCAGGATCAGTTCCTGGTGCTGTCTAATGGGAATGCAGGCAAACGCAGAGGAATGTGCAGCGGGTGAACACGGAGAGCAGACAGCAGTGGGAACGGGGGGAGAGGAGAAATAAATAAATCTTAAAAAAAAAAAAAGACTAGTGATCCTGTTATGGTAGTATCTGAGAGCTGTAGCTGGTGTGTCTTCCTTATCATTTGAGTGTATCTGTTGAATAACTGTTTGTGTTAGGTTTCAGCAGAAGGTAGAATTAATAATGCCAAAAGAGGATGTAAAATATTAAATAATTGAACCTAGTGAATTTAATTCAGTAGAAACAAATCCTGAAATTGTTTTCTAAATTATGAGTCAAGAAAATTGATCTGCTTAATTTACTAATAATGGTCGAAAGAGTAGAGTCAGGAAAATTTCTACATAAATATCTGTAAAATTCAGTTAATAACCATGTCTTCAAAGAATATCATTTAAAAAATATTGTTTGGTAGACAAATTTAATCAGCAAATGGTTATTTAATACTTAGCATGTGAAAGTCATCGTCTGGTATATGCCAGGTTGTTATGCTTTTTTGCCAGGTTTTGGCAGAACAAAGATGAATAAAACATGGACCTTGCTTTTGGGGAATCAAATACCTAAGTAGTTAGTAGTCATTAACATTACCTCTAGTTAGAATCTCTTTTAAAAACAGATTCATATTATTTCTTAAAATTTTATAATATTAATTTTGTGTACTATATACTGTTTTATAAAACTATCAAATATTGTATAATATCTTGTTCACTGTTACTGTAGTGATGCCTTTCTCTTCGAAATTAGGACCAGAAAAAAATGGCCGTTCTTTATTAAATTATATTTTTAGGTTTCTCACACATTGAGTAGTAGATGGAGACCTTTTCCTTAACTACTAGGAAGTTTAGAGCTTAATTATACTGTTACTTTCATTTTCTTTAGACAGTTTTTTTTGGGGGGGAGGGGAAGGTTGGGTAATTGTAGAGTGGAGGAGGTAGAGTTGTTAATATAAATTTTTTCTTTTTCCATCTCCTATTGACTTAAGGAACTTTGTCTTATGAGGATTAATAGTTGGTGGTTTTCATTACATCTGTGTTTTTATTTTAAGCTGTTTTTATTATAAGAGTATGTATTTGTGTATCTATTTAGTTACTGGTTATTATTAGAATAGAAAAGGAGGGGAAGAAAATATTAATGTTTATATGATCTAGAATGTTAGATGGTTCCCCTGAAAATAGGTGATCAGAAACCTACCTGATCTCTTTTCAAATTTTTAAATTTTTAGCACAGTTTTCAGGTTAAAAGATCTTTTAACATCAATTTTCTCTACAGATGCTCAAATTAAATATATTAAAGGCAAGTATTTGTCTTTGATCTCTATTAATGTTTTTATATCTTATTCATCGTAGTGCCCATCACATCCCTGACTTCCAAAGAATAAACTCAGAAATAACTTCTGATACATCACTTTCTTAAGATATAAATGTTTAGTTCTGTATGTCTAAGGAGAAGGAACTAAATCATTTAGGATCACTTTCAGCTATATATAACAGAGAAGAAATCCAAAATAACACAGTAGCTTAAGTAAGATAATTTATTTTTCTTTCATGTGAAAGTATACATACCAGGTCCTTCTATTTTAAGGTGTGGTTCTCATCTTCATGCTCCAAGGTGATTGCTAAAGTTCCAGCCATCACAAACTTGTTTAAGGCAGCAGGACGGAGAGTTGGATGAGGAAGTTCATCCTCTCTTTTAAGAAGCCCTCTTGGAGATGCCCACAAAACTTACACTTATATTTTTTTTGACCACGATTCTTCCTTCCTTTGAATTCACAGTGTTTAAAGCCTAAAATCATCTTTTTAATGTAGGTCACTTACTCAGGGTTGTATCATGTTTGCTGTTTTTCTCAACTCCTCCGTCATTGAGGAGCTCCACGATTCTGTTTTTGACCATACTGTATAGGATACAGATTCTTTAGGATTCTCCAGAGCATCTGGTATTAGTGATTATAGGTTTTCCTGTGCTTCCAGGATCCCATAGGCAGAGTCTGTAAAAGAAATAGAAAGGTACTTATTATTTCTTACTCACTTTAAGAAAGATAGTACCTCAATTTTACTTTCTTACAAACCCAGGCTAAATAACTTTTTAGAATATTCCAACCATATGTAACAGTAGAGAACAGAGTTTAATGAGTCCTCATGTACCATATGCCCACCAGTTATCAATTCATGGCCAATCTTATTTTTATTTATGCCCTAACCTATTCCCTTCCCCCTCCTGCCCTGAGTTATTTTGAGGTAAATTGCAGGCATCATTTAATTTTATCCATATAGTCATTATGTATCTTTAAAAGATAAGGATTCTTTCAGTAAACATAACCACAATATTTTAAAAATTGACAATTATGCCTTGATATCATTAAATATCCAGTGTCCAGATTTTCCTAGTTGATTGTTATAAATTATTTCTTACAGTTAGTTTGTTTGAGCTAGCATCCAAACATGGCATTTGGTTGTTTATGTCTCTTCAGTTTCTTTAACCTCTGTATTTCCCGTCCCTCATTTCTTTTTCCCTGTATATATATATTTTTTAAGATTTATTTATTTATTTAATTCCCTCCCCTCCCCCGGTTGTCTGTTCTCTGTCTATTTGCTGCATCTTCTTGTTTCTTTGTCCGCTTCTGTTGTCGTCAGCGGCACGGGAAATGTGGGCGGCGCCATTCCTGGGCAGGCTGCACTTTCTTTTGCGCTTGGCGGCTCCCCTTACGGGCGCACTCCTTGCGTGTGGGGCTCCCCTACGCAGGGGACACCCCTGCGTGGCAGGGCACTCCTTGCGCGCATCAGCACTGCTCATGGGCCAGCTCCACACGGGTCAAGGAGGCCTGGGGTTTGAACTGCGGACCTCCCATGTGGTAGACGGACGCCCTAACCACTGGGCCAAGTCCGTTTCCCTGTATATTTTATTTGTTGAAAAATATGAATTGTCTTTTAGAACTTCCCATAGTCTTTATTTTGCTGATTGCAATCCTTTATCTCATTTAATAACATGTTCTTCTATCCCTGTGTGTTTCATATAAACTGTCAGATCTAGACACATGGATTTAGTTTATTACTTTTTCTTTTTGCAAAAAATATTTTATGGATGGTGTTTCATTCTTTCATCAGGAGACATATAATTTTCCTTTTCAACTCTTTGTTTATCCAGTGTAGAACTGGTACAGAAAGGGCAGATTGAATGCTTGATTTCTTAATTTTTCAGAAAAAAAATTAGTGGTTTTATATTTTAGCATTCTCCAAAGGTGATTGAATATTTTGGTTTTTAACATTTTCATGAATTAGTGGATTTTAAAATATTCAATGTCTTTCAGTCCCACTGTATAATAATAACTACTCAAACTCTTCAGTTAAGCTTGCATCCTGTTGATATGACATGACCATGGTGAGTCTTGATAGCTTCGTCTGACCAAGGCTTTTGACTTCATTAGTGAGCTTCATGGAATCCATGAATTTCCTATAGTAGTATAGAAAAATTTTGTATGTGTATGTACTTGTGCATTTTTTTCCTGAGAAGTTTCTTACCTCTCACCAGATTTTCAATATGATCTTGACTCATAAAAAGTTAACTATACACAAAATCCCCTAGCCACAGACAAATAAAAGAAGTAGCTCCAGAATTAGAAATAGCAGTAAGGAAGTTGCTATTGGAGATTTAGAATCAGATGCAGATCGCAGTGGGATGTGAAATGAGAGGGAGTTGAGGAATCAGAGATGGTGACCAGAGAGGGCTGTGAGGGGTGGTGATGGAGGAGGGAATTGACTGCAGAAGGGGCACAAGGTAACTTTCTGGGGTAATGAAAATATTTGATTGTGGTACTGGTAACATTGCCTTTGTCAAAACTCATCAAATTGTACAGTTAAAAATAGGTACATTTTGTTGTATATAGATTATATATCAATAAAGTTCATTAAAATAAAAATAAGAGTCAAGGGGGGAGTGGAAGTTATAAGTGGATCCCCTTCAGAGGGAGTATCTTTTTGTTTTTAAGATGGGAGATTTCTGAGCATGTGTAAATGTTTGCCATACCCCCATTCTTCACTTAATAACTTGTGGCTGTCCTTTAGCTAAGTGTTGTTGTTTCCTGGAAGACTTTTTCTTTGATGTCCCTTCTTCCCTTTCCCATAACAATTTGTTCATTGTGCTGTTTTCACATTTGGTCATAATAGCAGGTACTTGAATATCTTCCTCTCTAGATTACCAGTTTCTCCAGGACTTAGCACCATCTTACGTGTATTGCTAGGTCCAATGTGGTATATAACTTTGGAATGAATGTGATAAAAATTCAGTGGTATTTTCTGGTCAGTTCTTATTTTCTATTTTGAAATTCAAGAAGGCTGTTACTTTTCTTTGAATCTTTATGCCTTATATTTTGATTACTTCTATATAATGTTCTTTGAAAATGTTGGCAGTATATTAACAACCAAACTTTGATTGCCTGAAGTTTACCGAAGAGAATAGTATTAAGTACCTTATTAGTTGTTACATGGACTTCGGATCTTTTTTCAGTTTCTATGCTGAGGCAAAGAAATTCCTATTAAACCGGGTTTTTCACTCATCAAAAATAAAATAGACTTGAACTGATCACACACACACACAAAAGCATGCCACAAATTTATTTTTCTTGCAGACTAAATTTTTTTAGTCTGTAAATAACTCCAGATCATAAAAAGGAAAACTTAGAAGATTTGATGTTTACTTGCAATATGTGCAGAGTGCTTCATAGAAGCAGTGGAATAATTTATTTTTATTAAAAATTTTGTGGTAATTTTTGGAAAAGAATAATATCTGATACCATTTTCAGATTATATCCTATTTACTGATATGATTTTTTTCCCTTAGAGAAACTTGAAGCAGTTTGTATTATTTTAAACTAAAACTGCTTATGGGAAAGGGACTTATGCAAGCTTATGAATCTTGTTTATCTTCTTGTTTATCATGCACTAAGCACAATACTTGAAGGCAAGCCAGCAAATAAATGAATGTTTGTTTAATGACTACATCTCTCCACGACATCATAAATTATTTGGATAAACCTTGCAAAACCTATCACAAATGCCCTTTCATAGTGTGAGTAATCCCTAAGTATACAGTTGTCTCAATTTTGGAAAATTCTCACCATGTTTTATGCCTTCCTCACTGAATAAAGTATGGTTTACTAAGATTTTGTTGATATCATTTCCATAGTCAAACATACCCTAATTAATGTCAATGCCCTTTGAACTATTTATTCTTTTTCTAGGAATTTGTCTTAGGGGAAAAAAACATCAGAAATATGGGCAAAGATTTATATGTGATATTCTTTTAAAATGTTTTAATTTCATGAGTTATATTAAAAAATTTTAAATGACAAAGTACATCTAAGTAACAGTATAAACACTTCATCTTCTGAAATATGTTTGATGAAGTAGATAGAAGCATCTATTTAATAGTTCAGTCCTCATAGCAGCTGAGAATAGGAAGTAAAGAATATAACTTGCATTTATAATTGTAAGGAAAAATCTACTTTTTAAAGGGCTAACATTTCTACCTTACCAGTATCTTGAACTTTGTGTCATCAATAGAAGTAAGCTTTTAGGACGAGCAGCCTTGAAAATACCATTTTACCCTCCTTTTTCCTTTAATGCAATATCACTATGAAAATTAAAATCTATGTCATTGTTTACAGTCTGATTGCTTCTAAGGCTTTTCAAGTAAGCGTTTGTTTTCCTTCTTTCACCCTCAGATAGTAGGTTTTGGTTTTTTTTAACACATTGAATGGAAATAGATGTCTAAATCTTTTCCTTCTTTTAAAATTTTGAGAATTGTGTTAGAAGGATTTTGTTCCCTACTGCAACTTTGGAAGATAGCAACCCGTTGACCAAAAATTGTCTTAGTTTCCTAGAGCTGCTGTAGTAAGTACCACAGACTGGGTGGCTTACTTAAAACAAGGGAAATTTGTTGTCTCAGTTCTGGAGGCTAGAAGTCTGAAATCCAAGTGTCAGCAGAACCATGCTCCTCTGAAACCTGTAGGAGAGAATCCTTCTTTGTCTGTTTGTAGCTTTTGGTATTCCTTTGCATGTGGCAACATTAATTCCAATCTCTGCCTTTTTTTCACCTGCCATTTTCCCTGTGGGTCTATGATTCCTTGTTTTTTCTAAGACCTGAAGAGACTTGATTTCATTCATGGCAATCATTCAATAAATAAATATTTGTTAAATGACTAGAGTGGATGTTTGACTTTAAGCTTAAGCTGTATCTTATAAAACTTCACATTTTAATATTTTTTAAATGTTGATAAGGCAAAGAGTGACTAAAAAAATTAGTACTTTGCTACTCTGAGAAGCTAACAGCAATGTTTGCAGTAGCTGTCATTTCTTTTAATGAATTACTAATGTAAGGAAAAAAACTTATGAAGTTCACAGTAAGAAGAAACTATGTGAATGATAATTTCCAGGTAAAATAAATGACTGCCTGCTTTTAAGATCTTTTTGTTTGTGCTTACAGGCAAATTGTATAATTTGCATCATTCTATTAAAACATTTAATTAAGTGATGGCACACTCTTTTCTCTTGAATTTGATATCACCATCCTCTCTTTGTTCTCCTATTACCTCTTTTTCTACTTATTTTCAGGGACCTTTTAAAATATATTTGAATATCTCTAATAGTATATTTTTATTAGAGAAGTTGTGAACTTAAAAAACAATCATGCAAATGTGTAGAATACCCATACAACACCCCTTCACCTACACATTTCATTGTCATGGAACATTTGTAACAGATAATAATATCAGACTGTTACCACCAATTACGGTCTATAGCGTACATTAGATATATTTTTCCATGTACCCTGTTATTAACACTACTTCTTTTACATTGATACAAGAATATTACAATATTGCTATTAACTATAGACCATAGGTTACATTAATTATATTTTTTCCATGCATCTTCATAGTCTTACCACCTTGTAATAGTGATGTACATTTGCTCTAGTTCATAGAACATTCTTGTATTTGTACTGTTAACCACAATTCTCATCCACCTCTGAGTTCACTGTTATTCGGTCCCTAGACTATTCTCTAGCTTTCAGTTGATATTTACATCCCTAGACTACCCCTTCAGCCACAATCCCGTTTATAAACCAGCTTTGTTAGTTATACTAAGCATAATGTGTTACTGTCAACTCTATTTCCGCACTGTTAACAGTCAAGCTAATTAACACTTTTACATACATTAAGCATCAGTACCCCTCATCAGTACTCCTCAGCCCTCATCCTATCTCCTAGTAACCTATACTCTAGTTGTTGTTTTTTTAATGGATACTTTTTTGTTTATTTATAGATCAATTTAGTACGCTCCCTACCTGCAACTAGAATTTCATCTTGTTTCTGTGCAGAGTAGTGAAATGGTGACAAAACTAAAGAATAAGCTACTTCAAAAAGAGAACTAGGCTAACACAACTCACTTTATTTTAGCAGGCAAAATATATACACACTCTAGAAAGCCACAGTGGTTTAGTCACTAAGAAATTCAAATTGGCTTTTGAAGAATATAGGCAAATCCAGGGTACATTAAATATGAGGTGCTGTACAGCTATTTAAGGGTTCCTGGCACTGCATTTCTTGGCCACTAGCTGAATCATGTGGAGGGAGATATAAGTTAATGCCAAGAGGCAAGGCAGAAAGCCCTAAGTTGTCTTAGGGGCTATGCACAGGAACCAAAAGGCAGGAAACACTGAACATTACTGACAAGTCCTACCCCAGGAAGGACTTTCCCTTCTAGGAGCTCTAGACTGACACCACCCCCAGTGCTGACATGGCTGACTTTATGCTCCGTGTTCCATTTGGCACAGCAAGTGTCAGTATTTCCACCACCTGTGATGGTTATGCAGCCCGTGGAAATGACTTTCACCACCTCATCCATGAGAACTTTGGTTCCTCGGGCAAAAGCTTCCCATTCATATATCCCACAGGACCATTCCACACAATCTGCTTAACCTTTATAACAGCCTCAGCATACACTTCTTGCTACTTTCAGGTCACAGTCCAAGCACAGCCAGCCAGCAGCTATGCCAGAGGCCATAGTTGGCTGGCCAGTCTTGGCATTCTCATTAAACTTGTCAGAAGTAACAAAGTCAACAGGCAAGGTAATCTTCATAACATTCTCCTCAACTTTGGACATTAAATCTTTGACAGTCTTGGCTCCCTCTTCATCAAACAGAGATGTGCCAATCTCCATGTTGTTGAGCACCTTGAGAAAGGTAAAAGCCATTTCACCACCAATAATCATCTCATTGACTTTGTCCAGCATATTACTGATCAGCTGATTCTTGTCTGCAACTTTAGTTCTGCCCAGGATAACCAGGAAGGGTCGCTCTGGACTCCCCAAGGCCTTAACAAAGTAATTCCGCTTCTTCATCAAGAAACCCCCAGCTTTCTGTGGCAGATTTACTCCCACCATGGAGCTGTAGGCTTGGTGAGCAGTGCCAAAAGCATTATTGACATAGACATCCCCTAGCTTGGAAGGTGAGGCCCAGAAGGCTTCTATTTGGGCTGGCTCAGCTTTAACCTTGTTGCCAGAAGCATCTTTTCCCTTCCCTTCTTCCTCCACATGAAAGTGGAGGTTCTCCAGCAGGATCACAGAACCAGCAGCTGGGTCAGCACAGGCTTTCTCCACTTCTGGGCCCACACAGTCCTTCAAGAACAGAACACCCTTGCCCAGCAGAGATCTGAGTTCTATAGCAACTGGCTCCCAGGAGCATTTGTCAGGCATGGGGACACCATCAGGCTGTCCCAAGTGGTTCATAAGAACACCTGACTTGGCTCTATTGTCCAAGCAGAATTTGATGCTTGGGACAGCAGCTTTGATTCTCTGGTTGGTTGTTATCTGGTGGTTCTTCATAGGAACATTGAAGTCCATTCTCATGATGATCTGCTTCCCCATCACATGCAGTTTGTCCAGAGTCAGCTTGTTGGAAAGAGACATCTTGATAATAAAGCAGTGGCGAGAGGCTCTGGGCTCAGACAATGACAAGGGTGGCATTGTATGCTCAGGACATGTGCAGAGTCTATACTCTAGGTTTTAACTCCATGTGTTTATTGTTCATGTATAGTTGATATTCGTGAGACCATGTGATACTTGTCTTCTTCTGTCTGGCTTATTTCACTCAACATAATGCCTTCAATGTTATCACATGTGTCCAAATTTCACTTTTTCTTACTGCAGCATAGTATTCCATTTTATGTATGTACCACATTTTGTTTATCCATTCATCAGTTGATGGGCACTTGGGTTGTTTCCATATTTTGTCAGTTGTGAATAATAATGCCACTATGAATATTGGTGTGCAAATGTCTGTTCATGTTACAGTTTTTAGTTCTTCTGGTATATTCCTAGTAGAGGGATTACCAGATCACATGGCTGTTCTATATGTAGCTTCTTGAGGAACTGCCAAACTGTCTTCCACAGAGGCTGCACCATTTTACATTTCCACCAATAGTAAAGGAGTGTTCCGATTTCTCTACATCTTCTCCAGCACTTACAGTTTTCTGTGTTTTTTGTTTGTTTTACTAATGACCTTTCTATGAGCTGTGAGATGATATCTCATTGTAGTTTTGATTTGCATTTCCCTAATAGCTAATGATATTGAACATTTTTTCATGTGCTTTTTTTCCATTTGTATTTCCTCTTTGAAGAAATGTTTTTAAGTCTTTTGCCCATTTTAAAATTGGGTTGCTTGTTCTTTTGTTGGTGAGTTGTATGGTCTATTTATATAGCATGGAATCATACCTTCATCAGATATGTGATTTCCAAATATTTTCTCCCATTGAGTGGGCTACCTTTTCACCTTCCTGACAAAGTCCTTTGAATTACAAAAGTGTTTAAATTTGAGGAGGTCCCATTTATCCTGTTTTCTTTCATTGCTTGTGCTTTTGGTGTAAGGTTAAAGAAAGAACCACCTACCACCAGATCTTGAAGATATATCCCTACATTTTCTTGAGGGGGATTTATGGTTCTAGCTTTTATATTTAGGTCTTTGATCCATTCTGAGTTAATTTTTGTATAAGGTGTGAGATAGGAATCCTCTTTCTTTCTTTTGGATATCCTGTTCTCCCAGCACCGTTTGTTGAATAGACTGTTCTGGCTCAGCTGGGTGGACTTAACAGCTTTGTCAAAAATCACTTGATCATGGATATGTGAGAGTCTGTTTCTGAACCATCTAATTTGGTTCCATTGGTCTTTGTGTCTGTCTTTATACTACCATGATATTTTACCACTGAAACTAGGTAATATGATTTAAAGTTCATAAGCGGGAGTCCTCCAACTTCTTTGTTCCTTTTTAAGATGTTTCTGGCTTTTCGGAGTCCCTCATCCTTCCAAATGAATTTGATAATTGTATTTTTTTTTTTTTAAGATTTATTTATTTATTTTTAATTCCCCCCCTCCCCTGGTTGTCTGTTCTCTGTGTCTATTTGCTGTGTCTTGTTTCTTTGTCCGTTTCTGTTGTCGTCAGCGGCACGGGAAGTGTGGGCAGCGCCATTCCTGGGCAGGCCGCACCTTCCTCCACGCTGGGTGGCTCTCCCTACGGGGCACACTCCTTGCGCGTGGGGCTCCCCCACGCAGGGGACACCCCTGCGTGGCAGGGCACTCCCTGCGCGCATCAGCATGGCCATGGGCCAGCTCCACACGGGTCAAGGAGGCCCGGGATTTGAACCACGGACCTCCCAGGTGGTAGACGGACGCCCTAACCACTGGGCCAAGTCCGCTTCCCTGATAATTGTATTTTCCATTTCTTTTAAAAAAAGGCTGCTGGAATTTTTATTGAGACTGCATTGAATCTATATACCAATTTGGGTAGGATTTACATCTTAACGATATTTAGTCTTCCAATCCATGAACATGGAATGTTCTTCCATTTATTTAGGTCTTTTGATTTATTTCAGCAATGCATTGTAGATTTCTGAATACAAACGCTTTACGTCTTTGCTTAAGTTTATTCTTAAATGTTTGATTCTGGGCGGCGGACTTGGCCCAGTGGTTAGGGTGTCCGTCTACCACATGGGAGGTCCGCGGTTCAAATCCCGGGCCTCCTTGGCCCTTGTGGAGCTGGCCCATGTGCAATGCTGATGCACGCAAGGAGTGCCATGCCACACAGGGGTGTCCCCCACTTAGGGGAGCCCCACATACAAGGAATGCGCCCCGTAAGGAGAGCCGCCCAGCGTGAAAGAAAGTGCAGCCTGCCCAGGAATGGTGCCGTACACCTGGAGAGCTGACACAACAAGATGACGCAACAAAAGAAGAAACACAGATTCCCGTGCTGCTGACAACAACAGAAGTAGACAAAGAAGAAGATGCAGCAAACAGAGACAGAGAACAGATAACCAGGGTGGGAGGGGAAGGGGAGAGAAATAAATAAATAAATAAATCTTTAAAAAAAAAATAAATGTTTGATTCTTTTAGTTTGATTTTTTTTTCCGACTTTTTCCTCAGATTTCTTATTACTAGTGTACAATAACACTATGGATTCTTGCTTATTAATCTTGTACCCTGCCATTCGGCTGAACATGTTTATTAGCTCTAGTAGTTTTATTGTAGATTTTTCAGGACTTTCTAGTTATAGGATCATATCATCTGTGAATAGCAAAAGTTTTACTTCTTCCTTTCTGATTTGGGTGCCTTTTATTGATTTTTCTTACCTGTTTGCTCTAGCTAGAACTTCTAACACTATATCGAACAACAGTGGTGACAGTGGGCATCCTTGTCTTGTTCCTGATCTCATTGCAAAATCTTTTAGTCTTTCACTATTGAGTATAATGTTAGTTTTTCATATATGACCTTTATCATATTGTGGAATTTTCCTCCAATTCCTTTCTCTTAAGTATTTTTATCAAGAAAGGATGCTATATTTTGTCAAATGTCTTTTCTGTGACAATTGAAATGATCATGTGGTTTTCTTCTTTGATTTATTAATATTATGTATTATGCTGATTGATTTACTTGTGTTGAACCAGCTTGCATGCCTGGTATAAAACCCACTTGACCATGATGAAAAATTCTTTTAATGTGTGGTTGGTTTCGATTAGTGAGTATTTTGTTGAGGATTTTTTTGCATCCATATTCATTAGGGAAATGGGCCTATAATTTTCTTTTTTTGTAATATTTTTATCTGACTTTTTTTATTAGTGTAATATTGGCTTCATAGAATGAGTTTGGTAGTGTTCCTTCTTTTCATTTGTCTTGAGATATTTCATGATTTCTCTCACAATTTCTTTTTTGACCCACTGATTGTTTAAATGTGTTGTTTAATCTCCATCTATTTGTGAATTTTCCCTTTTTCTGCCTGTTGTTGATTTCTAACTGTATTCCATTATTTTCAGAGAAAGTGCTTTGTGTAATTTAAATCATGTCAAATTTATTGAGCTCTGCTTTGTGACCCAACATATTTTCTATCCTGGAGAAGGACCCGTGAGCATTTCAGAAGAATGTATATCCTGCTGTTTTGGGGTGTAGTGTTCTCATGTGTCTATTAGGTTTAGTTCATTTATCATATTATTCAAGCTGTCTGTTTCTTTAATGATCTTCTGCTCACATATTCTGTCCAAAGATGAGAGTGGTATATTGAAGTCTGCAATTATTATTATAGAGGGGGTGTGAGATAAGTCTCTTGTAGGTAGCATATAGATGGCTCATATTTTCTTATCCGTTCCACCAGACTGTGTCTTTTTATTGGAGATTAATCCATTCACATTCAATGTTATTACTGTAAAGGCAGTTCTTACTTTACCCATTTTGAACTTTGGGTTTTATCTGTTGTATCTTATTTTTATCACTCATTTTACACTTTTAGTTCCATTTACTGATGTAATCTTCATTTCTAGTCTCTCTTCCAAGCCTCTCTCTCCTGTCTTTTCTTTTCAGACTGTGACACTCCCTTTAGTATTTCCTACAAAACCAGTCTCTTTGTTACAAACTCTCTCAGTTTGTGTTTATCTGTGAATATTCTAAACCCACCCTTATTTCTGAAAGACGGTCTTGTCAGATATAAGATTCTTGGCTGGAAGTTTTTCTCTTGCTATATTTAAAATATATCATATCACTGCCTTCTTGCCTCCATTGTTTCTGATGAGAAATCTGCACCTAATCTAATTGGCATCCCTTGTATGTGATGCATCACTTCTCTCTTGCTGCTCTCAGGATTGTCTTTTTGTCTTTGGCATTTGACATTCTGAATGGTATGTGTCTCAGAGTAGGTCTTTTTGGATTTATTCAGATAAGAGTATGTTGTGCTTCTTGGACACACACATCTATAGTGTTAGGAAATTTTTTGCCATTATTTCTTCAAATATTCCTTCTGCCCATTTTCCCTTCTTTTTTTCCATCTCGGACACCCATAACACATGTTTGCACATCTCTTGCTATCATTTACTTAACTGAGAACCTGTTCAATTTTTTCCATTCTTTATCTCTTCTTTTGTAGTGTTCACTTTCAGAGGCTGTGTCTTCAAGCTCACTGATCCTTTCTTCTGCCTCCTCAAATATGCTGTTATATGCCTCCAGAATATTTTTTTTTATTTTAAAGGAGGTACCCAAGATTGAACCTGGGACCTCATACATGGGAAGTAGGCACTCAAATCACTGAGCTATATCTGCTCCCTCTCCAGTGTATTTTTTATTTCATTTGAGCCTTCCATTCCCGTAAGATCTGCTATTTTTCTGTGTGTGCTTTCATAGTCTTCTTTGTGCTCACCCAGTGTCGTCTTAATATCCTTAATCTCTTTAGCCATCTCATTAAATTTACGAAGGAGCTTTGTTTGAACATCTGTGATTGGTTGTCTCTATTCCTTAATGTCATCTGGATGTTAAGTTTGTTCCTATGACTGGGTCATATCTTCCTGTTTTTTGGTATTGATAGTAAATTTTTGTTGGTGTCTTGGCATCTGATTTTCTTGATGTATTTATTCTGGGCTTTGTTCCTTTCTTTAGTCTAGAGTTTTCTATTTGATTGGCTTTGTGCTACAGCCCCTCTTTGATATTTGGCTCAACTTATTTTTGAATTTTATAGTGGCTCATTTTAGCCAATCTGAATTTTTGCAGCTCTTTTTCGTCTGTTTCTTGACCTTTCTCCCTTGTTGGTTGCATAGCTGGAACTGAGGATCCAATTGGTATTGTAAGCTGTAGAGGCTGAAGCTGCCCTTGTTGCCCTAGGAACCAGTGAAGCTTCTCCCACCTTTCTCCTCTGCCAGAAATGGGGATGTACTGCACGATGGGACTAACTGACTTGGGGATATGTTGCTGCTCTCTTTCACAGATTGTTTTATTAACCTTTTATTCTTACTCTTAATTGCTCCTCTTTCTTCTCAATTTTATCTCTTTCCTTTCCCATACCTTTTATTCTTATTCTTAATTGCTCCTTAGTTCCTGGTTTCTTTCTTCTCAATTTTATCTCTTTCCTTTCCCATACCTTCAACTGTACTTATTCTCTGGTGATTACAAAATCTCTAGCTCTAGGCTACCAGTCACTGATGAGTGACTCTTGAGTTCTCCTAGGGAGTCATCAAACCTGGGATTGGTCTTGAGGAACCCACTTATACTGGAATTAATAGGACTAAGCAAGAAATGGTGGTAACCCAGTCCAGAGTGGCAGAATTAACTTGAGAAATACTGACGAAGTAAAATTGGCAGGCCTTGGTGATTGTTTGAATGTAGGGCAAAAGAGACAGGAAAGTATCAAGGATGCCTCCAAGTTTCTGACTTCAGCAAGCAGTAACCATTTACTGGAGGAGCAGTATAAAATAATAAAAGTGATACTGGATCTGAAGTAAAATGATCTATATGGATTCAAGTTCAGACCTGGATGAATTTTAGCTTTGCTGTATCAAGCACATCCTTACAAGGCTCATTTGCCCATTTGAGCCTGTTTACAAGGATTGAATGAGACATTTGAGGAAATTCCCAAGTTTTCTGGCATATAATTTTATAATTTCAGATCTGTTGGGTGACAAATAGTGTTGAGAAAAACAATTATATGTTCTAGAAAAGGCATATCTTAATAAAATTATCTCAAGTATAAAATTCTGGATTCCAAACAAATAATAATGTTTTCTTTCTCTTTCAGATCACTTCACCTGCATTGTGAAGGTACTTTTTACTCTACTATATATACAGGGTCTTGTAGCACTTTCAGTTAAATGCAGTGAGGAAGACAGGTCAACATGGAAACACGTGGGAGCTCTCAGAAAGGTTAGTCTCTCTTGCCTGAATTTGTCATTTAGTAGTTTGGTGAACTCCTTTAAGTTGGGATATGAATGAATGAGATTAAGTGCTTGAAAGACAAATGAGTTATTAATGGTATTTTAATTAGAAATAGAGTGCTTTCAGGCTAAAAAAGTTACAAATGTTTTCCTTGTCCAGTGAGGCCTTCAGCATCTATCTCTAAACCTTGGCCTTTATCTCTTCATATTTGTACGGTTCTGTTTTTCTTTCCCTGCAAGCCTTAAAGTTAGAGGAGTTATAAAAAGTGTGCTGATACAGCAAGCAGGTGATAAAATATCTGCAGACTTACCTATTTTATTTACTTGTCATCTTTTTTCCTTGTCCCTATCCCCAATCATAATCCAAAGGTGACTTTTTACTCACCACTTTCTTTTTTCATTTTAAAAAATGGCCCACCACTTCTAAATTTTAAAATCCTAATCTTTTCTTAATTACTCTTCTTTAAATGCTACTTTCCCCCATATTAGAATATTTAACTTCTTAACAAATTCACAGGAGTTTTTTAAAATTAAAGTTATGTAAATAATTTAGAAAAATTGTTAATTTTACAAAAGATTAGTTAAATGTAAGTCTTTTCAATTGCATGAGAACAAATGAGAAACTGTGGAACTAAAGAATTAGTGAGTGGTACTTTAATTCATGACAAAGCATTCTTTCCAATACATACTCTCTTGCATTTCTCAACCTTTGATTCTTTTTTTATTTAACCTGCATATCTTTGCCACTTCTCCCATAGGGTTCTTCTGGTCTTGTTCTAAGTCTCTCAGGCATGTTCCCAGGAAGCCTTTCCCTTAAGTTTCACAGGACTATGTTTTCATTTATTCAGAGATTGCCTGTCTATTATATGTTTTCTTAAGACTTCCATATATGTGAAATTAAGATATTTTCTTTCCTCATCTAATTATCTCCTGGTTCATTTTCATTACAAAGACATGAACATTACATTAAGTGTTACTTTCTGATCTGCAATAGTAATTGCCATGTGTAAAAAATGTGCTTAAAATGCATTTGATAATGATGATTTAAAAGCTGTTATCACTCAGTAATGTACTTGGGTGATCTGAACATTATAAAGTATCATTCCTTGAAATACTTTTCTGTTGTTTTACTCTGTACATTTTTTATTCAAAAGAGTATTCTGGATTTAGGACAATTTTAGGTGGGATTGTATATTTTCAAAACCTTAAATTGGTCTCATTGTTTAATAAGCAGTAAGTCCATGGTAATATTTGCTTTGAGTTTTCTACATTTTAAGCTTAGGTAAACTCTGCCTATTTAAGAATTATTTTGATTAAACCATTAAAAATATATAGCATGTTGCTGTTTTGATACTCAAACATTGATTCTTGCTAATTATTTAACCTATGGGTCATCATATTTGACAAGTGATCATCAGGTTGATTAATTGGGCCAACAGTGGGAGTGAGGCACAAGATGTAAGGAGAGAAGTTACAGAGTTAGGATGTTTTTATAATTTAGAATTAGGAAATGATAACACTACGTAGCTGAGTGGAATTGGCAGAAAACAGATATGTAATGTAAAGATAATGCAAAGAATTTATTTTTAAAAGAGATACATCCAAGCATAAATGCCAATATTACAGAAATTAATTTATTAACTACAGCAGGTATTTACTGCTCAGATTTTTATTAAGCAAAGGGATATGTGGGAAATACAGAGCATAGTGCCTGATATTTTGGAGTTTACAGTCTGCTTGAAGAAAGTACAGTTACATGTGAAACAATGAGAAACTATAGACTGAGTGTCATTATATAGCAAACTCTGTGGACCAGATTATAAATGCCTTAAAAGTTTAGGATAAAGTTATATTCCGTGATGTTTACTTTACTCAAATTCGTATATTTTATTATTTTAAAAGTATAGTTAATAATTAGAATGAACATCATAGAAAAATTACTACTTTATCTACTTCATGTTCTACTGTAATTTGCAACAGCCTCTCATATCTCAGAGAATATAAAAAGAGGTATATTCGTTATATATAAAGATTTTCTTAAATCTGAATTTTTAAATATCCATTATTTTTCCTTTCTTATGAAAATTGGTGTAGTATATAGTCATTAAGCTTAATTAAGTTCTAGGCTGTTATTTAATGTAATTTTTCTGTTTATTTTTACATTAAATTCTTTAATAAATTCTATTAAAGAAATTTGAGGAAATTGAAAAAAGTTGTGGTCTGTATTTTCTGTTTGGTGCATATATAATTTTTAATACTATAACCATATATATACTTCTGTTGACTCTTGCATTCTCTTATAAGCATTTTTCATGTATCTCAAATTTCATAATTGCTGACAGTAAAAATATTCTGTTGAGTTGATATTCCATAATTTAGATAACTGCCTTTTTGTTGACCATTTTTTAATTTTTTCACTGTTATAAGGCTATAACAAATGTCTTGTGCATATAGCTATTTTTTCTTTTGGATTATTTCTTTAGGAAGAATTCCCAGGAGTGGGAATTACTGGGTCAAAAGGTATGATTTAAATATGTTTATTTACATATGCATTATGTAATTTATATGCTGTTTTTAAAAGAAGTTTTGAAATAGCTTTGACCACTTACCCAATTTCATTGTGCATCTAAAAGTGTATTGTTTTATGCAGATTTTGAAGAATGCTTGAAAAATAATGTAATCACACTTATACTCCATTCTTTATAAAATTATACTCCACTCTTTAAAAGTGTTTATTAAAAAAAAAACTTGATTTTTTTTTTTTCCAGAATACATGTGAGGCTGAAAAGTCTTATGAAGTGTTATTGAGCTTTGTGATAAGTGAACTATCTAAAGGAAAGTTATATCATGAAGAAGGAACTCAGGAGGGTGCAATGGTATGTTCTCTCAAGATTGGATGTAGTGGTTATTTAGTAAAAGATTTAGATTTAGTTGTTATTATGAATAAAAAAATTTAAGCTACATTTATTGTAGAATATGAATTATTCAAAAAAAATTTTTTTAACTTTAGGTTAGCCCTATTGCTTGGTCTCCTGAATCCATGGAAAAATACTTACAAGACTTCTGCTTACCTTTCCTGAGAATCACCAGCCTTCTTCAGCACCACCTTTTTGGGGAAGATTTGCCTGCTTGCCAGGTATAATTTGGGGTAGACAGTAGGGTGCCTTGTTTTTACTGTAAGCTAATTTTAAAAAAATATACTGATATGTAGTATAATACCTATGTCTGTAGTAAGATAGAACTGTCAAGAAAGTATGTTAGTCTGCCTCAAAGAAATAAATATTTAGAGTATTTTCTACTGTTGTTTGTGCTTATTAGCATCTCCCATTTTTATGATAATTTTACTAATATTGGATATTTGGATAGTTTTGGATTAGTGAAATATATGTCCAGTACTTGAGCAGATCATAGTATTCAGTCTCTTCTCTTGTAAATCATCATCTGCTTTTAATATCCTTTTTAAAGTTATGTTGTTCAGAAAGTTGCTTGTTTGAAGATATGATGGCATTTATATAATTTTATAACAGCATAATGTTCAATTTGTAACCAACTATATTAAAACTTGGACGAATGAATTACTACTGGTTTAATCTATTTCATAAATCTGTAGGTCAGTGTGAATAGGCAAGAAAGTGATGGTAGGAAACAAATAGGGAAATAAACCAAATTGTACCTATAGGATGATCACCCAACATTATCTGCCATTTGTTTTCCAGAAATTTGATGCGGGAATCAAAATACGTATCATATTTGTGGTCTTTGAAACCTTAAGTATATATTTAAAGGCCGTAAGCTATGGTTCTTGGTATTCTTGTCACCTTATGGTTTATTTTGTCATTTGTTTTTATTGGAGGATATTTTTCTCCCATAAGTTGGAAAATATACCTGGAAACAGAAGCTCATGAACTGGGCATTGAAGATTGGTCTGGGTTTTGGGTTATAGTGATGCCAGTAATTGAGTATCAGGTGTATGCTTGGACCAAGGAAGAAATGCCTCAAATCGGATACATGAAAAGGAACTGTGTGACATAGTGTCAGAAAGATAGATGTAGGTGAAGTTGTAGTGAACCTTGAATTTCTTGTGAGGGAATTTGGACTGTTGAAAAATGTTAGACAAAATTGTGACATGATTCAAATTTTATTTCAGGAAAAACAAACCAAAAGACCCTACCTCATTCTAGTATATGACAGATTGTGATGTGAGGGAAATGGAGAAACTGGAGAGAGAAAGACCTGTTGGGGAAGGACATATTGGAAATTATATTGTATTTGTGTGTGTATATATAAGATAACTCTGGTATGATGCATAAAAAGTTAATGGCCAGTGCTTTGCCATGGTAGTAGAGAGTAGTCTATCTAATGGGAACAAGGATGAGAGAAAGACCTGTTTTTCCTGTTATATCTTTTTATACTTTCTGTGTTTTAAACAGTATAAATCTTTTAGTGCAACAAATAAGTTTATGGAAAAGAAAAATGTATTTTTATATGTAATATATTCACATTTTTCAAAATTCAAAAAGTACAAAAATGTACTCTGTGAAAAAAATCTCCTTTCCCTTTCCCTAGCAGTCCGTTTGCTGTTCATTTCCTCTTGTATTATTCCAGAGGCATTTTGTGTGTGTTGAAACAAATAAATTTATAGGAGGGTATAAATTTATTTTCTTTTAGCCCCCCCCCCCTTTTACACATTATTCTCTAGCTTGCATTTTTTTCACCTAAAGTTTATCTTGGAGATAATGTCATATTCAATACATGAAGACCTTCCTATTCTGTTTATAAGCTCAGAGTATTTCATTTTCTGTTGTACACGTGTAGCAGTTTGATATTATTTATGAATTCAAAAAAGGGATTTAGATTATGTTTGTAACTGGTCTGTTCCTCTGGGTATGAGACCCTTTGATTGGTTTAAATGCAGAGTTTTAAAGTTTACTTAACTAAATGTGTTCAGGGCCTTTGATTCAGCCATGTCAGTAGGACATGTCTCAAGGTTGAGTCCCTGCCCCTTGGGCTATATAAATGGGCACTCAGTCAAAAAGGCGCATAGAAGACACAGAAGAAGATATGCAGAAGAGGAGAGAACTTGGTCATTTTGGTCTGCCATGTGACATAAAGAAGGCTCAAATGGCTAAAGCCCTGGGAAGAGAGATGAGCCCCCCCAGGAGTAGAGACAAACCCTATCCCAACCTGCAAGTGAGTTTGGAAGAAGCTGGGCCCATGGAACCTTAAGAGGAAGAAGGAAGGAGAGACCAGTCAAACATTGCCCGCCATCTTGTTTCAACATGTGGCAACTGATTTTGGGTGAGAAATCAACCTTGAGTTGGACGCTTTAGGGCCTTGTAAGTGTAAATTTTTACCCCAAATAAATGCCCTTTATAAAAACCAACAGATTTCTGGTACTTTGCATTAGCACCTCTTTAGCTGACCAATACAACAAGGATATATTTATTCAGTCCCCTGTTAATAAACGTTTGGGCTAGTAAGATGAATTTTTCCTACCATAAGTGAAGGTGAACATTTTCCATATTTAGGAGCCATTTGTGTTTTTTTTATTGTGACCCACTTGTTACATAACACTTCTTTTAAAAGTAATTAGAAAATAATTAGGAAAAGTATTATTTTCTGATCTTAAAAAACTTAGTATCTCATGAGTTTTCCTTTGTTTAGAAGTCACCCTCCTTTATTTTGTCCAAGTCAAATGATAGGAAATAATGGGAAACTTTTCTTTCATTTTTGTTTTCATACTTTTTT
The DNA here is from genome assembly GCF_030445035.2 of Dasypus novemcinctus. Classification (NCBI taxonomy): domain Eukaryota; kingdom Metazoa; phylum Chordata; class Mammalia; order Cingulata; family Dasypodidae; genus Dasypus; species Dasypus novemcinctus. Next base: position 78,271,889 of record NC_080679.1, on the reverse strand, counting down.
TCTTTTATTTTAGTGACTCACATTTGGACACAAAATCTGCTTCATAGAAAAGGCCAAGTAACCCTGAAGTGTCTTATAAATTCCAGGGGGAATATTGTTGCTCTTTTTCTGCCATCAGTAGTTCCCTTCTTTCAAAGTTATTTTTGTGCTTTATATTTGAAAATAAATGCTCTCTCTCAATAAAGCAGGAAGATATAACAATAGTAAATATATATATGCATGTCTTAGTTTGCCAAAGCTACCAATGCAAAGTATTAATACCAGAAATGGGCTGGCTTTTTTAATGGAAATTTTGTTTGAGGTAAAAGCTTACAGTTCTCAGTCCGTGAAATGTCAAATCAAGGCAGCAGACAAAGATTATTTCTCACCCAGGTCAGATGCTGGTGATCCTGGGGTGGCAATGCAACTAATCTCTGCCAAGTTCCCTGCCTTTCCCTCAAGGCTCACCGTCTCCAGGAGCTCAGGTGTGGGTGATCAGGCATAAGAAATAAAAGCATAGAAAAAAAGAGATGAAAAAATCTATATTCACAAATACCATGATCCTACATGTAAAAAATCCTAATGAATCTGCCAAAAAAAAACCCAAAACTATTAGAGCTAATAAACAAGTTTATCAACTTTGCACAATACAAGATAAATGTACCAAAAAAATTAGTTGTATTTCTATACACTGCAAAATGAGTGATGTGAAATATGAAATTAAGAAAATAATTCCACTTACAATTGTTAAGATAGTAATGAGTCCCAAAGTGATCTACGTATTTAGTGTAATCCCTATCAAAATCCTTGTTCCTTTTTAGCGGAACTTGACAAACTGATCTTAAAATTAATAAGGAAATGCAAGGGACCCAGAATAGCCAAAACAATCTTGAAAAAGGACAAAATTGGAGGTCTCACACTTCTTTTCACAATTTACTACAAAGTGTCACACCATATATAAAAATTAACTCAAGGGAGCAGATGTAACTCAAGTAGTTGAGCGCCTGCTTCCCGTGTATAAAGTCATGGGTTTAAACCCTGCTACCTCCTAAAAATAAACAAGCAAAACAAAACAAAGGAAAAACCCAACTCTAATTGGAGAGCGGATGTAGCTCAGTGGTTGAGTGCCTGCTTCCCAGGTACGAGGTCCTGGTTTCAATCCCTGGTACCTCATAAAAAAAATTAATTCAAAATGGATCAAAGCCGTAAAAGGAAATGTTAAAACTATAAAACTCTTCTTTAACAGGTTTAAGTCTTCATGATCTGAATTAGGCAGTATTTTTTCTTAGATATGACACCAAAAGCACCAGCAACAACAACAAAATAGGTATAATGGACTTCATCAAAATTTAAAAAGCTTCACCCTTCAAGAGACACTACCAAGAAAATGCAGAGAACCCACATTTACATCATGAATATGTAAATTAAAACCACAAAGAGATACCACATCACACCTATGAGAATGGCTATAATTAAAAAGACAAATAATAACAAGTGTTAATGAGGATGTGGTAAACCCTCCTACACTGCAGAGGGAATTTAAAATGGTGCAACCATTTTGGAAAACATTATGGCAGTTTCTCAAAAAGTTAAACATAAAGTTAACGTATATATATTCCTATATATATACTCGAGACATTAAGTAAAGCCACTTTTCTTTCTAGCCTCGTTTGATGTGTCTGTCTATTCTGCCACACAGAGGGAACAAACCCAGCCAGGGACTGCCCCAGTCCCCTTCACAAGCAATGGGATAAACTTATAGACTGTGTGATAATGAGGAATCCACAATTAAAAGGTCAAGAGAAATTGGTTTTGCAACTTTTTCATCCATGGCTGAGGTTGATGCAGTGAGGCTGCAAGACCTCATCCAATTGATGGGAGATTGGCTGAGCCAAAACACGCTGTCACAAGAGAGGAATCTAGAAAACCAGGGCTCATGTGACTGTGAAGAAGCCATTTGTTGGTGGAATTAAAGAAGATACTGCAGAATGGGTGGAGCACAGTGGCTGAGTGCCTCCTTCGCATGTACAAGGTACTGGGTTCCATCCCTGGTATCTCCTAAAAAAAAAATACTGAGAAAGATTACCTTAGAGATTACGTCAAGCAATATAGAAAAATTGATTCCATTGAGTTAATCACTGATAGGCAGTCTGGAAAGAAAAGAGACTTTAGCTTTGTTGCTTTTGATGACCATGATCCTGTTGATAAAATTGTATTGCAGAAATGCCATACCATCAATGATCATAGTATAGAACTAAGAAAGGGTTTATCTCAACAAGAATTGCAGGAAGTCCTAAGTTCCAGGTGTGGAAGAGGAGGCAACTTTGGTTTTGGAGATTCATGTGGTTGCTGTGGATATTTTGGACCAGGACCAGGAAGTAACTTTAGAGGAGGATCTGATGGATGTGGAAGTGGTCATGGATTTGGAGATAGCTATAATGAGTGTAGAGGAGGACCTGGAGGTGGCAATTTTGGAGGTAGCCCTGGCTATGGAAGAGGAAGAGGAAAATATGGTGATGGAGGACCTGGATATGGCAACCAAGGTGGGGGACTTCAGATGTAGTTATGACAACTCTGAAGAAGAAACTATGGAAGTGGAAATTATAATGATTTTGGAAATCATAACCAGCAGCCCTCTAACTATGGTCCATTGAAGAGTGGAAACTTTGGTAGTAGCAGGAGCAAAGAGGGACCATATTGTGGAGGAAACTATGGTCCAGGAGGCAGTGGAGGAAGTGAGGGTTATGGAAGGACGAGCAGATGTGACCATCTTCCTGTTTGCCATGGGCTTTGCTGTATAAAAAGGAGAGGATGAGAACCCAGAGGTAACAGAACAGCTTCAGGTTGTTGAAATAACAATGTTAAGGAAACTCTTATCTCAGTCATGCATAAATATGCAGTGATATGGAAGAAGACACCAGAGCACATACAGAGAGTCATTTCGTGAATGCATCAGATTATCTAATAACATTACCTTACTGTGGAGGAAGGATTGAAAAAAAAAAATGCCCTTGAGAAAGTTTATTGGCTTTTTAATTGTTGTTTCTTTCTAGTGGTCTTTGTAAGAGTATGGAAGCATTCCTTCTTTGATAATGTTAAGTTTCAGGTACCATGTGAAACATTTTTAAAGATTTTTCTCAAAGTTTTGAAAAGCTATTAGCCAGGATCATGGTATAATAAGATATAATGCTTTCCTTTAAAAGAAAATAATTTAAGTGTGTGCAGAGTTAGGTAGCTGTTGTACATTTATGATTTAAAAAATAATTCTCTAAAGGAAAAATAGATAGAAATGTGTCTGCACAAAAACTTGTATGTGAATGCTCATGATAGCTTTATTTGCTATTCATACAATGGAATATTATTCAGCCATGAAAAGAAATGAAGTACTGATAAATGAATGCTACAGCATGGATGAACCTTGAAAATATTATGCTAAGTGAAGGAACCCAGATACAAAATGATAGTTAATATGTGATTCCATTTATCTTAAATGTCCTGAACAGGCAAATCCATAGAGACAGAAAGTAGACTAGTAGTTATCAGGATCTAGGGCATTGGGAAATGAGGAGTGATTGCTAACAGGTGCAGGATTTCTTTTGGGGTAATAAAAATATTCTGGAATTAGATAGTGGTGATGGTTGCACAACTTTACAGATATATTAAAAACCACTGAATTTTTCACTTTAAAAGGGTGAATTTTACAATAGCAAATTGTATCTCAATTAAAAAAAATACATGACAGAATTCTTACAACTCAGAAGAAAACAAACAACCCAATACAAAAATGGACAAAAAATTTGAACAGACACTTTTCAAAAGAATGTACATGAATGGCCAACAAACAAAAAGATGCTTAATATCACTGTTCACTAGAGAAGTGCAAATTAAAATTAAAATGAGATACTCTCCTGGTTTATCTTTTGTGGACCTCAGAAAATTAAGCTCTTAAGCTAACCCATATCTATGCCTGTAAATGCAGTGTAGATGGAGGCTTTTGATTAGATTCAGTTAAGGGACTTTGAGTAGACCACTTGATTAGATCGCTTTAGGGCCTTTGACGAGTATGTCAGTGAGACATGACCCAGGTTAGGTCTCCACCCTTTTGCTGGGGTCTTATGTAAACTGAGAACTAGAAGCAGAAACACAGAGAAAGAGAGCTGCCATTTTGACTATGCCATGTGAAAGAGAGGACTTTAGAAACAGCAGAGATCAGCTGCCTTCTTGCCTTATCATGTGGTAGGACTCTACAGTCTGCCAGCAGACAACCATTGGTGAGAAAACATCTCTGATGGTGTCTTTTTTTTTATTTAAAGATTTATTTTTATTTATTTATTTCTCTCCCCTTCCCCTACCCCCACCCCGGTTGTCTGTTCTCTGTGTCTATTTGCTGCGTCTTCTTTGTCCGCTTCTGTTGTTGTCTGCAGCACGGGAATCTGTGCTTCTTTTTTTGTTGTGTCATCTTGTTGTGTCAATTCTCCGTGTGTGTGGCACCATTCCTGGGCAGACTGCACTTTCTTTCGCGCTCTCCTTATGGGGCGCACTCCTTGCACGTGGGGCTCCCCCCTGCGTGGCAGGGCACTCCTTGCGTGCATCAGCACTGCACATGGGCCAGCTACATACAGGTCAAGGAGGCCGGGGGTTTGAACCGTGGACCTCCCATGTGGTAGGCGGATGCCCTAACCACTGGGCCAAGTCTGCCGCCTCTGATGGTGTCTTGAACTTGGACATTTCATAGCCTTTGAACTGTAAGCTTTTCTTAAAATAAAATTCTCTCTTAAAAGCCAACCCATTGACAGTTCCATTTACCATTCCTTTGGAATATCCGGGCATGCTAGTGGTAAAACACATTGTAGTATAACAGAATATATAAGTAAATTTTAAAAATATATTTTTAATAGAACAAGAAGTTTATATGAGAAAGCCCTGAAAGCAGGGGTAGGGGTGGGGGTGGAGATGGGGGGAGGTGGTACATGCTTTAAAGTGATATATAAATACAAATCCTAGTCTGTGGGAGAACCTGGAAATCGTGGAGGGTTTCTTTGTTTCATAATGTAGAAGAAAGCATATCATTTTTTAAAGCTAATGGCTGAGTTGAAAAATCCGAAAATTTCCTCTTCTAAGTAGTTTGGTGTACAGACTAACCCTTAGTGTCCTTAAAGAATTGCTTGCTATGATTATACAAACACGTAGCACTTCATGATTTATAAAGATATTTTAACGCAGGAGCTGGGTTTAGGCTTGTCTTTGGCTAATACTGCCTTTTTTTTTTTTAAGATTTATTTTACTTCTCTCCCCTCCCCCACCCCTTGTCTTCTCTCTGTGTCCATTTGCTGTGTGTTCTTCTGCTTCTGCCTACATTATCAGTTGGCAGTCTGCGTCTCTTTTTTGTTGCATCATCTTGTTGCATCTGCTCTCCATATGTGCAGTGCCACTCCTGGCCATGGGCTGAGCTTTTTCTCACGTGGGGCAGCTCTCCTTGTGGGGTATACACGTTGCACGTGGGGCACCCCTATGTGGGGGCACCCCTGCGTGGCATGGCACTCCTTGTGCGTGGCAGCACTGCTTGTGGGCCAGCTTACTACATGGATCAGGAGGCCCTGGGCTCGAACCCTGGACCCTCCATATGGTAGACGGATGCTCTATCGGTTGAGCCATGTCTGCTTCCCATGGCTAATACTATCTTGAGGCACAGGAAAGTAAATGAAGTATTTGAGCTCTGGAAATTTTATTAATATATGGGGAAGAGGGGAACGCCATTTCCTTCAGTCTTTTGGGAGTTCTTTAGTACTGAACAGTAAATTTGTTGTGCCTCATATATTATTATGTTCAGTGCCTATAATCACCTCAGTAATATATGTGTGATGGATACTTGACAAAACAGTCCTTCATAACTTTGTTTCTGAAAATTTGAAGACAAAGCCAAATCAGGATCGGAATATGAACTGTAAATCAAATTTTTCTTTTACACAGAGATCTATTAATATAAAAATGAATTTTTTCTTCTGTTTTGTATCTGATTAAATTTAAATGACTATGTTTGTTATTGTTAATATAAATCTTTTTTTTTTTAAAGATTTTATTTATTTATTTAATTCCCCCCCCCCCCCCGGTTGTCTGTTTTCTGTGTCTATTCGCTGCGTCTTGTTTCTTTGTCCACTTCTGTTGTCGTCAGCGGCACGGGAAGTGTGGGCGGTGCCATTCCTGGGCAGGCTGCACTTTCTTTCGCGCTGGGCGGCTCTCCTTACGGGGCGCACTCCTTGCGCATGGGGCTCCCCTACGCGGGGACACCCCGGCGTGGCAGGGCACTCTTTGCGCGCATCAGCGCGCATGGGCCAGTTCCACACGGGTCAAGGAGGCCCGGGGTTTGAACTGCCGACCTCCCATGTGGTAGACGGATGCCCTAACCACTGGGCCAAGTCCGTTTCCCATAAATCTTTATTTTAAAGAATTTATTTGGGAAATGGGGGAAAGAATAGAGCTTGCTGAGAAATGGGAGAGAAAGAAAGAAATACACACCAACATTTGGTGCGGGCTGCTCTAGGCAGAGAGAACCAATATAAATATTTATTATTGTGCTTTGGGAGCAAAATATATATTCTTGAGAGAAGAACTTACCAAAGCAAATTTCTTTATTGTTAGAGGTTCCCTCTCACTAGGTTTGCAATAATTAACAAGCTGTGACTCAGTTCCCTCTGACATGCATTGAAGAAAGAAAGCTACCTGTCTGAAAGCTTACATGTCTGAAAGCATGGCACTTCCCCAAGGGTTGAACAAAGAAACCACGTGGAAATGGGAGTAAAGGGAGCTAGAGAACTTCACTCCCTGCAAATCAAAGCAACATCTACTTCTCTAGCATTCCAAGAAAACATAACTCCCTAACCCATTACCCTCTAGCCATACAAGGGAAATTTTTCACCTCTAGGGCTTCCTTTTGGCCCCTGTATCTCACTCGGACTCTCAGCCCCCTCATTTCCCTGCCTAGGAATATACTGTATAAATTCAAATTCCCCTTTCCTCTCTTTAGACCCCTGCCATGCTGATGGGGAAACTGAAGTCTGTTCTTCAGACCCCCTCCATTGGGAGAGCTTCCCGATAAACTTTCTGCCTGCAGTCAGTCTCCATGTCCCAGTGAGCATGACCCCTTTTCTCCTACATTTATTATTATTCATCATTATTGTTTGAATTCTGTAAACATTTAAGGTCTTTCACTATGTGAATAAAGAGTTGTCTGTGCTCTTTATTGTTTTACTATTTCTTTGTAATAGTGATCAGCTTCAAAGAAGATAGGATTCATTCTTAATGCTGAGGTTTTTTTCTAATATGAAATTATTGTTAATATTGTTTTTGTCCTCTTTCATTATTAGTATGCATGATTTTTGACATCTGCTTAAATATAAATGTTGACTATGGCTTTTATTTAAGAGCTAATGGCACTTTTCTTGACATTTTAAACTTTATTTTAAAATGCGAACAATACGTGTAGACTTTCTCATAAATAAGTGAACAATTTCAACTTAAAAATAAAAACCAACCCATGTTTAGTATTTTGCATTGGCAGCCTTAGCAAACCAAAATAGATACGATTACAAAAAGTCCTGATTAATACCAAGTGTTGGTGAGGATTTAGAGCATCTAGAACTCTCATGCATTACTGGTTGGGAATGCAAAATGGTATCGCCAACTTTGGAGAAAAGTTTGGCAGTTTCTTTAAAAACTAACATACATTTATCATTCAGCCTAACAATTCTACCTAACACAAAGAAATGAAAACATATTTCCACATAAAGACTTGTAAATGAATGTTCATAACAGTCTAATTTGTAATAGTCAAAAACTGGAAACAACCCAGAAGTCCATCAACAGGTAACTGCATGAACAAAATGTGATAGATATTTCCATTCAGTAGAATACTACTCAGTAGAATGAATGGACTTCTAACAATGGATGGCTCTCAAAATCTTATGCTAATTGAAAGGCTAGGCACAAAAGACTACATATTATATGATTCTAAACATATGAAATGCTTTAAAAAAGCCAAAACCATAATAGCAGAACACAGATCAACAGTTGTTTGGAGCCAGGAGTAGGGGCCAGAATTGCCTGCATAGGAGCATAAGGAAGTTTTGCAGGGTAATGGGATTGCTCTAATATTTAATTGTGAAAATAAAATTTTCAAAAATTGATTGTGGTGGTGGTTCCATGGTTAATGTACATTTACTGAAACCCAGCAAACGATAACCTAAAATGGGTGAATTTTATGGTATGTAAATTATACCTTAATGAAATTATATTTTTTTAAATGCCTTCTTGTGGGGAAGTGGATGTGGCCCAATGGATAGGGCGTCTGCCTAAGACATAGGAGGTCTGTGGTTCAAACCCCGGGCCTCCTTGACCCGTGTGGAGCTGGCCCATACGCAGTGCTGATATGCACAAGGAGCGCCGTGCCACGCAGGGGTGTCCCCTGCGTAGGGGAGCCCCACACATAAGGATTGCGCCCTGCAAGGAGAGCCGCCAACGTGAAAGAAAGTGCAGCGCACACACGGAGAGCTGACACAACAAGATGACTCAACAAAAAGAAACACAGATTCCCAGTGCCGCTGATAAGGATAGAAGCGGTCACAGAAGAACACACAGTGAATGGACACAGAGAGCAGACAACTGGAGCGGGGGGGTGGTGGGGGGAGGAGAGAGAAATATAAATAAATAATAAAAAAAAAATGAAAATAAATGCCTTCTTATGTAGTTGTATAAATAAGGATTTGTGGTTTCATTTCTAGATATTTTTAAAAATTAAACATCCTTTCTGCTTGTATATAATTTTGCATTCTCATTTTAATTTCTTTGTAGCATACCTCAGAATTTTGTACTTAGAATCTACAGTTCAGTTTTGCAAACATTTATTGAAATTCGTCTACTAAGTGCCAAGCACTGGGAAGGCAGAATCACTACTCCCAGAGAACTCACAATCTTATGGAGAAGGCTGATTTTTTTTTCCAAAGTAATTGATAACAAATTATAAATGCAACAATAGAGATGCCTACATAGTATGGAAGGATTAATTTTATTTGAGTAAAGCTGTGTGGTCTGTGATCTCATTGAGTGGTTGCTGGAAGGATGATAGAAACACACTAGCCTCCTAAATAGTCTTTCAGTTAAGTAAAGAGGGGTTAGGAAATATATTTTGGTGTTTATGAGACTACCAAACTGTTTTAAAAATCAACTTTAGAAGTCCTTGGATCACTGATTTCTCTGGTTCTTTTAAAACTGGGTTAAGCGTCATCTCTCAAAATTTTTAAAACTTAATTTTAAAATATTATAACTGATTTTGTTTAACACTCGGTGTTCTGGCAAATTAAGTAGCATTCCCTCTTGTGCAGTTCATGTTTTTATTATTGTTCTACTGTGTCTACAGTCTGGCAGCCCATGTCTTTCTAACCAAAAGTAGCTTGTTGTTTGCCCCAAATAAACAGTTGCTTTCATAGAGTAGCTAGGATATATAGACTGTGTTCATAAGGTATGTGACAACTGTGTTTTAAAAATAAATGTATAAAAGAAGAAGATGTTAATGCACTCAGAAGCTAACTTTCAAAGAGAAATGTTTGGGGGATATTTGGATGTAACAACTAGGAACCTTATTAATATATCTCTCTTTTTTGCTCCTTTTACTCCTTTTACTTTTCTTCAGTTGACTCAGTTTAGAACATTTTCTTACTATTCCAAAGTAATTGATGAAGATGACACTTAAAATACCTACAATGAGAAATATTCTTGATGAAATGACTTGAGAATTTTCTGTTTCATGTTTAAAAGGAAGAAGAAGAATTTGCAGTTCTTGCCAGCTGCCTGGGACTTCTACCAACATTTTACCAAACAGAACATCCATTTATCAGTGCGTCCTGCCTGGATTGGTCAGTTCCAGCATTTGATATTATATCTCAGTGGTGTTTTGAGATAAATTCATTTACTGAACAACATACAGAACAAGGAAAGGTATGTAAAAAAGTAGTATTCATTTGCCATGATGGTGATATGCTCATAGGTAAGACAGTAATGATAACTTTTGGAAGAATTTCTAACTTCAGAATTAGATATTCTTGAGAGCATTTATTAAACTGATTAAGTTGGAAAATTATTTATATAAATTTCACTTATGCACATAAAAGCAGAAGTATTTCAGTTAACAAAGGTTAAGATATCGGTGTGTTACTTTTGGTTTCTGTCAACAGATTTTTATTGAATATCTCAAATAATCATAGCACTGGACTTGGATGATAAAAATGAATTTAAGATAGACAAAGAATTTATAATCTTATTGGAAAGAATACTGTGTTAGATAGAAGTCAGCAGTTTGGACTAGAAGATGTAAAAGGTCATGTCTTTAATTTTTAAGTTTTTTTGGGCTTGTACTGCCAGGTCACCTGGGTTTTATGTTAGAGATGAGTGAACTGGAGAGGTAGAATAGGGGAAGCTGTGGATGCCTATGGATGCCATGATTCATGATTTGGTGGTCTGACATTCTCCTATACCTAGAACTACAGTTTTGTTTTGTTTTGTTTTTTAAATTAGAGAAGTCGTGGCTTTACAGATCATTCATAGAATACAGAATTCTCATATACCCCCCCACCACTTATATATACTACTTGCTTTGGTGTGGACTATTTGTTAAAATTGATGACAGCACTTTTTTTTTTTTTAATCATTGTACTATTAATTAAACTCCGTGGTTTCACTTAGGGTTCACTGTCTAGTATAGGTCCATGGAGTTCTAAAAAAATTTTATTGTTTCCATATATACAATCTAACATTTCCCTTTTAATCATATTAAGATATATATATTTCACTGCTGTTAATTGTGTTCACAATATTTTACTATCATCACTGCCATCTATTACCTAAACATTTCCATTATTCTAAATAGGAAGCCTTAACTTCCCATTCCATATACCCTCTGGTAAACTCTATTCTAGATTCTTACTCTGTAAAATTTGCTTATACTAATTGTTTCAAATCAGTGAGATCATACAATATTTGTTTTTTTCTGTCTGGTTTATTTTACTCAATATGATGTTATCAGGTACATACATGCATGAGGACTTCATTCCTTTTTACAGCTGAATAATATTCCATTGTCTGAATATACCACATTTCATTATCCATTCAACAGTTGATGGACACTTGTGTAGCTTCCATCTTTGACAATTATGAATAATGCTGCTATAAACATAGGTGTAAATATCTGTTTGAATCCCTGCTTTGAATTCTTTGCTCTATATACCTAGTAGCAGGATTGCTGGCTGGTATGGTAGTTTTATACTTAACTTTCTAAGGAATTGCCAAACTGTTTTCACTGTGGCTGCACCATTTTACATTGCTACCAGCAATGAGTGAGAATTCTTTTTTCTCTGCATCCTATCCAACACTTGGTATTTTCTGTTTTTTTAGTAGCAGCCATTCTAGTGGGTGTGATGGTATCTCATTGTGGTTTTGATTTGCATTTCCGTAATGGCTAATGATGTTGAGCATCTTTTCATATGCTTTCTGGCCATTTGTAAATCTTTGGAGAGATGAGTTCAAGTCTTTTGCCCATTTTTAAACTAGGTTGTTTGTCTTTTTGTTGTTAAGTTGAGGGATTTCTATATATATTCTGGATATTACACATTTATCAGATATGTGGTTTCCAAATATTTTCTCCCATTGCATAGGTTGTCATTTTACATTCATGATAAAGTCCTTTAAGGTGCAAACTTTTAAATTTTGATGCAGTCCCATTATCATTTCTTTTGTTGCTTCTGCTTTGGGTATAAAGGATAAGAAACCATTGCCTAATACAAGGTCCTGGACATGCATCCCTATGTTTTCTTCTAGGAGTTTCCTAGTTTTAGCTTTTATATTTTGGTCTTTCATCCATTTTGAGTTGATTTTTGTGTGCGTTGTGCTTTTTTTTAAACAAATGGAGATCTAGTTTTCCTAGTTTCTAGTATCATTTGTTGAAAGGACTATTCTTTCCCAGTTGAGTGGTCTTTGCCACCTTGTCAAAATCAGTTGACAATAAATGAGAGGGTTCACTTTTGAGCTATCGGATCTATTCCATTGGTCTATATGTTTGTCATTGTGCCAGTACCATGCTGTTTTCATTACTGTGACTTTATAGTAAGTTTTAAGATCTGGAATTGTGAGTTCTCTAACATTATTCTTCTTTTTCAAATTGACTTTAGCTATTCATAGAACCCTTACCCTTCCGTATAAATTTGATGTTTGATTTTTCCATTTCTCCAAAGAAGGTTGTTGGAATTTTGATTGGGAGGTGCATTGAATCTATAAATTGCTTAAGGTAATATTGACATCTTAACAATGTTTAGTCTTCCAGTCCATGAACACAGAATGTCCTTCTGTTTATTTAGGTCTTTGATTTTTTTCAGCAATATTTTGTAGTTTTAATAGATTTATTCCTAGATATTTGATTCTTTTAGTTGCTATTGTGAATGAAATTTTTAAAAATAAATCTTCCAATTTTTCATTGCTTGTCTATGGAAACATAGGATTTATTGATCTTGTACCCCGCCACTTTGCTGAATTCATTTATTAGCTCTAGGACCTTTGTTGAGGATTTTTCAGGATTTACTGTATATATGATCATATCGGTTGTGAACAGGGAAAATTTTACTTCTTTCTTTCCAATTTGGATGTCTTTTATTTCTTTTTCTTGCCTACGTGGTCTAGCAAGAACTTCCAATACAATGTTGAATAATAATGGTGACAGTGGGTATCCTTGGTAGAGGGAAAGTTTTCAGTCTTTTACCATTAAGTAGGATCTTAGTTGTGGGCTTTTCATATATGCCCTTTATCATGTTAAGAAAGTTTCTTTCTATCCCTACACTTCTAAGTGTTTTTATTTTAAAGGGGTGCTGTTGTGTCAAATGTCTTTTCTGCATCAATTTAGATGATCATATGGTTTTTTCCCCCTTCATTCTGTTAATGTAGTATATTACATTAATTGATTTTCTTATGTTGAACCAACCTTGCTTACCAAGAATAAATCCCACTTGATCATGGTATATAATTCTTTTAAATGCTGTTGGATTCAGTTAATATATATTTTGGTGTTGAGGATTTTTGCATCTATATTTATAAAAGATTATGGTCCATAGTTTTCTTGTGGTATCTTCATCTAGCTTTGGTATGAGGATGACATTGTCCTCATAGAATGAATTAGGGTGTTTTCCCTCCTCTTCAGTATTCTGGAAGAGTTTGCACAGAATTGGCATTAAATCTTCTTGGAATGTTTGGCATAATTCCCCTGTGAAGCCCTTTGGTCCTAGGCTTTTATTTGTTGGGAGGTTTTTGATTACTGATTTAATATCTTTACTAGTAATTGCTTTGTTGAGATCTTCCATATCTTCTTCAGTCAGTGTGGTTAATTTGTGTTTCTAAGAATTTGTCTCATCTAGATTATCTAATGTACTGGCATACAGTAGCTCATCATATCCTTTTACAGTCCTATTTATTTCAGTGGGGTTGGTAGTAATGTCCCTCTTTCATTCTGATTTTAGTTATTTGTATCCTCTCCCATTTTTTTTTTTGTCAGTCTAGCTAAAATTTTGTCAATTTTCTTGGTCTTTTCAAAGAACCAGCTTTTACATTTGTTGATTTTCTCTATTTTTTTCCTTCCTATTTCATTTATTGCCACTCTTATATTTGTTATTTTCTTCCTGCCTGCTTTGGGTTTAGTTTGCTCTTCTTTTCCTAGGAGATTAGGTCTCTGATTTGAAGCCTTTTAATGTAAGCATGTAGAGCTATGTATTTCCCTCTTAGCTCTACCTTCGCTGCATCCCATATATTTCAGTATGTTGTATTCTCATTTTCCTTCACCTCAAGATATTTCCTAATTTTACTTCTTTTTTTTCCTTTTTAACCCATTGGTTAAGAGTATGTTGTTTAATTTCCACATATTTGTTAATTTTCCATTTCTCTGTTATTGATTTCTAGATTCATTCCATTTTGGTAAAACAATATGCATTTTTAAAATTTGTTAAGACTTGTTTTGTGACCCAGTATATTGTCTACCATGGATGATGATCCATGTGTCCTTGAGAAGAATGTGTAAATCTGTTATATGGGTCGCAGTGTTCTCTATATGTATCTGTTAGGTCTAGTTGGTTTAAAGTACAGGACTTTAGATTCAAGTCCTGTACTTCCTTATTGGTGTTCTGACTTGATGTTCTATCCATTATTGTATGTTCTATATTAACATCTCCAACTATTAATATTAATGTAGAACTGTCAGTTTCTCCCTTCAAATCTGTCAGTATTTGCTTCATATATTTTGAAGCTCTGCTGTTATGTGCATATCTGTACCTGCCACTTCTCCCTGTTGAATTGTCCTCTTTATCAGCATATAATGACCATCTTTGTCCCTCACAACTGTTTTTTTACTTAAAGTCTTCTCCTGCAGACAACATATAGTTGGGCCATGCTTTTTTATCCATTCTGCCAATCTCTGCCTTTTGACTGGAGAGCTTAATCCATTTACATTTAAAGTTGCTACTGATAATACAGGACTTTCTTCTGCCATATTTGTAATTAGTCTTTGTAAGTCTTATGACTTTTTTGTCCCTTCCATTTATGCATACTTTCATATTTAATTGATTTTTGTGTAATACCTTATTGAATGCCTTTTCATTTCCCTTTGGATATATTTTTCATCTCTTTTACATGTGGTTACCATGGGTTAAAATTTAACATCCTTAATATATATTAACAGTTTGATACCAATTGGTTTGATACCAATTTTATGTCAATAGCATGCACATATACTTTTCCTATACCACCATGTTTTGGTAAGTTTGCTACTTATATCTTTGTACATTGCATGTCCAAAGCCTAGATTTATGATTACTATTTAAGTATTGCATTTTAGCACCTGTAGGAAGTAAGAAGTATAGTTACATAGCAAACAATACAATACAATAGTACAGACATTTTAAATTACCCAAGTGTTTACCGTATTAGTCAGCCAAAGGGGTACTGATGCAAAACACCAGAAATTGGTTCTTTTTTATAAAAGGTATTTATTTGGGGTAGGAGGTTACATAAAGCATAAGTTACTTCCTTCACCAAAATCTATTTTCATGTGTTGGAGCAAGATGGCTGCCAAAGTCTGCGAGAGTTTAGGCTTCCTGGGTTCCTCTGGGCTCAGCTCCTCTGTTTTTCTCCACAAGGCCAGCTGTAGACTATGAAGCTCTCTGGGCTTTGCCTCTCTCCACAAGATCAGCTGTAGACTATCAGGCAAACTCTCTCTCTCCCTGGGGCTCCAGCTTCAGCATCAAATGCCAGCATCAAAACTCCAACATTAAGAACCCTCTCATCAAAAGCTCCAACTCTGTCCTTTGGCATGCCTTTTATCTGTGAGTCCTCACCCCACTAAAGGGTGGGGACTCAATGCCCTAATGACATGGCCCAATCAAAGCCTAATCATAACTCAATCATGCCCAGTAATAGACAAGATTACAAACATAATCCAGGATCAAATTGCTACAGATAATTTATTGTTGGTCTTTATTTCTTTACACTGCTTTGAACCACTGTCTAGATTCCTTCTTTTTTAAAAATTATTTATTTTTGTTTTTTAATTAGGCACTGGGGATTGAACCTGGGACCTCATGTATGGGAAGCAGGTGCTCAACCACTCAGTTACACCTGCTCCTCCCCGACCTCTCCCCGGCCTCAGCATTTTTCATTTCAGTTTTTATTGTCTTCAACTCCAGTTGTACTGTTTGGTTCCTTTTAATTTTTCTGTCTCTTTACTAAAAAACTCCAATATTGCTCATAAGTTTCTTGGCAGATTTTAAAAGTACTGGTGGCCTATCACCTTCACCTCTTTCCTGCCCAGTACATACACATCCTTCTTCTTACCCATGGAGTTGCTCATCTTCCCCTAGCCAAAACAGTGTAATCATCCCATTTACAACTGCAAATGCCCCTACCACTTTCTCAAATACAAGCCCAAAGTCACATTCAAATGTCATGGCCTCAAAATTCCCTGAATCCAGAAACTCCGGTAGATGTCCATTCTTCCTTGATTTGTTGTACTCACATCCTGATGATCTGGAAAATTTTAATTAGCACTAACTCACCTTGATTTCAATACTAAGAGACAGGAAAAGAAAAGTAAGTAAAAACGTTTCAAAGATATATGACACAGCAAGCAAGAAAATTTGCGACTAGTTACAAAGTGGCAGCTAATATTCCATTAAAAATATGACTTCTTTCACCTCCCTTTTCATGTTCTCCAACTGGTTGGATTTATTTTACCAAGAATGTGACCTGAACTTTCAGAGATTGGTCTTATCTTGTTTATATGAGGCTGTAATAATTTTGTTTTCCATTTTTACCTGCCAAGTTTGGGACATAAATAGGCCCCTCTAAGCTCCAAATGTTCTGCCACCAATCCTCATTGTATAGCAATATTTCTTTTCCTCTTGATAGGGTCAGTCACTCCATGCAAAAAGCCATCCCCATTTGTTCTCTTAGTAATGTGAGGAATTTAGAATGGTCAGGTGGATTTACTTTCCAATTCAGTGAAACTATTGTTATATCCAATCTAGAGGCACAGTTACTTTGTGTGCTTAAACCACAGCAGAATCCAGAATAGCAGGGAAGCAAATTTGAGGTTGAATTTTTAGGTGTAATCATGAGAGATGCCACAACCACCTTTATCCCTTGGTTCCCATACTTGTGTGTTCCTGCGATAAGAAAAGATTGCCCATATATACTTGTTGCTCTTTGGAGCCTATGTGTCATTCTTTAGGAGCACATATTTCATTCTGTAGGTGTTTTCTTCCAGTTGGCATCATCTAAAAATTCATCAGTCCAATAGTTCATCATTTAAATGATGATTGGGTATATGTTAAGACCAGTGAATTCCATGGACATCCACCTATTGCCTTACATCTCTCTTTGTGAAGGAATTTCTTTGATTAGAGGGAGTATGGTGTGGCTTCCAGGTAATGTACGTTCTAACCTAGAATAAGTGTCAAGCCTACTGGGGACAAATTACTATCCCTTCCACTGATGGAAGGGTTCTAGTGTAACCAACCTGTTACAGAATATACCATTTTTGGGCCAGGTGTTGGGCACTGAGTCCTGAAAATGGCATATTGTGAGCCTATATATTGGCTTTATCCTTGCCACCATGGTCAGTTTATGGTGACCAGCACCAAGCTAGCTACTTAATTACTCTATTGATTTATATAGATTACAGCTATAGGTAATGTGAAATAATCACCCTATAAATTGTCTGTCATTTGTATAGTTTCTAAAGATAATAGATGCATACTACATTTTGTCCATTTTATGTGTTAATAGCGTAACATGTAGAAATATTTAGTGCTATTGCCAGTATTTGTATAATGAGTAAATAATACCCTCCAGGAAAATTTAACAAATTTGGTGTGGTTGTTTTTTGTTTTTTTGGGTTTTTTTTGTACTTAGATTAGGACATTTATGAAGAGTTGTAGCTCCAGCACCTATGATGCAAAAGATCTTAACAGCTTGAACTATAACAAATTTTATATCAACTAAGAAGGTTTTGAACAGAAATAATAAATTATAACTATGACCTTTCTTAAAGGAAAAAACCAAGAAATTATTTAGATTATTTGAGAAAGATCAAAACTTTGTGTTTAAAATGTGTAACTATTTTAAACTTTTATGTTAAGCATATTTAAAAACAAATAAATCTAAATATATTTTCCCTACATGTTTAATGGTATTTAATATTTTTCTCTTAAAGTAATACCAAGGTTTTATATGTTAAGATACTTAATCTCAAAAAATTACATCACATGGTGAATTGGAAACTACTTTAAAATAGAGAGGGGTAATTGTTGAAATGCTATTTTAGTCATTTACGTAATGGAACATGAGAACAGTGTTAATAAAGAAAATAAGTCAAATTCTTGGAGTCAATCCTTTCTTAGGGAAAAAAATGTATTTAGTAAATTAAGTATTTTGTTTTAGTGACTTAAATACATAGAATGAATGACTATTTTGGGGTATTTTTTAGGCCTTGCTTATCCAAGAGTCAAGATGGAAATTGCCACACCTACTACAGTTGCCTGAGAATTATAACACCATTTTTCAGTACTACCACAGAAAAACCTGTAGTGTCTGCACCAAGGTTCCTAAAGATCCTGCCGTTTGTCTTGTTTGTGGTACTTTCGTGTGCCTGAAAGGTCTTTGCTGCAAGCAACAAAGTTTCTGTGAATGTGTATTGGTAAGCAATAGTAAATAATTTAAAATTTATGAAAACTTATATCTCATACCACATGGAAATGTGGCATATATGGTCAAACCAGCTCTTCAAATTTAACCTTTGGATTACTACATATAAGGGTTTTGTTTTTTTCTTTTCTTATTCTCCTTAAATCTATGGAAAGTCTTCCTCTGCCATTCTTAAGTACAGTTCCAGTTTCTCTCCCTACTCTCACTGTCCTTTAATAGTACATGCCTTTCAATGTTGTGCTGTGAAACAGTTGTCATGTATGTTTTTGGAGATGCTAGACTCTGAATTAGATTGGCTCTTAATTGCTTTCCTAGATAATCTTTACCCAAATTCCTCTTAATGTATTAATAATAAAGTATCAGGCTTGGGGTTAAAAGCTTAATTTTGATGAAATCTTGTTAAAAACTCTTCTTAAAATCTCTGCTTTTTAGAAGGCATTTAATGAAGTCATTATTTTATTATAAAACCATTTAGTTATGGAGTTCATTGGTATATTTTAAATATTTTTTAGCATTCTCAGAACTGCGGTGCTGGAACAGGGATTTTCCTTTTGATCAATGCATCAGTGATTATCATCATTCGAGGCCATCGCTTCTGCCTCTGGGGTTCCGTGTATTTGGATGCTCATGGAGAAGAAGACCGGGATCTTAGGTCAGAGGTGCATGGATATATCCGGGTGTTTTATTAAAGTTTGGTCATAAGGACAATATGCCCTTCTTAGCTTTGTAATTACATAGAGAGAGAGAGAGAGAGATTCTAACAGTCAGTGACTTAGAGCAATTTGTAGTTTTTTAGATGGTTTCCCCTTCAGCATGCTTATGAAATATTGAACAAACCAAATTGTTCTATGAGAATTTTGCCACAAATAATCTATTAAAAAAGAAATGCATGGTAAATTTCCATTATATTGTATTATTTTTAATACTTTTTTTTTCTTATTATTCTAGGCGAGGCAAACCTCTCTACATTTGTAAGGAAAGATACAAAGTTCTTGAACAACAGTGGATTTCTCATACCTTTGACCACATCAATAAAAGATGGGGTCCACATTATAATGGGCTATGAATCACCACCTCAACATTGCATCATACCATCATTTTCATTACGAATTTACTTTCATCAACAATAAGCTTTAACTTAATTTGGGGGAATTAACACTTTTGCTGGGGAAAAAAAAGAAAACATACATTATGAAGCCTTTCTAAAATTAGGTGCTTGGTAATCACAATAATGGTATAAATTTTTTTTTTTTAATTATCTGGAGAACATAAGTGAAATCATTCTCTTGTGGTAATTTTTTTTTTTTTTAGTCCACAATTAATAAGAAGCACAACTTGTTCAAAAATCGTTTAGAAGTTATTCTCCCAAAAATGCGTATCAGTTACTCATTGGTACTTAGAGTGGGTGTGATTTATTTGACATTTAACTGCTTCCTTATTTGTGTTTAATTTGCATCTGCTAAACGTATTGCATCTTTTCTTCTGCCATTGTTGTGTTGATTTGAGAATTTTGTTGTATGTAAGTAAAAAAAAAAATGTAAAACATGATTTATGTGAAATATTGTATAGTAAAAGTTGGTCTAATAGTAGAACTTTAAAATTTTTTTATTATTGTGAGGAGTCAGATGTAAGTTTAAAGCTTTGCTGAAAACTTAATTCATTCTCAGGAATTTCATAAATATTCTCCCCAGGTAAATAATTGAAATAGCTGTAAAATAAGTAGATAGTTGCTGTTAATATAATATGGGACATTTTGGGATATATGTGTGATTGGGGATTCCTTAAATAAACAAAATTTGCCATTTCAGTTGGGTAAATTGCTAGCAGTAGTAACAAATAGATTTTACTATAAAATCAAAAGTTTTAAGAGCATACACATGGCAGATTTTGATTCTGTGCATGCCCACCTTTTATTTCCAACCACACTTTTGTTTAAATGATTGGATTGGAAATGCGCAGAGTTCTTCATAAATGAAACATAATTTTGCAACTTTCCTATCAGCTCAAGAGGTTAAACTATATTATATCTATGCAGTGTAATCACTGCCATTTCTGCTTGGTTTCCTAAAAGGGAAAAAAAGGCTCATGAATGAGCCATGCATCTGCATTCTTTTAGAAACTGCTGTGGAAAGCAATTTATATTTTTAGCATTTTTAAGTCGTAAGAATGGGAATGATTGAGCTGAAACCCACTCTATAAATAGGGAAGGAAGAGTATCAAAAAAGCATGTTATATATTGCTAACAAGATTTTTTTCCCCAAGTGGCTCAGTAATTCAATGATTATTTCATATACAGTGCTATCAAGCAATTTCTGGTATTTTGGGTTTTCATGGCTTGTATAAAATCACATTTTTTTATGTGTAAAAATAAAGTAAAAAGAAATCTAATGATAAAATATGAAATAAAGAAGATCCATAATATAAAAAGTAATTGAATGACATGATGTTAGCAGAATATGGAAATAGACAATAAATGATGGCCTAGCATTAAAATAGGGAAGGCAGAGCAGTACATTTTCAAATACATTAAAACAGTCAAAAATTTACCTATAGCTCTATAATAAAATACATGGAAATAGCTTGCTATTTTTATATACATTTCCAAAATATTAAAATAACTTTCTCTAAGACTAGAGTGAATCTGTTTGACTAAATACCATCCTTTCCAACACATTGCTACTTTTTAAAATACTGTATCATAAGTTTGGCCTATTATATTTTTTGCATTGGTCATTATGAATACCAGACCATTTTGTAAGTGTGATTGAAGAGCAAAATGCTAATTTACATGTCCAGTAAATACTGTTACAGGATTCACAAACTTGAATAATTCTACAGTTTGAAACTCTGATGCTATGTATACATGATATAATGTACTCAGACTTTGATTACTACATATTTAAAATGGAATGTTTTATGGTTGTGCATATGGATGTGAAGTGAAAATATTAGCCTTAACATTAAAATTTGGGTATTTGATAGTGTTTATTTTCATATTGGTGAATTAGTCACCAATAAATTTTTAAAAAGCACTTGGTTGAAAATTGTACTTGAATACATACATGCATGCTGCTAAACTAGAACTTTAATTTTTCTCCAATAACTTTTATAAGTCCCATTCATAAGCTCACTTTAAAAAATAACAGGTCCAGTTAGAGTGATGTGTGTATATTATTAAAAAAAATGTACTGGTGTGATATCTTGTATGAATGATCATTTAAATACAGTACATTACTGTAGAAGCTAAATCAATCTTTATAATTAAGCAGAAATTATAAAATTAGGAATAATCAATATTGTAAGATATGTTAATAAAAATTTACTGTCATTTAGTTTGTGAAAGGTCCTTACAATTTTTAATGCTTTAATTGTTTTTCTTTGTTTTCAAAGATTTTGACAGTAATAGATGTGAATAAGCATGACTGAAAAGATCAAAGCATAACATAACTTATAGTCATTTTAAGGTAAAATAAGTATAAAGAGATTGCTTTGGCATTTACCCTTTAATTATTAGCTAGTTGTGGTTTCTTCTATTCTTATCTCATAACCAATACAAAGCCTTTGCTAAGTGTGTTTCTTAGATAGGAACGGGGAGAAGGAAATGGGTATGTAGCTTTGTGGAGCATTGGTTGGTCCTCTCTGTTTTCTGAAATTTCCCTGCTAGGCCTCAGGAATTTAAAGTGCTTTATTATACTGTTTATTTTGAGCTATCTGTGGTTTTGTTTGAAATGACCCTCACCCCTACCTCCACCTAGTAGCTTACCAGCCAGTTTCCAGGTCAGAATCTATTTCTGTTCTCAAACCTTTCTTTATGTTTTATGATTCTGTTAATTATTGATTTCTTTGACTTAGAAAGGTGCTATTTAAAGAATTGAAGGCTTGGAGGTAACAACAGTATGAAATGAGATGTTGAGTCTCTGTACTATCTTGAAGATTATAATTAGAAGCTCCCAAATTCCTGTTGTTGGCTTATATGTTGGACACCCCCCTCCCCCCCACAAAAAAAAGGCATGATTTTAACCATGTAGAATCAAATGGCTGAAGCAAGGTGCACTCACTGGTAGTCATGCATGGCACTTGATGTTTAGTGGGAGAGCAGAAAACTTAAAACTGTGTCTCAGTCCCATTCACTGCCTTTCCTCTACCTTTATGATCTAGCTTAGTGATAAGAACTTAGCACTGGTTAGTTTATTGCGGTTGAGCTGGAGTGGGCAGAATGATGTCAGATAATTACTTTCTATTTATGACACTGTAAGCTCCCTTGATATTCAGGCACATCAAGTATGGAAGAGCTATTACCTGCCATGCTGATATACAGTAATCAAACAGTAGTGACGTGGATATAACTCCATCTGATGCAAAACAATGAAAAGGGAACTTCGTGACGAGCTGCCTTTGTGTAAATTAAATTAATGTAAGATGTCATTAATATCAAAATTGATGAGACAGGGCCCTACAGCAAGCCAGAACAAATAGGGTTAAGAGCACAGATAAAGACTTCAGCTTGGGGAGAAGGAAAAGGGACACGAGAATGAAAGAAAGGAATAAAGCAAAATGACTCATAATTGATTCCCTCTATTTTTTTGGTGACAAAGAAGCAGGAATATCTGTTGGGAGTGAGCAAGCCTAGTACATCTGGGGACTTGAGGGGAGTGGTGAAAGTTCAGACATATATCAGGCAAGGGAGTAAGTTAGAAATAAGAGGAAGCACACAAAAGTCATACTGAGAGCCCAGTTGGATTAGAAGCCATAAAATTTTAATGGAGCCCCTGTGATCAGCAGTCCAGGACCTGAAGGAGAGAAATTAGACTGCTAAATTAATTCCTGGTTTGGCTCTTAGAGAGGTAAAATCAAGGTGGTAAGAGAATTAGGGTTGAAATGATTGTGCAGTCCATGCTGCATTTGTAAGTTAAATTGAGTGGTGTAGAGTTAGAAGTCACAGTAAGAATGAATGAGCACATTTAATGGGCACTTTCAAAGTTTTCTTTTGAAATTATGAGAAATTGCCTGTGTTGAAGCATTTGAGTTCATTTATTTTGTGAATATTTATTGAGCTTCTCCTGTGTGCCAAACACTGTGTTAAATACTGGAAATACACTGGAGAAGCCAGATAGTCTTTTCACTCACGTAGTTCTCTGTGTAAGGGGTTTATTAGCTTCAGTCAAAAGGAAGTCTGAAGGTAGACAATCCAGGAAGGGGGCAGCTGCTCAAGGAAATCATTATTGATCCAGGGTCCTCCCACTTTCCTTTTCCTCATTCTTTGATTATAGCTTTCATCGTCATGGCTGAAAGGTGGCTGCTAACTCCATTTTCCAGGCAGGATAAATGCACATGAGCCAAAAGCCTCTTCTGAGGTTTGTCATTTACTCAGCAAGTGAAGCCCTTTCAGCCTTCTTTACATAAATCTCATTAGTCAGTACTGTCATGAGGCCACTTATGCAAAGAAATCTGGGACGGTGAGTTAGCTTTTCAGCTTCAATGCTAGAGGAATATGGGTGGGGTGGCGTGGGGTGGGGTAGGCTGGGGGGAAGAACTGTGAATGACTTTTAGGTAGCTAATTTAACTTTGATTTCTCATCTGTTCAATGGAGACAGTGGCTAATGTGTCCACTAAATGAACATAGACACTTCGGGCATCCAGCAATGGAAGATTAATTCTGATTGCATTAGGTATCTTGCTGTGTAACAAATTATCCTAAAACTTAATGCTCTAAAACAATAAACATTCATTATATCAATTTCTGTGGGTCAAGAATCCAGGTATTTCTGTCCCAGGATCTCTCACAAGGCTGCAGTTAAGTTGTCAGGCAGGACAGCAATCATCTGAAACTTGGCCAGGACTGGAGGATCTGCTTCTCAACTTATTCATGTGGTTATTGTCCAGAAGCTTCAGTTCCTCTTGATATGAAACTCTCTCAGGTCTCCTTATAACACAAAGAGTTGACTTGTCCAGAACAGGTGATCCAAAGAGGGAACACACAAGAAAGTATGACCAAGATGGAAGTTCCAGTGTCTTCTTTTAAAATCTTATCTTGGTAGTGACAAGACTTTCACTTTGCTATATTGGCAACACAGAACCAACTCTAGTACAATATGGGAGGGGGCTACACAAGGTGTAAAAAGAAAAAGGTATAGATCATTCAAGAGCCATTCTTGAGTCTGGCTACTACAATCAATGATTCACATCTTTTCCTACATATGTAATACACTAAACTCCTTCCATGGCCCCCAAAAGTCTCATTCCACCCTCTGAATCATCCTTTTTCAAAAAAGGTAGCACATGTTTGCAGCTGAATAGCTTTCTGAACCTGTTTGTACAAATTTGGGGATTAATGGCCTGTTCTGTACTGTCTTTGTCCCTTCCATCCAAGCTAGTGGTGTGTCTGGTCACATAAATCTCTTAACTTTGTGGGTGTCCTAAGGATTTTTTTTAAAAGATTTATTTTTTATTTATTTCTCTCCCCTTCCTTCCCCCCGCCCCACCCCCCAGTTGTCTCTGTGTCCATTTGCTGTGTGTTCTTCTGTTGACCACTGACCACTTCTATCCTTATCAGCAGCACCGGGAATCTGTGTTTCTTTTTGTTGCATCTCCTATGGATTTTATTGGGGTTCACTCCATTAGGCAAAAGACAATCCCTTGTATTCATTTCCTAGTGCTGCCATAACAAATTACCAAAAACCAGGTGGCTTATAACAGCAGAAATTTGTTCTCTGACAATTCTGGAGACTAGAAATCTGAAACCAATGTGTTGACAAGGTCAGTTCCTTCTGGAGTCTCTGTTGGAGAATCTGTTCTATCCATACCTCTCTCTGACTTCTGGTTGTTGTTGGCAATCCTTGGTATTCCTTGCCTTGCTGCTGCATCACTCACTTTCTACCTCTGTTGCCACATGATGCTCTCCCTGTGTGTCTCTGTGTCTTTATTTGGTCTTCTTATAAGGGCAACAGTTATTGAATTCAGGGCCCACCTTAATCCAACATGAACTCATTGTATCTTGATTACATTTGCAAAAGACACTTTTCAAATGAGGTCACATTCACAGGTTCTGGGAGTAGGACTTAAATATATCTTTTGGGATGATTCCTTGAGCTTTTTTGCTAAGATGTCTCAGGGACAACACTTTTTTTTTTTTTTTTTTTTTAAATTTTTTTATTTTTTATTGACTTTGTAATAATATTACATTAAAAATATATATGTGAGGTCCCATTCAACCCCACCCCCCCACCCCCCCTTTCCCCCCCCCCAACAACACTCGTTCCCATCATCATGACACATCCATTGGATTTGGTAAGTACATCTTTGGGCACCTCTGCACCTCATATACATTGGTTCACATCATGACCCATACTCTCCTCTATTCCATCATGTAGGCCCTGTGAGGATTTACAATGTCCGGTGATTACCTCTGAAGCACCATCCAGGGCCCAGGGACAACACTTTTAAGCTGCCTAGAAAGCCCGTATGTTTCAGAGGATTTGTCAGGCACACTCTTGAATTCTTTTACCTTTTAAAAATGTACTCTGAAGGAGCAAAATAAAACAGGCAGAACATTCCACATTTTGGCTGGAAATTCCTTAGATCACCCAGTTCATTAGATTTATTTTCTATCTTCTACATTATTACAGGTGAAAATGTTACTAAACTTTCTGCCACTACATAACAAGGATACCCTTGCCTTCAATTTCCAAAAAAGATTTCAAGTCATTTTCCTTTAAGACCTCACTGAGAGGTTTATCAAAGTTCAAAATTTTACAAAATTCTACTAGTCTGTTCACGGCAATTTACTCTCCTTAAAGTTGTTACAGTTAGTAACTTTTTAGTAGAGAAACCTGGAAGTCACCACTTCAAGTGATTAAGGTAAACATCACTAGTAATAAGGTATATTGACTTCATGGATCCCTTAGTATGCTTCACAAAAGCATTTATGTAGTATAATTGCAAAAAAGGCACAGCTTCATTCCAGTCATGAAAACATCAGACAAACCCAACTAAAGGACTTTTTACAAAATAACTTTCCAGTACTCTTCAAAAGTGTTGTGGTCATGAAGATGAAGAAAAAGTGAAGAAGTGTTACAGACTGTAGGATAATGAGAAATAACAATGTAATGTGGAATCCTGACTGGGATCCTAACACAGATAAGGGACATTAGTGAGAAAACTGGTGAAATTCAAATAAGGTCAATAGTTAATAGAATTAAACTATTTCTGATTTTGATTATTGTGCTATGGCTATGTGAAATGTAAACATTAGGGGGAGCAGAGTGAGAGGTATACAGGAATGCAGCAATACTCATATACCTTTTCTCTAAATCTAACGTTTGTTCAAAATAAAAAGTTTTAAAAAGACCTATAGTCTAAGAAGACTTTCCTGAAATAAAAGAAGACCTGAAGCTTCACAATGAAAACTCGCATGGAGTACTGGGAAAATTGTCCCTCAGCAATCCACTCCCAAGATATATCCTAGAAAAATTATTAGACTATAAAGAAAAAGAAAAGATCTAAGGGTCTACAGTATGTGTGTATGTGTGTGTTTAAACTTAGAAGGGCAGAAGAATTAGATTGGCATCAAACTTGTCACAGACAACATGTAAAGTGAGAGAAAAGTGAGCAGAATTTTCAAAAACCTCAAGGAAAGAAAGTGTGGCCCAAGGAGTTTATATTAGGCCAATCTGTCCTTCAAGTATCAAGGCCATAGACAAACAGTTTTAAGCATGAAAGTGTGATCCCTTCTTGAAAAAATACATTGCAAGATTGGCTTCATCCAACCACAAATTGGCTTGGAGAACTTAAACAAAATGACTGATGGGGCAGAGGTATTGTACTGCAGCTCTAGAAAAAAATCAAATCTTGTTCATGGACTACTAGTACTTTCTAGTACTTGGCAGAAAGAAAAAGATTTCTTCTGGAGGATGGTACATTATCCAACTTCTCAAATTATTTCTGAAAGTATTTCAAATAAGATAAGTTCATGATGAGATAATAATGCATGTAAACCAGAAAAATAAAAGGAGCAGAGCACGTAGACTCAGATATTAAAATAATTTGACACAGATTGTGATTTTTTTATTTGAAAAAGAACCAATTAGAGATTTCTAGTTCTGAAAAAATAACCAAAAATTAAGGACACAATGGATTTTTAAAATATCAGATGTGACATAGCTGAAGAGAGACTTGGCAAACTGGAATATAAATTAGGAGAAACTATATAAAGTACAGTGACTAAAAGATGGAAAGTTAAAGAAATAAGAGACATAGAGGACATGGTGGAAAGTATATAACACATTTGTCATTGAAATCCCAGAAAGAAAGAGGAGAAAATATGTGGCAGAAACATTATTGGAAGATACAATAGTTGAGAAATTTCCAGGAACAATGAAAGACATTGAACCATAGATTTTAGAAGTCCAACAGATCTCAAATAGGATAAATAGAAAGGAATCCATATCTAAACATACGATATTGAAACAAAAAATTAAAAAATGAGAAAATCTGAAAAGCTCCTCAGTGAAAAAGGGATGGGAATGAATGTGGCTCAAGTGATTGAGCACTTACTTCCCACATGGGAGGTCCTGGGTTTGGTTTCCAGTGCCTCCTTAAAGAAAAAAAAAATTTCAACTCGGGGGAGCCAATGTAGCTCAGTGAGTAAGCACTGGATTCTCACTTATGAGGTCCTGGGTTCAATCCCTGGGCGGGTGCCTCAAAAAAAGGCAGGGGGGAGTTAAGCCCAAAATTTCCCTAATTAAAAATAAATAAAGGATGGCTTGTCCTCAAAAGACTTTCAACTCCTAAGTGGTACATTGGACATTGGAAAGCAGTATAAAAATATCTTCAAAGTGTTAAAATAACTGCAACCAAGAAGTCTTTACATGCTAAAATATTCTAAAGAACAAAGGCAAAATAAAGACATGAAAATAAAAATGGAAAGAATTTAACAGCAGCAGATCCTCACTAGAGAAAGAAAATCCAAGGGAGTTCTTCAGGCAGAAGGAAAGTATCCCTAGTAAAAGGTTGCATTTCAGCAAGAAATGAAAACAAAAAATATAATGAATATGTAACTAGAGCTAAGTAAACACTTACTGCATAAAATAATTATGATAAAGCATTGTGTAGGATTTTAATGTGTGTGTATGTGTTTGACAACAATAGCATATAAACTGATGGGGAAAATGGAAATGTTCCGAAGTTCTTGCATTATCTCTGAAGAGGGTAAACTTATGGTTAATATTACACTTATATGAAATCATAGTTGTTTATTATTGTGACCTTGAATTAGGCAAGAGTTTCTTGGATATGATATAAATCACAAGCAATCAAAGAAAAAATAAATTTGACTTCATCAAAATATAAAAATACTTCTGTGTTTCAAATGACACTAACAAAATGAAAAAATAACCTACAGAATGGGAGAAAATATTTGCAAATCATATAGCTGGTAAGTCTAGTATTCAGAGTATATGAAGAGCTCTTACAATTCAACAATAAAAAGGCAAATAACCCATTTAAAAACAGACAAGTGTTTGAATAGACATTTCTCTAAAGAAGATATATAAATGGCCAACAAGCATATGAAAGTATGCTCAGTATCTTTAGTTATTAGGGCAATGCAAATCAAAATCACAATGAAATAACAATTTTCACCTAGTAAGATGGCTAAACAAAAGCCATACAAAAACAAATGTTGAGGATGTGGAGAAATTTGAACCTTTATACTCTGCTGGTGAGAATGTAACATGGTGCAGCTCCCATGTGAACAGCATGGCAGTTCCTCAGAAGTTAGAGTCCATCAACAAATGAATGGATAAAGAAAATATGCCTTATACATTCAATGGAATATTATTTGGCCATAAAAAGAATGAAGTTCTGATGCATGCTACAACATGGATGAACCTCAAAGACATTGTATTATGTGAAATAAGCAGACACAAAAGGACACATATTGTATGATCTCGCCTATTTGAAATAATTGGGGCATGGGTGGGAGTGGTGAATAGGGAGTTAAAATAATGCTTATTTGATATGGAGGTTCTGTTTGGCATGATGGAAAAATCTGAGTAATGGATGGAACAATATTGTGAATGTATTAATACCATTGTATTGTGTAATTGAAATGGGATAAAATAGGACATTTTAGGTTGTATATATGTTACCAGAATAAACATTTTTTAAAAATCTATAGAATACAGCACAAAGAGTGAACCTTAATATAAATTATGGGCTGTAGTTAATTGTATAGTTATAATAGCATTGTTCCATCAGTTGTTACAAGGGTACCACACTAATGCAAATGTTAATGGGGAAAACTGTGTGTGCAGTTTAGGGAGGGTATATGGGAACTATCTGCATAATTTTTCTGTAAACTTCCAGCTGCTCAAATTTAAAAACTAAGGTCATTGAACACATAAAATGAAGAAAACTGAGTTAAGCAAAAAAAAAAAAAAAAATCAAAGCATTACCACATGATCCAGCAATTCCCTTGCTAGGTAGATACCCAAGAGAACTGAAAATTTATATTCACTCAAAAAATTGTACATGAATATTTATAGCAGCTTTATTCATAATAGCCAAAATAGTCCATCAACTGATGAATAGGTAAATAGAATTTGATTTCTCCATCCAATGGAATGTTATTCAGCTATAGGAAAGAATGAAATACTTATACATTCTACATGAGTGAATTCTGAAAGCATTATGCTAAGTGAAAAAGCCAGGAACAAAAGGACCCAAAAAGACCATTTATTTGACTGTCCATAATAGGCAAATCTATAGAGCCAAAAAATTGATTAGTGGTTGCCAAGGGTTGAGTGGAAGAAGGGAAGGAAATGACTTAATGGGTATAGGATTTCTTTTCAGGATGATGAAAATATTCTGCAATTATATAGTGATGGTTGTACAAATGTGACTATACTGAAAACCACTGAATTACACACTTTAAAAGGGCAAATATAATGGTATATTTAAAAATCAAGTGATAATCGAATACTCTTAAAGTGTTCATACAAATTACAATTTCTGTAGCCTATATTTTGGCAAATCCTTCCAGATAATATGGTGAGAAAAATATAATCATTAGAGACAGGCAGATCTTGGTTCAAATCTAGTCTCCATGTACTAACTGTGTGATCTTGGGAAAGTCAATCTCACTGACACCAGTTTTCTCATTCATAAAATGGATATAATACTTCACCTCAGAGTTGTGAGGATAATTGTTAAAATGTGTATGAAATTACTTGTAAGAGCAACTGTATACCCTGAAATGATAAACCAAAAACAAAATTCAATATGTGAAAAGGATTTATGAAATAGACTGCAAATCTTTACAGTGGGCAAATACTCAGTTGTTTTTACATAATGAAAAATATACTGGCCTGAACTTGGGAGATCTAGAGATTCTTCAAAAATAAAAATAAAAGATTGGCTTAGACTTAAGCTACTAAGGAGCCAGAGACTGTGCTACTCATTTTATCTCTAGTTTTTAAACTTCACTAAGGGTGTGGCATATAGGACATCTTTTCTATTGGACAAAATGGTTCAGGGAAAAGAATAAAAATGTGTCACTCCCACTGAAGTCTGATCAGCTCAATTTACTTCCAAATAAATGGAAACTAGAAAGCAAAGAAACAGTAAATCTAAGAAGACTGTCTAGAAAAGAACTGTTTATATATCTATTGGAAGATAGAGCTGACTGGAATCAAACAGATAAAAGGTCTACTATTTTTTTCTTTTTAAAATTTTTTTTTTACTTTTAAAGAAGCTTTAGATTATATAAATGTTACATAAAAAATATAGAGGATTCCCATATTCCCTACCCCACACTCACACTTTCTCACATTAACATATTTCATTAGTGTGGTGTATTTGTTACAATTGATGAATACATATTGAAGCATAACTACTAATCATGGGCTATAGTTTGCATTATACTTTAAACTGTCCTGCACAATTTTGTAGGTTGTGACAAAATATATAATGGCCTGTATCCGCCATTGCAATGTCATTCAATACAATTACAGTGTCCCCAAAATGCCCCCATATTACACCTACTCTTCCTCTCTTCCCTCAGAACCACTGGTGACCACTGCTTTTATATCAATGATAAAAGTTCTTCCATTGTTAGAATAATAATAGGTCTGTTATAGAATAATATAATAAGTCTACTTTAGTCCATTGTTCATTCCCCAGTCTTGAGGATTTTGGGGTGGTAATGCCTACTGTTTCTAATTGAGAAGGGCTTAGATCCCATGGGGCAGATGGATGGAACTATATTGCTTGCCATTGCAGACACTCTCTGTTCTTGGTATGGGCGTTTTCCATCATCAACTCCTTGTTGTCCTGGGTGAGTTCAATGAACTGGAGAGTAGGTGTTGCAACTGCTGAGATTCAGGGCCCAACTAGCACATGAATGGACCAAAGATTCAAGGCTCTGAGACATATATTTAGTAAGTATAGTGCTAACTGTAGGTTCGAATGAAAGGGACAGAAGAGTCATGTATAGGGAAACTATAAATGAGTATAACTCTGTTGCATTGGGGAACATAAATTCCAAAGTAAGGCCCATTGACAGGGTGCTGAATCCTGAGCTTGTCTGCCCTGCTTATAGTAGCTGGATATCTCTAAAGCCCTCAGGAGCTCCACTGTTTGAGGCAGTGTTAACTGTGGCAGTCAATGAGATAGTGCTAAGATGTGCATAAGCGTAACCTCTGGAATGACTTCTTACTCACTTTGAAATCTCTTAGCCATAAAAACTCATTTGTATTTAACATTTCCTCTTTCTTGTCAAGATCTTTTTCCTTATGCATTGCTGGTTGGTTCTTGGAAATAATCCCTCGGTGTCAGGGAGTCATATTCCACGCCAGGGGAAGGTAGTGCCTTTATATGCTGAGTTTGGCTTAGTGAGAGGCCACATTTGAGCAACAAGGAGGCTTACGGAGGTAACTATTAGACAATATATAATACCAGGCTAAGTTTCAATTTCACAAGAAAAGGTTCGTAAGTACAATCAGCAATATAAAGGGCCTGGCATAATGGTTTGTCTTGCTTCATTAGGTACTGCCCTTATACTCGGGGGATTCTTGCCATTCTTTTGGAGAATTCTATGTTTTTAAGGGTGTTGCATTGTTAAACCATGAGCTGAATATAAGTCTATGACTATTTGTGACTTAAAATGACTTCAACTGTCAACCATTTTTGCAAAAAAAGTGGGCTGAGAAAGCTCCTCAGCTCCAAGGAGGAATACTCAGCTCCAAGGAGGAATGCCCACTTCAAATGTAGAAAGGAATATAATGGTAAAAGAACATATTCTCAGGGGATGGAGCCGAGGTCACAAAGAACGATGGGCAGAGTACTCTACCCAAGGAGCAGAATCAGGACCTAATTCAGGAGTATTGCACAGCCACAAGATAAAGGGTCCTCAAAATATCTTCCCAGAAGGGTTTTTAAATTGCTGTGACTCAATGACCACTGTTTCTTTCATTCTTCTATTTTCTAAATGAAAGTGTTAGGCCCTTTTCCCTTATTATATATTCACATTTTATATTTTCCAATGTAATTATGCATTTTAACTAAACATTTTTTTCTGCAACATATTAATCCTTAAAATGTATGTGAATTAGTTTATAATTCTGTTTTTAAATTGTGTTAAGGAAAACTGGTCACTAAAATAAAACCACAGGGAATATAAAGTTTAGATATAAAGTAGCAAATGTGAACGTTAAGGAAAATATTTTGTCCAAAAGGATTACAACAGTTATAAGTGATATATAAGCATGTAATAAAGATCAACAAATAAATTGGGATAAAGAGAAATGATATGTTTTTGGCTAAAATGTCTGGGAATTTCTATCTTAGGTCAAATATTTTATTTGATATTTATTTTGGCTCATATACTCTAGCATGTTTCCTTTAAAAAAGATTATATTTCTTGTGCCATCTATTTGCTAGTAAATTTTCTGAGATATCAAGCTCATTGTTTCTTCTGGATGCTTTAAAAGAATCATAATTATGAAAATTTATGTCCATATTCTTTTTAAAAATTTGTTTAAATAACCTTTACATTTGTTCTGATCAATGCACTTAAACTTAAGTTTTTCCAAAAGGATATGCATGGTAAATGATTATGTACAAATGATTCCCATCACCTCAGATCTATACAGATTGTTTGACTGGAATGGAACTGATAGTCAAACAATTTCTTCTAAATGTTCTTGATTATTTAAAGGAACAATTGCTCAAAATGAACTGCCTTCTTTGAAATTTTCCACAGTTAATTCTGTGAAATATTCCACTATTATTTATAAACTAAAAGCCTGGGGAGTGGATGTGACTCAAGTGGTTGAGTGCCTGCTTCCCACATGGGAGGCCCCAGGTTCAGTTCCTGGTGCCTCCTAAAAACAAAACAACAAAACAAAACAAAACAAAAAACATACAACAAGCAAACAAACAAAAAACAACTCAGGGTAGCTGATATGGCTCAGTGGTTGAGCACCAGCTTCCCACATACAAGATTCCAGTTTCAATCCCCAGCCCCGCTACCTGAAAAAAAAAAACCTATGATTCTCACCTTTGATATTATTACCATCTTGTAAATTAGAACTAATAAGATTCATCATGAATAACTTTATTTTCTCTAAAATTATAAAATATTAAAGTTCTTTTAAATACATTGGGAAACTTACACCCTTCATACTTCTGTGCCTTTTCTTCTATTTGGTGCTTAGAAACACTGATTTAGGTTTTTTTTCAATTTTTATCTTGAAATGACTTCAAACTTACAGGAAAGTTGCAAACATAATACAAATCTAGTACATAGAGCTCCAACATACTTCCCACCAGATACTTAAATTTACCAACTTTCAGCATCTGTCTCTATCTATCTCTATCAATCATCTATTTTCTAAACTTTGAGAATAGCCTGCATATATCATACTCCTGAACACTTAGTATTTCCATGAATTAAGTATAATGATATTCATTTATATAGCCCCATTATGCGTAGCTATCAAGTGAAAGAAATTTAGCATTGATATAGAGTACAGTCCATATTCCTTTTCTTTTTCAGTTACCTGGATAATGTCCTTTTGGGCAATTTCTCCTTCGTTATTTGTTCCAGTCCAGGGTCATGTATGCGTTTAATTGTCATTGTCTCCTCAGTGGCTCTCATTTTTTAAAAAACTTGTGGTAACATATATACAATATTAATTTTTCATATGAACCACTCCTAAGCATATGATTCAGTGGCATTAATCACATTCACAATGTTGTGCTGCCATCACCACCATCCAATTCAAAACTTTTCATCACCCCAGAGACTCTGTATCCATTATACATTAGCTCCCCATTTCCCCTGCCCTCAGCCTCTAGGCACGTGTATTCCTTCCATCTCTGAATTTGCGTATTCTCATTATTTCACATAAGTAGAATTATACAATATCTGTCCTTTTGTATCTGGCTTATTTTATTCAACATTATATCTTCAAGTTTCACCCATGTAGTAGCATGTATCAGAAATTTATTCTTTTTTTGCAGTTGGATTCTTTTCTTTTTTATGTATGCACCACATTTTGTTTATTCATTCATCTGTTGATGGACACTTGCATTGCTTTTGGCTATTGTGAATAATGCTGCTATGAATATTGGTGTACAAATCTCTGTCTAATCTCTACTTTTAATTCTTTTAGGTATATATCTGGAAATGGGGTTGCCAGGTGATATAGTAGATCTAAATTTAACTTTCTGAGGAACTATCAAACTGTTCCCCACAGGGGCTGCACCATTTTACAATACCACCAACAAAGTACTAAGACTCTTTTTTCCTCTGCATCCTCACCAGCACTTGCTCTTTTTCAATTTTAAAATAATGGCCATTCTAATGGGTGTGAGGTGTTATATCATTGTGTTTTTTTTTTTAAAGATTTATTTTTAAATTTATTCCCTCCCCCCTGCCCCGTTGTCTGCTCTCTTGTGTCCATTTGCTGTGTGTTCTTCTGAGTCTGCTTGCATTCTCAGCAGCACCGGGAACATGTGTCTCTTTTTGTTGTGTTATCTTGCTGCGTCGGCTCTCCATGTGTGCAACATCACTCCTGGGTGGGCTGCGCTTTTTTAGTGCAGGACAGCTCTCCTTGCAGGGCACACTCCTTCATGTGGGGCTCCCCTATGTGGGGGACACCCTGTGTGGCACAGCACTCCTTGCGTGCATCAGCATTGTGTGTGGCCAGCTCACCACATGCACCAGGAGGCCCTGGGTTTGAACCCTGGACCTTCTATATGGTAGGTGGACACTCTATCAGTTGAGCCACATTTGCTTTTCTCATTGCAGTTTTGATTTTAAAATTTTGTGCATTGATCTTGTACCCTGCCACTTTGCTGAATTGGCTTATTAGCTCTAGTAGCTTTGTTGTGGATTTTGTAGGATTTTTCTCTGTATTTCTATAGGGATAGTTTTATTCTTTCCTTTCCAATTTGGATGTCTTTTATTTACTTTTCTTGCCTAATTGCTATGGATAGAACTTCCCATATAATGTTGAATAACAGTGGTGGTGGTGGGCATCCTTTTCCTGTTCCTGATCTTATGGAGAAAGCCTTCCATGTTTTGCCATTGAATGTGAGATTAGCTGTGGGTTTTTATATGCTCTTTATCATGTTGATGAAGTTTCCTTCTATTCCTATTTTTATGAGTGCTTTTATTAAGAAGGGGTGCTGTATTTTGTCAAATGCCTTTCTATGTCAATTGAGATACTAATTATTTTTAATTTTTTATTATTTTATT
Organism: Dasypus novemcinctus; assembly: GCF_030445035.2. Lineage (NCBI taxonomy): Eukaryota > Metazoa > Chordata > Mammalia > Cingulata > Dasypodidae > Dasypus > Dasypus novemcinctus. The sequence continues at coordinate 78,235,867 of NC_080679.1, read as the reverse complement.
ATTCTTTTGTAGAACCATTCTTGTATTCATGACAAATCCTTGGTCAAGGTTTATAATCTTCTTTATGTGCTATTAAATTTGATATGCTATCATTTCGTTGAGTTTTTGCATCTATATTCATAAGGGATATTGGTCTTTGATATTCTTTTCTGGTTTTGATATCAGAGCGATGCTTACCTCATAGAATGCATAGGAAGTTCTCCCTCCTCTTAAATTTTTTGGAAAAGAAGTTTTGCTAGTAATTCCTTAATGTTTGGTAAAATTTGCCATCTGGTCCTAGACTTTTCTTTGTTGGGAGATTTTTGATTACTAGTTCAAACTCAATTTGTTAATGATCATTAGGATCTTTTATTTTTTCTTAGGTCAGCATAGGTAATTTATCTGTTTCTAGGGATTTGTCAATTTCATCTAGGTTATCTAATTTTTGTTATACCATTTTTCACAGTCTCCTCTTATAATCCTTTCTATTTCTGTGAAGTTGGTTGTAGTGCCCCCCCCCCCTCCATTTCTTACTTTAGTTATGAAGTTTAGTTATGAAGTTACTTTAGCCTTCCTTTGTGTCACTTTGCATTTAGCTTGTTCTTTTTTGTAGTGCCTCCTATTGGGAAATTAGATTACAGATTTGAGATCTTATTTTTCAAAAAATATAATAAACCTTATTTTTAGTGAGATTTTAGGTTACAGAAAAGTTCCATCAAAAGTATGAGGAATTCCTATGATCCCCCCTCCCTCTTGCACACCATCACCTATTTTTTAAAATGTAGCAGTACAATTTATAAAGATGTATCTGTAAAAGCCACTCATTAAAAATATGCACATTTTAAAAATGACTCACTTGTGGAAAGGACTAACTTACCTACAATAATAATCTAAATATTAAACCATGATTGGGGACATTTATCAGTACTTCACACATCTAATAAATACTGAAAGAAGCAAGTAACATTCTTATAACTTCTTTAAAGCCGGAAACTTAAGCACAAATCAGAATTAAAAGAAACTTCAGAATGTTCACATTTGCATGCATTTTTGGTTGAACTTTCAAAGATTCCACATATAAGAAAACCACAACTTTGAATCAAAATGAATATTAAAAACATTTAAGCCTTGTGATAAACGTTCTCTACAGATGCATGAAAAGCAGAGTGAATAGTAACAGCAGTATATTTCTAGGAGAGAAGCAATCACTTATTTCCTTTATCATAAACAAAAGTCAATGAGTCAAGATTTTAATAACATTGACCAAGTTATTTACTATTCAAGGATTTGTTTTTGAAGTTGTCTTTAAAATGTATCTATCCATATACTTGGATTAAATTAAATTTATACATCAAAGACATTTTGCTCAGAATTCTAATCTTAAGTATAAACCATAACTTATCAAAGCATAGTCAAAACACTGCAATAATGTTACCATTTAGATTTATATGCTTCATCTGAAAAATTTATCTTACAACCAGTTTTGCCGTTTCTCAAGAATAAATGCCCCTATGTCTAAAACTTTAAATGATAATAATAATAAAAAACCCAGATTCAAATAACTCATGCTATGCATTTTCCACCATCAGGCTTTGATAAAAAGAGAGCTATCTGGTGTTGGAGCATCATCATCATTCTCAGTCAGTCTCTATAGTCCCAGAAACAGACACAAGAGCCATTGTTATTTGTTGAAGTTGTCTTCTGTTTCTCAGCAATAGCTGCACAAACAACAACAATCTTATCACTTTCAAAGTCATAGTCAGGGATTGACTTTGGTGAGAAATCTGTTATTTCTGCTGATGATTTACTCTTCTTAATCCTCTGTGCCACTTTCTGCTGTTCCTGGAGTGTTCTTGCCTGCTGAGCTTCCTTCAGGCCCACTTTGGGTGCAAGTTGCTGAGAACCAGCTCAGCAATAGGTTGGCTCAAAGGGAAAGCAACACAGAACTTATGAAATAAAAGGACAGAAAGAAAGACACAAGAGAGAAGATAAAGATGGGACCAGGGGACTCACAGCTTCTGGAACTGACAGCCTCAACCCTAGTTTCTACATCATATTTATTGGAAACTACCGAGCAGCTATTTGCTATCAGAACTGCAACATCATCTACAATAATATGGAACAACTGCAGCATCTGCAATAAGGAACAGATCATACAAAGTTCAAATAAAATTTAAACTCTTTTTCCCACACTTGCCCAAGAAAGGTCTTCTTTCCCTATTTCAGGGATCATTGGATGGATGTGAAGAGCTACTTGAAAACTTTGAATTGCATCCATTTCGTCCTTTAGCTCTCTGTTGTCATATCATTCTACTGTCTGTCTTCTTATCCTTTAGTTTACCCTTCCTAATAATCTTCATTTCTAAACTCTCCTCCAAATCTCTTGCCCTTGTTTTTTTCTTTCAGGCTGCAGCATCCCCTTTATTTTTATTTATTTTTTGTCTTTATTTATTTTTTAATGTTACATTAAAAAAATATGAGGTCTCCACCCTCTTCACCCCACTCCTCCCACAACAACAACCTCCTCCAACATCATGGGACACTCACTACACTCAGTGAACACTTCTCTGAGCACTTGCTGTACCACATGGTCAATGGTCCACATTTAAGTTTACACTCTCCCCCAGTCCACCCAGTGGGTCATGGGAGGACACACAATGCCCAGTAACTGTCCCCTCAGTACCACCCAGGACGACTCCAAGTCCTGAAAATGTCCTCACATCACATCTCTTCTTCCCACTCCCACCCCCAGCAGCCATCATGGCCACTTTCTCCACCTCAACACCACATTTACTTCCATCACTAATCACAACAATTCCAGAACAGAGCATCAGCAAGTCCACTCCAATCCATACTCCACTCCTCCATTCTGTGGACCCTTGGATGGCTATGTCCACTCCACCTCTGTATCAAGAGGGTGCTTAAATTCCACTTGGATGATGGATTCAGTTCTCCTGTTTGCAGCTGTAGGCACTCTTGGCTCCCTGGTGTGGTGGTTGACCTTCTTCACCTCCCTGTTAGCTGACTGGGATAAGTCCAATAAACCAGAGGATAGGAGTTGCAAGTCTGTTGAGGCTCAGGGCCTGGCTGTCACATGGACAGTCCAGAGATTCACGTCCCCTGAGTATACACTAAACCCCAGCACCAACCACAGGTCTGGTAAAAGTGACAGGAGAGGCTCGTGAACAAAGATCACATCTGAGTCCAACTCCATCACACTCAGGAACACAATCTCCAAAGTAGGGCCAACTGACATGGCACTGAACTCCATCTGCCATAACCATAGCACCTGTGGGTCTCTGTAGCCCTCACAAGAACCAATACCTGGGGTTGTACCTACTTTACCTGTCTCTGGGACTCTGCTGAGGTGTGCATAAGGGTGACCCCTCTGATGACTTCCCGGCTCTTTTTTGGAGACTCATAGCCATATAAACTCATTTGTCCTTTCCATTTCCCCCTTTTATTCAAGGTCAAAAAGCATTTTTAACTCCTGATATTACATGTAGGCTGAGATATTCTGCTGGTCTGAGTTGACCCTTTTATTCAAGGTCATTCTCCAGCCACATCATCAGTTGGTATTTGGTAGTAATCCCTCGGTGCCAGGGAGGCTCATCTCTGGGAGTCATGTCCCATGCTGGGGGGAAGGCAATGCATTTACATGGTGAATTTGGCTTTGAGACTGGCCACATTGGAACAACATGGAGGCTCTCAGGAGGTAACTCTTAGGCACCCTGCAGCTCTAGGCCTAGTTCTTATTTCAGGCACACAGGCTCACAAGCATAGTCATTTAATCCTGCAACACTGGTCTTTTGGTAGCATATTCTATCAGTTTTTGTTTGTCTGTAAAGACTTTGAACTCACCCTCATTTTTGAAGGATGGTTTTGCCAGATACGGAATTCTCGGCTGGCAGTTTTTCTCTTTCAGTACCTTACATACAACATACCACTTTCTTCTCTCCTCCATGGTTTCTGATGAGAGACCAGCACTTAATCTTATCAAATTTCCTTTGTATATGATGCTTTGCTTTTCTATTGTGGTGTTTGAAATCCTCTTTCTCTCTGACATTTGTCATTCTGAATAGTTGGTGTCTCCAGGTAGTTCTATTTGGATTTATTCTGTTTGGGGTGTGTTGTCCTTTTTGAATATTGTTATTTACATCCTTCATAAAGATTGGGAAGTTTTCACTCATTATTTCCTCAAATATTCTTTCTGCACCTTTTCCATACTCTTCTCCTTCTGGGACACCAATAATATGAATGTTTGTGCATTTTGCATTGTCATTCAGTTCCCTGAGACTCTGTTCCATTTTTTCCATTCTCTTTTCTTTCTGTTCTCCTCTTTTTTCTAGTACAGATGTTCTGTTTTCAGAATCATCAGTTCTGTCTTCAAGCAATTCAAATCTGCCCTTATATGCCTCTAATGTATGTTTTTTTTTCAAATTTTATCTCTGCCATCATGACCTATTTTTTTTTTAACTGATCTCCTCCCTTGTGGCTTGCTTGCTGTCTGCTCTGTGTCAATATGCTGCACATTCTTCTGTGTCTGCTCGTCTCCCTTTTGTTGTGACATCTTGCTGCATCAGCTCTCCATGGGCGCGGGCCATCAGCTCTTCACAGGCATGGGCATGGGCTGTCAGTTCTCCATGGGTGCGGGCTGTCAGCTCTCCATGGGCACGGGCCAGCTTGCCTTCACAAGGAGGCCCTGGGATGTGAACCCAGGGCCTCCCGTATGGTAGACGGGAGGTTAATTGATTGAGCCACAGCCACTTCCCCCTCTGATGTATTTTTAATCTCATTCATCATGTATTTCATTCCTATAAGGTGTATTACTTTTTTTTTACAGGCTTCCAAATTGTTCTTTATGCTCTCTCAATGTCTTCATATTATCTTTTATTTTTTTATTTCTTTAGTCACATTTGGCTGGGTCATCTCTTCCTGTTTCCTAGTATGGTTTATAATTTTTTGCTGATATGTAGGCATCTGAATATGTTGGTGAATTTATTCTGATGGTCAATTTCTCTCTTGCTTATTGTTTTATTTTCTATAGTTCTTGTTTTGTATTTGGTTCAATTTATTCTCAGTCTTTAAAATTGTCCAGCTTAAGTTTTCAAAAGTGGGCCAGGGACTCACTACTTGGGTGCAGATTTTCTCCCTTGCCTCAATGGTAGAGTGTCCACCTACCACATGGGAGGTCCAGGGTTCAAACCCAGGGCCTCCTGGTCCATGTGGTGAGCTGGCCCACATACAGTGCTGATGTACACAAGGAGTGCCATGCCACGCAGGAGTGTCCCCCACGTAGGGGAGCCCCACGCACAAGGAGTGTGCCCCATAAGAAGAGCTGCCCTGTGTGAAAGAAAGTACAGCCTGCCCAGGAATGGTGCTGCACACATGAAGAATTGACGCAGCAAGATGACACAACAGAAAGAGACACAGATTCCTACAGAAGAACACACAGTGAATGGACACAGAAAGGAGAGCAGACAATTGGGGTTGGGGGCGGGGATTGGGGGAAGAGGAGAGAAATAAATACATAAATCTTAAAAAAAAAGAGAGAGCATGAAAAGTTTTTGTCCATGCAATTTCCAGACCAGCCAGCAGATGGCATTAGTCAGAGCACCTTTCAATGTAGGTGTTTTAATCTCAGCTTTCCTGTGTTCCTGTGTTTAATCTCCAGAGCAGAGGTTCAAAGCAGGCTCTGCTGGCCAAATTCACTAAAGGAAAGCACCCTGACCTCCCCTCCCTTTTCCCTTGAAACAGCTAACAGGGAGGAAAATATCTGTTCCCTTCCCAGTCAGCTACGTGAGCTAGGTGTTTTACCCCAGCTTAATATCTTGGGGGTGGGGGAGGGGAGCCCTTCCCAACTGCCACAGGGGCTTGGTAACTCATGTTTGTCATTTTTGCTTGTCTCTCTATCCCTCACCCTCCTAAGAGTTGTGTTGCACTTTCCTGATCTGCTGACCCCCAAAGCATGTCCCTTGGACAGCTTTTGGCTCTTTCTCTGTTGTTTTTGTGAGAGCATTCAGCTCTGCATGCTAGTCTGTCACCATCTTCCCACAATCCTCCTCTTTCTTCTCTTTTCAATATAGGTATTTGAGCTATAAATTTCCCTCTTAGTTCTACCTTTGCTGCATCACATAGGTTTTGGTATATTCTGTTTTAGTTTTCATTCATCTCAAAATATTTAATTTTTCTTATGATTTGCTCTTTGACCCACTGGTTGTTCAAGAGTGTATTGTGTGGCACAGAGGCTCTGAGGGGAGGTAGAAGGAAAAATAGGTGTAATTTGGGGGTATTTTCGGGACTTGTGAATTGTCCTGCATGACATTGCAATAACAAATAGAGGCCACTATATATCTTGTAATAAGTTATAAAACTGTGCTGGAGAGAGTGTAAACTACAATGTAAACTATAATCCATGCTTAGAGGCAATGCTTCAAAATGTATTCATCAATTGTAACAAATGTACCACACTAATGAAGGATGTTGTTAATGTGGGAAAATGTGGGAGGGCTAGGGAGTGGGACTTTTGGTAATCCTCTATATTTTTGGTGTAACATTTATCTAATATAAGCATCTTATATATATGCATTGTTTACGAGAGTGGGACATCCAGCTTCCAAACAGGGCCCTTTATGTCATGTGTGACAAGAGAGTGAATTCAAAATGGGTGATATTGAGAAGAGTAACATTTTTGTTTAGAAGTGTGACCAGTGCCACACCATGGAAAAGGAATGCAAACACAAGACCGGGACAAATCTGCGTGATCTGTTTGGGCAGAAGACAGGAAAGGCCCCTGAATTCTCTTATACAAATGCCAAAAAAGAAAAAATTCATCACTTGGGGAGAGGAGACAGTAACGGAGTATTTGAAGAATCCCAAGAAGTACATCCTTGGAACAAAAATGATCTTTGTTGGCATTAAAAAGATGGTAGAAAGGGCAGACTTGTTAATGAGTAATAGTTGGCCACTGCATTATTACAAAATAGAATGCCTTGCAACTTTTTCACATGTACCATATTTAAATTGATCTTATACACCCAAATTCAGATAATGAATGGCTGATTGGATATTTTTGTTGGACAGACCTGAGTTAAATAAGATTGGCTTATAGTTAAATGAATATGATCAAGCTTTTTGAATTTTGGTAGTAGTTCTGGTTAAGCAAGTGCTATCACTATTTCTCTCTTTAAAGACTTATTCCCTCTATCATTTACCAGTCCTACATAACCACTAATCTACTTCCATCTTTATAAATTGATTTATGTTTACATTTTATACAAATTGAATTAAGGGAAATAGATATGGCTCAAGCAGTTGGGCTCCTGCCTACCAAATAGGAGGTCTAGGGTTCGATGCCCAGGGCCTCCTGGTGAAGACAAACTGACCCACGCAGAGTGCCAGCCCATGTGGGAGTGCCACCCTGTGAAAGAATGCCGCCCTACACAGGAGTACCCTCCCCCCATGTAGGAGTGCTGCCTGTGCAGGAGTGCCGGCCAATGCAGAGAGCTGGCACAGCAAGATGGTGCAACAAGAGACACAGAGAAGAGACAATAAGAGACAAAGCAGAACAGGGTGCTGAGGTGGCGCAAGAGAATGATTGCCTCTCTCCCACTCTGGAAGGTCCCAGGATTAGTTCCTGGAGCTGCCTAATGAGAATAGCATCAGATATAGAAGAACACACAGGGAATGGACACAGCAGACAACGGGGAGGTGGGAGTGGCGGTGGGAGTGGGAGAAATAAATAAATCTTTAAAAATATTTAAATACAATCATACAACATGTAGTACCTTGTGCCTCGTCTCTTTCACTTATGATATAATGTGGGTATTTTTGCCAGATATTAACATATATAACATTTTTTAGTTTCAAATAAAAGCGGTTTTATACATGCAATATTACCCATATTCATTTTCACTTGAGGTTTTACTATGCTATACAGTCCCATTTACATTTTTTTGCTTTCCTTTTGTCAAGAAAGGATGCTGAATTACATCAAATTCTTTTTCTGCATTGATTGAGATGATCGTGTGCTTTTTTCCCTTCAATTTGTTAATGTGGTGTATGACTTTGATTGATTTTCTTGTGTTCAACCAGTCTTGCATACCAGGAGTAAATCCCACTTGGTCCTAATGTATAAGTCTTATGATTTGCTGTTGGATTCAATTTGCAAATATTTTGTTGAGAATTTTTGTATCTATGTTTGTTAGAGATTGGTCTATAGTTTTATTTTTTTGTATTGTCTTTAACTGGCTTTGTTATTAGGGTGATGTTGGCTACATATAATGTGCTGGGTAATTTCGTGTCCTCTTCAATTTTTTGGAAGAGTTTAAACAGGATTGGTGTTAATTCTTTTTGAAATGCTCATGAAATTCACCTGTGAAGCCATCTGTTCCTGGACTTACTTTTTTGGGAGATTTTTGATGATGGATTCAATCTCTTTAAATGTGATTGGTTTGTTAAGTTCTTGTATTTACTGTAATGTCAGCTTAAGTTGTTTGTGCATTTCAAGGAATTTGTCCATTTCATCTAGGTTGTCTAGTTTGTTGGCTTACAGTTTCTCATAATATCCTCTTATGATCTTTTTTATTTCTGTAGGATCAGTTGTAACTTTTCCCCTTTCATTTCTGATTGTATTTATTTGCATCTTCTCTCTTTTTTTCTTTGCTAGTCTAGCTGGAGACTGTCAATTTTATTGATCTTCTCAAAGAACTGGCTTTTGGTTTTGTTGGCTTTGTTGTTTTTTGTTGTTCTCAATTTCATTTATTTCTTCTCTAATCTTTATTATTTCTTTCCTTCTGCTTGCTTTGGGATTGGCTTGCTGTTCTTTTTCTAGTTTCTCTAGTTGTTTAGTTAAGTCTTTGAGTTTAGCGCTTTCTTATATTTTAATATAGCATTTAGGGCTAAAAATTTCCCTCTCAAGACTGCCTTTGCTGTAACCCATAAATTTTGATAAGTTGTGTTCTCATTTTCATTTGTCTCAATATATTTATTGATTTCACTTGCAATTTCTTCTTTGACCCACTGATTATTTAGGAATGGAAACACTGATTTCCAGTTGTTTAGCCTCCACACATTTGAGGAAGTACCTCTTTCAGCTCTATTATTGATTTCCAGTTTTATTCCGTTATGATCCAAGAAGGTGCTTTGCATAATTTCAATCTTTTTATATTTATTGAGAGCTGCATTTTGCTATAACATGTGGGTAAAGCAATGGGCACTAGAGAAGAATGTATAACCCACTGAGTTTGGATGCAATATTCTGTATATGTCTTTCAGGTCTAATTCAGCTGTCATATTGTTTAAGTTCTCTGTTTCCTTGTTGATCTGTCTAGTTATTCTATCTAATGATATGAATGGAATGTTGAAGTCTCCAACTCTTACTATGTAGGTATCTATTTCTCCCTTCAGTTTTGCCAGAGTTTGTCTCATGTATTTTGGGGCACCCTGATTAGGTGAATAGATTTTTATGATCATTATAACTTCCTGGTGAATTGTTGCTTTTATTAATATGGCCTTCTGTATCCCTTATAACTTTTTTGCATTTAAAGTCTCTTGTCCAATATTAATATAGCTACTCCTGTTATTTTTTCATTACTATTTGCCTGGAGTATCTTTTTCCAAACTTTCACTTTCAGCCAGTTTGTATCCCTGGATCTGAGGTTAAGTCTTTCATAAGCAGCATGTGGATGGCTCATGTTTTGTTTTGTTTTTATCCATTCTGTCAGCCTATATCCTTTGGTGGGGAGTTTAATCCATTCACATTCAATGATATTACTGTAAATGCATTATTTATTTCTACTCTTTTGTTCTTTGGTTTTGTCATATCTTATTTTCATGTCTTTTTACCCTTTTGGTTATTCTTTCTGCTATTCTTGTCTTCTACACTCTCCTCCAAGCCTCTCTTTCCTGTCTTTTTCAGGCTCTAAGTCTCCCTTTAATAATTCCTAAAAGACAGATTTTTTAAAAATTTCATGATTTCTTCTAGTTCATGTTTATTTATGACTGTTTTAAACTCACTTTCATATTTGAAGGATGCTTTGCTGGATAAAGAATTCTCGGCTGGGAATTTTCCTCTTTTATTATTCTAATTATGTCATACCACTGTCTTCTGGTCTACATGTTTCTGATGAGAAATATGCACTAATTCTTCCTGGTTGTCCCTTGTATATGATTGTTTGCTTCTCCCTTCCTACTCAGAATTTTTTCTTTATCTTTGACATTTGACATTCTGAGTAGTATGTGTCTTGGAGTAGGTCTATTCAGATGAATTCTAATTGGGATATGCTGAGCTTCATGGACATGTAAATTAATTTCTGTCATGAGAGTTGGGAAATTTTCAGCCATTATTTCCTCAAATACTCTTTCTGCCCCCTTTCCATTCTCTTCTCCTTCTGAAATTCCCATGACATGTATGTTCTTCTGTTTTGTGTTGTCATTCAATTCCTGAGCCTTTGCTCTATTTTTTCCATTATTTTCTCTCTTCAATTTCAGCTGTTCTGCCTTTTGTATCACTTATTCTTTCTTCTATCATTTCAAGTCCTCTGTTGTATGCCTTTAATGTATTTTTCATCTCACCTATTTTGCCTGTCATTCCCATGAGCTCTGTTATTTTTCTCTTCAGGCTTTCAAATTCTTTGAGCTCATGAAGTGTCTTCCTGATGTCCTTTATCTCTTAGCCATGCTGTCTTTCAACTCATTAATTTGATTTTGGAAATGTGTATGAATCTCATTGATTTGTTGTCTTAAATCCTAGTCTCATCTGGGGCTTTGATATATTCCTTTTCTTGGGTCATTTCTTCTATTTTCTTAGTAAGGCTTGTAAGTTTTTGCTGATGTCTAGGTATCTGATTATGATGGTGAATTTACTCTGATACTCAATTTCTCTCTCTTTTGTAGGGATTTAGTGGTGGGAGTCTGTTACTCTCATTTTTTGATTCTTGGTTCAACCTTTTCTGGGCCTTTAGGTTTGTCCCTGTTAGTTGCTTAGATCTGGGCCCTGAACACTGTAATGGGTTGCAGACCCACATCCAAAAGCTTTGGGGTGAGAGGATGTAAAGGCCATAAAAAGACTTTCTTACTTATTTACTTTTAATTCCCTCCCATGCACTTTCTTGGTCAGCATCAGATGGTGCTCCTCAGTAGAACTCTCAGTTCAAAGCCTGGTCAGAGTGTGTTCAGTGCAACAGGGACCATATTAATATGACAGAGGATCTTGCCTGGAATCTAAAAGCCTTGCAATCCAAACTTTCTCAGATGCTTTTCTCCAACCTTTGCTGGCAGCCCCCTCCCTTTTTCCAAGTAGGTAATTGTTTCACTTCCCTCTGCATCCTTGACAACCAGTTCCACTAAGTTGGTTGGGTGATTGAGAGGGTCTTATCTCTTTAGTCCCCTGTTGGCTCACAGGACAAACAATGGCATGGCCCCCACCCAGCCTGGAAGTGCTCCTGGGACATAGCAGATTAAATCTGTGGGCCAAAAGCTAAATCAGCCTTAGGCTGTGTCCCTCTTTCTCCCCTTTCCTGGGGAGTTGGATCCCTGCAGCCAACATGAGGCTGGAGAATTCAAAATTGTCAGCTCCTATGGTGGGGAAGGTGTGTCAGCAGCTGCAGCTGCAGCTTCCACTCACAATATTTCCATTGAGATTCTTTTCCTTTCCCCCTCTCTTCTGGCTATTGTCTAGCCTTCCCCTGGTGTCCTAAATCCTGGACCATTTTTTTCCAGGCTGTTTCTGCCTGTCCTCTAGCTATTTTTCTGGGAGAGGAGAGAGTCCCTTGTCCTTTTAATCACCATCTTCCCAGAGATTACTATCTCTCTCTCATTTTTGAAAGACAGTTTTCTGGATATAGATTTCTTGGGTGGGAATTTTTTGCTTTCAGCATTTTGTTATTCCACTGCAAAAAAGGCATGGTTTCAGAAGGGAAACTGACATTTAATCTTATTTGGTTTCCCTTTTACACAATGTATTGCTTCTCTCTTTCTCTTTCAGAATTCTCTCTTTATGTTTGGCAATTGACAGTTTTATTATTATGTGTCTAGGTTTGGGTCTATTTGAGTTTATCCTGGAGTTCATTGAGAATCTTGGATGTATATATATAATTGGTAATTTGGGTAATTTTTCTTCCTTCTCATTTCTCTCTTTTCCTTTTGCAACTTGCATTATATGTGTATGTATGTGTGTGTGTATATATATATATGGGACTTATATAATACACTCAGTGGTGTCTCACAGTCTCACAGTCTCAGGCTCTATTCACATTTCTTCATTTTTTTTTCCTGCCCCTCAGACTGCATGCTTTCAATTCTCTTATCTTCAAGTTTATTCTGCTTTTTTTCTGCCAGCTCCAGTCTGCTTTTGAACCCCTGTAGGAATTTTTCAATTTCTGTTACTGTGGTCTTTATCTCTATCATGTGTTTGAGTCCTTAAAAAAAAAAGACTTTTATCTCTTTATTGAAATTCTCTTTTTTCTTTAGTTCTTGTGTTTTCCTTTAGCTCTTTGAGCAAATTTAAGACCTTTTTTAAAAAGATTTATTTTTATTTATTTCTCTCCTCCCCCATTGTCTGCTTTCTGTGTCCATTCACTGTGTGTTCTTCTGTGTCCACTGGCATTCTTGTCAGTGGCACTGGGAATCTGTGTCTCTTTTTGTTGCATCATCTTGCTGCGTCAGCTCTCCGTGTGTGCAGCACCACTCCTGGGCAGGCTGTGCTTTTATCGTGTAGGGTGGCTCTCCTTGCAGGGCACGCTCCTTGCACATGGGCCTCCCCTACACTGGGGACACCCCTGCAGAGCATGGTAATCCTTGTATGCACCAGCACTGCACATGGGCCAGCTCTCCACACAGGTCAGGAGGCTCTGGGTTTGAACCCTGGACCTCCCATGTGGTAGGCGGACGCTCTAGCAGTTGAGCCAAATCTGCTTCCCAAGACCAAAACCTGGTCGTCCTCATTGATGGTTTTTAATATTTCCATTTGTTCCCTTGCATGAACCATCATTTCCTTTTACTTTGCATGACTAATAATCTTTTGTATGACACTGAACATTTCAGTACTTGAATGTGTTATCTCTGGAATTTAGTCACTGAAGTGTCTGTTCCTTAAGCTTGGTATCTAGCTATTATTATTATTGAATACCCTGAGGCAAAAGCATAGGATCTTTGCCAGTCTTTTTTCCATATATGTCTTTGCCTGGACTTGCAGTGTAACCCTAGGAATTTTCATGTCCACATGGATCTGAATGTTCCCCTTCTTCTAAGAAACAGCATCTCTTCCTGGTCACACTGTATGTCCCAACTGGTACTCCTTTGCTCCAGTCAACTGTAACTTGACTACTATTCTGCAGTACTCCAGCTGTCCTGCCAGCCACCACCATGCATAAGGCAAGCTCTGGAATGGCAAGCCTGTAGTAATTGTTCTGATTTAGGTCCTTCATATTGCCACCAGACAGATTGTCACAGATATACATGCACCCAGGATGTTCACAAGGGTTACATTGCTTCCTCTGGAACTGAGACCCAGGATCTCATGCAGGCTAGGTCCATGATAAGCTGGGAAGAGGATGGAGGAGGGGCCTGCAAGTGTGCCACAAGGGCTTCCTACCATTTTTATCTTGGCTTTTTGTTGATTTGGTACCTATCCAGTTATCATTTTCTGGAGGTCTGAGAAAGATGGTTTTGCCAATTTTTGCTTGTTCTTCATAAATTCTGTTGGGGTGCAGAATCAGGTGCATCTTACTCTGCCATCTTAGTGATGTCACTCTTACCAATTTGATTTTGAACAGCCTGAGGCATTCACAAAGCGTTTGTGAAAGAATTTGTTCCTGTTGCAAATAATCTGAAATGAATGAAGAGAATTGAGTGGAATGCCCACTGCTTGGCATTTCTGACAGGACAGAAAGATGAGAACAGAACATTCAAGAGTATTGAGACAATTTGGGCAGGCATCTCAAAGGTAAAGTTGGTTGTATTATTTTTATTTGTGTCCATTAGGAAGTTAAAAAAAAAAAAGCAATCCTTGTTTATCATTTCTGCTACTAAAAGCCAATTGTTTTGTTTCTTTCCTTTTAAAAATTTTAAATTCTGGTTCCATCTCAGTTTCCCTCCACTTAATTTCTTAGACTATTCTGATAAAATTGTCTATTAGTATTACTGATTTTATACAAGAAAGATTTTTAAGAGCTTGATGTTTTAAAGCCTTACTATAGATATTAGGGATGATACAAAAAGTAGAAAAATGAAGAAATGAATTAATATTTTTGGTGCCCTACTGTGTATGAGAATACATTGTATTTGGCATTTTATCCACATTACCTTTTAAATTCTTTTTTTGACCTATTTGACAGGCATTATTTTCTCCCATTTTATGGGTAAAGAAATTAAGTTCAGAGAGACTTCTTGGGAATATGGTAGAGTGGGAAGATCCAAGACTCGGTCCTTCCACCAAAACAACTATCAAACAGAAACTGTCAGAAACAACTGTTTTGAAACTCCAAAGTTCAAAAACTTCAAATGAAGAGCACTGTACAGCTTCAGGAAAGAGTGGGGGAAGAGGCTGATAAACTATAATAAAGAACAGTAAATTGCTCTCTCTATGCAGTGGCTACCCGTGCCTATCCTCCACTTTCACAGCAGGTGACCTTGAGGTCCAGCCCATGCTACCTTGCTGGTATCAGAAAGGGACTCCTCAAGAACAGAAGTGGCACACTGATCACTGATCATGGTTTTGATTAGTGAATTTGAATTGCTGGGGCCCCAATTCTGAGGGTGGCCATTGTTTCAATTTGCCCTGAAGGTGGTAGCAGCCATAGTTTCAACTCTTCCCTGACAAGATGTAAAGATGCAGCATTTCCTCAGGGCCGTGGGGGGCAATTAGCTGAAGGGCTTAATTTGCTGAAGAGGTCAGGAAAGCTCAGTTTTGGGGATCCATCAGCTTTAGGCATCCTTCCTGATCCTCTCCCCAGGGCATTTTGGGGCTGGTCTGTGCCCTCTTCATGGATCCCCAGCCCTGTTTTGACTGGGAAAGTCTGACTTGGGAAAATCTTCTCTGGGGTGACCATCCTTCCAGAATTTACCCTAGAGGCAAAAGCAACTACAGACAATGAAATAAGTGTTAAAATACTATAGAGGTGGACAGTCTGAGTAAAAGGCCTGCTGGCTTCAAGCAACCAGAATAGGGGGGTCTGTCTCCTGGAACACAGAGGGGAAAACCAAATTCCTGAAAACAAGTGAACTCCGAAACAACAAAAGCGAAACCTCAGGACAAGGCAGAGGCTCAAAAGGACAGGGAAAACCCTGCACAGTGCATTTGCCTAAGGCACACCTTCTTGATGCGAGGGTGGAAGCTCAAGAACATTTCTGTTCTATCACCCGCTGGTTATAAAACCAAGAAACAAATATCTCAGGGTGTAAAACCCAGTGATAACATTTTAAAATACTAAAATGTACAGTATTCAATAAAAAAGTGCAAGACAACAAAGAAGCAGGGAATGATGGTCCATCCAAAAGGAAGAGGATAAAAATACAGAAAACATCAAGGAAAAAGGTGAGAGGGTGGACATACCATAAAAAGCCTTTAAAAAACTATCTTAGGGGAGTGGATGTAGCTCAAGTGGTTAAGTGTCTATTTCCAATCTATGATGTCCTGAGTTCAATCCCTGGTACCTCCAAAAAACAAAAGAAACAAATGAAAAGAAAAATAATTGTCTTAAAAATGTTCAAGTGACTGCTAAGGAGTGTGGAATTTTTCTTTTTGGAGTACTGAAATTGTTCTAAAATTTTTCTGGTGATGAATGCACACCACTGTTATTATACTAAAAGCCATTGATTGTACACTTTAGATGGGTTGTATGGTATGTGAATATATCTCAATAAAACTGCTTTAAAAATGCTCAAGGATATGAAGGAAAGTACAGAGAAAAAACTAAAAGATATCAGAAAACAATAAATGAGCAATAAGAGAGTCTAAGAAAAGAGATAAAAAAATTTAAAAGTAACAAAAAAGAACTGCTGGAGTTGAAGGTGACATTAACAGAAATAAAAATGCCCAGGAAGGTTTCAAGAGCAGACTGGAGCTGACAGAAGAAAGAAACAGTGAACTTGAAGATAAGGCACTTAAAATGAGTCAGGGTGAGCAGCAGAAAGGAAGAACAAACATTTAAAGCAAAAATAGCACAAGACACCTGTGGCACACCATCAAATGCACTAATGCATGCATATGGGAGTCCCAGAAGAAGAAGAAAGAAAGGGGCAGAAGGCGTATTCAAAGAAATAATGACAGAACTTCCCACTCAGCAAAAGATGTAAATATGAACATCCAAGAAGTGCAGAGAATGCCAGTCAGGATAAACATGAAGAAAAATATACCCATCATATATTGATTACACTATCAAATGCAAATACAAGAAGAAAGTTCTGAAAGCTGCAAGAGAAAAGCAATGTGTTACATACAAAGGAATCCCAATTAGATTGAGAGCTGATTTCTCATTACAAATCATGGAGGCAAGAAGTAAATGTATTGAAATACTTTGCTGAAGGAAAACAATTGCTATCCAAGAATTTTACATCTGTTGAGACACTCTTTCAAAAATGAAAGATTAAAGATATTATCAGACAAACAAAAGCTTAAGGAGTTCATCTACAATAGACTTACCCTATGAGTAGTGCTAAAGGAAATTCTTCAGATTGAAAGGAAAGGACACTAGACAGTGGTTCAAAGCAGCATAAAGAAATAAGACCAGGTAATTATAGATATCTGTATTATTGTATTGTATTGTTTGGTATATAACCCTATTTCTTCCTACAGGTACTAAAATGTAAATGCATAAAAAGAAATGATAAATCAAGGCTTTGGACATATAATATTCAAAGGTATAGGCAGTATAAAGTACAAAAAATGGTAGGGGAATAAAGGATATAGAAAAAGTATGTGTGCATGCCACTGAAGTTAAGTGGGTTTCAAATCAAATATGATTATTATATATTTAGGATGTTAAATTGTCACCCTATGATAAACACAAGGAAAACAGATGAAAAAATATATCCAGATGGAAATGAGAAGGCACTCAATATGGTACAACACATACAAAAAAATCAAGTAAATATGAAAGTAGGCATAAATGGAAGTGAGGGACAAGAAAGGCAAATAACATACAAAAGCTAACTAAAAAAATGGCAGAAAAAAGTCCTGTATTATCAGAAGTGACTTTAAATGTAAATGTATTAAACTCTCCGTTCAAAAGAGTGAGATTGGCAAAATGGGTAAAAAAGCAAGACCCAACTCTATGGTGTCTGCAAAAGACTCACCTTAAATTCAATGATACAAATAGGTTGAAGGTAAAAGGATGTAAAAAATATATACCATTCAAGTAGTAACCAAAAGAGAGCTGGAGAAGCTATACTAATACTGGATAAAATAGACTTTAAGTGAAAAAACAGTTGTAAGGGACAAAGTTTATCATTATGTGCTATCCTTGCATCTTCCTGTAAATCTATAATTATTTCAAAATAAAAAGTTTGTTAAAAAGGCAAAATCCAGTCAATGAAGACTTAATCTCCTTGGAGACTGGGCAAGTGATTCTGTACAGTCCATCTCTCTTCAATATGTTTATTTTGTTTTGTTTTTCTTTTTGTTTTGAGGTACTGGGGCTGGGGATTGAATCTTGGACCTTGTGTGTGGTCAACCACTGAGCCACATCAGCTCCCCTGAGTTGTTTTTTTTTTTCATTTGGTTGGTTGTTGTTGTTGTGTGTTTTTTTTTTAGAAGGCAGGGGAAACTGAACCCAAGACCTCCCATGTGGGAAGCAGGCACTCAACTTTTTGAGCCACATCTGCTCCCTGATATGTTTGTTTTTTAACAGTAGATTGACACCCTATTTGACATATTTGGGACCTTCTATTCTCTATGCAAATTGATGACAGGAAGTGGGATAGGGGAACATAGAGGTGTTTTATGTTTGTATGTATTTTAGTGCAACGTATATCTATTGAGGGCCTTAAGTTCAAAACCCTGTGTTGGTTGTTCCTGGGAATATAAACAAGTAAAATGTCCCTGTCTTATACTGTAGCTTGTAAAACATTAGTTTACCTATAAAAATAATCACAATGTGATTATATTATGAACCACCAATGGCTGGTTTATTAAAAAGCTATAAATGTCCCAGGGTTAGAGATACTGATATTATGGAGAAGTATGGACCTTATAGGATGGATTGGATTCAGAAAGGTAACAGGGAGGTGAAAGTGAACAAGAGATAGAAGACAAGGAAGGCAAGCAGAGGACTGGTGTTCTCAATCTGCCAGAAAGACCTAAAGGCTATTTTTTAAGAGCCTGGACTTTTTTTTTTTTTAAGATTTTTAATTTTTATTTATTTCTCTCCCTTTCCCCTGCCCCCCTCCCCCCCCCCCCCCCCCCCCCGTTGTCTGCTCTCTGTGTCCATTCATGGTGTGTTCTTCTGTGACCACTTCTATCCTTATCAGCAGCACCGGGAATCTGTGTTTCTTTTTGTTGCTTCATCTTGTGTCACCTCTCCGTGTGTGGTGTGCCATTCTTGGGCAGGCTGCACTTTCTTTCGCGCTGGGCGGCTCTCCTTATGGGGCACACTCCTTGCTTGTGGGACTCCCCTACGCGGGGGACACCCCTGCATGGCAGGGCACTCCTTGTGCATCAGCACTGCGCATGGGCCAGCTCCACACGGGTCAAGGAGGCCCGGGGTTTGAACTGCAGATCTCCCATGTGGTAGGTGGATGCCCTATCCATTGGGCCAAGTCCACTTTCCAGCGTGGACTTTTAAATCAGATATATCTGTGTTAAATCGGTCCTCCATCTTCTAATTAGCTGTTTGATCTTGGATAAGTTATTTAGCCTCTCCGGTCTCAGGTTCCTCCCTGGGGTCATTGGGAGGATTAAATGAGGTAGAATGGGATCTCCCTTGACATTTAAATTCTGCAAATATCTTCCCCTTTTGATTATGCATTGACTTTGTGAGTAGCCTATAGTGTCATTTATAGAAGAGAAATGTTTAATTTTGATGTCAAATTTACCTGTTTTTACTGTATAGTTGGTGCTTTTGAGGGTGCTTGTTTAAACAACAAAAGTACCTGGAACCCTACTAGAAAAATAGTCAAAGTAGTTATGAATAGGTAATTCACATAACTGGAAACCTAAGTTTCTAAACTGTTGATGAAAGAAATGCTCAGCCTCACAGTCAGGGAAATATAAACTAAAACCATAATAGGATACTATTCTGGAGAGCATTCTGTCAGTACCTAGCAAAAAAAATGTATATGTGTCTGTTCTAAAACTCAGGCATTATAACTCTGGGTATATTTTTCAGAGAAATTTTTGGGCAGGAGATGGGTAGGAGAATATTCTTTGCCATTTTTTCCTGTTTATCATAGAAGAAAAAAAGATATAAAAAGTGGTAATACTTATTAAGTGAACTCTGTAGCAGTCAGAAATAATGAACTAGATGTGCACAAAGCAATAAAGTTTCAAAAACCTGGGGTTGGGTGAAAAAATAAAATATAAAAATAAGATCTATAACACCAAACCATTTATGTAAATTAAAAACTTATACACACAAAACTTCTATATAGTTTTATTTTTAAATTGTATTTTATTTTTTTGAGGTACTGGGGCTGGGGATTGAACCTGGGACCTCATTTGAGGGAAGCTGGCACTCAACCAATGAGCTACAATGGTTCCCCCATTTGTTTTTTTATTTTAGGAGGTATGGGGGATCAAACTGGGACCTCATACATGGAAAGCAGGCACTCAACCACTTTAGCTATATCTGTTTCCCCTATATAGTTTTTTTTTAAGATTTATTTTGTTTTATTTATTCCCCCCACCCTTGCCACCTGCACTTGCTGTCTGTGCTTGCTGTCTGCTCTCTATGTCCATTCGCTATATGTTCTTCTGTGTCTAGTTGTTTTCTCTTCTTGTCTTCTCTTTAGGAGGCACTGGGAACTGATCCTGGGACCTCTGGTATGGGGAAGAGTCACTCAGTTGCTTGATTCAACTTAGCTCCCTGGTCTGCTGCATCTCTTACTCTCTCTCCTCTGTGGCTCCCTTTGTTGCCTCATCTTGCTGTGCCAGCTCTGCAGCGTGGGCTATCAGCTATCCATGTGGACCAGTTTGCCTTCACCAGGAGGTCCCAGGAATTGAACCTGGGGCTCCCATATGGTAGAGGGGAGCCCAATTACTTGAATCGTATCCACTTCCTGCCCTATATAATTTTAAAGAATACATTTACACCCAAGGATATTCCCAAGCATAATTCTCTAGGTACCTCTACTTGGGGGCTGATGTAGAAAGGAACTAAAACCTCCTTCCAACAGCCAACATCATCTTCCAGCCATATGAGTGAGCAACTTTGGAAGTACATCCTTCAGTCCCAAACAAGCCTTCAGATGACTGAATCCCCGGATGACATCTGCCAGCAACCTCGTGAAGGACCCTCAGCCAGAACCACCCAACCAAGCAACTCCCAAATTCTTGACCCACAGAAAGAGTCAGAGGTAATAGATGATTATTAAGTCACTGAATTTTGAGGTAAGTTGTGGCAGTTTTGATATTGTTTATGAATTCCAAAAATAGATATTGGATTGTGTTTGTAAAGTAGTCTGTTCCTCTGGGCATGTTAGATTATATTATATTCAGAATTTTCACTTTATTAAATCAAGATTAGGGCTTTTATTTGACCATGCCATTAGGGTGACTTAATTTAAGCCCCCCCCCCTCTCCTTTGTGGGCTATATAAATGGATACACAAAGACAGGGAAGTAAATACACAGAGAAGGACAACATAGAAGCAGATACGCAGGAAGAGAGAGTGCTCCATAGACATGGCCCCAGGAGGGAGATGAGCCTAATAGTCTACAGCTGACCTTGTGGAGAGACCAGAGCCGCTGAGCCCAAAAAGAAATGAGCCCCAGGGAGAGTGACGAGCCTTATGCCAGCCTACAGCTGAAACTAGAAGAAGCTGGGACCATGGAGCCTTAAGAGGAAGGAGGAAAGCTGAACCCTCGCTGACATCACCTGTCATCTTGCGTCAACACGTGGCAACAGACTTTGGATAGGAAAGTACCTCTTATGGTACCTTGAGTTGGACTCTTTAGGGCTGGTAACTGTAAGCTTCTACCCCAAATAAATGTCTTCTATAAAAGCCAACAGATTTCTGGTACTTTGTATCAGCATCCCTTTGGCTGACGAATACATACATTTTTTTTTTTTTAAGATTTATTTTTTATTTATTTCTCACCACCACCCCACCCCCCCGGCAGTTGTCTACTCTCTGTGTCCATTCACTGTGTGTTCTTCTGTGACCGCTTCTATCCTTATCGGCAGCACTGGGAATCTGTTTCTTTTTGTTGCGTTATCTTGTTGTGTCAGCTCTTTGTGTGTGTGGTGCCATTCCTGGGCAGGCTGCACTTTCTTTTGTGCACTCCTTACGGGCTGCACTCCTTGTGCATGGGGCTCCCACAGGGGACACCCCTGTGTGGCAGGGCACTCCTTTGTGCGCATCAGCACTGCGCATGGGCCAGCTCCACATGGGTCAAGGAGGTCCAGGGTTTGAACTTTGGACCTCCCATGTGGTAGGTGGACATCCTATCCATTGGGCCAAGTCCACTTCCCCTAATACATGCATTTTTATGCAGTATTAGATAACTAATACATAGACCTATTGTGTACTAGGTAATGTTCTAGACGCTGGGGATATAGCAATGAATAAAACCAAGTCCCTGATCTCATGGACTTTATATTCTATTTTATGGGAGGACAGAGAAACTATACAAATAGATAAATATATACTTTGTTAAGAGTTGATAATTTCTGAGGAAAAAAAGTGGAGTAAGAAGGGTGAAAAATGATGGAGGGGTTTCTATAAGATGATCAGGAGGTGCCTGTTGAGTAAGTAGAAATCTGAGCAGTGACCTGAAGTAAGGGAACAAGTCACACAGATATTTTGGGGAAGAACATTCTAGCAGGGAAAAGTTCAAGAGTAAAGACTACAAGGCGGGAATGAACTTGGTGGATCTGAGAAATCATTAAGAGTGTGAAGAGTTCTGTGTCTAGTTTTCATTGGCCTTCTTTTAGAATGTTTGGAGTGAGGTGGCCAGATTCAACACAGGATGCCTTGTTAAAATTGAATTTCAGATAATCAACAGATAAGTATGACCCAAATATTGTATGGGAATATTTACTAAATAATTATTCATTGTTTTATCTGAAATAGAAATTTAACTAGGTATACTGTATTTTTATTTGCTAAATCTGGCAATCCTATATGGAGCAAAGGAAGATCTGAAGACAACTAACTAAAATGATTACAGAAATGGAAAACATATCTTTTTGGAGGAATATTGAAGGAGGTGGCATATATATCCTTGAACAGAGAAGTCTAAAGGGAAACCCCATACCCACCCCCAAAGTAAGACAAAACAGTAGAAGAGAAAATGTACCATATGAGAGGCAAGTCTTGTGGACAGCTTCTGTCAGATGGTTTACAGGCACTGGAAACTAAAGTCCCCTGACTAAATGCATGTCCTTGGGCAACTGTTCTCATAGGTACAATAAAGGGGCAGTGCCAGTTCATATCTGCAGTCCCTTTGGCTTCAACATCGTGGGTCAGTGGAAGGTTAGATACTGCATGCTAACTTGTTTTCCATCTCCACAGAGAATAGAGCAAGAGTTGATGAGATTTTCAATGAGAGAATTGATTAAATATAAGGAAGAACTTCTTAACTGACGGGCAATTAAACACTGGAATGGCTTTCCATGAGAGGCTGTGGAATCTTGCTCCCTTGTGATCTTTAAAAAGAGGCAGCAGCTGTTGTAGTAAACACAGCCTCACAGAGAACCATCCTGGAGACGAAGGATTGAATCAGGTAGACTCTTGAGGGTCCATGCGCTGGAGTCATTCTGTTTAGGTCTACAGAAGTGGAGGGAAATGATCCTTTATTCCTCCTAGGAGCTGGTTCCAGTTCTCTGAGTCTTTGTTCTTATGTTGATGTAGCCCTACAGTAGTCTTTCAAAAGTACTTTTCCTCCACCTGTGTGGGTATCACCTAGAATGACTGCTGAAAAATGCAGTTTCCTGCGACCTACTCCAGGCCTACCGAATCTGAATCTCTGGATGAGGGGCCCAGGAATATGCATTTTAACAAGATCCCCAGGTGGTCTTTATGCATAGTACAGTTTGAGAACCACAGTCCTTGAAAAATGAGGTTTTCTCTCTCTTCCTAGGAATGAACTTTTAATGGCCTATATGGTTGCACATGTGGTAATTGAGACTCTCACCTAAGCCTATGTGCCAGGGGGTGGGTACATGTGTAAAGAAGGGAATGGGAGAATGGAGGTGTCAAAGGATTTTTAAAAAGGTTTTTAGACAGGATGCTTTGGCCAGGTGGAGAAAAGGGAAAGAAACCTGTTTACTGGCTGTTAAATTTCGCCAAAGACTCCCATTACTATAAGAAACCGATGTCCTGAAACCATTTCTGTCTATCTTTGTTTTTACATTCTTGAAGTATTTTACAAAGTCTTTCTGCTCTTTAAGAAAATATTAAATCGTATATTAAGCCAAAAAGGAATACTTTTTCCAGGATAGATTGGGTACCCTGAATAACCCTGGCAGCTATGGGTGCAGACAACCATCCTCTCTTAAAATTTCTGGAAAGAGTCAGTGTAGCTGGTAAAGATACAATAGAGGAAGAGAGCTCAGAGCCAGCTAAGAGGCAATTCAATTTGATTTAGTATTACAAAAGGAATCCAAAGTCACCAAGCATTTCCATGCTCCACTTGGACTCTTAATTTCCAGAATTGTTGCTGTGAAAGTCCTTGGAAAGGAAGGACTATGAAGGAAAGATTAATAGGTAGAACATTCCATGTGTCCCCTCCAAGGTCACTGGAGATCCCACTGGAGCAGGTCACTCTGGCCATTGTATGACTTACCTCTCAGCTCTGGGTAACTTTTGGGTTCTGCTCCAGACTTCTGCCAAGCCCTGCAAATGGAACTGAGCAAAGAAAAAAAGGAAGGAGAAATATTAAATAGAGGCTTCTGTTAAGAGGGGGAAAACCTTCCAGAGCCTGATTCAGGCCCAGGAATGGGAGAAGCAGATTGGATGGACTGGGAGGTTAGGGAAGGTACAATAAATGAGTCATCCTAGTAAAGTTCTGGTCTGGCTTTATGAAACTGAGTCCCCAGCCTCTGACACTTTGAGGGTGGGCCCCTCTGTGCAGCCAGTGGCCCAGGTGCTTGTCTTTGCAGGGTTCTCCACAGCCAAAGGCATTCCGGCATATCTGAGAAGGATGCCCTCTAAAGCTGGGCCAGCAGCTGTCTCTGAGCAGCAAGGCTCTTAAAAAGACTGCAGAATTCAATAGCCTCATGAAAAAGACCAAATCCTGACTTGATCTACTTGAGAGCCCTAGATGAGCCACTGGTCTCCTATCTAGACTCTGAACTGTACACACCTGTTCCAGAACTAAAGTGGCCTGACAGAGCTGAGCTGTGCTGGAAATGCAAAACTCTCTAACCACTCATGGAAAAATTCCACCTAGGACCCAGGAAGTCAGGTTCTCATTCAGCTCTTTTGCAGAACAAAGCAAAAAACAAATAAAAGTATTTTCATTATTATATTCTATTGTGTGAACCTCATATAGC
Organism: Dasypus novemcinctus; assembly: GCF_030445035.2. Lineage (NCBI taxonomy): Eukaryota > Metazoa > Chordata > Mammalia > Cingulata > Dasypodidae > Dasypus > Dasypus novemcinctus. The sequence continues at coordinate 78,211,236 of NC_080679.1, read as the reverse complement.
TTTATCAGAGGTCCCTTTGATGGGTGCATCACTGAAAAAGAGTTGCCAAGAAGTATTGTGAGTTTTCTCTCCTAAGTCGGGAAGTTGCCCTAGAAGATAACAATGCACAGTTCTCAATTCACTCATTCTTCTATTTGCTCACTTATTCATTCAATCTCTAATTGCTTTTTTCTTTTAAAGATTTATTTATTTATTTATTTATTTCTCCTCCCTTCCCTCCCCACAACCCTGGTTGTCTGTTCTCTGTGTCTATTTGCTGCGTCTTCTTTGTCTGCTTCTGTTGTTGTCAGCGGCAGGGAATCTGTGTTTCTTTTTGTTGCGTCATCTTGTGTGTCAGCTCCCCATGTGGGCGGCGCCATTCCTGGGCAGGCTGCACTTTCTTTCGCACTAGGCGGCTCTCCTTACGGGGCTCACTCCTTGCATGTGGGGCTCCCCTACGCGGGGGGCACCCCTGTGTGGCAGGGCACTCCTTGCACGCATCAGCACTGCACATGGGCCAGCTCCACACGGGTCAAGGAGGCCCAGGATTTGAACCGCAGACCTCCCATGTGGTAGATGAACGCCCTAATCACTGGGCCAAGTCTGCTGCCTCTAAATGCTTCTTGAGTAGCTACTATGGGCCTAGTGACCCAACACACCAAGCTGGAGATGGAGAGGGGGAGAAAACTCACCAATAAAAAAGGAAAATAGGTCTGTCCTGATAGAAAATGTATATTTATGAATACAGAATCAAAAATCTACAAAAAAACGCAAAACAAAACAACTTTTTTATTTAAGTCCAGGGTAAGTGGGGGAGGAGAGGGGAAAAATAAATTGACCATGAATAAGAATGGGCCATTAAATCTGTAAGGTGTGGGGCTGCTAAATTCCCTTTGACATTGAACTTCATAACTGGGACACAGATCCTAGAGTGAGTCAACACTTTTCAATATCCTCTGTCTTGATCCTGTAGAAAATAGGTCAAGTAAGTCAGAAGCTGCCCAGAGGGAAGAGGCTAGAAAGAAGCTGAGAAGCCAGTCTGTCTGGGGAGCAGCGGGTGAGGGCATGAGATGCAGGCTCCAGGACAAGCCTCTCTGGGGGATCACCACAGCCTGGGGAAGGGCTATTTGCACTGACACACAATACCTCGTGTCAAGATGAGCTGGTACCTTGGCAGTCCTGTGGAGCTGGGGGTAATGGAGACAGCAGGGCGTTTTCTGAGTCACTGTGCAGACTCTTAGAAACAGTTGAGTTTTCTGCTGTTTAAGGAATTAAATGGTTGGATGCTCACTCACCAATCAAAAACACTTCCCAGGATGATACTGAAGTGTTGGACAGGGGTTTCCTTCTGATACAGAGGAATGCTGGGGGTCAATGGTGCATGGCAGGGAGAGGCAACCGAGGAAGGACCCTGCTGGGAGCTGTTTCTGAAGGACGGGAATGTAGTGTCTGGCAGCCAAGGTCCTCTCATGGGGAAAAGACCTTCTCCAAGCCAGACCCGGGGAACAGAGTTTCTCCTTCCAATCAGACCCCATGACTGGGCTAAGCCCCTATGCTTTTTGGAATTCCTAGAGGTTTCAATTATTCACTGGTCCGTGTGATGGATTATATTTCCAGTCAAGCTGATAAGATGGCTGTCTCTCCCAACTTTCCATTGTCCTTTTCTCTACTTTGTAATTTCTCTGATAAATCTTCTCTGTGCCCTGAGAATGACCACATTTCCTGAACAGTCAGGCCTGTTCTGTGGCATATGACAGACTCCCAACTGGACAAAATCCAAAGAGGGATTTAGTGATTCATGCAACTTACAAGTAATGGAGGAGCTTTAGGCCTGGCTAGATCCAGGCAGGCAAAGGGTCACCAGCTTGCTCACAAGATTTTAACACAAATAAGTTCAAAGTAAAAGGATGAGGGGAAAAAACTAGCATGCTAATACCAATAAAAGAAAACTGGAAAAATGTTACTAAGAGAGGAAAGGGGGAAAAGGGGAGGATGTTGGGTATATGGGAATCCCCTGTATTTTGTACATGACCTTTCTGTAACCTAAAACTTCTTTGAAGACAAAATGAAGAAAGGAAGACACTGGGGGAAATAAATGGAAGAAAATGTCACTATACATACAAGACAACAGATCTTACTGCGATGCAAGACATAATATCAAAAATTTTTTTAAAAATATTTTTTCATTATTTTTTATTATTCCAAACCATTTTTTAATTAAAAACTTTTTTGGTATTTTATTTCTTATTTTTAAAACTATCATTGTTATTTCAATTTCTTATTAATTGTTTTTGGCTTCATTTTTTTTTTTAAAAGATTTATTTTATTTATTTCTCTCCCCTTCCCCCCTGTTGTCTGCTGTGTCCATTCGCTGTGTGTTCTTCTGTGTCCGCTTGCATTATCCAGCAGCACTGGGAAACTGTGTCACTTTTTTGTTGCTTCATCTTGCTGTATCAGCTCTCTATGTGTGCAGCACCACTCTTGGGTGGGCTGAGCTTTTTTTCACGTGGGCAGATCTCCTTGCAGGGAGCACACTTTGCGCAGGGGGCACCCCTACATGGGGGTGCCCCTGCATGGCACAGCACTCCTTGCATGTGGCAGTACTGCATGTGGGCCAGCTCACCACACGGGTCAGGAGGCCCTGGGGATCTCCCATGTGGTAGGTGGACCCTCTATCAATTGAGCCACGTCTGCTTCCCTTGGCTTCACTTTTGAATATTGGATCACAGAAGGGTTACAACTATGACAGGGGTGGATCATTTGTGTGGGAGTCAGTGATGGGTGATACATGGGGGGAGGTTCACCTAGGTATACATATAAGGCATATAAATGTGTTCACTTGTTCATGGGGTATTGTCATGGTGGGCGGAGATTTATCCAATAACCGAAAGAATAGTGAATTCCCATCCTGGGGAGCTCTGCCACATTCTCTAATGGAACAGCAAGAATCCCCTGAGTACAGGGCAATGATTAGTGGAGGATGGTCCATTGATAGGCTCTTAATATTGATGACTGTACTTATGAATCTTTATTTTTGAAATTGAAAATTAGCCTAGTATTATAGAGTGCCTAAGAGTTACCACCTGACAGCCTCCTTGTTGCTCAAATATAGCCTCTCTCTAAGCTAAACTCAGCATATAAATGTTTTACCTTCCCCATAGCATGGGATGTGACTTCTGGGGATGAGCCTCTCTGGCACCAAGGGATTACTAGCAAGCACAACTAACAATGCAACTGGAAAAAGACCTGGACCGAAAGGGGGAAAAGGTAAAAACAGACGAGTTTACATGACTAAGAGACTTCAAAGTGAGTTGGGAGGTCATTCCAGAGGTTATGCTTATATATGTCTCAGCAGGACCTCATTAACTTCCAAAGTAAATACTACCACAAATAGTGGGGCTCATGAGAGCTCTGGAAACATCCAGACACTATAATCAGGACAGATAGCTCAGGTGTTTGATGCCTTGCCAGTGGGCCCTACTCTGGGATTTATGTTCCCCATATGATGGAGTTGGGCTCATTTGTAGTTTTCCCACACATGACTCTTCTGATCCTTCTATTTGAACCCGTAATTAGTACTAGGGTTGCTAGGCATAATCTAAGAGGCTAAAATCTTTGGGCTGTCCATGTTCCATCTGGGCCCTGAATCTCTATGGAGTTGCAACACCTACTCTCCAGTTCATTGGACTCATCCAGGACAACTAACAAGGAGATGATGATGGACAACAACCATCCCAAGGAACCAAGAGAGTCTACAACTGTAAGCAAGAGAGTTCCATCCATCTGTCCCATGGGATCAAAGCCCCCTCTCAATTAGAGGTGGAGTGGGCATCACCATCCCAGAATCCTCAGGATTGGGGAATGAACTATGGACTAGAGTGGACTTACTGGTATTCTACTATAGACTTATTGTGAATCTAGCAATGGAAGAACTTACAACATTGATGTGGAGGCAGTGGCCACTGGAGTTTCTGAGGTCAGGGAGAAAGAAAACAGGTGTAATATTGGGACATTTTCAGCACCTGGTAATTGTGGGAACCACAGAGGCAGGCCATTGTATATTTGCCATAACCCCAGAATTGAGTAGGAGAGTGTGTAAGCTACAATGTAAACTCTAATCCATGCTTGGCCATTGTATATTTGCCATAACCTACAGAATTGAGTAGGAGAGTGTGTAAGCTACAATGTAAACTCTAATCCATGCTTAGTGGCAATGCTCCAAACTATTTTCACCAATTTTAACAAATATACCACACTAATGAAGGATGTTGTTAAGGTGGGAAAATGTGGGAGGTCTGGGGAGTGGGGCATATGGGAATCCCTATATTTTTATGTAACATTTATATAATCGAAATAGCTTTTTAAAAATATGTATATTTAAAAAAAAAAGTTGGAGTGATATGTTAATATCAGATAAAGTTGATTTCAGAGTAAAGAGAATTAGCAGGGATAAACAATGTCATTTTCTAATATAAAGGGGTCAGTTCATCAAAAGGACATAGAAATTGTAAATGTTTATGCACCTAATAAAACTTTAAAATACATGAAGTGAGATCTAATAGAACTGCAAGAAGAAATAGACAAATCCTTGATTGTAGTTAGAAATTTCAGTAACTCCCTCAATAACTGATAGAACAAGTAGAGAGAAAAATCATTAAGGATTTAGAAGATTTAAATAAGTTTATCGACCAGCTGGACATAATTGATACTTAGAGAGCACTCCACCCAACAGCAGTGGAATACATATATGTTTAGTGAAATACATGGAACATTTACCAGGTTAGACCATATTCTGCATCATAAAAACTAGTCTCAATAAATTTAAAAGGATCCAAGCCATGCAAAGTATATGCTTGGCCATAATGAATAAAATAGGATATCAACAAAAGAAGGGTCTCTGGAAAATCCATAAATCTTTGAAACTAAAGAACACATTTCTAAATAACATATGAGCCAAGGAAGAAATCAAAAGGGAAATTAAATAATAAATTTTAAACTAAATGAAAATGAAACCACAACCTATCAAAGAGCAGTTAAGGATAGGTAGAAGAAATTACAAAGGGATCCGAGGAGACTTCTGAGGGCAATGGCTCTGTTCATTATCTTGATTGTGCTAATGGTTTCATATATGTATCCATCAAAATGTGCACTCTAAATATGTGAATTTTGTTGTGTGTCCATTATGTTTCAATCAAGTAATTAATAAAAAGTCATTTTAAAATGCTGACAGGTACCATAAATGAAAAATAATCCAGAAAAATATCATATATCACAGCATTGCACAGCACTCTATAGTTTGACAGAGTTGAACTTTTTGTTGTTCCCATGTGTCATGTGCTATCACTCCTCCATGATTTTGTACATGCTGTTCCCTTTGCCTGAAATGCTCTTCCATCACAATCTATTTGGGAAGTTTTTATTGAACTCCAACCCATTCCTGTCTCTTACGGCTGAGAAGAGTTCATACTAAAACTTTTGGACATCTGTTTCGTTGATTATCTTATAATAATTGCTTGTATGTGTGTCTCCCATTTTGACATGGGTGGAGTGGGGTTCCAGTTTGATCTGAGCCTGGTTCAGTCAAAATGCAGATGTATCTGGAGAACAGGTGGGATGGACATTTACATCATTGTACATCATGTTTAATGGACGATGGTGTGTTGGTCAGCCAAAGGGGTGCTGGTGCAAAATACCAGAAATTGGTTGGTTTTTATAAAGGGTATTTATTTGGGGTAGGAGCTTACAGATACCAGGCCATAAAGCATAAGTTACTTCACTCACCAAAGTCTATTTTCACGTGTTGGAGCAAGATGGCTGCCGACATCTGCAAGGGTTTGAGCTTCCTGGGTTTTTCCCTTCCAGGGTCTTGCTTATCTCTGGGCTCAGAGTTCCTCCCTTCCTGGGGCTTGCTTCTCTTTCCTCTGTGAGCTTACTTTCTGGGGCTCCAGCTTAAGGCTTCAGCTTCGAACTCCAACATCAAAACTCCAACATCAAAAAACCCTCCTCTCTGTCCTTTGTCATGTCTTTTATCTGTGAGTCTCACCTACCAAGGGGTGGGGACTCAACGCCCTCTGAATCCAATATAATCTAATATGCCCAGAGGAAAAGACTAGTTTACAAACATAATCCAATATTTCTTTTCGGAATTCATCAATAATATCACACTGTTACAAATGGCAAAGAAATGAGCAATTTCATTTAAAGCAGGGGTCTGTCCCTCAGTTGGTCTTTGTAGCCATGACTCCACTCTGAGTTCCATTGGGTGGCAGAGCATAAGCAAAAATGGAAAGCTCTTTTGTAAACATCGCGGTGATACATCTGGCGCCAAGCAGCCTATGGTTAGGTCCACAGAATGCATTGATCCAGAGAAGGGAGGAGGTTCACTCTGATTTGGCCTGAACATAAGGAAATTTCTGGTGTAAGCTGCGGCATCAGCAGCTCTGCTGACCTTTGGCACAGAGGAGCAAATTTCCACAGTGTGACTTTGGAATATGCCAGAGGGAGTCAGTGTTCCAGCTGCAGACATGGGTAGGCAGAGGAGAGGAGGTGACTTCATGAGCTTCCATGGGCATCTGTGACTTGGGCCACAGACATGGCCCCAGGGGGCTGGCGTGGCTGGGTGCCCCACAGCCATGCAGGGTTAATGGGAGGAGGGCAAGAGGAAACAGTAAGCATAGGCTCTTCTTTTATTATTATTATGATTTAAAATTTATTTCTCTCCCCTTCCCCCACATTGTCTGCTCTCTCTGTCCATTCGCTGTGTGTTCTTCCTTGTCCACTTGCATTCTGGTCAGCGGCACCGGGAATCTGTGTTTCTTTTTGTTGTGTCATCTTGCTGTGTCAGCTCTCCTTGTGTGTGGCACCACTCCCGGGCAGGCTGCACTTTCTTCAAACTGGGCGGCTCTCCTTATGGGGTGCACTCCTTGCACGTGGGGCTCCGCTACATAGGGGACACCCCTGCATGGCACGGCACTCCTTGCACACATAAGCACTGCACGTGGGCCAGCTCACTGCACGGGTCAGGAGGCCCTGGGTATCTAACCCTGGACCCTCCATATGGTAGGTGGACGCTCTATCAGCTGAGCCACGTCTGCTTCCCCATAGTCTCTTCTTAGGAGACATTTGGCTGAAAAGAGAGATTAGTTAGCTGTTAGAGGAGAGGCAGGGTCAAGGGAGGATTTAAAAATGCAAATTCATGCTATTGGAAGTTTGCCTTCTATTAATAAGAGATATGAAGAAAAATGCTGAACAAGAAGAAAAAAAATATATATGTACAATGAAGAAAATTAATATAGTGCTATGGGTAAACCGAGCAAAATGAAGTTATTATCCTCTTTGTGGCACACTAGAATGATCACAAAAATGTACCAACAGGCAGGCAAATTTTGATTAATTATGTAGTATCTGGCAATTATTTAACTATTGAGAATTTTATTTGGGGGCATTTTTGGGATTGGAATTGTCCTGCCTGACGTTGCAGTGACAGATACAGCCATCATTGATTTTGCCATAACTTACAAAATTGCACAGGACAGAGTGTAAATTATAATGTAAACTGTAATCCATGGATAGTGGCAATGCTTCAATATGTGTGCATCAATTAGTAACGAATGTACCACACTAATGAAGGAGGTTATTATGTGGTAAAGTGTGAGAGGGGAAGGGGATGGGGCATATGGGAATCCCCTATATTCTTAATGTAACATTTATATAATCTGAAGTTTTTAAAAAATTAATTAATTAATTAATTAATTTTTTAAAAGTCAGCATCTCTCTATCTGTGTCTTAAGCCTCTTCCTAATGAATCCAGGGAGGAGTTAGGGAGGCTTCCCAGCCCTGGCTATGCTGAAAACCTTCAGGACGACAAGATACAGACTCTAAGAGCTCCTAACTGTTCTTCCGGTAACCAGGTGGGTGCTCCCTCTGGCTCACTCCCACACTGCTGCCAGAGACTTTTTCCAAACACAAATTAACTCCCAAGTCTGAAGATGCTGTCCTATGTGCTTGATGCATGCCTCTATTGGAGCCTCTAATGGCTGGTTGATGGAAATACCTACTTTCATACATTGAACTGATGTTTACTGAGGGCATATAGGTGCCAGCTACTATTTTAAGTGCAGGTACAGCAGTGAACAGATTGGAAAAAAAAGTCCTTGTCCTTATGGAGCTCACATTTTAATGGCAGGAGACCGAAAAGAAACAAAAATAAAAATGTACAGTGTTATATTGTTAAGTGCTGTGGCCATTTGAAGTTCTTTTACAAATCCCCAAAAGAAAAAGCTTGTGTTCGTGAACGAATCCATTCCTGTGGGTGTGAGACCCTTTTAATTGGACTATGTTAGTGAGGCATGACTCAGATTGAGTCTCTGCCCTCTTGCTGGGTCTGATATAAATGAAGACGCCGAAAAAGGAAGCCACCATTTCCATCCGGTCACGTGAGAAAAAGGACTCCAGGTTCACCCACAGCTGAGCTCAAGGCGAGAAGCCCTGAGAGGCTCAAGGAACCAAGGCGTGGGGAGAGATGCCCAATGGGCCACAGCTGAGTTCTGAGTTCAGGAGAAAGTAGAGAGAGACCAGCAGACCGGCCGTCTTGCCTGGTGGCCTCACGTGATATGGGCTGTGTGTGGGCTGTGTGTTTATTCAAGAATAACCTGGGGGACGTGGACTTGGCCCAGTGGTTAGGGTGTCCGTCTACCACATGGGAGGGCCACGGTTCAAACCCCGGGCCTCCTTGACCCGTGTGGAGCTGGCCCATGTGCAGTGCTGATGTGCGCAAGGAGTGCCGTGCCACACAGGGGTGACCCCGTGTAGGGGAGCCCCATGTGCAAGGAGTGCGCCCGTAAGGAGAGCCACCCAGCGCAAAAGAAAGTGCAGCCTGCCCAGGAATGGCACCGCCCACACGGAGAGCTGACACAACAAGATGACGCAACAAAAAGAGACACAGATTCCCATGCTGCTGACAACAACAGGAGCGGACGAAGAAGACACAACAAATAGGCACAGGGAACGGACAACTGAGGCAGGGGGGAAGAGGAGAGAAATAAATAAATAAATCTTTAAAAAAAAAAAGAATAACCTGGGCTATATGTGTAAGCTCACAAAACTTAACATTCCAGCACAAGCCATGTGTGCATGCAAACAACAAGAACTGCAGCCCTGCCTCTCATGACCACACCACCCAGTCCGGCCTGCCTAGTTCCTGGAAAGTCCCCAAGTCCCGAGAAACTGAAACCACAAGAGTGGTGCGGGGCTCGGTGTTTTGGGCAAGAGCTCACTGGGCCAGCCAGTCATAATCAATCTTCCTTCTCAGAAAATTCCCACATCCTAGCCTTGAACACTCGATCACAGACTTCTCTCTGCTGCCACTACAACGGCAGGACACCAGGACCAGCAGCAGCTGTCTTTGGTGAAAAAGCATCTCTGATGGTGCCTTGATTTGGACATTTCATGACCTCAGAACTGTAAGCTTTTACCCCACATAAATCCCCTTTATAAAAGTCAACACATTTCTGATACTTTGCTTTGGCAGCCCAGTGGCAAACTAAGACAAATGCTATGAAGAAAAATAAAGTAGGAAATGAGGATAGCTTTTTAGTTTTATATAGTGTGGTCAGGGCAAGCCTTGCTGAGAAGATGACATTTTATTTTTTAAAGAATCCACTTTATTGAAGGATTGTTTACAAATCACCAAATGCAAACATTTCAAGTGTATGATTTGATAACTTTGGCCAACTGTATATACCCGAATACTACCATCCCATCAAGATATTCATTGCCTCAACCCCAAAGAGTTCCCATACTCCCCTTTGCAGTCAGACCCCACCCACTTCCCCTGGTCAGGCTGAACTGAGTGTTAGCACCACAGATTCGTTTGACCTGTTCTGAAATAAGAAACGGACTTTTGAGAAAAGACATGAAGAATCCAAGGAATCAAGCGTGGGGATATCTGGAGGGCAATTGTTCCTGTTCTGTACTGAGGTATACCACGCAGCAAAGACCAGAGGCTGGAACACGTGTGGTGAGCTGAGGCACAGCGCAGCTTGTGTGGGGGTAGAGGTGAGAGTAGTAGGGGAGGAAATCAGAGCGGGTGTGGCCAGACGTGTGGGACTGCAGTGTTTAGTCCACAGGAGCAGAGGAGTGGCATGATCTGCTCTGTGCTTTAACAGTTGTCTGTGTGGAGAACTGCCTCTAGGGGAAGCAAGGGACACTATTTAGGAAGGTATTGTGACAATCCAGGTGAGACCTGGTGACGCTTGGACCAGAATGATGGTAGTGGAGTGGTGAGAAGCAGTAAAAGACTGGAAATATTTTGAAGGTAGCGCTGAGAAGATTTGTTGCAGAGCTGAGGTGGGATGTAAAAGAAAGATTTTTGTAGAAAGCTATTTGGAGTCTGAGTAGCCAAAGGGGTGGATTGTGCTGGTTCTTCAGTAAATGTTTCTCAGTTAATGTTTCTCTGAAAACCACCCTTCAGCTTTGCCATCTGGGTCCATTTTAATAGGCTCTGCTGAAAGGAGGTGCTAGAGGGGGAGGGAGAAGGGTCATGCTCCATCATATTGGCTTCCCTTTCCTGACAATGGCACCACAGCAGTGGTTTTTCTCCAAGGCAGCAGTAGCTGGTTCTAATTTCCAGCTTTTTGTCACACTCCGAGAACCAGCCTCATGGGACCTCCTCTGTGGTACCAGTCACAGCTCCCTCCTCAGAGGTCTGCACTAGCTCCTTGGACCCCTCCTCACAGATCTATGTTCTGATGACCTGAGCCCTTCTCTGGCCCCCCAGCTGTAGGGATGGTGGCTGCTGCCTGTAGTTATTATGTCCGTGCTACCTCAGCAGACTCCTTTTGCCTTTTCAGTTCTCCAACTCCCGTTTAACAATTCCTTCTACTATTTTTTCTGTTAAAATAAATGATGGGGTTCTAACTCCTGAACAGACTCCAACTCCTGCAGAAATCATGAATGACTGTGAGAAAACTCTCAGCACAGGAAGAATGGATTTTCCATTAGAGAATACTCTGGAAGGAGCAAGCTTGGAGTCTTTTTGGACACGTTCAGTTTGGATGCCTATTAGACAGAGTGATGCTGCATGACTGTTGGGTCTGGGAGTTTAGAGTGTGGGGAGATATCGGGCTGGAGATATCACAGGGGAGGTCATCAGTGTAGTAGACAGGTACTTAAAGCCACACGACCACAGGCCTGTCAGGAGACACTCCAGGTCTTACCTTTCTTTTGGATCCCAGTGTCTTAGCACAGATCTTGGCACGGAGAGATGCTTCATTGTTATGTGTTGAATGAAGGCACATGATAGAAGAATCATGATGGTATTAGTTGAGTTTTCGTGTTTATAACAGTAAACTGTTTTGGAAATAAAGAGGCAGTTTCCTAGGAATGGCACTAACATGACAGGCAGGGACAGGAACTTCTCAGAATTGACTGGCATGTGGAGCCAGTCACAGAAGCCAGGTGACCAGTCTCCAGAAGGGGCATCGTCCCTAACAGCAAGTGCCCCCTTGGACTTTTTGGAATCCAAACCCTGGCTTTTGCTGCTCCAAAGCCATTATTTGAAAACGGAAGCTCTGATCCTCAGCAATCAAACATGAACAGTCCCACTCCGAGCCTCCTTACGAATAAAACGTGGCCTTTCCCCCTTTGGTGCTTCTTTCTCTTATTAACCCAGGCCTTACACTTAACCACTGCTTCAAGTTCCAGTGAATTATTAATTATTTGTCTCTTCTAGTCCTTTTCTTTGGGAGCAGGACTTTGCCAGTTTCATGTCGTCTTGGGCTGGGTGAGCGATGGCAGGTAAGGCTTTGCTCCTCCGGCTGGAAGCTGAGTGAGTGAGAAGCCATGCCTGGACCCTGGTGTCCTGGCGGCTGCTTGGGGCTGGCGGCAGGCCAAGGGCCTCGGGTGTCAGGTGGCCTTCATGATTCTGCTTATTTTGCTTGTTCGTTGCAGCAGTATCAGAGGTGAGCAGTGGAAGCATCGAAGAAGGCAAAACAAGGTAAGAGAAAGAATCCCCAAAATGAGGTCGATTCACCTTGGAGAACTAGAATGGAGCCTTTTGTGATGTGCAGGGGCTGGGCTTAATATTCATGTTGTGCATTATTTGTGTTCACCCTGACGCAGAATTTTCCTTAACTTCTCTGCTAATCATGTGATGCTGCTGATCATTACAAGTGGTTGGAATGATCTTCCTTAGGAAGAGGCAAAAACAGAGTCAAGATGGTCATGGTTATGATCATGTTCCCAAGCAGATGCTCCTTTGTGGCTAAAAGAACCTAAAGTCTTTTTCATCTTTTCCTCCTCTACCCAATGCTGCCCCCAAAGATCTTTCCCAGAGCCTGTGAGTCTCCTCATGAGAGGTTTGCTGGTTGCCCATGATCATGTAAAATTATTGAAGAGATTTAAGTATATTTGATTTAAAATGTGATGGCAAACAACTCTGCGTCCCACTCCATACAACATTTTTGTTTAATGTGTTCTTGTCTGATTCTGAAGCATTCCATCACTGTCAGAAAAAAACAGGTTAAGCAATGGCCGTGAATTTTAGTGCAACTATGTGTGCATAGTAAAAGTTAATTTTGGCCTGCTAATCTGCTAATCGGGTCCGGGCTGTGTTCTCTTAATGAGCCCCTCCTGCTTTCCCCTTTGGGGAGTAATAGGGTCCAGTGGCTCAGTTCCTTTCCCCTTTGCTGTGTGAGATGGTCCTGTTAGAAAGAGGTGAATCAGAACAGCCCGGGCCCAGAGGGCGCTGCAGCGCTGGTGGAGGTTCGAAGCAAATCCTTGCTGGGTGGGATGCGGCCGCTGAAGTCAGGCTGCTGGATTGCTCCTGTCCATAGGGGCGCTTGTTCTTTCTCAAGGCCTCAGTGAAACAATCAATGTGGCTTTGTCCCTATAGTCCAAAAATGTTAGCCTGGCAATCAGTCCCAGGGCAGTTTTGCAGAGCTTCAGATTTCAGAGCCCTGGGTAGGTGGGATAGGCTGAGCAGCCCTCCCTTCTTCCCCATCTCCCGGGCTGCCTCTCCTTGGGCCGAGGGACAGCTGATGGAAGGCCCGGTCAGTGTTATCTGAAGATGATGATAAGATCGCAAGGCTTGGTAATGTTATGTCATCAATTGTAACAAAAGGTACCACACTAAAGGGAAGGGTTAATAATGGAGGGGGACAGGAAGGGGATATGAGAACTCCGTATTTTCTGCATGACTTTTCTGTAAACTTACAACTTCTCTAGTAAAAAATATATATTAAAAAATTATAAGGTTTGGGATGGCGGAGAGAGAACAGAAAAGCATGTCGCTTTCTTAACCTCATAATCACGGCTCTTAAACTGATTTATTTTCAGTTGCTTTTGAAGCGGGGCTGGGAAGTGGGCAGTCTTCAGATGGGAGATGAGAGAGCTCCAGAGAATGGGTAATCAGGAAGCTTTCAGAGAAAATTGCTTGCCCTCCCAAGTGTAATGTTTCAAGGATTACTCAGCCCACTGATAGACACAGTTAGTTTTGGGGTTTTTTTGCAAGTTGTATTATGACTTTTTGATGACTGCAGAGCGTGGCATATAATCACAGCTGTTCAAGAATGAAGTATGTTCACCTTCTGTAGTGCTTAATGGAAAAGTGAGCAGTCAGATGATCTCTCTTCCTCATGATGAGGCAAAAATGAAGTTGAGATGAGCACATTTCCTTGGGAGGCAATGGCTTTTGTGAGAGAAGATGTGCTGGCTCCAACTGCTGCTGATGCGTCACCTGGAACGGTTGGTCTGTGTGCCAGGAATGACTGTTCCCAAGCAGATGCAACTTCATGGGTAGAGGAACCTAATGCTTTTCTTGTTGTCTTTCCCTCAAACAATCCCCAAAGGTCTTTTCCAGTGAAAATCTGACACTGTGAGTCTCATTTTGAGAGGTTTCAGTGGCTGTTACCATCTGCTTTGCTGCTTGGGAGTGTGGAACACTCGGTTGGAAACATTAAGAATGCTTTCTGGTAGGCTATTAGAACAGGGAGGGCACCCACTTGGTGCGAATCGTCAAAGACATTGCTCTCCTTTTCTAACAGGAATTAAAACTAAGTCATGGACTGCTTGACATCAGGATGCCCCCGAAAAGAATGAGAAGTAAATCCAATTATCTGGCAATTTTGCCTGGTCAAGACAATTTAGGTAATATCTTAGGTATTTAGGTACAATGCATGCTTTGGTTAATATTTTTCTTCAAAAAAGCATTTACTCTAGTACATTTGAAAGCCCTCAATCTCCCTTTCTACAATGATGACCTCAGGCTTAGCCAGAATCCTTGGCCAGATTGTGAATAGGCATTTTCTTTGTCTTTTGTCAGAAAAAAACCAAACACTTTCAGTGTCAAAATGGGAGGTGATTTGACAATTTAGTCAGATATTGAGGTATAAGCATAAAGAAAAGCAAAAGATAAAAAATTGGTGGTGTTAAAAAATTATGATAGAAGTTATTAATACTTCCTCAAACCTCTGTACACTGCTAAACCTTCAATTCTTTCAACCCAACTGCCCTCATCCATACTCTTTAAACCATTCATCAGGATTATCATTGGCCCGGGGTCTGTGCAGGATTGGATTAGTTTGGACATATAGTGTGCTTGGAAGGGGAAGTAGAATAAAGGCTTTGGGCTCATTAACTGGCTGGCCCTGGCCCCTGAGGTTGGTTGATCCTCCCTGTGAAGAAGGAAACCTAAATTGACTTAAAGGACACTCTGTGCTCACCATCTTTCTCTTTCTTTACCCTTCTCCTCTCTCTGCCTCTGTCTCTTTGCTTCAGTCTCTCTGTCTTTGTTTCTTTTTCTTTCTCTCTCCTTTGTTTGCTTTTGTACCTTCTTTATCAATAAACTTTGCAAAAATAGTATGTATAATTGCATACATATACACATTGAAAAAGGGACCCGGAAATATATGACACCCACATTTTAAGACAGTTATCTCCATGTGAGAGCATTACGTATGATTTTACTTTGCTTCTTCATACATGACAAAATTTTTCAACTTTTGGTATGTATATCTTTCATAATCAGAAAATTTTGATAAAAATAAGCAGGATACTGTGTAATAGTCTCATATAAGTTGAAGATAAAAAGCAACTTTTCTTGGAATGTGAAAAAGTAGTTTGCACAAAACTCTACCCCCTTGACTGCAATATCCACTGGGAGCAGGGACTGGGTCTTTTCACTTTGTATCTCCAGGCCTGGCATAGCAGCTGGCACACAGTAGGCTTTGATACATTTTTTGTGGAATGAACGCTTAAAAAGGCTCTATGGTGAAAAGTACCATGGTAAAAAGATTTTGAAGGAGGCAGCCCTTCAGCTTACAAATGATGCTATCCAAGATTCAGTCTATTAGACATTAAGTAAAAAAGAACAATGGATTAGAACTATAATATCCTGACTGGCTATAACTCGGACAAGAATTAATAAAACTCATTTTAAGCCGTAGTAATCTTTTATTAGAGAGACCAGTACCGATCAGGGTCCAACGGTGGCTTTCTCTATGGAAAAATAAACCTGGCATATACTTTTTTTTTTTTTTTAAAACCAAAAATCTCCATTGTCAGGATCTTGAATGCTGGTATTTGGCCTCTTGCTAAAAATGTCTGTAACTACAATGCGGGGAGACGAGGGGGCTCCATCCTCTCTGTGTTTGACAAGGCTCTTTCTTTCAAGGAGAAACATTAATAGATTTGTCTGGTGCCCAAAGCTGCCTGTGGAGGGAGGAGCCTGACCTTACAGTGTCCCCATTCCACATAATCTGGGTGTTCAGCCAGCTGGCACAGGCGGTGCAGGACGTGAGGCGTCAGCCGGGCTTGTTATGTCCTTGTGGGCAGCTTCCAAACTCCTTGGGAGCAACTACCTACAAGCATATGGTCTGAAGTCTACAAAGTTTAGCGAGTTAGTAAAACACCATGCTGCCCCAGTCAGGCTGTTTGCCCTGGTTGTAGCTTTGAGGGAGATTTTAAACTTCTGCTAAAGGGATCTTTTCACTTTGGGACTTTACTGGTGGAGAATCCATATCCATGTTCTTTCCCCCCAAATCGCTCATCTAGATGTCATGTCTCCTTAGGACTCTGTTCTTTTACTTTGATGCTTTTTCAACTATTTTGTCCTGAGTGAGTTTCTTTAAAAAAAAGATGAAACAATTGGTCATATCTAACAGTTTAATTGGTGATGCCTGTTTAAGGATTTGAGCTGGATTCAATTTTTGCTTTTCGAGTAGTCACTTTATCTGCTTGACAGAATGAAAAATCTTGTGCAGGTGTAATATTTATTTTGATCCAAAAACAAGGCCTTGATTTTTTTTTCTTATAGTGAGGCCAAAGAAATAAATAATAAGAAAAATAATAAGAAAAAAGACTGGAATTTCAACAAGGGGATTTCTCAAGGGCATTTAATGCTCAGCGTCACCTAATGCAGTTCCTTCTACGTGGGCAGTCTGTGTAACACTGTTAAGTCTATAAGCTGTTGTGTCTAAGATCTCATTAGCATTCATGGAAATATGACTGCTTGCAAATGGCCCTTCTCCTAAAGATGAATAGCTGCCTCGTATAGATGGGTGTCCCTGCCTATGTCCCTGCTGCTATCTGTACCCCCAGAAATAGAGACAGAATGGCCTGTCCTTCTGAAGACTTTGTGACCCCTTCTGGCCAGCTGTGAACTGTGAAAAGATAACAACTTATCTTCCCTTCCTCCCACATACTCCCCACCATTCCTCATTCAAATGTAAATTTGCTGGAATGGTTAAAGAGTATGCAACTAAGTAAAAACAGTCCTGCTTCCTGTGCAGAAATTATGTGCTTGTTTTGTTGGGGGCCATTTATTTATTACATGGTTACTGCACATTATATTATCTTTGTAGTCTGCTGATCTACCTTGATTGGATACTGGGAGGAAATGATTTCTTAATGTAATTTTATGCTTAATTTATAGATTTGATGCCTATGCTTTTCTAAAAATCATTATTTCTGCTAGCTTTTAGGACTCTATTAATAATTTAATTATGCGTTTTCTTTGTTTTTATAGCCTATGGCTATTTGATGGGCAGGCAGATTTTTAATAAATTAAGTAGATATGGTTCACTTACAGAACAAAAGAAAACATAGTCAGAGGAAGTATCTATTTGGGGGAATAACTATAATCAGTTCCCTACTTTAAACAAAGATCTGCCCTCAGCATTGAGAAATATATGGAGCCTCCCTTCTTATACTGTTCTTGCTTCCACTACGGGAAAACTTTTAACTGTGTGCATTTGAGGTGAAAAAAATAATAAGATAATATGGAAAACTGAAGACCTGTGGATACTAGTCTTGGCTTCACCTAAGTGATCTTTGAACTGAAACAAGTTATTCCATTTCTCTAAGCCTCAGTTTCCATGACTCTGCAAGTGTCACTATCTATTTCTCCTGATTGTATAGGGTTTTTGTAGGGAGAAATGACATAATGGATATAAAACTGCTTTTTAAACTGTAAAGTGCTGTGCAAACCTATGGCAGGGGCCAAATGCTGGTGCTCACGGTCCAAATACGGCATACATACTTTATTTGGCCAGTGCTATGTATTTTTTTTTTTAAGTTTCTGAGGGGAGGGATAGGGAAGAATAGGTGTAACATGGGGCATTTTTTTGGACATTGGAATTGTTCTGGGTGACATTGCAATGATGGATACAGTTTACTATGGATTTTGTGAAAACCTATAAAATTGTGCCAGGCAAAGTGTAAATCATAACATAAACTATAGGCCATGGTTAATAGCAATACGTCAATATTTGTTCATCAATTACACAAAAGTACCACACTAATGTATGATGCTGTTAATGGAGGAAAGTGTGGGAGCGGGAGGAGGTGGGGTATATGGAAATCCCATATATATTTTTCATGTAACTTTTATGTAATCTAAAACTTCTTTAAAAATAAAGATAAAGAAAAGAGCCAATATTTGAAAATAAATCAGTTTTACATAAAAGTTTCAATTTAGGGCTTCTCTTGAGAAACAGGACAATGTGGCAACTGGGCCTTATTTCTATGTGGCAACAATTGGTCTGAGTTGCAGAGCAGCTGTCATTTTAGTTCCCAAAAAATCTCCATCCTTTCCTGACAACTCTCTGACAAGGAGAGTGATCTCTTTTGCTGTTTGTGTGACGTGTCTGAGTTCATGATACTTGAATAATTAGACAGGCTGCTTTAATTTTGTGGTAAAAAAAACATTGGATTTGGAATAAAAAGATCAGAACTAGAGACCCAGCTCTGGCATTTTTCAGCTGAGACAACTTGGACAAGTCACTTTACATTTTTGAGCCCTTTCCTTATATGTAAAAGGGAAATATAATAACTCTCTCATAGAGTTTTAGAAAGATTTTACATGAGATAATGACCTAAGCTTATGAATAAGAATAAACAACACATACCTGTGTGTATTAGTAAGTATAACAGTTAATTATTACTGCAATGATGCTGTGTAACAAACAAAATCAGTGGCATATAGCAATAAACATTTATTTTTGCTAATGTGTTTATAGGTTGGATGTTGGTTCTAATGATCGAGGCTGGGCCCACTCACATGTCTGTAGCCCTGGCTGAGATGACCATGCCAACTTGGCTCTTTTCCATGCATCTTATCCTTCAGTAGGCTAGCCTGGGCTTGCTCTCATGGGGAAGTCAGAGGAGCAAGCAAGACAAAGCAAAAATGTACATTCACTTTTCTAAGCCTTTGCTTGTGTTATATTTGCTAATATTCCATTGACCACAGTAAGTCGCAGGACTGAACGCAGAGTCAAAAGTTGGAACAAAATAGCCCTGTCCCCAAGGCGAAGGTGCTGCAAAGTTACATAGGAAAGATATCCAGGGAGGGATGAAGATTTGGGGCCACTTTTGCCATCTATGCACCTTGGTAGGTACACTACACTATTGAAACAAACTCCAATACATATAATGTCTCAAATACAGTAGAAGTTTACTTCCCATCCATTTAATGGTATAAATCCTGGTTGGTGAGCAGTTCTCCTCACATAGCAGTTTGGGACCTTCCGTCTTGTAGCTCCATCATCCCCTAAGGCCTTCATCATTGCCTCCATTAGGGATGGGCAAACTTTGGGGGCCATACTGTCTCTCTTGCCACTATACATGCTGTCCTTGTAGCATTAAAGCAGCCATAGACAAAATGTAAATGAATGGTCATGACCCTGTTCCAATAAAATTTTATTTACAAAAAGTAGGCAGCAGGCCAGATTTGGCCCACAAGTCATAGTTTGCTGACCCTTGCCATCTAGAGTCCCAGGTCTGGAAAGTATTGGGTTACTCACCCATGGAATAAGAGGAATATTTTAACTCTTGCTAATACTGATTAAAGATAGAAAATATCAGAATGGATGAGAAATAAAAAACAACAATGAAAACAAGTTTCAGTCTGCTATACCCGATTCTTTGCTACCTGCTGTCAAACCGCCAAGCCAATTCTCACACACATTTTTGAAACAGCAGTTCCCTATTTCAAGATACTAATTTCTGTGTCAGTTAGGGTAGCTTAACTGCTGAAAAAAAAAAGACCAAGATATGTAATAAATGTAAAAAAGTTTACATGTATAACAGTGAAGGCTAGGTGTTTTTGGTCGGTAGTGGCTCTCCTCCACAAGGACAGTCAGGGACCTACTTCCTTTCCCTCTTGGAGCCTTGCCTTCTCATTTTTATCTGCATCCAATGGGTAGAAGAAGAAAGAGCATGGAGGAAGCACATCTGCTTCTTAAAAGCTTTGGTCAGAGAGGGCATATTATTCTGCTCACTCCCCATCTGTGAGAATGTAGTCATATGCCACACATAACTGCCAAGGAGGTTGGGAAATCAGTCTAACCATGAACATAGCAGCAATCACACTACTATGAAAAGAAAGGATGGCTTTGGCTGGATAGTTAGTGCTCTCTTAACTCTTACAGAATGATTTTCAGACTACAAATATCCCAGTGTCTAACACACTGCCAGGTATAGAGTGAATATTTGGTAAATGCTGTTGAAAGAAGGAAGGATGGATGGAAGGAAGGGAGAAAGGAATATTCCATTCATATGTAGGCCTGCCCAATTACAGACAGACAGGGCTGTCCATGAGTAATTATGATTCCCCATCTTGGCATCATGGCTTGATCTTTTGAGTACAAGTAATTATTTGTAGTGTCTTGGATTCTATAAATGGTGTGCTTCAACCATACATATGCCCTCTTTGACTTTTATAGTCTCAGGGAGAAGAGAATTAAACATTAATTGTACTTAAGTAATTAGCTCATTCAACTTGTCACTTAAGTGTTAGTGGATGGGAAGGCAAGAGGAAGGAATAAAATATAAGAGCAACTGGGACACAGCCTCCCTAAGCATTTAGGGTCAGGCTTATCAGAGTCATCTCAAAGAATAGTGAGAGAGTGTGCCTGGTCCCCCTTCCCACCTTTAAAGTATATCTAATGGACTTCATTAAAGTCACCTTCATCACAGGCTTTAAAGTAATTTCAAATGGCACTTCCGGGTGCTGCCCATGTTTGGCTAGGGAGGAGGCCTCTGAGCAGTTATCTCTCTGGCTGCACAGATGGTATTTCTCTGCTCAGTCACCTCTCGCTATCCTCTGCTGGTTTGGTGACTGTGGGACTGTTCCATGCCAGAATGTCAAGAAATCCTAGCATCTTCCTATTGAGGAGAGTCCTAAGCTCTAAGCGACAAAGGGAGAGATCCTGTGCTGAACACGGTTAGTGCAGGGGAGGGGAGAAGGCTGCAAATCTTGGCTACCACCTTATCTCGCTCAGCAGATGAAGGAGGGAGGAAGAACGGAGAGTTCTTGATAAAACACAAAGTGATAGGAATGAGCTGGGGTCTGCTTTGGGCCCTTGAGGAACTGTACCCACCTAAGGGTTGGAACTACCATCTTAGCCTTTTTCTTGTGGAATTGACTACTGTGGTAGGTGTATATGGCCTGTTAGTGAGGAACCAACAATGATGAAAGATGCCTTGGCTGGGGTTCTCAGCAGGGAACTGGGGTTACTTTTTAAAATTGCCATAGGCCCCACCTCTAGTCAGGGTGTGGGGAAGGAGAGAGGAAGAGAAAATAAACTTAACCAAACCCACCCAAGAATTTCTGGATTATATAAAACCTGGCCAAAGAATCAGAAATTCCATCTAGTTACTTGAAAGAAATGGTCTAGGAAACAATTCAATATTTGGCAATTTGGTAGTATAAGAGAAAATTGATTTTTTGAGCATTTTAACACTCTGGCAGCCTAGATTGAGTTTATCAATGGACTGTAGACTCTTTTTTAAAAATTCCAATCCATTCCACTATATTCTTTTCCAATTCATAATACTTATTCATACTTAATATTTTACCATCTACTTAAGATTAATGTTTTACCACATCAGGTAGAATGTTGGTTAATATGTCTGTTGTAAGCACTAAAGCACTGAAAAACTGTACATAGAGATACAGTAAAAAAATAATACAAGTAAATTGAAATGGAATGCTAAAAACAAATGTTCAAATAACCCAAAAGAAGGTAGAGAAGAGTATACTAACTCCAGCTAACAACAATTAAAGACAGAGAATATTAGAATGGATGAAAAACAAAGACAACAATGAAAACAAGCGCCAATAAAAAACAAAAATAGAACAGAAAACAAATAATAAAATGGTGGACCTAAATCCAAACTTACCAAGAATTATATTAAATGTAAATGATCTAAACATACCAACTATATACTATCTACAAGAAACTTCAAATATAGACATATACATAAGAGTAAAAGGATGGAAAGAGATTATATTAGTTCTCTGTGTTGCATTACAAACTCACTGGCTTAAAACAATACACATTTAATAGCGCACAGTTTATCTAGGTCAGAAGTCTGGATGTGATTTAGCATGGTTTTCTACTTTAGGGTCTCACCACACTGTAACCAGGGTGTCAACTGGGACTGTGGCCTCAACAGAGGCTCAATTGGAGAAATATCTGCTTCTAAGCATCCTCAGGTTTTTGGCAGAATCCATTTCCTTGAAACTGCAGGGCTGAGACTTCAGTTCCTTATTTACATAAATTTGTCAACTTAGATTAAATGGACCAGTTCCTAAAAACCAGAAACTATCAAAACTCATCAAAATGGAATAGACAACTTGAATAATGTTATGGCTATCAGAAGTAATTGAACCCTCGGTCAAAAACCTTTTCCAAACATGATGGTTTCTTGTCAAATTCCTTCAAAGAAAGAAGAAATAACACCAATTCTACCGATATTCTCTTCCAGAAAATAGTAGGAGAGGGAACACTTCTATGAGGCCAGTATTTCTCTGATACCAAAGCTAGACAAAGGAGGTACAAGAAAAGAAAGCCCCAAAACAAATACTCACGGAAATAAATGCAGACCTCTCTACCTCCAACAAAATATTAGCACATTGAATTTATTCTGGGATTGCAAGGTTGGGTCATTATTTGAAAACTAATAAATTCCATCCACACTATCAATAGTACAAAGAAGAAAAAACACATGATCATATCAAATTCATGCAGAAAATCACTTAAAAAACATTCATGATAAAAGCTCACAGCTGATTAAGAAATAAAAGGGAATGTCTTCAACCTGATGAGGGGCATCTACAGAAAATCTCGAATGTGGCAAACCCAATGAGGACTACTTATATCCTAGGTAACCCTGCCCAGGACATTTGCTTTCCTTGCCCTAGCAAGATACAGCAATAAAATCTCAGGCAACGCTGTTTCCAAACTTTGGTTTATTATTTCTGACAATCCAGAGACCAGCACCTGGTGAGAGCTTAAGTGCAGCAAAAGCAAGCTCTGGTGGTTGTTTTTTGGTGTGGCACTGGCATCGGGACTGCATAACGTTTGTGATGGCATTGTGCAGGAAGGAGGTGGTGAAAAGAACAGTAAGTTGTTGGAGAAGCAATTTGCTGAACAATAATTTAGGCTCTGATAACAAGGCTGTGAGGCGGGAAGCTGGCAGCTCATCCGAGCCTGGATGCCTCCTGGGAACCAGAGCCAGCAATCAGCAACACGCGGGGAAACAGTGGGGACCTGGAAATGAGATTCTGAAAGTCAGAAAGTGGGCAGTTGAGTCAGAGCTGTAGAACTAGCTAGAATAGAAATGTTTAGCTATCAGTACCAAGCAATGAAGCAGCAAGGGAGGGTTCTGTAAAGTGACCAGGGAAAATTTTTTTTCCGACTTAAAACAATAGGAATTTATTAGCCCATGGTTTTTAAAATTAATTAATACTTTTTAAATTTATTGTCTTTTTTAAAAAAGATAAATAGATCACACAAAGCATTACATTAAAAAACATAAGAGGTTCCCATATACCCACTCCACTCCCTCCCACCCCCCAGCCCACAGTTTTGAAGCAGGGAAAATGTCCAAATCAAGGCGTCATAAAGGTGATGGTTTCTCTCTGAAGCTGGAGTTCTTGGGCTGGCTGCCTGCACACCCTGGCCCTTGGCAACTCTGTCACATGGCAATGCACATGGCGGTCTCTCCTCCCTTTTCTCTCTTCTTTTCTGTGATCCATTGACCTTCAGCTTCTTGCCTCCTGTAGAATTTTTTTTTTTTATGAAGAGACTCAGAAAGAAAAAACTTTGCTTGATTAATGCCACAGCCTGCCAGAGATTCCAAACAGCAGAGTCATAAAGAGAAATGTCTCATGAAGGTTATTCTCTCGTGCAGATGGGTGCACTGGACTCTGTAGTCTGGCCCTTCTGCTTTTGAACTTATTTCTGTCACCCAGACTTCTCATACCTTCTTCTTAATGACCGGAACTTCTGACTTCCTTAAACTCCTTTAGAGGAAATTTGGTCTCTTGGTCAGTTACAACAGAAAAAAAATTGATGAGGCAAAGTTGGAAGTGTGATTTTTGGACTTCCAATGCTCAGCATATACTCATCTATGAGTATAAGATAACTTTTTCTTTCCTGGTCTCTACTGGAATTGCTAATGGAATGCACTGGTTTAAATTGCCCAAAGAATGTGGCCTGAAATTGAGAAGTCTGATTTCCAGGATGCTCTAGGCAAAGAGAAGTATAGAATTTTGGAAAGGAAAAGAAGTGATGTTGAAATGTCTTTCAAACAAACCAGTTCTTCCTGTTAAGAAAAATCACTGGAGCTCTCAAAGGCCAACAGAAAAACCCCAAGTTCTTGCTGGAGAACCACAGCCTTCCAGGCAGTGTGGGGTGGAGGGTATCATACTCTGGGAGTCAGGCCACCTGGTTTCTACTTCATTTGCCCCTAGGGGGGTTGTGGCTATGGTGGACCTGTAGGAAGGCAGTCTGGGTTCAAAGACTAGATCTGGTATTTTTTTCTGTGACTGTGGTCAACTGAGTTCACCTCTCTGTGACACTGTTTCCTCATCTATAATAACAAATGACAATAATATTGACCATGTGTGGTTGTTGAAAGGAATTAAATGAATTACCACTGCCTGCGTCAAACACCTGCAACTGTGCCTGGCTTATAATAAGTGTTATGTAAATGAAAGCTGATAGTGTATACTGTGTCCTAGGGCAACTTTCTTAATCTCTCTGGGTTCTAGTTTTCTAACCTGTAAAGTTGGAGGGTTGGATTATGGATAATTTGTAAGGTCCTATTTTTCAAAATGTGGTCTGGAGACTTTTAGCATCAAAATCATTTGGGCTTCAGTTAAAATCTGGGGTCTGGAAAGGGAACGGACTTTATAAAAAGTGCTTCCCAAGAGATTCTCAAGCATGCTAAAGTTTGATATCCATACTCTTAAGTTTTCTTCCGGGTTAAAAACTATGATTCCAAGTTTAATTAATCACAGCAAAGCCCACATAGTTAAATGAGCAACAGCTGGCGTTGAGCTGCTTTGGGAGGAAGGGAGAAGTTCTCCCCGGCTCGGTGCAGGCTCTGACCCTCTGACCAGTGGATGAAGTGCCAAGTCAGAGCAGGATCCAGGCTCTGCCTGTGCCTGCAGCAGGTGGTAACTCCCAGGCCAGGGTGGAGCTGCTTTCTTCATGAATGCCGCAGACAGGTCATGGAAGTACCTGAAACGAATTCCCTTCCTATCTCTAGGCCTTAGGGCAAGCCCTTGAATCTTTGTGACAATTAACATTTTTATAAAGTCTCTTGTTGGAAGTCAGAACGAATTGCTTCATCTTCTGTGCTCTGGTTCATATTATTTCTATCCTATTATAACTCGCATTCTAGTGTTTTGCAGTGGAGTATGTGTATCTGTCTCCCTGGAAACGATGAGTTTCTTAAATTCGGAGTGAGTGCCTTATACATCTAGGCATTCCACTCTCTCCTTGTCCCTTGCCCTTGCATTGAGCACAGTGATTTACATGTGGCCGCTCTTTAAAAAATGTTTGTTGAATGAATCTGCAGAAGACCCAGTTTACTGAGTTCCTGGGATGGAGTTTACAAGGCTGTGATCCCAGACAGTGTACACTGTAACCAATGATAGCCACAGAAACAAAGGCAGTGGAAAAATCCCACCTTCATCACAAAGGCCTATGCAATATTAATCCAGTGGAAGATATGAATCTTAATTAGTAGCAGGAAAAAAGTGATGATGTATCAAGTTTCTCAAAATGTCAGCTGGTGGCTGGGCAATCAATTCATTCAGAACCACTAACCATTGCACTGTGATACTGAAACCAATGCTGCTAATTAAAGGTATAATGACAATCAGCCAGCTCACTGTTAATTGATTCTTAATACTTCAATTACTTGTTTCCATGCCAGTCGAATTTAATCAAAAGGGGTCAGAGAGGTCTACAAGGTTTATAATTTTTAAATGATTTGCATATATTAACTTTTATGTGCATCATTTTCAAAACCAAAGTGAAAGGGTACCTATATTTATATACTTACTTGCTTATCAAGGTTTTTGGAAAATGAAGTTAATTCTTGATTACAAACATAATTTTATCAAAAGGGAAATTTCATTTCATCTTGGACTTTGGTTTGTGTTCTATTTCTTTATCTTCTGCTGGAAAATAATCCTGGATTTTTTTCTAACTTGAGAAAAACTTTCAGTTGATCGTGGGGCCTTCTCTCTTCATCATCTCATTTTTTCTTTCCATTAATGCACAAGTTTTGGGGAAAGAGTAGTTAACATAGCCTGCAAGACTGGTAGGGAATATGAGCCTAGGGGCCTATCTGGCTGAAGAAGAGTAAGAAAATACTGGGGCAGAAGTGGTGGGCCCTTCTCAGAAAAAGACCAGTGGCCAGCAGGTCCGAACACCCAGGCAAGTGACTCTAACTGCTCTCTGCTCAAGTTCCAACTATTTACCATAAAGAGTTGTCATGAGGATTAACTGAGTGGACATTTAAGAAGCACTAGGAACTATTATCTAGAACATAGTAAACAATACATAAAATTAAATTGTGACCAGACCAATGGTCCTAAAATGATTTCATTGGCATTCCTTTAAGAAACTCCGCCTTGAAGAATCAAGGCCAGGATTAGCCTGACACACTCCCCCAACCTGGCCCAGTCACTCATGCAGACAAACCCTCTGTCGGTTCTCATCTGATTAAACACTACCTGTGCTTTCCCATAGGAGCCTCCCACATGACTCTCAGCCTGCCTGTCCCTCTCCTGTATAACTGGTTCTCTTTTTTTTTTTTTTACTTTTTTTTCAAACTTACAGGACAGTTGCAAAAATAATGTGAAATCCATACAAAAATTCCAACATACTTCTTCCAAGGTATCCAGATCCACTAATTTTAACATTTTGCACATTTGCCGTATCATGCTATCAATGCATCTATTTATCCATCCATCCATCCATCTATTTATCTATATCTATCTATTTATCTATCTATCTATCTATCTATCTATCTATCTATCTATCTATCTCTTCTGAACATTTGCGAGTAGGTTTTATATGCTCCTCAAACATACAATACTTCCATGTATATTTCCTAAGAGCAAGGACATTCAGTTATGTAACTAAGTACAGTTATCAAGATCAACAAATTTAACACTGATATAAAGCTTACAGCCTATTCCAAATTTTCATATCTCAATAATATCCTTTTGAGCTTTTTCTCCTCCATTGCGACATCCCATCTAGGATCATGTATTGCACTTATTGTCATTGTCTCTTTAGTTCTTTTTTTAAATTGTAGAAACATATATACAACATAAGCTTTTCTATTTCAACCACTCCCAAGCATACCATACAGTGGCATTAATCAAAGTCACAACATTGTGCCACCCTCACCAATATCCCACAGAAACTCTACATTAACTCTAGCATTAGCTCCCCATTTTCCCTTTTCCCCAGCCCCATAACCAGAACTCTGCTTCTGTCTCTATATGTTTGCATATTATAGCTATTTCATATCGGTGAAATCATACAATATCTGACCCTTCATGTCTGACATTTCACTCAAATTGATGTCTTCAAGGTTTGTCCATGTAGTGGCATGTATCAGTATTTCATTCCTTTTTAAGGCTAATTCCATTCTTTCGGGTAGGATTTCTGGGTCATATGGTAATTCTATGTTTAACTTTCCTGTTCCACCCCTCCGATGTCTCCCTCGTCTGTTTGCTTGTTGTTTTGCTCGTTGTCTGCTCTTGTCTGTTTTTGTTTTCCTTAGGAGGCACCGGAAACTGAACCCAGGACCTCCCATGTGGGAGACGGACACTCAACTGCTAGAGCCACTTCCCCTCCCTATGTTTAACTTTTTGAAGAACCATCAAATTTTTTATCCACAGAAGCTGCACCATCTTACATTCCTGACAATGTGCAAGGCTTCCTATTTCTCCACCTCTTCATCAGCACTCGTTATTTTCTGTTTTTAAAATAACAGTCACTCTAGTGGGTGTGAGGTGGTATCTCATTGTGATGTTGATGTGTAGTTCCCTTATGGTTAATGATGCTGACCATCTTTTCATGTGCTTTTTGGTCATTTGTGTATATTCTTTTGAGAAATGTCTATTCAAGCTATTTGCCCATTTTTAAATTGGGTTGATTGTCCTTTTGATGTTAAATTGTAGTAGTTCTTAATTTATTCTGGATTTTAAACCCTTATCAGATATATGATTTCCAAATATTTTCTCCCATTCTGTAGGGTGCATTTTCATTTTCTTGATAATGTCCTTAGATGCCCAAAGGTTTAAAATCCATTTATCTATATTTTCCTTTGCTTTTGGTATAATATCTGAGACTCCATTGCCTAATATAAGGTCCTGAAGATAATTCCCTGTGTTTTCTAGGAGTTTTATAGTTTTACCTCTTATATTTAGCTTGTTGATCCATTTTGAGTTAATTTTTATGTTTGGTCTTAACCATCTGCCAGGCCCTGTTCTTGTCCTCCTTGCAGTGTGCCCAGCCCACTGTTGTGGCTCCTGCCTGGGACTTAAGGTTTGTGGTATTTATTGTGTAAATAATTGTGCATTCTTGTACATATTTGTTTAACTTTGTGCCTACAAAACGTAGTTGTAAACTTCATATGGATAAAGACCCTACCCTTCACTTCTTTGTATTACCGACCAATGCTGGGACAAAATCTTGCACATGACAAATGCTCTGTAAACAGTTGTTGATTGTTAAAATAACAAAATTTTAACCTTTTTAGTGAAATCTTTGCTTTGTTTATTTATTTATCTCCAGTTATCTGACCAACATTTATTTCTTTTCTTTTCTTTTTTTTTAAAGAGGTAGTGGGATTGAACCCAGGATCTCCTACATGCAAAGCAGGCACTCAACCACTGAGCTACACCTACTACACCTTTGCTTTATTTTTCAAATTTGGAAGTTTTAATTAGCAATGCATTTATCCTATCTGGTACTTTGAAACAAAAGATGTTAATGTTATTCTTACAACACTTCATTGTTTTCTCAAAGTGTTAAGTGATATTATTTGACTAAATTATTTATATTTGAATATATTAATGTATTAGGAGAGCCTCTTCTTTTGAAACATGACCAAAAGTCATATGAGAAGAATATAAATTATCACCTAATTTAATTAAGATTAGATAGAAGCTCAAGAAACCTAAGCATCATTTAGTTTTCTTTGTTTTTAGATAGAACTAGTACTGTAAAACCTGTCCAATTCTCATTGGGCATTCTCTATGGGCTTTTTTTTTTAAAAACATATTCAGGAAAATAGATTCCATAGCCTAATCTTGTAACTATCAGTAACTATTCTAATTACTTTCACCAGTAGGACTTTATCCTTTGAAAATACCCAAATTCTTTCTCTCAAAAGGCAGAATGGGAAAAGAGAAGGAAAAGAGAGAAGAAACAAATACAGGGATGCATATCTCTAGTACAACACTCTAGTATTACAGATAGGGACCAAACCATCTTCCTGACAAGCAACATTTACTTAAAAATAGATGATATCTTCTTAATCTCTTAACTTTGTGCTGAAAAATTCTAGATCCTTGAGCTTTTTCAGGAACTTATTCTCTAGGACTTAAAGTTCTTATGGGCTCTCTTTTGAACCTTCTCCAGTCTCACAATTTTAAACTGCAAAGTGCAAAACTCGAAACGCAATTAAATGGGGTTTCGGATGCCCCTTGGCTTTTCTAATGGAACTTGCTTCACTGGACTCCATCCCTCTCCTCCTTTCTTTTAGTGTAAAGCTAAATAGCACAGGCACTAAAGAAGTCATCAGGTTCTGTTTATTTTTCCTCATCAGCATGTGTCCGTGTGTGTGGGCACAGTCTTCCCTCAGGAGACCGAACTTTAGCCAATATGAGTAAGAGATATCTAAACATCCCTCTGGAACGAGGGCCTGGGGCTCTGTGAGCCGGGCCTGCTGGAGAAGTGGCATGCGGTTATGGTAAGAACAATGACTTACAGGACTGCAATCTTCAAGACCACTTGATCCCCTCTCTTTGCAGTGGATGACTTTTGTGTCCATTTAGCCCTCTGAGTGTAGAAGTCCTCTTTCCTACGGGGAGCCCATTCCACGTGGCTAGAGTGGAATGGAACCTTCTCCCATCAACCTCCTTTCACAGGGGTGAGCATTGACTCAGGCCTGACCAACCAGAGGACTCCATTCCTGGACTCACAGTGATTAATTCAAAGTCCGACATTGACCCAAGCCAGACCAGTCAGAGTTCTCCCTGGGACTTTTCTTCTGGAGCTGTTTAGTCCACTAGAGGGACTAACTTCAGAGACTGTGCACCTGGGGTTGCTGGTGCCCATCTTGTTTTTCATGTAGAGAGAGATCTCGTTAGAGAGTGAGAGAGGACATGCTCTGATTAAATACTATGAGTGATGCCGGAAGCCAATCTATCCCTGGACATTTCTTTTAAAAAAAAGTCATTTTGAGGCATGTTTCTGTCACTTACAAACAGTATCCTGACAAATACACTCCTCATTTTGCAAAGGAGGACACCAAGACCCAGAGAGGTGAAGAGATTGCCGTGGCATCATCACTGGAATTCTCATCACCAATCTGGGATTGCCCGCTTGCCCGCTTCCCCAAACTCCATTCCGTCCTTCCCCTTTCTCTCCGATCCCAGAGCGCTCTTGCTCAAGCACACGTGAGACTGTGTTAGGGAGCTCTTTAGTAGGACTCCTGGCTGTCTCTCCAGTTGCCTTACTGAGTACAGTTCAAGCTTCCCAGTCTGGCACGCAAGAGCCTTCAGGCCTTTGTCCCCACATTCCTTTCTTTTTCTTCTTCTTCTCATAGTTAGGCCAGTAAAAAGAATTTATTTGGTGAATGGGAGAAAGAACAGAGCTTGCTGAGAAACCGGGGACAAAGATGGAAATACACATCAAGATTCGATGCAGGCTCCTCCAGGCAGAGGCTATGTCCCCACACTCTCGGCTCTTGCTTCTCCTTAAGGTTTATGCTGCAGCTGTGCTAAATTGTGTGCAGTTCCCCAAACACGCCATTCACTCCTTCTTCTGTCACCTAGAGCTCCTTCATTCTGGAAGGAGCTTTCTGGAAAGTTCTTCATGTCCTGTGAAAATGTAAAGCTTTAATTTGTCCTTCAAAAATCCAATCACCATTCCTCCCCTAAGGGATTTAGTAACTGATCTGAATTAAAGTGACTGCCCTGAGATGACTTGGCAGGTAGCTGGGACTAGAACCCAAGTGTCCTGACTTCCAGCCCAGGGCTCTTCCTCTGCCTCACATGGTTTTTTTACTTTTTAATTAAAAATTTATTTTAAAATTATTGTAATTTCTTTTTAAAGCAGGTACGGGGGATTGAACCCAGGTCTGCGTACAAGAGAAGCAGACACTCAACCACTGAGCTACAGCTACTCCCTTATTATAATCTTTTTTAATTAGAAAAGGTATAAGTTTACAGAAAAGTCATGTAAAAAGTATAATGTTCTCATATATCTCACTATTGTTGACACTTTGTATTATTATCCCACCATGATTTTGATCTCAAAAGGTCCAGTGGGCCTTAATTCTGCACTGTTTACAAAGCATGCCAGCCCCACACAATCTGCACACTGGCATTCTGGCATCTGGGATGGGAGCAGCAGACTTCATTATGCAGGGTTTTTAATGTGCACTCTTTTAGGTTATGCTAAAAGCATAAAATGCACGAGGCTGATCGTTTTTTCTCTCATCTATTCATATACAGTGGTTCTCCCAGCTCTAAGCATCTGTTTGGTGAACTTCATAGTAAATAATAGTGAGTATGTTGCAAGTCTTAATGAACTGCTTGCATAAAAATCGTTCATACGTAATCAAGATACTATTGTTGTTATTAATAATATCAGCCATTTGTGTACAGATACTGAGGCCCAATACCAGCCCAATTAATTAAGGATTTTTAAGGGTGAAGCCAGACCTTGTGTTTTTTTTTTAAAAAAAAAAAAAAACTCCCTGTGGAAATTGCAGTGTGAAGCTGGGGCTGAGAACCAGCGGGCTTGTCAGTTTCTCCTTGAAGGGAGATCTGAGCAGGATTTGGGTAAGCTTTCAGGTACGGGCAAAATTAAGGGGATGATTTGAGTTAATCTAAAAGTTATAAAACATATTTACTTCCTAATTGTTAAGAATAAATATTGTCTCCACCCTGAAATACTGTTTCCTCATATTCATATTTTTACTCATTAAAATATTATCCCAAAGTGCTACCTTATTGCTGGGGTAACCAGGAGGGCTTCCATTAGTTAGTTTAGCCCTTCCTGAAGACTCTTTATCGTGTGCTTGGCTCTCCTCACTCTGATATAGGAAGGATAAAAGCACTCTACAAAAAGGTCTCCTAGGGAAGCAGATGTGGCTCAAGTGATTGGGCTCCTGCCTATCACATGGAAGGTCCCGGGTTCAGTTTTCCTGGAGAAGGTGAGCAAGACAGAGAGCTGGCACAGCGAGCTGACACAACAAGATGATACAACAAGAGACACAAAGAGGAAAGACAATGAGAGACACAACAAAGCAGGGAACTGAGGTGGCTCAAGCAACTGAATGCCTCTCTCCTATATGGGAGGTCCCAGGTTCGGTTTCTGGTGCTCCTAAAGAGAAGATAAGCAGGCACAGAGAGCACACAGCAAATGGACACAGAGAGCAGACAGTGAGCACAAACAACGGGGGTGGGGAGTAGAGAATGAATAAATAAAATAAATCTTTAAAAAAAATGTCTCCTGGCTGCTTCTCCCTATTTGCTTTGTCTCTCCATAGGGTCTCATTGGACTGTGCATTCATATCTAAGTGGAACTGTACCCATTTTGTTACATATAATTACTCCTAAATAATGAATTTCCCCTTCTGGCTAAGGCAGCTGATAAAACAATATTTAAAATAAAAAGCCAGTTAAAAAATCATCCTTGTTTAGTTCTGCTTTGTGCCTGGCTTACATTGCATTAGCCCCAGTGCATTCAGAACATCGAGACATCCTGGCAAATGGCAGCCGGGCTTTCTTGCTTAGGACCCATCCACGCATGGAAGACCTACCTCCACAGAGCTGCTCCTGTGCTGACGAATGTCATTCCGTGACTTGACCCTGTCTCCAGTTCAGAGCTCCTCATTTCTACCCCTTCAGTTTTCTCATATGGCCAAAAAATTAATCCATGTTCACCTCCTGTACTTCCCACCTATGGACTTCAGAGCCCAGGACATGGCAGTATTACCAAGGGCTGCACATCCACGCGGCCCTCCTGAATGGTTTGCAAGCTAAGTGGAGCAGACACAGCCCATGGTACTTTCTAATGTCTGTGGAAGAAAAAACACAAATTCATAGTAGGTTTTGGGTACGTGCCTTTCAAACACCGGAGTATAAAATACAGTTTCTGTTTATGGTGGTGAAAAATTCATAAAACTTTTTGCGCAGTGGAAGATGGGTTATCTGGAAATGGTAGGACTGTAGCTGTACATCAAGATACTGCTATAATAATGCTATCTTGCTCTCACTTTCCCTCCCCTCCCCACTATCTGTGTCCATTATTAATACCCTACAATCATCAAAATGACCAGCACAGAGTAGCCTTTCTCAGTTTGAGGGATACAATACACTTCCCTCAGAAACAATGGTTCACTGCAGCTGTGATCCTCAACCATGGGACTGTGCTTTTGGTATGTCAGGATAATCCAGAGAAACAGAACTAAAACCAAAAGTCTGTATATACCCTGACTATACATGAGAGGGAGGGAGGGAGAGAGAGAGAGAGAGAGAGATTGACCTATTATGAGGAATTGTCTCATGCAGCTGTGGGCCTGGCAAGTCCAGATTCCTTGGGCACCCTCGAGGCTGGAAATGGAGGTGAGAATGGGCTGAAGCCTTGAGTCTGCAGCTGTCGGAGCGGCCAGCAGGGAGGGGAGGGGGCTGGAATCCTGAGGCAGAATTCCTTCTGATCACTGTAACCCTCAGGTCTTGCTCTTAAGGCCTCCAACTGATTGCGTAAGGCCCACCCACATTATTGAGGGAATCGCCTTTACTTAAAATCAACTGGGGAGGCAGATGTAGCTCAAGTAGTTGGGTGACTGATTTCCATGTACAAGGTCCCGGGTTCAATCCCTGGTACCTCCTAAAAATAAGCAAACAAGTGAAAAACCGTTCCTGGGGAGCAGGTGGAGCTCAGTGGTTTAGTGCCTGCTTCCCCTACATGAGGTCCTGGATTCAATCCCTGGTACCTCCTAAAAATAACAATAAAACAAAAAACAAAAAAACTGGGAAGCGGATGTGGCTCAAGCCGTTGAGTGTCTGCTTCCCACATGGGAGTTCCTGAGCTCAGTTCCTGATGCTTCCTAAAAACAGAACAAAGCAAAACAAAAAACAAACAAACAAATGAAGAAACCAACTCAGGGAAGTTGGTGTGGCTCTGTGGTTGAGCGCCAGCTTCCTACTTACAAGGCCCCTGGGTTCATTCCCTGGCCCTGGTGCTTCATAAAAACAAAAACAAAAAAACCACAACTGATTGTAGATGCTAATCCCATCTACCGAATACTTCCACAGTAATAACTATGCCAGTGCTTGACCAAACAACGGGCCACCTTAAACTAGCCAAGTTGACACACAAAATTCACCATCACCCTCTCCTAGGAGAGACTGCTGTAACTCAGGGTGGGTGGGAAAGTGGCATAGGCTATTATGGCTTGAAAGAAGCCACAGTGGTCATTCTCACATTTCTACTCCCTATTCAAATGGCTGAGGAGTGTAATATAAGAGTTGAAGGGTAATTGCTACTTACAACAACAAAATGAAGTAGGCACTATGGCCCCATTTTACAGGTAAAAAAATTGAGGCTCCAAGAGTATGACGAAGATCATACAGCTAGTAAGAATCCAAAAGCCAAGATTCGAACATTACTCTCTCTCCTAAACTATGCTCCAACTGCTATTTCTTTTTTTCTTTTTAAGATTTTATTTATTTCTCACCCCTTCCCTCCCCCCTCATGTTGTCTGCTTTTTGTGTCCATTCGCTGTGTGTTCTTCTGTGTCCGCTTTGTATTCTTGTCAGTGGCAACGGGAATCTGTGTCTCTTTTCGTTGTGTCATTTTGCTGCATCATCTCTCGGTGTGTGCGGCGCCACTCCTGGGCAGGCTGCGTTTTTTTGCACAGGGCAGCTCTCCTTGGGGGGCACACTCCTTGCATATGGGGGCACCCATATTGCATGGCATGGCACTCCATGTGCACAGCGGCACTGCATGTGGGCCTGCTCACCACATGGGCCAGGAGGCCCTGGGTACCAAACCCTGGACCTCCTATATGGTAGGCGGATGCTCTATCAGTTGAGCCACGTCCACTTCCCTACTATTTCTATGCTGCCTCTCCAGGGTACTGTTCAATGCTGAATGCCAACTACAATCTAAAGGTATGGTAGGCTGCAGAATGGTCCTCCAAAATTGTCCTCATCCTCATCCCTGGAACCTGTATAAGGCAACTATGTTGCCTCACATAGCGAAAGGGACTTTGCAGATGTATTTCAATTAAGGATCTTGGGATGGACAGATTATCGTGGATTGTCAGAGTGGCTTCTGTGTAATCACAAGGGTGATGGTAAGTAAGAAGGAGGAAGGGTCAGAGACAAAGAGAGACTTGAAGATGCTACACTACTGGCTTTGAAGACGGAGATGAGGCCACAAGCCTAGGAATGCAAGGTGTCTAGAAGCTGGAAAAGGCAAGGAGACAGATTCATCACTAGAGCTTCTAGAAGGAAGTTAGTTCTTCAGACACCCTGATTTAGGCACGGTTGCATTCTTTTTGGTTTTCTGATGTCCAGAACTGTAAGATAATAAATTTGTGTTGTTTGCAGCTACCAAATTTCTGTTAACTTTTTACCAAAAAAAACCCAGGAAACTAATACAGAAGGACAGAACAATTAACCAAGGCATAAATTCTCTTTTTTTAAATTTTAAAAAAATTTTAATAAGATATTTAGATTACAAAAATGTTACATAACAAATACAGGAGATTCCCATATGCCCTGCTCCCCATACCACCCATGTTTGCCCCCATTAAAAACAAACTTCATTCATTGTAATTGATGAACACATTTGGAGCATTGCCACTAAGCATGGATTATAGTTTACATTGTAGTTTATACTCTCTCCCACTCAATTCTGTAGGTTATGGCAAATATACATGGCCTGCATCTGTTATTGCAATGTCATTCAGGGCAATTCCCAGGTCCTGAAAATGCCCCAGTATTACACCTGTTTTCTCTCTCCCTGACCTCAGAAACTCCAGTGGCCACTGCCGCCACATGAATGATCTAAGTTCTTCCATTGCTAGAATCACAATAAGTCTATAGTAGAATACCAGTAAATCCACTCTAGTCCATAGTTCATTCCCCAGTCCTGAGGATTCTGGGTTGGTGATGCCCACTCCACCTCTGATTGAGAGGGGGCTTTGATCTCATGGGACAGCTGGATGGGATTCTCTTGCTTGCAGTTGTAGACTCTCTCTGTTCCTTGGGATGGTCCCATTATCATCTCCTTGTTAGTTGTCCCGGGTGAGTCCAATGAACTGGAGAATAGATGCTGCAACTCCATTGAGATTCAGGGCCCAGCTGGCACATGGGCAGCCCAAGGGGTTGTCTAGGGTTGCCTACACCTGTCAACCCTAGTAGTAATTATAGGTTCAAATAGAAGGGTCAGAAGAGCCATGTGTAGGGAAACCACAACTGAGTCCAGTTCTGTCACACAGGACCAAAGTAGGGCCCACTGGTAAGCACCAAACTCATGAACTCTCTACCCTGACCGTAGTGCCTGTGTGCCTCCAGAGCCCTGAGCCCTGCTATTGGGGGTAACATCTACTTTGGCAGTCAAGGAGATCCTGCGGAGACATGCATATGTGTCTCAGAATGACCTCCCCACTCACTTGGAAGCCTCTTAGCCATTTAGACTCGTTTGTCTTTACCTTTTTCCCCTTTTGGTCAAGGGCTTTTAAATTATCCTCTTTTGACACTTTAGAGAAGCAAATTTAATTTTCTCTAATAGCTTGTATCTGATTAGGAATCCTCATGGTTAATAATAAAATAAGCTTATATTACATGAGTCTTAGTAGTATAGGAGAAATCTAAAACTGTCAAGCCTTTTCTACAGAGACAGCAATAACAAGATAGATTGCACTGAAATTCAGGGATAGGTTAGTCTTATAATTTGGCAATTTGCTACTTTCTCTACTATTGTAGACAGTATCTGACCTGCCATTTAAATTCACAATATTTACTACATTTATTCTTCATGCATGTAGCAATGATCAGATGCCTCCCATGCTG
This sequence comes from Dasypus novemcinctus, assembly GCF_030445035.2. Classification (NCBI taxonomy): domain Eukaryota; kingdom Metazoa; phylum Chordata; class Mammalia; order Cingulata; family Dasypodidae; genus Dasypus; species Dasypus novemcinctus. The sequence continues at coordinate 78,174,122 of NC_080679.1, read as the reverse complement.
TAAATTATACAGATATGTGTAGGGCTGTAGATAACTGGATAAACAGATGCACACAGAAACTGTGGTGCCCCAAGGACTGACAGGAAGATTTTCTTTTCAGTATGAGTTCACTTACCACCTTTGAATTAGATGGCTGTATAAATGTTTAAAAGTTTATCAGGTATCTGATTACAAGAGAATATAAATAATTCAATACAGAAAATTGTTCCTTTAGAGTTGAAAGAAGTGTCAAGTGATACGATATAATATAAATGAGTAATTTCAATCTTAGATTGTTGTTTTGATGATTAATCTTATTTTCAAAAAAAGAATTCTTGCCTGCGAAAGGACACTCTGACATCCATTAGATCTTATAAAAGTTTGATTTATTTCTTTTCTATCATAGTTAATTTGGAAAGTTAGGAAAAAGTCTTGATGCTAAGTAATATGGAAAATCATCCAGTACAATATAATGACCCAGCTGGAATCCAAAGTCTCAATCAAATTGCCAAGCTGCTTACTTATCATTAGACTTGCTTAGCTGGAGACCAAAGTGTTGGTCTTGCTGGGTGTGAAGAGCTGTTTAGGGCCTAAATTAGTGCAAAATTTAATTTATGTATGACTTGACCTAAGAGCACTATTCTGGGAGTCACATCATCTAGATGACCTCTCTGAACCTCCTTTTCCTGTAAAATGAGAAGGACGTGTTCTCTGAATTCTCTCCATATGCCAAAATGATATTTGATCCCAAGTGAATGCATCAGAGTTCTGCTGTTTTTTTCTTCTTCGGAGTAGTCTTAATAAAATGATCAACTTACAACACACTCATTCAATCTAGTTGAGGTATACTGATGGCGCTCCCACCATAGGGAAGGACTTTGCTTCCTGTGGTTGAGGAACATGAATAAATATAAGACTCAGAGGATGCATCCAGTGCTTTTGTGCAAATTACAGAACGCTGCGCTCTCTGGAGGATGCGCACCAATATTATACAATTTGATGGGTGATCATTAGAAAAAGTATCCCTTTTCTTTGGGCAGATGTAGCCGCATGCCTGGGCACATGTGTTGGTGAGATTTCAGCTCCTGCATGTTCCTTTAGTTGGTAACTGATAAAACCAGTTCCCTTTATGCAATCTAGTTATGGAAATACAACACCTACTCTATATTCAGATCTTACAAATTACTCCAAATGGGTAATGGGTGCATTGTTGATTCAGTTCATATAAAATTAGAGGAACTAGGATATTTTCTTTCTTAACTCTTTTGAGGAAATCACCACATGACCGTTTGCAAACTGTTTGATCAAATTTGTTTTTAAATATTCGAAGTGCTTATGAATTTCACAAGTCTTTCATACAAAAGGCAGGTTGCTAAGTCTCATGCCTTAATTTAATATGTTTTGAGAATAACAAACATCAGCAGTTCATAGGGAACAAAAATCCCCTATCCCTGCCCACATGGAGAAATACTCTGGGGGAAAAAAGTGGTAGTAGTATCAGATCTTGATAAAGAAATCTTGTACTTTGCTAAAGCAGTGATTCACTGAGCAGGAAGAGTTGGGGCAGTGATGGAGATGGTTGCCAAGGAAACCCTTCCCTGGATGAAAACATATCAGATGCGGAACTGTGGGTCTGCAGACGTGCATGTAATTACTTGTAGCTTCTCTATTCTGACTTTGAGAGGAAAGGAAGCTTAAGACTTCTCCTCGACAGGCAGGATAGGCAGTTAAAGCCTGCTAGATGTTCTTAGGAGAATTAAGACGCTATTTGAATTGGTCTTTCTGAGAAGGTGTAAGCAGGTGGTTAAAACTTGGGAGGCCAAAGCGTGTATGAAGCCACAGCCAAGGCAGATGCAGGAGCCTCCCTGAGAACTGTGTATGTGCTTGAAACCTGGGTTATTCTGACATTGAAAGAAGACAGAGAAAAGTTCTATGGCAGTCTTTTACTTAGAAGAAGAACCAGTCACTGAAAACAACTCATTAAGTGTGAGAAAAATTATAAATATATTTAAATGTTTGTATTTATTTTGATCAATCTGTAGTCTATGTCATTTCTTTTTTTGAGTTATTCATAAGTAAAAATATTCAGATCCTATGGTCCAGCAATTCTACATCTAGAGTTTTACCCTGAAATCAACAGGGATATAAACAAAGATTTACCCAAGGATGTAGAGATGTTGATTGTAGTCATTCTTAAATATGGAATAATTGGAAACAATGAATGTTTACAGGTGGAGGGGATCAAGGAGAATGTTACTAAGTTTTGGCATACTCACTAACTGGAAAGAGAAACAGTAACAATCATGCTGTAGACCAGTGGTCTCAGTGACAGGCACATGATGTTCTTGCCCATCTGTATACACTAACCTGCCAGAAAGGCTTAATCTGTGGGTAAGAATGGGTAGGAAAGTGTAGTTTGAAAAAGTTTCCTAAGGTGATTCTGAAGGTGGGCATGGACGCTTTTCGAGAATTACTATTGCAATTAAATGATGTAGACACATATATTACTCTAATATTTATATATATATTTGTTTTATTTATTTTTGTTTTTTATTGCAATATATATTTTTAAAATATCAAACAGTAGGTAGTCAACATTGATAAAAATACACATATGCATGCACACATTTTGTAAAAAATTCTGAAGGAAAGATACAAAAATATTGATAGGGATTAGTTCTAGGGGGTAGATTACACATTGTTTCCTTTTTGTTCACGTCCTTTCCTGTATTTTCAAACATTTTGCCTACAGACATGTACTACTTGATAACCAGAGATCAAGGAAATGACATATTCTTGAATTTAAAAGGATGCAAAAGTTACAATAGTAGTCTTAGATTCCCAGCTGCTGAAACAAATACTACACAGTGGGTTGGCTTAAACAATGGGAATTTATTGTCTCACAGTCTTGAGGCTCAGAGAAGTCCAAAATTGAGACCTCCTCAAGGTGTTTTCTCCCTGGAGACTGTGGCATGGTGGGGCCAGCTGCCGACAATCCTTGGTTCTATCCTATGGTGATGTTGTCCTTTTTCCTCCAATTCCAGTTGACTTCCAGCTTCCTCCTGTAGTTTTCTCTCTCTATGTCTGATCATTCTGTTTGTACAGGATTCCATAATCTGGGTTAAAGCACAAGCTGATTCAGCTGGGCCTTAACGTCTTCCGGAGATCCTGTTTACCATGGGTCCACACCTACCAGAATGCGGTCCAAGACCAAGAACAGGTCCAAACGGGGGCACACAGTTCCACTCACCACTGTGTCAATCTTTTTTGAAGAGTTAATTTTGAAGAAAGAAAACAATAAATTGAGTTGCTAATTATACTCGATTGGTCTCTCCATTATGCGTAATTGAGGAAAACCCAGCATTTTGGCTTATATTAGAACCAAAGCCAAGCATTATTGCCCCTTCAAGGCAACTACCCACATTTCAGGCCCATTGCTTAATGAAGTTATCTAGAATATGAAGACAAACAACTTAGTTATATTTACGTCAACTTTACACTAGGAATGAAGTTCTGTAGAGTCAAATAATTGTCCAAATATAGCTAGGGCCTACTAGACCATTCTGTGGTGACACATATACAAATGCTATGGGCAAGTATATATGTTATCATCTTTGTGAAGAGCTTGTTTCTCCTTTACCTTTCAGAATTGTAAAGACATTCTTTCCATGGAACTGGACTCTCCATTTGGGGAGTAGTATTAAAGGTCAGAGGGATGTAGTACATCATCAGACCAGGAGGTAGAAAGCTTGAGTTCTAGACCTGGCGCCACTATTTGATCTCTTTGAGACCTTTTCCTTGTCTACAAAATGAAGATAGGAGTGCCAGCCTATTGCAATTTGATATTATTTTTGAATTCCAAAATAAAAGATGTTAATTATATCCTAAACTTGTCTGTTCCTCTGTGCGTGATCCCCTTTGATTGTATTAGATTCAGCTGAGATGTCTTTGGGTAAATTATGTTACAATTACGGCTTTGGTTTGACCCATCAGTAGGGTGTAACTCAGTTTAAGCCCCCAACCTCTTGGTGGGCTATATAAGCAGACATTCATTCGAGAAGACACATAGAAGAAGACAAGGAAGAGGAGAGAACGTGGTCATTTTGGTCCTGCCATGTGACAGGAAAGAGAAGGCTCAAACAGCTAAAGCCCCAGGGAGAGACAAGCTATTCACATCATAGTTTGCAGCTAAGGAGACGAGAGTCCTGAGCAGCTGAGACAGCCCAGAAAGAAACGAGCCCTCCAGCCTACAGCTGAGCCAGGAAGAAGCTATGACCATGGAGTCTTAAGAGGGAGAAGGAAGACTGAACCCTAGCAGAGATTGACAGTCATCTTGCTTCAACATGTGGCAACAGACTGGTGAGAGAGTACCTCTTATGATACTTTGAGTTGGACTCTTTACGACCTTGTAACTGTAAGCTTTTACCCCAAATAAATACCCTTTATAAAAGTAAACAGATTTCTGGTACTTTGCACCAGCACCCTTTGGCTGACTAATACACAGCCCTTCTTGCTTCTCCTGTTTCTGTAAAGAATTGGGTAAGATTAAAATTAGATGGGATAATATTTGGAAAAGTGCCAGGAAAGCTGTAAAGAGTTACACCTGTGTAATATTATTACTTTTCAAGATAAGCCAGTCTGGACATTTAATATCCTGAGAGATAAGGGGCCCTTTAAATTTACAACACTGCTGTGGCCAGGGCTGTGAACACCAGTAATATTTTTCCTCATGGAGTCATTTCCTCCTCAGCCAAAACCACAGATGGCAAGACAAGGGCTTGCACCTCCCTGCCTCTCGGCCTTGACCCTTGCACAAGTCTTCCTCCACTCTCTAAAGAGGAATGTTGTCCTTGTGCTGTCTTTTCTCAGGGCGTTCACATGGAGTTTCCCTCTGCCAAGCGCACTCCCTCCTTCCTGCATCCCTCCCGCTCAACTCCTCACCCGATTCCCTAGAGCAGTGGTTCTCAAAGTGTGGTCCCCGGCCCGCAGCAGCCACATCACATGTTAGAAATGCACATTCTGGGCCCTTTTCCAGAACGAATGCTACAAACTCTGGGGATGGAACGCAGCAATCTGTGTTCAATGAAGTCCTCCAGGGGATTCTGATGCACACTAAAGTCTGGGAATACTGCCCTACTGCTTTACTGCACATTAGGGTCCCCCTGGGAAGCATTAAAAACCGCTGGTGCTCAGGCCACACTCCAGACCAATTAAGTCAGAATATCTAGGGTGGGACCCAGGAATCCATATTTTGTAAATCTTCCCTGCTGAGTCCAATGTATAGCCCAGATTGAGAACCAGCAACCTAGAGTGTGTTAACTCTGTCCATCACAGCACGTAGCTCTGTGTACTTCTCTTCTGTAATGCTCATGCTTTAGCCCTATGAGGACGAGGAGTGTGCTTTATGTCACCAGAAACTGTCACATGGCAGGCACTCACTGAATTCTGATAGAATGAACCACAGCAAGCTTTGACGAGAGTATGTATTCAAAGGATTAATTTTTGTGTGTGTGTGATTTTTTAAAAATATTTATTTCCCCCCTTCCCCCACCCTGCTGTTTTTCTGTCTGTGTCCATTCATGGTGTGATCTTCTGTATCTATTTCTCTTTTTGTCTTCTCTTCTTGTCTTTCTCCTCTAGGACTCACCGGGATTCAATCCTGGAGACCTCTGATGTGGAGAGAGGTTCCCTGTCAATTGTGCCACCTCAGTTCAAAGGATTAATTTTAAAACACTAATACCAAAAGGATTTCAACAGGGTGTTGTGCAAAATATGATTAGGGTAGTATCAAAGTAGTTCCAAAATATTCAGGATGAAGAAAGATGGTCCTTTACATAGAAAGAAGTATATAGATAGATGTAGGAACACCAAAGAGTAACTACTAACACACCCTGGTGTATGCTTCCTGGGTCTTGCTGGTTGGGTGGCTTAGCTGTCCCCAAACAGAATATTCTAAGCCAGGCAAGCACTTCTCTCCCAACCAGCCAGTCTGGACCTACCCTCGGCTCCAGTTTCACCCCTGAACCTCTCCTGCTGCCTGGCATGGCCCTGCCCCTTGGCAGGTGTCCTGGACTCCCGTGGACCACTTGCTGCCTTCGGGGGCACTGTACTCTCATTAGGCCCATGGGCGCCCACCCATGATATTCCCAGGGGTCCCATCCCTGCCTCACAGCAGTCTTGCCTTTCTCAGGCCGGACCAAACATCCTATCATCAGGGCCTACCAGGAGGGAATGCTACCTCGCCCACCCTCACCTTAGTCCCTCACCCCTGGGGAAGAAAGGAGAGGCTCTTTTTACCCAGCCAGAGATTCAAAAAGTGAGGTAGACTTAGCCAGGCCCGAGCATGTCAAATCTCAAGCCCTGCATGTGCCACCGGCCCCTGCTTCCTGGGGTTCATGGGACCACATGAGCAGGGTTTGTGGGAGTGTATATTTGAGGGGATGAGAGGACTATTGAATTTTTAAAGCTGTTTTATTGAGATATATTCACATACCATACAATCTATCCAAGGCGTACACTGCTTTTAGTTTAATCACAGTGTTTTGCATTCATCACCTCAAAAATTTTTAGAGCAATTTCATTACTCCCAAAAGAAAAATGATAGCATTTTAATTCCTCTACAATACAGACCCTTTGCATTTACTTTTCATATCTCTAGTCTTCTTTAATCTGTGGCTGTTCTTAGCTTTTTCTGTATTTCATGACCTTGACATTTTTGAAGAGCACTGGCCAATTTTTTGAAATATAAAATATTCTTCATTTTGTTAAAATAAATAAATTTAAACAGTACAACCACCCCCAGGGCACATGACCCACCTGGCAACGGCAGTAGTCAGCCCCTGCCTCTGACCCTCAGCCATTCTGACCCGGAAGCAGGTCAGTTCTGTGTGTGCATGGGTGTTTGTGTTTGCATGTAAAAAAACCAGAGGAATTCCAGAACCCAAATTTTTAAAATCTCAAATTAGACACTGTTTCTTCAGTGACTATTTTCTTCAGGACAGAATACCCAGAGATCCTATCTCCTTTGACCATTAAAATCAATTATCTTTTTTAAGTACTGCTGATGACTTTGGTTAAATTCTCCTTTGATTTAGAATGTCTTTTGGAATTGAGGGATAAAATCCATGAAACGAAAATATGGATATTGAAATAGAGCGGAAAATGGATTATTTGGTCCTGCCAAAAATGTATCGGTTTAGAAAAAAACTTAATAGAATGTTCTTTGGAAAAATTGTCCAGGGGGGAACACTCAAAAGTTAGCTATTTTTACCTACCTTTATAATTCTTCAGCCATCAAACCCAGAATGTGGCACTCCATACATGGATGAAGGAGATCAGAAGTTAACCTGCAGGACTTCATTTAAAAATGTTATAAAATGCATTGCTTGTTTTGAACTGTATCTGCTCTAATGAAGAATTTAAAAATTAAAGTAGTTTCTTCTTTATGTACTTCTGAAGTTGTTTCTACTTCAGGTGTGCGTGTGTTTGAGAATACATATGGGCCCATGTGTTTATACGCGGACATGATGGAATTCTTGATATTTCTAGCACTTTGGAAAAATAAATTTTATGCATGCATTTCTTAGGTATAATAATTGCCTCTTAATGTAAAGGAATCACATTCAGTCATTCATCTGGTCAGCCATTTCTTTCAGCATTATACAGTCATGTACCAGGTCTGTCTTAGGCACAGGGTATATAACAGTGAACCTGAGAGACATGGTCCCTGTCCTTGTGCTGCTGACTGTGTAATAGTATCAGCACATGCAGAAGTCATCTCTGACATTCTTTTGCTTCTGGGAACCATTGTCCCTGAAGGCACCTAACCTTCCTGACTTGGTGTGTATGTGTGTGCATATGTGGTGTGTCTGCCTTATTCATGATACCAATTATCATTATTTGCCACTCTTAGATGAACTTTCCAGACAAGCTACCTTCCGTACTTCTCAGTACATTTCCAAGTGGGCATCCCAGAAAAAGTCAGCAACTCTCCAGTAACACAAATTGTGTCCATTCTCCAATACGTCTCATTGGAGAGAACAAATGATATACTGCATAACTCATGGATTAAAAATCTTTTTGGTGCTTTATGTACTTAACTCCATTAAACATAACAGTTCAAGCAAATTTAAAGTTAATAGATTCTCTCTTTTGCCTGTTGTTATTTTTGAAGTCTGTTACAGAAGAAAAATTATGCAAATAGCTGTCACTGTTGCTACTGCACTCACACTAGGAATGCATTGTAACTGCTTTCTTAGATGGAAACACTGGAGCTGGAGCAGATCTGGCTCTCAGATCTTGCAGGAAATTGTTCCTTCCTTCATACGGTCCATTTAGACTAAGAAATATTGTCAAGCCTGAGGTAGGAGGTAGGGAGGCAGGGAAGGAAAGCAGGCTAGATTACTAGCCCCTATAAGCTAGAAAGCCTTGGGGCAAACCCTTAGTAAAGACTATTTAGCCAGCCTTCCTGTGCTGGGGGGCCTGGTATTTTTTTTTCCCTTTTGGAGCCTGAACTGACAGGGGAGGGGGAAAGAAACTGCCTGCAGGGCACAGGTGCAAAATGGCAGACTTGGAAGTTTTACAGATGGCTTGCTCCACCAGAAAAATGTATAAACTGGACAAAGAAATTAGAATTAGCTAGAGGTAACTAGGTGGTGATCCTGGAGCCATACTGGACATTTAGCACAACTACAGGAGTGCCTGAAGAAGGGGGAGGCTGTGGAGAGTTCTGCCCTCTGGGCAGCGGCAGCTTCTGGCCTCCCATCAGCATCCACGGGGATGTAAACTGCAAGTGCCCTTTTTAAAAATTGGTTTTCATTCTTTTGTGGATGGATGATTTTTGATCTGCCAGATACCTGAGGGTACAGTGCAGACCCTAGCCAAGGTTTTAGCCTTCTTGTTTGCATCTGTTTCTGGCTTGCATCAGCATCTACCAGGACATAAAGAGTCAATGCCCTTTTTTCTTTTTTTTGGTCTGTTGATTATTTTCTTTCTCTTTTTTTGATGTGTTTTATGGTATGATGGATACCTGAGGGAGCACAAACTCTGGCCCAAATCTGGCCTTCACAGGAGCAGATTCTGGCTTCCTACCGGCATATAACGAGAGACTTGGAGAGGCAGTGCACATTTTTCTTCTTGGCTTTGTGTGCATGTATGTGGAGGGAAATTTGTCTGTATGTTAGTAATTTTCTTCTTTATTTTTTCTTTTCTCTTTCCTTTTTTTTTTTCCTTTCCCATGTTCTTGGTTTGGCAGAATGAGGAATAGATTTCCAGAATGACTATAACATAATATTCAAAATGTCTAGTTAACAACAACAACAAAAAATGACAAAACATACAAGGAGATAAGAAAGAAAGTATAGCATAGTCACAGGAAAACCAGAATTCAATGAAAACTGTTTCAGAGGAAGTTCAGTCTCTGGAATTATGAATCAAAGATCTTTGAGCAACTCTCTTAAATAATACATTAGTCAGCCAAAGGGGTGCTGATGCAAAATACCAGAAATCTGCTGGCTTCTATAAAAGGGTATTTATCTGGGGGTAGACGCTTACACTTACCAGGCCATAAGTGTAAGTCATTTCCCTCACCAAGTTCTCTGGCCATGTGTTGGAGCAAGATGACACATGGCAACATGCCTGCCAGGGTTCAGGCATCCTCTTCATCTTAAGGCTGCATGATCCCAGCTTCTTCCAATATCAGCTGTAGGCTGGGAAAAATCTTGTTTCTCTTCCAGGTCTCATTTCTCTCCAGGCTCAGCTGCTCTGCTTTCTCCACAAGACCAGCTGTAAACTACCAAGTAAATAGCTTTCTCTTCCTGGGGCCTCTGCCCTGTCTAATGGAGTCTTCTCTCTTTCCTCACATATCTGCTTCTCTGTGTATTTACTTCTTGGGGCTCTAGCATTGAAACTCCAGCCTCAAGACTCCAATCAACTCCTCTGTGTTGTTCTCCTGTGTGTTTTCTCTGTGAGCCCCCACCCACCAAGGGGTCAGGGACCCAACATCCTACTGATGTGGCCCAATCAAAGCTTTAATCATTAATCAAGTAAAAGTTAAACCTCTGAATCCAATCCAATCTAATATGCCCAGAAGAGCAGACCAATTTATAAATATAATCCAGTATTTATTTTTGGAATTTATAAACAATATCAAACTGCTACAAATAGGATCAATGAATTAAAGGAAAATAAGATCAAAGAACTAAAGGAAATCAGGAAAATAATATATGGATAAAATGAAAGTAAAAGAGCCCTAGACAGTAATCAAAGCTATATGAAGAAATAAAGACTCTGGTATGGGTAACTACGTGGGTAAATATAAATGCCAGTTTTATTGCATTTTTCATTTGCAATGCTCTCTTATTTCTTACATGGCTTAAAATTCAAATGCATAAAAAACAAGCATAGGGAAGTGGATGTGGCTCAAGTGATAGGGCTTCCACCTACCTACCTGGTGAAGAAGAAGAAAAAGTGTGCCTGCCTGGTGAGCCAGTGCTCACACAGTGAGCCAGTGCCTGCACGAGTGAGTCATACAGCAAGATGATGATGCAACAAAAGAGAGATGAAGGGGAGAATCAAGGTGAAGCGCATTAGAAACCAGGAACTGAGGTGGTGCAGCTAACAGGGAACCTCTCTCCACATCAGAGGTCCCAGGATCAAATCTTGGTGAATCCTAGAGGAGAAAAAATAAGAAGAGAAGCTCAAAAGAGAAATAGATACAGAAGATCACACAATGAATGGATACCGACAGCAAAAACAACAGTATCAAGGAAAGGGGAAGGAAAAGGGGAAAATAAATAAATAAATCTCTTTAAAAAAACAAGCATAAACCTTTGTTACTGGGCACATAATGCATTTATATGTAATTTGTGACAAGAACATAAAGGGGAGGACTGGAGAGACTTAGGAACAGAGTATGTGTAGGCTAATGAAGTCAAGTTGGTATCAAAACAAATCTAACTGTAATAGATCTAGGGTGTTAAATGTAATCCCCATGGTATCCATATCTAAAAATCTACACAAAAAGAAGTGAGAAGTGATACAAATGGCTTATTATCAAAGATTATCTACTCAAAAAAGAAGGAAATAATGGAGAAAAGGAGAACAAAAAAGGTATTAAACTTACAAAAAACAATAGCAAAATGGCAGATGTAAGTCTTAATTTATCAGTAATTACCTTAGATATAAATGGAATGAACTCTCCAATCAAAAGGCAGAGATTAGCAGAATAGAAAGAAACATGACCCAACTATATGCTGATTATAAGAGACCCAATTTAGGTCCAAAGACAGAGAAGTTAAGCGTCTACCTACCACAAGGAAGGTCCAAGGTTCAAACCCAGGGCCTCCTGACCCATGTGATGAGCTGGCCCATGCACAGTGCTGGTGCATGCAAGGAATGCCTTGCCACGCAGGGGTGTCCCCTGCATAAGGGAGCCCCGTGCGCAAGGAATACACCCCATAAGGAGAGCCACCCAGTGTGATAAAAGTGCAGTCTGCCCAGGAATGGCACCGCACACACGGAGAGCTGACGCAGCAAGATGATGCAACAAAAAAGAGACACAGATTCCGGGTGCCACTGACAAGAATACAAGTGGACCCAGAAGAACACACAGTGAATGGACACAGAGATCAGACAACTGGGTGGGGGGGAGGAGATGGGGAAGGGGAGAGAAATAAATAAAAAATAAATCTTTAAAAAGAAAAAGTGAAAAGATGGAAAAAAGATTTCATGCAAATAGAAACCAAAAGAGAACTGGGATTGCTATATTAATATCAGACAAATGGATGTTAAGTTAGAAACTGTTACAAGACACTCACCTTACAGAAATAAAAAGGATTATAAGAGATTACTATAAACAATTGTATGCTAACAAATTAAATAATCTAGAAGCAATGGAAATTTTTCTAGAAATACACAGATTATCTACATTGATTCAAGAAGAAATGGAGATACCTGAACAAACCTATAACAAGTACAGAGATAGAATTAGTAACCAAAAGCTCCCAATATAGAAAAGTCCAGAGCCAGATGGCCTCACTGTTGAATTCTACCAAACATACAAAGAAGACTTAATACCAGTCTTTCTCAATTTCTTCCAAAGAATTCAAGAGGAGGGAATACTTCATTCTATGTGGCTTGTATAGTCTTACAACAAAGTCTGGTAGAAACATCACAAGAAAGCAAAATTATAGACTACTTTCCCTTATGAATGTTAAGGCAAAAGTTCTCAACAGCATATAGAAAAGACTATACACCATGACCAAGGGCTATATGTACAGCACTTGTGCTAAGAATGCAAGGGTAGTTCCACATATAAAAATCAATCAATGTAATACAACACATTAATAGACTGAAGGAAAAAACTCTACATGATTATCTCAATAGATGCAGAAAAGGTATTTGACAAAATTCTGCACCCTTTGTTGATAAAAACACTCAGAAAACAGGAATAGAAGGGGACTTTCTCAACATGAAAAGGCAATTTATGAAGAACCCACAGCTAACATCATACTCAGAATGAAAGATTGAAAGCTTTCCCCCTAAAATTAGGAAGAAAACAGGGATGTCTGCTTTCTCCACTTAATATTGCACTAGAAGTTCTATCCAGAGCAATTAGGCAAGAAAAAGAAATTAAATAGAATATGAAAAAGTAAAATTATCTCTATTTGCAGATGACATGACCTTATCTTATATATAGAAATTCAAAGGGATCTATAAGAAAACTATTAGAGCTAAAACAAAAAACAAACAAACAAACAAAAAACAAATTCAGCAAAATGGCAGGGTACAAGATGGAAACAATTGTGTTCCTATACACTAGCAATGAACAATCTGAAATGGAAATTAAGAATAATTATTATTAATAAATTAAGATGCCATTTACAATAGCATCTAAGATATCTGGGAAAAATTTTCACCAAGGGTATAAAAGACTTGTACACTGAAAAGTACACAACACTGTTGCAAGAAATTAAAGGAGACCTACACAAATGGCAAGATATCCTATGCTTATGGATTGAAAGAGTTAATATTTTCAAGAAAGTGAAAAGTTGGAAAAAATAGTCTATGCTAATAGCAATCAAAAAAGAGCTGGTATAGTGATACTAATATCGTTTAAAATAGATTTTAAATGCAAAACTGATAAGAGATGAAGTAGGTTAATATATATTAATAAAAGGGACAATTCACCAAGAGGAAATAACAGTAATAATTATTTATGCACCTAAAATAGGTGTCCCCAAAATTCATGAGACACACACTGGCAAAACCAAAGGGAAAAATAAACATCATTACAATAGTAGTTGGAGACTCCAACACTCCACTCTCAGCATTAAATAGAACATCTGGACAGAAGATAAATAAGGAAACTGAGAACTTTAATAATATGATAAATGAACTAGATCTAAGAGACATTTATAGAGCATTACACCCTCAAACAGTAGGATATACATTTTTCTCAAGTGCTCATGGATCTTTCTCCAGGATAGACCATATGCTGGGAAATAAATCAGATCTCAATAAATTTAAAAACAATGAAATTATACAAAACACTTCCTCTGATCATAATGGAATAAAGTTGGAAATTAACAACAAATGGGAAAAAGGGGAAATTCACAAATATATGGAGATTAAACAATACACTCTAAAATAATCAGTGGGGTAAAGAAGAAATTGCAAGAGAAATCAATAAATACCTCAAGACAAATGAAAACAAGAGTACAACATATCAACACTTATGGAATAAGGACAGCTAACATGGAGGTGATAATGGACAACTACTATACCAAGGAACTGAGAGAGCCTACAACTGCAAGCAAGAAAGTCCCCCCCCCCCCCATTGGCCCTATGGTATCAGAGCCCCCTCTCAATTAGAGGTGGAGTGGGCATCACCATCCCAGAATCTTCAGGATTGGGGAATAAAATATGGACTAGAGTGGACTTCCTGGTATTCTACTACAGACTCATTGTGATTCTAGTAATGGAAGAAATTATATCATTGAAGTGGAGGCTTTGGCCGCTGGAGGTTCTGGGGGCAGGGATAGGAAAAAACAGGTGTAATATGGGGGCATTTTTGGGACTTGGGAATTGTCCTGAATGACATTGCAACAACAGATAAAGCCATTATAAATCTTGCCATAGCCTACAGAATTGTGTGGGAGAGTGTAACTACCATGTAAACTTTAATCAACACTTAGTGGCAAATTTCCCTCTCAGCACTGCCTTTGCTCCCATAAGTTTTTTTTTTTTTTAAGATGCTTAGATTATACAAACATCACATAAAAAATATAGGGGATTCCCATATGCCCCATTCCCTACCCCTCCCACATTTTCCCACATTAACAACATTCTTCATTAGTGTGGTACATTTGTTACAATTGATGAACACATTTTGGAGCATTGCCATTAAGTGTGGATTATAGTTTACACTGTCTCCAGCACAATTTTGTAAGTTATAGCAAGATTTATAATGGCCTGTATCTATCATTACAATGTCATTCAGGGCAATTCCCAAGTCCTGAAAATGCCCCCGTTTTATACCTGTTTTTCCCTCTTCCTCCTCTCAGAACCTCCAGTGGTCACTGCCTCCTCATTAATGAAAGTTCTTCCATTGCTATTAATAAAATCACAATAAGTCTATAGTAGAATACCAGTAAGTCTACTCTAGCCCTTTGTTCATTCACCAGTCCTGAGGATTCTGGGGTGGTGATGCCCACTCCACCTCTAATTTAGAGGAGCTTAGATCCCATGGGGCAGATGGATGGGACTATCTTGCTTGCAGTTGTAGACTCTCTGTTCCTTGGGATGGACATTGTCCATCATCACCTTGTTAGTTGTCCTGGGTGAATCCAGTGAACTGGAGAGTAGGTGTTGCAACTCTGTTGAGATTCAGGGCTCAACTGGCACATGAACAACCTCTTGGACATACACCTATCAACTGTAGTACTAGCTATGGGCTCAAATAGGAGTAGAAGAGCCACGTATTGGGAAAACACAGCTTAGTCCAACTCTGTCACACTGGGAGCATAAATTCCAAAGTAGGACCCTCTGGCAAGGAACCAAACTCCTGGCCGTCTGCCCTGCATATAGTGTCTGGGTGTCTCCAGAGCCCTCAGGAGCCCTGCTATTTGAGGCAATATCTACTTTGGCAGTCAATGAGATCTTACTGAGATGTGCATAAGCATAATCTCTGGAATGACTTCTGGCTCACTTTGAAGTCTCTTAGCCATATAAGCTATTTGTCTTTACCTTTTCCCACTTTGGCCAAGGTATTTTTTCCAGTTGCATTGGTAGTTGGTGCTTGGTAGTAATCCTTTGGTGCCAGGGAGGCTTATCCCCAAGAGTCATGTCCCATGCTAGGGGAAAGGTAATGCATTTATATGCTGAATTTGGATTAGAGAAAGGCCATATTTGAGCAACAAGGAGGCTCTCAGAAGGTAACTCTTAGGCACCCTATAAAACTAGGCTAAGTTTCTATTTCAAAAGTAAAAGTTCATAAGTACAGTTCTCAATATCAAGGGCCCATCAATGGATCTTTCACTACTCCCTGCCCCTGTACCTGAGGCATTCTTGCTGAAAATTAAACACTTTTGATCCTCAAAGACTTTGTCAAGCAAGTAAAAAGGCAGCCTATTCAATAGGAAAAAAGAGTGAGAAACGATATTTCTGATAAGGGATTGATCTCCATGTTATATAAAGAGATCACACAACATAATGACAAAATGACAAGCAACCTTATTAAAAATGGGCAAAATAATTGAACATTTTCCAAAGTGGAAATACAAATGGCCAAAAGACTCATGAAAGATGTTCAACCTCACTAGCTATTAGGGAAATGCAGATCAAAACTACAATGAGATATTTTCTCATACCATACGGAATGGCCATCATTAAAGAAGAGAAAACTACAAGTGCTGGAGAGGATGTGAAGAAATATGAACATTCCTTCACTATAGTGGGAGTGTAAAATGGTGCAACGTCTGTGGAAGATGATCTGGTAGTTCCTCAGGAAACCAAATATTGAACTGCCATATGATCCAGCAATCCTACTATTAGGAATATATCCAGAAAAACTGAAAGCAAGGACACAAACCAATATTTGCACACCAATGTTCATAGAGGCATTATTTAAAATTGTTAAAAGATGGAAATAACCTAGTTGTCCATCATCTGATGAATGGATAAACAAGATGTGGTATATTCATATGATGGAATATTATTCAGCTAGAAGAAGAACTCCATTGGGGAAGCACATGACAAAATGTAGGAAACTTCAGGATATTAGGTTGAGTGAAATAAGCTAGACTCAAAAGGATGAATGTTGTACGGTCCTACTGATATGAACTAAATACAATGAGGAGACTTACAAAGTTGAACTATGAACTGTAGGTAGGTGGAAGATAGAATGTGGGTTAAGAATGGGAGAAGATAGTGGATGTATGGAAAAAGTTTAATAAGATCGAATGTAAATATGGGGAACTGGACGTGGCTCAACTGATAGAGTATCCATCTACCATATGGAGGGTCCAGGGTTCGATCCCCACGGCCTCCTGATGTGGGTGTGGTAAGCTGGCCCACATGCAGTGCTGCTGCACAGAATGGGTGCCATGTCACACAGAAGCACCCCTGCATAGGGGTGCCCCATGCTCAAGGAGCATGCCTTGCAAGGAGAGCTGCCCCACATGAAAATAGCACAGCCCACCTAGAAGTGGTGCTGCACACACAGAGAACTGATGCAGCAAGGTGACGCAACATAAAAGAGGCGGTTTCCCAGTGCTGCCCGATAATGCAAGCGGACGCAGAAGAACACATAGTGAATGGACACAGAGAGCAGACAATGGGGGGGGGGGGGGAAGGGGAGAGAAAGAATTAAAAAATAAATCTTTAAAAAAAAAAAGTAAATATGTGGTAATGGATGGACTTGAGGGCAACATGTTAGAATGAATGTAACAAACACTGTTAATTTATGGACATGATTGTGGCTGAAACCAGGAGTCTAGGAAGATTGTTAGTTGGAGGACAGCTGGAGGATAATATTGGGAATGTAAAACAATGATTTGGAAGTAAACGAGGATTGTAGTTAATAATATTAATACAGGAATGTTCTTCTACTACAGGGTGTTAAGAATGTGGTGATGCATGGGAAAAATATAACAAATGTAATTTGTGGACTATAGTTAACAACAACATTGTAATGTTTTTGTAGCAAAAGCAAAGTTGTTACCATATTAATTCTAAAGGTTAAAAAAAAGAACATGGAGTTTGGTTTTGTGAGATATGAATACAGTTAAGTGTTTTTTTCTCTTCATTTATTTCATTAATAAGAAAACTTTGAGTATATCATTTAACTAATCTGTGCTCATCTTTCTATCTTTCTGAATATGAGAGGAACAATGGAGCTAGTAGTTGTAATTGTATGAGATAAAAGTGCCTGAAAAAAGCTTTTTAGGAGTATTGTTTCCATAATTCATTGAGCTGTCTTTTTCTGTTCTTTTATTCTTGAGAATTTGAAATAAAATTGTTTTAAAAAGTTGTTATAATGTCAGTAGTACAAAAGCAAGCTATAGAGTCAATGCAATCCCTATCCAAATTTCAACAACTTGAAAAATCAATCTTCAAATTCATATTTAACTGGAAGGGGCTCCAGCTAGCCAAAACAATTTTGAAAAAGATTAACAAAATTGGTGGACAAAATTGGTGGAAATTGGTGGACTTTCCAATTTCAAATTATACTATAAAGATACAAAGCTGCAGTAATCAAAACAGTGTGGTAATGGTATAAAGATAGACAAATAGGATGGAGGAATAGAGTATGGATTAAAGTGGACTTACTGATATTCTATTCATGAACTATTGTGATTAGTAATTGAAGAAAATGTGGCATTGATGTGAAGAAAGTGGCCATGGTAGCTGCTGAGGGTAGGGAGTGGGAAAAAGAGATGTGATTTGGGGGCATTTTCAGGACTTAGAGTTGTCCTGGGTGGTATTGCAGGGACAGTTACTGGACATTGTATGTCCTCCTATGGCCCACTGGGTGTACTGGGGGAGAGTGTAAACTATAATGTGGACCACTGACCATGTGGTGCAGCAGTGCTCAGAGATGTATTCACCAAGTGCAATGAATGTCCCATGATGATGGAGGAGGTTGTTGTTATGGGAGGAGTGAGGTGAGGGGGTGGGGGGTGGTATAT
The DNA here is from genome assembly GCF_030445035.2 of Dasypus novemcinctus. NCBI lineage: Eukaryota > Metazoa > Chordata > Mammalia > Cingulata > Dasypodidae > Dasypus > Dasypus novemcinctus. The sequence continues at coordinate 78,155,955 of NC_080679.1, read as the reverse complement.
GGCGACCTCATATTTTTTTAAATGTAACATTAAAAAAAATAAAGACAAAAAAAAAAAAAAAAGATACACAAATAGCAAATGGAACAGAATCTAAAGTCCAGAAATAGACCCACACAACTATGGCCACTTGATTATTGACAATGGTGCTAAGTACATGCAATGATGAAAGAATAGTCTCATCAATAAATAGTTTTGGAAAAACTGAATATCCACAGAGAGAAGAATGAAACTAGACCCCTACCTCACACCAGATACAAAAATCCACTCAAAATGGATCAAGGACCTAATTATACAAGTTAAACTATAAAAGTCTTTGAAGTTAGCATAAGTGCAAATCTTTATAACCTGGGATTCAGCAATAGATTCTTAGATATGACACTAAAATCATAAGAAACAAAAGAAACAACATATAAATTTGACTTCATCAAAATTAAAAACTTTTATTAATAAAGTAAAAATACAACTTATAGAATGGGAAAAAATAGTTGCAAATCACTTAACAGATAAATGCTTGATATCCAGAATATATATAGAACTTTTACAATGCCGCCACAAAAAGACAAACAACCCCAATTAAAAAATAGGGAAACAACTTGAATAGATGTTTCTCCAAAGAAGATATACAAATGGCTAATAAGCATATGAAAAGATGCTCAACATCATTAGCCATTAGGGAAATGCAAATCAAAATCATGGGATGCAGATGTGGCTCAAGTGATTGGGCTTCCAGCTACCATATGGGAGGACCCAGTTTCGATCCCTGGGTAAAGGCGTGCCTGCATGGCAAGCCAGGCCCATGCAGTGAGCCTGTGCCTGCATGGCGAGCCAGTGCCCGTGAGGTGAGCCAGTGACCATGTGGTGAGCCAGGCCTGCAGAGCGAGCCTCAGAGCAAGATGGTGACACAATGAAAAGAGAGATGAAGGGGAGAGTCAAGGTGAGACACAACAGAAACAGGAACTGAGGTGGCACAATTGACAGGGAACCTCTCTTCACTTCGGAGTTCCCCAGGATCAAATCCCAGTGAATCCTAAAGGAGAAAATGAGAAGAGAAGACAAGAAGAGAAATAGACACAGAAGATCACACAACAAATGGACACAGACAGCAAAAACAGCAAGGTGGGGTCAGGGGAGTGGAAGAGGGGAAGGCGGAGGGGCGAGAAAAAGCAAACAAACAAAAAACAAATAAAATCACAGTGAGACACACTTCACACCCACAAGAATGGTTATTACTTAAAAAATGGAAAAGTGTTGGAGAGGATGCAAAGGAATTGGAATTCTTGTGCCTTGTTGATGGGAATGTAAAGGGTGCAGCCACTGTAGAAAGCAATAGGGCAGTTCCTCAAAAAGTTACATATTTAATTACCATATAACCCAGTGATTCCACTTCTAGGTATATATCCAAAGGGAGTGAAAACAGGGTCGCGAACAGATACTTTGCACACCAATGTTTATAGCAACATTATTCACAATAGTCAAAAGGTGGAAACAACTCAGGTGTCTATCACCAAATGAACGGATAAACAAAATGTATGTACACACAACAGAATAATATTTAGCTATAAGAAAACGTGAAGTTATGGAAAAACCTTGAAAACATGCTCAGTGAAATAAGCAAGGCACGTAAGGATGACTTTTGTATGATATCACTTATAAGAGATGACTAAAAATGGCAAATCCACAGTAACAAAAAAGTAGAATAAGAGGATGGGGGAAGGAGGGAAAAATAAGGTTAATATGTGACTTTTCTCCAGATCCTGAGCCTCAACAGACTCCAGCACCTACAATCTGATTTATTGGACTTACCACACTCAGCTAAGATGGAGGTGAAGGACAACCACCACACCATGGAGCCTAGAGTGATTACAACTGAAAATGGGAGGATTGCATCCAGCATCCAGGTGGAATCTGAGCCTCCTCTTGACATAAAGGTGCAATGGACACAACCAATCCAGTGTCCACATAGAAGAGGTGGCATTGGATTGGGAAAAGTGGACATAATGGACAAAGGGTATGGGGAAAGGCAGGAAGAGATGAGAGGTGGAGGCGTCTTCGGGACATGGAGCTGCCCTGGATGGTGCTTCAGAGGTAATCACCGGACATTGTAAATCCTCACAGGGCCTACATGATGGAATAGAGGAGAGTATGGGCCATGATGTGAACCAATGTATATGAGGTGCAGAGGTGCCCAAAGATGTACTTACCAAATCCAATGGATGTGTCATGATGATGGGAACGAGTGTTGTTGGGGGGGGGGGAGAGGGGGGGGTGGGGGGGTGGGGTTGAATGGGACCTCACATATATATTTTTAATGTAATATTATTACAAAGTCAATAAAAAAAAAAATTAAAAAAAAAAAAAATATGTGACTTTTCTGTTATGTGGGGAAAAAGGAAGCTCCCTGCAGGCAGACAGGCCCTGCTTTCCTGTTCCTAGTCCCCCCTTCTCTTAGCCCATCGCTCTGTGCTCAGCCCTGGTTGTGCTGTTGAACGCCGTTGAACCGTCACCTTCTTCCTCAGGAATTCAGATCGGAATCTTACGGCATTTTTCCGAGTCCACCTGCAGCTCAGGAAAGCGAGTCTGCCTGCAGACCTTGACTGAGCCCTTGGCTTAGAAAAAGATATTAGTTTTGATTGTGCCATGTCTGGAACTAACGGGCACTGTAAAATAAACTTGGGGAAATACAAAATTGGAAATACTAAATGGCATGCACCCGGGCCTGGGGGAATGCTTTTGATGCTGCTGCTTGTGCTGGTAGGAAACAATAAATAGATTGGGTCCGCTACCAGTTAGCATCACATTCATTGTTGTCCAACAGTAAAGCAAAGCCACCAAGGATTTGGTGGATGCCTCATCTCCTCCTACAACAGGCATCGGAGGCTGCCACTACCAGCAACCCGGGTTGGAAGCAAGCCCTTTGGTGAAATGTGTTATCCATTCTGGTCCATGCACTCCTCAAAGACACGCTTTTCTAGGCCTGAATTGTTCTGCTGATTTTTGGAGGAATGAAAATTCAATCTCAGATAAACCAGATTCAGAAACTAGGTCGCTGATGTGACTTGCAGTTATTTCCCTTCCAGCTTTCTTCTGAGCTTGCTTTAGATTGCTTTTCTGCAAAGGGCAGACACAGCTGCCCTGGTTGTGGGGCTATGGGGAGTGACAGCCACTAGCCTGGGGTCCCTATCAGGTACCACTTAGATTCCAGCACCTCATGGCTAACATCTGCCTTTTGTCTGGACAGTTAAGTTCTCATTAAAGGAGTTGCAGAAATACTCTCCTTGAGTATTCATTTTTCATACACACACACGTACACACAGCATAGTTGATAGCCACTTGATCTGCCACCCACAGTTTATAATAGAACAGACCTGAGGGATTATAAGCCACTTCATTTCTGCACGAAATTTCTCAGCTTGAGGCCAAATTGAAGGGCATTAGTCATGAGTAATTTGCAGTTGTTTTTAATGTATTTTCCTCAGAGAGTTTTAAGGCAGCTAAAGTGAAGATAAATTTCCTATTGCTTTGGTGAGAAAGTGAAAATCTGATCATTTAGTTAATCATTTGTCATAGCTGTGGGCATGTATTGTTCCTTAATAACTGCAATGATTATGACTTGTGATTTTGGTAACATGACAATTTAAATGATATTAGATAAATTCAATTATGCAGCAATTATTTTTTCCAAATTTATATATGTTTAAGGTTTAAAATTCAAAGAGTCACTGTCCGTGTGGTGCAGGGGTGCTCCAGAATGTATTCACCACGTGCAGTGGATGTGCCGTGATGATGGAAGAGGTTGTTGATGTGGGATGGGTGGGGTGGGTGGGGTGGGGGGTATATGGGGATCTCATATTTTTTGAATGTAACATTTAAAAGAAAAAAAGGAGAAAAAAAAATTCAAAGAGTGTTAGAGAAGGAAACGTAGAGATCGCCACAATCACCCAGGGAGCTCCACTTCGGTAGGTCTGGGCTTGCACAAGTGCTGTGGGTGTTGTCTCAAGCCAACTATGAGTGACAGTGATCAGTCCATCCATCTCATAGTTTCAGGTGAGGAAACTGGGCATAAAGAAGCAAAGAGACTTTAGAGACCTACCAGGATGACAGGAAGACAAACCTGACACTCAGGACTAGGCCTCCTGCTTTCTGCTTCTGTGTGTTTTCTCCCATCCCAGAGAAGAAATGCCTTGTTTTTCCTACTCTGTTACTAGCCCTCAGCAGCAACAAAGACCCGTTTTTCTTCCTCAGCATCTGTGTGGGAGAGGGAGACCTTTGTGTTACGATGGCTTCGTTGCCTTCCTCGCAGTGGGGATCCCACAGTGGCACTCTGTTCTCTCACCTCAGCAGGGTGAACTTCTGCCCAATCAGAGGACTAAGGTCAAACCCAACAGCTGGAAAGCAAGCAACAAACAAATGGGTTCATTTCTCCTCTGCTGCTCTTGATGCTCCAGGAAGCCCTGTTGCTCTGCTCCAGGCTGCATCACCGAGCAGGATTTCCATCCTCAATCACCAGTCTTTCTCCTCATGCCTATTCTAATCCTGTCTGTTGTCCCTCTGCTGAATCCAAGCCAGACCCTAATGCCGTCATGCATGCTCACTCTCAGGCCTTGCTAGCCCACAATTAAGAGGACGTTTCCCGAGGTTATTGTGAGGATGTGATACATGAACAGAGACCTGAGTGATGTGGAGGGAGGCATGGAGCCCTGGCGGGAGTGGAGCAGGGAAGGTTTTTGCTGAGAGAGCGGCAAGGGTTGTTGTCCGTGGGCCGGAATCCACTCAGTGTGCTGTGACCAACGCAGAGTGAAAGAGCCGAGAGAGAAAGAGAATATGAGATCCGAGAGGGAGGCAGCAGTCAGGTCATCAAGGCATCGTGGGCCATGGTGGGAGAGGTTTGGATCCTATCCTAAATGCAATGGCATTTTATATAACTTTTCAAAAATCCTTCTTGTGGCTCTGTGGAAAATAGACTGTTTAGGACAGGCGGCAAGGATAGAAGCCATGGCTGTGGTCCAGGTGGGAGTTGGCTTGGACCAGGTGATGGAGGTGGCGGGGCTGAAGGCCATGTCCTGATGGAGGTACCTGACCGAGATGGCGGGTGGTACTGAAGTACAGCCTGGACTCTGCTTGCCAAGCCGTGCAAATTGCACGGGGCTAGGTCCCCTGGCGGTAAGGAATGCCTTTTTCTAATTTGCCTAAAAGTTTCCTTATGGACTTGTAGTGGCTCTGGGTGCCTCTAGGTATTTAGATTCAGGAATATAATAGAAGTGACAGGATTTATTGACTCTTCCCAAGTGGCTTAATTAATTAGTTAAGTATTTGTGAAGTATTTTGGAACATGTCAGAATAAAAGATTCTGCACGTTTTAAAGTTTTCCTACCCACCTGTTTTAGTTTCCTAGGCTGCTTCAAAGCACATACCATGAAATGGGTCTGGTTAAACAATGGGAATTTATTCACTCATGGTTTTGAAGCTATGAAAATGACCAAATCAAGGCATCAGCAAGGCAATACTTTCTTCTGAAAGACTGGCTGCTGGCAATCCTTGGCTCCTCTGTCACATGGCAAGGCACATGGCAGCATCTGCTTGTCTTTCCCTTCTCTTCCATGTTTTGTTGACTTCAATTTCTTGCTTCTGTGGCTTTCTCTTATGCCTGAATTAATTCTGTTTATAAAGAACTCCAGCGACAGGAGTAAGACCCATTTGATTGAAGTCATACCTCAATGAAAGTAGCCTCACACCCACAGGAATGGACCAATTTTTAAAAAATATATTTATTTTATTTATTTATCCCTCTGCCTCATTGTTTGTGGTTGCTTTATGCTCTCTGTGTCTGTTTGCTGTGTGCTCTCTGTGTCTGTTTTTTTTCTCTTTAGGAGGCACTGGGAACCAAACCTGGGACCTCCCATGTGGAAGAGAGGGGCTCAGTCACCCAAGCCACCCAGCTCCATGGTTTGTTGTATCTCTCATTGTCTTTCCTCTTTGTGTCTCTTTTGTTCTGTCATCTTTGTTGTGTCAGCTCACTGCACCTGCCCACTGCACCAGCTCGTCTTCTTCAGGAGGCACTGGGAATCAAACCAGGACCTCCCATGTGGTATGTGGGAGCCCAATTACTTGAGTCACATCTGCTTTCCTGGACCAATTTTAAGAACATGTTTTTCTGGGATACATACAACTTCAAACCACTACACCACCCATATATTGCCTTCAATGATCAAATCTTTAGAATCATACAGTATCATTTTCTATTTTGATTTATGATGTAGCTCAGTGACTTTCACCCTCGACTGTAAGATTTCATTATGGAAAAGTAGAATTATATCTCCAAGTGAAAGCAGGATTTTACTGCATGTGTTCTATTTATTAATGTTTTTTCAATTACTTGTGTTTTTTTGTTTTTTAGGGTTTTTTTTTTGTAAAATTTCATCACTTTCACAGATGAAATATATTTTAAGTGACTAAATGAAATTTATTCATCTATGGAAGCTATTTTACAATATAACTTTATCATCAGCCCATGAAAACTTTGACAAATAGCTTTATCACCAGCCCATGAAAACTATGACTTTTGTCTGATTTTATTGGAAGCTTAAAATTTTTTTTTTCAACCCAACACCTACTTATCTTTCCCTGCCATCTCTGCCAGCATAGGAGGCTCTGCATCTCAGAGCGATTCTCAAGGCTAAGTGCACCGAGTCGCTGAGGGCTGGTTTCAGGGCTAACCATGTGCCTGGTGCCCTTTAGGAAGCGCTGCTTCTAGCTCACAGAGAGCACAGTTCACATCCTGGCCATTCTCATCACACCTTCCCTGGTGCGTCCTGTGGTCCAAGTTCCCTCCTCACCATGCCTCCTTCCCTCTGCCCTCTCCTTCCTCACCTACCCAGGGACGTTTCAGCCCAGGATTAGCCCTGTTTCTTCTTGAAACAGCCCCTCCCCTTCATACCTCTCTGAGGGCTCTTCCTCTGGTTCCTCTCCCACACTTCCTCACCTCCACTTAACTGTACAGATTGGGTGAGAGCCTGTCCTTGCCCCTCTCCCCACTGCATCTGCCTTGGGGACCCCACTGGGTAGTGAATAGATGTGCTCTCTCTAAGGATGACTCTCCATTTGGTCCTCCCGATACATCTCCCTTCTTAGCTCCAGGTCTGCTTTCTCGTTGCTTACTGGTCAGCTACCCTATTTCCCATGGGAGCCTCCAACTCAGTAGGTCCCAAACTGAATCCAGAGTCTCCCCCAGAACTGCTCTTATTTCTGTTGACAATCTCCTAGTCATCCGGGTTCAAAATTTTAGCTTTATATTTGATTCTGATTTTTCTTTGGTTTTTGCATCCTATGTTTTGCCCAAAATTTACTGATTCTACTGCTATACTTTTTCCCAGACATCTGTTTCTCTTTTTCTTGAGGCTTCTTCCTTAGTTTAAGCCCTCAAAAATTTAACCAAAATCCACAATAGCCTCTCTTTTAGTTTTCCAAAGGGCTTGCAACGGAAAGTACCAAAAATGGGTTGGCTTTTTTAAAGGGGATTTATTTGTGTTGAAAGCTTATAGTTCTAAGACTGTGAAAAGCCCAACTCTAGGCATTATAAGAGGTGTTTTCTCACTAAAGTCAGCTTCATGTGGTGAAGCAAGATGGCCACTGATCTCTGCCGAGGTTTGAGCTTAGCTGAAGGCCACTCGGCATAGGGCTTGTCTCTTTCTGAGCCTCTATCAATTTCAGCTGCTCTGCATTCTTTCAGAGTTCAGCTGCTAACTATTGGGCATATGGTTCATGTCTGGGCCTCAGTTCTTTGAGTCTCTCAGGGGCGTCTCTCCTTGCAGCTCAGCTGTGGGTGAAACCTGCTGTATTTTCACATGGCCGGATCAAATATGGTGGCTTCCTTTTCCTGTCTGCATCTCTCTGTGTCTCTGTTTTTATCAGACCCAGCAAGAGGGCAGAGATTCAACCTGAGTCACACCTCACTGATGTGGTCCAATCAAAAACCCTAAATCGATTCTATCAAGTAATCCTATCAAAGGCCCATTAACTGAATTTAATTCAATCAAAGGATATCTCACCCACAGTCATAGATTAGTTTAAAAACATGATCTTACTCTTTTGAGGAATCGTAAAATAATTTCAAACTCTCAGAGCCTCCTAATTTATCTTCCTAATAGAGTTCCTTCCTTTGGCCCATCTCTGCACATTACAACCAGGTTAATCTTCCTGAAGTGACCACCAGGCCACTATTCTGTTCACAAACACCCATAGCTTCTCACTCACTAACTACAACAACGAAAACAACAGCAATTTATTGAATACTTGCTGTGAACCATGAATAGGTCTAAGAAGTTTACATGTATTTTCTCAGAACAATCCCAAAGAGAAAATATTATTACCCTTATTTTGTAGAGTGAAAAACGGAGGCACGAAGAGGTTAAGTGACTTGCCTATAGAAAAAAGCTCAGACCCTTAACGGGGTATTGAGAGCCTCCAAAGATTCAGTCCCATCTGCCCTTCAACATTTAACAAATACTCACTGAGCCTTTGCTCTATGTCTCTGCTGTCATGGAGCTCACAACCTTTGGGGAGAAACAATAAGTAAACAAATAGATACATGCATACAGATTGCAGGTAGTGCTATAGAGGAAATAAACAGGATTACATGAGAGAGAATAGCTAGGGAAGCTATTCTACATAGAGGGGTTATAACTCAGTTCTTCTAGCATTGCTTAAAGGGTATGTGTGGGGAGGTTAGGGGGAGTGGGCAACCACTGCTTTAGAATTACCTGAGTGTCCCTGATAAAAATACAGATTCCTCCATCCATTGTAGACTCAGGATTGCTGGGGCATGGACCCAGAATCTAAATTTTAAACAAGCTCCTTGGGGATTTTTTTGAGAGTTGTTGTGTCTCCCCGAACTCACCCATCCATGTTCCTATCCTGCATCCTTCATTTTTTTTCTCTGCCTATCTAGCCTCCCTTCTTGGCAAAACTCTCCTGATCTGTGTGTGTCTAGCTCCAGTTTCCTCTTTAAGGCCCAAGTCAAATACCATCCTGATTTCTCCCAGGTGGAAGAACTGTCTCTCTTCCCACCCCACCATAGAACATTTATCACCCTATTTTCCCAATATAGTTACTTATATTTAAGTTGCCTTCTTTAACATACTAAACTATATGCTCATGTAGGTCAAGGTTGAATCTGATTCATTTTAAAGTCCTTTAGTGCCTTGCTCCTACTAGGTACTCAATACACATTTGTGGAATATGTGACTAAGCTTATGCCTAGCTCTCTTTGGATTTGTTCAGAATGTTCAGAATGTCTCAATTATAGCAGGCCTAGCTTGTACTAAGATTGGTACAACCAATTCTATGTTCAGCTTCATCTCCAAAAATGAAGGCGAGTTCACTAAGGAGTGATGAACCACTATGCAGCAATTTCCAGCCAGCTACTGCTGGATGCATCCTGATAGCCTGTTTCAGAAGGGGTCACCATCTCCATGCATTAGAGCCGCCCAGTGCAAAAGAAGGTGCAGCCTGCCCAGGAATGGTGCTGCACACACGGAGAGCTGACACAACAAGATGATGCAACAAAAAGAAACACAGATTCCTGTGCCACTGATAAGGATAGAAACGGTCATAGAACACGCAGCGAATGGACCCAGAGAGCAGACAAATGGGGAGGGGGGTTGGAAGGGGAGGAGAGAGAAATAAATTTTTTTAAAATCTTAAAAAAAAAAAAGATGTACCCAATAAGACATCACAGAGTGGAAAGAGGCCTTCAAGCACTTTGCTCTGGAAAATTATTTTAAAAATAACACACTGTGATCATACCTGGTAGAAATAAGGAAGGCATTGTTACTTCTTTTTTCTTGCTGATAACTTTGGCTGTTGTTCTTGAAGGCCTCTGAGTGGTATCCCCTTAGTCCACTTACATGCAACTACCAGAGTGATCCTTTTAAAACATAAATCAGACCCTGTCTCTCCTTGCTCCAATTCCACCAATAGCTTTCTAATGCACTCTAAGTGAAAGCCAGGTCCTTACTTTACGGGGGCCGATAAAGACCTACATGATCTGCCCACTTTGTCCCCACCTTATAGCTTTGACACCATCTCCTGCTTCTCCTCTCCCTTTTCATTCCACTATAGCCACACTGTCTTCTTGCTATTCCTGAATAGGCCAGGCAAGCTCCTGCCTCAGGACCTTTGCACTTTCTGTTGCCACCATCTGAAATGGTTTTACCCCAGCTCTCACTCCCTCATCTTCTTCATGTCATTTCTCAAAAGGATTCTGCTAATAAGGTCTACCTTGGTCATTCTATTTAGAATTGCAGTTCCCCTGCCTTTTGCCTCGCCCTGACTTTCTGTTCACTTTACCTATTTTATTTTTCTTAAAGCAGTTATCACTATCATTTGCATATTTTACTTATTTATTTTGTTGACTGTCTCCCTCTCCTTCTCTTCCCTACTAGAGCATGAGCTTCATGAAGGTAGGTATTTTTTTTCATCTTAAAAATATTTTATTGTTAACTTTAAATGTAGATTTAGATTTTCTTTGTGATATATTCTCAATGCGTGTGTTCACTCCACTCTCCTTACTTTGTAGTTCAGATATTGAGAAACCTTCATTTTTTCCATGTAATAAATTTTATTTTTAAAAACTTTTTAGATTACAGAAAATTTACAGTGAAAGTAGGGGATTCCCATATACCACCCCCCACATTTTCTCCTACTAAGGACATCTTATATTAGTGTGGTACATTTGTTACAATTGAGGAGCAAATACTGAAGCACTGCTACTAACCAAGGTCTACAGTTTACAGTATGGTTTACACTCTGCGCCACACAATTTTATGTTTTGAAAAAATGTATAATGGCCTGTATCCATCATTGCAAAGTCATGCAGAACAATCCCAAAGCCCTAAAAATGCCCTATGCTCCACCGAGTCTTCCCTTCCCTCCCCTCAGAACCTCTGGTAACCACTATCTTTTCATCAGTGTTACAAGTTCTTCCGTTACTACAACAATAATAAGTCTACTTTGGCCCATGGTTGCCTTCCCTCCTTATGTTTGGGATGGTGATCCCAGCTCTGCTTCAGACTGAGTTCAGAGCTAGACCATCGACTGCACCTTAGTCGTCATTCCTCAGTCTGTGCATGAGTGAAGCTATTGGGAAAGACGAGAAGAGGCTCAGTGCTGTCCGCTGCTTTGTTTCCCTTCACAGCAGTGTGAGGGGTTGAAAGATAGATGTGCTGGATGTTGTTCTTCTCACCCCTCAATGGAATTAATTCTTTTGCTCTAGCAAAAAGAAACATTTTGCTGGGGCTCATCAGTTCCCTCACCAGCGGCCCACAGCTCCTTCTGCAGGACCTTCCATGAAGTTGTCCTGCTCTGGAAGCCGAGCCAGGAGGCTGTTTCGGGAGGGTGATTGGTGTGTAGTAAATTGGGTCCCAGGATGCTCACAGTCCTGAAGCATGTGGCACAGTCCAGTGCAGCAGAGAAGTTTCTTGCTGAAAATGTCCAAAATGCCCCTATTTTTCTCTGGAATTTCTTTTCCAAAATTCCCACCATATACTTTCTTCGGGGGCAACTCAAGGCTTTACTTTGAGACTCAAGGATTGAGCCCACCCTGCTCACCTACACTCAACCTTTCCTTTGGTTTCTCAAATGTTTAGACCCAGGTTGCTTAACTTTTGCCCCATCTCAAACTGACTGCAGAATCTTCTGGAGCTCTCCACTTCATAGTGATGTAAGTAACATTTTTCAGGGGAGAGAAGAGAAAACTGTCCAGATACCGTGAACTCTGCCTCAAGCATGGGTGAGACAGCTTTGCTTGAGTGATACCTGATACATGTGCAGATGCATTTCATATATGCCACTCACAAATGAATTAGACAGTCTCTGCCTTCAAGGTGCTTGTGGACCTTGCCTGTTGAGGAGGTGAGGTTTGTACATAGAACGACTCCACAGGGTAACATGTATGATCATCTAAGCACTACAGTGTTTCAGAGAAGGAGGTTGGCCGTAGGTGAAGAGAATAGGGAGCAAGAGCTGGCTCTGAAGGTTCTGGTAGGATTCTTGGTTAATGGACATAGTGGAATGGACACTCCTGCTGGTAGAAACCACATGAACACAATCACAGAGCTGCAGATATCCACGGGTTATTTAGGAAATGGAGAGGGGGTTGGTTGAAATGCATCATAAACTTGAAACAGGGGAATAATAATTTTAAGACAGGAATAGAAATGGAAGTCTACATTTAGATTGCCAAGGTCTTAAATATCTGAATGAGGAACTTGGACTTGAAGTTAATTTAACAATAGGGAGCCATTACAGACTATTTATTTACACAAGGTTGTGGTATGAAGGAGCCAATGGTTTTGGAGTCTGTATCTGAAATACAGGGTCCATAAGAAATTCTAATGAAAGGAGACAAATGGAAAAGCAACTAGTTAGAAGGCTTTTGCAAACCATCTTTTGTGAGATGAGTGGGGCTGGAAGGGGAAGAGTAGAAATGAAGGAAGAATGGACACATCGTAGTGACTGATGTGAGAGGTGAGGCAGTGGAGAAGAATTTGAGCATGTGGGGGCCCCTAGCTGACACTGGAGAGCTGAAGAGTGGTTTGGAGTTGCTGAAGGAAGTCTGTTACCTTTTATACACGTGTCTGAAAACCATGGAGGACAAGTAAGTGGAGATATGTGGTAAGCAATCAGTAATCCTGGACTGGTTGAAATACATCATACACTTGAAACAGGGAAATAATAGGAATTTTAAGACAGGAATGGAAAAGAAAGGCTGCTTTTAGATTGCTGTGGTCTTAAATATCCAAATGAAGAACTTGGGGGGAGGAATTGAGGCTGGAGAGAGTGAATTACCTGCCCAGAAACTATGATTAAAGCCTTAGGGTAGATGGGAAATTTGGAAGACAGTTGGAGGACTTTGGGCAGGACTTTGGTTTGAATGTCCAAATTAATGGGGAGAATGGAAGCTGGCACAGGGGGCGGAGAAGCAGGAAAATAAGGTATAAAGGAACTAAAGGGAGTCGAGTGGCTTAGAAGTTGGAGGCAGTGAGCAATGGCTAAGTTGTAGAGGTTGAGGACAAGGACTGAATGATTGCATTGAATTTGGTTTTTAAAAAGCCATTCAGAGGGAAGTGGATTTGGCCCAATGGATAGGGCATTTACCTACCAAGGTTCAAACCCAGGGCCTCCTGACCCATGTGATTAACTGGCCCACGCGCAGTGCTGATGCGCGCAAGGAGTGCCATGCCAAGCAGGGGTTTGCCCCATGTAGGGGAGCCCCATGTGCAAGGAGTATGCCCTGTAAGGAGAGCTGCCCAGCGCGATGAAAGCACAGCCTCCCCAGGAATGGCGCTGCACATGGCGCTGCTGACGTAGCAAGATGACGCAACAAAGAGAAACACAGATTCCCAGTGCCACTGACAAGAATGCAAGCGCACACAGAAGAACACACAGCAAATGGACACAGAAAGCAGACAACTGGGGGGGCAGGAGGGAAGAGAAATTTTTTTAAAAAAGCCATTCAGGGAGCAGATGTGGCTCAAGTGGCTGAATGCCTGCCTTCCACATAGGAGGTCCCAGGTTCAGTTCCCAGTGCATCCTGGAAAAAAAAAAAAAAAACAAGCAAAATGCAAAACAAATGAAAAAACCAACTCTGGGAAGCTATGTGGCCAGTGGTTGAGCGCCGGCTTCCCATATAAGAGAGGTCCTGGGTTCAATCCCTGGCCCCCGGTCCTGCAAAAAAAAAAAAAGCCATTCAAGAGTGATTGGGCTAGAAACCGGATAGTTTGCCTTGTAAAAGAAACTCACCTATAAATCTTCATATGTATGCATATGCATGTTTGCATTGATGTTTACAATTAAGAGTGCTTATTTATGGGTAGTGGGATTTCATGAATAATGTAATAATTTTTTTGTTTATTTCTCTTTAAAGTGTTCTACGAAACCACAACTGCTTTTTTTAAATCAAAAAAACACCTTCATTGGCCTTTCAAGTTCTTATTTTCATTCCTTCATTAAACAAATATTTATTGAGCACTTACTGTATCCTAAGTATTTGCCTTTGGGACAGAAAATTAGCAAGGCATGTTCTCTGTTCTCGAGATGCTTACTGATGGGGAAGACCCAGCAACATGGTAATTGCTAGAGAAGAATAATGGTACAGGGGGACCGTGACGGAAGGACTGGTCATCTCTAATGGGAACATTAGGAAGGGTCTGCTAGAGATGACATTTGAGCTGTACTTAGATGATCCTCCTGAGCAATGTGCACATCAGTTCTGTTTGTGAAAGGGCCAGTCCCTGCAAACGGGCCTAGATGCTTTCCAGCCTTTACCATCACATTGTACACTTGCTCAGATGTTGGTCTAGAACCATTCTCTAATTTGTTCATGCTTGTATGTGTTTTCTTATTTTGTGTGTCTCTGTGTATGCTTGTTTTTTTATGTTTTGTACAAATATCATCTGAACTCTTTCACTGTTCACTTTTCTGAATTCTTTTTAAAAGCTCTTTTCTAGGTTTGGAATATTCTTCCATGATTAATATGTAATATACTATAACATTTAGAAAAAAATACTCTGAGTAGCATATTCAGAAATGGAAATCTTCATCTTGAACTTTTCTTGCAAGTAAAAAATGTTGCTGGACGAGTTTCTATTTAAATCATACTCGCTAAGCTTGACTAGCTGCAGGAGATGACTGGGTACGTGCTCCAGACTTCTCTATTTTCAGCAAGGTAAGGCTGCACCTCTACTCCAGGAGTAACTCAGGGTATTCGGCAAGGGTTCAAGTCGTCCCATTTAGGATTGTTGGAAACTAACCCCCACTCAAATTAGCTCATGGAAAGGGGGGCTTCTTAGAAGAATACGGAAGGGAGTTTCACAGATATTTAAGGAAGATCACGGAGGTTAGCAGACCCTGGAAGGCCTGGAAGTAGAAATCGTAGTGAAGCCATGACCCAGTCCTCTCGGTCTTGTACTCTCCGGCATAGTGTGGGCCCTTCGGTTTCTTCCTTCTCTCTTTTCCTCTTGTTCTCAAGATGGGCTTCCACTGCTTCCTGCTCTCCCATGACTTCAACATGCATCCACGCCAGAATAATCTCTACAGAGACCTCTTGTTTATTTAAAAAAAAATACCTTTTAAAAGAAAATAATATATGTACCAGCAAAAATCTGACTAGTGTTCAAAGGCAGATAATTTTTAAAAATTATGTTAACTTTTCCCTTTTCCAATCTATGATTCCTGGTGCCATTTCCTAAAGTTTAAGGGTTTCTGGCATAGCCTTCTGGGGAAAAAAATTATATATAGAGAGATATGCATGCATTAATATACACATTAAATGGTTATATATGCAAGTCTTTTATTTACACAAAAGTTATCTTCCTTACACATGATTCAACACTTAAAAAAAAAACTTAGTTGTGTATTTTGGCATTCTTTTCATGTTAACTGATAGAAAACTTAACATCCTTTCTTTTTAGTGGCATGTAACTGAATAATATCTCGTTTTATATCATTATTATGATTTATTAGATAATGTCTCCATAATGATGGTTCTTTCGTTTGTATCTGGTTTTCTATAAAGTATAATGCTACAGTGAACATCCTTGTATATCTACTAGAAGCGTAATAGGGTGTTTGTTCTTACATTCATTCTATGGTCAATTTTAAGTTAAATTTTAATATGTGATGTGAAGTAAGGTGGAGATTTGGATAGGTTTTTTTTCCTTTTTTTTGCACATGGCTATCTAATCATTTCACTACTATTTGTTGAAAAGTTTTCCTTTCTAGTATATATTGATTGATTTTAAATATTGACCTGTTATCCTGTAATATTGATAAACTCACTTATTATTAGTTCTAGTGTTGTTCTGATCTTAAGGTGAAAACATTCAGTCCTGCACCCATTGAGTGTGATGCCCGCTGAAGGTTTTTCTAGATGCCTTTATCAGGTTAAAGAAGTTCCCTTCTCGTCCTCATTTGCTGAAAGGTTTTTATTTTTTGTTTGCTTTGTTTTTTCAAATCTTGAATGGATGTTGAATTTTGTCAAATGCTTTTTCTATGTCTACTGAGATGACCCACTGTGGGATTTTTTTTTCCTGGTCTATGAATATGATAAACCTAAGTGTGCTTTTTTGAGTATATACGCAGGGTTAATGCTTATAGTAGAAGTGCAGAGACAAAGGGAATGGGCCTTTTAGATTTTGACTAATTATCCTCAAAGAGATTGTGCCAATTTATACTTTCATTCATGTTGTCTCAGAATGTTTATTTCTTCATATTCTTGATAAGATGGAATATTATCAAACTTTAAACTACCTTTAAAGTTATGATAGAAGATAAATGGTATCAGAGTACTTTGATTTGTACTTGAAAATGTATGAACTTTAGCATCTGTTCGATATCTATCACATTTAAATTTCTCTTTCTATTGAGTTGTTCTGTTTCTTTTCTTTTTGTATAAGCTCTTAATAAAATAAGGAAATTATATCCTGATGCAAATATTTTTCCTAGTTTATTTTTGGAAAAAATATTAAGACTCTCATTTTTGGGCTATAGAGAAGTTTTAAACGTTTATGCAGTAAGATTTATCAACCTTTTTTTCTTTGTAGCTTTCGTACTTTATACTGCTTGAAATGAACACTTGCCTACACTAAGATTATAATAAATTTTACCTATGTTTTGTTTTATTTTAAAATTTTTTGATCTATTGTCATTGATTTTGGTGAAAGGATCTGGCTTAACTTTTTTTCTTAACAGTTAGCCGGCAAGTTAAACCAATACTACTTATCAAATAACATTATTTGGTCCATCTCTTCCCCATTGATTTGAAATGTGATCTCTATCATAAAATCTATTTTCTTATATATTTGAGTCTACTTTTGGACTCTATTCTACCTACCTGCCTATTTATAGCTTCTCCTGTAGCAAAATTTTTAAATAACTGTAGCTGTACAAAATGTTTTAAAATCAGGTAAGGTCATGTTCCCTAATTCTTCTTTTTCAGGTTTCCCCTGTTTTCACATTCAATTTTCTAGATTAACCATTGTATCATTTTGACATTTTTTTAAAAAACAAAAATAAAAAACATATGCACTTACTTTCAAGATAAATTTAGGAAGAATGGACAACTTCAGAGTTGTCACCTATCATAAGAATAAGACATGTATTTTTCCACTTAAAGTCTCTTCAATTCCATGATTTTAAGATTTTACTTCATATATATATTCTGCTCTATTTTATTAGGTTTAACTTCAGGTATTTTACTTTTCTATTTCCATTAAAATTATATTTATTTTATGACTTGATATGTAAAAAAATCCTTTTCTATGTAAAAACCTTTTTATACATAAAAAGTCTTTTGATTTCTGTATATTAATTTTATACTCAGCCACTTCAATGAATCAATAAATTTTTAGTAGTTGTTAAACTTCAATTGTCTAGGACTCAATCATTCCATCGACAAATGTTTTTGTCATCTCTTCAGCGTTTATTCCTATTCTTTTGTCTAATTGCATGCATTGGCTAGTACTTGCAAAACAATATAAAATATTAATATATGATAGTGGGAGAGTGCTGTCTTTTTCCTGGTTTATTAATGAAGGGTCTAGTAATTTATCATTAAGCAAAATGTTAACTTTTGGTTTTATATGTATATGTATATATATATATATTTTTTAAAGATTTATTTTATTTATTTGTTTCTCCCCCATGCTTCTTGTAGTTTGCATTTACTGTCTGCTCTCTATTCATTTGTTGTGTACTCATCTTCTTTTTTGGAGGCACCAGAAATCAAACCCAGGACCTCCCATGTGGAAGGGAGGCACCTATTGGCTTGAGCAACCTCTGTTCTCCACTTGTGTCTCTCACGTTTCTTCGTTGTGTCTCTTTGTTGCATCATCTTGTTGTGTCAGCTTGCCACGCCGGCCTGTTGCTCTCTGCGTTGGCTGACACTCCTGCGTGGGTTACCTTTCCTGTGCAGGGCAGCATTCTCAGCACTCCTGTGCGGGGCCGCATTCCCGCATGGGCTGGCAGTCCGCATGGGCCAGCTCTCTGTGTGGGCCAGCTCGCCCTCACCAGGAAGCCCTGGGCATCAAACCCTGGATCTCCTATATGGTAGGTAGCCCAATTGGTGGAGCCTCTTTCGTTTCCCTCTTAATTTAATTAGGCAGTCTATTTTCATTTTTCTAATTAATCAATTGCTGCTTTTACTTTTTCTTATACTTTCCTTAGGTTTATTTTATGGAGCCAGCTCTACATTCTTGAATGGAATGCTTATTTAATTTTTTTTTGTTATTATTTGCTTGGTAAATGTTTAATGCTATAAGTTTTTACCTTGAGTTCATTTTTTCAAGGATTTTGCTAAGTAGTATCTTTCATATTGCTATTTCTATATCCTCTGTAATTTCAGTTTTGAGTTTATTCTTTACATCAAGATCTGAGAGATCTGAGAGAGATTTAAAATTTTCAGGTGGCTAGGTTCTTTTCTTTTTTTTGTTATTAATATTCAATTTTATAATACTGTGGTCAGGGAAGAGTGTTTCAACACCATTTCTTAGAATGTATTAAGGTTTTTCTTTGTGGTCTAACATAGTCTTTATTTTTAAAATTAAAATATTTCATCATCATTTGAAAAGAAGTTGTATGCTAGATATGCTGTTTGACATATATCTGCTGTGTTGAACTTATTATTTTGTCTCCTTGCTCTATCATGGCTGACAATGTCTCTTACTAGTGTGTTTCATTGATTTCTTCTAGAAGTTCGTGTTTTTATGTATTCTGATACTTTGCTTTTAGCACTGGAAGATTTATGGCATGTATAAGCTCTTTATTTATTTATATATACTTTTTTTTTTTTAAAGATAGGTGATAGAAATGTTACATATCTTATTGATTTAAACTTTGAACATTCTAAAAATGTGTATAACAGACCCTGGTACACAGTAATTGCTAAATTATTATTGCTGACTGTTACAAATAATAGTTTGTGTTCTTAAATAGTTTTTGCCTTGAATTTACTCTATTCTGATATTACTATTATGACTCTTTTTATTGTTGTTACCATTTACCCTGAACTTCCTTTTACTCTTTTTTTTTTCTTCTGAGGTACAGGAATTGAACCCGGGTCCTCATATGTGGGAAGCTGGTGCTCAATCACTGAGCCACACCAGCTCCCCTGAGTTGTTTTTTTTATTTGTTTGCTTCTTGTTCGTGTTTAGGAGGCACCAGGGACCAAACTCGGGACTTCCTGTGTGGGAAGCTGGCGCTCAACTGCTTGGGGCACATCTATTCCCCCACTCTTTTAAGTTTTCTGAGTTGTAAATAGACTCTCAGAGAGTTTTTTAGATGTGGAACTCTACAGTTTTGGTTTGTTTTATGTTTTGACCTTTTGAAAGACTCTTATATTCATTTGTACAATAGGTGTTTTTTACTTTAATGCTTCCATATTAATTTACATTATGCTTTCTGTTTCTATTGCTCTCTCCCCCCATTTTTTTTTTTTAAGATTTATTTTTATTTATTTCTTTCCCCTTCCCCGCCCCCCCAGTTGTCTGCTCTCTGTGTCCATTTGCTGCGTGTTCTTCTGTGTCTAGTTGCATTCTTGTCAGCGGCACTGGGAACCTGTGTCTCTTTTTGTTGCATCATTTTACTGTGTCAGCTCTCTGTGTGTGCAGCCCCACTCCTGGGCAGGCTGTGCTTTTTGTTGCATGGCGCGGCTCTCCTTACAGGGAGCACTCCTTGCGCGTCGGCTCCCCTACACGGGGACACCCCTGTGTGGCACGGCACTCCTTGAGTGCATCAACACTGTGCGTAGGCCAGTTTACCACATGGGTCAAGGAGGCCCTGGGTTTGAACCCTGGACCTCTGATGTGGTAGGTGGATGCTCTATCCGTTGAGCCAAGTCTGCTTCCCCCTATTTCTTACTCAATGATTTGTCTTTTCTTTGTTTGATGTGTGTGTGTCGTATGAAAGAATGTGCTTTTCTTCTGATAATGTCAAATACTTAAAGTCTAATTTTAGTTAATTTAGAGATTTCTTTTATAACTTTTTATGGTAGTTTTCAACCTCTATCAACTTATCAATTATTTATTGAAATGTACTAAGATGGGTGAGAAAATTAACAAACATTTTTTCCTTATTTTTGTTAATAATGTCACTTCTGGTTATAATTTTGAATAGTATACTTAAGTCTCAGTTTTCTGATTTGTCATCTCTAGATACATTGCTTATATTTTTTCTGGTATTGACTGTTGCTGAGAAGAGGAGCCTGAGCTTTTATTTTGTATGTTTTTTATTATGTTTTGAGGTTTGTGTGACTTACATAACTGAAAACTTTTCTCTTTGCTTTGAAATTCAGTAATTTTACCAGGAAAGATCTTTCTGAGGTTTTCTCTTCCAATTTATGGGTAGTGGGCTTTAGGGGCAGTCATGGTTGATGGGTATCAACTTTGTTCTTCCTTCTAAAGTGTTGTTTAAAGTGCTGTGCTAGGGTCATTCTGCCTGGCAGGGGACATCTCCTACTGTATGACTTTGAAAATGTTCCTCTCTTTAGGATAGAGCCTTATTATTTCTTCTACTTCCTTTTAGATACCCACAAAGCCCAGTATCAAATAATATATGTAAAGGTTCTTCATAAGTTCTTATGAACCTGAGAACTAATTCCCTGTTGATAACTCATCCTCTCTGACAACTTCTCTCTAAATTGGAAGCATTGTTGAGATTTTTCAGGGAATCTCCTAATTCCCATCACACTTCTTCTGGGAGAAAAGCAAGAGCTGGATTTAAAACAGCAATGATTCCTGGGATCTTCCATCTCTCATGTTCCTTGAATGCTACTTTTCAAAGATTATGGCATGAAGCTGTATCCCTTCTTTAGTTTGATTGCTGCTAGGGTATTTTTGTTTTGTTTGCTGGATTTCAATTAGTCTTGTGAATATTGTTCATTCATTTAATTATAAGGAAGGCAGACACCTGACTTCATTTTCTCACCTTGCCCCAGAATTCATATAGATTGTCTAAACAAGATTAGAGCCTCAAGATCAGAGCTCAGTTGCTTCTTCTTCCTTATATTTGCTGTAGAATTAGTCCAGAGCTGCGCATACAATTAACATTTAATAACTACTTACTGAATGCATAAATAATAAATTTTATGTTATTTCTCATTTTTTACCTACTGTTGAAAGAATAGGAGATGGGGCACCATCATCTTCGAACAGGAATAGTTTTTGAGTAATCAGAAGAGGTGATGGGCTAAGCAGCAAGGAAAGAGCTGTAAGATATGGAAGAAATGGCTGCATGTCAGAACAAGTCAGTTTAGTGCTTACTTCAATGCTGGAAGAATCGAGCTCATCTATTTGCTTTTGACCCAATGTGGAATTTCAGTTCCCAAGGCCCCTGGAAAGACATTAGTGAATAAGCAGGGAATTTATCAGGAGTGACTTATTCCTTTGAATTTGCTTTTTCCCCCTTCTTTTTCACTAAATATATCAGTTTTTTTTAAATTACACACCCCTTAGCATGCCTTCCATAGCCCTACATAACCACTAGTTAAATTTCATCTTTATAAATTGATTTATGTTTACATTTTATATAAATGCAATCATGCAATATGTAACACAATATATTTACTTCATAGTAACACAGTTATTTAATATTTGTCCTTTTGAAAACACATCCGTTTGAAGGGCACTATGTGAAATTGACTTCTTGGATTCCTTCTTTAGCTAAAGTCAAGGCTTACCTTGGATTATTCGTTTTCTTTCCAGGCCTTTCCCTGAGGGGCAGACCTCCTGGCTGGCAAATATGTATTTCTTTGTGATTTTATGTGACTGTGTTTGGCCTTGTGCAGACTCAGCCTCATTCCAATGGGCAGTTTCTTTTTCAGTGACATGAGTCTTTTTGTGGCGATCAGTCTTTTTTGTTCATTTCAGTTTCAGAGCATTGATGTTCTCTCACTTCTCCTCTTTCAGGAAAAAGAGCAGGAATTGGACAGACAGAAGAAGGTCACTTGCCACCTTCTCTTGATTTTCTTTTTGCCGTTCAGTGGTTCGTTAGTTTCTCTTCACTACAGCTCTGTGTGGAGGCAGTTTGGACCGCACGGCAGCCGTGGTGGGGCACTGGCAGAGCCTCAGTAGGCTAGCAGTGGATCAGAGCACGGGACTTTCTGAGGATATGAGGGTGGGTGATTTTGGATTCTTTCTTTTCACTCAAATTTTCTAATGTGGCATGAGGGTAAAACAGAAGACCAAAATAGGAGCCAGGTGTTTGTTTTTTTGTTGGTCTTATATTTGTGCTTTATGATTTTCTCTACAAGTAAAATGTTAGCCCACAAGTGTCTTTGAGACGTTTTAGAATATGATCCAGGTGGAGAAACATTCAGGGAGGAGGGATTCACCAAGTGTTTGACACCAGAGTACACTCTGGCATACATTAACTACATGGAATTTTTAAGACTTTTTATCATGGGAATTTGAAAAAAAGGTACAAAGTAGACAGACTATTATAATGAAACCCCAAGCACCCAGCTTTAATAATCATCTCCCCACGGCCAATCTTGTTTCATTTTGCCCTTTCTTCCTTTCTCCTCTCCTTTATTATTCCAGATATCACATTATTTCACTCAGGAATATTTCAGTGTGTATGGTTTAAAGACAAAGAGCCTTTTAAAAAACAGCCAGAAAATACAACGACCACACTAAAGCAAAATTAAGCATACTTCCCTGATATCATCAACTATGCAGTGTTTCAATTAGCTCATAAATGTCATAAATTTTTCATCTTGTTGGTGTAAATCCACATGTTATTTCACACTTGATAGGTTTTTAAAGCCACATTTGATATGAGTTTAAGTCTCTTTTAATCAGATTATCCTGAGGTTACCCCTTCCAACTTATTTTTATTTGTTTACAGTTTATTTGTTCAGGAAGGGTCATTTGTCTTACAAAGTTCCCTGCTGTCTGGATTTTGCTGCTTGCTCCTCCATGGTGTTGTTTAACATGTTCCTCTGTCCCCTGCCGTTCCTGTAATGTGGTAGTGAGCTCTAGAGGCTTAATCAGATTCAGAGATTCAGGTTTAATTTATTTTAGCAATGCTGCTTCTTAGGTAGTGGGGTGTTCTGCCACCAGAAAGCATATTGTCTTTCTTTCTCTCTTTTTGTGATGTTAGAAATATAGGGAATTTAGGTCTCTATGTTGTAGAGTGTGGCAAAATCTAACCATGGAATATTTTAAGGCTTACTTTTAAAAAGGTCATTGCCTGCTGATGGTGGAAACTAAAACTCCTAAGAAAGTCTTTAAAAGGTCCTTCCTGATACAATAAGGCAGTCTGACATTAAAGTGCGTGCTATCCCACTCCTGATAGCAGGGGCCTGGAGCTGAGCTGTTCTCTGCCTCTGGCTGTTCACAGCAAAAAGAAGTCATATTCAGTGCATTTATAATTATCAACACAAGGAATATTATTAATAACCTGCTTTCTTACTCATCATAAATATACAAGTCCAGTTTGCCTTCTGAAAAGACAGAAAAATAACAGAATAAGAAAAAGGCCATTGTTCTTAACTTCCATGGGACTTACTGCAAGGATAAAGTCACTTACTAAATCTTTATCCATCTATCCATCTATCATCTTCTACTGCTCTATCCTGACTGGACAGTGGTTTGCATAGTGAATCATTTGAGTATTTTCTAGATATTTGGCTAATGACATATGGGCAAAGGAAGGAAAATATTACTTTAATAGCCAATTTTCCTTATTTACTGAACAGGAATATCTCTCCTAGATGATGTCCTCTCTGCCTTGCTAGTAACTTGGAAAGGTGTGGGTGCCACAGGGCTATGTGGGACAGCAGAATCTTGCTCTGGGCATCTAGTGACTTTGATGAGAAATCCATTTGCATCATCAGCTTACCTAATAATACCATATTCAAAAATGAGTGGTCATCAAGTCTTCACTTTAGAGCAGCCTCACAAACAGACACATTCAGGTCCATAGGACTTCTGACTGGTTGGCAAATTCTGTGGGAGCCTCCCCAGCACAGTGTATTAGTCAGTCAAAAGGGATACCGATTCAGTGTACCAGAACTCTGTTGACTTTTATAAAGGGTATTTATTTGGCAGTAGAAACTTAAAGTCACAAGGTCCTAAAGAGTCCAGCTCAAGGTACCATAAGAGGTACTTTCTCACCCAAAGTCTGTTGCCATGTGTTGAAGCAAGATGGTGAGCAGTGTCTGTGAGGGTTCAGCCTTCCTCCTTCTTCTTAAGTCTCCATGGTCCCAGCTTCTTCTGATCTCAGCTGTAGGCTGATATAAGGCTCTTTTCTCTTCTAGGGCTTGTTTCTTTCTGAGCTCAGCTGCTCTGGTCTCTTCAAAAGGTCAGCTGCAGACTATCAGGCTCATCTCTCTTCCCAGAGCCTCTGCCATGTCTAATGAGCTGTCTGTATTCCTCTGTGTTATTCTTCTCTCTGTGTCTACTTCTGTGTGAGAGTCTGTTTTGTCAGCCCACCAAGGGGGTAGGGATTCAACACTGATGTGGTTGAATCAAAACCCTAATCTTAACACAATTTAATCAAAGCCATCTCAGCTGAATTTAATACAATCAAAGGGTATCATGCCCAGAGAACAGACAAATTTGCAAACCAATCAAATATCTTTTTTGGAATTCATAAGTAATATGAATAGGAAAGTGCTGTTCCCCACCTCTGCTTAGACATGCTCTCTCCCAACCTGTCTGGCTTCCTGTGACGTTTGAAGCTTTTTGTGGATCTCAGAAAAGACCATGTTCTTAAAGCTAATCAATTCCTGTAGGTGTGTACTGGATTTAGTTGGGGGGCCTTTGATTGGAGTACTTCAGAGAGGCATGACCCAGACTTTGCTTGACAAGCTGACCATTCAGGATGGGACTTGCCTGGGCTCTTGGACTGCTGGTTCAAGGCAATTATGGAGCATGGTGTGCCTGCCAGGTGCTCTGGAAATACAGGTTCCCTTTATGCATTCATAATTTGTTGAGCCGCCTTTTGCCTGTTATTTTATTTTTTGAATTTGAAATTGAGTTTGAAAAAAAAAGGGTAAGATCAAAGGGTGGTGCCTTGGCAGAATGCCGTTTAGAGAATAATTTGAATTAGAAGTACAAAGCGGAATGCCTAGTAAGAAGCAAAAGGGCTCGCGCTGGGTGGACTCTAAGCCGCTGTGTGGGGATTGGAGGCCAGAGCTGGGACTGTGGGAGCCTGAGGGCTCCTCCCTTGGGTTGACAGGAGACCAGGCTTGGGGCCCCTCATTCAGCCTAGAAAGCAACAGAATTTGAAGGGACTCTTCCGTGGGATCAGTCTTGGGTGACTTTGTTTACCTGCCAAGCTTGCTGCTGGTACTTTACCACCACAGGGCTGTGTCCTTATTAGAGGACTGCTAAGGCAGAGTGAGCGTGCAGCTCTTGGCTAACCCCTCGGTGTGGCTGACACCAGGCTTTGCTGTGTGGACAGGGCCTGTGCTTGGTCCATCTTGGCAGGTCCTGACCCTGAGCAGCAGCCGGTGCCATGCATTGACTTATACCTGACAGCTGCCATAGCAGCCCAGGCTTTGCACATAGAAGTTGGGGACTGGTTTCCATGGCTATCGGGGAGCCCTGGTCATGGGCGCATTAACTTGGGGGGAAAGGTCTTAGACTGAGGCCTCTAGGTGTTTCCCAGCAGTGGCAGCCGCTGCTACCACTCAGCAGCCGAGCACAAATGCTCTCCTTCACGACCAGAACATCCTTTTTGCCTCTCTCACTCGCTCCTGCAGGGTTTGTATGACCTCCACTTTTAGAATCTTATTTTTCAGGGTGTCTCAGAGTCACTTTATTCCTCCACTCTACCTTCTATTTCCATTTCCTTAAGGAGGCTTCAAATTATTTTTTCCTCTATTGAAAGTAGAGACGGGAAATAAAAAATATCACAGAGTTACTAGGTAAGAGAGAAAAATATTCTTCTTTTGAAAGCCTGTACTCCATTGCCCACAATAAATTTTTGTCCCCTCTAGGAAACCTCTGTATGGGTTATTTCACTACAACCCCATGATGCTTGGACTTGAATCGCTCCCGGATCCCACAGATACCTGGGAAATCATAGAAACCATTGGTAAGGGCACCTATGGCAAGGTCTACAAGGTGGCCAGTAAGAGGGATGGGAGCCTGGCCGCGGTCAAGATTCTGGACCCAATCAGCGTAAGTAACAGCGGCAACTTACAACCACCAGACAGTGCTTCACATATATTGAGCTTTCAACTTTTTTTGCTGGTTCTAGGGATCATTTTCATTTGGAAAATTGCCACCATGAAATCGCAACATAAGTCATGATTTGTTGGCTCATCTATATAGAAGGTACTCTGGTATTGAAGTTTAACCTGATTTTTATTGCTTGTCCGAAAGTATTATTTCAGTTTTGGACCTTTGGGCTCTTCAAAAGTCATTATCTTGGAAACAGTGATGAATTAACACACCTGAGCTTATAGAGAGGCTGACCACTCTGTAAGTTACAGAGTGACCCAGATTTGTGATGTTCAACCATTTTGGGCTGAGAACTTATTTCAGAGCACGAAACGCTGACATTGTAATGCTGTTGGTTGTTTTACACGATGAGCTTACTGGCGTCCCGTTCCATGTCAGGGCCCTTAGTGATGCAGACAGCAGGAATGTTGCTCTGGATGCAGAGAGTGACCTAGTGATTGACATCTCAGACTGACAGCCACCTGCCCCCGCCACCCCCAGCTTCCTCAGGGGGGTTTATTGACACCACGTTGCCATGCTTTGGCTGTTGACACAATCAGAAAAGGTGTAACCACACACAGATGTCCCCTGGGAAGAAGGGCCCTCACCAGGGAGGGCAGACCCTGTGCCACACTCAGGCTCCATCGGGGACAGTTATTAAAGGGGTGCCAGGGAGCACTGCCACCATGTGGGGAAGCGGAGACCCTGCAGCGGGCACCCCTTTAAGAAGGCAGCTGTACAGGGCTGGTTTTTTAAATGAAGACTCTATGTGAAAGAGATGGCCCTTTTCAAAAACAAACACTTAGCTGCTTTGAAAATGCAGATTTTTTAAATCATTACATTATTTTTACATTTTGGTAATATATATATAACATAAAGTTTGCCATTTTAACAATTATTAAGTCTACAATTCAACAGCATTAATTACTTTTACAATGTTATTTTACCATCACCATCATTCAAATATAAAACTTTTTATCATCCAAAACAGAAACTTAGTATCTGTTAAGCAAAAACTCTCCATTTCCCCTTCCCCAGCCCCTGGGTATATAATTTAATGTACTTTCTGTCTCTGTAAATTTAACACAGATGTTTTTAAACAGAAAAAGAGCTTTAAGATATATTGCTAAAGAAAAAAAAAGAATATAATAAAAAAGATTTTAACTGGGATTTGAGTGTCCATTGTTATGTATTTCCAAAATATGGTAATTATGACATTAAAAATAGAGAGTGAATATGCTTTATTCTGTGATTATTTGACTATGACATCATATTTATACCCTTCCTTAAAGAGTAGACTGAATCCAGCATGCATTTTTCACCCTGTTTAGGATATGGATGAAGAAATTGAGGCAGAATACAACATTTTGCAATTTCTTCCTAATCATCCCAACGTTGTAAAGTTTTATGGAATGTTTTACAAAGCGGATCAGTGTGTAGGAGGACAGCTGTGGCTGGTCCTGGAGGTAAGAGGCACCTGTGGGGTAACCATCAATTCAAATAGAACATCGGGTGCTAGCAGACACTTTATTGTCTAAATGGTGTTTTAAGATTTACACTGGAGGGTCGGTCCATCTCACGTGTCATAGGTACCTTACCAGATGTGGCGCTCCCATGGGTAGGTGTGTGTGCTGAAAATGTTTGTGTTTCTGTGATTTAATAATTGAATAATCTTTTCTTCTAATACAGAGTGAATATAGGAATGCATTTGGAAAAGGTCCTTTTCCTCCCCAAAGAGGTCACATTTCATAGAAAATGTGCTGCAATTCATTGCAACTCATCTTCCAAAATGGTTAACCCAAAGTTCACTTAGCTTGCCAGGCTTGGATTAGCCCTGTTCCTGTTCATGAATCCTTCCCTTAGGTTGGGTTCCCTGCAAACTGACTCTGACAGTTAAGTGTGGAAGGTTTATTGGGGAGTCCTCTCGGGAAATAGAACTAGAAGGAAGTGAGGTGGACAGGATGGGGCAAGTTGCAACAGGGGCCTCGTCGGATCCTCTGGTGAGCTGTTGCTCTGGTCAGCTATTTCAGAGTCATCTGGAGTTGTGTCTCTGCATCAGTTGATCGTTGACTGTGTGCCAGCCCTGGACAGAGACATTGCCTTTGGTGGGGCAATTCCTTAGCTGAGGGCAGTTCCTCGCGAGGGGCATGGCCAGGAGCTGGGAGCAGTGGGCAGGGAGCAGTTGATATTCCCAGCAGCATGACCGAAGAGGGAATCTGAAGGGACAACTAGGTATCCACTGTAGTCCTGCATATTTTCTCCCTTGTCACTGGGAATGAGTGTGTGAGTCTGGGGCAAAAGAGGCATTTCCCTACAAATATAATCTCCCATGGGAATAAAATGGCAAACACATAATGACAATATATGGAAAAACCATATATTTACGGCAGGTCTCTTGCCTCATTCGCACTAGGCCCCTCCTGATCTGTCTGCCTGTCACCAGCATGCGTCTTCCTTCCTGAGGTCACATTTACCATCCAGGACACACGAGGAAACCGTAAAAGGAAACACAGCAAGGGGAGGCCAGGCCTCACTTGGTTGTCTAGTACCTCTTGTCTGAATCTGGTGCCTGGCTCGGGGAGGCCTGAGCACAGGGGAATAGGTACTGGCTGCCATGTGTGGGGATTTCCTTTGTTATATCCAAATGGGATAATATGCAGGGAGGGAAACCAGTCTGAACATTCCCGTCACATCAGTTGCCTTCCTCAGAATATAAAGATGTAAAGGATTTTGGCTTCAGGGATCATCTTTGTCCATGTAGTTGACTGGTTAAGTCACCCCATACATTCTCATGTTATCACCTTTTGGGCTTGAGTCCTCTCCCCATCTCCTGCCTCCCTTTTCAGGAAAAGTATGGGTTTTTATCCTGCAAATGAAATCTCTAGAAAAGTATCAATTTTTGAAATGCTGCTTTGCTTGGGAGATTAAAAGCATTTCATTCCTGGGGTCTCTGATTTTATTCTTCATCAGCTCTGTATGATCTCCATGTTTAAACCTCACTGTCATTTAATAATGGAAGCAGAGTGACCAGGAAATCTTAATCTCTGCTCATTATTTTTCCTCTGGCTCAAAAAGCCTCTGTGTTCAGACATAGTGAACTGGAACTGCTGCGAATTTTCCGGGGCCTAAGAAGAGGCCTTCCCTGGGCAGGGAATGCCAGCCCCCTGGGCCTGGCCGAGGGAGCCAGGAGGGCCTCACAGGGCCCTGCGAGAAGAGAAGGAGCCTAGGGCTATGTACTGGGCCTCGTTCGCATCCTCCCCTGCCAGCTGTCTTTTGCCTTTTTAGGGTAACCATGGGAGATAATGAGGCTGCCCTGAAACCCTGGGTTAGTCCCACCTCGGCAGCACAATATGACATTTACGGCTTTTGCATGATGTTTTGGCCCATGGCAAAGTTGGTGGTAGGGGAGCTGGATGTCCCCGGTCTTTTCTTTCTCATGACAGGCAGTCTAAGTCAGGCTGCTGAGTGGTTAGGGCATGACCAGTGCCTTCAGTGGTCCTACAGACACACAGGGATGCCTGGACTCGGAGTCGGAAGGAACTGCAACATTATTTTCTGCTCAGTTCCCTTAGCATTGTGTTGAGAAACAGAGGCTCAGAGAGTGGAAGTAACAGGTTCTAAAGTCATATCATTATGTGGGTGGCAGAGCTGGAGGAGAGATCCACCATGATGCGCTGCTGCTGCTGGTCATGCTCTCGTTCCAATTCCTGAAACGCTGGAAGCAGCAGCACTTCCTTATTGTGCTGGACAACGACGAGCAGTCAACAAGCGACCTGTCCATTCTGCTCCCTCTGCAGCTGTTTTCAGAGTTTTTTAGGAGACGCACACAATACAATTATGGTTTGTTTAATATTATTCTCCTCTTCCTGTACATTGAGATGAAATTTATGTTGTCTTTGCTCTTTCCTTGCCAAATGGGATAAAAGGCCCAGTGAGAGGCTATTCCACAGAACACTTCTAGGGGATAGAATAATATTATGAACAACCACCTTTAAATCACCACACCTCTGACAATGAAAGCAAATAAAAATGTCATTCCTAAAATTCATTACTAATTGTTAGAAGAAAGCAAACAAAAGCTCTCTTTCATGATGGACACCTATGATATTACAACAATATGAAGAGAAAGCACTCGTACACAATGATGTTTGGAAAATTGCAGGTCTTATTTTAGATGAAACATTAAAGTAAAAAAATACATAAGTCCTATTTTCTCTCACCTAAATGAAAGATAATAAGATTACATCTTTAAGAAAAACACCATACACAGAAAAAGACCAGGTATGTGCTAAGGAATGCACTACATTTTCTTTTTTCTTTTCAGTTTAAAACCCTTGGCAGGTAGAAACTATTAATTTCAGAATGAATCAAGTGTTCAGCTTAAAAGAAATGGTTTAATGGCTAGTATATTACTAGTATATGAAGCTATCAAGTTTAAAGAATAAAAGTTTCCTTATATTTTTTAATCAGATGAAAGAACTAGTTTTTTGTTTTTTTTTTTTTAGATTTATTTATTTATTTAATTTCTCCCCCTCCCCTGGTTGTCTGTTCTTGGTGTCTATTTGCTGCGTCTTGTTTCTTTGTCCGCTTCTGTTGTCGTCAGCGGCACAGGAAGTGTGGGCGGCGCCATTCCTGGGCAGGCTGCTCTTTCTTTTCACGCTGGGCGGCTCTCCTCACGGGCGCACTCCTTGCGCGTGGGGCTCCCCCACGCGGGGGACACCCCTGCGAGGCCCGGCACTCCTTGCGCGCATCAGCGCTGCACATGGCCAGCTCCACACGGGTCAAGGAGGCCCGGGGTTTGAACCGCGGACCTCCCATATGGTAGACCGACGCCCTAACCACTGGGCCAAAGTCCGTTTCCCGAAAGAACTAGTTTTTAAAATCTGGTCCCCTCTCCCCTCCTTCTCCCTGAGATCTAGGTATAGTCCAGTACTTAGTATGCAGACCAGAGCCAAAGAAAAACATCTCAGTCCAGTTTCCCCCTTCATTTAAGGCTTAAGGAAGTCCAGTCTAGACTCAAATATCATTGGAACTGTCATACATTAAGCCATTTTCACCCATTGATATTTCAGCAAGGATCAAGTTTATCAGACTAACAAATCAGTGTTTTAGCAGGAATCTGATGGACTGAAACACAGGACTAGCAAATTCTGATTGACCAGAGATGGATGGGAAAGCACTGGAGCAGACGGTGGGGTTCTAGAATGAGTGTCTCTGGAGCACTGGAGATCAGGATGAAGTGTAGAATATTTGGGAATAGAAAAGAAGGGAAGGACTTGGAAATGTTACAGAGTTGTATCCTTCATACATGTGGTATAAGTGCTCAGTAAAAGATATAGCGTTACGAAGCCGAACAGAGGAGAAATTCTGCCCGCTGCTCTCAATGAGCATGGAGGATGAGGTGGGAGATTGGGGTCTTGGTTCCTCCTTGCCTCTTGTGGTGTGAGTATCCCACCACTCTAACTCTAGGGTTTCAAGTGACATATTTTTTATACCTCCAGGTGCAAGCCAGTGACTTTATCGGGTACTCAAGAAAATAAACACCATCTGTCTCAACACTGTAGGATAAATATGATGTTCTGGACTTAACTGGGGTGTAGACAGTGTCCAACATGGTGCTTCCTAATTGATCTTCTAGAGTAATCTTGACTATATTTGAGTTTTGCTTTATGCTCTTTCTAGAACCTAATACCCTTGAAAGATAAAGTCCTCTGAGCAAAGGGATGCTGAAAAGAGAGTCTCCCAAATTCTGCAATCAGACTAGACTTGGTCAAATCAACCTGTGGAGACAGAAAATACATGAAAGGGGAAGCTTAGACTAGGATAAGGTCTGGTGATTGTGTTGCATTGGCCATTCTCAGATGATGTGGAGGAAAGTTGATGGCTTATTGAGCAAAGGACGTTTTATTGCTAGAAATTATGGCTGCCTTAGCAAATGCACACACTGTGATTGAATCAGTATTCAACGATGGTTTGAAAAGTAGATGTGGAATGTAAATGATTTTCTATTTTCCTTGGTTTGGAGCAAAAGGATCATTCAATTCTAGGCGCATCCAGCTGCCCCATTTCCTGAACGCTGAGGGTGTAAGGGGGAACTGCAGGAATGGAGACACACGTCTGTGCTTGAATCTGATCGCTGGCAGAGTGGGTGGGGAGGAAAGGCTGCAGGTGCCACCCCTCAGGGGTGGGGCGGGAGGCTCGGTTGTCTTCTTACAACTTTAAGGGGATTATTTTATTTGAAGCATTTAAATATAATTCTTTGTCATCCTTTAAGGTGTTCAGCCCATTTCACCAAACATTTACTCTGGTTAGATAATTGTCAGTGTGTACTTGCTTTCTTTTTTTATACCTAAGTACCCAAAGTCCTTTCTCTGTAACCCACGGGCTGCCCTTTAAAACTGTGTTGGTAGGCTTATCAGCTTCATGGGACAGCTTCTTTTAAAGGTGCCCTGAGCAATTTAATTATATGTTTCTGTGAATCAGGGAAAGTCAGACAGCCCTTAAACTCTGACATTTAGGAAACAAAAGGCACAGGCTGAGTAAGAGCCCTTTGTTGTTTTTAAATCCACAGCTGAGTTTTGATCCTACTGACAAAAGGGCTGCTCTAAATCACTTCAGAGGTTCCAGAGTTATGAAGAGAGTTTATAAGTTGGCTACTTACATACAATATTGCTGAATAGGTCCCTGTTGCAAAAGTGGCCTCACTTAAAGTAGGGCATGAGAGAGAATAAAATGCGGTTCCAGGGGGAAATGCCAGGGATGAGTTAACTTGAATCATCACCCAGCATTTAATATAAATTTTCTCTTGGTATTAATAGAATTTCAGTAGTGTACTTGTAATACAATAAAGCCTCTCTAAGATGGGAACCAGACTAAAGAATGGTTCTGATGAAGATGCATTGCATTCCTGCTGCTGCTTTTGCTTTAGAGGATCAAAGGACTTTATTGACTTCCCTTATTCTCACACTATCCCTAGATTCTGTCTCTTCTTTACCTTCCATATCCAATTGGTCAAAATTCCCTGTCAATTCTATCTGTCCCTTCTTCTCTATCCTCATGACTCTTGACTTCTTGACCCTGTTTCCCTCGATTGCTTTAAGAGCCTCCTGGCAGATGCCTTCCCTCCTGGTGTCTTCCTCCTCTGTCCATCCTACAACCTGCTGCCCAAGTCATCGTTCTAGAATGCAAATTTGACCATAGAGACCTCCTGTCTAAAACCTCTGGAAGGCTCACTGTTCCTATCTAATGATATATCATGGTATTATATTAATGACACAAGTAATGTATAATAGTAAAGCCCAAACACCTTAGTAGAGCATACCTGACATATTCCATTCCTCACCTTCCTTCCCTGTCTCCCTGGCCTGATATGCTGATAACTTTTGTCCCATTAGGAACAGACTGTCTCAAATTCACATGCACCCACCTCATTCTTTCATGCACTCTTCCTTTTCACATGATGTTTCTTCTCCAGGGATACCCTTCCCCTTCTTGTCTATTCATCCTTCAAACTCATTGAAAAAGTTATGCCCTCTGGGAAGATTTTCCACACTCTCTCTTCTCCTTACCTCCAGGAGAGTTCGCATTTCCCTCTTCCCTGTCCCACCTTATCATAGGCATATTCCTACCCCTCTTCTATTCTCTCTTTATGGGTCTGTCTTCCCCACTGGTACATGAGTTCCTTGAGGGCAGAATGGTGTCATACTCATGATCAAGTAGTGGGTAAGAAATTGGATAGCCACAAACTATTGAGTAGAAACTTTATTTTGTTTTTCTTAATTTGAGAAGTTGTGAGTTAACAAAACAATCATGTATACCATACCAAACTTTCTTTTCAATAACTGAATTCAACTTTGTTCTTGAGCCTCTAACCTGCCTAGAGGAGACAATTGATTCTAACCCATTATAAAGCTTCGTCCTATTTAGTGATTTCCTTGAGAAGGGGCAAATTCCAGGGTTTATATCTCAATTTCACAGTCCAGCTCAAAGCTCAGTCATTTGGAGAAAGTGAAGACAGCTAGTAAGATAAGGAATCAGTAGATGGATCTGGAACCTGGCAAAGAGTCCACATGGACATCAATAACCCTAAGATGGCTGCTGGAAAATACCCTCCCACACACGAGATTCTGCCATCCAGAACAAGATTTTTTCGGAAGCCAGGAGAGCCCGGATATTCCCCCAAGGACTTTATAATTGGGCCTTCCTGGGGAATTGATGGGTTGGGTAATCAATCAAAACAGCAAACAGCTGGAACTCCTCCCCTGCCATTAGCAAAGGGGTGGAATAATTAATAGTTTAAAAGGCAAGCATGAAGACCTCTTGCTGTCTTGCCTTTGCCTTATCCCAATGCCAGTCTTTTTTTTTTTAAAGATTTATTTATTTATTTATTTCTCTCCCCTTCCCCCCCTACCCTGGTTGTCTGTTCTCTGTGTCTATTTGCTGCGTGTTCTTTTGTCCGCATCTGTTGTTGTCATCTTGTTGTGTCAGCTCTCCCTGTGTGCTGTGCCATTCCTGGGCAGGCTGCACTTTCTTTCGTGCTGGGCGGCTCTCCTTACGGGTGCACTCCTTGCACGTGGGGCTCCCCTACGTGGGGGACACCCCTGTGTGGCAGGGCACTCCTTGCGTGCATCAGCACTGCGCATGGGCCAGCTCCACACAGGTCAAGGATGCCGGGGATTTGAACCGCGGACCTCCCATGTGGTAGATGGACGCCCTAACCACTGGGCCAAGTCCGCCGCCCAGTGCCAGTCTTGGTGCTGGTTCGTGTGCCTGTTCCTGCCCTCTGTGCCCTGCTCTTGCCATTTTTCTCCTGCCATAGTCACCATGCAAGTAAAAACCTGAGCATTTATAACTTATAATGGGGAATTTTGTAGTCTTTAAATTAGCCTGCTTTATCAATCTTCAGCCATTCCTCTCTATCTGGGCCCATGATCTGTTATTTTCTCCCATTTCTTTTCCTTCCCTACCTTAATAAATTACTAACTCCCTTGACCTGCTCTTGAAATTCATGTCTGCAGCATATCAAGAACCTAGACAAAATCTGGTTACAAAAGTACTCAGTGTTTCAGGTACCTTTTCTCATCTCTCCCTCTATCCCTCCCTTCTCCCTGGGTGGCATCCAGATCTGGGCCCAAACTTATGGAAAGTCATGATAGTGAGGGCAGGGTAACCTCCAAGTCCTGGTGAGGCTGAAATTGCTGTCGGCCTTTGGTACCTCCTGATGTCCCTAGTCCCTGGTACTCTCTTCTCTCTAGAGGTCCTCACTTTATATATCCTTCTCATTCAAACACTATCTTCTTCCTGTCCCCAGATAGAGCATCAAGAGAGTCCTGAATCTCTGGCAAGTCCTCAGCAGGCTGTAGGGGATTGTTACTGTCATCTCAG
This sequence comes from Dasypus novemcinctus, assembly GCF_030445035.2. Taxonomy (NCBI): domain Eukaryota; kingdom Metazoa; phylum Chordata; class Mammalia; order Cingulata; family Dasypodidae; genus Dasypus; species Dasypus novemcinctus. Next base: position 78,120,349 of record NC_080679.1, on the reverse strand, counting down.
GCTTGGTTTGCCTAACCATGTCATACTGTCACTTCCACTCAACATGGACACTGCTTGTTGGCTTAAGGCTCCCTGTGAGGAGACTTCCCTTAGATTTTCAGATAGGAAGAAGGAGACTTCCCAATAAATCCTTGCCTGCAATTGCTGGTCTCCGCATCCCAATTGTCTCACTCTGACATCTAACATTTGGTGCCAAAACCCGGGATCCGGGAAGAGGAGACCCCCGTCACCATACCTTGCAACTTGGGAAGCCGTGAGCAGGGGCAGCTTGCTCAGGCTTACGCCCAGATCCTGGTTGGTGAGTTTGTTGCCTGATCTTGGAAAGAGGAAGCAATGGGCAGCGGCAGTTCGCCCAGGCTTACTCCTTGATCCTGATTGTGCAACTCTAGGTCTTTTTCACCCTCTCCTGGAACTCCCCAGAGCAAACCCCAGAGATGCTTGAGATTGCATTCAGACTGGCAGATTGGTGAGAGATCTACCCTTGCTGCTGCTGTAGCTCCATCCAACACCGAACTCCAATGATCAGCTGGGTGAGTTAAGGGAGTTCTCCTCTAGAGGAGCCTGTTCTTTCTCCTGTTGTTTTAGACAACTCTGCAAATCCTAGCTAGGTCAATGATCTTCTCTGTTTTTGGGGACCATGGCAGGTGCCTGACCTGCATCCTCAGAAGCCCCTCAGAAATCAGAGACATCTGGTTCTGGGTGTGGACTTCCTGCTGATAAGGTTCTCTGACTAACTCGGGGATGCCTGACTTGCTCAGTTAACTTTTGAGAATCCCTGACCTCATCCTATTTTCCAAAAATGGGAAATAATCCTTCAGCTCCTATCTATTACTCCACTACAATTTGGCCTCAGTACAAATTAGAACATGAAAATCAATGGTTAGAACATGGTACCTTTGACATAAGATCCTTAGAGATCGGAAAACTTCATCCAAAGCAATGGCAAGTGGCTAGAGGTCCCTTATGTTCAGGCCTTCCTATTTCTCAATAAATCCTTGCTTGCAATCGCTGGTCTCCACATCCCAATTGTCTCACTCTTCCATCTAACATTTGGTGCTGAACCCCAAGATTGACAGGACTAGGCCCCATTCCTAGCCCCCAAAACAGCCACAACTTGCAGAAGCTGCAAGTTTATTATTAACCTGCCCCATTGCAGAAGTGCGACCAGCCATTTACTCAGAAGGAGCCACGTCCCATGACATAGAACAGTCTTCCACCCAGAGCCTATGTGTCCAGATACAGTTCATTTCCTCACAAGAATAGACAAAGAAGCCACGTAACCCCACCAACCCCTTCTATACCCCCAAAATTCACTGCCCTTAGCCCACTGCCCCCTAGCCATCCCTATAGGCCCTCAGATCTCACTGAAGCCAAAACCCACTCCCACTAACTAAGCATGTTCCCGCCTATAGAAGTGCTGTATAAATTCATGACTGCTTCTGCCAGAGGCAGGCCGAAGTTTATTCTTCAGACCCCCTCCATGGGGAGAGCTTCCCAATAAATCCCTGCCCGCAATCGCTGGTCTGTGTCCCAATGGTCTCACTCTAACATCTAACAATAAAAACTGAAGCTTCCATTATCTTTACTCCTTACATGGACTGCCCCCACCCCACCCCAGAAGCAGCATCCTCACTCTAATCCTGTCTTCTCCATCTCTCTAAGCTCCACGCTCCTAGTCCCAGCAGGGCTTTTCTTTTTCTTGTGGTTTGAAAACTTCCCTTATGCCATGTCCTTAGTTCTTCCCTGTTTGTCATGGACTTGGTCAGTCCTTCAATTTTTGTTCCTTGATTTAGAAAATCTAATTTAGGAAGTTCTGAGAAATATTTTATGTCTCTTGAAAGCCTAAATTTTAAGACTATTCTATGTATCACAGCATTGAAAATTCATTCTCTGCTCAAGAGGTGTTAGATTGACTGTTGAATGATATTTGTCCTTTCAGGGTAATGTGAAAAATAATTGGAATGAAAAGAATGTGAAATCCTTTGGAAGACGTTACCCTGTTACTGACCATTAAGGCCAATGGAACCTGCAGTGCTGAGTTAGGACTTAAACCTGAAATTTGCAGAGAGGAGATTCCAAAGTCACCTAATATAGTCCCAAACTCACGGGACTGTCAAAGCTCTCACTGCATTTCATTGCTTCTGGCATCCCATCTAAATCATTCCTAAGAGAAAGTAATTTTTATCCTAGTGTTTAAGATTCCTTAATCCTATATTAGATTTTTAACCACATGCTGTGCCACTTATGAACAATTTAAACGGTAAAAACATGGGCAGGTTCAGTTCCAGATTATCTTAATTGCTAATGGGTGTGCAAGGTATCTGCCATGTATATAATGTGGAATGATACACACATCAAATAAAAACGTGTGCTCATCCTTTATTCAAAAGTTGCTGATGTTCATAATTAGAGCCAAATAGATCCTAATGTATTATTATCTGGATAAAGAGTTGTCTTCTTTTAGAAAATGTACTAATCCTTTGCCCTCAGGTTTCTTTTCTTACAAAAGCCACAACCCAGGGGACTACCCATTGTTTACCAGTTAACTCTTTCCCAAATTGCAAAGTGCCAGGAGAAAACTTGTGTCTCTAAAGTGGGCCTTTCCCTTTTAAAGGTCAAGGATGGCTGTAAGGATCTGATGAAAGCTCTAAATTTTCTTTCAAGAAAAATGCAAGATGCATATAGAACACTGCTGCCTATAATTTCAGGGTATTTTTGTGTCCTGCTCAAATCCGTTAAGAACCCTTGGTTTAAGGTGGTGGCATATACCAAACCCAAACCTGTAAATTGACTTCTTGGGTTAGTTTTCTAAGTTAGGGAGTAAATATTAATAAAAAGTCATGTGTGGTAAAAGTTACCCTTGAGACCCTGATAAAGTATACGGTATCTGGTTCGTATACTCAAACATCAGTAATTTACAAGATATAATAAAGACCAAGGGAAGTGGATGTGGCTCAACTGCTAGAGCATCTGCCTACCATGTGGACGGTCCTGGGTTCCATACCCAGGGCCTCCTGACCCGTGTGGTGAGCTGGCTCACATGTAGTGCTGCTGCACGCAAGGAGTGCCATGCCATACAGGGGTGCCCCTATGTAAGGGTGCCCCACGCACAAGTAGAGCCACCCTGCATGAAAGAGTGCAGCCTTCCTGGGAGTGATGCTGCACATATGGAGAGCTGATGCAGCAAGATGACTCAACAGAAAAGAGATGCAGTCTCCTGGTGCTGCCTGACAATGCAAGTGGAAACAGAAGAACACACAGTGAAAGGACACAGAGGGCAGACAATGGGGGGAGGGAAGGAAGAGAAATAAATAAAATAAATCTTAAAAAAAAAAGAAGACTAAATATACAAGACATAATCTTCTGGTATTTTTAATTATAGAAAAAGAAAGAGCATAACGTTTCTATAGTCCAAAGTTGAATATGAGGTTAAACACACATATGATGCAAACTCCATTTTGTAAACGTTAGGTACTATGTCAGCTCTAGAAACAGCAAATACACAGAAAAATATACAAGAAATACCCTGAATACACATGATAAAAGAAAAGCTTTTCAACAACGTGAAATTTAGGACCTCACAGCTTTATTGAGTGATTTGTGAATTGGGCAGCATCCCATACAGAAAGTAGAAAGGAGCTCCACCAAAGGGGTGGAGGCTCATATAGGATAAAAGCAGAAGCAAGTGAGGAAATGTTCTGATTGGCCGATATTAAGTATCCATTTTACATAGGAGGGTCTTCCAAAGCTGTGGATCGATAGATTAGTAAGGTGTGTTTGTCCATTCTGATAAGCTCTCATTACTGGATGGAAACTAGTTTTATCACCAGATATTGCTATCATCAACCCTTTAGGGTGTGTTCCATTTTCTTGGAAAATCCTTGAAGGTCAATTATTTTTGGCTTCTGGAAAAGCCCTTCTCTATAAGAGGTCTTCTCTCAGCAACACCAATGCAGGCAGCTGTTTTATTTTACTTAATAGTTCATGCTTTTTCTTTTAAACTTCTAAATAATGACTTGTGCTTTTATAGTTCATTTGACATTTTAAAGGCCACTTTTGGATTGCACTTTCAGTCATAAATCATCACCTTGAATAAAGAGTACATACACAAAGAACTAGATTTCACTGTGTAATGGAAAGTCAAAGTTGATTGATCCTGAGCTGGAGTTTTATGAACCGCAAATTAACTTTAGTGCATCAGGTCAGTAATAAGTGGGTTTCCATCTTAATTTCTTTTTCTTCTCTTTGTGTGTGTGTGTGTTCTGTCTCTGTCTCCCATACTTCCTCTTTTAGCTGTGTAACGGGGGCTCCGTCACCGAACTTGTCAAAGGTTTACTGAAATGCGGCCAGCGTTTGGATGAAGCATTGATCTCGTACATCTTGTACGGGGCCCTCTTGGTAAGCACGCCCATCAGGCTGGGGCCCCCTTGGTAAGCACGTCCATCAGGCTGGCGATGACAGCAGAGGAGGCAATTTGTCCACAGCTTGAATCTCCACTGCATATTAACAATGGGGAAAATCCCCTATAATATGCAAGGTTTACAACAGCAGGGAGGTGTAGCCAAATGTACACTTTGATTAGACTTTTTAATAGTAGGGTGATTGTTTTAAAATAAGCATGTACATCTTCCTTTCTCTTTCCTGCTCTCGGCGGTGGTGGCGGTGGCGGGACACCCTGCAGGGCCTTCAGCATTTGCACAACAACCGAATCATCCACCGTGATGTCAAGGGAAATAACATTCTTCTGACAACAGAAGGAGGAGTTAAGCTCGTTGACTTTGGTAATGACTGCTTGTCGTTTGTTTTCTTGATGTGTGCAGTTTAGCCAAAGGGGACAATTTATTGCAATCTCAGAAAATGGGGGCCTCTTGTTCTGCCGTAGGCTGAGGGACTTCTCCCGTGGAACACAGGCTGGAAAGTGGGGTGAGCAGATGGAGCACCCTAGGAGAGCTGTTTGTTCATCTATTTTCAGCTTTAGAAATACTTTTATTAAAGATGAAAAATAAAAGTGCTTTTTAAGAAGAATTTGAAGGGGAAATCTTCTGGTTTTCTGGTAAGAATTTCACGGTCTTAAGGCAATTGTCTATAATTTACATTTTGACACTTCTTCTTTTGCATATTAAAAGAGAAAGCAGTTTGGGTTTTCCAATGACTTTCACTAGCCTGGGGCACACTTATTCCCTGTGAGCAGAAGGTAAAATAGTCCTTTGGGCCTAGGAGCTAACATCCCTTTAAATTGTGATTATTGCTGCTACCTGAGAGGTTGGTTCAAGCTGGAAACATTAACAGTAAATGGAAGTGTGAGAGGAAGTGCAGAGCAATATCATCTAAGGCCAGAGAACTGTTAACTGTCTTCTGGGGACACTCATATTGATAGTCACAACTAACAAGCCATTTGGGTTTCCTTTTTCAGATTTATTGAATGGTTTTTTATTCTAAATGAGTTTCAAAGATAGTACTTCAGGGTCATTGTTAAAAATAATGAGAAAACGTCTAGAGAAGTGCTTTTAAAAGTGTTCTTTATTAATGTCAATATTGTAGAATAAAAGACTGATGGATTTTGAATATTCATTGTTTTCTTGATAAATAGGAATTCCTGTTAAAATGTACCAATGAATCATTTGCTCAAATTACTTAAAAATAATTGAAATTGCTTTAGGTATATTTGGTCTGTTTACTAAGAAATAAGCAATGAAAAATAGAAGGGGCAATCTTTTCATGTCTTATGCTCCTCTTTTATATAAGGAATGATTGTAATTCCAATACTAGTCTAAGGATTTAGTATCAGAGGTATGTTTTCCACACTTGATCCTGAGGGCAGTAACTATGGTGTGAGGGAAAAAGTCTAGAAGGGTGAGGATAGGGATTAATGTTGACTCACCTCCTCACCAGTTCTGCAGTTTGGCACAATGGTACAAACCCCTAATCTTTCCAATTCAAGGCTCCTGAATTTCCAGTTGCTGCAAAAAGAAATTTCTATAAAGTAAAAACAGAAAGATACAGTTAATTTTAACCGAAACTATAGTAGAGGATGGGGTAAACTGTGAAATTTTCCATGGCCAATAGAGTTTAGACAGCCCTCTTTGACCTTGTAATAAATGTAAGGGGCTAACCTCCCCACCTTTCTCCAAAAAACAACCCATGGGCTCTTGGCAATCTACACCTGATGTTTTTGATACCAAGAAATTGTAGGTTCTTCCTTCCTGATGTACTCTAAAGACCAATTTTTGAGACGCCAGGGTTTCAAAGACAGAAAGAGTTTGCGCAAACAAAGGAGGTCAGTTGCCTTAGACTGTCCAAAAACTGCCTCCTGAATCTGCAGAAATTCTAATACTTGATAACATCAGGGTTGTAATGAATAATTGGGTGGAGCTGGACAAAGAGTCCTTCATTAATAAACATTAAGGGACTGAACAGGATGGGGGTGGGTACCAAAGCAGGGAGAGTCAAAGTTACAATCATAATCAAGATCAAGTTTCTGGGACAGAGTAGAGGTCAGACACAGGGTTTTCCATGTTTCCTGAAGGGCATGAATTGGTGTGACCATGAGACCAAAGAATACACCTGGCATTTAGTCAGGCATAAACTTTACTGGGATGTATGAACAGGAGAGAATCTTTGATGGCTGTTGGTCAAAGAATGAATGAAGTTAATGTTCCACAAAGAGATGAGAAAATGAGGGATGACATATAAGGGGTTTTAGAACAGAGACATTCCATAGGGTATGAGAACAGAGTTCCTGCTAAGGTCATGTGAAATGTACACAAGGGGTCTGGTGATGTTTTCACTATGCATGTAGGAAGGACATTTATCAAGGACGTTTACTGCTTTGGGAAGATTATAGTTAACTATAACATTCATACATTCTCTCTCCTTTGGGAGGACTGTTAACCTTTAAGTTATGTATGGGTCACACAGGCAGCTATAGGCTGAGGACTTAAGGGGGCCTGGGTCCCCACAATATTAAACAGGAGGGTGAAATGGTTACCATCACAATAGTAAACCTATACAAGTGTGAGCCTAAGTCTAGAGTAACCATAAACAGGGAAGAAACTGTTACCAGATTTCATTTAGGTTCTTGGCTATGCTGCAGCAATGAATTTCAAGAACATGCCAGTAATTGATTTAGGTAGGGAAGGAAGAGAAATGAGAGAAAATAACAGGGCAGGAGTCCTAGGTAGAGAGGAAGAAGCTGAAAAGTGATAAAGAGGACTGATTTACAGACTACAATCTGCCATTATAGGTCATAAATGCCCAGGTTTACATGTGTAGTGATCCAAGTGGGGGACAGGGCAGCTGGAGTCCAGGATCCAGAGGCAAGAGAGCACAATAGAGCAAGAGAGCTCATTCAGGCCTAATGCCTGGCTTTTGAACTGTTAATTATCCCACCCCTTTGCTAATGGCAGGGGAGGAGTTTCAGCTGTTTACTGTTTTGATTGCTTATTTCCCCCATCAATCTCCCAGGAGGGCTCAATGGTAAAGTCTTTAGGCAATATCTGGGGCTTCTCTTGGCTTCTGGAGGAAGTCTTCTTCTGAGTGGCAGAATCTTGGGGCAGGTCTTCCAGCAGCCATCTTGGGGTTGCTGATGTCTATGTGAACTTCTTGCCAGATTCCAGGTCCATCTATTAATTCCCTATCTTGCTAGCCTGCTCCATTCCCCCCTCAGAGAGTTTTATATCTTTAATCTTAAAAGGGTGCTGAAGGAAGATGATCATTCTTCTGTAGCTACTTCCTGCTGGTTAGGGGCAGTAGGCTCTACCTGACCAGGTGTAAAACCCTCCTGCTATTCTATCTCAGTTGGAGGAAGATGGATATGGCATCCTGGGTGAAGCTGGATGAAGTACCCATATGACTGACAAGATGTTGATTCTGGAAGAAATAGACTTGATTAGAATTTTGAAAATATATGGTCCCACTAAGAGGACACTGAACCACAGAAGAAGAAAAGGCTAGGTGCCTGCAAAGGCTGCATTTTCCCGAAGTTGGTGGGAAACAGTACTCTTCCTTGAGTTATTTTATGCTGTTGGTTAACTCTAGAGAGAAAAACTGCAATAGACAATGGGGTTAGGTATGAATTGTCAATCCTAGTTCCTGTGGTGGAGGAGAGGAATGAGAAGAGGCATTTTCCTTTTCAGTTATGCTAAAGGAGATGAAACAGACAAGGTTTTTTAAAGGGGTGTTTAGTTCGCTCTCCCCCTAGCAATAAGCATTTGGGCTACAGTTAGAGGGAATAGCTGACTTTGACATAGACACTACTTAGTTTTGTGTCTTGAAGAGGTATTTCAGGCCGTCCAATGACTGGCATGCATACATCTCATCAGGTGCTTCTGGTGAGCTGGCACTTTCTTGGGCAGCTACCTTCACTTAGAATTAGTGCATCAAACTGGACATTTCTTTAACTTTAATAGCTGTGGGAGTGATCAGAAATACAGAGTAAATTTCCTTACATTTTGACTCTAATTGAGCAACTTCTCTGGTAATTTCTTTGACTATCTGCACCAGGCTTTGTCTTTTGAAAACCCATTTGGCTAAGCTGGTTAGAGCTTCCCTCCCCAGATGAGTGGTTTGGTGAAGTCCATGAAGGACTCTCCACTGCACTGCTCCTGGCAGGTAGACTTGAGTATCCTTACAAGCCACCCATCAGCTCCATTGTGAGTCCCAGGCTAGCTGCCCTGGTCAGTTCATCCTGGGTATACTTGAAGTACTGATACAGGTGCTGGAATAATGGGTAAGAGAGAAACTTTGGTTTGTGCTGCTGCTTTAGCAGCTGTCAGCTCAAGCATTTCTCTTGGCTATAGCAGTGTTTGGTTTTTGATGCCCTGGACAATGCATAACTGCTGTTTCCTGAGGTAACAGTGCAGTTTTTAGTGAGTTTAGGATTTCTTGCCTGTGTTTAATAGTTGACCTACTCTCAGTAAGCAAGCCTCATTTGCTGTATAGTAGAGTGAGCTTGAAGGACAAAGAAAGCATATTTAGAGTTTGTGTAAATATTACCTCATTTCCCAGCTGCTAGTTTTAAACTTCAGGTAAGGGAAATCAGCTCTGCTTTCTGGGCTGAAGTTCCAGGGGGATGAGCTTTGGCTTCTATTATTTCAAATTGAGAAACCACTGCATAGCCTGCCCTTTTAATCCCTTTCTTAACGAAACTGCTTTTATCTGTGAACTATTCAATGTTTGGGTTCACAAGAGGCTCATCTTTTAAATCTGGCCTGCTTGAGTAGTTTTGGTTAAGAATTTCAAGGCAGGAGTGGAGAAGGGGTCCCTCAGGATCTGACTTTGGGCCCCCTACCAGTGGTAGGGTGGCTGGGTTGAGAGTTTGACATACCCTTATTTGCATCTTGGGAGTTTCTAGTAATTGAGCCTGGTATTAATTAACCAGCGACCTGTGAGCCACTGATGGCCCCTGGCCTCAAGCACGTCCTTCACCCTACGTGGGGTGAAGACTGTGAGAGGTTGCCCCCAAGTTAGTTTGGTGACTTTTTAAATTAAAAGGGCTGTTGGCCCCACTGCTCTCAGGCAAGGTGACCATTCCTTTGTCTTACAAACATGTTTATTAACTACTCAGGAAATGAAGTTTACCAGGACTTTTAACATGTTTAATGTTCCTCTGTATATGATCTAATAGAAATATCACCATAATAATCAGACATAAATCTAGAATAGGATATGGGTACAGTACTTAATACTAATTAATGAACTACTCAATGCATAAGTTTCACTCTGAGCTGTAATTAATAGATTTAAGTTTCAGGTTTACAATACCTTACATGTTATCTCTCCATGGGAGCAGGCCATAATGCCAATTGTGTTTAAGTTTTACTCACAGTACTCTGGTGATCATTGCCCCACTTGGTATGTTCTTTACAGAAGCAAGCTGCAGCACCATTGACCTTAGAGAGAAGTTAGGAAAGTAGTTTCCAGTATTCTACCAGCCTGGTGCATAGCACCCTTCAGTATTATGAAACAGTACCAGCCTAGAGGTGATATCCATTGTACATCTGGCTATAGCAAGCCACTGTTGGCTGCTGCAGGGGCCTGAAACTGCAACATAGTTTCCATCTACTTCAGGAGCACAACCAGAGATTATAGTAGATACCTTTATTGTTTTAGGGGTCAGTGACCAACCTAGCCAATAACTCAAATGGAGAGGCAACCTGCCTGTATTGAAGGCCTGGTTAGAATACACAAGAGTGTGACAATGCCAAAGTCTATCTCTTGATTTTTATATGCTTTTTAAACATTTCCAATGCAATGTATCATATATCAAATGAACTTTTCAGTACTTTGCTTTTTACTTCTACATTTTTACCATGAAGATGTTAATTAGCAGGTATTTTACTTTAGCAGTAGAGGAAAAACTAGTTTTTCCATTTTTAAAATGAAAACTGAAGGTTCTCAATGGAATCAAGGTAACTTTTCATTACCACCACTTGAACATGCACATTGAGTTAACTTCCAGGTTTCACTGCTATGACGTTAACTTTTTGCTGTTAACATTAATTTAGGTTTCTAGTTAATTACGGTTTCTTAGAACTAGCCATTTAAATGCTTCAGTTTAGAAGATGCTTTTACAAACTCTTTATAATTGACCACAACCACATAGACTGGCTAATTTACCTTAGATGACAATTAGTAACCAATGGAATTTACTTTATGAATTTAAGAGAGGGCAGGCCTACATTCCTTTAACTTAATTTCATTAAATATGAATTTAGAGTTTTCATTTGTTAATTTGATATTACCATCCTGATGTATGAAGATATACACTGAGCAAATAGGCAGACATGAATAGTTTGACACAGAAACACTACTTAAAATTACTTAAAACTTTCATTTTTTTACAAAACAAGTTCAACTGTAAAATAACATTTGAAAGATCTCCTGGAAGCCTTCTTCTTTAATTTGCACTATGACCATGCAGATATGCACAAGAATTTTGTTTCTTAATTAATGGTTTATAACCAAAATGCCCCTAATGCTTTAATACAATTTACCTTTGCTTCAGAACTTTATTTTACTTTGACTTTAGCAGATTCTGGATGACCAAGACTAATTATATGTATATTCACTGAGGCTATTGAAGCCTCAGGGAAACTAGTTTCTCTCATGAATTGCCACTTTTAGGAACCCTGCCAGTCAAGGCAGGAGGCCTTAAGGTGAACTGGGTACCTTTATTAACTAAGCCACAAGACTTTTACTGGTAACAACTTTGTGAAGTTTCTTTACTTTTCTAGCAATTAAATAAGTTCCACTTGTGATTTATGCATTAAACCTACTAGCAAGACAGTACTGACATTTGAAGACTCATTTTTAGGTTACTTTTCACCATTATCCAATTTGTAACAGGTGAACCCCAAATCTGATTTCCTAAGCACAAGCAAACTGACAAAGTTAAATGCAGATTTCAAAGTTGAACACAGAGTTAAGTACAGATTAAAACAGAAGAGAGAATTTTATACCTTTAGCATTTCTAGGAATTCTTTCATCTTAATTGATGGCACATGAGGTTTCTTATTTTTCAGGAGTGGTTTAGTAACCAGTTTGGATTTTGATCTCTAGTCACACTTTTTATAGGCACAACTGAGTTTAAACTGAGAAGTTTGAGGTTTATTTCCTCATTTCTTTAAGGAGACATGGCATGAAGTTTCTGGGCCTCAGATTTATCTGTTTTCTTTTTTTACACTGGGATTCAGGGTCCTATACAGAGGCTGCTCTTGGCTATATGGTGGCCATGTAGACCAGCAGTAGGCAGAATTTCCTGATTCCTGAGAAGAGACTCCTGTAAGGAGTTTGCTGGTATGCTAGGGACTGCACCATCATTCTAGGAAGAATGAAGAAACACCTTTTTAGTCAGCTGATCTGGCATCCAGAGTCCTAGTCTGACTGAAGTTCACCACTCCCTATAATTTGGAGCTGATGCTCTGTCTCAGCATCCTGAGAATTTTTATTCAGAGCCAAAGTGGCCTATAGGTGTCATTGAGTGGGTGAGCTAGGTCCTGGGGGTTATCTGATGCTTCCTTTGGTGATCAGATCAATGCACTCAAGCCAAATTGGTGGGAGACTGAGTAGCAGCCCCAAATCAAAGTGCCTCAGATGTCTGTCTCTCAGGGGATATTTGGCTACTCTCTGAATGGATGGGCCTAAGGAATGGGGGCCATTCAGTTTCCTGCTCTGGTTCTTGGCACCCCTGACAGTTACAGGGTCTGAGACCGACTGACCCAAACAGAAGTTCCTGAGTTAAATCTCAGGAAACATTTGGCTGCTCTCTGATTCCCACCACCCCAGGGAATCATAGAGCCCCTGCTGCCCGGCATTCCCGGGGCTGCCTGGACTTGGGAGACAGGCTGACTAGATTTCAACTGGAAGCTGCCAAGCTGAATAGTGCTTCTTCCTCGAATATTCCTTTTTCTGAGAAGGGGCAAAAATAAAGCCTTACTAGTTTTATGACTTTACTGTCTGATAGTTTCCCAGTTAAACCAGCTTTCCAAAGGCCTTTAAGTGATTAAAGATTAATTTTTCTAGCTAACAGGCCTTGGGGCCCTGAGGGAAGTTTCTTTGCTGGACAAAGGTGAATTCCCAATTTCAAGGTTATTAAAACATTCCAAAGCATTCTAACACAAACCTGTAAAGAGAAATTCAGTACAAAGAAGTTGAAAGGTAAAACATGGGTAAAGGTTAATTATGCAACAATATCCCGGCCTGTGACCCCCCTGGGAAGGGAACTCTCATGACATACATTTTGGCTCTGCCTGCCTGGAGGGCCTGCAAAGGCATGGACCTGGTGGGAGGACTAAGCCCCCCAGGGCTTCCTGCCATTGCCATGCTGCCTCTGAGGGGAGAGGGCTGGAGAAGGCAATGGAAGGCAGGTCTGAGGACAAAGACCCTGGCTGCTAAAATGGCTTGAAGAAGCTTCACAGGGCCCAGTGCTCTGCCGGGAACCTCTGTCTTGGCAGGGCCGTGATTTAAGCCATTGCCCTATGACCCAGTCTTCCTGGCTGGGGTCAGATTTAATAAACCTGGACAGGTGAAGTGGATGCGGATGCAGAGAATTCCCGAGGCCTGGCCCCTTCCCTCCTGGGATTATGATCTTTGGGGGCTCATAGGCAAACCCATTTAAAATAGAAAACCAAAGGAAAGTGTTAAACAAGCTGTAGGCCATAGTTTCACTCAACAATAAACTCCTAGACTGACTAGCTAAATATGTTACAAGATTCTGTTTAGGTTATTGGCTATGCTGCAGAAATGAACAAGAGCATGCCAGGTGAGTTAGGCCAGTAATTGATTGAGGTAGGAAGAGAAATGGGAGAAAACAACAGGTCAGGAGTCCTAGGTAGAGAGGAAGGAGCTGAAAAGTGATAAAGAGGGCTGATTTACAGTTTACAATTTCCCCTCATAGGCTATAACTGCCCAGGTCTACTTGAGTAGTGATCCAAGTGGGGGAGAGACAGCTAGAGCCTGGGTCCAGAGGCAAGAGAGCACAAGAGAGCAAGTGAGCTCCTTCAGGCCTTGCACCTCGCTTGTGAGCTGTTAATTATCCCACCCCTTTACTAATGGCAGGGGAGGAGTTCCAGCTATTTACTGTTTTGATTGCTTATTTCCCCCATCAATCTCCCAGGAGGACCCAATGGTAAAGTCCTTAGGCAATATCCGGGGCTTCTTCTGGCTTCCGGAGGAAGTCTTCTTCTGAGTGGCAGAATCTTGGGGCAGGTCTTCCAGCAGCCATCTTGGGGTTGCTGATGTCTATGTGGACTTCTTGCCAGGTTCCAGATCCATCTAGTAATTCCCTATCTTGCTAGCCTGCTTCAAGGCCACTAGTAATTTCAGTAATTCCATAATTTCAGGTATTAGTTTTTGCTATTAGTAATAGAAAAAGCATCTGTATAATGATCCATTAACCATAATCATTTATTAACTCCTAACTCTCGGTTACATTTCAAAGGTGTGCCCTTCACTAATGAACACATGAATCCTGCTTTCTCAATTCTCATCATTACATCATTACAGCATTCTTGGTAACCTTTGTTATCCTCTTCAGGGCTGGATTAGACTTCTGCTTGGTATAAAGGAATACTTTGTAAAATATTCTTTACAAAATTTGTACAGTGCTTTACAATTTATAAATCATTTGTTCTTGTTTGGTCTTAAAAACCATCTGTGTTAGGTGAGGCAAGTATCATTATCCCCAGATTAAAGGTGAGAAAACTGAGTATCAAAGGTGAGGTGGTCTGCCTGAGGCCACACAGTTAGTAAATGGCATAACTGGGGTGGAAACAGTTCCTCTGATTCTTTATCCACTGTATCAATACTTCTATTTTGTTCCCTTGTGGTATAAAGAAAAGAACTGACTGAAGACTAAGATAAAGTACCCCAGAATTATATTAAAACTGAGGTCCTCAACATCGAGTGAGCCCTAGATAGTAAAATGATTAGTCAAGTTTTTTTCTATTTGATAGACACAGTTCTCTTGCCAGGTTTCCAGGCTTCTAGGTAAGATAAGGTACAAAAACATTTTACTTCTACACTTTTGCTTTATTTTATATGATATATGTTATTCTTTTTCCTACACAAAATGAAGCAACTTATTAAGAAATAAGTCACTTGAAATATTTTGAGACTATAATGGGAAGATATTTTGGGTGGATCCCAGTTATTGAGAACTGTCTTTTGATTCCAGATTTGTAATAATATGGATGGTGACATTCATTAGGGAAAAAAAAATACTCTAGTGATTTAGATGAAATGATAAATATTTTAGCACAGGGGTTGGCAAACTACAGCTCATGGGCCAAATCTGACTTCCCTCTTATATTTATTAAGTCTGTGAGTTAAGAATAAATTGCACATTTTAAAATGGTTAAAAAAAAAACCCAAAGAATAATATTTTGTGGCATGGGAAAATCATATGAAATTCACATTTCTGCCTCCATAAATAAATTTTGATTGGAACACAACCGTTGTCATTTGTTTACATATTATCTATGCTGATTTTGTACTAAAACAGCAGAGTTGAGTATTTGTGACAGAGAGTGTATGGCCACAAAGCCTAAAATATTTACAATCTGGCCCTTAATGGAAAAAGTTTGCCAAGCCCTAGTTTAGCATCATTCTTTACTCACTACTGAATCCCATCACCCTTTTCTTGTAGGTGTCTCAGCTCAACTCACCAGTACACGCCTACGGAGAAACACATCGGTTGGCACCCCATTCTGGATGGCTCCTGAGGTGAGCAGGGGGGCGTCTAGTTCTGTTTATTGAGTGCCTTGGTACTATGCCTTCTTATGGGTAAATCATATGCTTTACACATATAATTTTCAGGAAGGAAAAAAAATTCTATTTTCATGATTGAACTTTAATAGTTTTCTGATGAGATTTAACGTCAGAAAAGGAGGATTAACTCACAGTGAGCCCAAAGAGTACCTTCCTGCATTAGAGAAAAGGTACACTCCAGAAGATGCAGTTTTCTCCAGGGATCATAGCTTGTTTAGTTCATCCAGTCTGTGCAAATTAGGAAGTCACCTTCCC
Organism: Dasypus novemcinctus; assembly: GCF_030445035.2. Taxonomy (NCBI): domain Eukaryota; kingdom Metazoa; phylum Chordata; class Mammalia; order Cingulata; family Dasypodidae; genus Dasypus; species Dasypus novemcinctus. Next base: position 78,104,827 of record NC_080679.1, on the reverse strand, counting down.
TGAGCAGGTGCAGCCCTAGAGACATGGCTTTATGGAGAACCCACTTCAGCTCCAACTGGCTTGCAGAACTATGCGCAGTGGCCCTGTTTGTTTCTTTGTTACTAGGTACATAGCAACTTTGTACTTTGCAACTCTGTGTACTTTGATGGCTCTCTGAAGTAAAGCCTGGGATTTGGTCCTAATTTTGTTCTGCTCTTCTGGCATCATCACAGAATCCTCTGTGAAAAGACGCATGTAGAAGTTTGGGGAACCTTCCAGCTACGAGGACAAGCCCTGAAACCTCAGTACAGCTTAGCTTGTCAGATAAGCCTTTAAATCCACCTTGGCCTTTGCCTGATAGCCACTCTCTGGGATTAAGCAAATGGGTTCTTTTAATAAGAGGACTCATGCAGTTGCCTCCTAGAGGTCTTTCCATCTCTAGTCTGTTCATCTGGTGGTCCCTCCTCTCTGTGGCTGCCAAGATGGTATTATAACACATTAATTTGTTTACACCAATCTCTACTCAGATTTCTTCTATGGTTCCCATTATCTATGGCTCTCTTTCTCATACTTGGATAATTGACAGTCCCAATTTAAAGGAAAAGAAAATTCCTCTAAATTCAAGAGTTTATTTAAATTGTCCATATTTCCTAAACATGTTTTTAAACATGAAAGTAGATATAAACTCCTTATCACTTAAGACCTACAGAACTATATAACCCAAAGGAAAACATGTTTTATAAACAAAATTACAAAGGCAGTAACATTCAAGTAAGCAGGCTGAATTTAATGAGATGAATTATATTGTTTTACAGAATTTGGTTGTCCTTTGCAATGTGGATATGTTTCAGAACACTGCAGCATGGGTTACCTTGAGTCTGGAAGACCGACTACCACTGGGTTGCATGTGGTGACCCAGTTCTCCCACTGCTTTTCTCTATGTCAGCATCTCTTTTGGCCTTCGGCTGGTACATCTCTGTTTTTCTCTCCTTGCCTGGGACAACTGAATTATGTCCACCACAAATGACATGTTCAAATTCCAACCTCTGGTCCTGTGGGTGTGAACCCATTTGTAAATAGGACTTTAAAAGATGTTATTAGTTAAGGCATGCCCAAACTGAATGAGGGTGGGTCTTAATCCAATATGCTGAAGTCCTTAGGAGCAAAGGAACTTGGACACGGAAAGATGCCATGAGGAGCAGACAGAAGCAGAAAGTCAATGGAACATGGAAGAGAAAGGAGAAGGCATTGCCACATGATGTAGAAGCCGTGAAACCCCAAAAATTGCCAGTCAGCCAGAAGATATTGATCCTGGGAAGAAGCATACATTCTAGATTCTGAAACCAAGAACCAATAAATTCCTGTAGTTTACGCCAACCCATTTTATAGTATTTGTTTTAGAGCCAGGAAACTAATACAGCTTTTGGTACCAGAAGTTGGGTGCTGCTATTACAAATACTTAAAAATGTAGAAATGCCTTTGGAATTGGGTAATGGGTAAAGGGTTGGAAGAATTGTGAGGCCCTTGATAGAAAAAAAGCCTAAATTGCTTTGAAGAGACTGTTGGTAGAAATATGTACGTTAAAAGTACTTAGAAGAAAATGATAAACGTGTTATTACAAAGCAGAAGAAAAACCATCCCTGTTGAAAAGTGGCAGAGCACTTGGAAAAATTGTTCTGATGTCAGATTGAAAGTAGAACTTGTGAGCAATGAACTTGGGTATTTAGCTGAGGAGATTTCTAAGCTAAGGGTAGAAGGTGCAGCCTGGTTTCTCCTTGCAATTTATAGTAAAATATGAGAGGAAAAGGATAAGCTGAGAACTCAGCTCGAAAGCAAAAAGAAACCAGAAATAGATGGTGTTGACAATTCTGAGCCTATTCAGATACTTCGCTCTGAGACTAAGGCTAGACAGTATCTATAGGGACCTCCCTGAGCTTCCGGGAGTGAGTCCCCAGAGGACTCCACAATGGGCTTTGATTAAACAACCCTTTGCTAAAGAGGGTGTGGCAGAACATGGATCTGGTCAGCCATGTCGGTGGAATCCAGGACTGGAAATGCAGTTATCCAAGAAGGATCTGTGGAAAGTTCTATTGTTTGATCATTTGGATCCCCTGTAACAGCACATAAAGCTAACAAGGTTTTGGTGAAATTTGTATGAAAAGAAGCAATGCCTGAAAGGGACAGAGAAAGGATGAATTGAAGGAAGAATGACTTTAAGGGCAGGACCTTTGAAGCTGCATTCTGGACTGGAGAGATCTCCTTGGGCCAAGAAAGTGGGCCTACCTGCATGTGTGGAAAGGGCAGGTCTGCCCCTGTGCCACCCTTGTTCAGGGAGAGTGCCACCACCCAAATGCTGTGTTCCATCCTTCCCAGAGAGCCCAGCTGCCATTCCAATGCTTGGAAAGGGTGGGGCCTACAGTCCCAGGATTGGGGAAAGCAGGGCAGTTGGGCAAGTGCTTGCAAGAAGTGAGGCTGCTATTTTATCAAGCCTGGAGGACAAAGAATCAAGCCATAGTTGGTTCACACGCTTTGAGCTCTAATTGAGTTTGCCCTGGTTTTTTGTACTTGTTTGGGGTCTGTGGCCTCTGTTTTTCTTTCAATTTCTCGCTTCTGGAATGGGAAGATCTATCCTATGCCTATGCCACCATTGTAAATTGGAATCAGATAACTTGTTTTTTAGGTTTTACAAGTCCATTGATGGAAGGATTTTTGCCCTAAGACTGACCACACCTGTATTGATTTTGATGAGACTTTGGACTTAGACTTGTTCTAAAATGGTCTAAAGGAGTTGAGATGTTGTGATGGAAAGAACTCATTTTGCATGCGGGAAGAACATGTCTTTTGGGCTCCAGGGGACAGACTGGGGGGAATTGAGTCATATTCCCCACAAATGGCATGTTTAGGTCCTAACCCTTGGTCTTATGGGTGTGAACCAACTCATTTGTAAGCAGGACTTTCGAAGATGTTATTAGTTAAGGTGTGTCCAAACTGAATGAGAGTGGGCCTTACTCCAATATAACTAAAGCCCTTACAAGCAAAGAAATTGGATGAGAGAAGCCATGGGGAGCAGCCAGAAGCTAGTGAATGAAAGAGAAAGGAGAAGACCTTGTCATGTCAATTGCCATGAGACAGATAAGCCAAGGAATTCCAAAGATTGTTGGCCAGCCAGAAGATACTGGCCCTAGGAGGAAGCAAGCCTTCTCATCTCCGAAACCATGAGCCAAAAAATCCCATTGCTTAAGCCAACCCATTGTATGGTATTTGTTGGTCATCTAGATGATCTGGAATAGGTTTTTAATCCTCTTCCTAATAATAATATTATTATCATTGGAACAAAAACAAAAAAATTTCACAGTGAACTTGTGAGCCCTATTTTGAGAAACACTGCAGGATAAATTCAAAACTCCTTTGGATAATGAACAAAGCTTGTCGTATTCCAGCAACTATCTACCTCTCCAGCCTTATCCGGTAACTTTTCCTTAAATTGCTTGTTTGTTTGTTTTGTTTTGTTTTTTTATGCACTAGGGCCGGGGATTGAACCCTGGGACCTTGTATGTGGGAAGCTGGCACTCAACCACTGAGCCACATTGGCTCCCCTGAGTTTTGTTTCTTGTATGTTTGCATGTTGTTTTGCATTTTTTTGTTTTTAGGAGGAACCAGGGATTGAACCCAGGACCTCTCATGTGGGAAGCAGGTGCTCAAATGTTTGAGCCACATCCACTCTCCCAAATTACTTGTTCTTACTGCTCTAATAGTAGTGTACAGCATGTAGTTCTTCAAACCCATATCTAATTCCTTTAGTCCTTGCATGAACTATTATATCATCCAGAATGGCCCTCTGTGCCCTGGAAAATTCCTCCTCAATGCTGGCTCCCTAGGAAGCCTCTGCTAATCCTTGGCAGACTTTGAGGCTCCTCTCCCTGAACTTCCACTGCAGCCTTTCCACCCTCCATTAGCGCATCGCATTGTAATTGCCTGCATGTCTGCCAATTGGACTCCAAGTTCTAGCAGGAATCTGTGATGCCCAGCTCTCAGCTCAGTGCTGAGTACAGAGTAGGTACTCAAAAAACAGGAGTAAGAAGAATTAACATATTGGTAAAAAAGCCAAAGGAATAATAAGTTTGGAAGGCGGCTTGAGGAGGACTGTTACAACAATTGATAATAGCCAATTCCTCTACAGCTTCGGTTTGATCTATTCTCAAAGAAAAGCCTACTTGAGGTCACTCAACTCATATTTGGGGTGGCGGGACATGAAAGATGGTGTTCCTGTCCTAATCAACAACAAGCTGGTGTTCTCAGAATCTCCAAGTGTAATTAAGAGAAGCCTCCACATGGACTTGTACATTTCTTATGAGGTGTTTGTGACCAGAGCATACACTTACACCTTTCCAACTTCAACTGTGTTGAATAGAAAAAGTAGAGTATTTCTTTAAGGGGCAGTTTCGTGGTCTCGAGTGAGTTTCCACTACCCAGATTGCCTGGAATGGGTTCCGGTCTCAGTGGAAAAAGCTAGCACTGCGTCCTGTCTGCTGCAGTGGTAAATTGAGGAGTAGGCAGTTTATCCCGTGGAGACCCTGACTGTGCTTTTCAGGAGAGCAGGAGGCCCCTGGGCAGGCCTCAGGGATTTTCCCAGGAAATGTGCCTCTGTCCAGGACACTCTGGGACGGAAGCTGCAGTTCCCAGAATTAGGCCTACACCACCCTCATGGTTTTATTTTCCAAATGGAAAATTTATTTTTCCAACAAAACCTTTTTTTCACTCTATAATCCTCCATTGAATGTCCACAGGAACAATCTTCCGTTTGCTAGTTATTTGTTCAATTCCACAAACATTTACATTACACACTGTGAGCAGTGTCTTGGGTCAGGAGCAGTCTTTGAAAGCATTGTCAATAACGGTTCAAATTAACATTGTCTTCCTATGACACTTTGCATAGTCTATTGGTCTTAATATGCATTCACTTCTGTTGGTGTGAATAAATGGTATTTATATTAAATATGACAACAAGGCATGCAATACCAACACCGATGCATGAAACCTGTGCAGAAAACCTGTGCTTTCATTTTTTTCAAGGAAGCTGAAAGATCCTTGGTCCTATTTTATTTTTGAGAGATTGAATCAAATTATTATTTTCCCATTTTTATTTCCGTGCTTATTTCACAAGCTTGAGTATCTGTAGTATTTAATTCAAATAGGCTATGCTACAAACCAGGTGGCTAATGGAACGTGAGCATACCCAATATAACGTTGACGAGCAGTCAGGATGCACAGCTCACCCAGGCAGTTCGAAGCTGCAGCATGAATTCGCTGTCATAATGTCAACACTCTCCACTTATTCCCTCTCACTGCTTCATTTGGACACTACTAAAGTTGAAAAATACTGGTAGAAGTGGTTTTAAGTCAGCAATGGAGGAGAAGAAAAATTCTATGGGCCGTCCTTAGTGTGGTTATAATTTGAAACACTAGTACTGGGGAAATATTGACTGGTTGGTAAAAGGGTTAATCCAAAAGTCATGATCAGTGTAACTTTTAAAAAATTTAATATAGTTTTATTGCATTATTGAATTTTAGCCGGTTTCAGTGTTCGTTTAAAAAATAACTTCAAACTTACAGGAAAGTTGCAAAAATAACATGAAAACAATACACAGAGTTCCAGTATACTCATTCACCTAAATACCTAACTTTTGGCCTTTCCTGACATTTATTATATAATTCTTTCCGTATCTATCTATCTATCTATCTATCTGTCTATCTGTCTGTCTATCTATCTATCTATCTATCTATCTATCTATCGCTCTACTATCTAAACATTTGAGAGTAGTTGCACTGTGTAAATTTTACAAGCTAAATATGTCAGTAGCAGACTATGACTCCAAAGATTATTTTAAGAGGGAAAGAAAAAAAATTTGAAGTTCAGCATAGAAACTACGTATTTAATAGGTTACCCTGAGCAAAATGACTTAACAATAGGAAATTAAATTTCTTGTATTGTAAGTACGGAAGTAGGTGGTTCCAGAGCTTGTTGATCCAGCAGCTCCTTGACGTCATAAAAAACCCAGATTCTTCAATCTCCGGGTTGTGACCGCTGCCAGCTGCATGTCTTTGTTGTTCGGCGCCTTGGCGGAGGTTGTGACAACATCCGCTGGAAAGCCCCAGCCTTGCACCAGTTGAGGGTAAAAGCACCAATGGGACAGTCAAACAGAAGCCTACCCTTCACTCCTTCTGCATTGGGTTGCTATTGTGGTCTGTCACGACGTCCAAGTGGGTTCTCCTCCTCCCCTGGGACCAAAGCCTAGTCCATCCCACAAATATTTAGCACCTGTTCTTTGCCGTAAATAATTCAAATTCTGAAGTAATCAGCAAGCAAGCTTTTGGAACCTGCAGGTCCCATCTTACGGGTGCTGGCTTAGTCAGAGCTCAGTTTTGCTTGTCACACACACTCGTACACACACACTCATACACACGTGCTCTCTTTCTCAGCCTCTGGTGTTTGAAGCAAATATAGTTCTTTCTGGATGTACCAAGAACAGCAGCTTGACTTAGGCCGTTGTCTTATTACATGAGCCCCCAACATCTTCAGCCATTTGTTCTCTCCAACCTGCTCTCTGGCCAACAATTTTTTAAACATTTTTCCTGAGATGGTTTGTCCGGGGCAACTTTCTCCTTATGTGGTTAAGCCTCTCTGGTTTCCCCTGCCTGTGCCTTTAGCCTATCCCCTAGGTAGGGTTGTGTGTTTGTGTGTGTTTTTACAGTTTTTCCTATGACGGTGTTTATTGTTTCTTTTCTCCTGGACTGTCTTCTGACTACTAGTGTCTGATAAGAAATAACACAGTTAATAGTACCCCACATTTGCACAGAGTTTTTGCAAACACAATGTTTTTAAATGCTCACCACTCTCTGTGAGAATGCCAGTTAGATATGACTACACCAGTTTTTTTTTGGGGGGGGGGTACCGGGGTCAGGGATTGATTGTGGGACCTTGTATGTGGGAAGCTGGCACTCAACCACTGAGCCACATCTGCTCCCCTGATTTGGTTTTCTCATTTGTTTCCTTTTCATTTGCTTTTTTGGTTTGTTTTGTAGGAGGCACTGGGAACAGAACCTAGGACCTCCCATATGGGAAGCAGGTGCTCAACGGCTTGAGTTACACCTCTCCCCTACACCAATTTTGTAGAAAGGGTGCTAGGGCTCTGCCAGGCTAAGTGTCCATGGACACAAGGTGGGTAGGTGAGTGACAGTCACTCACTGTCCCATGTGATACAACACATGCCAGGGTAATGTTAGTGTGCTCAGCCAGTATTTACATCAAACACTTGCCAGTGAATATTCTGGTCTGCAGCAAAAAGGGACATAAGCATACTTTGTGCTTAGTTACGGTGATGGTGGGACATTGGAAGTAGCTGATACTTAATCTACCTTTTCCAGCTTGACATATAGGGAAGACTTAAAATGAATGCTTGTAAATGATGCAAACCCAAATAAATGACACACAAAGTTGCCATTATTTTTATTGAGGATTGTAGACTGTGTTAAAATAATGCCTAATATGTAGCAGGTATACACTGGTCTGGCCATACTGGTTGTTAAAATATTAAAATATATTCTATTCGGGATGGTAAATAGCTGCTGGCAAGAGACCCCTGAGTGCTCTTGGCCACTGCAGGTGTCCTGTCTCTTTCCCTGGGACACTTCTGACCTCGTAATCTTGCAGTTAAAGGGGGTAACTTTTACAAATACTATGGCAAAGATGGCAAACAGAGGCCTCCAGGACTTTCTGATGGATGTGCCAGCTGACTGTCAGGTATTTTGAACATGACCCCTGCTAAACTAATGTATAGTGGGAAGGACACTTTTCCCTTACTAAAGACCTGATAAAGCACAAGGATTTGTGACAGGTGCTTTTTAATATATTATTTTCATTTCATTTCACAATAACTTTCTATAGTAGACATTGTGTCTCTGTTTTACCACTGGGAAAACTGAGTTTCAAAAAGTTGGAGGAGCACATGAAAAGATGGCAAATGTCATAATTCATTGGGAAAAGGCAAATCAGAATGCAGTGAGGTACTACCTCATACATTCTAGGATGGCTCTTATGACATTTAAACAAAGAAACCAACCCAGAAAGTAACAAAGTATTGAAGAAGTTATGGAGGAATTGGAACCTATGTACATTACTGGTGGGAATGTAAATTGATGCAGCCACTGTGACAACAGGTTGGAGATGCCTCAAAAAGTTAATCATAAAATTACCACATAGCCTGTAATTCCACTTCTAGTCATATACCCCCCAAATTTGAAAGCAGGTACTCAAACAAGTACATGTACATGCTTGCTCATAGAAGCATTATTCACAATAGCCAAAAGCTGGAAAGAGTCCAAATGTCCATCAATAGATGAATGGATAAGCAAATTGTGGCATGTACATGCAATGGAATATTATTCAGCCATTACAAAGAATGATGTACTGATGCATCCTAAAACATGGACAAAACTCAAAAACCTTATGCTAAGTGAGAGAATCCAGACACAAAAGGTCACATATTGTATGATTCCTTATATATGAAATATCCAGAATAGATACATCTAGAGAGACAGAAAGCAGATAGGTGGTTGCCAGGGCTGAGGACTTAGAGAATGGGGAGTGACCACTTAAAGAGTTCCCTTCTGGGGTGATAAAAATGTTTTGGAACTAGATAAAGGTGGCAGTTGCACAACAACTTGAATGTACTAAATGCCATTGAATTGTTCACTTTAAATCGGTTAATTTTTTCATGTCAATTAAAAAAAGAAAGCAGGTGTAGGAGGGATCATGCCCAAGCTCACCTACCTAGTCAGTATCAGAGCTGTCTGGCTTTTCAGAGAGTGTGGGGAATCAAGCTTCATTTCACAGATGAAGGAATCAAGACAGGGAGAGGATAGTCTTGGAGCTACTGCAGAGCAGATGTGGCCCCAGCATTCAGATTTCCTAGAGCACCAGTCCCTCTACAATGTGTTCAGTTGGGGTGTTCAGTGTGGAAAACGTGTACCAGCTGAGAGCGGATACAACAAAGACATGCAAAGATGGTGGGAAAATATTCTGAAATTGGAGTGGAGACACCTCATTTTAAAAGACGCTCATGAAGGAGCCATCACCTATCATTTATAGGTCGACTACACGTTGCAACACCAGCAATGCGAGAAGTAGCCCATGTATATAAAGGTTCTAGTTTATTCCACATCTTCCTAAAACAGCCAAAGGTCTGTGTCTATACTGGAAAACAGATTTGTGGATAAAATTAACATTTTCTTCTTTTTAGAAAAATTTCCCCCCTTTCTACTTCCATCTGCTTGTTGTTGCAAACAAGAGCTAATCAGCTGAGCAGAGAAACAGATGTGCTGTGACGGCTCTAAAAATGGGTCTCTCTCTGCCTGGCAAAGGGTCGTTGACAGGGACGGTTGCCATAACAACCAGCTTACGCCAGTGTAGAAATATTGCAGGCTTTTTGCGGCCACTTTTGCCTTCATTAATTATGCTGTTCCTAGCTAAATGATACGAAAATGCAATTTCTTTTGGTATTAGCACGATTAGAGACCATAAATAAGATGTTTTGTGTTGAAGGGCTGAGAAAGCATAAAACACTAAAGAACCAAAATATTATTTTGGCCATTATTACCATTTTGTTCCCTAAGCTCTAGTTAATGGGTCTGGCTACCAAATAAGAGTTAGCATTTATTGGATGCTTACCATGTTCATGGCACAAAGTACTTTATATGTATTAACTGATTTATAATCCTAACAACAACCCCATACAGTTGTATTATTATCCTAATGTTTTAGACAAAGGAATTAAGTAACTTTAGACAAAAGTTAAGTAACTTTTCTTGTCGTTGGATTAATTATTTGGTAGTGGCACCAGGATTTGAAACCAGGTATTTGGCTCCAAAATCCTTAGTCTAACCACTGAATGACAAATTGTTAAAGTATCACTAGTGTACCAGATAGGATGTGAATCTGGGGTTTTGTTTTCCTATTTTTAAGTTATTTTAGATGAGAGTTATCCTTCATAAAATGTAGAGGAAAATGCAATATTTTAACCTGACCTAGAAAAAACAATGCTATTACAGTTCAAGGGGAGGAGGAAAAGATCTGGAAAAATAAACTAACAAAGTTCTCCAGAGTAGAATAAAGGAGGTTTGGATTTTACTTTGTGTTTTGCCATTTATTTTAAAAAGTGAATGTGGCCCAGTTATTTCAATCTAGCTTCAGTTTAGTTTTTTTTTTTTAAAAAAAGTTAGGAGCATGAATTTTGGAGTCAAATAGACCTGAGAGCAAATCCTAGACATCTGCTTACCCACTTATCACTGACCTCAGCCGTGATATTGAATATTTCTGATTGTAAAATGGAAAGAAAAAAAAACTTCCTCAAAGGACAAGGTGAAATAACGTATTGAAAGCACTTTGCACAGAGCCCAGCATAGTAAGTACCTTTAAAAATGGTGGCATATGGGAAGCAGATGTGGCTCAAACGCTAGAGCCTACCATATGGAAGGACCTGGGTTCGAAGAAGAGAAAGCATGCCTGTGTGACAAGCCAGTGCCTGCACAAGTGCCCGCTTAGAGAGCCAGTGCCCATACAAGTGAGTCACGGAGCAAGATGATGACGCATCAGAAAAGAGAAAAGGGGAGAGTCAAGGTGAAGTGCAGCAGAAACCAGGAACTGAGGTGATACAATTGACAGGGAACCTCTTTCCCCATATCAGGGGCCTCCAGGATCAAATCCCAGTGAATCCTAGAAGAGAGAAAATGAGAAGCCAACACAGACAGCAAAACTAGCAGGGCGGAAGGAGGGGAAGGGGGAAAATAAATAAATACATATGTGTATATATTTTTTTAATGGTGGCATATATCACCCTGCACCCAGCCTCACCCCCCCCCCCCAGCCTAAGTTGTTCTCTCCTTTAAAACAAACAGGCTGGCTTAGGGAGTCTCCGCCTCTGTGGGCTCTTCTGCTTCACAGACCACGTTTACGGTTTTTAGGGAGCCTTTCCCAGCTCTCACGTTCTGTGGCTCTGCAGTTCTGCAGATTACAAGAGTGGGGTGTCCCCAAGCTCTCAGTAAGCCAAACTGATGATGGAATGACCTTCAGGATCCACTTTTCCCTGGCTGGAGATCCTGCGACTCCCTGTGCCACTGACAGCACTGCAAGGAATGGAGGGCTCGGGAGTTGGGGAGATTCAAGTGAGAGGTTTAAAATTTCCGATCCTTGGCTAAAAAACCTATGTATCCTCCCCAGAGACACTCAGCCATTTGCTGTTCCCTGGCTCCTTCCAGGCTCTTTGTGTCACCTTCCAAGAAACAGATTCCCTGCCTTGTGGCTCTGAACATGACCCTGCCATAATCTACAGATGCGGCCCCACCTTCTGAGGCTCTGAAGCCCTCCCGGATGCTGGGGGCTGCAGGGAGTAACGCTCCCAGGGCAAGAGTGAGTGAATGATTGAGTGCGGCCCCAGCTCTCCCCCTCAGCTCCCCTGGCAGCTCCCTGCCAGCTGGGGCTCCGTGGGGAAGTTGAGTCATCTGTCATTTGTCAGTGTGGAGGAGGGGGGCCGGGTCTGGGGGTGGCGGTGACATGTCGTCACCCTCCTCCCAGGGGTCTAAGTATAGGCCTCGTGTGAGGGCTTCAGGCCCCAGATGTGCAGAAGCATGGGCGGCCCAGAGCTGAGGCCACCCATGCACTGTGCTCAGTAACCCCCGGAACTCCCAGGCAATCCTCCCACAGCCCACAGTCCCCCACCCCTGGCCACACCACCCTCTCAGCCCCAGGCACAGAGAAGCCAGAGTTGGCTGATGCTTAATTGCAGGAGCAGGGAGAAGGGTCAGGGCACCTGCTGTTTTCTTCTTCATCATCCACCCGAGAGGAAGACCTGACGTTGCTACCGTCGGGGCAGAGGCGTTTGTGCGGGAGGGAGGTCAGAGCTGGCCTCCAGCTGGCCCTGAGCTCTGAGTCCCAAAGGACCAGGGAGCTGCCTCCTACTGAGGCTTCATCCGCCCCAGCAAGGCACCGGGTCTCTGAGCCAGGAAAGGGAACTCACGCTCAGGCAAAATCTAGCACTTACTCCTTCCTGATGGTCACTGAGCTGTCCCAGAAGAAGACAATGGGATGCAGGCAGTTAACCTGAGGATGGGACCCCAGATGAGCCTTGGGGAGGGAGTGAAGAAGGAGAAGGTGGGGTGGGGAGGGGATCCGCATTTATTGTGCTCTATTATGTCCTAGGCATTTCCCACACCTTTTTTAGTTTTAGAAAGTTAAACAAAATCATTCTTTTGCAGGCAAGTGCGACATTTCCAAGGGCATCCTGGTTCTCACGGTGATACCAGCCTGGGAGAGGACAGAAACCAGAGGCTCCTTGCAGATGAATGAATATGCTCAAGTGTGAACACTCAAATAATCTGATTTGCATCCCTATTTTTTTAGGTGCATCATAGAAGAGGGAAAAAAATATTTCTTCGCATTTGTTTCCTCTTGCGGGGTCAGGATGCGGTTCTATTGCCTACCATCTGTGTGACCTTGGACATGTTGCTTAACCTTTCTGAATCTGTTTCCTCACCTGGGGTCATCATACCTGTCCTAACAAGCTGTAAAATGCAATGAACTGTAGAAGCTCGTATTCACTGGTTCCTTTACTGTATTCTGGTAGGAGCAGAGCACTAACTGGCAAAGAACAGGGGACAGCAAAGAGGGAAGAGTGAAGGATGAGAAATGAGAGGAGCAGGAACTCCATCTGCTTAGATGGAGCCTAAGGGCCTTAGATGGAAGTTACTGAGGCTATGACTTATGGAAAACAAAATATCTGGCAATGGCCCCAGCATTCTCCATATTACAGGAATGCCCAGGAGATACCTCCCTGAGGAGGAACCACTGATTTTGCCACTGGCTTGGCCATGAGTGAGCTTGGTGACTTTGGGCAAGTCAACTCTCCCCTTGGGAGCTCAGTTTCCTTTTTTTGCGAAGTAAAGGGGGTTGAATGAAGAAATCCTAAGGTTCAGCTCCATCTCTGGTAGGAGGAAGCTGCTGGAAAAGGGGAGAGCAGTGGAACTGTACTGGGTCTCCATGTAAATGTACTCCTCCAAGAATATTTTTTGAGAGGTTAAGGACATAGACAAAAACATACAATGTGGACATGGAGATTTACTTTTTCTAGGGGGGCTCTGTAGATGCTTGTGCTCAGTCTGAGAAGGGGGCTTACCACATAAAATAGGGATGAGTGGCTCATTCCCAGGGCTTGGAGGAATTTAAAAATTGAGTGCTGTGCTGGCCTCAGACCCAGAACCAACCTCCTCTACCTCCACCAGCCACACTGAGCCTTGCTGGTGGGAGGGTACTGGTGTTGGGTATTGTGCAAGGGTGCTCTGTGAGTTTTTAATTTGAACCTTGTTTTATTTTGCAAAAAGCTTCAGCTGAATATTGCAATCCTGGGAAAAGACTTATAGAATGTCACATTTTAATTAGAGAACTTGCTGGATTTCATAAAAACAGTATAATTTAAATTATTTCTGACATTTCTCAGTGAACAAAATATAGAGCAGAGGCTAGCCTTGGTTTGCCTTTTATGATCATAAAAGAACTGAAACAATAATACATCAATTCCAATTCCTCTGCTCCACACCCCCTTTGCTCAAACAAATATCAAATATATTCTTCTTGAAGTTATATTTTATCCTAGAGAAGATGCCATTTGTCTATTTAGTATCTGAGCCTGTAAAACTTTAAGGTGTTGGTATGTAAAACTCATGAAAAATATTTGTCACGGGAATGTTTATAACTGCAATCTCTGAATCCAGGGAAGAAGCTCTATTTTGGAAATCTTTATGATCAATAACATTTATCAATTATGCCACATGGATTGTAGAAGCAAAATTAAGAAACGTATTTGCTTTCCTACCTCTCAGCCCATCTTATTTGCCAGTCTATTGCCTGCATTTTTGGGCTCAAGGTCAGCCAAGGATTAATAGCTTTAGGTCTATTTGCCTTGCTTCTTTATTTAGCTGAATTTAGCTCTTGAGATAACAACATTTTCCCTGTGTACTTGAGTGAAATTTTAATCTCGACCTTTGGTTATAATTTTGGATTGCACAAGTGATTTTATTTAGTAAGGGGAGAAATCAGAATGTATAAGGCTATACTATTTACATGTTTTAATGGGATTTAAAAAATCAGTGGAAAAACAAAATAGTCTAAATACCAACTGTATTATTTTTAAGTCTGGTAAATTATTTTTATGAGAGCAAGATATATTTTTTTCTTATGGTAATTGGCACAACTATAGTATTCTTTGCTTTAAGATCTCATTATTGAAAGAGATTTGATAAATGGTTTTGAGTTAAGTATCATGTTGGAGAAATCTAGGTTTTCTGAATCCAGGAGCTCATATGTTGACTGTTTTTATCCCCTTTTTATCCAGTCTAAGACAGATGTACTTTTCAGATAATGGAAACCTTGATTTGAGGAGAGACTGTCCTCTCAGGCTCTTATAGACACAGGCTTCTTTCCTCCAAGAGCAGAGGGTGAAACTCACTCTCTTGGAAACTTTATCAGTAAGGTTTACCCCTGGGGTAGACTGAGATGAAATTATAATCATGGTGGCCTGAGATAGTGAAAGTGCCACACAAGACTTGTGCTTACAATAAAAAGAATTGCGGATAGAAAGGAAATTTGTTTTACTTTTCTTGTGTTAGGCTCATAGGAACCTAGTTTTATAACCAAGACACCACCTTTAACCTGCCAACTTATAGCTAAAGAATCCCAACAGTTACCAAATACCTTGGAGGAATAAAACATGCCCTTGAAAGTGAAGGCAAATATTTCCTTTATTTATTTATTTATTTTTTTACATTTTCAAAACAACAAAATTCTTACTCTCTGTAGACCCTTAAGAATACGTAGAAAGACTTAAAGAAATAAAATAAATATTACCTTTACTCAATGACCCCACATTTTCTACTATTAACATTTTAGTGCCATTGAAAAAGCTGAATAATCAGCCTTTTCATAAACTGTTTCAGATGAGGCCCATGAAAAAGAGATTGTTTAGATTGCATGGGAGAAAGAAGTGCAGAGAGAGGAAATGATTTGCCAAGTTACCCAGGGGGGGAGTAGCAGAACCGAAATGAAGGTGCCCAGCTCTGGGGTTTTCTTGTGCTAGCCAGAGGTATGAGTCCCTCTCCATCAGATAGCTGCTGATGGCTGCTTTTTCACTCTGCCATTCCCTAGCCAGGGGCTGAGAAAAAGGTCAGCCATCCTCAACAGAATCCTGCTGACTGTGCTGGGGATGGACAAGGGGATGATATATGGCAAAACAGCTACATCAAGGTGCTGGGGCAGTTTACCCTGTAAACTCCTGCAGAGAGGGGAGTTGGCACTCATGCTGTGGAACAGAAGGAAGTGATTGGGGATGGATTTAGGGAATCTGGGCCTTTGGGGCGCTTTAGCCTGAAGAAGGCTAGAGAGAACTGCCCTAGCAATCAAGGAAAGCTGATGGGCAGCCTTTGCTCCAAAGACCAGTCCGACTAAACTTTTAGTGAAAACTTATTTCTTGTCCTCCTTGGTTTCCTCCAGAGAGAAACTGAGCAACCAAGGTAGTAACCAGTGACGTTTCGGCTGTTCAAGCCCACCTCTGGGTAAAAGGGCCTTAAACATTGGGCACCCAAGCTGTTAGAGGCTAGATATTGCAAGTAATCCCCGCATTTGTGTTTTTCCTCTTTCTAAAATAAGCAGCAGTGTAGTATGTGGCCAGAAAAGTCCTAAGTTTGCATTTCAAGGTGGGAACCTGAACATGCTCCATTAACCAGCACCTAAACAATCGCTATGTCGCTGAAGCTCATTTTCCTTAACAGAGGCATTATCTCAGTAACAGGCATCTTTTCCTAGACCTTAAGACCTGAAATTATTGGCAATAAAAACTTCTCAAAGATCCAGCCATCCAGTTCACACTGAAGAATAATCTACTGTCCGCTCTCCCTAATTTGCAAGGGGATGCTAGCCTCCCCATTTGAGACGCTATCCCAAGATTGCTTATTTGGAAATTGTGAAGTTATAGAATATTAGAGTGGGAAGAGAAGGTAGAGATCATTCATTCCCACCTTTCCATTTCATAGATCAAGAAAGGGAGGTCCTACCACGTTAGGGTAGAACTCAGACACAACTGGAACTTTTTATGCCGCCTAGCAAATTGACTTCTCCTGGCTTGTCTGTTTCTGTAACTGGCACCATCATCCTCCTCGTCACCCGGGATCAAAACGTCAGTCTTTCTTGATGTGTCCTGCTCCCTAACCTCCCATATTAAATTGCTCTCCACGTCCTGGAAGTCTTCCCTTGAACTCTCTCTCACACCTGTTCTGTCCTCCCCATTCCACTGCCACCCACATCATCCACTCTCTGTAAACAAAGGCCAGCCTCAAGCATTGGGCTTGTCTCCTCTGTGGGGTCGTGGGGGGTGAGGTGCAGGGTGTTGGGGTTCGGAGCCTTGTGTCGATGCTCCTCTCTCCGCCCCTTGAGTGTGACTTACAAAACCTGGGAAACCTGGTGCAGGGCAGCCCCTTTCCCTGTCCTTGCCATCCTCCTTTCTTATTGGAGCATCTTAACAATGGATCCAGTGAGTTCTTCTGAAAGTTGCCTTCTGGGGTAAGGGAGCAAAGACCAGTCGATGACCCCAAGCCTCCTTAATGCAGTTTATTTATTTAGAGACAAAGAGAATGCTCAGCTAAGGAGAGCGATTCTTCCTTTTGTCTCCTAAAGAAATAGTTGCAAACATTGGTGTTAGATTGATAGGGAATTCAGTTCCAAGATCTGTTGACCTTAAGTTGGGGAATATCCTCTTGAGTGCTTCTTACCCCTTCACACACGAGTCCGTGTGAAGGCTCATGTACTCCAGCTGAGGCCCAATGCTGGAAAAGAGGTACCTTCTGTGTCTGAGACTCCTCCAAGAAGATGGAGTTTAGGTGACAGAACCTCAAAGAAGCTGGTTAGTTTAGTCAAAACGTGAGTGCAGAAGCAGATAATTTCAATGTTCCTTGAGCATAACTTTTTTATGGCACTTACCACATCATATTGCAATGATCTGTTTACGTGTCCATTTCCTCTCTATGGTTGGGTAAGTTAGTTAAATTTTTATGCTTCAGTTTCCACATTTGTAAAAGGTGGTAATAATGTCTACCTCAGGGAATTATTCCGAGGATTAAATTAAGGCTTTATTTGCTTTCTCTCCCCAGAACCTAGTACAAAGCTTGGCTCATGGGCACTCAATAATAATGACTTATCTTATTAGCATCGTATTCGATACTTTTGCTTGGAAAGCTGAGATTAGGGAATTTCTCTGTCACATTATGAGCTGATTTTTGGGAAGAGAAGAATGTGGTTGGATGCTTTTCTATTAGTCAGACTGAGCTGAAGATAGTGTCTGCCTGTAAAGAGAAATTGAAACCACATAAATGTTTTTAATATTTTATGACAGCATTTGAGAAATGTAAGGAATATCCATCCTGACATTTGGATGTGTTTTGGAATTACCACCTGTGTCCCATCCAAGACAGCCAGAAGTTAATTTAAATTTATTCCAGGAGTTGAGGGCTCTGGGTCCTAGACACTTTTCATTGACTTGCTTAGCCAGAAATTATCTCCCTCTGCATTGCTAAGCATTTGGAGCCCATACCCTTTATTGGACACTTTAGTATACATTGTCTTAGGATATGTATAGCTGTCATGATAGGTCACTTGTTTATCATAAGCTCACATTATATTTCAACTGGCCATAAGTGCCTGGGTTGGAGCAGGATTATCTTACTTCCCTTTCTTACCTCACAAGGCCCTTCCCAGGGTCGTGTACCAGAATAGTGAACTATTTGCTAGATGATAGGTCTAAAATTTTGTGTGTCCCATACTTTTGAAAATGTCATTCCTGAAGGGGAAGGTGTTGAATAGCCTTCTCCAGAGATCTTTAAAAATAGTGTAGCTTTTCACTTGATTGGTGTAAGGAAAGCAAGGTCTTTGAGGGCAATGAAATGGCCTCTGCTACCGAAATTGGAATTCTTTGTACTTCAGTTTGAATGCACCCTTGAAAATAATATGTTAAAAGTATGACAGTTATTCTATGACAGGATATTCTATTCAGAGGTTGGGGCTGGGACCAGGCCGAGGACATGTGTCCATGGAAAATATCCAGTTCAGAAACAGAAGAAAAGTTGGAGGGTAATTTTGGGAAATGAGCACAAGCTCTAGGGCAAACTGGCAGACACATTTTGCCAGGCCTTGCAAGACCAATTAACCCAATTAACTGGATCTGGAAGAGAACATGTGTATTAGTTTTCTATTGCTGCTATAACAAATTACTACAAACTTAGTGGCTTCAAACAGTGCACATTTATTATCTCACAATTCTCTTCTCTACTGGACTAAAATCAGCATCTTATTTGAAGTCTTAGATGCATCTCAGACTCAATTTGTCTCCCGGGGGAACTCTGCTTTTCACTATCTCCCTTGCCCCCCCACCTCCCACCCTCTCTCCCTGCCTCTTTCATCATCTTCCCCAGCTCAATAAACAGCAATACTATTTTTCCAGTTGCTCAGGTCAAAAACGCTGGGGTTGTCCTTAACACTTCTTTTTCTTAAACACCGTGTACATCCCATAAGCAAATCCAGTTGGCTCAACCTTTAAAATTGTACCCAGAATCTGATTATTTCTCACCACCTCACTGTCTCTCATTTGAACTTTTGCAGAAGCATTTTTAACTGGTTTTGCTTTTCCTACCTGTACCACTGCAATCTGTTCTCAGTGAAGCAGCCAGAGTGATTCTTTGTGAACATAAGCCAGATCGTGCCGTTCCTCTGCTCAACGCAGTCAGTTGTCCCATCTCACTTACAGAAAAGCCAAAGACCTTATGATGGCCATGAGGCCTGTGATCATGGCCTGCCTGTGCTCGCCAACGATATTCCTGTCAACCTCTGCGGTTGTTTGGCCAGATGCCTACCAGAACCTCAGAATTTCCCACCCTCCCAAAGCCATGGGTCATCCTTAGTCAAGGAAGCAAATTCCTAGTCCTTCCACATCCCTTTGGTCCACCCCTGCCTTCTCCCAACCCCATTGTGATTGTCATCAGAGTCTGAATGTAGGGACTTTTCCTGCCTGACTCAGAAAGTTCACAGAGGGAAGCAGATGTAGCTCAACCAATTGGGCACCCACCTACCACATGGGAGGGCCCAGGTTCGGGTTCTGGTGCCTCCTAAAGAAGGCAAACATCTGCTGCACCCACTGCAATCAGCTAGATGCCGCAGCCGCTGCAATGAGTGGACACCATAACCCAGCAGCCGCTGCAGCCTGCGGAGAGTGAATGTGGCTCAGGCCATTGGACACTCACCCCCCATGCGGGAGGTCCTGGGTTCAGTTCCTGGTGGTGCCTCTGGAGAAGGCGAACAGACAATAAGCAGACAGATGAGAAAACCATGGGGGACGGGGGAGGAGGGAGATAAAAAACAACAACAAGTTGATAGCAACAGCTTTCTCTGCAAGATTCCATGCTTCCCAAGCGAATGACAAGTTTGGTGACATTTTCTGCTAATATTGATCTTGTATCCAGTCAGGCCAGTAACCACTGGGACAGCCAAAGTGGAGTAGCTGCTGAAATACAAACTGGTTGTTGGGGTTCGGTGGGGGGGGGGGTGCTGGTGTTCTTGATAGAAGAATGTGGGAGGGATTGCTGCTTTGTGTTAACCACATCAGTTTTCCTACATCTTTCTGTACAATTGGCCACAATCTTGGGGATTTTGCCCAGGAGTCAAGGATCTTTGAGAACAACTATTCTTTGCTATTGGATTTTTGGCCAGTAATAAGGTGGAAGATGCAGACACAGCCTTTCCTTAAAGGATGCTAGGGCAGGGGCAGTGTGTTTTGCACTTCTGTGCCTCTCCTGGCACTGTTCTTGGTACATAAAAGGTTCAGTGCGTGTTTATTGAACTGAACTGAGAAATTAAAAAACAAAGCAAAACACCTCAATGAATCTATCAGATGAATGGAGATCGGCAAAGGACCTTTTTGGACATCTGAGGTGGCAGTGGGGTTGATGTGTTGTGTCTTGCTTTTGTCTGATAGGTCATTGCTTGTGAACAGCAGTATGACTCTTCCTATGACGCTCGCTGTGACGTCTGGTCCCTGGGGATCACAGCAATTGAGCTGGGTGATGGAGACCCTCCCCTCTTTGACATGCATCCTGTGAAAACGCTCTTTAAGATTCCAAGGTAGGACACTAGATGGCGCTCTTGCCTCACTAGTTTTTGGCGTTTTTTGGGGGGTCAAATAGCTTGGTTAGAAAGAGAATAAGTAGTTTGTCAACAATTTCTAATCCTGAAAAAGACTGATTGTAAAATTTATTTCTTTTTGGAAAAAAAGGGCGGGGGAAGGACTGTTCTTGAAAAAGCACACCCCAAGGAATAATAGAAACAAAACAATTCCACATTTTCAGTATTTCAATTTTTCTGAAATGCTAATTTTTTTGCACTTCTCACTAGAAGACTATAAATGCAATTCTGAATTAAGTAATTTACTTAAACAATAGTGTTTTCTTTATATTATATAATCATATTTGGTCTTTTTCTCCCCAGTATGAATCTTTCTCAGGTATTTTGGAAACTTTGGGGGTAAGAAAAATGTGTCATATTGCTGTATCCACTCAGCACAGCATCTAAAGAATATCCGAAAAATGTTAATTGGTTATATACTTTACGTCTCAGTGGGAAATTGTGATGAAAGATCTCTGTTTGGAGGGTATTTAAAATGCAACTACATGTTTATTGTATGTATGTATAGGTTATTATGTACAAGAGGTTTGATGATAAAGAGTAGATTGAATATTATTTATTTTCCTGTATGTATTTGTCTTTCTTCATAATGAGGCTCTAGTTACAAATAAGGAGACCGTCAGGGGGCTCTCTCCTCGACCAGTTGCAAATTGACAGATAATTTGTACCTTCCACATTTTACTTTCAAAGGAAGGCTCTGCACTGGCTAGGAGCAGTTTAACCACTTCAACAATACAAGTAGTGACCTTTCCTTATCTGCACAATCACACAGCTATCACAGGCTTTAAAATTTTCTCTTGATTGCAATTTGCATTTCTGAGTAGGTCTATTTATATGCAGATGAGGCACTCGGGCGTTCATCATTTTAATGTTATCGTTTTATACCTAACCCAGATGTGAACAACCACCAACCAAAAATTATTCCCACCCAAATCAGAGTTAGTCTTTTTGCATTATCCAAAGTGCAAAACAGGTCATGGTGATTAGAAGAACAGGCAGGGCTTCTGGCTTTTTAAATTAATAGTCTGGAGAGTGTTCAAAACGATTTAAGAATGCAAGTGCGAAAAGCAGCATTGTGTATAGTAATATGTCAGAAAGTGAGAAATGGTGTTTGGAATGATTTGTGGGGTGTTTTGAGTTTTTACAAATGGTTTCCCCTTCACCATTTATTTATTGTGGCAGCATCATTCCCCAAATGTCAGGATTAAGATGTGTCTTCTGATTAGCAAGATATGTAAATATATATATATAGTCTTTAAATATATATGTATAGCCTTTAAATATATGCATTGTTTTTTAATTTCTTTTTTAAGTATGTGTTTTTGCACACATAAAATGTTCAGAAATTTCATGAGGTGATAAACATGAGGTAAGTTAGAAGCGGTGCGTTCTGTGTGTATTTCATTAGACCCTTCATCTCCAATGACTACACTTAACTTGCTTTTGTGCCCAGCCAAGCCTTCAAATCTGAATATCCCTGTGCTCTCATCTCTTCCGTCTTGGGAGAAGCCTCCAGATCCAGAACACACAGAACCAATCCCCACTTCCCACGCCTGCCTCGGGACACTTAGAAAGGGGAAGGGTGAATCCCGGAAACAGGGCAGTTGCTGGGCACGGATCTTAGGGATGAGAAGACTCCTTATCCCAGCTCCCAGCTCTAGATTGAGGTTTTCTCTCTCCCCCGAGTTTAACCTCCTGCCCTTTTACCATCTCTTGGTTCTCGTGCAGGTAATAAATCAGCTCGAACCAGGGAATGTCAGCAGGTCCCCAGTGCCACTGAGAGAGGCTCAACACTTGCCATTGTCACAACCTGAGGAGGGGACATTCCTAGGCAGGAAGGACAGAGGTTACAAGAAAAGAACATGTTGTATATACCGTACAGCATTTTAATTCCTGAAAGTAGGGACAATATATTGGGTTTACACTCAAAGTTAATTCCTTAAAGCTCCCCTGTCAATTAGAATTGGACAGTTCTCTTCCCAAGGGGTGTGAACTGACTTAGGGGAGTGTGTGTGTGTGTGTGTGTGTGTAAAAGAGGGAGAAACTTTCCTCAGATAGGCTCTTTGACAGGAGAGTGAGAGTGGTGAAATGAACTATTTACATATTTTTAAAAGGCATTCAGATTATTTGCCTTTGTCTTTCATGGGGTTCTCTCTCTCTCTCTTTCTCTCCCCCCTTCCCCTTCCCTCTCTCCCTCTCTCTCTCTTTCTCTCTCTCTCTCCTTTTTCTTTCCTGACAAATTATGATAAAAAGTCTCTGAACTTGCTGGCTTCAGAATTGTTTTTCTATTTCAACTCTAAGTGCCTCTGTGTTCTGGAATGCTCCTCAGCTGAGTAATGAAGTCCTTTTCAAGGGGCTCTGAAATCCAGAACACTGCTTCTTCATCTGGCCTTCCTTGCTCGCCTCTTCCCTGCAGCCCTTTTCCTTACTGGAAATAAATAAATTGGGTAAGTTATCAAGTAAGGAAATAAAAGAAAACCTTTACTGAGTCGGGGAGAGGTGACTTTCATAAGTTATAAAGGACTTAGTAATCACTGACGTGCTGGTTACGTGTGAGGTGAGAGCCTCAGATGTCAACAAAGCAAGTAATTATACGGAGCTCCCAGGGCACCAATGGAAAGTATGAAAGGAGACTGGCCAGGATGTGCATGATTTGTCTGCACGCTGGTCTCCTTGCTCTTCTCCTCTCTGCCTCCACCCACCTTCTCCTTTCTCTTGACCTTCACATTAGATGACACACAGAGTAATCGTGACCTGTCTTTGAAATACTGCGTGACTCGCAATCTTTCCTTGCACTGCAAACATGCAGAAATTATCTGCTGATTGGCAGAGCATCCACTGTTTGCTGAATCTGTCAGCATGTGTCATCTCGTCTAACGCCTTTGCTCCAAAAATGCCACCTCTCTCTCACGGGTTGATGCCTGGTCTGCTGCTATTTTTCCCAGGAGATAGAAGAGAGGAAAAGAAAGGAAAACTGTTTCTCTAGGTGTTAGTGGGTTTGGAACGATCTCTCTCAGGATTCTCTCCTGAGGGCTCCTATGAAACTCTAAAGGCGGCATGCAGGCTTAGGGGGATGACCTGGAAACATTTTCACTTAAAAGATGTGTTTTATAGATGCAACTGTAGGACGCGATACAGATAGGAAAAATAGACAATTGTTTTGGTCTCTTGGCAACCAGGTTTCATTTCTTAGCTTTGAGTCTTTGGCTAATGACTCCTTCAGCCTCCAAAGAGTGGAGTTGGAAAGCCAATAGTGATGAGTGTGAGTATTTATTAGGCAGGCACTGAGTGCTGGATCCCCAGACTATTTATTTTGGGGCCAGGTAGCAGCTGACTCTGTCCAGAGTCCCACCGCACATTGAGTACTTCTGCTTCTTTCCTTGTGGAAAAATGCAAAATGTTTTCAAGATTCCCGGCCGAAACGTCCTTGACTGGGAGCAGAGGGGACAGAACAGCCTGAACAGTCCAGTCCCAGAAGCTGAAGATTATTCCTTCCTAAAGGGAACGTGTCCTGCAATACTCTAGTTGAGAAAAGGAAAGCTCCTGAGAGTTTGGATCAAACCCCCAACTCACCTTTTGGCTTGTTTCCTTTATTGAATCTAGGTTATACCAAAGTCATCTGTACACTACCAGCTATCATTTTTATGGTATTTCCTGTGACACTGATTTGGGGGCAAAATATTGAACGACCAGCCTAAATGATGATGGAGAAAATAATAATAGCTAAGATCTTTGAGTACTAACTATGTGACAGGCACAGTACAATGCACTTTACAAATGCAGATAGGTGTAATCCTCACGGGGATCCCGTGAGGTACCATCCCCACTCCCTTTTCCAGATGACACGAATGGAAGCTCAGGCTGGTTCCATGGCTTGCCCTTGGCCATCCAGCCACGGGAGAACCTTGATTTGAACCTAAGAAGTTTGACTCCAGAGCCCACACTTTTTACTACTACTTAGAAAGTTAGGTCCTTCCTTATATTATGTTTATTTATTGATGAATTATGTATGGAGCACCTGAGGGGACTGGGGTATATAGTAATGAGTAGGAAGTAGTCCCGGCCTTTAAGAAACGTATAGTCCCCCATCCTTTTCCCTGCTCCCAATTTTAAACTGACATAGTAAACCTGAAAGTTAATATTTTATTAGCATCAATAATTGTGTCAGTCAAGGAACCAAAGAACAGGAATCAAGAATGTCATCCCACATATACTCAGGCCCTCCTTGGCATACTGATTTATAACCCCAACATCAGAAATCCCTCCCTTCTCCAAACTCAACTTCAAGCAATTGCCTTTTAGATCCTAATTTACAACACCTAAGATGAGTGTTTGAATGAAAGAATTGCAGAACATATGTTATGTAAAGGCAAAAAGGTACTTCAAATTATCATTATCATTATCCCAAATTTTCTTGCCCCTGTCCCCCTCCTTACAAATGCCATGTCCTCTATAGCCAACCTCTCGTCTCTCTTTTTCTTCCTCTTATTTTTCCAATGGGAAAAATCTCTTGGCTCTTGGGTAAATGGAAATCTGTTTCTAGCATCCTGCTTTGGAATGGATTTTCTCATGAAAAAAGTATATTAAGGGGTTATTTAGGAAGAAGAAATATAAGCTCTGATGTTTTCCACTTTGGGTACATTATTAGACTAGCTAATAGACTAGCTAAATTGACTTCTGTGATCTAGTCTGAGGACTTAGCCACTCTGTAGAACTTTATGGAAAAAAAATGTACTTTCCAAATTCTAAACTCTCAACTTAACGAAAGTGCTTTGGAACACTACCAGATGGGAATTTGGGCAGGCCCATACACCTGGCTTACCTTCAACTTTGCTCAACCTAACTCAGTCTTGGTGTTGGCTGCTTGAGTTGCAAAGATGAACAAGACAGGGTTTCTGTTCTCACCCCATATAGGGTACAGAGGTAACATGGGCAGAAGTTAGATAACAAAAGGGAGGAGAAACCAGACTTAAGGGATACAGCATACTCTTGGGCTGCCTGGATGGTGTGGGTGGTGGGGCTCAGAAAGTGTCACCACACAAAACATTCGATTTTAAAGGTCTGTCGTGGCACTCAATGCCTACAGCTGAGGATTGTTGTGGAGCAGAGAATCCTTGGGCGGAATTTGCATCCAAATTAGGCATAAAGATTCCTTTTGATTTTGCCTCCTCTATGTCAAAACCAAATCCTTCCTACGTGGTAAGCAGCAGCCCCTGCCTGTTCCTTGGCTCCGGGTGGATGCAGAGGCAGCAGAGAGCCCTGAGTCACCACTAATTGTCTTACTTTTACAGAATTATCACGGAACATTTTCCCTTGGGGCTGTGAAATATAAGGAAAAGAAAATTAAAACTAAACTATTGTTGTTGGGGTGTTAATGAGCGAAGCGGGATGTGTTTAATGGCACAGTAAGGCTAGATTTGCCGCTGGGAATTTTGGTTTCTCTTCACCAACCCAGGTCACTTAGCTATTGGCCTTTTAGCGATGAATCCTCACAATTCTGACTTCACTCATAAAGCAAGAAACACTAGAAGAATTACCATCATTTAACATTATTGAGCACCTAATAGCAAAAAAAAAAAGTTTTGAAATACTCCAGTGGAAAAAGTCTTTTATAAGTTTTTTTTTTCTCTCTTGGGGAGTTTTCCAATCCCATTTTTGGTGCATTACGATCCCCATCCTTCAGCCACCCCACCATGCCCTGGACGTGGGGGTATGCTCTGGGCCTAGAACTGGACACTCCATTTCCTTGGGAACTCAGCAGCTAGAGGCAGCTGGCAGGAAAACCCCAGAAGGCTCCCACTACATGGAACACGTTTCCCAATTCATTTTTGATTTGAGTTGAGCAGCTGGGGCTGTTAGTTCCTGTGGGGGTGCGCTTTGCTGTCCCCTGAATCCTGGCAGGCAGGGAGAGCTCAGCTTTGCTAGGTTTCATTTGGGGATCAAGAGGCAAAGCAGGAGAGTGCCTTCTGGGATGGCTAGTCCCAGCCACGGTAAGATGCCCACCCTGAGAGAGGCAAGGCCAGACAGTGTGAGGGCTTGACTTACAGCACTCTCTGTGCTTTCTCCCTCTTTACCCTGATTTCATTATTTTGGCATCATTCACTTTGCCTAACTCCAATAGCTCCTAAATGATGGAGAGATGGGCAAAGAGGATAGGCAAGGAAATAGAGCTCAAAATAGTACTGAAGGTCAGGAAAAGTCAGGGGAGGAAAGCGGAGAAGGTAGAGCCCAGGACATTTTTAGGGCAGTGAAACTTTTCCATATGACACTGTCATGGTGGACACATGATGTGATGGTTTGTCCAAACCCATAGAACTATACAAACCCAAGAGTGAATCCTAAGCTAAACCATTGTCTTTAGTTAATGGTTCACTGATGTTGGTTCACCAATTGCAACAAATGCATCACACTAATGTAAGATATGAGTAATAGGAGGAACTGGGGGGCAGGGCACCCCTCTGTACTTTCTGCACAATTTTTCTGTAAACCTACAACTGCTCTAAAAAAATAAAGTCTATTAAAAAAATTTTTTTAAGGAAAAAAATAGTACTGAAGGGTTGAGGCACCCTAGTTTCCTCTCTACTACAGAAAAACTAGGGAAAAAAAGTGAGGGATGGTAGTAAATGCTGTCATGAGTTGGCATAGTGGTAGGGCAGGGAAGAAACAGGGGTGAAGAGAGACAAGGTAATAGAATGGAGTAAGGCTCATCATGGCTGGAGCTGTACAGTCTCAGAGAATCCTAGAGTCAGGTGACGCCAATGCAGGCGAAAGAAAGTACCATGTGGTGCTTAAGCATGGGTGTTTGGGTCAGTTATCTGCTGGTATGTAAAAAACCACCCCCAAACTTGGTTGATTAAAACTGCAATCATTTATTAGTTTTCATGAATCTGTGGGTTCTCTGGGCGATTCTGCTGATCTGATCTTGCCTAGGTGTGCTCGTGTGTCTGAGGTCAGCTGGGAGTTGGCTGGAGGCTGGCTGGCCTAGGATGGCTTTGTCTAGGATGACGTGGCTCTGTGCCCAGTGCCGTGCAGTTTCTCATCCCCCAGCAGGCTAGTCAGGGCTTATTCTCACATTGATGAGATGGTTCCACATCTAGAAACAGGAAGGAGTAGAAAACTGGGCCATTTTTGCAACCAGTTTACCATAATGTGCTATAGTCAGTGTGTATGGGTTCAAATATCAGCTCTGCTGCTGTGTAGCTGTGTGAACTTAACCAAGTTAGTTAATGTCCCTGTGTCTCAGTTTCCTCCCCTGAAAAATGAGTATACAAATAGAGCCAGCTTCATAGACTTATTGTGAGGAGCCAATGAATGTAAAGTGCTTAGAAGAGTGCATAGTGAGCACTCAATTTATGTTAGGTACTACCAAAGGAAAGACCTCAAGGGTGCATTTATGCTGTAAGGAATTTCCTTTTCCTTGTAGTTGACAAACCTGAAACCTTCCACTGGAAAGAACCACCCAGGAGATGAGTCATTTGCAAGTTCAGAAAATTAATTGATTGATAATTGATTTTATGGGGAATTGAGAGAGAAAGAAGGCTGATTTCTCAATACATTCTTACTTGAGCTGTACTGGTCTAAAGGACTCTGCTATCAATAGCAATTGTCACAACTCCTTCATGATTGTAAGTACTCCTAAGAGATGTGGAGTCCCTCAGATACACACACAAGAGCTGTGACAGGAACTGCCCACGGGGAAGCAGGACTGGCCTTTGTTCCCACTCCCTTTGTGCCTGCTATGAGTGGCAGTCATCATCTTCTGAAGAGGACTGAGGCTGTGGTGCTTCTTTTGTTGTGGCTTTGTACTCAGTTGATGAGCTGTGTGATGGGAACTTGGCTGTCTCTCTACAGGGCCCATTTAGTCCCGGTGGCAGATTCAACCTTCCCCGGGCTCTGGAAATTTCTTATCCCCAGGTAAAGGGACAGTAACAGAGGCCCTAGACACTCGGTCACTGACTCAAAATTAAGTCTCATTCTCTTCACCAAAGAGACTGACTTTTCTTCCAGCCTGGGAAGGCTGAAAACACCGGCAAAGGGAGGTGGAAACCTAAGCCAGGCAAGGGGATTGTAAGGAGAGCCCTTAGTTGTTCTAGGTGAGTTCAGGTTTCTTGGCTTGGAGGAGTGAAACCTTAGGTACTGATAGAATATACAGGTGAGACTGCTGGCCCACTGTCAGTGATCTTAGTAGAATTCTGGAGAAACAGGAAGAGTGTCGAGGAGTGGAAAAGGATGAATGTACCTCAGTTCTCCAAAAAGGGATAGAAAGCAGATTCTGCAAACTAACATCTGGTGAGTTTGACTTTCATCATGGATTAATTGCTAAGACTTATTTTTTTCTCCTTGAATAGTTTGTGAATTCTTAGAAAAGAAAGCTGTGATTGTTGGGAATTAGCAAGGGCTCACTAAAAACAAGCCTTGTTAGACTAATTTCCTCATTTAGTATTATTCAAGACTGGTAGGAATGGAGACTGTTTTATACATGACATGTTTGGATTTTCAGCCTCAGGTAAAATCTGTTTGGATATCTTTGTGGCCAAAGAGAGAGATACATGGGCTGGATACTGGTGGTATTGGCGGATTCATAACCCAGAAAAAGGACTAACGTGCAGAGGCTGGACAATGGAATCAGTGTCAGCGTGGAGGAAGCCCTGGAGGGCTTGGACAAGGCTGTGCTCACTGTCGTGCTGTTCAGTGCGTTGGAGGACCGTGGCAGCCTGTGGATCACATTCGTGGAAGTAGTAGCTGATGTGCTGGATGACAGACTGGGAATCCCAAAAGATCTTAGTTGTTAGGAACAATGGGTGTCTCTAACAAGCAGATAGGCTCAGAAACCCTGGTGAGCTGTCCAGGCTGAGAGTGCCATGGCTTTGTCACTCACAGGTAGAAAATGGATTTAATCATGACTGTCAGTCCAACAGGGGTCAAAGAGTTTGACACAGCTATGAAAACAGTGAGGCAATCTTATGTGGCGTAATGTAAAGTTTAAAAGAACCCCCCCACCCCCCGCAAATGACCTCTGTCCTAGCCAGAACCCATTTTTTTTTATTTTATTGACTTTGTAATAATATTACATTAAAAATATATATGTGAGGTCCCATTCAACCCCACCCCCCCCCCCCTCTCCCCCCCCCAACAACACTCGTTCCCATCATCATGACACATCCATTGGATTTGGTAAGTACATCTTTGGGCACCTCTGCACCTCATAGACAATGGTTCACATCATGGCCCATACTCTCCTCCATTCCATCCAGTGGGCCCTGTGAGGATTTACAATGTCCGGTGATTACCTCTGAAGCACCATCCAGGGCAGCTCCATGTCCCAAAGACGCCTCACCTCTCATCTCTTCCTGCCTTTCCCCATACCCATTGTCCACCATGTCCACTTTTCCCAATCCAATGCCACCTCTTCTATGTGGACGTTGGATTGGTTGTGTCCATTGCACCTCTATGTCAAGAGGAGGCTCAGATTCCACATGGATGCTGGATGCAATCCTCCCATTTTCAGTTGTAATCACTCTAGGCTCCATGGTGTGGTGGTTGTCCTTCTTCAACTCCATCTTAGCTGAGTGTGGTAAGTCCAATAGATCAGATTGTAGGTGCTGGAGTCTGTTGAGGCTCAGGACCTGGCTATCACCTTGTCAGTCCAGAGATTCAAATCCCCTAAATATATCTTAAACCCCAACATTAACTGCACCTCCAGCACATTAGCATGAAAGTCTTATGAAGGGAGATCCCATCTGAGTCCAGATTCATCACACATAAACACCATTTCCAAAGAGGGGCCATCTGCCCTGGTAGTTAACCCCATCGGCCATGACCATAACTCCCATGGGTCTCTTTAGCCCTCAAAGGAACCAATATCTGGGGGTTGTATCTGCTTTATCTGTCTCTCTGACTCTGCTCAGTTGTGCATGAGGGCAATCCTTCTGCCAGCCTCCAGACTCTTTTTTAGAAACTCGTAGCCATATAAACTCATTTCTCCTTTTCATTTCCCCCTTACTTTAGGTCAAACAGCATTTTAAAGTCATGGTATTTTATGTAGACGTGGATATTCTGCTGATCCGCATTGAACCTTCCGTATAAGGTCATTTTCCAGTTGCATCATCAGTTGGTAGTTGATAGTGGTCCCTCGTTGCCAGGGAGGCTCATCCCCGGGTGTCATGTCCCACGCTGGGGGGAAGGCATTGCATTTACATGCTGAGTTTGGCTTTGAGACTGGCCACATTTGAGTAACATGAAGGCTGACAGGAGGAAATTCCCAGGCACAATGTTGCTCTAGGCCTTGCAGAACCCATTTTTAATGAAAGTCTCGTTCTGGAAACCACACTCAAGGTGCACAGCGAGTCCTTCCCTGACAGCACTCTAATGGGCCTGAGCTGGGATCCCGACACCTGGACACTGGTCCTGCTCCTGCTGACACCATTCCACCATGCCACCTCTCCATGAGAAAAAATTGCTACCATCCTTGAGCAAGACTCATAACCCAGACTCATTCAGATAAAAGGGCCTGTGTAACTAGGGCTCTTCAGCCTCCTATCTACATTCTCTGGGTGCTCAGCAGAGAGCACCTGCTGGCTGGAGCCGTCCACTGTGCAGCAATTCTCACCCAGGACCGTGGCTAGGATGTGTCCTAGAGCAGGGTCCTCAGTCCTGGCTACACATCAGAGTCCCGGGAGTGCTGAAAAACAAGTACCTGGGCACCACCCCTGGAGATGCCAATTTCATTTGTCTGGGATAGAGCTCAGCACTTATGTAAATATAAATTATATAATTACCTTTACAAATAAGGCTTGTAATTACATATAGTTTTATATCGTAAAGTTCCCCAGATGATTCTAAAGTGAAACCAGGGTTGAGAAAAACCCTGCCCTGAAATGTCTATCTATAATCTACCATCTATCTTTCTATCAATCCATATATTTACTTATTTGTCTATCTTTCAAAAACTTCAGTGTGTCTCCAGGAAATTCTGGCTCCTGCCTTCCCCATCCAACCCCATAGTTGAGAATTGAGAAGTAAGAAATGACACTAAGGGGAATACATTGTTACATATGAAGAATAAAAAGCAGAAAGAATAGTCAGTGGCGACTTTCTCCAGTTTTGAACCCATTCCTCCTAGAGCATACTGGAGGGCTGCCAGAGGCATAATTAAGGATGAGAGTTGTGGGGAGGGGACGTATCCTGCCTAAGAGAGCCCTGGGGTGAGAGAGGGCGAACTTGGCCAGGCTTCCACTCCAAAACCCCCTAGGTCAGGGGTTCTTAACCAGGGGTCCTGGGACCACCAAGGGGTCCATGGAAAGATTTCAGGGGTTCCATGAGCTTGAATTGAAAATTCAAAAAACATTATTCTTGTGGGGATGTGTTGGTGAGGGTGTGATATATTTATTAAAATAATGCACAATATAGTGTGGACTTAGTATGATTTTTTTTTTCTTCTCTTACCCCTCCCCTCCCCCTTCCCTTTCCCCTGCTCTGCTGTTTTTGCTGTCTGTGTCCATTTGGTGTGTGATCTTCTGTGTCTATTTCTCTTTTTGTCTTCTCTTCCTGTTTTCTCCTCTAGGATTCACCAGGATTTGATCCTGAGGACCTCCAATGTGGAGAGAGGTTCCCTGTCATTTGTGCCACCTCAGTTCCTGGTTTCTGTTGGGTCTCGTTTTGACTCTCCCCTTTGTCTCTCTTTTTTGTTGCATCATCATCTTGCTGCATCATCACTGCGCTGGCACTGACTTGCCATGTGGGCACTGGCTCTCTGCATGGACACTGGCTTGCTCCATGGGTACCGGCTTGCCGTGCGGGCACACCTTTACCAGGAGGTCCCGGGGATTGAACCTAGGTTCTCCCATATGGTAGACGGAAGCCCAATCACTTGAGCCACATCTGCTTCATGACTTAGTATGACTTTTATTTTGAAGTAACATGTTCTGAGTGCAGTGGATAACTGCCTGCAAAAAGTTGGTAAGGATGGTGGAGATGTTTTATGACGTTGTGGGAAAACTTGACCGTTTGAACAGACGTTGAACCATGTTAGGGAATCAGGTATTGAAATTATGGGAAAGTTGTAAAACATAATTTTGAATAATACTAAAATTTAATTTAAAGGCATGCTGATGTTGAGTGTCATAAAACTATCTGCCGCTACAGTTTAAGAGGGGTCTGTAATTTTTACCTGAATGGCAAAAGGGTCCATGGAACAAAAAATACTAAGAACCCCTGCCCTAGGTGGTAGAAATCAAAACACTCTTATGTAATGTGTCAGGCAGGACTCAGTCTGCTTCCGACAGGAAGTGGGATACATTAGATATTCCTCTTCTCCCTTGCTCCAGACCACTGAGCCAAGAACCTCTCTCCCCATCCAGACCTGCCTGGGCAGGGAAGAAGAGCCCATCTTGTCCACAATGTTCTGAGTGGAGAGGAGAGCCAGCTTCGAGTCTGCTTTTCTTCTGAGTTCTTCCCCAACTCAGTTTCTTTTCTGCTAAATGTGTCTGCTGATGCAGAATTAAAGAAAGGAGATAACTCTTAACCTTCAATCTGTCCATTTCAGAACAAAGAGGAGTGCATGATAAAAGTAATACTTGGGGGCATTGAGGGGTAGCTGTTATAAGCTATCTGGGACAGGTGCTGTGAGGTTGGTGATGATTTCCCAGAAGACACAGGTGTCCACCTTGACAGGAGCCAAGCATTTGTGGAGACATGATCCAAAGAGTGGCACCATCGTCTTCCATGTCCTAAAGGAGCTTATAAGCTGCACAGAGGACAGATGGACCTCCCAGTACTGAGCCTCATCCTGGTCATATGATATAGCCTCTTATACGGGACCTAATATCCACATACAGTTTTCCTTCCTTATCTCCACACAAAGAAGGTGGCACATTCAGGGAATGGTGAGGCATGCCATAGGGGGAGAAGAGTAGCAGTATCTCCTCCTTGTCCCTTCTGCCTTATCGCATCCTCTGCTTCTGAATCCTCAGCTCCTGCTTTGTTTGGCTTCACATTCCTGGTGCTAACCCTGGCTCTGCTCTCTGGACTCACAGTGCCCTTCTCCCCCTCTGTGATAGATTGCATTATGGTCCTCAGTTTAGGCATGCTCTTAGTCTTGATCCAGATTCCTGTCAGTGTGAACCCACTATAAATAGGATCTCTTGAAGTTGCTATTTTAAGTTAAGGTGTGGCTCAACTGAATGAGGTTAGGTCTTAATCTGGATTATTGAAGTCCTTTATAAGCAGAGAAAATTCAGACATCATGAGAGAAAGCCATAGGGAGACACCAGAAGCCAGAAGTAAATGGAACCAGAAGAGAAAGGAGAGAATATTGCCATGTGATAGGAAAGCCAAAGAATGCAAACATTGCCAGCCAGTCAGAAGGCTACCCACCATAGCAGAAAGCAAGTCTTCTAACCAATGCCTTGACTTGGACTTCTGGTCTCCGAAATTGTGAACTAATAAATTCCTGTTGTTTAAGCCAACTCATTGTATGGTATTTGTCGTAGCATCCTGGAAAACTAAGACCCTCTTTCTGTGCTGACTGTTCCTTGGGCTGGAAGCTCCTGCAGGTGTTCTGCATTATTCATGAGTCTGAGTGGGCTGAGTGGCTGTGGTCTCTCCTGGCTGCCCATATCCCTGCAGTTCACATTATCTCTCTGATGAAAGTAATCCTTTCTTTCCTCTTTTCTCCTGGAAGAAGTCTAGTGCTTGAAGGGCTAAGAAGGGATTTGAAACTGTTACCTCCAGACCCCTGAGGCACATGGTTCCTACCTGGTTAGGAAGTTTCTGAATGTCATTCAGCATCTGCAAGTTAATATATATTTATGTGGTTCCAATGTCTTCAGGTTCAACCCCATAAATAGCAAGATCTGAGCTATACTCCCACTGTATTAACTTTCTATTGCTGCTGTAACAAATTACCAATACGTAGTTGCTTAAAATAACACAAATCTTATAGTTCTGAAATTCAGAAGTCTGAAATTAGTTCTTGCTGGTCTAAAATTAAGGTGTTAGCAGGTCTGTCTTCCTTTCTGGAGGTTGTGGAGGAGGACCTGTTTTCTTGCGTTTTTCAGCTTGTGGAGGCTGCCCACATTCCGTGGTTCATGGTCCCCTTCCAAGTTCAAAGTCAGCAAGGGCCAGTTGAGTCTTTCTCATGCTGCCATCTCTCTGGTCCTGAGTCTTCTATCTCCCTTTTCCATATTATAAGGACCCTTATGATTATATTGGGCCTGCAAAGGTATTCTAGGATATTCTTCCTGTTTTAAGGATTAGTAAATTAAATTAGTAAACTTAATTCCATCTGCTACCTTTATTTTCCCCTGTCATGTAAGCTAACTTATTCAGTTTTGAGGGATTAGGACATAGACATCTTTAGGGGGCCATTATTCTGCCCACAAAACCCCTCCACCTTTTCCTAGGAATTCTTAGAAATCCTCAAGAATGTGCTGCATATGTGCCCACACCCATTTGGAGCTACCATCATTCTGTGCCTTCTGTCTGTTATTTCTCTCTTATCTGGCGCTGTCCACATCTACTTCCCATTCAACCACCATTAGAGTACCAGTGCCTGCAGGACTGCTGGTTCTGGTTACCCTGAAACCCTTTAGTCCTAGGGTATTAAAGCAGTATTAGGTTCCACCCAGAAGAGGGCAGACAGCCCCTTTCCTGGCTCTGAGCCACATTCTGCAACTTGGATCCCTGTGCAACTCTGCTCATGTCAAGGTTTTCACAGTCCATCTTTACCATTTTGGTGAGCTTCTCCTTTCTCTATCAACAGAGTAGCATCAAATCTCTCTAGAAAAACAGGTCTTCTATTTTTATCCTCATTCTTCTAATCAGTCCAAGGATCCAAGGAGGAGAGAAATCCACACTACCCCTTCCACATTTCTCCACACCTCCCTACCCAACGCCAAACTCCTTCAGCCTCACTGCTTACTAAATGGATATTCCCATTCAGATCAACGTACTTGTGAGGGAGAAGAAGACTAAGGAGAGGTACTATTGTTCTTGTGGTCTTCAAAGTGGAAGCATACACAACAATCTATCAGGGTGCAGGGAGAAAAATATTAGAATTTCTATATATATGTATTTTTTTTAAAAAAACAACAATTTATTACCTTGGTTGTAAAAGCTAAAAATCTGAAATCAAGGTGTCAGAAGACCCATGCTCTCCCAGAAACCTGTAGTTGAGGCCATACTTGGCTTTCCTTGGCTTGTAGATGGATCACTTCCATCTCTGCCTCCCTCTTCACATAGCCTTCTCCTCTTTGTGTCTCTCATCACCCTCTCCTCTTGTGTCTGTCTGTGTTCAGATTTCCTTCTTATAAAGACACCGGTCATATTGGATTAGAGCTAACCCTAATCCAACTTGGCCTCATCTTAGTTTATTATACCTGCAAGACATCTATTTCCAAATAAGGCCAAATTCACAGGTGCCAGGGGTTAGAACTTAACATATCTTTTTGGGGGGACACAATTCAATCCCTAACACCACCCAGGAATATTCTCTTACTGCCTTCATCTCCATTCCTGCTTGGTTTGTTCCTTCTCAGGAGAGGCAAAGCTCATCTGAAAAGTTAACTTCTCAGAGCAAACTTCCTGGGCAAACCAATGTATAGCAGTAACATTGTGTCATCCTATTTTAATTCTCTGCAGAGTACTTACCACTATCTTACAATTTTCTTGATTAGACTTTTAAATTTGGTTTATTTTCTCTTGCCTCTCAATGAGATGTAAGCTCTTTGAGAAATGAACTTCTCAGTTGTTCATAAATATATTTTTAGCACCTAGAAGAATTCCTTGCACATTGAAAGCATTTAAAAAACATCAGTGAATGAATAAAAATGTTTGTATTTACATAGACAAGAAGCAGGATTCACTTATGTGAAAAGGGACTAGGATGAGGGGGAAGGTAGGGTTGGAATAGCTGGTGGCCAGGTTTTATGGTCAGAGACACCTTAACTGCTAACTGAGATACTCATTTCATTAAATATCTGCTCTTTTCTTCTCAGATTTCTTTGGCATCTGCATCTTGTGTTTTAGCCTAATCATGTTTAACATACTGCGCCATTTATACCCGTTCCTAAACTTGGAAGTTTAGGAAGTCAGAATGGAGCCAGCTGTCTTCTCTCCTTCTCTGCTCCTCTCTGAACATCTGTCTTTATCTGCACTTCTGGTATGTAAAAGATGGATGCTCAAAACTCCCAATTTCAAAGCATTTAATCTATCCACATCCTGAGATAAGGTAATCATTGCTGAATCCCAGTTCCAACTTCCCTGAAAAGGCACATTTGAAAGATTCCCTGGCCTAAACTGGGAACTAAATCTATACCTATGTCTAGTTAACCTTAGCCAAGAGGAAAAGAGGCATGCAGCATGAGAACAGCTATAGGGAGCCCAGCCCACGAGTGGGGAAAGGCCATGCCTAGAAAAAGGGATTAACATGAACGAGGCAGATAGCCCAACAAGCGTCTTCTGCAATTTCTGTTGCATTTTATAAGTATTTTGAAAAGCAAAATCTTAGAAATTACCTAAATCTCCAACATTTAAATAAATAAAGAAATTTAAGTAAATTTTGCTAAACTAACTCTGGCATTATACTTGCTTTATGTTAAAGCTGAGCAGGCTCCATTCATTCATTCCAGAGAGATGGTTTTACTTGCAGCTCATTACAAATATACTTGAAATCAAGAGGGCGGTGACAAGATCCCTTTAGTGTTTCCTAGGTTCCTTTCCAGTCAATAAGAAACTCTTTTCTTTGAGTCCCAGAAGGCGTCTCCCTATTGGATTATATCTCTCTTGTTCTATTTCTTTTTTTTTTAGATTTATTTCTCTCCTCTTCCCCGCCCTGCCCCCCCCCCCCCCAGTTGTCTGCTCTCTGTGTGTTCTTCTGGGTCCGCTTGTATTCTGGTCAGCGGCACCCGGAATCTGTGTCTCTTTTTTGTTGTTGTTGAGTCATCTTGTTGTCAGCTCTCCGTGTATGCGGCACCATTCCTGGGCAGGCTGCACTTTCTTCGCCCTGGGTGGCTCTCCTTACGGGATGCACTCCTTGCGTGTGGGGCTCCCCTACACGGGGGACACCCCTGCGTGGCAGGGCACTCCTTGCGCGCATCAGCACTGTGTGTGGGCCAGCTTCTCACACGGGTCAGGACGCCCTGGGTTTGAACCTTGGACCTCCTGTGTGGTAGGCAGATGCCCTATCCATTGGGCCAAATCCGCTTCCCTTGTTCTATTTCTTTTTTCCTCAGGATCCCAGCTCTGTCCTGTCATGTATCGCTGCCTCCAGCAAGCATGTCCTTTGTCTCATGGCTTAAATCTCAGACATCGCCCATCTTTTTATTTTGAATCCTAACTGTTTTTTAGAGAGAAGCACCAAAAATGCACAACTTTCAACATCTCTTCAAATGGGGGTCTGGGGCCATGCCAAAGAACAATTCATTGCTGAGGAGGAACTGCTTTAAATTGGTTTTGGGCTAGAAGACCAAAGTCAAGTTATTGGCAAGACAATGCTTTCTCCCCAAAGTCTGCAGTGTTCTGGTGCTGGCTTGTAGCAATTCTTAGAGTTTCTTGCCTTGTATCCCTACATGTATTTTTAATCTAAAAAAAAAAAAAAACCCAAGAAATAAATTATACTTTTTTTTAAAAAAATAATTAACTTACTTCACTCAGTTCGAATGTTGGACAACCCCACCTGGTTTGGTTTGCAGGTGAATCATGAGGACACTCCACTTAGGGGCCCATTTTCAGAGTGTTGGAAAGCACTGCAGTTTAAGGGCACCTTGTTAAGTAACTATATGTCAAATGCTGTTGAATTTCAACTAAGTGGACTTCCACAGAAAAGACAAGTGCCTCAAAAAAATCTCACAATGAATCTAATTCTAATAATTCAAGCGCAAGTGAGTGACAGAAAAAAAAATAGCGAGGTGATAGCACTTTTTTCCTAGGACAAGCTCCTCATCAGCCATATGAGGTTAAAACAATGAAAGACTCATCAAATTTGCCAAGAAATCATCTAAAAACTTCAAAATTACCATGAAGACTATTTGAAATATGGATTTATATTCACTATTATTAATGATGAGGATCTTTCTAAATATATACGATGCCTTGAATTATTATCATGAAGTTAGTAGCATACTGCCACTGGGATAAATCAGCATCCAGAGCAGAAAGACATACATCTACATCTGACTGAAAAATGTTTGAGGGCTATTGTTTTTTAAAAAGCGTATTATTTATTTCATCTTACTTATCCATTTTTAAATTCAGTAGCACTTGTACACAATTTTTAAGAAAGAAATTGGTGGTGCATGCACTCAAAGAATCCTTACTGATAGGATGCTAATCAAGGAAGTTTAGAGATCACTGGTCTAGACTAGTACCTCTGAGGCCCAGGTCAGCCACTGTAAACAGTTCCTTTACTGTTTGGACTGTCATAATTTATAATTGCTGTACTATACATAATTTCTTTCTTTTTTATTTTTTTAAAGATTTACTTATTTATTTTCTCCCCTTCCCCACCCCTGCCCTGCTGTTTTTGCTTTTTGTGTCCATTTGCTGCGTGATCTTCTGTATCTATTTCTCTTTTTTTGTCTTCTCGTCTCGTCTTTCTCCTCTAGGATTCATGGGGATTTGATCCTGGGGACCTCTGATATGGAGAAAGGTTCCCTGAGCTGCACCACCTCAGTTTCTGGTTTCTGCTGCACTTCACCTTGACTCTCCCCTTTATCTCTCCTTTGTTGCATGATCATCTTGCTGCATGACTCACTTACATGGGCACTGGCTCACTGTGCGAGTACTCGCCACGCAGGCACTGGCTTGCCACGTGGGCACTGGCTCGCCATGCAGGCATGCTTTCTCTTCTTCTTTTTCACCAGGCGGCCCCAGGGATCGAACCTTGGTCCTCCCATAAGGTAGGCGGAAACCCTATCACTTGAGCCACATCCACTTCCCTATACATAATTTCTTTGAATCTCCACTGCAACTCTGATAGGTAGGTTTCTTCTCACTTTACAGTTAAGGAATCCAGAATTCAAGGGTTATGATTTGCTCAAAGACACACAGTTAATAAAAGCTAATAAGTGGCAGAGGGGGAGCTTCAAGTGGTCTGTAAACTCCCTGAGACTGAATGCAAAATGAATCATTTTGGGGGAAGATGGTCCATAACTCTCAAAGGGGCCTGGGTCCCCAACATATTTAAAACCACCAATATAATCCAACACAGCCACAAGCAGATGTAGAAACTCAGAGACTGAGTGAATTTTCCTAGGTGATATGGCTAGTCAGAGAGAGAGAGCTGTGGCTCAATTCTACACATTCTGACTATTAAAGTCCAATGCCAAAGCTTGGAGAGGTGAGTGTGGGGACGTCCACCTGTTGCCTTCATCTCTAGATCTGATATTGGCCCTGCCTTGTAGATTCATCTCGGTCTTTTTAGCACAGATCACCATTCTTCTAATAAAAAGGACAAACGGAAAGTGCACTTCACCTTTACCTCGATGATGACATACTTCCTTGGAGATCGTTGTCCTCCTTTTGACTCCATCCTCCACTTCCCTCTTTCCCAAAGTTCACATGTTGGCACTCCCATGTCTATTAAAAAGAGAAAGAAAAAAAAAACCCGCTTGTAACAAAACATGTATATCAACAAGGAAATAGTTCATTGACTTGGTAATAATATGCCAAAGGGGAAGGGATTAGAAAAATCAATGCACCCAGCACAAAATTACAATTAAGGGAAGAATGGCCCTAGGGGAAAAAGTTTGCCAAATGAGTTTGGCAAAATGTAAGAGCTTCCTAATTAAAACTATTTCATTTCTCTAGAAGCATGTGTGTAAATAGTAACCTCCTTACAAATGAAATGTAAGGTGTTGCTTGGAATTAATTTATCCAATAATTTGATGAATATCTCCTGATCACTTACCACACACTATATCAGGCACATTAGTGAAGAAAACAAAGTCCCTGTCCTCATGGAGCTTACATTCCAGAAAGGAGAGAAAAATAACAAACAAACAAATATATTATTTTAGGGGGCGATAGGTACTTGTCTGAAGAAAAATAAAGTGGGATAAGGAAAAAAGAGAGTGACAGCTGGGGTGGGGTTTAGTATTATATAAGGTGCTCAGAATAGGGCTCTACTATAAGATCCAAAGAAGAGTCTAAAGAGGGGACAGTGGTAGGAGATGATGCCTGAGAGGTAACTGGGGATATATCATATATGGACTGGTGGCCACTGTTATGATTTTGGAATCATCTATGAATGAGATGGCAAGCCATTAGGATTTGGAGCAGGAAAGTGACAAGAACTGACTTTTGTTTAAAGGGATCTTCTGGATGCCATGTGGAAAATGGAGTATTGGAGGGTGGGGGTTGGAGATAAGAGTGGAAACAGGGATACAAGGTAAGAGGCTCTTGTATTAGTCCAGCTAGGGGAGAATGGAAGCTTGGATCAAGGTGGAGTTGGTGAGAAGGAGTTTGATTATGGATATAATCTGAAGGTACAGCTGATTGGATTGCTGAGGAATTGGATATAGGATATGAGAGAAAGAGGAGCTAATAAAAACTTCAAGGTTTAGGCTTGAGCAAATGGAAAAGAGGTGTTGCCATTTTCAAGATGGGGACAACTATGGGAGGAGCTGGTTTGATGGAGGGATAGGGTAGGCATCCAGGATTCCATTTAGACATTAAGTTTGAGATGCAAATTTGTCATCCAAGTGGAGAGATTGAATAGGTAGTTGTGGTTACTGAGGTTAGTTGTATCATTAAATAAGCATGAAAACTGAGAAGGAGGAATAGGTTTTGGGGAAATGAATGCGGAGATGATTAAAAATAGGAAGGCCAAGTGACATAGGTTTTTAGAATCAGCTTTGGTTAGTTAATGCTGCATAACAAACAACCCTGACAGTTAGTGGCTTAAACAAAAATTTATGATTTGCCATGATTCTCTAGGCCAGGAATTCAGGCAGGGCTTGGCTAGATGGGTTTTCTGTTTCACATGGTGTCAGTTGGAGCCACTCTCTGGAAAGCTGGATTC
Source organism: Dasypus novemcinctus (assembly GCF_030445035.2). Taxonomy (NCBI): domain Eukaryota; kingdom Metazoa; phylum Chordata; class Mammalia; order Cingulata; family Dasypodidae; genus Dasypus; species Dasypus novemcinctus. The sequence goes on along the minus strand of NC_080679.1, from coordinate 78,063,503 downwards.
AGCTGGAAGGCCCAGGAGGTGTTCACTCACATGCCCCAGTGACTCTCTGGGTGGCCTCCGCTCTCCACCTGGCTGCCTCTCAGCTTGGGGGTGCAGGGCAGATGGACTTCCAGGAGGGAACACTCCCAGGGCATAAAAGCAGAAATTCCAGATCCGTGAAAGCCCAGCCTTGGAAGGTATTCAGCATCACTTTGGCAGCATTCTATTGGTCAGAACAAGTCAATGGGTCAGCCCAGACTTAAGAGGAAGGGAAAGGACTCCACCTCTTCAAGGGAGGAGGGCAGAGAATTTGTGGCCATCTTGAATCCATCACCCAGACACTCTTGGATTTGAATTTGGGATCTGCCACTTGCTGGTTGTGTGACCTTGCGTAAGTTCTGTGAACTCTCCTAGATGAGATGATACCAACATACACTGGGCTGATATGAGGGAAAGAGATAATAGGGCACTGTGGCCTGGCCTGTAGTAGATGCTCAATGAAAGGTAGCTACTATTATTACTACTGCCATGCACATTTAAAGGATAAATACAACAAAAATTTGGAAAAGGATATTTGTTGGATTTGACTTTTAAGAGGTTATTGGTGATTGCTTAATTTTGGAAGAGAATAATAGTGAGGTGAAGAGCAAAAGTCAATGGCAAAGGTTAAGCTGTAAGTGGATTTGAGGGCAGTGAAAGGGGAAATGGGGGCTGTTGTGAGGGAAAGTAAGGTTGAGTAGAAGGGGCAAATGGAGACGTGGAAATTCAAGAGATGTGAGAGGAGATAATTGGTGAGGGCAGGATTTAAAAAGCCTTCTTAGGATTTTACAGAATCATATTTAGAATGCTGTGATTATGAACCAGAAAGTAGTTGGGGCTTGCTTTTCTAAGGGAACTCCATCTCGTTATTTAATTTTCTTTACTCCTTGTAGAGGGCACTTGTCTTCAGCCCCCAAACTGGTGGGAGACCAACACATAAGGAACAGTAGCTGCTCTAGATTTTTAAGTTTTGGCCTCAGTTCAGAGCACCATGAATTCTTAGCCTATAAATCACATGGTGAGAGGCTCCGAAAGTCTGAAAAGGTTCAAGCATTTAAAAAATGTTCTAAAAGAAAGGACTTTTTTTCTTGTATAACTTGGAAGGTAAATGTTATAAAAGCCTAAATCATCTGTGAATTTGGGAGTAATTATAGCATGGCTTGGGCCAAAATCAGCCAAGTAGAGTTATTAGGACCACAGCCAGGAGCCCCATTTCCCATGCCGAGGTGTGGGCAGTGCCAGAGGCAGAGGGCAGTGAAGGTCAGGTGAGGCAGGGGTCAGGGCATGCAGCAGGCACAGGCCTGGTTGAGTCCAGCCCTGCCCTTCCAGGGCACGAGGGGAAGGCACTGTCTGGTCAGAGTGAGAGTCCAATCAGTAGCTTCGAGATAGACAGAGACAACAGGAGTTGAAGGACTTCAGTCACCTGGTTGGATCACAGTCCAGCTAATGCCAGACTTTATTTCTTAAAGAAAACAGGTGGCCCTGCTGGAGGTTTTACTTTTAGCTTCCATGCCTACCCCCTGATTCCTCTCTTCTCTCTAGTTGGGAGTGATTCCATCACTCCATCACTTGGCTCATTCTAGAAAGTATTTAAGGCCATTTATAGATACACCAGCTGTGTAACATGATGAAAACATGAAGGAAGGAATTTTGCAAGAATTAAAAAGAAAAAAAAGATGGGAGGAAGATTAGGCCAAGGGGAGGTTGATAAAATGCACACAGTACTTTTCTATTCATTTGTGGTCCACACATTTGCTTCTGAGCTTCCTAGCTGCCAATGCAAAAAGAGAATCATAATCAATTATACAGTTGGCAATGTTCAGAAGATTAAAAATAACTAGGGTGCTCAGGATAGGTAACATAGTAAATGTTGTCTTTACTATCATCTTTAAATCCAATACTAGTTTTTCAATGTAGGTTGCTGTTCTAACTATAAAGAAAAACTCAGTAAAAATTAATAAAACAATGCAGCTCATCTGCATACAACTGATAGCTTGGCCTAATAAAGGATTAATTTTTAAAAATTTTCTAGGGCAATAATTGAGTGCCTACCTTGGTCACAAAACAAAAACACATCTGAACTCAATAAAGTATCTAATTTTAATTTTTAAACTAATTTTAATCCATGTAATTTCCTGGTATGTCCCCTGAGTTAAACAAATAAATTGCTTGGTAAACTGATTGAATTGGTTTGCTGTTGGTTATAACTTAATTATATTTTTATAGGATATATATAACTCTGGTTTTGAAATACTCTTAAGTCTTTTTTTTCTTTGGATCATCTATTTCTTAGCAGTTTGTGTCAAAAAGGTCATTGCTGTGCATATAGAGGTATGCTTATTATTCTTTTCTCTGTCAAGTAGGGGCATGGAAGGACTCTGATGCAAGTGAGAGAGGGGAGACCCAGGTTCTCTGTAAGAATCATAACAGGAAGTTCATGCCTCCCAGTTCAGGACAGGTTACATCCATGAAATCAAAAGCTGAAGGAAGGTCAGTAAAACTGCAAACAGTCCTGTGTTGCTCCTAACAGGTTTCTTCTGATTGCAATGGAGTAAAACAGTGAGAGTGGTGGAATAGCCTTGCTTGGACTCCCTCTGCATCAGTTTAAAATGACCAAGCTTGCAATTTATCAAAAAGGAAACAGATATATATATTATTATGTTATTATAAAAATCTTTTTAAAATGCACAAATAATTAGAATACATAAATAAAACAAAAGAGGATACGCAAAAATTCCACTGTCTGATTAATATCTTGGTGTTTATTTTTACAGATTTTTTTTCTAGAGATATATTCCTATGTTAGTTAGAGACTGCAGACCTTCTGCTATAACAAGTGATACTCTCAAATCTCAGTGGCTCAATAGATAAACGTTTTATCATTTGCTCACATAAAGCTCAAATAGCAGGAGTGGGTGGGTGGGGGTTGAGCTCTGCTCACACAGTCTTTGGGGGCCGAGACAGATGGATATTCAACAGGTAAATCTGCTACCCCCTAAAGCCTCTAAGTCCTCCCTCTGCTAGATGCTTGGCATTGTTCTGGCAGGCATGGGTAGAGAGAAAATGGTAGATTGCACACAAGTGTCATATATTCATTATGTCTACTTTCCTTTGGCTAACAGTCACATGGTCACATGTAACTATAATGGAGCCTAGGAAATGTAATCTAGTTCTGTGAAGGAGGAAAAGGGAATTAAACAACCAGTTCACTTATGCCACTGCCGTAAACATGTATATTTTTTCTGCAAAAAATAATATGTCATATATACAATTATTTAATCTGCTTTAACCCCATGGACATGTCAAATATCACTATTTGAACATGATGTGAAAGTCATGTCCTTTAGTCTGACTTGAGAGTTATGTAGAGTTATTCATTCAAAAGGTTCTTGCCAGTTGGTCAGAAGAATTCTCACTTTTCCTGTCCTTGGACAGTATATCTTCTAGAAACCGTCTTCTTGGTACCTGACAGGAATGAAGTTGTATGAATATTATTAATATATGTTAATGTTTATTTTTCAAATATATGGCCAATGTAATTTGAAGGTTTCATCTGAAGATCCAGAGTATGAGGTTAGCAGTCCCAGGAGAATTGATCTTTAGGAAGTCACTCTGGAAGGGCTCAGGGGCTTGGAGAGAATCCAAACTGGAGGGGAAAAAAGAATGAAGAAACTGAAGGGAAAAAGATGACTTGGGGAACCTGAGTGGGGTAGAGTGCTACCTGCCCATAAAATAAGAGTTGAGGGGGAATTCGTACTGAAAAGGGAAAACAACAAATTAGATCTTATTGGCTGAAATGGGTGAGAAAATGGCAGAATGATTGGGCTCAGTTTTTATGATGGCCAAGGTAATATGGACCCAAGAAAGGATAAACTCACAAGAAAATCTTGGTTGACCCAGAGAATGTAATTATAGAATCTTATGGGACAGACTACTTGAAAGAGGAAATCTTAGTGGAAACTGGACAGAGTACTAAATTAAATATTGAGACATATGGAGTTATGTGTTTAAAACTTTCCTTTTCTGAATAGTTGTTCATTCACTAAGCCTTTATTTAATTTTTGAAATTTACGTGTAATTCTACCACAATCTTGGTGGCTGAAGGGGATGAGGAAGTAAAAAAATGTAAGACACTTTTTCTGTTCTTCAGTCTCATAGTCACCTAGTTGGAAAGACAGATGGAACAGGTAAATTATGTGAATATATAAGGGAATACCAAGTGTACAATACTAAGGTGGAAAGAAAATATTTGCAGCATGTATAACAGATTCAAAAAATTAATACCCATGGTATATAAATAAGAAAAAGATAGCCCAAATGAAAAAGGGACAAAGGATTCCCTTTGTCTGGCATTCGTCAGACGAAATACAAATGACCATTCAGAATGTGAAGAAGTGCTCTAATTGTTCAAATCACTATACATAGGAATCAAGAGAATGTGTAAGAAACTAGTAATGCTACCTACTGCATTTGCCTCATATGTGCGCTCAGGTTACAGGAATCCATGTATGTTTGACTGAGGGTAAGAGGGAACTGGGAACCTGCTCTTACCTCTTATTTCTCTCAGGCTTTTTCTTAATGTATGGTGTTCCTGTCACATTGAGTACGTGACTCTGCTGTTTAAAGATGTGTACTTTTCCTGTAACCATGCCCCTAAATATTTCATCTGGAGCACAGTAGAGAGCTTGGGGTGGAGGTGGGGGAAAACTGATTGGATTGCCTTTATTTGCAGTGAGTGTGTTAGTCTCCAAAAAGGCACATTTTTAAAAAGTTCTTAAAAGGTAATTTTGACTATACATGGCTTTCACCTTACCACATTAGAACCACTCCCCCTGTGATTTTATTATACCATTTTTTACCCACCCATCAGACTGGAAAGACTGGCGAAACTGACAAGTGTTGAGCATAGGAGGAATCAGTCATATTGCTATTTATGGGAATATAAACTGGTATAGCCTTTTGGAAGGGCAATATGACAGTATCTCTCAAAATGTGAAGAAAAGTACCCTTGACACAGCAATTCCACTCTTAGAGATTTTTCTTCAAGTATACCACATAAGCTAAATGAAGTGAATGTATAAGAATGTTCATTGCAGCATTTTTTGTATTGGGAAAAATTGGAAAAAACCTAAATATCCATCAGTAGTGAATGACTGAACAGTTACAGTGTATACATTCTATGGAAAAACATGTATCCATGAAAAAGAATGTGACAGATCCTTATGTCCTGACATGGAAAGATGTTAAAAACAGTGGTTCTCAAATTTTAGCACACATTAGAATCACCTGGAAGACTTGTTAAAGCACAGATTGCTGGGCCCCAGCCCAGGAGTTACTGATTGAGTAGATTTGCTGGGGGAGAGGAGAGGCATGGATTTGTAGTCCTAAACAAGCCCCAGGTGATACTAATGCTGCTGGGCTTTGGTCCACACTTGCAGAGTCAGTCTTCCAAAACATCGTGCTCAGGGAGTGGATGTAGCCTCCCAGGTACGAGGTCCTGGCTTTGACCCCTGGTATCTCCTAAAAACAAAGAAACAAATGAAAAAACCATCTCTCTCATGTAGTCTCCCATGTATGAGGCCCCATGTCCAATTCCTGGTACCTCTTAAAAACAAATGACAAAACCAACTCTCTCATTGAGGAGTGGATGTAGCTCAGTTGTTGAGCACCTGCTTCCCATGTGTGAGGTCCTGGGTTCAATTTCTGGTACCTCCTAAAAAAAAACCATACATCTTGCTCAATGAAAAAAAATCAAGTTGCAGATTATTATGTCCTGCATGGTCCCATTTACCACAAAAACCTCACATATTTGAAAGGACATGAACTCATGGAAAAGGGCTCAGTGCTTCTCTCTGAGGAGGGGTGGGGCCTCAGTCTTGAGTCTATATTGCAGTATTGTTTAAATCTTTTACAATGAGGACATATTCATAGATGACTTGTATTAAAAAGAGAAACTACAAAAGCAGGAAGAGAGCAAGCACTTTTTGTCCTACCATCAGAACCAGTAAGTCTGTACAATAGTTCTAAGAGAAACAGGAGCAGAGCTGGCATGAGAAAGGCTGATAAAGAGTAATAGAATGAAAAGTTTTCCCTTTGAACTGTGTTGAGCTCCCAGACTCTGGAAATGTCTGGCTTAGGTCTGTAGTACCTACTACTTCTCTCTTACCCTGCTCTCAAACTCTGCACTTGACTTTTCTCTCCCTTGGCCTTAATCTCAGTACTGTTTAAGTCTGTAGTATCTACCAACTTCCAGGGTTTAGACATCTGCTCTTGCTTCTTTGCCTGGTACCTGATGCCCTCCATAGCTTGGCAGTCACTGCTAGAGCCGCCTTTTGGTGTTGCTTCCGGGTCTTGCCTGGTCGTTGGGCTGGTAGCTCAGCGTAGGACTTGGTCGTAGCGGTGAGAGTGGGAGGGGGGATCAGAGCTGTGACCCAGCAGAAGGATGGTACTTAAAAGGGAGCCATGATCAGCTACTGAGTGAAGATGACATTTGGTATCTTTCATTGTTCATTTCCTCAGCCTATCTTTAGTTGAATTTGTATGGTAAATGTGAGAGAAGAGAAAGAAACGTATTACTCCAAATACCATATTGCCACTTCTAGGAGCTCACACCGTAGGGTCACATGACACTTCACAGTTCACATGTGTTATGTTCACTAATCCTCAGACCCTGACAGGAAGTGTGCTTGTTTTACAACCATGAAAACCGAAGCCCACAGCGATTGCTGCTAAGTAGCAGATATGCAATTCACATTCAGGTTATATAATCTTAAATTCAGTTTCCAAGAGTTCAGAAATGAGAAAAGACCTCTTTCCTTCTCAGGATATTGTTTTAGAATTTGTTAATGAGATAAAGAAATGGGTGGAACACAGGGAATATAAAAGTGCTGAACATGTTTTAGCTCTAAAGCCTCTAATTGGAAAGCGGCATACTCTTAGAAGAAATGTTATCTTTTTTTCCCTCAATGATGTGTACATTTCCTTTCAAACCAATGGAATCATATAGGTAGCTCATAAATCTCTTGAATAAGGGCCTCTGGTGCCTACACATATAGATAAATCACACCGAGAGGACGCTGAACCATGAAATGATTCTGTTAACATGTCATCTGCCTAGAATATATTTTCAAATCTCCAACAGAAGGGTCTAAATTATGAAGGGAGGTGGCCGAGTAAAGTCGATGCTTTGATATTTGATACTTTTAACTTCCTCTGTCTGCTGCCTCTGTCTAAGAAGTGGGTCTGGCCTGGACCATGGAATAAAGCATGGCCTAAAATTGGCAGTCATTGTTATTAACCATTTTAACATCCAATGAAGCCAGAAATTCCTTATGCTGTGTTATGTTGTAAAGCATGATACACTGGTGCCACATGTCTGGTGTCACTAAGAAATTTTGAAAATTGCTAATAATCATAATGAGAATCTTAACCACAAAGAAGTCAAATTTAATGTGTTCTTGGTTTGTACTCAGCATTAACCCTAAAACTACAATAGGATTCCAAAGGCTTCCCCAAAATGGCTTTTGTTTTCAAGTTGCTATGAATGTAGTCTCAGAATTTGAGGTGGGAACTAGTAAGTTTTAGTGGTTTGTTCATGCCCAAACTTTAGTACATAGCAATGTGCCTAATAAATTTGCACATGCAGGTGATTGGTGAGGGACTATTTTTTTCCTACAATTCATCTTAATGCCCCTAGTAACTGTGACCTATCCCCATTTCCAAGTAGGGACAGAGGAGAAGAGTTATAGCATCACGCAGGAACTTTTTAGAAATACAAATCTGAGCCCTACCCTAGACCTACTGAATGAGTGTTAGAGATTTGGACCTGAAGAGTATCGGGAATGAAAGAAAGTGAAAGAAAGAAAGAGAAAGAACGAGAGAGCTGGGATCAGGGGGTCTGCGAGTAATAACTCCTCAGACAACTTTATTGTTTACAAAGGGCTCTCTATATACCCCAGTGTACGTGACAAGAAGCAGGCATACATAGCCTACGTGCCAATAAACATAAACACATAGCATACGTGACATCAAGCAGCAATGTGTATTAACTATTAGTATTACCCATAGTCTAAGGAATTTAAAAAAATCTTATCTCAAGGTACAAAGTCTAAGTGTTCTATTCACTGCAAAAGGTATGAGCTCATCTTTTCTTTCAGCCTTTAACAGCTTCATCCCATTTGCTGGGAACTCTTAATTACCGCATTCCTTAGGTTGCAGTCGTAGCCATGGAGATAGCACTAGCATGAAGACAGCACGTCTCTCCTTGAGGCCACTGTGCCTCAGTTTCCAACAAATGAGAATCTCTGAGGGAAGGGCCCAGTGATCTGATGTTTGCCAAGGCTTGAGAACTTCGGGGTGGCCATTCCTTCTTGACTCCTTTCCACTCCCTCTGCCACAGCCTTGGTGTAGGCCTTCATCAAACCCCACTTGGACCATTGGAGAAGAACCCCCACTGGTCTCCTGCCTCCAGACTCAGCAGCTCTCATCCAATCTCCAGATCACCATCAGCCTTTTCAATGAAGTCTTAGTTCTTCTTGTTTCCAGTGGACACTCAACACTCTTTCGAGGGGGAATCCCAAGTTTTTTCCCCTTTACTCCTCTCACCCACAAAGAGGAGACCAAGGCAATGGCTGCAATAGACTACACTAGTGTTGGGGTGATGGTGGTGGTGGTGGGAATGGTGGGTGATAACCACTATGGGAAGGAGTATTGGATAAACTGCACTGTGCTTTCTCCTTTTTTCTTTTAGAGGGGTGGTATGAAGTATGTGTATGTGCTTCCCTTGGGATCAACTTTGGCACAAAGACTTAAGATCAAGAAGGCCAAGATTCAGAAATGGGTCTCCAGGAAGGATCCAAAGAGGCTGCTCAGCCTGTTTTTGTATAAGCCTGAAGGCTGCCTGGAACAAGGCAAAAGGGGTCCTTTGAGCTCTTTGAAGTCTGGCCCATCTCACTCAATGACCATCCTAGACTTTGGGGTCAAAGCCTTAGCTAGTAATTAACAGATTGCTATAGCTTGTGGCATCCCTTCTGCATTTCTCTCTTGGAAAGCAGAGGCAAAGGTAGGGATCTGAGAACTCTGGGATCCTCCATCCTTGCTGTATATTATCCCCCAAAGCATAGGATTTTCCTCTTTCTTGAAATACCTCAGTGACCCACACTTGTTCACAGGATGAAGTCCAGATTTCTTGCTATAGCTTATTAGGCCTTTTTTATTCTGGATCCTACTTACTTTTTCTTGATATTGACCAAATGTACCATGCTCTCCAGGCATATCAAATTAAGGTCCCTAAGGAAGACATGGTCTTTTATGATTCTTTATAGTTTTGTACATACTGTACCCTTAGCCTGGAATGCTCATTCCCCCTTTGCTCTCATATGCTCCCATCTTCCACATTCCCTCTTGGTCCCTGCCTCTACCACCTGGCAACCATCCTTCAAAGTCCAACTCATATGTCACCTCCTCTGTGAAGTCTTCTTCAAGCAGGACTGAACTCTTGTGTACATTTATCATATACAGTGTTGGTCTAACAAATATTTTTTGTGGATTCAAAGGGAGTCCAATCTCCTACACCATAGCTACCAATAAGAGGCTTGGGGATCCCACTACGTATGAGGAGGGAGACTAGGGATGCCATGGATGGTGCTTGGCCATTTGGATTTCCTCTCTTGGAAATGTTAACTAAGAAACAGCAGGCGGCGGACTTGGCCCAGAGGTTAAGGCGTCCGTCTACGACATGGGAGGTCCACGGTTCAAACCCTGGGCCTCCTTGACCCATGTGGAGCTGGCCCATGCGCAGTGCTGATGTGCGCAAGGAGTGCCCTGCCACATAGAGGTGTCCCCCGCGAAGGGGAGCCCCACGTGCAAGGAGTGCACCCCGTGAGGAGAGCCGCCCAGCGCGAAGGAAAGTGCAGCCTGCCCAGGAATGGTGCTGCCCACACAGAGAGCTGACACAACAAGATGACTCAACGAAAAGAAACACAGATTCCTGTGCCGCTGATAATAGAAGCAAAGAAGACTCCGCAAAATAGAGACAAAGAACAGACAACCGGGGTGGGGGGGAGAGAAATAAATAAAATAAAAATAAAATAAACAAACAAACAAACAAACAAAAGAAACAGCAGGTCATTCCAATTGGTAGTACGCACATGAGCTGAAAGCTTGGGAAGAGATGGGGCTGGGCTGGCCATTTTGGACCTATATCAAGATAAGAAGAACAAGCAGGGCATGGGGTGGGGGTTATTTTGTAGCATCAAAACCAAAAGGCATAAGAGTGGGGAGAGAGGACTGATAAAGAGGTACAAGGACAATTTTGGGGTGATGGAAATGATCTATATCTTGATTCTGGTCATGGTTAAATGACTATATAAGAGAACTAGATCCCTAAATAGGGTGAATTTTGCTGCATGTAAAGTATAACTCAATAAGTTTGACTTAAAAAAGAAATCAATTAAAAAGAAAAACAGGCAGAAAGCAAACTAAAATGAGTTTTTTCTCCACAATATATTAATTTCCTAATAAGGGACCACAGCAGTTTTTTCTGCATAATTTTACTCAATTCTTCTTTTACCCCTGTAACCTTAGGATCTGAAGACTAGAGATGCTGTCTGTGGAACATATAATGCTTTTTGGTATGCTTGACATTGTTCAAAATGTCATTGAAATGGAAGGTAATATTTCTTTGTCACCTAGTTCTGAGTAGTGATAGAAACAAAAGATTATCTTCAAAGAGTCGTAAATCCATATACCTGAGCTTCAGCTTCTGCTAGGGCCTCATTTAATATTGTTGCCTAACTACTATTTGATTTGAGAGCTTTAAACAATATTGATTAGGCAGCATCACTAGACTTAATCACTGGTCTAATTATATAAAAGTTCCTGTAGTCAAATGCTTTGGGGAAATTCTGGGTTAAACAAAGTAAGCATGTTTTTTTTTAAATTTCAGGACTTCCCAGTGTCTTAGAATGGAGTCCAACAAGAGAGATGCTGTATATTGCAAATGTCTCAGATTATCGTCAACCCAATTTCACCCACAATTTCCAGATGTTCCCATCTCCTTCATACCCTCTGCTTTGGAACTTGATGTCATTGAATCATTACTGTTTATGTGACTCTTTCACGTAAACAGTGTCCCAAATACGTGTGGTATTTCTTTTGTTTTATTTTAGAAAGTCATGGAGCTAGGGCCACTTGAACTTCTTATTCATGTTTATGCCAAATTACACACACATTAGCTGAGTACTAGCTTATTTTAAAAGAGTAGATTCTGGTGCTTGAAAGGGAGACTTGCTGTCAGGGCATGAATGGTTTCCTGGTCTTTTATTTTGCCTTCCACAGTATGTTTCTTTATTAAGAAATTGTTCTGTGCTGTGCAAAGCACACATAGTACAATAAAACCAGTAAAGTATTGCAGAAAAAGAAGAGAAATGCGCTAAACAAGTTTTTTGGTATTCTATGGTGGTGAAGCAAGACATTGTCACCATCAGTAATTGTGTTTATAATTTGTTCACACAGGGAGCAAAAACAAAACAAAACAAAAATTAGTATCTGCTTACAGTGACAATGACTGTGGAACTTTAAAAACTATCATTTTTTTTACAGCAAATTTTTGTAAAATATACTAAATCTGAGCTGCTTTCCTCTCTGCAAAGATTGAGGACCATGGAGGCACATTTCTGCATTTTTCTAGGCCAGTGTCATGTCCTGGAAGGGTCATTCATGGATCATGCATGAATTTTTTTTCTGAAACAGGGATTGTCACTCTGACCAAATGAAGTCAGACAAAAAGGTTGTTAGGTTTCCCACCTATAGCCACTGCCATGGAAAGAGACTTTTCCCCCAATCAGAAGTGGTTGGTGTAGAAACCAGCTGGGGTCTAAGTCCTGAGTGAATTATTTCTAGTATGGCCCATTGGACTGGTGAATAAATGGGTCACTTAGAGAACCTTGGAGCAATATGAATGGGTCCTCTGTTACATATATACAAAACCAGATATCTTAACTCTGGTCTCATGATGCGCTGAAGAGCCTTCTAGAGTAGAACATATTTGCTTACTAGTTACCCAAGACTTCCACTTTGATAAAATGAAGAAACCGTTTCTATAATATGCAAACCCTGTAGCTGAACTCTCCCACATTTTAGTTGTAAACTATGCTGTTATTGTCCAGCTGCAAATGTGTGAGTAAGCACATATGGTCAATTATCAATCTTTACATCATAATTAAGGCCCAAAGTGAGAACCATCATAAAGGCAGGTAGGAGGATTCAGTATCCAGTCTCGCACAGGTAGATAACATAATGCCTGCCCAATCTAACAAATTTGTTACCTTTCTGGTAAACATAATTCCATAATTATGTTTTCTTTTTTTTTTAAGATTTATTTTTATTTATTTCTCTCGCCTCCCTCCCCCCCCACCCCCGTCTGCTCTGTGTCCATTCACTGTGTGTTCTTTTGTGTCCGCTTGCATTCTTGTCATGAGGCACTGGGAAAACAGTGCCACTTTTTTTTGTTGCATCATTTTGCTGCATCAATTCTCCGTGTGTGTGGCGCCACTCCTGGGTGGGCTGCATTTTTTTTTCGCATGGGGCAGCTCTCCTAGTGGGGCGCACTCCTTGAGTGTGAGGCACCCCTACGCAGGGGACACCCCTGCGTGGCACGGCACTCCTTGCATGTGGCAGCACTGCGCATGGGCCAGCTCCACACATGTCAGGAGGCCCTGAGTACAGAACCCTGGACCCTTTATATAGTACGTGGACGCTCTATCAATTGAGCCACAACTGCTTCCCTCCATTTCCTTTTTTAGCAGCACTCTCCTTTACCAAATTTCCCCAGCAGAGAAAGAATCAGAACCCTGCGATACAAAGGGGATATGTTTTGGCTTTATAACTTGTTGGTTTGGATTATACTTCTTATTCACAGTTTCTGTATTTTCTCATCTAAAAGGGGAGGACTGTTCAGTGAGACACCCCCCTTCCAGATGTGCCCTTGCACACATTACCTGGGAAATGGGCTCCGCAGGTAAGTTATTACTACCTAAACCCTCCGCTCAGGCAGGCAAGGGCAACTGAGACACAGTGAGCCCCAGTTCTGTTTTGCTCTAGTGGAAAATTTCCTGCTGACAAAGCTGGTGCTGGGAGCTAGGTGTCATCCAGCAGCACGTGGTTTGTGCAGCCCCTGGAGAGGCTGCAGAGCCCTGGCCTTGTCTATTTTGGTGAAGTGAGCATTGGAAATTCAGGGCTCCAGGTGCATCCGGAAGCTCATGCTTACCTGTGGTTTGGGGGCTTCAGATGCAGATAATGGTTGTTGATAATTACTGTTGTAATGATTGTTGTTATCAATCACATTATTATAACTGTGTTTTTGGAGCATATTATAATATAATATAAATCCTATAAATAGGATTTCCCAAGAAGCTAAAAGTTAATGGTGTTTTTCATTGACCACAGCTGTCCAGTGGCAATCTCTCAGTCTCTGAGGCAGTCAACTTCTATGACTATTGAGAGAGAGAAAGAGAGAGAGAGAGAGAGTCATTAAATCAATATATCAATTGCTGATTTTCAAAGAGATTCTTGATTTTTGCATGATGTAACTTATGTAAGGGTAACTACTGTGGCTGAATGGGGTTGCACAAAGAACTCACTGGACTCTGCTTTCACATATGAAAGCAGGTCAGAAGAAGATATGTCCTTTATAAATGGCTTCATGCATTCAGTTTAGGAAACCATTTCTTTTAAGTTGATAACTTAAGCTTAGCTCTGCAGAGGATTGAGAATTTTTTTCCTGTGTTGTTTCGTCTGATTAATATATGGAAACTGCAAAAATTCAAATATTACACAAATAAATGTCTTACAAAGAATGAAAGCCTGCCATAATCCTATCCCTCAGAGAGTACCACTGTCAACAGTTTGCTGCACATTTTCCCAGATATTTTTCGAGCAGAATACATACATACACACACACATTTCTTCAATTTACTTCCCCCCCTCCAGCATTTTAAAAGAAATGCATTTTAGAGGAAATTTTCTGATCTTTCATAACAGAAATGAACTTTTCTGTATGTTGTATTTTTCAAATTATGTTTGTATATCAGGAATAGATTAAGAGAGAGGCATTTCCAATGCCTATTTATCTCTGTAATTATCCAAAGTCTCTGAGAGACCATGGATGGTTTATTAGATAGATTTAGAAAGAATAACTGCAGTACTAGGCTTTTTGCTACAAACAGAGTGAGCTTCCAATGCACTGAGCATTACAATTATTTGGAAACAATCTGTAGCCTTGGAAACAATATGGCAGCAGTGACATCAGCAGCAATTATGTATAATTTTTATCCTCAGTTTATCACCAAGGTAACCAGAGCAGGTTTCCCTGCTTGAAATTTTAAGAATACTGTAGTCCTATATAAGGCAAGGATGTAGGAAAAAATTATACTCAGAATCCCTGCTACGATTCATTCCATTTCCCTTATAAAAGAGCGCTTTAAAATTTCAATAGCATGCATCTATTTTTGGCAATAACCGCAGGCTTTTGAAGCTATTAAATACAATTCCAAATATCTGAAATACTAAAAAGTTGATTATCGTGTTTAATTTTCATGCTCTTTCCTGTTAGAATATCTCCTCTTGCTTTGAACAGCAGTTAAGGGACAGACCCTCTTACAGAAGAAATGAGACAAATGGAATGTGCTTTGTAAACTGACATGAATTGGTTTATTCCTAAAACCAACTACCCTAGAGCGACAAACCTCTACTAACAACAATCATAATGGCCTCTTCCTAGGTTGAAAGCTTCTGGTCAATTCTCTGTACAGGGTTAGATGTGAGGTGGCTGCAGCTGGGCAAGGTGCCCCTCTAGTCAGAAATGATAGTTAAAATGGGACATTGTATTTGGATTCTGGGGTTGGTCCTGATAAGTTTGCATACAAAATCAGGTTATACACTGCTTCTGAACAAATGACTGACTGAATGAAAAGATGTGTAGATTTGATCACTTCATTACTGCAAAGTACACAGTTCCTCAGTTCCCCCCAAAATCCCTTTTGCTCCACAGCTGAGCTGGATTTTTTTATTGTGTTTTGTTCTGCAAATATCTTCTCTAAGTCTATAGCCTGTCTTAACATTGTTTACAGTGTTTATTGATGTGTTACAATTTTAATTTTAGTGTAGTCAAATTTTGCAATCTTTGCTTGTTGGTTTTGCTTTTTGTATTCTAGAAATAATTTCCTACATTAAAATTATAACATTATTTCCCTACACTTCTTTTTCTGCAGGGTGTAAAGCTTTGCTTTTTTCATATAAGGTCTTCAATTTGTCTAGAATTAAAAATGTTTTTGCATGTAATGTGAGGGAGAAACCTAAAATAATTCCTTTTTATATGGAAAGTCAATTGTTCTAAGACCACTGATTGATTAGCCTCTTCCCCATTGATTTGTAATATATAAACATGCCATCTATCTAGATCTCATGAATATGTTTTGGATTCTCTATTCTGTTCTATTGGTCTATCTGACAACCCCTGTGTGAATACCACACAGTTTGAATTAATAAGCTTTGATAATTATTCATGATATTGTAAGGCAAACTGCCTGTGATTAGTCAGGTCATTAATCTGGTCCAAGTTTGCCTTCCAAAGCAGCTAATAAGCATTGCAAAGGAAATGGCTACAGTCTTTCACCACTGTCTTCTTTCTCATGGAATTGCTTCTGAAGTTCAATGGTCTTGGCAGCTCCAGCAGAGTGAAATACCCTCTAGATCTCAGGAACCTAAAACTGGGCATGAATATCTGTCAGTAATCCTTTTCACTGACCATGGATTTCTTGCCAAGTCAGCACTAGGGCAGTTTGCCCCTATCTGTACCTGTACTGTGTGGTCTGAGAAGTTTCCCCATTTATGACTACTTAGGGACTTTCCATGGACAGGTCTAGTCATAGTCATTACATCCTTCCTCCTCTTTCTCTTCCTTTCCTCCACCTGTTCAAAAAATTTTATGGCTATTCTTGGCTTTTTATTTTTTCATATGAATTTTAGGAACAGCTTGCCAAGTTCTATGAACAATCCTATTGGGAGTTTGTTTGGAATTACTTCCATTTAAAGAGTAATTTGAGGATAACCAACTTCTTTTAGATTTATAGTGTTTCCATTCATCAAAATGGCACAGCCCTCCTTTCATTTAGGTCTTCTTTCATGTCCTCTAATTTGGGTTTACACTTTTTCTGTAAGTCTTGCACATTTAAAAACCAATTTATTCTTAGGTACTGTGATAGTTTGGAGCTTTTTGTGGATTCCAGAAATATCATGTTCTTAAAGATAATCCACTCTTGTTGGTATGGAACCTTTTGACTGGACTGGATTGGATTCAGTTGGGAGGCTTTGATTGGATTACTTCAGTGAGGCATGACCCAGGGTGGGTCTTGGTCCTCTTGCTGGAGTCCTTTATAAATGGGGGACTGAAAATAGCAGACACACAGAAAAAGGCAGCAGAGAGAGAGAAACTTGGAGAGGCTGAGAGGCTGGAGGATGGACTCATTGGAGCACAGGAGCCCAAAGAGAAAAGAGGAAGAAAGGGGAGAGATGAGCCATATGCCTGATTATCCACAGCTGAGCTTGGGGAGAAAGTAAGCCTGGAGGGGAAGGCAGAGACCCAGTTAGCAGATGCCTCTATGTGCCTTGCAATGTGGAAGGAGTCCTGGATCACCAGCAGTTGTCCCTTGGTGAGGCGGCATCTCT
Source organism: Dasypus novemcinctus (assembly GCF_030445035.2). Lineage (NCBI taxonomy): Eukaryota > Metazoa > Chordata > Mammalia > Cingulata > Dasypodidae > Dasypus > Dasypus novemcinctus. The sequence continues at coordinate 78,046,760 of NC_080679.1, read as the reverse complement.
GATAATGCCTTGATTTGGCTCCTTTCATGGCCCCAGAACTGGAAGCTTTTAACCTAATAAATTCTCATTATAAAAGCCAACATATTTCTGATACATTGTTCCCATCAGCCTTTATTTTTTTTTTAAGATTTATTTATTTATTTATTTCTCTCCCCTTCCCCCCCACCCCAGTTGTCTGTACTCTGTGTCTGTTTGCTGTGTCTCCTTTGTCCGCTTCTGTTGTTGTCAGTGGCATGGGAATCTGTGTTTCTTTTTGTTGCATCATCTTGTTGTGTCAGCTCTCCGTGTGTGGGGCACCATTCCTGGGCAGGCTACACTTTCTTTCGCGCTGGGCGGCTCTCCTTACGGGGCGCACTCCTTGCGCGTGGGGCTCCCCCACGCGGGGACACCCCAGCGTGGCACGGCACTCCTTGCACGCATCAGCACTGCGCATGGGCCAGCTCCACACGGGTCAAAGAGGCCTGGGGTTTGAACGCGGACCTCCCTTGTGGTAGACGGATGCCCTAACCACTGGGCCAAGTCCGCCACCATCAGCCTTTAGCAAACTAAAACAGATACTCAATTTTTATTACTATTATAAATGGTGTTTTTTCTTGTTAGGTCTAATACATATTAGTTCTAATACTTAATTCTTCTCTTGAATTATGTTGAATAAAAGTGATGATAATGGACATCTGTCTTATTTCTCACTTTAAGGAGATGTTTCCAATGTTAATACAAATATTATACTTTGGTGATAATACTCTATTAGATTATAAATCTCTTACTTTGCTAAGAGTCTTTTGTTTTTTGTTTTTCTTATATATTTTTTCCAGGCTGCCTCATTGCTGGCGGTAAGGCGCTGCCGGTAGGATCCAGCGGCCCCAGTTATGAGCAAGCATGTGCTCTGACTCTGCAGAAGAGTCTTTTAAAAATCATGAATATCTTGCCTTTTATCAAATGCTTTTTATACATTTATTGAGATGATCATTTATTTTTCTATGTTAATTTCTTAAAATGACAAATCGCTTTAAGTAGTTATATTCAATCATCCTTGTATTCCTGAAATAAACTCAACTCAGTCATGACATTTATTTTTAAATACATTGCTGGAATTCTTGCTAATAACTTCTTTGGAATTTTTGCATCTTTATTTATAAGACTGGCCTAGAAAACTTTTTTTTCTCATTTTGTCCTATCTAGTTTGGTGTCATGGTTTTACCAGGCCCCAAACAAGTTTTTACCTTCTCTTCTTGGGAACAAATTGAATAAAATAGATAATATGTTTTGGTAAAAACATATTGTAAAATTATCTGGGTCTGGGTGGTTTTAAGAGTGAATTTTAAATTACTGAATTTTAGGTCTAATGAAATTTTTCCTTTATTTTTTAGTCAATTTTGGAGAGTGATTTTCTAGAAAATCATTCATGATGTATAAGCTATTTAAATGTATTGGCATAAAGTTCTTCATTGTGTTTTCTTATAATTTAAAAAATCTCTACTGTATCTGTATTTAGATCCCTTTTTGATTCTATATAATGTGTATTTGTGGCTTCTCTATTTTTCGTGATCAATCTTCAGAGAGATTTAATTATTTTACTGATCTTTTTACTGCCCTTTTTCTCTTCTCCTTTTGGAAATCTTATGACAAGAATGTAAGACTTCTTGGGATTGGGATCATTTTCTGTTTTTCAATAGCTTTTTTTCTGTGTTTTTCAGATTGGATAATTTCTATTGGTTTATCTTCAAGTTCATTCTTTGTCATCTCCATTCTGCTGTTTAGCCCTTCTAGGGAGTTTTAAAATTTGATTATTCTATCCTCATTTTCTATAATTTCCATTTGATTCTTCTTTATATTTTCTATTTCTTTTTTGAGAGTTTTTAATCTTTTCACTTGTTCCAGAGGGTATGTCTTACTTGTTACAATATTTTTTAAAAATAATAACTGCTTTAAAATCTTTGTCAGATACTCTGAAATCTGTGTCTTCTTAGTATTGACATGTGTTGTTTGTCTATATCCATGAGAATTGAGGTTTTCCTGTTTCTTTGTATACTTAGTAATTTTAGATTGTGTGCTGGACATTTGGAATATGGTTATTATAAGATCCTGAGTGATATTTAAATCCTACGGAGAATGTTGATATTTTTATTTTATTAAGCAATTAACCTGATTGAGTTCAGGCTGCAGGTTCCTTCCAGGCTTCCTTGGATTGTGATTTTAAAGTCAGTTTCATTTTCAAAATCTTTACCGTGCTATTCAGAACTGATCAGCATGTGCACCACCCATTGGCCAATCTGGGACTGTGGTAGTAGTCAGTCTCTTAGTCTCAAAGCTTTTGGTATGTTGTTTAGGATTAGATCTATACATGTGTAATTTGGGAGTGAAACCAGTTCATTAACACCTCTTCTAAACTCTTTGCTCTCCAAGATCTACATAGTACAGTCTGATTCCCTGGGGAGCCCCTTTCAGTTTTCCAGCAAGAAAGCTGAGGATTTATTTACTTTACTCTGCTATGTACTTTCTATGACTGCAACCATGTCTGGAGAAAAGTGACTGGAGGACAGAGAGAAAAAAGAAACATGGGTTCACCCTATCCTTTTGGAACCATAGCTCCCCTGATCAGAGAGGAAAGTTCCTTTACCATGGAGGTTTAGGCACCTTTTGCTACAAGGAGGCCCCTTTTTCACCTGTCAAGTTTTGTCTAGAGGAATTCTCCTGGAGCTTTCTCTGTCCTCACCTTGAATTTCCACTTCTGGGTTTTAGGATGCCTTAAGACAAAGCTGAAGGATACTGGAGGAAAAAATTGATAAATTCTACACTGGTTTGATGGTACTTAGACTTCTGGTCTTTTTCCTCTAATCCACATACTCTCATTTACTCTTCAGAGTCCTCAAATAACAGTTCCATGCTTTCTGTCCAAGTTTCATAGCTGCTTTCATAGCTCAGAATCAGAACCTATATTTGTTTGTTTGTTTGTTTGCTTTAGGAGGTACTGAGGATCAAACCCAGGATCTTGTACATGGAAAGTGGGCACTCAATACTTGAGCTACATCTGCTCCCCCGTATTGGTCTTTTTAAAGAAACAGCTTTTGGTTTGATCAAACCATTATTTTTTTTTCCCCTATATCATCAATTTCTGTGCATTTTCAAAAAAAGAATGCCTATTTATACTATTTTCTTTGCACTTATCTTGCTCCCTGTAATCTTGAGTGGAAGATTTAGGTCAACTTTTCTTTTTTCTCACCCTAAATATTCATAGAAATGTATTACAAAATTTCTTCTAAATACTGCTTTTGCCATACCTCATGATTTTGGAATGGAGAATTTCACAGTTACTCAGTTCTAAATATTCTATTTTATTTTTGTAATTGTTTTTGACTTATAAATTACTTACCTGTATTTTACTCTTGCAAACAAATAGTGTTCTATATTTTAAAAAGTGATTTTTAACTTTATTGCACTATAGTTAGAGACTGTGGTTAGAGTCACACTGGGGTTGGTGTGACTTCAGTTTCATATTATTTATTGAGAATTTGTGTCTCAGTCCATGGTCAGTTTTAAAAAATCATTCATGTATGCTGGAAAAGAATATGTACTCTTAATGATAAGGGGCAAGGGCCTATATATTATCATCAAATTAAACTTGTTAAATATCTCACATTGATTGTGGACTGATTAATTTCTCTTTGTAATTCTTTCAATTTTTACAAGTACTGAACTATCGTTTATTACTGATGAATAGTTTGTCATTATGTATTCTCATATTAATTTTACTATACCAATTTAATATTTGTTAGTATTTGTCATAGCGTTTCAAATCCCCCTTCTTTCAAGACTTTTGTGTCATTATGCTTTAGGTATGTTTTAAAAATAACATAGCTGGATTTTTTTAAAAAGTCATAGACTCTTGAATTGACTCATTCTGTTTAAACCTATGATTTTTGATACCTCTCAACTTATTTCTACTCTTTAATTTTGTGTTTTCTACTTACCATGCTATCTTTTTATTCTTTTATATGTGTTCTATTGTATTGATTTTCTTTATTACTCCCTTTTTTCTCTCCTCTCTATCATTTGGCAATAGTACATTAGATTTATATTACTATAATGGTCATCCTTAAATTGTTTTTTTTTAAGATTTGTTTATTTATTTATTTTTCTCCCCTCCCCCCACCCCAGTTGTTTGTTCTCTGTGTCTATTCGCTGCGTGTACTTCTTTGTCCGCTTCTATTGTTGTCAGCGGCAGGGGAATCTGTGTTTCTTTTTGTTGCATCATCTTGTATCAGCTCTCTGTGTGTGTGGCACCATTCTTGGGCACTTTCTTTTGTGCTGGGCGGCTCTCCTTACGGGTCAAACTCCTTGCTCCCCTATGCAGGGACACCCTAGCATGGCACAGCACTGCTTGCGTGCATCAGCACTACGCATGGGCCAGCTCCACATGGGTCAAAGAGGCCCAGGGTTTGAACCACGGACCTCCCATGTGGTAGACGGATGCCCCAACCACTGGGCCAAGTCCGCTTCCCTTAAATTCTTAACATACCATCTTGATTTAACAAGGTCTAATGTTATTCTGTATTTTTACTCCCTAAACAATAGAAGGACTTTTAAAAACTGTAAGTCTATACATATCTTAATTCTTCCATGTATTTTACTTATGCCTTATTTTAACACTCCCTTACCTGAATTATTCATTACTGTTATCGTTTTTAAAAAATTTACCCATATTCACAACATCTTTTTGCTCAATATAGCTTCTCTCATCCTGTTTTTTTCATTCAGAATGGAAGTTCTTAAATGGTTCTTTTAGAGTCTTTGAGTAATAAATTCTCTAAGTCTTTAACTTTCTAAAGATATCTTTATTTTTTCTTTATTATAAAACATCTTACCTTTGAAATAACTTAGCTGGGTATAAAATTCTAAGTTTAGAGTTCTTTTCCCTCAGCATGTTGAAGATGTAGAATCCTGGTCTCTTATTGCTGACAAGACTACTTTTCTGTTCCTTCAGAAATAATCAGTCTTTTCTGACTTTCTCTCCTTTTCTTTTCTTAAGATTTATTTTTTATTTATTTCTCTCCCCTTCCTCCCCCCACCCCTGCCCCTGCCTCAGTTGTCTGTTCTCTGTGTCCATTTGCTGCATGTTCTTTTTGTCCGCTTCTGTTGTTGTCATTGGCACAGGAATCTGTGTTTCTTTTTGTTGCAGTATCTTGCTGTGTCATCTCTCCGTGTGTGTGGCACCATTCCCGGGTGGGCTGCACTTTCTTTCGCACTGGGCGGTTCTCCTTACGGGGCACACTCCTTCCACGTGGGGCTGCCCTATGCAGGGGGCACCCCTGTGTGGCGCGACACTTCTTGTGCGCATCAGCACTGAGCATGGGCCAGCTCCACACAGGTCAAGGAGGCCTGGGGTTTGAACCACAAACCTCCCATGTGGTAGACAGATGCCCTATCCACTGGGCCAAGTCCACTTTCCTCTGCTTTTTATTTCATTTTGTTTTGTTTTCTATAGATTGACAATGACCATGTGAAAATTTTTTTTGTTTTTTTATATTTTTCTTTTTTGTTTTATTTTTGTTTGCTTTTATGTTGTTTTTTTTTTCTGTACGAATTTTTTAACTCATTTTGCTTGAGATCCATTCTGTTTCTTCAATTTGAAAATTAGTGCCTTTTAATTATTGAAAATTTTCAGCCATTGTCATTTCAAATATTCCCTCTGTCCCATTTTTTTCTATTCCCTCTTTTTGGATTTCCTATTTACTTTATTGTTCATATCTCAACTCCATTTTGATAATTTCCATTTATTTGTCTGTGTGCTGATTTCTGGATTATTTCTTCAGCTCTATCTCCTCATTCACTATTCTCTTTTTAGGTATATCTAACTGCTAATTAATAGTGAGTTTTTAATTGCAATGACTATTTTTCATTTCTAGAAGTTCTATGATGTTATTTTTCTAGGCTCTTTGTTCTGTTCTCATAATATCCTATTTCTTCATTAGATTAATGTCCATTTCATATTTTTCTTTTTAATCATTTAAAATACTTATTTTGCTTATAATAATATCTTTCAGATAGTTTATTATTTCTTTGGTATTTTTGGGGGGTGGGGGGTGGGGGGAAGGGGGCAGTTAATGCATCTCCCAGTTTGCTGTTTGCTTCCTCTCATCCTTAGATCATTTCATTGTATCATTGTAATATATATATATTTTAAATCACGAGGTCTTCTTATAGGTGATTGTATTTTCTATTTTTTTTTTAATTTTTTAAAAATATTTATTTATTATTATTATTTTTTAATTACATTAAAAAAAATATATGAGGTCCCATTCAACCCCACCGCCCCCGCCCCCCACTCCCCCCACAGCAACACTCTCTCCCATCATCGTGATACATCCATTGCACCTGGTAAGTTCATCTCTGAGCATCACTGCACCCCATAGTCAATGGTCCACATCATAGCCCAGACTCTCTCACGTTCCATCCAGTGGGCCCTGGGGGGATCTACAGTGTCCCGTAATTGTCCGTGAAGCACTATCCAGGACAACTCCACGTCCCAAAAACGCCTCCACATCTCATCTCTTCCTCCTGTTCCCCACACCCAGCAGCCCCCATGGCTACCGTTCCCACACCCATTTCACATTTCCTCTGTGGACATTGGATTGGTTGTGTCCATTGCACACCTATGTCAAGTGAGGGCTTAGATTCCACATAGGTACTGGATGCACTCTTCCCGCTTCTAGTTGTAGACACTCTAGGCTCCATGTTGTGGTGGTTGACCTTCTTCAACTCCATGTTAGCTGAGTGGAGTAAGTCCAATAAGTCAAAGTGTAGGAGCTGAAGTCTGTTGAGGCTCTGGGCCTGGGTGTCATATTATCAGTCCAGAGATTCAAATCCCCTACATATATCTTAAACTCAGCACCAACTACAATTCCAATAAAGTAGCATGCAAGTCTTGTGAAAAGAGATCCCCTCTGAGTCCATTTCCATCACGCAGAAACACCAGCTCCAAAGAAGGGCCATCTGTCATGGCAGTGAACCCCTTCTGCCATGACCATAGAACCCGTGGGTCTCTTTATCCCTCAAAAGAACCAATACCTGGGATTGTATCTACCTTATCTGTCTCTTAGACTCTGTTCAGTTGTACATAGGGGTATTCCTTCTGACAACCTCCAGACTCTTTTTTAGAGACTCACAGCCTTATAATCTCATTTCTCCTTTCCATTTCCCCCTTACATTAGGTCAAACCGCTTCCCGAAGTCATGTTATTATATGTAGACAGGTATATTCTGCTGTTCCGCATTGAATCTTTGATTCAAGGTCATTTTCTAGTTGCTTCTTCAGCTGGTATGTGGTAGTGATCCCTCGGTGCCAGGGAGGCTCATCCCCGGGTGTCGTGTCCCACGCTGGGGGGAATGCATCACATCTACACGCTGAGTTTGGCTGTGAGAATGGCCACATTTGAGTAACATGAAGGCTGTCAGGAGGAAACCCCCAGGCACAATGCTACTCTAGGCCTTGTTCTTATTGCAGGTGCATAGACTCAAAAGTGTAGCCATTAGTATCACGAGCCCACTGTTGGGCCCTCCTTCCTTCCTGGTTCTTGCCGTTGCACCTGGAGGATTGCCGCTGCTCTCCCAGGGCCCACAACAGTGACCCCCCGGCCAGGAGCCCAGTACCCCCCCAGCTGTTGTTTTTAATTGTTTCCACTATGAGTATATATAGACATTACCATATACCCTGGGCATATGCCCTGTATAACTCCCTGTCAACCATATATATCCTGTCAATAACATCCCATATCAGTATTCCTCCGCTGCCATTGTTGAACCACTCTGTGATCCAAAACTTCCCGTAAAGTGAATCCCAACATAATGTCAGCTTCAGAAGAGTCTTAGATCACCAAAATTCATATATACAATATACAGTATTTCCCCAGATCCACCATAAAACCTTTTCCCTTCCACAGCAATAATCTTTTAACTTATTCATATCATATTTCCTGAAACTGATGTACAGATTCCAAAACTATAGTTTTCAAACAAGGTAACATTTGTGCTTACTATGTGGTCCATACTTTAGGTTGTACAGTTTTCTAAATTTTTTAGTTATCCTATGTTTTGTCTTATGGTTTTCATTATTAGTCTGTCGTCCCCTATATGTTTTTGGTGTAATATTAGCTGTTTTATATTCATCCTCGTGTACTCTCACATAACTCCTCTTTTGCCCCCTTATTTACCTTTGTTCTATCCATTGCACGTCCATTTTCCCCTCCCCTTAGGACCCACAACACCTGCCAATCTAATGCCCTGGGAGCCGTCCTTTCTCACGAGAGATACAGTTCTCTCTATTCGACGGCATTAGTCTTCCCCAGGATATGGGTCCACCCCACCCAATGGTAGAACCCACCTTGGCAAAATGAGCCTTCAGCTATTCCCTCCGGAGTCCGTCCCGCATCAGACCATACCCCCTGAGCGTCCTAACCAGGTGACCCTCCTATTTATACTTTGATACGTTTTACTCAACATTTAGTTCTCAATGAATTTCTGGCACTCTCCCATGTTTGTATGTTGCCCCTCCCTCCCACCTATTTCTTGGACCATATTACCCCTCTTCCCATCCCCAGCCACCCTCAAACCCAGAAAACCCCACCCGAAGGTAACCCCTTGCCCCCATTTTGTCCCTTCTTTGTGCTCATACTTACCCCCAGCTCATCACAGATTCCACCCCTACAGACATTAACTCACATCCTTCCTCCACCCCCCGATTTCCAGTAAGCCACTTTTCCAGACTCTAGCTCTCTGAGGCAGTTAACTTATTTCATATCATTGAGGTCATATAGTGTTTGTCCTTCAATGCCTGGGTTGCTTCACTTAACATAAGATTCTCAAGGTTCATCCATGTTATCACGTGCGATTGTAGTGTATTGGTTCTTACAGCTGAGTAGTATTCCATTGTGTGTATATACCACATTTTATTGATCCACTCATCTGTTGATGGACTTTTGGATTGATTCCAACTTTTGGCGATGGTGAACAATGCTGCTATGAACATTGGTGTACATATATCAGTTTGTGTCCTTGTTTTCAGATCTGATGGGTATATACCCAGCAGTGGTATTGCTGGGTCATATGGCAAATCTATGGATAATTTTTTGAGAAACTGCCAAACTGTCCTCCAGAATGGTTGGATCCTTCTGCATTCCCACCAGCAATGGATGAGTGTTCCCCTTTCTTCACATCCTCTCCAGCATTTGTATTCTACTGTTTTTTTCATGGCTGCCAATCTTATGGGAGTAAGATGGTATCTCATTGTAGTTTTGATTTGCATTTCCCTGATAGCTAGGGATTTGGAGCATTTTTTCATGTGCTTTTTAGCCATTTGTATTTCTTCTTTGGAGAAGTGTCTGTTTAAATCTTTTTCCCATTTTTTAAATGGGTTGTTTATCTTTTTGTTTTCGAGATCTATGAGTTCTTTATATATGCAAGTTATAAGTCTCTTATCAGATATATGGTTGCCAAATATTTTCTCCCATTGTGTGGGTTCCCTTTTTACTTTCTTGACAAACTCCTTTGAGGTGCAGAAGGCTTTAATTTTGAGGTAGTCCCATTTATCTATTTGTTCTTTTGCTGCTCGTGCTTTTGGTGTGATATTCATGAAGCCATTTCCTATTACAAGGTCCTGTAGATGTTTCCCTACACTGCTTTCTAAGGTCTTTATGGTCTTGGCTCTTATATTTAGGTCTTTGATCCATCTAGAGTTGATCTTTGTATAAGGTGTGAGATGGTAATCCTTTTTCATTCTTCTACATATGGCTATCCAGTTCTCCAGGCACCATTTGTTGAAAAGGCCATTCTCTCCCAGTTGAGAGGGTTTGGTGGCTTTATCGAATATTATATGGCTATATACATGAGGTTCTATATCTGAACTTTCAATTCGATTCCATTGGTCTGTGTGTCTCTCCTTATGCCAGTACCATGCTGTTTTCACTACTGTAGCTTTGTAGTATGTTTTGAAGTCAGGAAGTGTGATTCCTCCTATTTCGTTTTTCTTTTTCAATATGTCTTTGGCTATTCGGGGCCTCTTTCCTTTCCAAATAAATTTCATAGTTAGTTTTTCTAGTTCCTTAAAGAAAGTTGTGTTGATTTTTATTGGGATTGCATTGAATGTGTAGATCAGTTTTGGTAGGATAGACATCTTAATAATATTCAGTCTTCCTATCCATGAACAGGGAATATTCTTCCATTTATTTAGGTCTTCTTTGATTTCCTTGAACAATCTTGTATAGTTCTCGATGTATAAGTTTTTTACATCTTTAGTTAAATTTATTCCTAAGTATTTGATTTTTTTATGTACTATTGTGAATGGTATTTGTTTCTTGATTTCCTCCTGATCTTGCTCATTATTGGTGTATAGAAATGCTACTGATTTTTGCGCATTGATCTTATAACCTGCGACTTTGCTAAACTCATTTATGAGTTCTAGGAGCTTTGTTGAAGATCTCTCAGGGTTTTCTATATATAGGATCATGTCATCTGCAAATAATGAAATTTTGACTTCTTCCCTTCCAATTTGAATGCCTTTTATATCTGGTTCTTGTCTCAGTGCTCGAGCCAGTACTTCCAAGACAATGTTAAATAGGAGCGGAGACAATGGGCATCCTTGTCTTGTTCCTGATTTTAGAGGGAAGGATTTCAGGACTTCGCCATTGTAAACAATGTTGGCTTTAGGTTTTTCATATATACTCTTTATCATGTTCAAAAAGTTTCCTTGTATTCCGATCTTTTGGAGTGTTTTTATCAGGAAGGGGTGCTGTATTTTGTCAAATGCCTTTTCTGCATCTATAGATATAATCATGTGGTTTTTTTCTCTCAATCTGTTTATATGGTGTATTACATTGATTGATTTTCTTATGTTGAACCATCCTTGCATACCTGGGATAAATCCCACTTGGTCATGGTGTATAATTCGTTTAATGTGTTGTTGAATACGATTAGCAAGTATTTTGTTAAGTATTTTTGCGTCTAGGTTCATTAGAGAAATTGGTCTGTAATTTTTGTATTTTCTATTGAAGTCTTCTATGATCTGGGTTATGATGTATTGCCACAAAACAGGTTTGAATTTGGTTCTAACATGTTTCCTAGGATTTTACCGGTTCAGTACCAGTTTCAGACATTTTTTACCATATTTGACTACTACCTGTATTACAGGTTTGAGGTTTTAATGTCCAACAAGAGTCCAGTCAGAGAGAGGCTTCCTTGTTGTGTCCATGGATGGAGTGGTGCTAGGCTTCTTTCCCTGGGCAGGCAGCCCTCCTCCTAAGTCCTGGTTTTATGTGTTGGTTTCATGTCCCATCTCTTTTCTCTCATGTGATTAAAAAACAAAACAAAAAAACAGCCACTAAAAAACTCCAGTGGAGCCTATAACAGGATCTCATTTTCTCTTGGGGCACTTCACAGATAGCCCATGAGCTCTACTGTTCATGCTTTAAATTCCTTTTCTCTTTCTTGTACCCAGGAATTTTCTTTTCTTCCTTTTGAACTCAGCTGTGTTTCCATTGTTTTTTTCTTATATTCTATCCAGCATTTTTATATACTTTAAGTGGTGTGGCATAATCTTCCTTAGCTCAGCCTGCCATGTTGGCAGAACTGAAAGTCTTGAATCACTTAAAGTTTACAAGGAATGGTCACACACATATTCTTGTTCACAGAAGAATCTACACAAGATGGTTGTTTATTCTGTTAGATGATATGATGAATGTTAAGTAACGTGAACATTATTGAGACCTATAAAAATAATGAGTCAGTGTTGCATAGTAGAAAGAACATGAACTTTGAAGTCATATGAACCTAATTTTTAATTCTGCCTCTGTCATCCACCAGGTGAGACCTTGAGAAAATGACTTAACCTCTTATTGTTTAAATTTTTCATCTGTGAAACTCAGACATACTAATATATACCCCATGGAGTTATGGGTTGTTGTGGGAATTAAGTGAGATAATGAATGAAAGTGCCTAGTACAGAATGTGGTATATAATAGGTGCTCAATAAATGATAGCTATTGTAAATTTGATATATTAACAATAGTTTTAATGTAGCACTTTATTTTTGCAAAGTATTATGCACTTGTTATTATTAACCATGATAGGTGTGACTTAAATCCTCAACCAGCAGCCTATCCCTACTGTAAGTTTGGAAGCAGCAGCATCATCGGAGTATGCTTCAGGACAAGCAGCACTCTACGACAAACTAGAACTTTGGTCTGTGATCTGTCCTGATGAACCCAGCTGGATATATGTGGGTGGAGAGAGTTTCTTTTGCCCCTCTGGACTTGAGTCCAGAAGCAGCTGAAAGCCCTCTTCATCCTGTTTTTCCAAGGATGCTATGTATCCTCTGGTCTTGATCCTTAAGGTCTTATGCTCTGAAGGCAAAGTGAGGCACAAAAGACCGACCCAAGAGAGTGTGAACATCCTTCACCCTAAAATTTAGGCTAGGCTTTGGCACCTGCTCCAGGTCTTCTTCTATCCGAAGCCCACCCTGGACCTGCTAAGCCAATGGGCTTCACTTTTGGGGGGTCCTGAGCCCACAGCAGCCTTTTGAGAATCATATAACCCTCAACCTAGAAAATGAATAAAAATTTCCCTGCTGGTTTAAGAATTTATGGATGCTCTGAATCTTCTCTCTGGTCCTAAGTGAAGAACATTTGTTACAGGCTTTCTTATGGCTAGAGATCAGCCCAAGCAGGAGATGGACCCAGGACCTTCTTTTCATGTAGAATTTTGGTTGTAATCCCCTCTCTGAGCACATACCTTGACAAGTGGAATGCTGGGCCACAAGAGATGAATGATGAGAAGAAAGTGATCCAAAGGGGAAGAGATCTCTAAACGCCACCCATGTAGAAGCTGGAGCTGAAATATAAGCTGTTAAGATGTTACCTGTCTGTACAACCATAGATGCCTAAGATGGTGGCAGCACTCTGGGTATTTTGGGGTGACCAGTGCAGTCATTAATGGAAAAGTAGAAAACACAGAGTAGTGTGCACCAAGTGTCAAACCAGTAGGGGGTGTTCAGATGGGCTTTCCAATAGGAATTACTTAGAAGTTTCCAGATCATAAGGCCGTCATTCTCCAGGCAAGGGGAAACCTCAACATGGCCTTGTGTGGGATTAAAAGGAGACTACTGAACTGAGCAGAGCCTTGTAACCAGGGAGGCGTGGGGGTCTTCATGGACTCCTAGCCCACTCTTCATAACCCAAAGCAGCACACGGCCTTTCAACTGATTGGTCTCTTACACATTGAAAAGCAGCCGTGGGGATGCACAATTTCTTCTTCATCTTCATCTTCATCTTCAACAAACTTTTATCTGGCTTCCATTGCGACTGAGGCACTATTATAGGTGTTGGGGTACAAAAATTCACCTTACAAAAAGATTCTTTCCCTATTTCCCCTCTCATACTTTATAGGCCTGAGGAAGAAAAAGCCCCAACCCTCCTTCCCACACATTTGTTGCATTGTTGCCAGGGTTAAGAATCTGTGGGTGTTCTCCTTACACCTTGTAAAATGGATTGAGCTAAATTATAGCTTCCCTTTTATAAAACAGTGATAGTCTAAACCTTCATAGTGCAAAATTCAGAGATTGCCATAGTAACTCTGCTTTTCCCAGGAAGTAATTGAAAATAGGACACTTTTTACAAAAATAGAATATTGACGTTCGTATCTATAAATGAATTAATTTACTGACTGATAGAGGGGAAAGAAGAAAGATGAGCCATTGAGCTGCATTTTAATGTGATTATGATTATCCCCAGGGTGGCAAGCAGCTTAAGCTTCTTCTTTTATTTTTGCAGCAAAGAGCACTTTCTTTTTGGCTTGGTTTGGGTATAGAAATAGTTTCCAGAAATATATAAAGTAATAAGGAATTAGAGAGCGCTTTTAGTAAAACACTGAAAGGCTCCAATTTGTTTCTTGCCATTATCAGTTTGATGAATGTTCAAATTGCTTGCAGGATATTTAATCGCTGTTCATGATTAGTATGGCAGCAAAACTATAGGAATAGCTGAGTGTGCCGTTAGCAATTAGGGAATTCTAGCCTATCACAGGTGCCGTCATGAGACCAAAGACACAAATGTATGAAGGAAAAATAATTAGGCTAGGAAATAATAATGATGATAATCATGTTCTAGAAATACCACTTAGAGGGTTGATAGAATTTTGATGAAGGCTTATAAATGTGTGTATTTATATGTGTGTGGTATAAATAAATGCCACATATATTCCAGGGCTTCTTTCCTAGAAATTTTCTAGGATCATTCTCAAGGTAATTTGTTTTCTTTCCAGATCAGGTCCCAGGCAGCTAAATAATGATCCAAATGAATGAATCTCTAATGGTAAAGTATTAGGCACCATGGCAGGAACTTAGAGAAGATTTTGAAGCTATAGCACTCTCCTGAGACCAGCCAGATCACACCCCTGGTGCGGCTGGTTTCTAGCTGGCAAGAAGTGAGAATAATACAATGTATTTTCATTTTATTGAGAGTGGTAACACCTTAATCCAAGGGACTAGACTTCCAGGGAGAAAATCTCAAGCACAGATAACCTGGCGTGGGAGTTTGGGTGGGTTGATGACTAGGGGCTGCCTTGGACTCTACCTAATATTTATATCATGATGTTTCTTATGCTCTGGAAAAATAGTGCTGCTATTCATTTATATATCTTTTACCCCTACTAGTTATGAGCCTACAGTGGGAAAGACAGTGTCTTAGTCATCTTGGTTGTCTTAGGGCTGGCATGTCGACTGGAATAGGAAGAGAGTAAATGCATGCCTGACTGACTGACCGGTTGGTTGGTTGGTCGAATGAGGCCCTGAACCTTCCCTCACGGAGGCAGGCCCACATCCAATTACTAGGGCCAGCCTTGCCCGCTGGACATTGGCCTTGCCTTGGCTGACATAACAGTTACTTTCCCTGCTACTAACACCTTTAAAATAACTTTCCACTAGGTTTCTTTTTTTCTTATAAAAAGAAAAAAGCCAATATTTACTGAATACATACTATGAGCCAGGGCCTGGGCTAAGTACTTTACATAGTACTATGTACATTTAATCTTTCCAAAAGCCCTGGGAGGGGAGGTGTTATTAATATTCCCTCTTTTCAGAGAAGGAAACTGAGGCACAGAAAGAATAAGATGGTTGGCTGAGATTTTGTGACTGCCAAATGTCAGGGCCAGAATTAGAACCTGAGCAGTCTAACTTCCAAATATTTTTTCCCTTTGTTCCCAGGACGTTGAGTACAAATAGAAATGCATGCTCTTCTTGGGTCCCAGCTACAAGGCTAATGTGGGAAGAGGGCAATAAGAAAAAAGGTACATATGACTAGATCACAGGAAGGAGTATGCCAGGTCTTTGATGAGGTCTAAAGATCTAGGAAGCATCTTCTGAACACTCATGCTTACATTGTTGGGATGAGATTGTAGAATCTTCGCGTGGGAAAGGCCTTGGTTATTCTCAGTGGTATGGCACACATTGATAGAAACAATCCACTGTTGTATATTTTGGTATTTTTTGTTTTGTTTTTGCAATCTACAGAGCCAGTGCTCTAATTACTCCCATTTTGCAAATGTGAAAACAGAGACACAAATTGCTTACAAATTTATCTAAGTGTTAATGAGATGCTGTGAAGTAAATAACTGGGAAAAACAACTTGGGTCAGGTGGTCAGAAAAGGTTTCTCTGTGGAAGTGATAGTAAAGCTGGAATTTAGAGGACTGGAAGGAGGCAGCAGTGTAAAAACCGGGGGAGGAGCATGAGTGATAGCGGGGAATTCCCAGTCACTAAGGGCTTGTGGTTTTTAGAATCACTTTCATATCTTATTTTATTCAATCCTCACACTCCTTTTTGAGGTATGGACTGCAGCTGTGGTACTCTTTAGAGCTGGTCAGAATTCCAGTTCTTTTCCTTCTGAACTCAGGGTTGGGTTGTACTTACTGGTCCCTTTAAAATTGGTTATGATCACGTGAGTTGTTTTGGTCAAAGAAATGTGAGTGACAGTAAATTGTGACATTTTTGGGTGGAAGCCTTAGAAAGATGGCTCATCTTGTTCTCTTTCCTCTCCCTATAGTGCAGGCACATCAGCCTGTCTGCCAGAGAAGTGATATGGGAAGGGCCCATATCAAAATATCGGTGCCCTAATTTGCATATCAACACCTTCCTTGTTTCCTTCCATACCAGGTGCCTTAGGGCCACAAGAGAAGACCCAATTTAGATTCCTCAATCTAAGAATATGTCATATTAAAAATCCTTATCATATTGCATGTCTCATCCTAATTTCTACCCCCAAACATCTCCCTTTGGGGAGTGATATAGAAAATGTGGCCTTTGTCAAAGTGCTGGGCTCAGGTTGTCAGGTGTGGTAGCTTGGAGTTACATACCCCATAAAACATGTTCTTAATCATAATCCATTCCTGTGAGCATGAACCCATTGTAAATAGGACCTTTTGATGAGGTTACTCCAGGTAAGGACTGATGCAGCTGAATCAGGATGGAGGCCTTATATAGAAAACTACAGAAAGAAGTCATGGGGAGCAGCAAGAAGCTGGAAGTCAACAAAATCCCAAAGAGAAAGAAGATGCCCCATTTTCATTAACATAAGATGGAAAAGCCAAGGAACCCCAAAGATTCCAAGCCAGTCAGAAGATGCCAATTCCACCCCTACTTCACCCCTGCCCCAGGAGAAAGTAGACCTTCTACCCTCTGAAACTGTGAGCCAATAAATTCCTGTTGGTAAGCCAACCCATTGTGTGGTATTTGTTTTAGCAGCTCGGAAGCGAAAATAACATGCTTAAGTACTCTTGGTGGCTAGACCTGGGTGGCAGAATACAGAGGTTAGTGCGACAGATTCAAGAATACGTATTTCTCCTTTTCTTTTTCTTTTTTTTTTTTTTTAAAGATTTATTTATTTATTTAATTTCCCCCCCTCCCCTGGTTGTCTGTTCTTGGTGTCTATTTGCTGCGTCTTGTTTCTTTGTCCGCTTCTGTTGTCGTCAGCGGCACGGGAAGTGTGGGCGGCGCCATTCCTGGGCAGGCTGCTCTCTCTTTTCACGCTGGGCGGCTCTCCTCACGGGCGCACTCCTTGCGCGTGGGGCTCCCGCACGCGGTGGACACCCTTGCGTGGCACGGCACTCCTTGCGCGCATCAGCACTGCGCATGGCCAGCTCCACACGGGTCAAGGAGGCCCGGGGTTTGAACTGCGGACCTCCCATATGGTAGACGGACGCCCTAACCACTGGGCCAAAGTCCGTTTCCCTCCTTTTCTCTTCATCTTTGGGGTTTGAAAAGTGAAGGATCAAGCATCACAGGAAACAATAACAGTGACAAGACTGAAGCCAACCTGGAATTCCTGCTAGCTGTTCTGCCTTCTGCAGCAAAGTCTGCAATAAAGCTTCAAGTAGTGCTCATAAAACAAAAAATTAAATAGATGCCAGGCTGTTTTTCTACTTTTTGAAGTTTGCCACATTAAAATAAGTCATTTTAAATGACTTACTTGATACAACTTAAGATTTAATTTTCAATTTTTGTTTTTATTTTCCCCATCTCAAAAGTTGCAAAGAGTGAAGATGAAATAGATTTCCACTTAACAGAACTATTGGAGATTAAAAACAAATCTGGAGAAGAGGGGCTGAATTACAAAGAGAGAGTTTATTGAGTTAGTTGATGAACCTTGGTGGGTATAGCATGCAAGCACAACAGAATTTCACAGGCTACATCTGTGCAGGCTGTCTGTCGGAAACATTCTCCATCGGGAAAGGGAGCTGGAACCTATCGGGATGACAATGAGACTATTTCCTTGAATGTTAAGCCAATCTACTTGTCAGTGTGTGGTGATCACTCAGCTGAGCTTTAAAGACCACAGGACCCTTTAGTTATTTGTGCCAACTGCTCAACCAGGTTTTATTTTGGTGATTGAAATCGTAGGAAAAAGCATCCTAGCTGACTAAAGAGATATTCTAGACGTAAATACATGAGTTCCTACAATAGATTCAGATGTTTGAATTTGGGGACTTTGATATTTTAGGTTGGTTTATTCATCAAATGATTTATCTAAAATTAGGAAATTGCTGAGGGTCAAAGTACCTCAAATTGAACTGATAATGGTTATAGACAATTCTGGGCACAAAACACAGTCAAATTAAGGTGGGATGGTGCTAAGAAATTTCTCTGCATTCAAACTCTTCTGCTAAGTTCAACTTACATTTAAAATGTTTGGAAAGATAGAGCCAGTGAAATAAAACAACAGTTGGGGGTTTCTGGGGGTGGTTTAATGACTAATTCTCAGTAGTCTCTGAGCAACAACAAATGATTGTTATCCTGAGCAACTGTTTTCTGATTGTGTGATGCACAGTCATGTGGAGGGTGACAGTGGGGACACGCTGGCCCAGTATTTCAGGGTCTTTTGGTATGGATGAAGGTCTGTGCAGAAAGCTTATAGAAAACAAGTAACATAGAGCTGCCACAACGCAGGGTGGAAGCAGGACACTGGATTTCCTCTCTCAGGCACAGGCTAGATAATTAGAGTCAGCAGCAGGAGGCAAATTAAAGCCCTATTGGGAAATTCTAAATATATAGGTGTTTGTGGACTTTGGCTACTTTTCCAAAGCCCTGAAGCAAGACTGAAGTGTGGGAGCAGGCCGTCAGCAAGTCTTCCCATCAAGCTGGACTTCAGTAGCTCTTCATTAAATTTATACTTTTTATTATCTTTTAAAATTTTGTTTTGCAGCTCTTAAAGTTCTTAAAACACAACACTGCCATAGAGAATGAGGTCTGTGTGACTTCTGATTTTAAAAAAATAAATAGACAATAAATAACAGCAGTTGAAGTTGAAATGTGTGAATCACAGTCTTATCTTGTATGGACTTGTATTTCTTTAATTCTTACCCCACATGATGTTTTTTCAGATATGTAAATGGATACAACTAATATTTGTTAATATGGTTATGAGACATTTGTAATAGGAAACGAAACATAATATTGATTGAAGTACTTACCCTAAATGATTTAGTTCTCTGTTTTCTGCAATTGGAAACATTTCAAATTTGGTTAAGGCTGTACAAACCAAAATAAGCATTACTGTTCACCTAGTGCAATTGCCCCAATTTTGCATGGGATTTAGAAGGAACTAATAACCAGCACTAGAGCAGTGGTTCCTGACCTTCATCTTGCCTCAGACTCCTGGGGAGCATGCTTTTACTACAAGCAGGGACTCTATCGCAGTGAAGTTCGTTCTAGTGGCAGGAGTCGGGGAGGCTTTTATCTGCAGGGACGAAACATTTGTGGTTTGAAAATTTTTATTTTCTCTCATTGAGATCACTTTAGAAACTGGGTCCTGTAAAAACAACATATTTTCCTAGATATTTTCTTTTTTTGTTGTTGTATTATGTATGTGTCTACATACACATTCTATTATATATTAATATACACACCCATTCATTAATAAATATCTCTTTTTCTTTTACAAAATACAGTCATACAATTTGTTTTGCTAACTTTTCTTTTTCTTAGCAATTTTATCAGATCTATTTCCTTGTCAGTACATATATGGATCTACCTTATTCTTTTTAAATGACTGTGTTGTATTCCATAAGGAGCTTCTGCAATTTATTTAACAGTTCCTTTACAGTTTTAGTTTTTTTCTTTTTTGTTGCTATTATATAAAACTTCAGTGAATATCATTGTATATTTGTATATCTATGTCTTGATGTGAGGGTAGACGCTAAAAAGTGAAACCTATGAGACAAAGATGTATTTATTAATATGGACACGTTGCCAAGTTGTTCTAAAAAAAATCGATAGCACTTTATATTTTCCTCCAACAGTATATGATAACATTCATTTCTCTACATCTTTATCAACACATTATCATTCTTCAAAAGTTTTTCCATTATGGTAGATGAAAATTGTATCTGATTTTATTTTTCTTTACTTTATTACTGATGGAGTTGAACATCTTCCTATAGTTTTTGGCAATTTGTGCTTCATCTAAGTGAATTTCTTATTCTTTTCTTTTTTTAATCTGTTTTTCTATTGTATTAAAAATTTTCTTTGGGAAACGGACTTTGGCCCAGTGGTTAGGGCGTCCGTCTACCATATGGGAGGTCCGCGGTTCAAACCCCGGGCCTCCTTGACCCGTGTGGAGCTGGCCATGCGCAGCGCTGATGCGCGCAAGGAGTGCCGTGCCACGCAAGGGTGTCCCCGGCGTGGGGGAGCCCCACGTGCAAGGAGTGCGCCCGTGAGGAGAGCCGCCCAGCGTGAAAAGAGAGAGCAGCCTGCCCAGGAATGGCGCCGCCCACACTTCCCGTGCCGCTGACGACAACAGAAGCGGACAAAGAAACAAGACGCAGCAAATAGACACCAAGAACAGACAACCAGGGGAGGGGGGGGAATTAAATAAATAAATAAATCTTTAAAAAAAAAAAAATTTTCTTTTAGTAATTTATAGACTTTTATCATGTATTATGGCTATTAACCCTCTGACTATTATAAGTTCAGGTATTTTCTCATGGCTTTCTTTTGGCCTACCAATTTTATTTAAGATGTCTTTTTCGGTGTAGAATTGGAAATTTTAATGCAGTTAAATCTGTCAATTTTTCCCTTAATGGTTTTAAAATGTTATATCATGCCCATGAAGTTCTCTCCCTTCTCAAGATTTTAAAAGTTTTCTCCTTTACTATTTTAATCTTTATATTTAGCTGATACAAATATTTAGACTTTTAGTCTATCTAGAATTAATTTACTGATTGATTCAAGATAGGAATGTAATTAAACTTATTAAAATATGAATAATCTATTGTCTTAGTTTGCCAAAAGGCTGCCAGTGCGAGTACCAGAAAAGGGTTGCCTTTTATAATAGGAATTCTACTTGGGGTAAAAGCTTACAGTTCCAAGGCTGTGAAATGTCCAAATCAAGGCACCATCAGAGATGCTTTCTCACCCAAGTCAGCTACTGATGATCCTGGCGTCCTGCTACATGGTGATCAGGCATATGTCAGGGCTCATCTCCTCAGCCTTGAGCTGCTCCTTGAGCCTAACCTCTTGGGGGCCCCTTTCCCTGCCTCTGTGCTCTGCTGATTCCAGTCTCTGGACCTCTCTCAGCCTCTTGGGGCTTCTCTGCTTTTCTGCAGCTATAGGCGAACCTGGAGTCCTCTCTCACATGGCCAGGTCAAAATGGCAGAGCTCCCTTTTCCTGTGTGTCTCTTCCTCTGTGTCCCTGTTATATAAAACCCAGTAAGAGGGTGGAAACCCAACCTGTGTCATGCCTCACTGACATAGTCCAATCCAAATGGCCCCACACCCACAGGAATGGATTAGTTCAAAAACATAATCTTTTTGGGGGTTTCACCAAATTCAAACTGTCTCAACACCATATATAGGATAGTTCATCTTTTCCTAATGATTTGGGATAAAATGATTTCTCATTTAATCACATCCTAATGGTTCGCATATATATTAATCTGTTTTTGTGCTTTCTATTCAGTCCTGTGATTAAAACGTACCATACTGTCTTTAGTCACCTAGCTTTAAAGGTGTTTTTTCTTATCTGAGAGAGTGAGTCCTCATTTTTTTTTTCAGAATGCTCCTGGCTATTCTTCCATATTTACTCTTCCGGAGACCATTCATTTTAGAATATGGAAGTGAAATATAATCTCAGATGCAGTTTCCTTAGGACTATGATGAAAGATTATTTAATACTGGTCTATTGTCCTTCTAGTTTCCTGATCTTACTCCCATAAGTAAGTGCATTGCTTCAAGTCTTGAATAAATGGAGAGAAAGAGGTACACACTCTCTTTTGTCTGCTAGTCAATGCCTTCCCAGTGGGAGGACTGTCAGAGAATTTGTGGCCATCTTTAATCTGCCACAGGTTTTATCTGCTAAACCCTTGGAGGATTGGGGTATGGAGCAAGTTTCTAGTGATTATTTTGCGCATACTTCCATAGAATTTAGAACCTAAAGTCAGAGCCGTTGAAGGCTTTCTTCATTATCTTATGAACTCTGGTGGTATACATAAACAATTTGTGTGATTGTACGTGGGTGCCAATTTGGGGAAGTTTGAATTCAAACAAAATGACCCTTGAAAAGAATTATATATCAGACAGTGGCTGGTGACTGGCCATTAGTTGTTTATTTAAACAAATTTGACTTACGGGTTTCAAAATATCCTTGGCAAGTAGAGTTCAGTAGCTACAGCACAGAGCTTGTGAGCCCAAGGTCAGTGTTTCATCCCTATATGAGAAAGGAAGACCCCTGCAATTCTGGTTCCCCCTTACTCTTACCACCCCCTGCTAGTAACCTTCCTCCCAAGGCATGTTTGGGTACCAATTGGCAACACAGACAGAGGACTATTTTGAGGGGAAAAATAAGCCCGTGTCCTTCTGAAGTTGGGTCTGTGATGTCATCTTATTACATAAAAGTCATTAGGTGCACATTGTGGGTGTGGAAGTATTTTGTACATTTGAATATTTTATTAGAAAACCTTTAATTAATTTTTTCCAAGAAGCTTGGAAAATATTTCTTTTATATTTTTGTTCTCATTCATCCAAAGGTGGCATAATCTTTCTTCCATTTCAGAATCTCTTTGATTTACCAGGTCTTTTATTTTAGGTGGATCATATCACACTCTGCTTTTTTAACCACAGACTTATAAAGTCATATGTACTCTACCACAGGACAGGGTGTTCTCAGCAACAGATGGTAAATTGGGCCTTTAACCTGAGGAAATTAAACTACTTTTTCAGTGAGCCAAAGTTTTCTCCCCAAGGCTGTCTTTCTCACTATGATAACATATGACCGAGGATTTATTGCATATCAGTGGTATAGATAGTGTAATGACCTTCTAAAGCTTTTAAATACCATTTTAGCTTGGGTTCCCACCCTGCATATGCCCTTGAAGTGTGAAGGCAAGTCTGTGTCCCCAATGGGAAGAGAGATTTGTCCCAGCTAAGTATGGGAATCAGCCCTTTGTGTCCCTGATGCCTGGCCCTACTCAGGCTCTAACAAGTATCTGGTGAATACGTATTGAGTGAATGGCCAGGGCAATGATTTGAATGTACTGGCCTCATATTTCCAGCCTTTTATTTGCCCTATTGAACCCCATTGTCTCAGAACATACTGTGATAATAGACTACTCTCGGTTGTTGGGAAAATGTGACTGTTCTGTTCTAGCAACATTGGGAAGGGATGTTGTAATTGCTGTAGGCAGTGCCCTTTGGTAGCCCTTCTGGCAGAAGGTGGAAAGCAAAAATCAAAGAAACAATTGCCTCCTGTAATTGTTTTTGTAGCCACGTTGCTGCAAGAGTGAGACGCCTGTGCCTTCCTTCTCTTTCCCTGAACAGAGTCACTGCCCTGAGTGTGGTGGACCTAAATCTTAATCTCCACCCCAACGATTTGCGTCAATGCATGTGAAAAAAATCACTGCTATCATAACAATCTTAACCTGTGCACTGATGCTGCTGCCTTCTTCTTAATTTCAGATTAGGGTCTTTAGTGCTGGGCATAATCTGGGTAGAAGTGGATCTCTGTGCTTCAGCATCCCACGAGGCTGCTTTCAGACCCTCATGTTCATCTAATTGCTCACCTTTTTTTTCAATCTTTGTATTTCTTGATTTATTAGAAATACCACCTTAATTCTGCATTATAATTAATTACCCCTTTTCACATTCCTACCAACCTTTACCTATTGGACTATAAATCCCTCTCCCCCACAACATTCAAGAAAGACAACACCAAAGCCAACCAAACCATCCCCTGCTATGCTTGCTCCTTTAGGAGGGAGCACAAATTCAAATGTTTAACCTCAAAGGTTAAACAGAAAATGAAAATGAGGGAAACATTTAGGTATAAAGTAAGACACAGGAATTGGAGGAGTCTGGGGCTACCTGGGAGAGGGCACGCCCTACCTAAAGGCTCTTTTGGGAGGGGGGGTGGGCAGGCAGGCAGGCTCTTATTTTTACACCATGCTGGACAAACAAAACATACCTCTGGCAGCTGAATCTGACCCACTCACCCCTGAGCACTGAACATTTTCAAGGGGGACCTCTAGAGACCTTTAAAATCCTGTCTGCCGCCATGTCATATAATTTCCCCTATAAAATAACACAAAGTATATATGAAAATGTAAAGTGGCCCCTTCAAGATTAAATGAAAATAAGATAGTGAGAGTAACGAAGTTGCCTAGGGCCACTCATACAGCCTCACAGTCTGAATTTGTGCAAAATTGTGAATTAAATAAATGTGATGAACTCTGGCTTGCTTGCAGATAATCAAAACCATCACTGATAAATCCTGCAAATGCCAAGGATGTAATGGCCTCCTTATTTTCTTCTGCCACAGGATTTTGGTACAGGCTGTTTCCATTGCCTGGGATGTTCTCTCCGCCAGTGCCTCCAGCTCTCTTTCCCCTGGTCACTTATTAACATGAATTTATCGTTTCTACCTCAGCTCATTCTTTTTTTTTTTTTTTTTTTATTTTTTTTTTTTTTTTATTTTTTTATTTTTTATTGACTTTGTAATAATATTACATTAAAAATATATATGTGAGGTCCCATTCAACCCCACCCCCCCACCCCCCCTCTCCCCCCCCCCCAACAACACTCGTTCCCATCATCATGACACATCCATTGGATTTGGTAAGTACATCTTTGGGCACCTCTGCACCTCATATACATTGGTTCACATCATGGCCCATACTCTCCTCTATTCCATCATGTAGGCCCTGTGAGGATTTACAATGTCCGGTGAAGCACCATCCAGGGCAGCTCCATGTCCCGAAGACGCCTCCACCTCTCATCTCTTCCTGCCTTTCCCCATACCCTTTGTCCATTATGTCCACTTTTCCCAATCCAATGCCACCTCTTCTATGTGGACACTGGATTGGTTGTGTCCATTGCACCTTTATGTCAAGAGGAGGCTCAGATTCCACCTGGATGCTGGATGCAATCCTCCCATTTTCAGTTGTAATCACTCTAGGCTCCATGGTGTGGTGGTTGTCCTTCTTCACCTCCATCTTAGCTGAGTGTGGTAAGTCCAATAAATCAGATTGTAGGTGCTGGAGTCTGTTGAGGCTCAGGATCTGGCTATCACATTGTCAGTCCAGAGATTCAAATCCCCTAAATATATCTTAAACCCCAACATTAACTGCACCTCCAGCACATTAGCATGAAAGTCTTATGAAGGGAGATCCCATCTGAGTCCAGATTCATCACACATAAACACCATTTCCAAAGAGGGGCCATCTGCCCTGGTAGTTAACCCCATCAGCCATGACCATAACTCCCATGGGTCTCTTTAGCCCTCAAAGGAACCAATATCTGGGGGTTGTATCTGCTTTATCTGTCTCTCTGACTCTGCTCAGTTGTGCATGAGGGCAATCCTTCTGCCAGCCTCCAGACTCTTTTTTAGAAACTCGTAGCCATATAAACTCATTTCTCCTTTCCATTTCCCCCTTACTTTAGGTCAAACAGCATTTTAAAGTCATGGTATTTTATGTAGACATGGATATTCTGCCTCAGCTCATTCTTGACATCATGGGGAGGCCTTCCCTGATCTTTTTAGTCTGGAACCGTATCTCTTTCATCCATAGTACTTAAACCTTCCCAAGGGAGATTGTTTGAATAAGGCTTGTCTTTTCCACTGTACCGCCACGAGTCTACTTAGCTACCGGTTTATCCTCCACACTGTTTCCCCATTGAAACTTTCCCCATTGTTGAAGGAATGAATTAATGAATTTTCTGTAGATTCATTTTTTGAAGTTTCTGGACTATCTTTGCCTTGCAATTGGCAGTATCTTATTCCTTCGCACGCCTTCTTCTCAGTGCTTTCCATCCCTCACGCTGTCAAGTACTAATGTGCACATTTCTTCAGAGGTTTGTCTACTTTCACAGTCACAACTATTTCCAGGGAGTAGTTAGGATTTGCTGTGATTTCAGGATATGAATGCCTCTAAAACTGAACTGGGATTGGACTGATAGCTGGAGCCAGAAACCTGTCTCAAGAATCCCCTAACCCAGCCAGCTGCATCTCCTGGACAGCATTTTGTCATGGCCCAATTTACTTACCTGTGATTAACCTGTAAGCAATTAGAGTGTGAGGATTACACTCTTAAACTTAATAAGATTCCGGCCTTCTGTAGGGTTTACTATGTCTATTTAGTGTAATACCAACAAAGAAATCCCTGACCATGTGGGTAAATGTTATCTCCCACCTAGGGGATGGTTCCCACCCCACTCACAAAAGAAATTGCTGCTGGTGATTAGTAAACTACATTTAAATTGTGATCTAAGTTTGCTCTAAACCAATAGGCGGAAATGCCATTAAAGTGAACCCTGCATCAAAGGCTGGCAGGAAGGAGTAGAAATGTTTATTTTGCTATTAGCTAAAGATAAGAGAGCCTTTCTGAATATTTTGCTTGGTGGCACTGTCCCTGGGAGTTAGAGATCTGTTTAAATCACTTCCATCTGTTAGCCAGGGAAATCATTCTTACTGCAATTTGGGGGCCATGTTTCCTGCAAATTGTTTTTTAGTTCTGGTTGCACTTAAATCTGAGGAGTGCACCAATGCCTTATATGGGGTGGGGTTTTCCACCCATATACCCACAAGTGTACGATGAGTTCTATAGAGAGGAATTATCTATGATATCGCATTGTGATGCAACTGTGTGTTTTATTTTCTTAACCACTGTGGAATTGTAGGTCCTAGACAATTGGGTATATGTTTTCTGCAAGAGTAGTAAGTTTATTAGCATTGACTGCTCCCCTACTCCCAGTAATTGGCATTCTTGCTTTCCAAATTTGTAGGTCATGGATTATTAAAGGAGGCAAAATATTGTGGAATATTTTATAAATTAAAAACAAAGTCTCTTCGTCTTTGCACTTCTTCATCTTTGATGCCTAATATTATCTGCCTCTTTTGCTTTGACATGTCATTTCAAGCGCAGTCATGATTGGATAAGGCCCCACAGACACTTTGCATGGAGCTTGAAGGGTGACCACTGTCCAGGGAAAAGGTAGCTGCCTTCTTCTTCATCCTCACTTCATGCAAAAGTTTTTGGTGATCCAGATCTATCTGTCCTTGCCCAAGGGAAGCTGGAAATGACATGGGAGTAAATGGTTCTTGGTCAAGCCTGACTGAAATCTCACACCTGCAACCTGCATGCGCTCCAGTCTATCAGGAAAAGGGCAGACACTCACCAACTGGGGGATTGTTCCAAGGCAGACTTGTTGATTGTTTTTTAAATAATTTTCTCATCTACTTTTCTGAGTAGGAAGCTAAGGTGTAATTCTGTAAAGAGATACTCTGGGCGGGATAAGGAATACTTGTGACGTCTCCCGTAGTGTGAAGAATGAATGGCAGTTCTTATACCTCTGTTTCCTGATGCCTTGGTTTGTTTGACTCTGTCTGACTTATTGAACAAGCTCCCTCTAAAGTCACACCTATCGTCTTCATGTATTTGACAGCCTCCTCTTCCTTCCAGTGACATTTGGGAATAGGGTCATCAGTGGATGCTCACGCTCCACAACCAGCATGCCCTTGCTCACCTTTTTGAAGAGTCTCCAAGCCGTAGGGGCAGAATTGCTGGTTGAGGTCGAAGGAACTGGATGAACGTGAGTGGAAAACGGGCATGGAACTGCAAAAACAACCTACCAGGTTGGCCTAAGGCAAGCTGGGAAGGGGGTACAGTTTGTCTTTGCAGCTTGTCTTCACCACTGTGTCCAGAGACCTACGGCACTGTGACCGCCCCCTGCACTCCTCATCAACCGCTTTCCTCCCCACCCAGGCCCTGCTCCTGGAGTCCTGCTGTGGGCACCGGCCTTCTTGTTCTCCGTGTGCCCTGCAGGCTGGCCACCTAATATAGGACAATAGGCTCAGTAATAGCTTCTTGTGGCCTGTGGGATAAAAGAGCCACAGGACCTGTGACTAGATGAAGGGCAGTATGGTACTGTGACACCCTTTGAAGTTGTCTAACAGGGGTTACTCATCCCAGGCAGACATTGAACATCCCTGAGGTAATTATTTCACCCTCTGAACTTCCTTTCCGCATCTGTGTGGAATGTTATGACGGCATACCAGGGTAGTGGTACGGATTACGTGAGAGAAGGGGATAAAATGTGTGGCCGAGTTGCAGGCCTCGCGTTCTCGGTAAGTAAATGAGAGCTCCCTCAGCCCCCCACCCCCTCACACCTGAGAAAAGGGTGGGAGTGGCGTGGCAGAGAATCTAGAAATCTTCTCATCTAGTCTCTTTGAGAAACATACTAGCTTCAACCTAGAAAAGTAATTCTAGACAAACAGAGAGAGAAACATACCGCTGAGCCCTTTGGTTCAAAGCTATCGGCAGCACCTCTCCGCAGACCAGCCTTGGTCTAAGTCAGATCTTGCTACTCTAAGAACCAGTGACAACATCTTTAGTCCTGAACATTCAAAATGTTCCTGAAAGGGTCCTATTTCCCACAGTCAGAAAACCAGTCACCTGGACCCCAGATTCGTTTTAAATATCCGCAATCCTGATCTTTTAAAAATACCCGTTTGAGAATATACTGAGTCCGTTCCATTTTGCTCCCCGCTCTCCTGACAGGGCTTCTCCTCCTCTTTCCACGCCCACCTCTTGGCCACCCTCTCAGCCCAGCAGCTGCAGGGAAGGTTTCTTTCCAGTTGTCCATCAAGTCTTCAAAAGCCAGCCGGAATGTAATTGTAATCTATTTTCCACCCTCAATAGTAGTGGGTGAAAACACACACACACACATTGCTCAAAATTGCAAGGCGATGGGAGCCAGAGCTGCCTCGTGACTCACACAGAGCCCCGCATGGATAATTACTGCCATTCATTACTGGCCCAGGAAAGAAAACAAGGGTCCGATTAGGTTTAGTGAACCAGAAGCCTGGTGGGTAAGGGGGGCGGCAGGAGGAAGCCTTGCTCCTTCTCTGCTGCCCCGCCCCCACCATACACTCACGTGTCATTTCCAGAGAAACAACATCCTGCTGGCTATTTTCCTCCCAGCCCACATCCTTTGTTATGCTTATTTAACGGGCAGTTTAGAAATGGCATTGTGGCCAAGTTCTGCCAAGCCCTTCCCCAGAGGTCTTTATAACCTTGAGCTAGGACTTGATTTGTCTGTTTCACTGAATGAGGTTAAATAGGGTCTATTTCATTAATTCATTAATTCATGCATTCATTCAATCTCCCATTTGCAAGGAAAAAGTCAAAGGACAAGTTCTGTGGAACGTCCTAAGGGAAATGTGATGGTGCACTCCTCCCAATGAAGTGCCTTCCCTCCCCATTGTAACCTCTGCCTATAGCGTCTTTTAGAGCAGGGGTTCTTAACCTTTTTTGTTCCAAAGACCTCTTTGCTAGGCAGGTAGAATCATGGACCCCTTACTAAGTCCAACTATACTATGTAGTATTTAATAAATATATCCACACCAACATGTCTCCACAAGAATAACGTTTTTTTGAATTTTCAATTCAAGCTCATGAATCCCCTGAAATCTTTCCATGGACCCCAAGGGGGACACCCTGGTTAAGAACCCCTGTCTTAGCACCAACCTAGGATGCCATTTACTGACTTGTTCCAGTCAAAAACATTGTCTCCCTTCTCTGAGTTCTCTGAGCATCTGCGGTATGCTGCTCTGCCTTATCACCTTTTATTAGATCTTTAACTCACTGATAAGAGAGGGGGAGGTTATGCAAATTACACTTCAGCTGTCAGCACAGAGTTTTATATGTTGCTTGTAGGCACTCATATTCGGCAGAATTGAGTGAATGAAACTCAGGTAAGGAACAATGTGTTTTAAGCTGAAATGTCTTAGGACAGCTAGTTGGGGGGAGGTAAATCCTGAAGGAAGAGTAAGATTTAGATCAGGTGATAGAGATGGGAAGTCCTAAAATGGAAAGCATTGGAAGAAAGTGCTAGGAGTGAATCTCTAGAATTAGAAAACATAAAAGAACAAACTAAGGCTGCATTAGTCAACACTGTGTCCATTACTTTTGTCCCCACATTTGCTCCTCACAGGTGGTCCATCAATATCATTGCATTTCATTCCATTCCTTGCAGGAACTCATTAACTGTATGAAATTTGTATTGGGTGGTTATGGTCATGACTGTTACTTTTAGGACAATCAAGTTTCACATTACAAACATTTATTCTTACTGTTTTATTCTATTCTATTATTTTTAGTTCTCCTGATTCATAACCAGCACAAAACCACCCTACTCCTTTTATTTCTTAAAAGACTGCAAATTCTGGAATTAGAAGCAGCGTTTAAGCCAATGATTCCTGGGAGCCAGCTTTATTCTTCTTAAATTTATCATACAATGTCAGGAATGATAAGAAGAATTAGGAATAGTGAAGAGACTCAGGATTTACTTATAGCTCTTAATAATAGTGGCTATTTTAACTGTCACTCATTGAATGTTTACTTTGTGCTAGACATTGTGTTTAATGTTTTGCATGTATCATTCTATTTCTAATGACGCATGAGATTCCTATAATAGATGTGTCATTGCTATTCTCTTTTATATATGATGAAACTGAAGCTTAGCAGGGTTAAAATTGCCCAGACTCATGCAGACTAAGCAGTGAAAGGGACATTTGAGCCCAGGAAATCTGATCCAGAGCCCATGCTCTTAATTACCACCATGTAGTCTCTCCCAGTGACTGGAACCCTGGGCCTGACAGGAATCAGGAAAGATCTATCCTTTATCTCCCAGAATCTAGGCAAGCCTATTAATATACAAATGTGACCTCAAAATGAAGGATGTCTGGGTATTTCAAAGATGATTCCATGGCTGACTTAGCCTAATTATTCTTTTTAGGCTGGATTACTATTGATTGTTAATGTATTTTTAAGTGGAATAATTTGCCAGATATTCCATACATACAGTTCCCATAGTGTATGACTTTCAAGAAAATTTTTAGCCATACATGAACGTGTGTGTGTGTGTGTGTATATATATATATATATATGTATATATATATATATGCATGCATATATACATAGGGGTGTGTGTATGTATCAATGATGGGGTGTATCTTATTTAAGCAGTCAATTATTTTAATTATTTAAATGTAGCAATCCACTGAAGTCTTTTTCAGTTACTCTGAAACCAAGATATTTTCAGGAAGATCAAGCAAAGTTCTTCAGATGATCTCTAAGTAGAGCATTTACTCTTCCCAAGAACTTTTTTTTGTCCCCAAGAAAAATCTTCCCCAATTACATTTTCTGAGTGCTCATAAAACTTTGCTCTAAAGTCTACCCAACTGCCTGGGCAGGAAACCATCTTCGAAGATCATATTTCTGTTCTCAATGGTCTGGAGAGTATGCTGTATTGCCTAGCTTGGAAGCTTACTGCCATACCTAATAATCTAGATAGCAGGAAATTCCTGATGTGCAACCCACATCTTTCCTGCTGCCTTTGTCCATGCCATTTGATTGTCAGGATGCTTCATGGCCCTTTTCCCAAGGCCAGAAAAGTACAGCATTTATAACTGATTCAGTAGTTATGGTCACATTCCAATTTCCTTAAGTGCCTCCATCTTGAACAGCCCTCTGAGTCCCAATTTGTGTAATGTGACTGAGGAACTGTGAGAATGCCATCTGTTTTCAAGAATGGGGCCATTGATGGCTGCACATTTGACTCTGAAGATGGCCCTCAGAGGTACTACTTGTCCAAATCAAGATTTGAGATCTAAAGAAGGTGGCCTTGGACAGCAAAATTGACCCTCACTTTATAGGGAAATGTGGCCATTTGAGGGTAATTGGATGGAAACATAAGCCTGGAGTGGTATTTATATAGCTTTTTTGTTTATTGAGTATAACTGCTGTACTCAGCTTCTTATAAAGCATGGGAGTAATAGGATCAAATTAAGAAAATCTACTTAGATGGAATAGCAGGGAAGTTTCCTAATGAAGAGATCTGATAGACCATGGAATAGTCTTCCCCAGGAATACTGGTCTCATTGAGATGTGGTTATTTACCATGGAACCAAATAGTCTCCCACTGGATGCATCTTGGGGCATTTTCATTTGGGTTTGTGACTTTGATTTAATTGGAAAAACATCTCAAATCTGTTGTTGACTACCTAAGGCTGTGCTTCTCAAATCCTGTTAGTGCCAAAATCACTGGTACACTTGTTAAAATGCAGATACCTGGGCCCTATCTCCAGAGATTCTGTTTCATCAGGTCTGGGCAAAGTCTGGGAATGTTCAAGTTCCAATTTTACAGAAGTGAAGTTTTGAAAAACACTAAATTAGAGTCACTTTGGGAAGATTCCAGATGTTTTAGCTGTGCATTTTGGTATACCTGTGCACTTTGTCCCTTATCCTTATCCTAGTGTCCCACTTTGCCCTATCACCAGAGTCCCTTTCCACTTACCGACAGGGAGGAGCAGTCTGGTAAAAGCCTGAAGGTTGCTGAGAGGAGCATGCCTCTTCAAGAAGCACCAAGCCTGACTGCCCCTGGCATTCCTTACTCTTCCTATGAGGCAGTTTTGTGTAGTACAGTTATTCCCAAAGTTCTATGGCATGTTAGCAGGTATGTGGTTTCATGGTCAGACAAGTGTAAGAAATACTGTAGAAAACAAAGTTAATAAGATTTCTTTATGGCAGGATTCCTCAGAGACTTTATCATGACAAAGTCTTCCCCATTTCTTAAAAAAAAAAATTTAAACATTTCTTGTATCCTTTTTAAAAATTTTTATTTTTATTTAAAGCCTCCCCCCAATGGTTGTCTCATCTGTCTGCTCATTGTTTGCTTGCCTTCTTCAGGAGGCACTGGGAACCGAACCCCAGACCTCCCACAGGGGAGGCAAGTGCCCAGCTGTCTGAGCTACATTCGCTTTCTGTGGGCTGCGGTATCTGCTGGCTTGTGGCATCTGCTGGTTTAGGTGTCTGCTTGTTGCAGTGGGTGTGGGGTCTTGCTCATTGTGGTAGGTGCAGCATCTGCTCGTCTTCTTTCAGAGGCACTGGGACCTGAACCCAGGACCTCCCATGTGGTAGGCAGGTGCCCAACTGTTTGATCAACATCTGGCTTCCCTTCTGAATTTTTTTTATCACTGAACTTCACATGAGACTACTGTGTCATGGAATGCACTCTGGAAAATCCAGTTAATTCTGAGCAAGAAAAATTAGTTTAAAACCTCAATTCTTCCCCCCCAGTAACTGAGTGACCTTGGACAGGTCCTTCATGTTCTCCAAGTTTGTTTCCTCATCTGTGAAATGGGAGTAATCATGCCACCTTACATAGCTCACAGGTTGTTGTAAGGACTGAATGAAATACATTTATGAAAGTGCTTTGTGAAGTATAAAGTGCTTTATGAACATTGGTCATCACTTACAAGTTCCTTACAAGTTTGGAGAGTGGAGAGTGAGCACTGGAATATCTGGTCCATTTGGTTCAATGGGGGTTGTCTTAATGCCGTATTAAATGTTAATCAGAAATTCTTAGAATACTGCTTTCTAAATCATTCCATTGACATAATGATTTGACTGAATATCAGAGTCCTGGATACTTTGCAATCCACACCGAAACAGGACTAGAAAGTGGTCAGTCATGCTGAAGAAGATGTTAAGGACCATGACCCAAAAGAATGGGGAGGGGGCAGGAGGAGAGCTGGGATTAGGCACAGCTAGACCTGGGGCGATGATGTGGTTATTGGGCTGTACCACATGGGATGGGTCGCCCCAGACCAAATTCCATTGTCTCGAGGAGTTTGGGCAAACTTGAGCTCAAATACGTAAGATTCATACGCAATGTGTCCAATACAGTGAGTGGGAGGTGCAGAGTAGGGGGCACTTCAATGCAGGGACAGCGTTCATCATTCAGTAGACAGTGTTAAGATTCTGAGTTGTCAGTGTGGTTTGAAGTCTGATGACAATTTGCACTATAGGCATGTGAATCAAAGTCCAGGCCTTTAGGGGAGGGGACCAAATAAATCTGTGTCATGTTTCAAAGTACTTGCCGAGTGGAGTAAGCATTTAATTGGAAAAACATCTCAAATCTGTTGTTGACTACCTAAGGCTGTGCTTCTCAAATTCTAATAATGTCTGAACCATCAGGTGAGCTTGTTAAAATGCAAATTCCTTGGTTCTATCTCCAGAGATTCCTCTTCATCATCTCCACCTCCTGCTGTTCACACTTATGTAGACCCCTCACACTTTGATCCAGGGTTGGTCCTTGTGGCGAGTAACAGAAGTGAAGGTATGCTGCTTTCTAGATTAGGTTAAAAAGACACCATGACCCCTCTGTCTCTGTCTTTCTGTCACGTTGCTTGCTCTGGGGGAAGTTAGTTGCTCTGTCACGAGCAACACTATGCAGAGGCCCATGAGGTAAGGAGCTGAGGCCCCCAACCAACGGCCAGTGAACGAGCCTTCTGTGAAGCAGATCCTCTGGCTCTGGTCAAGCTTTCAGTTGGCTGTAATCTAAGTCAACATCTTAACTGTAACCTAATGAGAGACCCTGAGCCAAAGTCACCCAGATCAACCATTAATGGCTTTTCTGATTCTCAGAAACTGTGTGAAATAATAAATGTTTATAATTTTGTGATTTTAAGTCACTAAGTTTGGACTAATTCTTACCCAGCAATAGATAATGAATGAACTTCAGGTTTGAAAATAGTGGTGTGAAGTGGGTATTTCCCCTTTCTGTTCTGCCTCATCTACAAGGAGAACAAAAAATAGCTGCAGACTTCATCTTTGATTAAATTAATGAAGAAAGATAATATAATCAACCAAAATTGAGTAAAAGAGGGTGAGGGAAAATAAATATACAGATTTAATCAATGCTTATACCAAGGAATTAATAAATGCTATCTAAAAAAAATAAAAGTTTAAAGATATATATATAAACTTACATAGATAATTATCAGAATAAAATTCAAGGCTTCCTAACTATCAAAAGAAACATATACCCAGAAAAAAAATAGACATTGTAATAAAGGATGAAAAAACAAGAAACTTACATTTTGGGCCAAGACGAAGTAACAGAAACTAAATTTATTCACCTGCTTGCCTGAAACAACCAAAACAAGAAAAAAAGAAAGAAAAAAGGACAAAATACAAGAAATAATGGTTTTCAAGACATTGGACATTAGGCAATGAAGGATAGTGATTCCTGAGAAATGGGGAAAAAATGAGCCTTATAATTACTCCAGTTTACTGCCTTTAAAGAGGTCATAGCAACTCAGGAATAGCGTGATTGATTGCCCAAAATAAGGAAAAAGAGCAAAGAGTTCAGAGAGACCAAGATGGCTAGAGTTCACAGGACAGAGTGCTAGAGATGAGAGAACTGCAGAGATAACTTCAGAGATCTGCAGAGGTTCCTCCATGATAATTCAATTGCATATTGATCAAGGAATGCATGTGAGGAAATTATCCAAGGCTGCTGGAAAGAACCATATATCCAAAGAAGGACTAGTTCTTGACCCCACAAGACAAACCAGAACATTTTAGGATTTACAGAGTATTAGGTAGGACACTCAAAAAGATCTTGCCTCTGTAGTGGGAAATATTTATCCCTAGTCAAAGCCCTACTCTGTTTCTACCTATCAATCCTTAAAAGAAATATTTCCAGGATGAGGCAAGCTGGAAAGACCAGCAGCTTTGTGGTCAAAAGGGCATCACTTGATTTGGAGCAGTGTGTGATACCCACATCCAGCAGTGTTATCAGTGGAAATGAAAATCTTGGCAGCAGATGAGTGGGGTGGCAGGAGTAATGGCCCCACTCACCTGAGGTTTTGGTCATGATTGGAGAAAGCATATTCCCAGACGAAGCTGCAATAAACTGAGTGAGGCCAAGAGTGTGGCCAAGCTATGCACACATTCCTGTAAGACCCTGAGGCTGCTGCATGCACAGAGGAGATGAGAAAAGGCCCATCAGAAAGTAAAAGCAGGGCAAGACTTGAAAATGTACAGAACTTTGAATGTGCTTCTCTGTCCACACACAGATCCACTAACAGAGGATGGAATTCTTACTGTCTTGAGATCTTTGAGCAAACAGCTATCTAATTATTGACTGATGACTAAGCTTTGCAGATACATAGGTCCCCTAGTAATCCAAACTTAGAAATAAAAACAAGAATTGAAAAAAAAAAAAAAAACTGACC
The DNA here is from genome assembly GCF_030445035.2 of Dasypus novemcinctus. Lineage (NCBI taxonomy): Eukaryota > Metazoa > Chordata > Mammalia > Cingulata > Dasypodidae > Dasypus > Dasypus novemcinctus. The sequence continues at coordinate 78,010,652 of NC_080679.1, read as the reverse complement.
AGGGACACAGCAGCTGCACAATTCAGGAGAGACAGATTCCATAGATTTAGTCCAAATAAGTAACTGAAAAAACAAAAAACAACAATCAAAAAACCAGCAAGACCAAGAAATTTTAGAGGAGGTAGAAGGATCAGAATTCAAACTTGCTACAATATATTATCTAAAATGTCCAGTTTTCTACAAAAATTTATAGACCATGCAAAGAAAGAGGAAAATTTGGCCTGTACTCAGGAAAAATTACAGCCAGTAGAGTCTTTAGACTCCTCAGATATTGAATTTAATAGGGTTGTGTTCAAAGAACTAAAAGAAATTATTCTTAAAGAATTAAAGCAAACTATGACATCAATTAATCAACAAGTAGGGAATCTCAATGAAGAGATAGAAATTATTTTAGAAAATCCAAGTAAATATTCTGGAGTTGAAAAGTACTGTTACTGAAATGAAAAACTCACTAGACGCCTCAGTAGACATAAGATGATAAAAGAAAGAATCAGTTAACTTGAAGATAGATCACTAGAAATTATCCTATCGGAAGAACAAAGAGAAAAATAAATACTGGAGAAAAATGAATAGAGTGTCAAAACCTGTGGGACACCATCATGCATTTTAACATATATGTGAAGGGAGTCCCATGTGGAGATGAGAGAGAAAAAGGGTGTTTTAGTTTGCTAAAAGATGCTGGAAGCAATATACCAGAAAAAGTATTGGCTTTTATAATGGTAATTTATTAAGTTAAAAGCTGACAGTTCTGAGGCCATGATAGTGTCAAAATCAAGGCATTATCAAATATGTTGTCTCACTAAGCTGCAGCTGTGGACAATTAGCATATGGCTTGTTTCTCCCTTCTCCACGCCTCATCCCTTTCAGTTTCAGGCTAAAGGGGCTTCCTCTCAGGCTCTGTGTTCTGTTGATTCCAGCCTCTGGCCTCCAGGGCCTCTCTTTCAGCTTCTGGATTCTTCTCTGACTCTGAAGCTTTTCTCTGTGTGTCTCTGCATGTTTCTTCCCTTTATAAAAGACCCCAGATAATGGATTAAGTCCCACCCTGGGCCATGCCCTTTTGAAGTGGTCTAATCAAAAGGAAGTTTCCTTAACTGGATCTAATCAAAAGGTCCCATCTACAATAAGTTTGTATGCACAGAAATGGATTAGCTCTAAGGAACTTCTGGAGTTGACACAGTTTCAAACTACCATAAAGGGCAAGGAACAAATATTTAAAGAAATAATGGGTGAAAATGTCCCAAATAGTCCACAGGAAGAAATAAAGAGCACATGAAGTGGTAAATATGTGGGCTAACATGAAAGACTCCTTAAATATAGTTTTTAATCCTATCCCCTCCTAATTCCTTAAAAAAATATAAGAGTTTGGGGAATGGATGTGGCTCAAGAAGTTGGGTGCTTACTTTCCACCTGGGAGGTCCCAGGTTTGGTCCCTGGTGCCTCCAAAAACTAAAAATAAACAACAAGCAAATGAATGAAAAAACTAACTCAGGGGCTCAGTGGTTGAGAGCTGGCTCCCCACATGCAAGGTCCTGGGTTCAATCCCTGGCCCTAATACCTCAAAACAAAACAAAACAAAACACAAAACACACAACACACACACACACATATGAGTTTATAAAGCAATAAGTATATTCTTAATATTAGAGGATATTGAATTTAGGACCCAAACCATTAATTTAGTCTGTGAGGACATTGCATAATAAGCATTATTTTACAATGAAGATATGAGAGTATATCTATTTATGACATTAGTTCATAAAGCAGAACTGAAAAGTACAAGGAGATATACACTGGTTGCAGAGTTATCTAATGAAACTTTCATTCCCTGACAAATCTAGTGGATAAAAAAATCAGCAGTGATAAAAGTGTTTTAGAATGTTCCCTGGGTACTTGAAAAGAAGATGCATTCTCAATTTTTGAGAGGACAGGTTTTGATAAAAAATATCTTATACCTGTCACAAAGGCTACAAAGACATTCTCAAATTCCAAAAATATAAATAGTACCAACAGCATTCTCTGACTACGGTGCAATAAAACTGGCAATAAAAATAAACAGAAAACACCTGAGTATAATAAAACAAAGCCATCTTTAGCAATCCAAATTAAAAAGGAAATCCAAATAGAAATGGAAGAATATATAGAAAATACTAATTATCAAAATACTATACATCAGACTTAATGGGAAATAGTTAAAGCAGGGATCAGAGGCAAAGTCATAGCCAGGAATACCTACATTAAGAACCAAGAAAGAATGGAAATGAATGAATTCGCTTCCAACCCAAGAAATTAAAAACTTTAATTTTGAAGCCAACTAAAGCAGAAGGAAAGATTTAATAAAATAGAAGAGTAAATTAATGAAGTAGAATATAGAAAAACAGTAGAACTAATGTATAAATCCATTTATACATTGTGAGCTAACCTAATCAAGAAAAAAAGAGAAAGTTTAAATATAAAATAAATAAAAAGAAGGAAGTAAATACAGACCCAGAGGAAGGTACTTGGCTCAATTTCTTGCAAATAAACTCAAATACCTGAATGAAATAGGTAATTTTTGCAGGAAAGTATAATTTAGCAAAAGGAAAGATACAGCACACAAGAATTAGCATTGCCCACTTAGTAGCTCACAGCTAGGGTGAAGTAAGGAAGATTATAGGTTCCCCTTAGACGTGGACTGAGACCTTCTTGAGAGAGTACAGTGAAATGGGCACTGTATATACTCAATATGTTTCTAATGGCTTGATGTTGATATATTTCTTTTTCATCTTATTTTTATGCAATAACCAGTGATAAACCCCTCCCCTCCATTTGTTGAATATACTTTTGTTAAATACATTTGCTGGCATTGTGTGTTCTGCTAGAATACCAAACTGTGATATCATAACACTCCCCACCACCACCACCCTGAGAGGGGACAACAGATTGGTGTTCAAAGAGGAATCTGTGAAATAAACACAAATTTGCTCATCTGAAGGTCTCTAGCATCTTTCTGCCATATTTCTGGCCTTTCAAATGGTTGCTAGGCAACCAGGTAGAAAAAAAATCGCTAAAGCTCTTGTAAAGAGAACACGTGCCTTAGAATGTCAGGGAAATAAATGTGGGCTTGTTCACTTGGGCCCCTTTTACAAACTATCAGGACTTGTGACAGTCCATTCAGTAGCAATGATTGCAATTGATCTTGAGTTGGTGAAAACAATTGGACACAATCTGGCTGAATGCAGCCATGACCTGATTCACCCAGGTGTGAGAGGAGGTGCTGCTTGGATGACTTTTGCCCTTGAAAGGGGACAAATGCTCAGTGTCTCCTTCCGGGCAGTCTCTGCCTAAGTCTGTGTGCTAAACCTGTGGGAGTCCATTCTTTCAGTTAGCACTGTCTTTATAAAACCTCTTTAGAGCTCACTGTTGTTAGCACTCAGTCTTCCTTAGGAACTGCTGCTATATCTCCCCTGGCATCTAATAAATCCACCTGATTTAAAATGGAGCCTGCCTGACCATGCTTCTGTAGGACCACGCATGCTCTCTCTGGCTGCCCTGGCTCAGATTGCTGTAAGGAACTGACAGCCTTGCTACCTGGTGCATGTGCCAGGGTCTGCTCATGGTGACAGGTGTTGATGTTCAGCTGCTAAATTCTCCCATTAGAGACAATGTGGTAGGATCTGATGACACAATCTGTTCATCTGAGGTCTGCCCTGATTTTTCCTGTCTAGAATACATTGCTAACTTTATTGAAACAATAAAAGAAGGGATAGATGCACAATTTGCCTTTTAAATGGTGTTGCTTTGCTAGGGAAAAATCCATGGCTATCTTTTTTTTTTTTTTCTATTTTAAATTTATTAACAGTGTATTGTAATTAGGTACATGGCTTTGCCTTAGAGGACAAATGGTGCTTGTTGAACTGTGACATTGGTCTGATTGTGGTAAAATGACCCATTTGGTTTGACCAGCTGTGACTTTGAAGAGAGCTGCATGACAGAGAACACACAAAACTCAACTGATGAAAACATTCTCAGCTCATACTCCCCATTACTGATCATTTTGTACCCCAAACAAAATGTTCTTTGGATTTGCTGGCTAATATCTATGATCTAAGGAGTACTATGCTTAGGTTGTTGGGATGACAGAAGTGCAATTGGTTTATCAAATTAGGTCCATATTCCCCCATTAATGTGATCTAAATTGCCCTGGCAGAATCCAAAGATGCTGTGGTGTCTCATTAACCAAGTGCAATTCCCAAGAGGGGAAGAAATATGGTGAGATGGTGTTGCAGTTGTGGACTGTGGAATCAGGCTGCCTTCCGAACTTCCCTAAGCCTTGGTTTCTTAATCTCTAAAACAGGGAATTATATAATTTATCTTATAGGTTTTATGTCAGGATTAAATGAGTGAATTCTTAGTACAGTGCTTGCACACAGTAAGCTCTCAGGAAACGCTGGCTATTGTTCTTTTTCTTGTTAGTCATCAGACCTCAGAAAGAATATTAGGCTTTGCAGAAAATTAGTCCAGTTTCAAGCCTGTGGGTCCTGTCCAAAGGAAGAGCTTGGGTTCCTGACTGGTCTTGAGAGAATAGGGAGAAATCATGGTCAGCTCCCTCAGCCTACTCCTTCCCTTTAACATAGCATGACTGTGTTGGTGGGAAATTGGGGGCCAGAGGAGAAAGGAGTCCCCCCTTTTCTGTGTTAATGATCCTGGCAAAAGAGTCTTGAACCACTTTGATTTTCACTTATTCCTTTCTAGGTTGGGAGAAATCAAAGGCAGAGAGATAGGGAGGAGTAAGAAGACACGCCACGCCTCGTGGCTCCTGAGTTCTTCGGCTCACCCAAAGTTGGAATTCTAGGGATAGAAAACCACAAAAAAGATTGTGTGTTTAGGGTCCTGCCACCTCACTCCTCCCTGTTCTGGGTCCTTTTTACTAAGTTTTTTTTTCCTGTCTTTTATTTATCCTAAGGAAAGTTTTGGCCAATACAGGTTTATAATACAATGCCTTAGAGAACATTCCCATTTAATAGGGAACTTTTGGGATAAAAATCAAAGAATCTTGAGGAAACGTCATGTACAATGACAAGACAGCTTTTTTTTTAAGTGAGGGAAGAGGGTGTCCGTCATCTCTTCATTACCTCTCACATACTTCCAGTGAGTATTCCTCACGTCGGAGGACACTGGACTCATTCAGCTGATGATAGCTTGAAGTTGCCCAGTGCAAGTCTGAGATTGGAATTTCTTAAAGTCTGCATTTTATCTTCTTAAAAAAGAGCAGTGTAACCCTCTTGGCACCTCTCTGTTCTCTCATTCCCTTCTTTGCCATGTGAGTTATTAATTTATTGCCTTTCAGCTCTGAATCTACCCTTCTTTGCCCTGCTTTGTGATACTGAATGGACTTGTAAATATTTCCCCTTTGCCAGATGGCAGATGTTAAACTTCGTCAGTAGAGGGCACCGGAAGGCCACTTCAGGAGGAAAGGGCTCTCGGTGATTCCAGCATGCTTTTTCCTCTGCTCCTATGGCTTGTAGCTTCCAGTCTGTGTCTGGAGTCCTGCCTCCTCACTCTGGGACACACAAATGACCCTCAGTCTCCAACGAGTTTTGCCAGCACCCAAACAGGCTACTTCCTAGTGAGTCTCAAAGGTGCCCCCGTAGGTGGTTCCTGCTTGCCAGCCCTGGGTTGGCACATCCCAGAGCACTCTACCACCCAATGGGCCTCAGTAAGCACCCTACCCAACCATGTCTGAACCACAGCCGTGGGTTTCAAGGGAGGATCTCTTCCAAATTTGTTTCTTCCTTGAATACTAGAGGCAGTAGCTGCTTCCAATATCTGCTATCCCTGTCTTCTTTTTACTCTTCAGTAGCAAATCCTGCTACAAATTAGTAATGTTTTATATTAAAATTTCCCTGTTCAAATTACTGGAGTGTCTTCTGTCTTCCAGTCGGACCTAAACTGATACAGCTCTGGAGGATGAGAAGTGGTTTATATGGTTGGGGAGGTTGAGGAGGCACCGGCAATGTGTAGCCCAGCTCTTTCCCTTCTTTCTCAGGGGAGTCAGCCTACCTTGCTTGCTAGCTCTCAGCTTGTAGCAAGCTCAGTGGCTAATGCTCTGCCACTGGGTGAGGGGCTCGTGGTGGTCCAACACCAGTTTGAGGTTGGCCAGCCAGGCAAGTCCTTGTCTAACTCTGCCTTTTAGTTTTAGGATGCTCAGAAATAAAAAGCCACCTTCTCCCAGATCAGCTCTATCAGTAACAGAGGTGCTGTTTTGGACTCTTTGGGTTGAATTCTTTATGTTGTTCCTCAATTAGTTCAGAACTAAGGCAGGGAGGAGACATACTGTTTATTGTCCTCCCCTACTCCCAGTGATTTTCATAAGAAATTGTTTTAATTAACTTAATATCAGAAAATTTGATGCAGGAAGGCCTAACATTTTTAGCCTGTGGTTTTACATATCTTGTGACCCTCTATGACAGCATAGTGATTTTTATCCTACCACCTAAAAGCTATTTTTTCTTATAATACAATGTATGTGGAGAGTGGTACTATATCTCAAAAAAAAAAATGCTTAGATACACCATAATGATCAGCTTCAAAGAGTATAATCCTCCAGAAACCTAGCCCCAAGTTTGATGATGGGCAGATATTTAGAGAATGACATGATATGTTTGAAACCCATCTCTTTGAAATCATGGACTTAAAAGCTCATGCATTTTAAATTGTGAGGAGAGAAATAAATAAATCTTTTTTAAAAATTTACTTAAAAAAAAAAAACTGTATGTGTAAAAGAAGAGGCCTGTGGCTTCCACTCTGTGCATGAAGAGTCTACTTCCCTGACACAGTGGACATTAACAGTTGGATTTTAAAGTATTACTGAGTTCTTGTTGAAGGAGAAATTAAAGAAGGAATGTCAACAAATTACCGCCTTGGCTCAGGCAGCGAACCACACACCACTCATCCCTTCCATCATTGCTATCGACAAGGCACCTTCTGTTGTCCTTGACTTTCTCCTGCACTTTGCATGGATGGCTGAGTTGGTTATGTGTTGTGTGTGTTTGTATAAGGAGAGTACAATAAGAGGGGAAGGTACCCAATGTGCTTTAGAGAGAAAATGCAGTGCATGCCTTTCGTGAATATTTGAAATGTGGGTGCAGTGGTCAAGGATTAATAACACTCAGTGACAACCCTTCTCCCCACCCCCATCTCAAATATAGGCCTGGAGTAGTACCTGACATGGGTAACATAAGGTAATCTTGAGATTCCAAGATGACCTTTGAAATAGATTCCTGCTGGACTGAAAAGTCAAAGGAAGTGAACCTCTCATCATTTATTGACTGTAAATAGTAGAAATGGGTTTATTATTAGCAATGTGATTTGATGGAATAACTTTACATTTTAATGATTATAGCTTAACATTACAAAATGGTGTTATTTAAGGAAGAGGGCCCAACTAATTTACTAAGAATTAGAATCACAGGATTCAACAAGCTTGAAATTTCAGATATAAAATTTTTCTTCTTTTAGTTAAATGTCTTCAGTTATCATAGTTATTAATTAAAACCCTCTGTTTCCTTAGGCAGTAGTGATTTTAAGTCTGAGATGTGACTCAGTCATATTCTGTCTTTACTTCCTTCCAGATACCTCTGCATTTAGTATTTCTCTTGTAAACCTCATCCTCTCCTCCTTTTCCCTACTCCAAAGGACTGGCCCTGATAGGGAGTTACCTTTATGGTGGTTTTAGCACTTAGCACGGATGTCTTTTCCAACGGACTTATCTTTCACATTTAATAAAGATCCAATATATTGCCTTGTAATGCTGTCTTCTGTGTCATTTTCATATAATCTATTTTCTGATTTTAAGGAAATGTCTTCAACTATTTGATTCTTTTTTCAAATGATTCCTCTTTAGCAAAATTATAGCACAAGTTTGTTTTGAAAATATCTTGGTCTGCGTCATGTATGTCAAGGCTATTACCCAGAGATACCCACAATTGGAATCAGGTAGCAGATTCTTGAAAGTAGTAGAATGAACCTCAGCAGTAGGGTTCCAAGCTCGGCAATGGTGTCCTTGAACAAAGCCAGGTTACCCTTCACGTTGCGTACTATGGAGTTGTGATCTGGGGGCACTTTTCACAACTAGTACATCCCACTCTGGAGGTTGCTTTCTCCTCTGCTTTAGCTCTATTGACCCCACTGGTCTGGAACTTCTCACTGGGCCACCCCCAGAAGATGAGGCAATCAGTGTTTGCTGATAAGAGGTGTTTGCCAACTAAGAAACCTTTAAAAGTTAGAGATCTCATATAACCATTTTCGCCTTCTTTCTAACAGTGAAAAGATAGATACACCCTAAAAACCCACCAACAGATGAACGGCTAAATAAACTATAATAGTTCCACCTATGAATAAGGTTGACATGGGAAGGTCTTTAAGATATGTTATTGAATGAAAAACAATTCAAGTACCAGGACACTTTTGTGTAGAGTATAAATCCATTTCTATTGCCCCAAATGTAAATATATTATAAAACTTAATATATTATAAAACGTTATATTTAAAATGCATAGAGAAAGGTCTGAAAATATATAAGCCATAGTGATATGGGGAGGAGAGTGGATTTGGGGTGGCAGTGAAAAATAATTTTTCCCCCTCTCTATGTTCCAATATATTGGGGAACTTTTTGCATTGAGCATCATGTATTACAAATAAGTATAAAAAATTTTAAATAACAAATTTTGAACAGGTGAGATGTGATTTCAGGAGAAAAGCAACTTTGGCTGAGTTTGGGGCTGAAGTTTTATACTGAAGACACACAACTAATTATTCAACTTCATTAATGGGATGTTTCAATTGTGATTAGAACAGCAGCTCAGTTGCTATAGTTAACACTCTCAAAACATTTAATTGAGCCCAAATCTTTGCTTTCTTGCTTCTTTGAGTAAATAAATAGAACATTTCAACATGTTTACTCAGCTGTATGTTAATTGTTAACTATTATACTTATCTTCAGTTTTTGTATCTTCTTCTCTATTTTCCCCTTCTCCTTCCCTAACACTTTTTACCCTTTAGCCACAGCTATCTGTCCTCTCTCTTCAGAACTCTACCTCAAAATTCACAACTTCCAGGAAGCTGCTCTTAATTTACTCAGCCCCTTGAGAGATCTTTTACTCAGTATCTCCTTGGCAAGTGTGCTATAATGTTTGAGGAGTTCATTTTGTACCCTCTCAAGGTATTACTTGCTAAGTGGTTTTCTATCATTTTATGTATATATGTTCAATTAATTCATCTTCTAAAGTACTGGACTCTTCATTAGTTGAATACAGAAAAGCAGTGAGGTGTGTGAATGTTGGAGCCAGAAATACCTGGATTTAAAACTTCCTTCTTCCACTTTAGAGTTGGATGCTTTTGAACAAATTTTTCTTTTAAGCTGCATTTTCACCACATGTGAAACTGGAATAATAACCCTTATTTCACAGGATTGTTGTGTTGTTCAGGTGACCTAATAGGGCATAGAGTGTCTCTGTAGGAAGCACTGAATATATGGTGGCAAATGATTGTCTGCCTCCAAACCACACATGTGTATATAATGATCCTGACATCAGATAAAGTTTATAATGAGGTGTGGGATTGTGTTTTATTGGTTTATGTTGGTCAAGTTCTATTCAGGGGCCAAGGGACATTGGGCTGCAAAAGTAGAGGGATAAGGCTTGTGTTGTCAAATCCAGCTCAAGGTACCAACCAAGATGACTCCTTCATTTCCCAAACCCTCCTTGTTGTGAATAATTTGGTCAGAATTTGTGCACATCCTAAAGAGCTGTTCCATATTTTCCTAATTTTATGTCACTTTGGGGACCAAGTCAGATTTTGTTTTGGCATCAGTCCCTGGTTTACTTAAAGCATATGTATATGTGTGTGCATTTACTCATGTAGTTCCTCGTTTAACAAAAATTATTGAGTGCTGCTGTGCCAGGCACCATAGATACACATAAGAGAAAATGCTTTAACCCCATGGATTTCACCTCTAGGGGCTTAGATGAACTTGCAAACAATTACAATGTTTTATGACCATTTCTGTCATGGAGAGCTTCACAGGATATGATGAGACTACAGGGAAAGGATCAACTAAGTCTGCAGGGGAAGGCAGGAAGGGGTCATAGAAAAGTTGCATATGAGCCAGGTCTTGAAGCATGAATAGGAGTCTGCCAGGTTAATAACTTGGGCCTAGCATTATAACCCAAGGATACATCAGGTGCAAAGACCCCAATGCATGAAAGAACAGGTCCTACCTCCGGAGCTGCAAGTAGAGCAGTAGAGCAGTATTGTGGCATCAGGTGAGCATAGAGAGTGGTTGAGATGAGATCAGGAAGATCGGCATGGGACAATTTGTGTGGGGTTGAGATTTTATCATTCTGGCAGTGTTGATCCACTAGAGAATTTTGAGCAAGGAAATACAGGTCAGATGTGAATTATAAAGAAATTCTAGTTGGCAAGTGCATGATGGGTTAGCAGGGGTTCTTAACAAGGGGTCTGTGAACTTGAATTGAAAATATTCTTGTGGGGATGTGTTGGTACAGGTGTGATATACTTATTAAATAATACACAGTGTAGTGTGGACTTAGTAAGGGGTCCGTGGTTTTTACTTGACTGGCAAAAGAGTCTATGGAACAAAAAAGGTTAAGAAACTCTGGATTAGAGAACGAGGATAGAGGGAAGGAGACAAACGAGGCTACTGAAGGAGTCTGGGTACAAGGTGATGAGTGATCAAGTCAGCACTTGAAAGAGGGGCTGGGGTGATGAAAAACTGGTTTAGGAATAGAATTGATAGGACTGGGAGCTTGATTGATGTATTAGTTGTCAATTGCTGTCATAAATTACCACAAACTTAGCAGCTTAAAACAACACAAACGTATTATCTTACAGTTCTGTAGGCCAGAAATCTGACACAGGCCTTACTGGACAAAACTCAAGGTGTCAGCAGGTGCATCCCTTTCTGGAGTCTCTAGGGTTGAATTTGTTTCCTTGCTTATTGAAGTTGTTGGCAGAATTCAGTCCCTTGCATTTGTAGAACAGAAGTCACCATGTCCTTGCTGGGTATCACCAGAGAGGCCCATTTCCACCTTCCAGAGTCACCTGTATTCCTTGGCTTGGGGCCTGTATTAGTTAGCCAAAGGGGTGCTAATGCAAAACCCCAGAAATTGGTTGGTTTTTATAAAGGGCATTTCTTTGGGGTAAGAGCTAACAGATACCAGGCCATTAAGCATAAGTTACTTCCCTCACCAAAGTCTATTTACATGTGTTGGAGCAAGATGGCTACCGACGGCTGTGAGGGTTCAGGCTTCCTGGGTTCCTCTCTTCCAGGGTCTTGCTTCTCTCTGGGTTCAAGGTTCCTTTCTTCCCAGGGCTTGCTTTTCCTGGGCCCAGGGTCCTCTCTTCTTGGGGCTGGCTTTTCTTTCCTCTGTGAGCTTACTTCCTGGGGCTCCAGCTTAAGGCTTCCGCATCAAACTCCAACATCAAAACTCCAACATCAAAAAACCCTCAACTCTGTTCTTTGCCATGCCCTTTATCTATGAGTCCCCACCTACCAAAGGGTGGGGACTCAATGCCCTAATCATAACTCAATCATGCCCAGGTACAGATCAGATTACAAACACAATCTAACATCTATTTTTGGAATTCATAACCATATCAAACTGCTACAGGGCCCCTTCTGCCATTTATAAAACCAGTAATAATGGGTCAAGACCCTTTCATACTGTGAATCTCTCCTGCCTCTTCTTCTATCTTCTCATCTCTTGGACTCCCTCTTCTGCTTAAAAGGACTCACATATGATTAAATTGGGCCCACCTGGAAAATTTGAGATAATCTCCCCATCTCCAGGTTCTTAATCATACCAGCAAAGTCTCTTTTGATATGAAAGGGAACATATTTACAGATTCCAAGAATTAGGGCATGGATATCTTTGGGGGGGAGGCGGGGGGGAGAGGCATTATTCTGCCTTCTTCAATTGGAAGTGAACCTTAAGGGAGCATGTAGAATCCAGGTTTCTGATTTCAACAACCAGACAGAATGCAGTTTGATTTTGAACATGCTGACTTTAAGGTTTCCCTGGGAAATCAAAATGGAACTATCTAGTAAGTAGTTGGATGTGAGCCAAAAGGCAGAAGAGAAATTGAGGCAGGATTAGGAAGTTGTTAAAATAGAGGTGTGGTGAACCCTCAATGAATATGTAGAATGAGAACAGAAGAGGGCTAAGAACAGAATCCTAGGAACAGATGTTATTTTAGATGCTGCAGAGGAAGAGGCACTCACAAAAGAACCTGAAGAACAACCAGCATGGTCTCCCGTTACAGGATCTCTGTCCCTATTGGCATGTCTCTTCCTTCTTCCTCTACCTGCCTATTTTCTCCCCATTATCTTCTTTTCTATCTACATGTAGAATTTTCCTAAAATTCCAGCTTTCACATTGTGCAGCATAGCCTTTCCAGTCTTCTTCATCACTATTGATCTTTCAATTCAGCTCCCATTACTGAACTCACTCATTCTCTTGGTATTTTTCAGTTCAAGTTTTTTTAAAAAAGACTTTTAAAGATAATCCAATAAGGAAGTGGACTTGGCTCAACTGATAGAGCATCCACCTACCATACGGAGGGTCCAGGGTTCTATACCCAGGACCTCCTGACCCATGTGGTGAGCTGGCCCATGCACCTTGCTGCCATGTGCAAGGAGTGCCCTGCCATGCAGGGGTGTCTGCCACGTAGGGGAGCCCCACATGCAAGGAGTACACCCTGCAAGGAAAGCCGCCCAGGATGAAAAAAGCACAGCCCACCCAGGAATGGCACTGCACACACAGAGAGCTGATGCAGCAAGATGACACAACAAAAAAGAGACACAATTTCCCTGTGCCTCCTGATAATACAAGCAGATGCAGAAGACCACACAGCAAATGAACACAGAGAGCAGACAATGGTGGGATGGGGGGAGGGGAGGAAGGGTAGAGAAATAAATAAAATAAATCTTGGGGGAAAAAAAGATAATCCAATTGACCCAGCTTATCATTTTTTTTTTTTTTTGAGTCATGCCATAGCATAGGTAACCATACCTTAGTTCAGGTAGGTGCCTACCTTGGTCCATTCAGCTGCTTCTCTAGTTCAGGGACTAGAATGAATCTAATCTGATTGTTCAGCAAAGCATTTTTTCCACAGTGGCTTTGAGAAAAGGCAGCTAAATTTATCTCCATTGTATTTGCTGGACCCAAGATTATGATGTTGAAAATGGGCATAGACTTGTAATAGGTTCGGCCTCACTTCACCATCTCCCCCTGCTCTTAGCCTCACATTCCTGATGCCATCTCTGTGTAGAGGATCATCTTTACAGAAATTCCAAACCACAGGAACAAAGCTGAGGCAGTCCAAACTCAAATCAAACTTAGTCATTTGCCTCAACTGACTATTCTCTTTTCTTAATTGTCTTGGCATGTTTATAAACAGAATCCTAACGAGAGCTGGTTTCCCACATTCACAGGACTCGCAGTCATTTGCCATTCACACATTCCAAAGGTGCTCAACATCCGCGTACATAAGGGAGGGATGCCTGCTTCTGTCTCTGATCACAGTTACGAGACTTCCTCATCACACTGAGTTCATCTCTCTCTTCTAAAGTCAGACCTTCTGGGCAGGGTTGCAGTTTACATCTGTAGGACTCAGCAGAGCTAAAAAGGTGAGATTCCTGGATTGGGAGAGAACTAGAGTTTATATTGCCAGTCCAAATAAAGTACTGCATAGTCTTCCTCTTGGTTTTCATTACATAAGGGTAATAATCTTTCACAAGATTTCAATTTTCTGAACCAAAGTATGATGGATGGACTCCAGGAAAAGCAGGCATCAACAAGGTCAAATGAGCTTCCTTAAACCAAATTCCTATGATGCTGTACTTCAAAAAAGACGTTTCCTTGTGTGGGGTTCATTTGAGGCCACAGAGGAGTAGTGGTGGCCTGGGCAAATGGGCAAAGTTAAAGGGTGATCTGCTGCCAGTTTCCTCAGTGCCTGCTGCAGAGTTTTAAGCCAGCACACAGAGTGTGGCCCCTGCCCATATTTCCTGCTGAGTAACAGAGACTGAAAACAGGAAGGGTAAGGTGCTCTCTATAATATAGAGGACATGTTCCATCCATTTCTTCATTGTACCCTTGCCAGGGTATTCTCTAATTGGTCATGATCTTTTGCAGCAGAGAGCTGTCCCTCCATACTTGGCTGACCAGGGTCAAGCCCATTAGTGTTGCTTCAGTCAAGTCAAGTCACTGTCTACAAAGGACTTCTTGGCAATGATTAACTCCTTTGGTGATGAATTAAGTCGTAGACAGTAGGTTACTTTTACTTAAGGAGCTCTACTCTGTTGAATTAGAACTGAGTGAGAAAGAAATGAGTTGAAAATGTGAGAGGATCAAAGAAAACGCAAACCTTGGAGAGATGATGAAGGACAACCTGTTTCCTGAGAAATGCAGGTCTGAGGCTCAGAGAGGTGGGCTGTGAGGATGTGGATGCACAACCTCAAACAGTTGGCGGCCAGTTAGAACGAGTCAGCCAAACAGGTACTGAAGCAGAAGTGATGTGATGGTGCTTTTATTATTAAAAAAAAACATTCAAAGGAATGATGAAGGCAAATATTATTGAATGAAATGAATGAGATAAAGAGGCAGCCTCCAAAACAACTGAAGGACAATCTTCACTGCTACTTTTTTCTAACTGGATACACAGATAATTTTCCTTTTGGTCTTTGAATTGGAAATACCTGAAGAACCACTAAATTCTTAAGCAGAACAGGTAGATCATATGCTTCCTTCTTATCATTCTTCTTTGCCACCTCATCCTTCCCTTCTACTCCCTCTTCAGTTCCAAAAGAATCATATAGTCTAGTCTCAAACTTACCCAAGTTCTTTGACTTTTTTACTCATCTGTGACTTCGTACATGTTATCTCCTAAGCCTGAAGTGGCTTCACTTTCCTTCTATATCCTGAAAAATCCAACCTAATTTTCAGAGGCCAGCTGAAGTTCACCTTTTTTATGAAGTCTTCTGGAACTTGCCAGATTGAGTAAATAGTCTCTCAATTATGATCCCACTTATCTTTGTGCTTGTGCTTCTATTATACCATTTATCAAATTATGTTCTAATTTGGATAATACTCTAAAATATTATCTCACTCAATTTTAGGTTCTGCTATATGTAATGGTAGCCTAAAGAAGATAGAAGTTTATTTCTCTCTCTCCTGTTAAGGAAAACTAGAGGGATGTAGTCTAGAGCTGGTATGCCAGCTTTGTAATGTCATCAAAAATCCAGTTTCCTAGCCATAGTACTCAGTTCACTTTTATTTTCAAGTTCATCTCATGTCCAAGATGGCTGCTCAAGCTCCAGCTATCACATCCATGCTCCTGGAAGTAGGAACAAGGAAAGAAAAAGAGGGCATATCTCTTTTCTTTTAAGGAGACTTTTTGGAATCCTGTACAACAATTTTAGTTACATATCATTGGCCAGAACACAGTCACATGGCCACATCTAGCTGCAAGGAACTTTGGGGAATACCATTCTTATTTTTGCAAAATATTACAAAATAAAAATTGTTCCAGAAGAAATGATAAGAGAATGGAGATTAGGACGCAACTTGTAATCACATTTTCTGATATATTTTTCACTTCTGATCATTCTTGCTGTTTCCCATCCCTTTACTAGTTAGAACTCTAATGAAAACAAAGATCACATAAATGGTTTAAAAATTTATATTCATAATTTGTGTGTGCAGAAATATAACTTTCTTCCTTTAGTGAATTTGATTTGCCCACAAGCCCCTAATTCCATTTATGGCTAGAAAAAGAAATCTTCTCAATTAAAGGTAATGTAATTACTTCTGTTTTAAAATGGAATCTCTTTGGAGTCAAGTTCTGGGCTCTTTCCTTCCTCTCTATCCCACCTTCTCACCAAGAGGTGGGATGGTTACCTTTCTTTCTTCTGTTCTCTAGTTCTCCTGGGCCTCCAATAGTTATATATCTGTCTCCCTCTCTACCCAGGAACCTCTTGAAATCTAGGGCGTTGTTTTGGCTATGTTGCTTTCCCCAGTGCCTATTCAGGAGCTTAAATAGTTAAAAATATGACAAATGAATTTATAAGTATACATTAAATGCATCATATAATTAATTCAAATGGTATCATAATGATCTGGAAATCCCCTAAAATTACAATTCTATTTCTCTACGGCCCCTAGCACTATGTTGATTGCTTTCTCATGGCACTGATAATATTCAGCTCTCAGTTATAATGATTTGTGTGTTTGCCTTGGCCTCCCTAAAGACTTCCTGATCTGTGTACCTCTCTCAGGCCCTGGGAGAAGAGCTGGAACATAGTAGGCCCTCAATTAATGAAAATGAATGGGGAAGCAGATGTGGCTCAAGCGACTGTACTCCCATCTACCATATGGGAGGTCCAGGGTTCGATTCCCAGGGCCTCCTGGTGAAGGCAAGCTGGCCTGTGCAATAAGCTGTCCCATGCAGAGTGCTGACTTGTGTGGTGAGCTGGCCCGCGCAGAGTGCTGGCCACGTGGCAAGCTGGTTTGAGCAGAGAGCTGGTGCGGCAAGATGACACAACAACAACAAAAAACAACACAGAGGAGACATGATGCGAGATGCAGAAGACTGGGGAGCTGAGGGGGTGCAAGAGATGGAGCACCTCTCTCCCACTCCAGAGGATCCCAGGATTGGTTCCTGGTGCCGCCTGAAGGGAAGACAAGCAGACACAGGAGAATGCACAGCGAAGGGGGTGGGGGGTGGGGGGATAAATAAATAAATAAATCTTTAAAGAAAAGAAAATGACTGAGTGCATAGGGTCTGGCACTTTGCCACTTACCTCCATCACTTCTTGGCCTTTTGGCTAAGATCAAGTGTAGTATCTGTTCTTATCATTTTAACTTACCTCCATGAATGAATCCCACTGGGAAGAAACAGAATAGACTTTATTAGAACTACTTAATGATGTCCATAAAGAAAAACTGGTATTTTGTCTTTAACTGAACTCTCTTTCATTTTTAAGGAAAAAAATTGCTTTTGTTTTTCAGAAATCCTCCACCTACTTTACTTCATCCAGAAAAATGGTGTGAGGAATTCAACCACTTTATTTCACAGTGAGTATTTCTTTCACTGAAAACTGCTTATCCAGCAAGGCCTTAAACAGTGATTGGAGAAATTCAAGCAGTGGAATTTACTTGGCACTAGAAGTTGTTATGCCTACCAGCACATTATGACACAAGATTTGTTCCAGTAAATGATAGAAGACGCTTCTGCAGGATCTGAAAAATAACGAGCTCAGTTTTACTATTGGCTGTAATCAGTCCTCCTGATGATTTAGGTCACATTTGTCTGAGAACCTACTCTGTCCTGGGGCAAATATTGCCAACTTTTCTTGTTTAATGATGGAGAAAGTTCAACATCTAAAACTCTGATGCCCACACTGGAACCAGAAAGGTGACAGAATTTGAAATTTCTGGCAGAGGTTTTACAGCTTGGAAGTTAGGCTGGGAACAGGGTTACAGTTCCCAAGTTGATTAAGGGAACAAACAGGATCTCAGGTCTGGGGCACCAATGCATAGGGTCCTAGCTAAGGCTCAACACATGGAAAACAAAATGAAAACCCAGGTGATGGGATGACCTACCTGGTGGAGCTATGTCACCAAGAACTAGGCAACACTCAATGGGGCTGAGACATGAGCAGAACCAACAGTGACACCAAAATAACTGGAGCAGGGCTGGGAACATGAGCTTTTGGTCCCACCTCTGGGAAGGATGCTATGTGGTTCCAGATTAGAAGACTAGAAGAGCTAAAGCTAGGAAACTGCTTTAGACTTAGAAAGGCCTTGAATACTGGAATGGAGGACTAAGGACAGAAAATAAGGTCTTTGTGGATGCAAACTGTTGGAGAGCAAAGCAGAATAGATTCATAAAGCATCCTGTTGATACTGTAGGCAAGGGAGACCAAAAAGTTCTACCTCTGAGACAGGTATCTAGACTAGGCACATCAAACCATATCCAGGGACAGGAGCTTGGAAGAGGTGCCCCCCAACTCCCATCCCCCACCCCCGCCTCTTCCTCCCCTACCTCCCCCCACCACCCCCCCCCCCCCCCGGGCTAGTATATGTAAAAGGTGATCTGAGGTTATGGGAGGAGAGAAAATGAGACCAAAATGGCTGATAAGCAGGATATAGGGAAGGTCAACAAAAATTCCTCTAACTTGTACCTATTTTGAAGACTTGGCTTCCACAAAGTGGTAAGGCAGTGAAGCAAACTTGGTATTTTGGTCATTGTAGTTAGTCACAATACAGACTAACAATCCCTTATCCACAATTCCAAAATCCAAAGAGCTCCAGAAACGGAAAGTTTTTTGTACTTGAATCATTCATCAGCAAAGCCTGACCTTATGTGAACTGATATGATGGCAACACATGATCTGAAATGATGGGGGCTATTTATAGCCATTATTTATCTCGCTTAGTGTGAATATTCATGTCTTTTGCTGCAGATATATTGTTGTTTGATTACAGTGTGCTACCCCAGATCCTGCTGGAGATGTTATGTAATATATATTAATAAATGCAACAGTTACTTTTCTAAAATATGATAAATTCTGAATTCCAAAACTTATTTGGCTCCCGAGAGTTTTGTATAAAGAATTATGAACTTGTATTTAATTCTCACTTTCATTTCAAATGCAGTATCATTCAAGGTCCCTGGAATTGTTCTCTTGTCCAGTCCCTCCTACACTTGTGCCATCTTCCCCCCTAGGAGAGAAGGGACAATGAAGAACTCAGAGAACGCCTTCAGGAAAGGCCATGTTGGAAGGTAATAGTACAGTTCAGGGCCAGGGGATCGAGGACATTTCCTTGCCCCTCCACCCCAGTGTTATTTCTGTGATGACTGCAAAATGCATCAGCAGCAGCTACAAGGCAAGGGTAGTAGAGTCAGAGATATTGAGAGGAACAGCTGCCTTGCAGGAGGAATGCTTCCCCCATATCACAAAGGAGGAGCCTTTCCATGAGGCTTGGGAGGTGAAGTAGAGGAAAGTGGAGAGCTGAAAACACCATGGTGGGTTGGGGACACATGACAGACCACCCAAGGAGAGAAATCTGATACTAAGCTCCCAGAGATCTTGCTGGCAGAGGTGGGAGTAAAAGCCATTTTGCTTTTCATTCCATTGCTGCACACAGATGCCCTTGAATGGCCTTCTCTAAACTGTTGGCCTAGAAAAATCTATTACATATTCACTATTATGCCTTTCCATACTGAGCTCCCCCAGTGCCTCCAAAATGTGACTTGACTCACAAAAATTTGTCTTACATATATTTTTTCAAGAGGGCATTCGTGTTCTAAAACCTAGTACAGTATTACTGGAATGGATTTAGGATAAAGTACACACTTGGTGAAGAGGGTTGGGACTTATAGGGTTAAAAAATCTCTCCCTACCTTTGCTTTCTCCTTTTGGCCAATTTCTCTACTATAGGCAAATCTAAATCTGTATATTGTCCCCCAATTTGGAGAATTCCAGATGCACTCATTTAGAACTGCTTTAGACTTGGAAAAGCCTTGGATATGAGAATGGAGGGCTAAGGTCAGAAAGCAATGTCTTTAAGGATACAAACTATTGGGGAGCAAACCAAAATGGATTCATAAGCATCTTGTTGCAGCTGCAAGGGAGGGAGACTGAAAAGTTTCTAATGAACCAAAGAAGGTAAATAGCAATTGATAGTACTTTCTTACTGATTTAAGATGTGGAAAAATGTCAATCTTCTCTTTGTTTAATGAGTTGTCCTCATAACAACTCATTTAGTGAAAGTACTCTATATTGTAAGTGTTCATAGGTTACTTCCTGACCTCAACCCCAATTCTATTTTCCCCAGAACATCTTAGATTCCTCAAGAACTTAAGTCTTGAGATTGGGAACTGATTATCATATTTTATATCTTTAGATAGAAACCTGCCCACCCTTCCTGAATAATATCCTTTTGCTTTCCTAGTCTAGAGGATTCAACTAGCCTAGGCTGCCACAATTTAGTCTACCACATGAAATTTGACTTTACTATTTCAGTGCATTTATTCAACTCTCTAATTAAATATAAAAACTGGCACTCACTGGGTTAGAAATGTGTATTTAAAGAGTGAGTCTTGGTTTGCTTTTATACTTACCTTGCTTATTTTGGGAGGAAAGGGAAAGAAGTATGGAGTATTGAAACCTTCTGATTTGAAGTTTTTCACTCTTAGAGGGATGGGGGCAAGGGAAGATGATTATCAGGTCATTTCAGGAAAAGTATTTTTAGCCTGAATTATCTAGATAATTGCTTCAATTCCCTTTGTAGACCAACTTGCAGTATATTAATGAAAACGGAACTAGCGCTCTCTAAAGAATAAGCAGGACTAGAAGTTTCTTAATAGATTCAAAACTTTTAATACTCTGTCCCCACATGAACTAAACTAAACTGAACTAAAGTGCATTCAATTCAATAATTTCACCCTTTCCTAGCCATCTGGTCCCCACCGACCAAAGGACTTACCTGACTTCTCCTTTATTACTACAATGGTCTGAATGGACTGACCTGCAGCCAAGTAATTACAGCATGTAGTCAGGGAGCAGGACTTCTGTGAGTATGTGTGTATATGTTGTGTCTACGTCTATGTATGTATGTATGGTGGGTGTGTGTGCTGTGTGTGCATGTTGTGTAAGTGTGTGCATGTTGTGTGTGTATTGTATGTGTGTGAGAGAGAAAGACAGAGGTTGAGAGAAAGAGAGCATGGAGAAGTGTGTGGGGGGAGGGCTAAACACCAGTGCCAGGATGTGGCTTAGTGCTTTTACATTTGTTCCTCGCCTCCTTAATATGCAGAGAGTAGGAGAGATTTTAGGAAGGACTGCAATCTATTAGTAAACCTGTTTTGGGGTTTAATAGAAAAGAAAACATCAGCTTGTTTGGTTCTGAACCTATAGGTGTTAGTGATAATTGACTCATTTATATGCATTAGTTATGCATTTGTCAAAGGATGACTCCTGACAGCTTAGTTATGATAAATTAAAAGCAATGCTCACATAAATTCTCCACTGCTTTTTATCCATATGCCAGGACCTGCCTGATGTTTATTGCCCCCTAAGTAACGTGTGGCTGGTTTTGTAGAGATTCCATTATCAGCCCTTTCCCCTTTGGCTAAAGCTATTTGCATAACAAGTTTATCTGGTTCAAGTAACAGACAGGCTTTGCTTTGTTATAAGGTTCCATTCAAAAATAGTCTTTTGATAAGATAACAATAATTTTCCTTTTCCCAACTTCACCTTGGTCCTGATGTATGTCACCTTTTGTGGGTTTTTTTTTCAAGTTCAAACTAATTTCAGGTTTGTGAATAAACTACAAAAATATTTTCCCAACCATTGGCCAAAAGATATCCATGAGCTATGCTTTTTCATTTTGCATCTAAAACTTTTGTGGTTTTATTGGGAATACATTTAGGGCTTCATCAACAATGGGTCTTGAGCTCCTTAGTAAGACAGTGAACATGGATTTCTCTGGGTTAAGGGAAATCCACTAAAAACACCACGGCTGCTGGTAGGGCTTAATGATGACTTGACCCATCTGATTGCTCACAAATACACTCAGCTTTTCTGGGCTGGCTGGCTTGGGCCCTAAGTGTTGCAGGTGTGTCAGTTTCCCAGGGTTGGCATCATGGACGACTTGTCACTTAGTCATGAAATGTTGAGGCAGCCTTTTCTGTCCCTCCTAAAGATATTCAAATGGGTACAAGTGTTGTAGAGAAATCGGGTGTGCGCGGTATCGAAGGCCAGGACACGAGAGTACCGAGAAGGAAGTTGGTTTATTTCGACCGGCCGGGCTCGGGCTCGGCGGACTCTCGTCCTAATAAAAACCGAGCCCCGAATAGAATTTTGGGTTCCCTTTTATACAGAAAAGATATAAGGATAGGGAGTTAAATGGTGCTTTTGTGAAAGAAAATGACTTTCCTTGTTAGTTAAGTGTTTGAGTACCAGATAAGTTTTTTATAGTACCCCCATATTTTAGGTGCGCTTGAATTAACATATCCCTCACATCTCCGGAGAGCTTGAATTAGCATATCGCTCACATCTCAGGTGAGCTTTAGCATATAGCTCACATCTCAGGTGAGCTTTAGCATATCCCTCACATCTCCGGTGAGCTTGAATTAGCATATCTTTCACATCTCGTCTGGAGGCAACCCTAAACACATTTGTCTTACATCCTTTTTGAACATTCAGAGACTATAGGGCCTATTTTACTTATTTGGCCATCTTGGGGACTAGGTACTCTTGGAAACAATTTTGAATTTATGCACAGGCTATATCACAAGCAGTCACACTGAAAGTTGAACAGGTGATATTACTGTATACTATGAAACTAATGGATATTTGCATATATTTATTTCTTAAAAATTGAAACTCAGACCTGAAACTTTTTCTTTTCTCTTGGCTTGAAAGTTTCTAAAGCTAAGCATTTGGGGGTGGTTGCTTCGTGGACATTGATTGTATTCCCGTCAAGGCAACAATTCTCAAATCTTTTGTCTTTCTCCATTTTGTGTTTCAAGGCTGCTTAGTTCCACATGGCTTTATCATATCAATGGACAACACACTTGCAACAATAAATAGCCCAACTCAGTGATTGATTAAGTTCTACAAATATTCTTGGCCTTTTAAGTCTTGAGTTCTCAGGAGACCATGTGAAGGGTTAATAATTCCTGGAGTAGAAGGCTGCAATAACCTTTATTTACATTACTTCACAAATTGGTAATTTTAATTAAAATGAGCAGCAGTATCTCCAGTGACAGACTCCATTTTAGATTTATTTAGCCAATGATTAGCTATTATGGCTTCTTGAATTAATTAGCATCTCTTGAGCTACAGGGAACTAGCAAATTAATAAAAACTCATGGAGAAGTTCAAAATAAAAAAAGAATTCTAATTTAAGAGCCCCCAACTTCCCCCTTTCTCTCTTAACATATATTGATCAATATACTTACAAATGCAACCTAACTCCTTTCTCATTTTTGAAAAACTGGGATTTTTTTCCCTTTCATAAGAACAAATAATGCTGTGCATTTCAAGGTTAGAGCTCCCTGAAGAGTGTCTAATTTAGGTTACCTAATAGATCATCTAAAGGCACAGAGGTCCTGATTTGATCCCATGTGTACACCGCTTATAAACCGATCTGATAAACTCTGATTTTCTCATGATGTAAATCAAAAAGTAGCTCATGGTGACTTGACATTCAAAACAGTGTAATGCCCCCAAACCCAGAATATAGTGTTGTCCTAGAAACTGTGGGAATGGGAGAGAAATGAGGGTTTTAGCCTCAGCTGAAGTAAGAAAAAGACATAGTAAAGTGGGTAATCTGGACTCTAGTGAGCACATTCTGCTTATTTCCTGACAGATGCTGGTTTTAGACCTTGTGAGAGAGCAGATCTTTAGCATATGCCATAGATTTCACAGAGTGCTCGTGTCAGCCGACACCTATGGCTTTGCGGTAGGTTAGTTTAAATGATGTTCCATGTCATTTCCCCCATACTGGCTTTTCTTTTCCTCTCCCCTCCCCTCCCCTCCCTTCATCCTCTCCTCTTCCTCTTCCTCTTCTCTCTCCTAGATGTTGGAGTGAGACAACTGGGACACAGAGACCAGAGATTGCAGGCAAGAATTTATTGAGAAAATCCAACAGGAAGGGTTCTGAAGATAGAAACTCCAGGCGGCCTCTGGCAGAGGCGGGCATTAATTTATGTAGTACATCTACAGACGGGAACATGCTTAGTTAGTGGGAGGGGCTTGGGGCGTGGGTAAGACCTGAGGGCCTGTAGGGATGGCTAGGGGGTGGGGGGCTAGGGGCAGTGAATTCTAGGGATGAGGGAGGGGTTGGTGGGGTCAGGTGGCTTCTTTGTCTATTCTCCTGAGGAAATGAACTGTATTTGGACACATTTGCTCAGGGTGGGGGGCTGTTCTATGTCACTGGACATGGCTCCTTCTGAGTATGTGGCTGGTCACACTTCCACAATGGGGCAGGTTAGTAATAAACTTGCAGTTTCTGCAAGTCTGTTATTCGGGTGAGGGACTAGGGATGGGGCCTAGTCCTGTCACTCTTCTTTCTCTTTGTTTTGCTTTGCTTTTTCCTCCCTCCTTCCCTCTCTCCCTCCCTCCCTCCCTTCCTTTCTTTCTCAGACTTGATTTTCATAATGTCAATCAAAAGGAGCCTGCAGCTGAAACTGACAGACGCAATGGCAAGCTCTGGACTGTCTGCAAATGCACACACCTGGGGTGGCAGCCGCATGCCCAGCCCAGCTTGTCCCTTATTGTCAACACTGTGCACTAGTGTGGTACCTTTGTTACCACTGATGAAGCAATTTTATTGTAAGTATATGATTAAGTTTAGTCCACAGTTTATATTAGGCCAACCCCCTATTTTAAGAGGTGAAGAAGTGAGGTCAAGTCTTGACAGTGCTCTGCTCACCATTCAGAAGAGGCAGCTGTGGAAGAGGGTGCTATCGTGTCTGCATCCAGCTGTGTAACTAGCTGTACCTTAGGAAAGATATTTAACCTCCTCATTTTTCAAATCAGCGCTGAGAGCACGTGCCTCACAGGGTGACTGTTAGGATTAGATTATATAATGTTTATACAGTACCTGGCAAATAATAATAGTAATTAACATGTAACTCTTACTCGTGCCAGGCACTGTTCTCTACACTTGACAGAATTTATTTAAAGTCTCATAATCCTCTAAGCCAGTTCTAATATTATCCCCATTTATAGAAATTGAGGTACAAAGTGATCAAGAGGCCCAAGGTCACAGCTAGTAAGTGGCAGAGCTGAGATCTGAACCCCAGAAGACTTGCTCCAGAGTTCGTGCTCACCCAACACTGGTTATTGCTTTTATTACCCTTTGCATTCGGCCTTTTCCATTATTCTGAAACTGTTTTTTTAAAAGTGTCAATGACCTTCTCATCTTTGACATCTCTGCTGGTTTGCATTCTGCTGTCTACCATATCCTTCTTTAAACTTCGGCTCAGTGAGTTCCACATCACAGTCCCTCCACACGCACATGCACATGCACACACATACACGAATGCACACACGCGCCCACATTCCTCACTCATTTCTCAACAGCAACAGCAGCACCACCTCTGGCTCAGCCTGAGAGAACCAGCTCCAGCAGCAGTCAACCAGAAGCAGTGTCACCTTTACTTGCTCAGCTGCAGACAGCGCTCCCTCCCCCACCTGTCCCGGGCTGCGCCGCTCTGCCTGTGCTGTGCTCTGCCTGTGCACGCTTCTCCAAGGCACGGCGCGGTAGAAAGGGAAATGGATGGCAGGATCCCGGGAGACACAAGCCCACAGTGCTTAGCCATTAGCTTTGGGAAGAGGGGGTGTACCAGATAGGTCAGAGTTAAACAGGACTCCAGTGGTTTTAGCCTGGGAAAGGATGTTTTTTGAGAATATATGTTGGAGAGATTAAGAGCACAGGATCTGAAGACAGATTGTATTCTAGCCCTGCCGCTTAGATTTTTGCAAGTTACTTAGCCTTTCTGAGCCTCAGTTTCCTCATCTTTAAAAAGGGAATCACAACTATATAATAATCATCATTTGGGATTAAGATCAAGTTTGCCTGCAATAGAGACTCCACCTTAAATAGAATGGACTTTTATTTTTCTCTGACATACAGAAGCCAGGAGGCAGGCCACACACGTAGACGGGCCTGGCAGGTCCACAGCAGCCGTGTGCGCTCCTGCCATCACACTGCTTTGCTAAGTGGGCCTTCATTCCCGGGGGTCTCCCGGGCCAGTAGGTCCTGGAGGGGAGGGGCTAAATGTAAGCCCTCTTACTTTTAGAAGACTCTGGCAGTTTCACACAATTTATCATTCTCCACAACTTAATCACACAGCCAGATCCAGCTGCAAAGGAAGCTAAGAACTGTCATCTTCTAACTAGGCAGCAGTGGGTCCAGATCACAACCAGGGTTCTCTCCCTAACTGGAGGGTGTGTAGTCTGCATCACACAAGAATTACGTGGGACACGGAGTCCGAGCTCAGCAATGATAATTCACAATGGTGGTGCCAGCAAAAACGTAGAATCAGGAAGAGCCTGTCGGGCCCATGGGGTGATGAGGCACGTGTGGCCTTACATCACAACAGGGCCTGGAGGAGGGGCTGTCGTGAGAACCACCTCGAGCTGAGCTATGGCTGGGAAAGACAGGGAAGGAAGGGCGAGGCGGAGCCATGGAGTGGCCTTGGTGACACCCTCCAGGGGTCTCACCTTCTCCCAGGAGCTGTGTTGCTCTCCTCCAGCTTTCTGCCTACCCCTCCAGTCCCTGGCTGCTGCCGTTTCCACCGTTGCCTCCACGGTGGGGCTTCCGCAGGCTCTGAGGCAGAAGGAAATCTGGCTTCAGGTCAGTTAGAATTTTAATTAAAAATGGAAATGGAATATCATGTCACCAGTACTACATTCTTTCAGGCTGCTGATGATTTCTGGCAGTGACAAAAATAGCAGCCATAGCTCTCTGACACTAACAAGGAAAGGGCTGGATTCCAAAATTACAACAGCAATTTTAAATGTAATAAATTGTTATGGTTCTCTTGGCCTCCCATTTCTTTTTGGGTATGTGTGGCTCCCATTGACCTCCCAGTATTTTAATTCAGGAACCTCTTGAGGTCATCAGATGCATGGTATTACCGCTCTCATACTAGGTCATGGATAATGAGTGGGGGGGAAATACCATAATTAATTTATTGCTCTCAAGGGTTTGTTTTTTGTGGGTTTTTTTTTGGAATAAGAATTTTATTTAAAAAGCTATGTATGTTAGTGAATGATGGGAAGTTTTGTCTTTAAGGGTGGTCCAAAGCTTAACCCTCAGGCCAGATCCTGGCTAATCCTTTGAATGCTGTACAACATCATTAGAGCATTAGGTATTAGTATTATACCACAAAACCATGGGGTATTTTTTCTTCCTTCTTTCTTTCCTGCCTTCCTTCTTGTTTTGTTTTGTTTAAATATGTCTCAAACATTAAGGGTTTATGTTAAATTCTTCCTCCCAAGCCTACTACCCAATAGTAAAAGAAGACTATTTCTATAGTTGTCAATGATTCATGGAGAACTGCAGGAACCAAATGCGTACTCTGTGCTAAGATTTCTTGGTGACATGTGCTGCTCCAGGAGGAACAAATCTCCATAGAAAGAGATGCAAATTGGTTCATCTCCGAGCCCAACATTGTTCAACTGATCAATTCCCTAGATGCTGGGTTGAGAATGATCTTGAGGCTGCACCCAGGATAGAAGATCACTATGACTTAGTAATCTTTGTGATGGGCCTTAACTGTAGTTCCTACCTTTATGAACCTGGAGTTCATATATCTTTTCAATTATGACCAAGTTCTCTGTTACATGGAAAATCTTCGTTCATGGCAAAACTCAATTATAAGTTTGTAGCCAAAGAAAGCAAATTAGTTTATATTTAACTAAACCAGGTATAGCTAAAAGAAACCCGAGATCTAAAAATAAAAAGTAGTTGAATAAATTTGGGATTATCTATGTGAGGGGTAGAGATAAGAGTATTAGCAGTAAACATTTATTTAAGGTTTATTATGTGTCACAGATGGTGAAATGTACTTTTCGTGTATTATTTCAATGAATCCTCACTGCTGCCAAATGAGGCAGGAAGCTGAGGCTCTTAGAAGTTAAGTGATTGGCCTGAGGTCTCATAGCTCAAAACTAACAGATAGAGTTGACCTCGGGTCTGTCATATTCTGACATTTGTAATGAGGCTCATGATGCTGATGTGTGTGTGTTGGAGGCAGAATGCCAGAGGCCACCCCCTGCCCTCCTCGCCGCCTGGAGATTTGAGTAGAACCTAAGTCCAGCTGCTCAGACATGTCCTCCAGTTTGCCCTCTCAGTTCCTACAAGGTCCTGTGGGGAATAGGCTGGTGAAATACCAGGTGCTCCTCCTCCTTCTCTCCTGACACTCACAATAGTAGCATTGCTAAAAATAAATAAAAGCAGGTACATGGTTAGTTGTGGCTTCTTTCTTGGTTGCTTTGAATACATGAAAACGACACCAAAACAAATCCTCCTTGGCTATTCCTCTCCGACAATCTCTGCCTCCTCCTCTCCGTTCCCCTCCTCTCCCCCTGCCCCTTAATTCCCACCATCATCTTCTCCATCACTTGGTTCAGAATTCTAGGGTAAGATTGGCGAAGAAACACTTCTGAATCCAGCATTAAGAGAAACATCTATACTCACATGACTTATGATGGTACAGGGCCAGTCAGTGGCATGCCCTTCTACCCAGGTAGTAATGTCCTTCTAAGGTGGACAGTGCCTTGCTAGGGCTGCTTTAGGGTAATATGCAGGTGCGATGGGTGAAAATTGCAATGCTGGGATATCGAGTCCTGTGACCTAAACAATTCAGTAGTGCTCCCATAATCACCATCCATTAATACAACATTTCCATCACCCTAAACAGAAACTCTGTACCAATTAAGCATTAACTTCCCATTCCTTATCCTTACCCTGGCCTCTGGTAACTTCTATTTTAGTTTCTGACCAAGAACTTGCATCATTTAATTATTTCATATCAGTTTGATCATATAATATTTGTCTTTTGGTGTCTGGCTTTATTTCACTCAACATGATGTCTTGAAGGTTTATCCATGTTGCAGTATCTACCAGTGCTTCACTTTTTACAGATGAATACTATTCCATTGTATGTATATACTACATTTTGTTTATCCATTCATCAGTTGATGGACACTTGAGTTGCTTCCATCTTTCAGTAATAATGCTGCTTATGAACATCAATGTGCAAATATCTGTTCAAGTTCCTGCTTTCAATTCTTTTGAGTATATACCTAGAAGTGAAATTGTCATGTCATATAGTATATTAGTCAGCCAAAAGGGGTGCTATTGCAAAGTACCAGAAATCTGTTGGTTTTTATAAAGAGTAAAGGGGTAAAAGTTTACAGTTACAAAGCCCTAAAGAGCCCAACTCAAGGTACCATAAGAGGTACTTCCTCACCCAAAGGCCGTTGCGACATGTTGAGGCAAGTGGCAGGTGATGTCTATGAGGGTTCAGCCTTCCTCTTTCCTCTTAAGGCTCTGTGGGGCCAGCTTCTCCCCATCTCAGCTGTAGGCTGGCAGAGGGCTCATCTCTCTTCCTCTGGGGCTTGTCTCTTTCTGGGCTCAGTTCCTCTGTTCTTTTCACAGGGTCAGCTGTAAACTATCAGGCTCCTCTCTCTTCCCTGGCCCCAGGATCCTCTGTGTATCTTCTCTGTGTGTCTACTTCCATGTGAGAGTCTGTTTTATCAGCCCATCAAGGGGGCAGGGGCTCAATGCTGAGTTGCACTCTAATGATATGGTTGAATCAAAGCCCTAATCTTAACATAATTTAATCAGACATCTCAATTGAATCTAATACAATCAAAGGGTTATCACGCCCAGAGGAAAAGACCAGTTTACAAACAGAATCTATATCATTTTTTGGAATTCAAAATTAATATCAAATGACCACAGGCAGTAATTCTATGTTTAACTCTATGAAGAATTACAAAACTGTTTTCCATAGTGGCTGTATCATTTTTACATTCCCACCAACAAAGAACGAGTGCACCTGTTTCTTCACATCCTCTCCAACGTTTGTTATTTGCCATTTTTTAAATAGTTGCCATTCTAGTGGATGTGAAATGGTATCTCATTATGGTTTTCATTTCCATTTCCCTAATGGCTAATGACGTTGAGCATCTTTTTCATATATATATTGTTCATTTGTGTATCTTCTTTGGAGAAATATCTATTCAAGTCATTTGCCCATTTTTAAATTGGGTTGTCTTTTTGTTGTTGAGTTATAGGAGTTCTTTATATAGCCTAGAAATTAAATTGTTATTAGATATGTGGTTTCCAAATATTTTCTCCCATTCTGTAGATTGTCTTTTCGCTTTCATGATAAAGTCCTTTGATGCATGGAAGTTTTAAATTTTGCTGAGGTCCCATTTTTCTATTTTTTTCTTTTTTTGTTACTGCTTTTGGTGTAAAGTCTAAGAAACCATTGCCAAATGCAGGATCCTGAAGATATTTTCCTGTTTTCTTCTAGGAGTTTTATTTTTTGGTTCTTATCTTTACATATTTGATCCATTTTGAGTTAATTTTCATGTGTTATGAGATAAGGGTCCACTTTAATATTCTGCATATGGATATCCAGTTTTGCCAACACCATTTGTTGAAGAGACTGTTCTTTCCCAGTTGAGTGGACATGGCACCCTTGTCAAAAATCACTTGGAGAACGACAGGGGACTATCTTCTCCAGAGAAATAGGTAGAGGACAGGCTGAAACAGCCTGGAGAAAGATCTTCTAGGGTATAGGACAGCAGGCAAAGACTGAACACCACACAGAGGAGAGAGGGACAAACAAAGAGAATCGGGATGACAGAAGTGTGAGCTGAAACCGGCAGCTGCTAATGCCGGCACCCTCCCCCACACTAAAGATACTTTAGAATTCTCAATGTCTGGGCCTGCGACTACAGACAAAGGGGGCTCCAGGGATCCAACACCCCAGGAAAGGGGAGAGAGAGGGACACAGCCTAAGACTGACTCAGCTTCTAATTCACAAATTTGATCTGCTGTGTCCCACCCCACCAGTCCTTCCAGGCCAGGGGCGACCACACTGTTTGCCCTGGGAGCCGACAAAGGACAGAGAATCTGACCCTCTCAATCTCCCTCTCTTCTAGCCAGGACTGATTGTTGAGAATAAACCTCCCCAGGAAAGGGGAGAGAGGGACACAGCCTAAGGCTGACTCAGTGTTTTACTCACAAATTTGGTCTGCTGTGCCCCAAGAACCCTGCCAGGCCAGGGGTTGTACCATTGTTTGTCTTGGGAGCCATCAAGGCGCTAAAGAGATATGATCCTCCCAATCTCCTTCTCTACTAACAATCAGGACTGATTGTTGAGGACTCAGAGGGAATGGAAATATTTCCTACCAAGGGAAAAGGGAGTAGGCTGACAGACAAGGCTGGAGAACTGTCTCTGACAAAGTATGAATTACAGGGCTCTTAGCCTCCAGACAGGAAGCTCTGTCACATTGATCTGGTCTGTGTTGCAACAAACATACTCCAATAAGGCATTGAACTGAGAGCTGCCAAAGAGTGCCATCTGCTGGCAACCAAGGAAGTGCACATGAGAAAATTAAAAATAAGAGAGGCTTTTCCAGCCTTTATAGCTTCCCTCCCCAAAGCCCTAGGAAGCAGGTCTCCAACCAATTAATGGGTCCAGACCCAGTTTTGAGCACCTAGCAGGGCCAATCCTAACAGCCCAGAAATCAAAGAAAGGTGGTAACACATAGCCTTTCACCACTCTCTATAAAAAAGAGAGAAACTGAGCATCTGAGTAAACTACATCCTAATCAGATGCCTAGATATCACCAAAAAAAGTTGAGCCATATTAAGAAAATGGAAGGCATGGCCCAAGGAAATGAATATATCAAAGCCCCAGAGGAGATTCAGGATTTGAGAGAACTAATCAGTGAGGTGCACACGACTTTCCAAAATCAAATGAATGAGTTGAAAGACAATATGGCTAAAGAGAAAATGACATCAAGAAGACATGGAGGGGAAGCAGATATGGCTCAAGTGATTGAGCTCCTACCTACCACATGGGAGGTCCTGTGTTCAGTTCCCAAGCTTCCTAGAGAAGACAAGCAAAACAGCAAGCTGGTGCAATGGGCTGACATGATGACCTGGTGCAACTAGGACACGTAAAGAGGAAACACAGTGAGAGAGACAACAAAGCAGGGAGTAGAGGTGGCTCAAGCACTTGAGTGCCTTTCTCCTACAAGGGAGATCCTGGATTCAGTTCCTTATGCCTTCTAAAAAGAAGATGAGCAGACACAGAGAGCAGACAGCAGTCACAAACAATGAGAGGGGAGGGAGATAAAAAGAAAAAGGAGACATTAGTGAGTGCAAAGAAATATTTGAAATCGCAAACAGAAAAGTGACAGCACTCACAGGAATGAAAGACACAATGGGTGAAATAAAAATATTTTAGAGGTACAACAGCAGACTCAAAAGGATAGAAGAAAGAATAAGTGATACAGGAGACAGAAGAACTGAAATTGAAGAGAGAAAAGAATGGAAAAAATTAAGAAGCAGCTCAGAGAGGTGAATGACAACATGAAATACAACAACATATGTGTCATGGGAGTTCCAGAAGGATAAGAGAAGGGAAAAGGGGAAGAAAGAGTATTTGAGGAAGTAATAGCTGAAAATTTCCCAACAATCATGAAAGAAATGAACTTACATGTCCAAGAAGCACAACATACCCCAATTAGAATAACTATGAATAGAGCTACTCCAAGACATATCTGACTCAGAATGTCATGTGTCAAAGACAAAGAGAAAATTCTCAGAGCAGCAAGGAAGAAGCAAGCCATCACATACAAGAGATGCCCAATAAGACTTACGATGGATTTCTCTTCAGAAACCGTGGTGGCAAGAAGATAGTGGTATGATACAGTTAGGACACTGAAAGAGAAAAATTGCTAGCTGAGAATTCTTTATATAACAAAACTGTCCTTCAAATATGAAGGTGAGTATAAAATATTCACAAACAAACAGAAACCAAGAGAGTTTGCAAAAAAGAATCCACCTTTGCAGGAATTATTAAAGGAAGCCTTAGAACCTAAAACAGAAAGACAAGAGAATATAGAAGAAAGAATAGAGAAAGGATAATCAAAAGAGTAAAAAGTCAGACAAAATATGATATGATATATGAAAACCAATGAATAAAAATGGTGGAAATAAATAATGCATTTACAGTAATATCATTGAATGTTAATGGATTAAACTCCCCAATCAAAACATACATGCTGACAGAATGGATAAAATAATATGAGCCCTCCATATGCTGATTACAAGAGACTTGCCTTAGACCCAGGGATATAAGTTGGCTGAAAATGAAAGGTTGGAAAAAGATACTCCATGCAAATAGTAACCAAAATAGAGCAGAGGTAGCTATACTAATATCAGACAAACCAGACTATAAATGCAAAAAAGTTATAAGAGATACATAAGGAAATTATGTGTTAATAAGAGGGACAATCCACCAGGAAGATATAACGGTCATAACTATCTATGCACTTAACCAGGGTACACAAAAATACATGAGAAAAACTCTGGCAAAACTGAAGGAAGAAATAGATATCTATCGAATAAGTACTGGAGGCTTCAGCACCCTACTCACATCATTACATGGAACAACTAGACAGAAGATAAACAAGGAAACAGAGATCTTGAACAAATGATAAATGAGTTAGACTTAACAGACATATTCAGAATGCTGCATCCAAACTCAGTGGGTTATCCCTTCTTCTCAAGTGCCCATGGATCTTTCTCCAGGATAGACCACATGTTAGGGCACAATGCAGCTCTCAATAAATATAAAAAGATTGAAATTATACAAAGCACCTTCTCAGGTCATAATGGAATGAAACTGGAAATCAATAATAGCAGGAAAAAAGTAAATTCACAAATGTGTAGAGGTTGAACAACAAACTCCTAAGTAATCAGTGGGTCAAAGAAGAAATTGCAAGTAGAAATCAGTAAATATATTGAGAAAAATGAAAATGAGAACAAAACTTATCAAAACTTATGGAATACAACAAAGGCAGTCTTGACAACTAGAGAACCTAGAAAAAGAATGGCAAACCAATCCCAAAGCAAGCAGAAGGAAAGAAATAATAAAAATTAGAAGCAGAAATAAATGAAATTGAGAACTAAAAGACAATAGAGAAAATCAACAAAACCAGAAGCTGGTTCTTTGAGGAGATCAATAAAATTGACAAACCTTAACTAGACTAACAAAAAAGAAAAGAGAGAAGATATGAATAAATACAATCAGAAATGAAAGGGGAGAAGTTACGACTGACCCCACAGAAAGAATAAAAGATTATAAGAGGATATTATGAGAAACTGTATGCAAACAAACTAGACAACCTAGACGAAATGGACAAATTCCTAGAAATGCACAAACAACTTACACTGATGCTACAAGAAATACAAGAACTTGACAAACCAGTCACATTTGAAGAGACTGACTCTGTCATCAAAAATCAAAAATCTCCCAAAAAAGAAATGTCCAGGACCAGATGGCTTCACAGGTGAATTCTACCAAGCTTTTTATAAAGAATTAACACCAATCCTGTTTAAACTCTTCCAAAAAATTGAAGAAGAGGGAAAATTACCCAACATATTTTATGAAGCCAACATCACAGTAATTCCAAAGCCAGGTAAAGATACTACAAGAAAATTATAGACCAATTTGTCTTATGAACATAGATGCAAAAATTCTCAACAAAATATTTGCATTTCAAATCCAACAGCATATAAAAACATTTATTTATACATCACTACCAAATGGGATTTATTCCTGGTATGCAAGGCTGGTTCAACATAAGAAAATCAATCAAAATAATACACCACATTAACAAATTGAAGGGAAAAAAAACCCCACATAATCATCTCAATTGATGCAGAAAAGGCATTTGACAAAATCCAGCGTCCTTTTTTGATAAAAACACTTCAAAAGATACCAATAAAAGGAAAATTCCTCAATATGATAAAAGGCATATATGAGAAACACACAGGCAACATTGTATGCAATGGGGAAAGGTTGAATGCTTTCCCTTGAAGATAGGGAACAAGAAAAGGATGCTCGCTGTCACCATTGTTATTCAATATTGTACTAGAAGTTCTAGCTAGGGCAATTAGACAAGAAAAAAAAATTAAAGGCATCCAAATGGAAAAGAGGAAGTAGAATTCTCACTGTTTGTGGATGACATGATCCTGTAGTTAAGAAAATTCTGAAGTATCCATGACAAAGCTACTTGAGCTAATAAATGAGTTCAGCAAAGTGGCAGGATACAAGACCAACATGCAAAAATAAGTAATGTTTTTGCACACTAGTTTGAAAAATCTGAGGAGGAAATCAGGGGGAAAATTCCATTTTCAATAACAACAAAAAGACTCAAATACCCAGGAATTAATGTAAACAAAGAAATATAGGACTTATATGCAGAAAACTACAAAGCAATGCTAAAAGAAACAAAAAAAGACCTAAACAAATGGAAAGACATTCTGTGTTCATGGATTGGAAGAATAAATTCAGTGAAGATGTCACTCTTACTCAAATTTATTTATAGATTCAATGTAATTCCAATCAAAATTCCAGCAGCCTACTATAAAAGAATTAGAAAAGGCAATTACCAAATTAATTTGGAGGGGAAAGTGGACCAAGAAGAGCCAAAAGCATTCTAAAAAAGAAGAGCAACATGGGAGGAATTTCACTGCTTCTCCTTGAAACATATTAGGAAGCGACAATGGTCAAAACAGCATGGTACTGGCCTAAAGATAGACACATCAGTCAGTGGAATAGAACTGAGAATCCAGAAATAAACCCTCCCTGTATGGTCAATTTGTTTTGACCAACCTACCAAGTCTATTAATGGAAAAAACAGTCTCTTCAACAAATGATGCCAGGAGAACTAGATAGCCATAACCAAAAGAATGAAAGAGGACCCCTATCTCACTCCCCATACAAGAACCAACTCAAAATAGATCAAAGACCTAAATATAAAAGACAGCACCATAAAAATACTAGAAGAAAATGTAGGAAAACATCTCCAAGACCTTGTAGTAGGTGGTGGTTTCTTGGACCTTATACCTCAAAGCATGAGCAACAAAAGAAAAAAATAGATAAATGGGACCACCTCAAAGTTAAACACTTTTGCACATCACAGGATATTGTCAAAGGATGAAAAGGCAGCTGACTCCATGGGAGAAAATATTTGGAAATCACATGTCCAATAAGGGTTTAATATCCAGGATATATAAAGAGATGTTGCAACTCACCAATAAAAAGATAACCCAATTAAATAATGGGTAAAAGACTTTAATAGACATTTGTCCAAAGAATACAAACGGCAAAAAAATAAACAAAACCACACACATGAAAAAGAGCTCAAATATTACTAATCATTAGGGAAATGCAAATCATAACTACAATGTGCCATCATTTCACACCTGTCAGAATGGTCACTATTAAAAAGACTGAGGGAAGGCGATGTGGCTCAAGTGATAGGGTTTCTGCCTACCATATGCAAGAACCCAGGTTTGATCCCTGGGGCCTCCTGGTGAAAAAGAAGAAAAGAAAGCATGCCTGTGCAGCAAACTGAATGCCCGTGTGGCAAGCTGAGTGCCCGTGCAGTGAGCCAGTGCCTCGCAAGTGAGTCATGCGGCAAGATAATGATGGAACAAGAGAGAAATGAAGGGGAGAGTCAAGGTGAAGTGCAGCAGAAACCAGGAACTGAGGTGGTACAGCTGACAAGGAACCTCTCTCCACCTCAGAGGTCCCCAAGCTCGAATCCCAGTGAATCCTAAAGGAGGAAAAGAAATGAGAAGACAAAAAAAAAGAGAGAAGTAGATACAGAAGATCACACAGCAAATGGACACAGACAACAAAAACAGCAGGGTAGGGGGAGGGGAGTGAAAGGGGGAAATATAAATAAATCTTTAAAAAAAAAGACTGAGAACTGCAAGTGTTGGAGAGCATGTAGAAAGATAGGAACACTTATTCACTGTTGGTGGGAATGCAGAATGGTACAACCACTGTGAAGAACTGCTTAGCAGTTCCTAAAAAAGTTGAATATAAACTTGCCACGTGACCCTGCAATATCACTACTGACTATGTACCCAGAAGAACTGATAGCAGTGATACAAACAGACATCTGCACACCTATGTTCACAGTGGAATTATTCATGATTGCCAAAAGCGGGAAACAACCCAGGTGTCCATCAACCAATGAATGGATAAGTAAACTGTGGTGTATTCACATGCTGGAATATTATGCAGCTGTGAGAAGAAATGAAGTCATAGAGGATATGACAACATGGATGAACCTGGAGGATATTATGTTGAGTGAAGCAAGCCAGACACAAAAGCATAAATACTGTATGGTTGTGTAGCTATGAACCAGATATATTGTGTAACATATTGTATGATTAAAAAAATTTTTTGCATGTATCCAGTACATCTAATTGAGAAATGTATATTTTTATTCAACTGTGTTTTCTTTTTCTTTTTAATTATTATTTATATTTTCAATTATCAAATGTACAAAATACAGTTAAAAAAAATCAGTTGGGGGGAGTAGGTACAGTTCAGTGGTTTGAGCACCTGCTTCCCAAGTATGAGGTCCCCGGTTCAAATAAAAAAGAAATATCAATTTGCCGTAGATATGAGAGTTTATTTCTGTGCACTCAACTCAATTCCATTGGTCTATATATTTGTCCTTGTGAAATACCATGCTGTTGCCTTGGGTAATATGTTTTGAAGTTAGGAGCTGTGAGTCCTCCAACTTTGTTTTTCTTTTTCAAGATGGTTTTGGCTATTCAGGTCCTTTTACCCTTCCAGTTTGACTTTTCCATTTTTGCAAAGAAGGTTGTTGAAAATTTGATTGGGATTGCATTGAATCCATAAATCACTTCAGGTAGGATTGACATCTTAACAATATTTAGTCTTCCAATTCATGAACTTATAATGTTCTTCCATTTGTTTAAATCTTCTTTAATATCTTTTAGCAAGTTTTACACGTATAAGTCCTTTGCATCCTTGGTTAAATTGATTCCTAGATTATTGATTCTTTTAGTTGCTATGATAAATGGAGTTGTTTTCTTGATTTCCTCATTACAGGGCATAAAACAACACTGATTTTTTCTTTTATTCTTCGCTAATTGGTCTTGTCCACTGCCACTTTGCTGAACTTATTTAGCTTTAATAACTTTGCTATAGATTCTTCAGGACTCCCTCTGGAGAGGATAATATCATCTGCAAACAGGGAGAATTTTGCTTCTTCCTTTCCTGTTTGGATGCCTTTTATTTCTTTTTCATGCCTAATTACTCTGCCTGGAATCTCCAGAACAATGCTGAATAACAGTGGTGACACTGTTTCTGATCTTATGGGGAAAGCTTTTAGCCTTTTACAGTTGAATATGATGTTAGCTGCAGACTGCATAGGTTCTTGGACTCAGAAAGGTGATAGAACAGCTTTAACATTCATGGTTAAGCAGATATGTTGAACGTGAAAGGAAACCAGTGAAACTAGAGAAAAATGTGTAGTTTATAAACCAGCAGAAGGGAAAAAAGGATCTATAGAAATACTTTCTCAATCCAACAGAAGCCTGGAAAAAAAAAAAAAAGAATTAGAAGAAAAACTTGGTAAAAGAGATTTCCATCTATATGACAGTGCTTTTAAATTGTTAAGCAGTTTGTTTTTCCCAAGATCTCCAGGCCACAAGACATGATGTAATGGTTAATGTTTAACAACCAGCTGGGTGGGGATGGGGCTAGGGCAGGACTGATTTGCAGTGTTTGCTGATTTCTGTGGCGTAAATACTCCCACCATGGCCAATTTTGAGCTACCAGTGTGAAACCAACCAGTTCACAGAACACCTGAAAATGTAGCAATAATGTCTAGGGGGCCTGTGGTGTTGACTCCAGCATACCACACTTTGTTTGTTTGGGTTTAACAGGCTTTTCTGCATGGTCTTCATATAGACATAATTTTTAATAATAAAATAAAAATGCCCCCACACACATACAAAACCAGATTTTCTGCATTTTAGTTCTCTAACTGAAACCACAAGGGAATTTGTCAAGAAACAGGAGTTGGTGCCATTCTGTTATTAGAATATTTATCATAGAGTTTTGGAAGTCCGGTCATTTTGATGCTTGTTAGCAAAGTTAGATTAATAGGGATAAATGTCCTCAGTACAATAGAATTTATATCATCCACATAATTGACCATTGTTCATCCAGTCAATCACTCATCTCATGATCTGATGTAACTGGCAGTAAGGCTAATGTGTATGTGATTTATTAAGCATGCTAATGTCATGCTAGTGACCCATCTAACCTGCTATCCGTCCTTGGCAACATAGTACATAGTTGTCTACTCCAGTAATAGGATCCCACAGAGAGACTCGAACAACCATTTTAATGCTAGACATTAAAATATATCTGAGAAACGCCTAGCTAGGATTATTCCCTTTCTTTCACTTTCTCCCCTTTACTGCTCCGCCTTTTCTCCCAGTGGATGGGTTTCTCGTCCTTTTTTTTCCCCTTCAGCTCACAAATGACCTGTCCTAGAGCAGGGGCGGGTGGGTAAAAGGTCCTGAGAAAGTCTTGCAAGTCACTGATTTGTTATTATGCATATATTATGTGACAGTGCATCACCTAGCCGATATGTGTCTTGGGGTTACAATGGCTTAAACCTTAGGACACTCAGGTGCGCCAGGGCAGGGAAGCAGCCTATTTGTGTGAGAGAGAATAGGAAATATGAGAAGGGGAAACAGAAAACTAACCATTTAGAAATCTATACATAAATTTACTAACAGTGGGAATAGGAGCCATCTCCCCCTTTCTTTCTGAACCTCCTGGGAACATTCATTGCCTGCAATGTCTGTGCTTTGCTTTGAAAGGGTTAATCAGATGGCCTATTATTCAGCAAATTAAAGGCTGGCTGCCCGAGAGTTCCTTTCAAAAAGGATTAGGGTCTCTGATGAGGCTTTGATGTAATAGATGGGGCTCTTCTGTTCCATCATGTTAATGGAGGAGCATTAACTCTCTTTGGCAGTCTGTCCCTTGCCTAAAAAAGAAAAACATTTTATTTTAGGAAAATGTAGTACTTAACGAAGCCCTAGATTGACATCCCTGTGGGTGAAATGTTCATTTCTTGGTCTGAAATTACACAGTAGCAGCACTTCCTGGCTTCCTTGGGTGAGCCCTTCCTCAGGAAGAACCATTCTCAGAAGAGCAGCAGAAGCAATAATTTGGGCTTTGTGTGCTCTGAAGCTTCTATGCCCAGAAGTTAGGTAGAAGGGGTGGCAGGTGACAGGCATCATGGTGGCTTGTGTCCTCAAGAACCAAGACAGTCAATGGCTTTGAAAAGTCCTGATTTCCATAAAATATTTGCACCTATTTTTTATCAGACAAAATTTTTCACAGGTGTTCAGTAGTGGTTAGGTGCTATGGAAACCTGGCTTAGTCCCTATTCCTTAAATTGTTGCTTACATCATCAATAGTATTCATGTAATTGGCAATTGGTCAGAAAAGTGTTTAGTAGATTTAAGTCTTAAACAAAAGACCACACATTAAAGATAGGGCACTGTGGTGGCTTGGAGCCCTGTACTCCAGAAAAACATCTTCTTAATCTTATCCGTTCCTGTGGTATGAACCCATTGTAAATAGGACCTTTTGATAAGTTTATGTCAGTTAAGGAATGGTTTAACTGAATCAGAACGGGTCTTAATCCTATTTCTGGAGTCCTTTATAAGCAGATTGAAATTCAGGCACATAGAGAAAAAGCCACAGGAAGAAACTGGAAATCAATGGACCCAAAGAAGCCAGGAGAAGCCACCAAGTGCATTACCATGTTACAGAAAAGTCAAGGACCAGAGATTGCCAGTAGGCATCCCTAGAATGCAACTTGCTGATACCTCAATCTTGGATTTCTCCTGGCCTCAAAACCATCAGCCAATAAATTCCCATCATTTACGCCAACCCATCATATAGTGTTTATTTTAGCAGCTAGGAAACGAAAATAGGCACACATTCAGGTAGACACAATGCCAGCAAGATTATTATAGCTCTAGGTCATTAATTTTACTCTTTTTCTAATCACTCTCTGTATTAGTCAGCCAAAGTGGTGCTGATACAAAATACCAGAAATTGGTTAGTTTTTATAAAGGGTATTTATTTGGGGTAGGAGCTTACAGATACCAGGTCATGAAGCTTAAGTTACTTCCTCCCCCCGAGTCTATTTTCACATGTTGGAGCAAGATGGCTGCTGACGGCTGTGAGGGTTCAGGCTTCCTGGGTTCCTCCCTTCCAGGGTCTTGCTTCTCTCTGGGCTTAAGGTTTCTTTCTTCCCAGGGCTTGCTTCTCTTTCCTCTGTGTGCTTACTTCCCAGGACTCCAGCTTGTCTTCAGCATCAAACTCCAACATCAAAACTCCAACATTAAGAACACTCAGCTCTGTCCTATGCCTTCCTTTTATCTGTGAGTCCCCATCCACTTACT
Source organism: Dasypus novemcinctus (assembly GCF_030445035.2). Lineage (NCBI taxonomy): Eukaryota > Metazoa > Chordata > Mammalia > Cingulata > Dasypodidae > Dasypus > Dasypus novemcinctus. The sequence goes on along the minus strand of NC_080679.1, from coordinate 77,969,496 downwards.
GGCACAAGAGGTTTACATGATTACTTAATCAAGGAAACCTATGACTCCAGTAAAATCTAATATGCCCAGACAAAAAGATCAGTTTACAAACATAATCCAATATTTCTTTTTGGAATTCATCAATAATATCAAACTGCTACACCTTCCCTCCCTCTTCTCTCCCCCCAACTATGTAATATGGTCCAAAACTTTATTTGGAGCTATTATTTTCAACATTTAAGATGAAAATTTGGTTATTTTGTTGTTTCCACACTCCCTTGAGTGACCACACTTTGGTTCTCCTCCTGCCTTCTCCCCTACCCCTGACACTGGAATTAAATTGCTCCTTCCTTTGACTTGCTTTTGATTTCTGGGCTAAACTTTTTCAGCAATCTTCTTTCCATTCATTGTAGCAAACAGCACAAGGTAGCTTGGCACCCCTGCCTTCTTTCACTTGCCTTTCTGGGGATTGATAGCAGCATTCTGGGCACTGTATTCAATGTGCTGGGAATCAAGAAACCTGGCACTGTAAAATTCACCAAGTTGTTGGTAGATTTAACCCTGGATTAAGATCAGAGAATTCTGTGCCTTCTTATATTGGCCACTCAAGGAGAATTGTTTCACTAGTTGGCTCTTTGATGTAAAGTATCAGTTGAGATTGATGAGCTTTGTAACTCTTCAGTGCCCTCATTTACCCAAAGGTAATAGTATTCATTATATTGCATTACACGGAATTATTTCTATGAAGACCCAGGAGAGCCATACTCTAATTTAATTACCAATCATCATCATCATCATCATCACCATATCATCATAATTGTCCAGGCAGCTGATCTGGACCTTTTTTAAAAAAACAATTTATTGAAGTATATCATGCATACATGAACATACATAAACAGTAAATATATAGTAAAAGTTGTGAACTTATAAAACAAACATGTATAACATCATACAGGGCCCCCATACATCACCCCACCACAAACATCTTGCATTATTGTGAAACATTAGTAATAAATTATGAAAGAGCATTGTCAAAGTTTTACCACTAACTGTAGTGTGTATCTTACATTGGGTATATTTTTCTCCCAGTCTACCTTATTACTTTTTTGTTCCTAAACCATATAATTTTTGTAAGTGTACAATCAATGACATTTGGTATAATCACCAAGTTGTATGTTCATCACTTCAATCAACATTAGAGCATTTCATTACTCAAAACAAACAAAAAAAAAACCAACGAAAACAAATCACTATCATATCCATATGTGAGCACTACTTATTATAAATCCTATGATGTGCTTTTACTATTTCTATTCATTTACAAACAACTTTTTACCAATTCTGCACAGATTAAACTTCAGCTTTCCATTCCCTAACCACATTCTATTCTCTGGTGACTTATATTCTAGCTATTAAGTTCAGGAGTTTGCTCATTATACTTAGTTCATAATAGCAAAGTCATACAATATTTGTCCTTTCATGCCTGGCTTGCTTCATTCAACATAATGTCCTCCAGGTTCATCCACATTGTCATATGCTCCATGACTTCATTTCTTTTTACAGCTGAATAATAGTCCATCATGTGTATATATCACAGTTTGTTTATCCATTTGTCAGTTGATGGACATGATCTGGATTTTAAGAAATACAGAAGAGACTGTATTTTCCCTGTCATGTTGGCTGCTAGAAAGCTCAGAGCCAAATCTGTGGCCACCTCTAACAAAATCATTTATTTGGGATGCTAATTTCTGTTTTTCCTTACCTAATTTCCACTTTGCTTCATTTTTCTTTTCTACTTTCAATTATTTTCATCTTTCCTTATTGCATACACTTGTATTTATTTAGGCACATGCTGTTGTAAGCTGCCTAAAATTATTTCTGGAACAAGGGGAAGTGTCAAAAATCAACTACAGGGAAACGGACTTTGGCCCAGTGGTTAGGGCGTCCGTCTACCATATGGGAGGTCCACGGTTCAAACCCCGGGCCTCCCTGACCCGTGTGGAGCTGGCCATGCGCAGCGTTGATGCGCGCAAGGAGTGCCGTGCCACGCAAGGGTGTCCCCCGCGTGGGGGAGCCCCACGCGCAAGGAGTGCGCCCGTGAGGAAAAGCCGCCCAGCGTGAAAAGAGAGAGCAGCCTGCCCAGGAATGGCGCCGCCCACACTTCCCGTGCCGCTGACGACAACAGAAGAGGACAAAGAAACAAGACGCAGCAAATAGACACCAAGAACAGACAACCAGGGGAGGGGGGGGAAATTAAATAAATAAATAAATCTTTTAAAAAAAAAAAAAAAATCAACTACATACACTTCTGATGGGAGTGTAAAATGGTGCAGCCACTTTGGAAAACCAACTGGCAGCTCCACAAAAGATTAAACATAATTATATTATGACCCAGAAATCCCACTTCTAGGTATATACACATGAGAAAGAAAAGCAAAAAAAAAAAAAGTTTGCACAAATTCTCATGGCAGTATTCTTCATAACAGGCAAAAAGTGGGGAAAAAAAAGCAAATGTCCATCAACAGATGAGTAGATTATTAAAATGTGGTGTATCCATATAATGGGATATTTTTCAGAAGTAAAAAGGAAGAAAGAATTGATATATTATACAACATGGATGAACCTTAAAAAATCATTATGCTAAGTGAAGAAACAAGTCACAAATGGCCAATTTTAATGAAATGTCTAGAAAAGACAAATCCATAGAGAGAGAGAGTACATTGTGGTTGCCTGTGAGAGGTGGTATTGGGGAAATGGAAATGACTGCTAATGGGTAAGAGGTTTCTTTTTGGGGTGAAGATAATGTTCTAAAATTGATTGTGTGATGGTTGCACAACTCTGTAAGTATACTTAAAACTACTGAATTTTATACCTCAAATGATGAATTTTAGAGTATGTGAATTATATCTCAAGAAAACTGTTATAAAAATCATTTGCAAGATGGTGGAGTGAGACACTCCAGGGCACCATACTGCACCACAGAAGCTTTGAACAGCCGGCAATAACTGGCAAAAGTATATTTCTCAAAGTTCCAGTAAACAGTGAAAGGATTGCAATAACAGGGTGCATGCCAAATCAAGAAAAAGGCAACTTAAAAATGGTAGGCTGTTTTAGCACCCTTGCTGGCCACATCTCCCTCCCCTCACTGACTCCGTGCAGATCTGGTCTGTGCTCCCAGTGTGGATCACTGGGCCTGGTTCCAGAGACAGCAAAATACCCTTGTGCACACACTGGGAGCATGTTTGCCTTTGCCAATCTGGTGACAGTCTAAAGGATGGAAGCAGCACAGTCAGCACAGTCTTGCCATCCTAGAACTTACCCTTCATCTCACAGAGCTCTCCCACTGAACATTGTGTGAGAGCAGTCAAGTCCTGGCTTGCTGTGAGACATATAGTGCAGTACCTGGGGCCAAGAGGAAGTGCCGTTCCCTAGGAGAAAGGTACATTGGTATCCATGTAAATGTGGGAATTCCTAGGGCCATGCACACAGGCGTAGGACAAGAAGCATGTGCAGAAAGGAGGGGAGGACCCTTGCTTTTGCCTTACGTTATTCTCTATACTTGTAAGGCTAACTCTGAAGAGGAGGACTAGCACAGATTAATCTTTTGTTGTTAACTCCAGACATTCAAATAAATCTCTCAAAATAGCCGGATACATACTTAAAGAAATAGGTGCCTCAGCATCTAAATTCCAGGGATAGCACAATAAAATATCAAAATGTCCAGAGCTTCAACAAAAATTTTAAAACTTTCTTTCAAAATGAGAGCGAGATTAAAACATTCCCAGATAAACAAAAGCTGAAGGAGTTTGTCACCACCAGATGGGCCCTACAAAAGATGTTAAAGAGAGTTCTGCAGGTTGAAAGGAAAGGACACTAGACAATAAATTGAAGTCTCAAGAAGTAATGATCTCTGGACAGGTAACAACTTGGGTAAATATATATGCCAGTACTATCGTATTTTTGGTTTGTTACTCCACTTTTTACTTCTTATAGGGTATAAAAGGCAAATCATAAAAATGTAATGATAAATCAGTGGTTTGGTTATCATAATGTGCAAATATGTAATTCCTTACAAGATGTACATGAAGGGAGGGGATGAAGGGGTATAGGAACATAGTTTGTGCATGCTATTGAAGTACAGTCATTATCAAACTAGTTTAGTTTCCTAGGCTGCGCAAAGCAGATACCATGGGATGGGTTATGTTGAAACAATGAGAATTTGTTATCTTACAGTTTGAGGCCATGAGAATGTCCAAATCAAGGCATCATCAAGGTCATGCTTTCTTCTCAAAGACTGGTTGCTGGCAATTCTTGGCTCCTTAGCCCTGTGGCAAGGCACAAGTCAGCATCTGCTGATCTGACCCTTCTCTTCTAGGTGTCATTGCTTTCAGCTTCTTGCTTCCATGGCTCCTTCTCTCTCTGTATTATCCCATTTATAAAGGACTCCAGTGAGAGGATTAAGACCCATCCTGAATGAGGTGGGTCACACCTTAACAGAAGTAGCTTCATCACAAGATCCTACTTATAGTTCATTCATACCCACAGGAATGGATTAGATTTAAGAACATGTTTTTCTGGGGTTCATATAGCTTCAAACCATCACACAAACTAAATAAGATTGTTATAGATTTAGGATGTTAAATTTAAGCCCTGTGGTAACCACAAAGAAAATATTGGAGAATATGCAAGCTCACAGAGACAGAAATTACAATATAGGTTAACAGGGACGGGATGGGGGTTAATGCATAGTGGGTGTAAGATTTCTGTTTGTGGTGAAGGGAAAGTTCTAGTAATGGATGGTGAAGTCTACCACAGAATTGTGAATGCAATTAATCCCACTGAATGGTATGCTTGAGCGTGGTTAGCATAGAAATGTTGGTGTTGTATATACGTTTCCACAATTTGAAAAAAAACAAAAAAAGGAAACAGAGCAACTAAACAGACCATTGACAATTAAATGCAATATATGATCCTGGACAGGAATGAATAATGGAAGAGAAAAGGCTCAAAAAGACATTGGATTAGGGTTGTTCAGGGAAACAGAACCAACAGGATGTATATGTATATGTGTATGTGTATGTATGTATATGTGTGTGTGTGTGTGTGTGTGTGTGTGTATATATATGTATGTATGTATTAAGAGATTTATTCCAGGAATTGGGTCACATGGCCATAAGGATTGGTAAATCTCAATTCTGTAGGACAGGCCTCAAGTTGGGAACTAAAGGAGGTTTCAATGAATTCCCCAGGAGAAGCTGACTGGTGAAGCTGAGATTGAAATTATTTTTTCTGACTGCTGGAATCATCAGTTTTACCTTTGAGGCCTTCAGCTGATTCCAGGATACTTCTCTCATTGCTGAATGCAATCTTCTTTGTTGATTGTAGATGTAATCAGCCATAGATACAATCAACTGACTAATCATTTAAACCCACAAAATAACCCTCACAGTAACAATCAGACCAGCGCTTGCTTGACCCAATGACTGGACACTCTAACTTAGCCATGGTGACACATGAGCTTAACCATCACAGACATTACCAATAATGTTCCAAAACACAGGAAAAAATTAAAATGTAAGCTATAAGCTTTAAATCAATGTTGAATTTCTTGAACTTGGTAATTGTACTGGCGATGGTTATATAAGTGAATATCCTTGTTCTTAGTACTGGGTGTTCAAGACACATAATGCATAGAACCTACTCAAATATTCCAAAAACAGACAGATGTATGTATGTGTGTATGGATGAATAGATGACAGATGGATAGGTAGAATGATACAGCAAATATGGCAACATGTTAAAATCGGTGCGTCTGGGGGTGTGGGGATGTGGAAGTATGTTGGAGTTTTTGCAACTGTCCTATAAACTTGAAATTATTTCAAAATAAAAAGTTTAAGGGAAAAAAATCAACGGTAGTAATTAGTCAATTATAAATTTTATAGACTAGCTCCTCCTGGTTTTCTTACACTTCTAATTTTCATGTGGTGCCAGACATATCCACTGTGGTTAAAACCACCCATTTTCAGCAGACTCTGCAGGCACTCTTGAGTTTCACGTCCCAAAGGATAGGGATGGTCTTCTCCATAATATGCAATTTCCCTCTCCATTATCTGTGTCAGTACATTTGATCCACTGGGCAATATCTATGTTGTTCAGGAGCAAATTCCAAACCTGCGTGCATAAATACTGTCAGTTCTATTTTCGTTCACCCTTGCCTTTGCATACCATACCCTCTCTCCTTTGCCCTTGTCATTTTTTTTTATCCCCCCCTTTGTAGCTTGCTTTTTTGCATGCTGTCTGCTCTCTGTGTCCATTTGCTGTGTGTTCTTCTGTGTCCGTATTTATTTATTTCCCCTCTCCCCTTGTGGCTTGCTTGCTGTCTGCTTCTCTGTGTCCATTCGCTGCCGGCTCTTCTGTGTTTTTGCTTGTCTCCCTTTTTTGTTGCGTCACTGCTGAGTTGGCTCTCTGTGGAGCTTGCGGGCCGGGCAGCTCTCCGTGGCATGCTGGTGAGCCTCCTATATGGTAGACGGGAGCCCAACTGATTGAGCCACAGCCACTTCCCTGCCCTTGTCATTTTATTCTACCTAGCAATGAAAATAAATGAGCAAGAGTAGTCAAATAAGTAAGAAAATAACTAAGAGATGTAACTTCACAGCAAGAAAGAAAGACATGTTTCAAGAAAGTTGAGAGGTAGTGATCAGTTAACTGCTGGAACAAAGAGGTAGAATAGAGTAAGAACTAAAAATACACCATTGAATTTGGTGACTTAAAGAGCTTTGAGGTCCTTTGAGAGAAATTTCAGTTGAGTAGTGAAGGTGGTCGATTGTTACATTCACAAAGATTTAGCTACAGGTCCATCATTAAATTTTTTTTTTTTTTTTTAAAGATTTATTTATTTATTTAATTTCCCCCCCTCCCCTGGTTGTCTGTTCTTGGTGTCTATTTGCTGCGTCTTGTTTCTTTGTCCGCTTCTGTTGTCGTCAGCGGCACGGGAAGTGTGGGCAGCGCCATTCCTGGGCAGGCTGCTCTTTCTTTTCATGCTGGGCGGCTTTCCTTAAATTTAACTTAGCCTAAGACTCTACCAGTGGCCCCGTTCTCTTTCCCCCGTTACATTCTTTCCTTTTCCAGGCCCATGGCACAACTGTCATTTCTTCTTTCTCTTCCCACTTCCTTAATTCACATTGTATGGCTTCCCTCTAACTGATTCTCAGTCATGGTACCAGTTGGTTCTCTAAAGCAAAGATCGAATTGTGTTGTCTCCTTGCTCAGTTCAGTGTAGCTACAGAAGAAAGCCCGAGCCCACCAAAAGCCTTCTAGGTTCTGAATAAGACGTTCCTGGCCAGATTCTCACTCTTTGCTCTGTTTCCCATATGAGCCATGAATTTTATGCCAAAGGGCTTCCAAACCCCTCCACTTGGAATGTCCCTGCCCTGCACTTCTGTTAATATCCTCTTCTTAGTCAAGTTAGTATAGTGAAAGGCGGAAGGCAGCTGGCACATCAAACAACATGGCCGACAGACCACATGACTGTGAGACTCTGCCTGGAAACCTCCAGAGAAAAGGCTGCCAGAAAGACCTTCTGAGACCCTGGCCATCAGAATCTCATTTGGAATGAGAATCCCATTCAGGGTCGAGGGAAAGCCCCAGATATCCTCAAAAGGCCTCACATTGACCGCCTGAGAAATGACAAGTAGGGGAACCAATCAGAACAGCCCATGGGCTTTTAAAAAGCCCTGATTTGGGACCCCACATGAGCAACTCAACCTGCAGTAGGCCCATGGTCCATGCCTTGGACCGTGTATTTCCTCTTTTTCTTGTTTCTTAATAAACTCCTGGGAAGCAGATGTGGCTCAAGCAATTGGGTTTCTGCCTATCACATGGGAGGTCTGGGGTTTGGTTCCTGGTGCCTCCTGGAGAAGGCAAGCTGGCATGGCAGGCAAACGCATCAAGTTGATGCAACAAAATGATGCAACAAAAGAGACACAAAGAGGAAAGACAATGAGAGACACAACAAACCAGGGAGCTGAGGTGTCTCAGATGGTTGGGTACCTCTCTTCCATATAGGAGGTAGATGCCTCCTAAAAAGACGAGCAGATACAGAACGCACAAAGCAAATGGACACAGACCAGACAGTGACTCAAAACAACAAGGGGGCGGGGGATAAATAAATCTTATAAAAAATAAAAAATAAACTCTTTACTCCCTTGCCTACCCTATGGTGTGTCCTTACTTTTATACAACATAAGCCAAGAACCTAGAAGCCCAGAATCCAGAGCCACCTGATAACACTTCTTCAAGGCCCAGTTCATTACCTGTCATCTGAAACACTTGTTCCTCTAGCTAGAATTATTTAATTCTTCTGAGCTACTCTTGTGTTTACACTTTTCCACCTGGAATTATTATTAGTGCCCATATTTATTCTACTAATTGCTTCTAAATTCCATGAGATCAAAATCTCACTCCAGGCATCATTTCCCTTAAGTGCTTGGTATAGTACTGTATTAGGCAATCAAAAATATGCTGATGCAAAGTACCAGAAATCTGCTGGCTTTTATAAAGGGTATGTATTTGAGGTAAAAGCTTACAGTTAGAAGGATCTAAAGAGTCCAACTCAAGGTACCACAGGAGATGTTTTCTCACCAAAATCTGTTGCCATGTGTTGAAGCAAGACGGCAGGTGATGTCTGCTAGGGTTCAGCCTTCCTCTTCCTTTTAAGGCTCCATGGCCCAGCTTCTTCCAATCTCAGCTGTAGGCTGGAGGGCTCCTTTCTTTCAGGGCCTTCTCAGCTGCTTAGGGTTCTGTTCTCTTCAGCTACAAACTATCAGGTGAATTGCTCAGCTCTCCCCGGGGCTTTAGCTAGTTGAGCCTTCTCCTTTCTGTAACATGGCAGGACCGAAATGACCAAGTTCTCTCCTCTTCTGTGTCTTCTTCTGTGTGTTTTCTTGAGCATGTATCTGTTTATACATTCCACCCAGGGGGAGGGGACTCGACATGAGTTACACCCTAATCTTAATATAAATTAATCAAAGACACCTCAGCTGAATCTAATGTAATCAAAGAGTATCATGCCCAGAGGAACATACCAGTTTACAAGCATAATCTCTCTTTTCAGAATTCATAAATAATCTCAAACTGCCACAAGTGCTGTTCACAGTAAATATCTAGTAAATGTTTGAATGAATGGATGAATAAATTCAATTCCATCTTTTCCTTTAAATATTTCACATGTGTAATTTCGGCATGACTCCAGAAGATGATAAGCTTCTTAAGGGTGAAAGTAAAAATGTTTGTTTTGCCTTTGTCCTAGCCCCACCCTGTCCAGGGGAATACCTAAACATGTGATGGCTAAGCATCGTTGACCTCGAGCACCTTTTCTCATAGGTGATAGCTGGGATTGCCCATTGCTTCCCCAGGCAGGGAGAAAATGCCTACAAACAAGGATTGTGCTTTACCTCAGGGCAGAGTAGCAAGTAGGATCAAGGAAAGGATTAGAATTCCTAAGTCCCCAGGCCCTTAAGTCTGGACAAAGAAACAGACCATGACTATTTGTCAAAATAGACATTGATTTTTGAATCAAAGAAATTAGCCAGATATTCAAAAATAGGAGTGCCCAAAGGCTTGAGCTCAAAAATGCCGAAGTTCTTTGCTTTTGCTGAATTGTCAGAACCAGAATGTCACCCCATTCCCCCGTCCCCCCATCTCCCAACCCATCCCGCCCCCCACAAAGTTTACTTTGAGTTTCTGATAAGGACTCCTAATATCAAATAGGAATTTTGTCCTCAATGGTAGGAATAACTTTGAATGAAAATAATTGGCAGGCACAGTATTATTTAAACCTAACTCATGGAGCTGTTGGACATTAGCATTGCCTTTTGTAGCACTTGTCCCACTTGGAGTTGGTCACCCCCAGACCAGAGTAACTGGCATTTAGTGAGTACTCACTGTGTACCAGGCACTGCCCATGTATTATCTCATTTACTCCCCTTATTGCCATTTTACAGATGATGAACCCGAGGCTCAGTGAACTTACGTAACTTACACATCACACATAATTAAGAGGTATAGTTAGGATTTAACTCCAATCCCTGACCCTTAATCTTTAGGTAGCATCTCCCCAATTCTAGGCACCAAACATTTAAAAAATGAATGAATTCATGTTTCATTGTTTAAAGGAATGATGGATTCATAGATTGTGCATGTTGTTGTTATTTAAAATAACAAATAAATCAACAGACTATTTTAAGTGTGTTGAGCTGTTTCTATAAAACAAAATACCTTTGAAAAATGGAATTGTCAACCTCTGGATTATTTTATCCTGATTTACCCACATTTTCCCTAAGTTCTTCCTTCTGGAGCCATCTATCACATACCCCTTTGATCACCCCTCACCTTCCCAAGCTGTTTCATGTAAATATTTCCTTAATTTTCACCCCGCCCCCCCCCCAAAAAAAAGGCCTTTAAAGGAAGCCAGCGTCCAAGTCTGGTGTGCTGACTGCCTCTAGCAGTTGACCTGTGACCAACCTCGGACCCTCCCAGAGGCTCAAGAGGCAGTGCCATGGATGCTGCAGAGGAGGCTCTCAGCACTTGAGTCAGCGGGAAATACCCAGATTCTTGGGGAGCAGCAGATTTCTCAGGGATTCCACCATTCCCAATCCCTTGAACCAGAGGGTAGGATTTGAACAGAGACCAACAATCCAATAAACTAGTTGCTAGAGCTAAAAAATGAGTAATGACTCATTTTTTCTGGTCCCCTAACTGTACCAGATGGCTTGAGTTGCCTGGAGAAATATGTTTAATTGCAAATTGCTTTTCATGAAAACCTAAATAAGGAAGAAGAAACTAAGAAAACACGGTGGAGAGAGAAGATGGTGATTTGGGGACCATCAGTTAGCAATTCTTAAGAGACTGTCTTAGACCCGGGACACCAATGCTTGGCTTTGGGTTTCCTGCATCCCAGGGGTTTGAGACCCTCCTTGGCTGTAGCTGTGTCCACCTGAGAGCATGCTTATCCACAGTCTTCTGCAAATGTCATATGACAGTTTGAAAGCACAACTGCAAAAGTAGAGGGAAGTATCAATCAGAACAGTAAAACAGCCACTTCAACCAATGTGCCTTCAGTTGGCCTCTCCTGGGACACACTTCTGTATACCCCAAACCTGTGCTCCACCTTGACCTGTTCCATGGCTTTGGTTTCCACTGGTCCTTCTCCCAATTTCACCCCTTTGCTTAGAAAGTTTGCATGATTCCTTTCTTCCTCTTCCTACACTGATTCTGCCTATTGTCCCTGGTAAACTCTGCTTATTCCCTCTGCCCCTCCCAGACTTGCCCCCTCACCCTTCCCTGGCTTGAACCTCAGATAAGCAGTGCATGAAGATCTAGAATGGACAGGGTTTTGTTACCACATCACTTTCACTAAGGACACAGTATGGGCTTTTCTAAGTATTTACTAATGACCAAGGGATCAAGAGACAAGGGTTGAGTGAAGCAGTACTTGCATTCTCAGGTTTCACCCTGGCTCTTTACCGGGTTACACACTGCTGCTCTCAGCCTTAGTGCGGTCCGTCTATTCCTGGGCTCCCTCTCTCCAGTTACATATAGGTGTTCATTTCTTAACTCCAGAGGGAGATTTGGTTCACCCGCTCTTAGGCATTATCTTTTGGCTTTGGACCACGCAACACTTTTTCACTTTTTCACCTTCTTTGAGTCCTCCCTGGATGAGAAAAGTTAGTTCTTCTCGGTGCGCAGATTGCCTCCTTCAACCTCAGGCTTCAGGAAATACAATGGACTTCCATTTCTGTTTTCTTCCTGGGTTCACCTGAACTCTCTCTGGATCTTCCGGGCTGACAGCTTTGTCTAAAGGTCAGGCTTACTCACATTTCAAACCTGGCATCTAGGTCTCCTGGCCACGGTATCTCAGACAAGATGGCGGCTTCCCTGTTGTCCTCTAGCTATGCAGTCTTTCTCTGACTTTGCCACACAGAATTGTTTCTACTACCCACTTCAAAAGGAGACAGCTTCCTGTTTTAAAATCTTCTGTCCTACCTTGTCAGGGCCTTTTTCCTTTTCCACAGAAACCGGCTACTCTATCTGATTGATAACTGGAGACAGCCTGGCTAAGTAGTGCCCTCCTTGTTCCCACTTAACTCTTTCAGATTAGGGCACCTCTTCCCCACCCCAGATGTGACGTTATCATGCAATTGCAGTTCTAACTAGTGAGACTTTAAACCCGCTGAATGCAATATTTGTAAACTTCATGAAAATTGAAATGCAATTAAATATCCCACCAAACTGAGTGGTGGTGTTTCACTAAAATAACATATGCAATGTCAGGTTTCTCAGCTTGCCTTCTTTCGAGGTATTAGTCATCTTGGGAAAATGTCTGTGTATATCATAGTCCTGCCTTCCAGAATGGAAATTTCCTCCCAAGACAGAGCACCATGGTTCTCTAATACTTAACCTATAATTACTGTAGCCTCTGGAGGATTTTCTCCTCTTGCAGTGGAGGCCTCTTTGTCAGTCAGGCTTCTGTTTTATGATGATAGGAACTGCAGGGCAGTACAGTGCATCCCAGGGCAAGGCAATATTTGCTCAGATTAAAAAAAAATTTTTTTTTGATATTCTGCTCCAATGGGAACATTTAAAAAAATCTACTTAGCAAGCCCTCCAGAAAACAGCAGAAAGTCTAAAAGGCAGAACATTAAAAAAAGAAATGAGACGATACGGAAATCCCCAATTTTGATCTATTTTTGTATCATTATGTGGAATAAGATTATTTCCCCTCATGCTTTTCTCACCCAGCTCATCAGTATTTCCAGTTTTTGCCTTTTCAGCTGCTTTTTATCAACTGTGTTCACTCATCAGTAAATATTTATCTGTGACTCTTGATAAACAGCGCCTCCCTTGCAGACAGTTGATTTTTCGGGTTATAAAATGGCAGGTTACAGCAATAGAGCAGCTGTGTCTCGACAGCATTATTGTTTGAGAGGCAGAGTGTGCAGGCATTGCCGGCTCGAGAGAGCCCCACAGACAAGTCTAACCTTGCTTCTTGCTAAGAAATGTCCCCTTTTTGCCTGTTTTTGGCAGGAGCCAGGCTAGGAGATGGTAGCAAATAGCTGCAATAACCTGTGTTTAATGTGGTGACACTAATGAGTTCTGAGAGTTAATCTTCAGTCAAGTAAGCATGATGGAAGGTACTAGAATTTCAAAATTAGGTAGTGGATTGAGTTCCGTCAAGGCTGGAGTTTGTTTTCTTTTTCTTCTGGTATACTTTTCTATCATATTCAAACCACCTAACATGGCCTTGTAAATCCAGGATCTCTTAAAGAGTTTAAATTTCTTATTCTTTTGTTTCATTTTATCTCTTACCCCAAAGACAATCACCTAAATCCAGATTTTTTTTAATGATGAAAATCTGGGAATGAAAGAAAAAATTATCTATGACTTTGGAGAAAAAGGAGTATCCCTGTATTTAGTCATTGTTCAACATTTTTTTTTCCACAGTAAAATACTACTCCAGGAAGAAGTGAGCTTGAGGAAGCTCCTTTCCCAGTTTGAGACACTTTGTATCCTGTAGAAACAACAGCCTACAGGTGCCTCAGATGTGTTGGCAAAATTAAGGGCTCTGTATGTCTCCCCTAAGTCAACTAACATGAGGACTCTGCCACCCTTTCCAAAAGCATAGTGCTGATTTCTTAAAACATAGCTTCCAAGGGTACTATTTGCAGGTGCCCTGGTTCCATTGAAACAAAAAAGTGTGTGTGCCAAGGGAAGTTTGGAAACATCAATTTAAAGAAAATTAAAATGTTACCCAAGGACTTCTAACAAGTTTTAATATGCTCACATGTGTTATGAAACTCTAGACTTACTTGGTTTGGAAAATGACCAATATTTCCCAAACATCTTTGACCAGGAAACTATTTTCTCCCTTTTTCTTGGGTCGGGGGGGGGGGGGAACTCACCCCACATTAGCTGGTATACATTTCCCATCCAGAGTTCAACATTTTATGTATTTTCTTGTTTAAAAAAAAAAAAAAAGGAAGAAAAAACAAAAATGTTCAACCCCCAGTTGAGGAAAAATATTCTGCATCTGGAATTTGCAATTTTGGATTTATTAAGTGATCCTGAAATGAATAAGTATAGTATACCTTTCTTAGTTTCCTATGTTTGTTTTCCAAATCAGATTAGAGGATTCCACTATGCTTTTAAAAAGATATGGAAGGGAAGCGGACTTGGTCCAGTGGTTAGGGTGTCCGGTGTCCGTCTACCACATGGGAGGTCCATGGTTCAAACCCTGGGCCTCCTTGACCCGTGTGATGAGCTGGCCCATGGGCAGTGCTGATGTGCACAAGGAGTGCCCTGCCACGCAGGAGTGTCCCCCGCGTAGGGGAGCCCCACGCGCAAGGAGTGCGCCCCATAAGGAGAGCCACCCAGTGTGAAAGAAAGTGCAGCCTGCCCAGGAATGGCGCCGCACACACGGAGAGCAGACACAACAAGGTGACGCAACAAAAAGAAACACAGATTCCCATGCCGCTGACAACAACAGAAGCGGACAAAGAAGAACACACAGCAAATAGACACAGAGAACAGACAACTGAGGTGAGGGGAAGGGAGAGAGATAAATAAACTAATTAATTTTTTTAAAAAATGATATGGAAACTCTCAGCTGTTCTAAGGATCCAGTAGTCAATTCCATCTTCATCCACTAAATCCTTGCCTGGGAGTAGAATAAAATGAAAATGCTGATCTGGCCAACTTAAACAGTATGAGTTTTCGCACCAAATTGCAAAACTTTGGCGATAAAGAATATACCCCAAAGTTGGTACAGGGCTTAAAGTCAGTGGTGGTTCTTGGGGGTTCAAAGGAGCAGCTTAGTGACGGTGACTGTTCTGGTGGCCTCCGAGTACCTGGCTTCACAGCCTGTCTGTCCCATTTCTTGCACCTCAACCTTGAAATGCTTCTGTGGCAGACTGAGTTATGCAGCTCACACACACACACACATATACACAAAACCAAACCAAAATCATGCTCTTAATCCATCCCTGTGGGTGTGAACCCATTGCAAATAAGACCTTTTGAAGACATTCTTTTAGTTAAGGTGTGGTCCAACTGATTGAGTTTGGGCCTTAATCTCATTACTGGAGACTTTATAGAGAGAAAGCCAGGAGAGGAGCAAGAAGCTGGAAGTCAACAAATCCCAGAAGAGTAAGGAGAAGACCACTCATTGTCACTGAAAAGCCAAGGAAGCTCAAGGGTTGCCAGCTGGCCAGAATACCACAGGCCCTGAGGGGAGACAAGCCTTCCAGCCTCAGAAATCCTAAGCCAGCAAATTCCCATTGGTAAGCTTGCCCATTGGGCAGTATTTGGCATAGCAGCTGGGCTGCTACTTCTACTCCACCAATATATCCAATTTAGTTCCAAAACTATCAAGTCCTAGGTCAAGTCTCACCAGCTCAAGAAAGCCTTCCCCAGTCAGAACTCTTCTCCCCTCCTTTCCCACACACCCAGGATTATATTGATCATTGTGCAGGGTAGGGTGAGTTCTCCTGGTGAGGACTTGACCTCAGTTTCTCTACCTCTTAAAAGAGAGGGAGTTAGCCTAATGTAAACTGTGGACTATAGTTAATAATATAATTATGAACACTGTCTTCATCAATTGTAACAAAGGTACCACACTGTTAATAATAGAGAAATGTGGTGTGGGTGAGGGGATATGTGAGAACTCTGTGTTTTTGCACGATTTTTCTGTAAACCTACAATTTCTCTAATAAAAAAAAATTTTTAAAAAGGGGGGGTTAAAATAGAAAATTGTGGTTCTTGTACCTCTGACACCCTATGCTTTTGTGTTATTTCTCATCCCAAATAAATCTGCAAACTCAACTTTTGCTGTTTCCTGTATTTCTCTTGTCCTTCTGTCTTTCTGATTAGATTGCAGCATTTCAAGGGAAAGGGTCATAATATTTTAATTAATTAATTAATACTGCCTATATATGGTGCTGCGAAATAAATATTTACTGAATAAATGACGTGATATGATACTGATGCCCTGATGTCTAGTAACACATAATTTTCAGTCACATTTTTGCATATCTGCTCTGAAGGTAGAACTGTAACCTTTCCTCTATTTGTCAGTAAATAATAATTCAACTTCAGTCTGGTTCTTTCTCCCCATGAGAGAAAAAAATACAAGCGTCTTTTAGAACAAAGTTATCCTCTCAAGGTCTCCATGCCCTTCCCCTAAAAATTCTCCAGTACAGTTGGATATGTCACAACTCTGTTGAGTATTTTTCCCATACAAAAGCATTTTCAGTTTTGCTGATCCTGTGATTTGAATTCAACCCACTTGGGTCTTACCGAGAGAACTAACAGATCTTCTTGATCTTTGCTTCTCGAGAGTGGATTGCCCATCTTTATTTTTTGTATCTTTAAGAGACCAGATTTACCAGTTAGTTTCTTCCTTGTCTAATTCTCTTACTTCTTTATGTAGACCCCATTTCTTACTGCTGTTGTGATCTAGAGAGAACCCCTCTCCAGAATACTAAGTCATCTCACAACTTGTTGGTCACCTTGCTTCCCCACTGGATTCTAAAATTGTAAAACAAGATAAAACACATTTAATTGCAATGCAATTTCTAGTAAAGACCTATTTTCATAAGGCTGGAATATGAGTTTTCTGGTCTCTCTCAAACCCTATCCAAGGAGCTTTAATTACTGACATACCAGAAGGACCTTGCTTTCAGGCCTCACCTGGAACACTGTCCCAAGGCACCTATTTAAAAGAGGAAGGTGGAGTCCACTTCAGGCCACTTTCCCCTTCACATGCTATGAGGTTTTTTGTTTGTTTGTTTGTTTGTTTAAAGATTTTTATTTATTTATTTATTTCTCTTCCCTCCCCCCCCACCCTGGTTGTTTGTTCTCTGTGTCTATTTGCTGCATCTTCTTTGTTTCTGTTGTTGTCAGCGGCACGGGAATCTGTGTTTCTTTTTTGTTGTTGTTGCGTCATCTTGTTGTGTCGGCTCTCCCTGTGTGCGGCACCATTCCTGGGCAGGCTGCCCTTTCTTTTGTGCTGGGCGGCTCTCCTTACGGAGCGCACTCCTTGCGCATGGGGCTCCCCTACATGGGGGACACCCCTTCATGGCGGGGTCACCCCTGCATGGCAGGGCACTCCTTGCACGCATCAGCGCCGCGCATGGGCCAGCTGCAACACAGATCAAGGAGGCCCGGGATTTGAATCGCGGACCTCCCATGTGGTAGACGGACGCCCTAACCACTGGACCAAGTCCGCCGCCCTGTTTGTTTGTTGTTTGTTTTTATTGCTATGCCTCCCACTTTCACTTTCAACCCTCTGAGTTTACTAGTTGAAGTGTTGGCACTAGTCACCAAGCAGCTGAGGGTTGACTTGGACCTCTTGCTCTGTTTTTCTTTCTCCATGAGCACCTACTAGTAATCAGATGAAATATCAACTAATGCAAGAAGAAAGCAATAGAAAAATAATAAATAAAGTAAAGGGCAGGGGTAAGAAATAATATATGGGAAAAAACACTAAGAAATTTCTGTCCCATGTTTAGGGAAATACTATAGTACTGGTATGTCTATTTAGTGATGAGGAACAGATGTAATGTGACCTGCCCAAGTTCACTGAGCAGGTTTAGATGTGGGACTCAGCGATTCCTAATCTCCCTTCTCTCTATGACCCAGAGGGTGTGGGAACCACCATGTCCATCTTCAGGAGAAACTCTCAGAATACCGACTGTTTTTATTTTAGGAGTGTTGCAGATGGTCCTTCAAGTCAGGAGTTCTGGGCCATGCACCTGTATAACTGACCACGTAACTACCTCTTGGGTTGCTTTTTATTTCAGATGCTTTGGTTATTAGCATTTGTTACAAAGAGTCAAGTCGAGGGAAGATTACAGATGTAAAGACATGGGCACGTGTACTGGTTTTTTAAATTTTTGGTAAGAAAAATATTGGATTATACTAAAGGCCCCGGAACCTATGAAACTTGAATGATTGATTTCTTTCCATGGCAAGGCAGGAATGGTATTTATAGTCCTGCAGGCAGCAGAATGGCGATAACCTAGTTCTATTGGTTTTTCTAGCTGAAAGCTCCAGTTCTAATAAACAGGAATAGCCTGAATCAGTTCTAAAAAGGTCTGGGAAGTTGACCAAAACCCTTTTTTAGTGCTAGAAGGTGAGGGATGTAAAAGTGATTTGAAGTGAAAAACTGCAAAGGATAAAGCCTTTTTGTAAATGTAATGGGTGAGGATTGTTTTAAGGTTTTAAGAACTAAGCTTAAATGCTCAAGGTATAGCTGAACGTTTTATCATTTGCCAGTGCATTTCTTTATTTAAAGCATGTCGTGTTTCAGATGTTGCCAACATGTCACTCTTGGCAATACAGGAAGTTTTCATTTCATGGAGCAGGCAGAATGGCATCAGTTTTATCCTAGCCTCCAAAGTGAGTGCAAGACTGATAGCTTAAAAGGGCTGAGATTGAAATTTCTTCCTTCCGTCAAGGGCAACTCTCAGATTGGAAACACGATGGTAATTGGAGGGGTATTCATCAGACCCAATTTCAATAAAATTTCTTTGTGTCAAAATCATTTTTAATAACACAGAGCATATAGCCAAATCCTTTAAATCATGGCTTTCTTTGAAAGGGACATTGAATATGAAACAGAAAGTGGTTACACTGGTGCTGTTTTAACCAATTAACCTCAGAGGAGTTTCAATGCAACCCGATTTTTGCTGTTTTGAATGTTCCCTGTTTGCAAAATTCCATTCCAATTCATCTGAATTATATCATAGGCACTTGCCTGTTCTAAGGTTTCTCTGCTTCTTCAGAAGACATTAGAAATCAAGATATTGAACTTTCTCTAGGAAGGTTTCTTTGTGATTAGTTTCTTCCTTGCAACCTTGCATTTTCCCCACCACTAATAATGAGACAGTTCGTATTTTAGTTTCTAGTTGAGGTGATAATATTTAAATTCTATTTCTATTTGCTTCTAAAATAAATAGACTAATCAATTTCACTACATTGAAAATTTTTTTCTGTAATGAAAATTCAGACAGGAAATTCAGTCTGACCCATCTATTTTTGTGTTTTGAATATCCCAAATTAAATTGGTAAAATTTGATCATGTTTTCAATAGTTACGTAAAACAAACTAAAGTAGACTTCTGATAGTTTAATTCATTCAGCTAATAAGGCTGTTTTAATTTTTTCCTGGAATATATTAATAAAGAAAGAGCGGTAAGGTTAATGATTAGGTTTTATAAATGCATTTTCTTGCCTCTCTCCTATATTCACAGAAGAAGAGCAGGGTGTCTAAGTTTGTATTTTGGATTATTTGCTGATTTTTACAAACAGATGTCTTATTAAGGATTTTGAAAGGCGTCCTTCCGTCACACATCTCCTCGACCACCCATTTATTAAAGGAGCCCATGAAAACGTTTCGTTTCTGCAAAAACAGCTGGCCAAGGTCCTCGGAGACCAGATGCATCTAAACCCTATTGTTAAAACCAGGTAGGTTTTTCTACTTCCTCTCTCTGGTTACTTAAAAAACAGCACGTCATGTGTTTTGATTTGCCCAGTGTTATTACTGATAATGATCACATCCCTGCATTTTTGAGAGTTTAATTTACGTTACATTAAGTACTCCATAACCAGTGGATAAGTGCAAGAGAGCGTCAGAAACACACCGCCCATTTGCCATTTGCGCTTCTATGGCTTGTTTCTCTCAGCTGTGGCTGAAATCTTACTCTGTCCTCATGTTTGGTTAACTCTAGTTAAAAAAAAACCAAATATATATATTATATGATATATATATATACTTATATTAAATGTCAATGTGACCTTGTTACCAATAAAGGGTTACTGTAGGAAAATAGCTGCAGCTGAAATAGTGTGAAAAACCTTTACATGGCCGTTGCAGACTGGAGGACAGAAATATAGGTTGTAAATTGATTTCGGAAAGATCAAGAGGCTTTTTCTCAAATGTGCCCTGAGACACTTTCCTCTTTAGTTAAAAATTCCTTAGAGGCAATTTAGTATTTTTAAATGCTATTTTTCATATATTTTTCCTGTTACCTTTTAAAATCAACTGAGATTTCCCTTTTTTCTTTTAAAGGGAAGATTTAAAAATATATGTGTTTATTTTCAGTGGCAATTGTTTCAAATAGCATTCCATGGTGGTCTGTAAGAAATAGATTTTTGGTTTCTCTCCAGAGAGTGGCAGAATTTCCCTTTTAAAAAAATTATTTTTTAATGCAAATAAACCTGCTTGCCCTGCTTAGCAATTATTTGGTTTTATAAAACTGGCCAGGATACAGATAAGCTTCAGTCCATCATTATTAAAAGAATCTTCAAAGTATTAAAGGTAAAGAAAAGAAAACGTCACAATATATACAAGTTCTGGAAATATTCACATACTGTCTAGAAACTGTTTACAAATAAAAAAGGCAGACATTGTCATCAGGATTTTCAAGCTGGAGGTAGTCTCAAGATCAGGTATCTTTTGTATCTTCCTTTCTCCTACCCGCTCCCTCAGCACCTTTCCTTTCAGATGGCTCAAAATTTTTTCTTCTCTCCTCTTTTCCACTGCCATTTCTGTTTCTATGGTTTCCTTATGAGGTAGAGAAATGTTGAGAAATTCTTGCAAGTTGGTGCCTTCGTGAAACAGCAGGAGGTGTGTTTAAACCCGCGTCCCTGCCCATTTCTTCCCTTGCTTCTGTGTTTTTGGACCAGCCACTCCCCACTAACATCACCACTGCCCCTACCCCAGCCCCTACACCCCACTCTCCCAGCACCACCACCAAAAAAGAAAATGAAATGGAATAAAATACAGACCAAACCATAAAGAAACCCAGAATTCAAATGCTATAATTTAAATTGGGCATCTCCCCCAGTCTCCCTTGTTGGGAGGTCTGCCACAGAATAATTTCTGAGGCTTAGTTTGCAAAGTTATCCAGCCTTTCATATTTGCCTGACTTTGCCTGTCCAGATCTATGTTCTTTCAAAAACCTCTCTCCTTTTACCATAGAAAATCATGGCTCCAGGCTTTCTCACCCCCTTTCTCTAATTTCTCTTTATCTTTGTTAACTCCTTTGATGTCCAAGTCTCATGTGGTCGCAAAGGCTTCTCATGGGGTCTTTGTAATCTTCGGTTTCACTCAGCAGTTTGTGTTTTCTTTGAACAGTCATTAAAGAAAAATACAACCTCACAAATAGGTATCAAAACAGCCACTTCCTTAGGATGTAGGAAAATTAATTCCAAAAGAAATACAATGCTTGTAATTGACACTTACACCTACAGCCTACTACTATTACTTCCCCTTTCCAACTGGCCTGGGGTTGGGAAAACTCTCAGAAAGAACAGGCCTCAGAGATCTTTTGAGACTGGTAATTTAATATATGTAAAGTTGTTGGTTTCCAAGTTAAGAGGGAATAAAAATGAAGAAAATTGAGGGGAGTTTGTATTTGAGTAAGAATTTTTATGCGTAATTATGGTCACAGAGCTGGCAATACAGTGTGGTGGTTAAAATCACTGGCTCTGGTTTGAATCCCAGCTCAGCCATTTATTGGACCAGCTATTTTCCCTTTCTGTGCCTTAGTTTCTTCATCTATAAAGTGGAGATTGTTTTGAGAGTTAAGGGGGTCAATAGATGTAAAATGCTTAGAATAGTGCTTGATGCAGTTAGTCCTCAATCAATATTAGTAAGTAGTAGTAGTACAACTGGTATACAGTAGTATTAAGCTCCACATTTCTTTTTTTAAAACTACCCCTTGGCCTTAATCTGTGCAAATTCTTCTGTATTTATTTACCATATAATATCATGAAAATAAAAGGTACTGGGGTAGCAGTGAATGTTTAAAATATTGATTTCTAGTTCTTATTAAAAATCTAATTTATGCATTTAGTCGTTTGAGAGACATTTATCTGTGTGTATGTGTCAGGCCTTATGCTGCACACAGGGACTACAAAGGCAAATCAGATACAGTTCCTGATAAAGCTCTGGTAGTCCGGTGTGTGATACAGACAAGAATCAGATGAGAACAGTTCAGCATGGAAAGGGCCTGGATAAAGGAATGCCTGGGGTACTTACCAAAGTACCTGGGAAAGGCATCTAAACCAAACTGGAGCTGAGATGGTTGGGGAAGGCCTGGAACTAGGGGAAAGATAGTGCTCAAACTGTTCTGAGGAACAAATAGAAGGCAGTCAGAATGGGGGGTATTTTAGTTTGCTAGGCTTAAAGCAGATACTATAAAATGGGTTGGTTTAACAATGGGAATTTTTTAGCTTACATGCCTACAGTTCTGAGGCTTGTGTCCAAATCAAGGCAGCATCAAGGTGATGCTTTCTTCTCAAAGACCAGCTGCCGGTGATCCTTGGGTCCTCTGCCACCTCTGCCAAGGCACACAGTGGCGTCTGCTTGTCTCTCCTTCCTTTTCCAGTTTCCATTGCTTTCAGTTGCTTGCTTCTGTAGCTTTCTCTCTCTGTATCTATCCTGTTTGTAAGGAATTCTAATAAGAAGATTAAGACCCACCCTGGGCCATGCCCTAACTGAAGTGACCTCATGAAAACTTACTTTAATAGGTTGGCCCTCATAGGAATAGGTGCATGATTCATAGGAATAGAACATGATTTTCTATGGGGTACATACAGTTCCAAACCACCACAGGCACTATTCCAGGTAGAGGAGGCAAAATGAGCAAGGGCCAAAGGCACGGAAGCCAAAGAGAGCTGGGAGAATTTGGTACACAAGTAGTTGGTATGGCTGGAGTTTGGTGTGGGCCAGGGAGGGAGACATAAGAGCTTGGTGTGGGCCAGGGAGGGAGAGAGAGATAAGAGCAGGGCCAGATCACGATGGACCTAGGAAGCTTGGATTTGTTCCTTAGGCACTAGGGAGCTGCTGAAGGGTTTCAAGCAGAAAAGTGTTCCAGGAAGATGATTCTGATTGCAGTGTGGAGAATGGAATGGGGGAGAAGGGGGCAAAGCTAGAGACAGGGAGATGAGTGAGTAGATCAGCAGATGGTGGCAATTACAAAGACATTAAGATGTTAAGGTAATAGTATTGTCACGACTTAGTGGTAGATTAGTTGAGGGAGATTAGGGAAAGAGAGAACTGTCTCAGAACCTATCTAAACTGAGCTGCCTATCTCTTTGCTCTGACTCAGACAGCAATGAAACAGAAACTGTAAGACACTAAGAGACAGAGACAACCCAAAAATCTCTGCGTCCTCTATATCCTATCAAATGCAATGTCAAGGTATTATGCAAAGCTTCCAGTTTTCTGCCCAAAACTGGGCTCTTCAGTGGTCCAAGCAGTCCTGGGTCTATCAGCTGGAGCAATTTGTTTAGTTAGGAGAGTTGATACAAAGGAATGATACCTACAGCCTACTGAGAAAACTGTCTTGGGGTTCCTGTAAAGGCTGAGCATGTTCTGTCCACTTTTGGTACTTTCCTCAGAGGAAGGAGACTTTGGTAGTTGGTTGGAAGAAGTCAGGTTCTTAGAGGATGGGGAAAACTTGGGTAGGTGAAGGAGAGACATCTTTATATAGAGGGAGATGTTGACAATACAAGAGAGAGGAGAACATTGCTTATGGCAGAGAAAGCAAGAGAGAGTGGCATCAAGGGTCTAAGAGGAAGGTGAAATGAACCTCTAAATCTGGAAAGCTGTGGGGAGAGGTTAGATGAACATATCCAAAAATCTGAGGAGGAAGAAAGTACTCTGTTGAATGCCATTTATCTTTCTAAAGTTTTAAGCAAAGTGTCCATGGAACTGGGAGTGGACTTTGGACTCCAGTAAGTGTAAAATCTTTGAAATGGCCACTATGAGTAATATTATAAAGAATTGACAGACATAATGATTGCTCAGTAGCACCAAAAACCCAGGTGGAGCTTAATTGAATAGGATTCCATTGTAGTCAAGTCAATCAGTATTTAAGATAATGTATCTAGAGCATTCAGGAGAGCATCTAGTACCAGACACAAAACAAAGCAAAGCAAAACAAAACAAAACAAAAATGCACCTTTCCCATCCATCATCTCTAGCAACTCTTAGGAATAGGAGTAGAGAAAGCAGATACTCTCTTCTTCTGGTTGGAGATTGGCTTAGATGGATACAATGGGTGGAAGAGGGGTCAAGGGAACCAGGTTAGCAATGAGAATATCCTTGGGGTCATTTAGGGGTTTGGAAGAAACTGAAGCCAGGAGGAGCTCAAAGATTTTGAGCCTAGGAAGGGTCTGGGTCAGAGGGCTGGCAGTTACAGTGGAGACAAACCAAGGATGGCAGGCTGTGGAGAGAAAGGAGATTTCAGAACTGAGATCTGGGAACTTTTGAGAGGTAATTGTGAACTAGGGATAGCTGAGTTGTGGACAACTTCAGTCAAATGGAAATATAAGTTTCTTAAGAGTTGAGCAAGTTGAGGAAACTTGAAATGAGTGTGGGAAGAATTAACGAAGTGATTGTGCGGCATGGGAAAACCAAAAACTGGCCTCAGGGGAAGGGATGGAGAGAAGGCAAAATTGAGAGTCAAATGCTAAGAGGAAGAGTGTGTGCCCTGGAATTTGGTAGATAACAAGACTACCAAGAGAGGATGGTGTAAAATGCAATGGATGTGTCATGATGATGGGAATGAGTGTTGCTGGGGGGGGAGTGGTGGGGTGGGAGTGGTGGGGTTGAATGGGTCCTCATATATTTTTTTTAATGTAATATTTTTACAAAATCAATTAAAAAAAAAAGAGAGGATGGTGTAAAGAATGATGTGAATTTTAAAAGAGGATAAATTGGTGAGGGAGAATAATGATTGGGAATAATGGGAGGAGGCATGGAGGACAGGATAGTATATCTAGAGCATTGTAGGGAGTGGATGGAAGGTGGAGATGGAGCAAAAGGGTTATGGGGAAGTGGGGCATTTTCATTATGAGGAGGTAGGATAAGTATTTGAGAACAAGACTGAGAATCATGGGGAGTTTGTCCATAATGGAACATGAAGAGTCCATGAAGAAAGGCTTTATATATATATATATATACATATATATATATGCATGCAGAGACACCTATGGAGAAGCTACATCATTTGATATCATTACCTAATGCTGATTATATCATATGAGTGAAACCATTGGAATGTCAATTTCCCCAGTAACTTGTAAATTTGCCATGGCATGTATTTGCTTCAGGTGAATACATTTATGAGTTCAAGTTTTACTCTCTTAAAGGAGGTTTAAAAAAAAAACCTCTAAAATTCTGTGAACAACAGTTTGAGGCTGCATTGTTACTTAATCTGTCAGGGATTCTTTTCAATGATTTGTCATTTCCTTTATTTCACTTCCCATTTCCTTGACTTTCTGTATTAATCAGTGCTTATATGGTCTATTAGCCAAAGGGGTGCTGGTGCAAAGTGCCAGAAATCTGTTGGCTTTCATAAAGGGTATTTATTTGGGGAAAAATCTTACTGCCACAAGGCCCTAAAACGTTCAACCCAAGGTTGGTTCCTCACCCAAGTCTGTTGGCACATGTTGAACAAAGATACTAGGCAACATCTGCAAGGGTTCAGCCTTCTTCTTTCTTCTTAAGGCTCTTGGGCCCACTTCTTCCTGTCTTAGCTGTAGGCTACTGGGCTCACTTCTTTCAGGGTCTTCTCAGCTGCTCAAGGCTCTGTTCTCTTCAACTGCAACCTATCAGGTTAATGGCTCAGCTCTCCCTGGGGCCACAGGATCAAAGTCATCTTCTGTGTCTATAAACTCTCTTTTCTCATGTACCTGCTTCTGTGTGTCTATTTGATTGTCCACTTATATAGCCCACAAAGGGGGCAGGGACTCAAACTGAGTCACCCTAATGACATGGTCCAATTGAGGTAGGCTAGTTTAGGGAATGAAAAGACGAATCTGGGACCTGGCAGAAAAACATGGCCATGAAACACATGGCCATGGAATTCCACCTGGAAATCCTCTGAGGGAAAGACTACCTCACTCCCACCAGAAAGCTGCTGGAAGAACCTGTGAGAATTTTCCTTGATCATCCGGGGTCAAGGAAAAGCCCTGGATATTTTCAAGGGACCTTATTTTTGGCCCCCCCATGGGAAAATTGATGGGTGGGATAGTCAATCAAAACAGCAAACAACTGGGACCCCTCCCCAGAACATTAGCAACTGGGAGGAATAATTAATGGTTAAAAAAAAAGCAAGCACAGGGAAGTGGATGTGGCTCAACTGATAGAGCATCCACCTACCGTATAGGAGGTCCAGGGTTCAGTACCCAGGGGCCTCCTGGCCCGTGAGGTGAACTGGCCCATGCGCAGTGCTGCCGTGTGCCAGGAATACTGTGCCACGCAGGGGTTCCTCCCTCGTAGGGGTGCCCCATGTGCAAGGAGTGCACCCCGCAAGGAGAGCTGCCCCATGCAAGAAAAGCACAGCTTGCCCAGGAGTGGCGCTGCACACATGGAGAGCTGATACAGCAAGATGATGCAACAAAAAGAGACACAGTTTCCTGGTACTGCCTGACAAGAATGCAAATGGACACAGAAGAACACACAGCCAATGGACACAGAGAGCAGACACCAGGGGGGTGGGGAGGGAAGAGATATAAATAAAAATAAATCTTAAAAAAAAAAAAAAAGCAAGCACAGAAGGTAAATCAGCCCTTTTCCCTTCTCTGCCTGGACCAGCCCACAAGTATACCCAGTTACCTATAATCTGTTATTTTCTCCTCTTCTCTCATTTCCTTAAGTAAACTAAGTCTAACTAAACTGGCACATTCTTAAATTGTTTTATGTAACATAGCCAAGATCCTAAAGGAAATCCAGCAATAGAATCAAAACCCTAATCTTAATATAATTTAATCAAAGTCATCTCAGCTGAATCTAATACAATCAAAGTACACTCAGAGAAACGGACCGGTTTACAAACATAATCTGTATCTCTTTTTGGAATTTATAAATAATATCAAACTGCCACACCTTCCAAAGGATTTCTGTCCCAAAACAGGTTTACAAATGCCTGAATTTATTAATATCATCTGGTATATCATTCCACCATTAAAGCTCAGGGAAGTAGAACTGAAAACATATCTCTTATCTTCACAAGGGTTACTGGGAGAAGAATAAAACCACTCTGGAAGGCACATGGAGGCAACAGGGACCCAGCTTGCTGCATTGTGGCTCTCTCCTGCACACCACCTCCTGCCATTCACTCAGCTGTGATCCTTGATAAAAATGACGAGATTGTGCATGTGCTCCTTCAGGGTGGCTTGGAACTAGCTGAAACCACACATGTTAAACCCCAAATGCCAAGGGTCTGCTCGATGTATTACTTGGTAGCAGAATTAAGTTGCTGGTTTCCCCTCCCCGCCCACTTAATGGATTTTGCTTCTGTCCTTGCAGTTTGCCTGAGGCTGATTAAAACATTGACCTCAGCTTTTCTGATTTCTTTTCAACCTGCCAACAGTGATCTTTGAAAACAAATTTCACTCTGCTTTCCCCAGAGTATACCTTGCTTACTTCCTCTTTCACATGCAAACACACACACCCACACCCACACACACACACACTCCACAGCCCATATCACATAAACTGATGGTTCCTGGGTGAATGAATGACTTCTAAATTATTTGTTTCATGAAGACCTGAAGATGTTTGACACATAGGCGGTTACAGATCCTCCTAATAGAGAAGCAATAAATATATACTGCTATCTAATATCTGTCTATCTACTCGTCATCATCTACCATCTATCTGAATAGATATCTGAATTAATTAATTAATATTTAATTTTTTGCTGATGTCACTGATGCTTGCTGCCTAGAGAAGGTAGATATAGATGCCGCCTTATTGGAATCCTAGCCAAAACCTTTCTTAGATGAAAAACAGACAGATCCTATAGTAATTTCCACCCAAACAATTCTTCTATTTTTAGATCTATGTATTGTGATGTTTGTTTGATAATATAACCTTAAGTTCTGGGTCAAGTTAGAGCTCAAGTAGTCGTCTGGGTGGTATCTCCATCCATGTTTTGACTCTCCGTAGAATGATGTCACACCTAGATGGTCTGTTTTTGTTTTTCTCACTCCAGTTTCATGATTATATAGTTACAGTTAGAGTCAAATAAAAGTTTCTCGTGGGATGTGGGTGTGACTCCAGCAGTTGGGTGCCCCTCTACCACATGGGAGGTCCTGGGTTCAGTTCCCAGCGCCTCCTAAAGAAGACAAGCAAGACAGCAGGCTGACACAAGATAATGCAATGAGATGATGCAGTGAAGAGACACAATGAGGAAACATATTGAGAAACACAATAAGCATGAAGCAGAGATGGCTCAAGTGATTGGGCACCTCCCTCCTACATGGGAGGTCTCAGGTTTAGTTCCCAGTGCCTCCTAAAAAGAAGACAAGCAGACACAGAGAACAGACAGCCAGTACAAACAACAAGGGAGAGGAAGAAATAAATAAATAAAATGGATCTTTGAGAAAATTAAATTAAAAAATAAAAGTTTTTCTTTCATCAACGCTATTATCAAAGGTATATTGAAGTAGAAATAATGATTTGGAGGAAATATTCAAAATCATTGACTTTGGTGCAGGAATAGTACTCTCTTCCGCTTTGGGTAACATTTTCCTTATCATATGGAACCCATGGAATGTAGTGACAGTGAAGTGGTTTCTTAATCTGTGCCACTTGTCAGCTTGTCTCTGAGTTTTGCCCATGGCCACAGAGACCCTCGTCTTATACTCTTGAGGAACAGTGTAAGGCCATCTTTGGACCTTCTCCCTCCCTCTCTTTTCACCACCTCCCTCTCCAAACAGATTTTACTTACTTTTGGATCCGGGACCTGGTGGAGGTGATAGTCATGCTCCACTCCTTTCCTCCCACTCTTGGAGGGCCGTGATCCTGGGTGTGGAAGAATGGAGGTGGGAGTGGTGTCTAAAAGGCTGTCTGGCATTTCTCAACGCAGAGACTCACCTCTCCGCAGCTTCCTCCTATTGCTTTGTTCTGCATCATCGCAGGGATGAAGGCAGGAAGCTCCTGCAAGTCCTGTTCACACACATCTCCTTGGCAGTCACAACTTCCATAGACATAGTTGGCAGAAGGAAGCAACTAAGAGATTAAGGAGTCACTTTTGGACAAAAAGATATTTGTCAATATTGTTCATAAGACCAGCAGCTCAAACAAAGACGCCTACAGGCCAGGTCCAGATGGGATATTAAAGAGCACTCACACAGAAATAGTTTATCCATAATCGGGCATAGAGATTAAACTATAGTGAAGGCAGCAACCATTCAGGAATTTATTCCATCAGAACAACTGCTGCAGTGTCTAAACTAGTTTGGTGTCCTTTAAAGCTCTTTTCCCACTAATGGACCTGACCAAAGTTATTCCATGAAAGTCCCTCATTCCTCACCTCGCCTGTATCCTCTGTTGTCCACGGGGACTCCCAACCTCTGCCTCTGGCTGTCTCACTCATCCTTCCGATTCTGTTTTCATTCTCTACCCATTTCCTTTAACTTGATGCTTCAGACTTGCCTGCACTTCACATCTTGCTTGAACAATTCAACATTTTCCTGATCCCTGAAACCTAAGGCCAATCTTACTCACCACTACCACCGCCACTCCGCCACCATCACACACTTCCTTCAACCACACCAAACTCCAGGAGCCAGTCCAGGCCAGAGCTAAGGCTCTCTTTCCCTCTAACTTTTAACACCAAATCTCCATTTGTCTGGAAAGCTAGGCTGGGCAGTGAGCATATATAAAGCCTCCTATTAAAACAGAATAGGAGGAAAGTGGATGTGGCCTAAGTGATTGAGCTCCCGCCTACCACATGGGAGGTCCCAAGTTCGGTTCCTGGTGCTTCCTGGAGAAGACGGGCAAGACAGAGAGCTGGCGTGATGGGCAGGTGCAGCAAGCTGACACAACAAGAT
Source organism: Dasypus novemcinctus (assembly GCF_030445035.2). NCBI lineage: Eukaryota > Metazoa > Chordata > Mammalia > Cingulata > Dasypodidae > Dasypus > Dasypus novemcinctus. The sequence continues at coordinate 77,939,608 of NC_080679.1, read as the reverse complement.
GATGCAACAAGGAGACACAGAGGAAAGATGATGAGAGACACAACAAAGCAGGGAACTGAGGCGGCTCAAGCAATTGGGCACCTCTCTCCCACATGGAAGGTTCCAGGTTTGATTCCTGGTGCCTCCAAAAGAGAAGGCGAGCAGACAGTGAGTACAAACAATGAGGGGAGTTGGAAATAGGAGATCTAGCAAAATGCAATGCAAACTTTGCTGGAATGTGAAAAATGTCTTCTGAGCTGTTAAAACTATAATACCTTTCAGTAACACTCTGATTTACTAGGATGCCCTTTGCAATTATTTATTTATTTATTCATTTATTTTTGCCATTTATCTGTCTACTTCTCTAGGCTTTGGAATACTCAATCCAAGTACCTTTTAGCTGGAAATCTGTAATTTTCACATTAAGCAAGGAATTCTTTAGGGAACAGTAATAGATGCTATTATGCTTTTCCCAAGTAAGACACTAGGTGGAGTATGTGAATTTAGAGGAAATTTAAGTTGGTAGTTTACTAGAGACAAACAAATCACTTAACTCAGGAAAACTGAAAAATATTACACCAAATTTATTTTCATTAATTTAAATAAAAATAAACGAATATAAAACAATACTTTTTCTATGTATATGTGAATACTAGGTGAATGTAAAAGACAATGACAAACAAAAATTAGAATAAATAAAACTCCTTTCCCTTCCTCACTAGACCCTCTAAACCCATAGCCAATGACACTGACAGTAGTTTCAGAAAAATACTAGTTGGAGAAGGTGGGAGGTGGGACTAACAGGTAATTTTTCCTGGGTTGGGAAGATGAAGTGGTCTTCACCAAGGTAGAAATATCTTGCAGCTCTATCAACTCTAAATTGCCAGCTCCAATTTTGAGAGCAAATAATTCTCCTACGTGGTACTTTCAGCAAAACATTTGGTCAAGGCCAGCTTTTGGGACCTGGCTGGATAGAATGATATCAGTGGGTGACATCCTCATAAACTCTGATGATGCTGGACATAAAAGGATGACATAAAAGGGCATAAGAGAACAAAGTGGCAAGTGCTATTTCCTCTGCTGGTGAAGTGACAGGACCTGGAGGATAATTTACATGTGGTTTTTTTACTAGTATTCTGTGTAAACTATTGAGTTATGAAAATTACTGAGTCCAAAGTTTGGCAAGGATGTAAGACTAATACTTGGTATATTTGTTCAACCCTTTTCCTTTTCAAAGTACTTTTACACTCATGAATATTTGGTTTACACAGCCATCTGTGAGATAGATAGACCAGTCGTGAGCACTTCCATTTTACGAGGAAAAAAGCTGAGACGTTTGCAGCAAGGGGGTTTGCTGAGTGGCCCACACAGCATTAGTCACAATTCTGAAACTAAGGCTCAGAACTCGTAACTTCTGGCCTTGCTTTCACCTTACACCACGCTGAGTGGTGGTAAAGTTTATGAAAGCAAGTGCAGAAAGGTCTACTGTGGCCTTGAATTAATATTATACCTTAAAGACTACATGTTAGTATACCAAAGGTTATTGGTATTGATGGCAAACCAAACTTTAAAAATAACAGGGGAGCAGTGCCTCCCAAGAGAAAGTCTTTTGTCTATGCACAGAGAAAGGTTTGTTAAGATACTGAGTGCCGCAGTCTTTCTAATAGCCAAAACTTTGAATCGCCCTAAATAGTGATCCACATGGAGCCAGGTAAATAACTTGGTGCATATTCATGTGATGTGATATTGCCCAGTGACAAAAGTGAATAAGCTAGGTGTACATATAAATAAACTTAGTCTAAAAATCTTAATGATGAATGAACAAAACAACTTTGTAGAATAAAACCTATAGAATGATTTGATTTATTAATTAAGCACACACAAAATCTGTGTGTTGTTTATGGGTACATCTGTGTATGACTAATATTTTAAATAGACCAGAAGGATACCACCACATAGTGGTCATCTTGGGGAGAGAAAGGGATGGCATGAGTCACAAAGGGACTTCAGATAAGCAGCTAAGATGAAATGTAAATAGTTATCAATTATTGGTATTTGCTATCTTATTCTGTGCAGTTTTCTGTATTTTTAAAAGATTCTCAAAAATGTGACAAGGATGGGGGTTGCTGGTGGAGAGCACAAGGGAATGCAAGAGAAGGGATGGCGCTTACCTCAATGGGAGCTATATGCCTCCCTCTAAACAACAAGAATGTGAAGAGATATTTACTCCTGTAGGTACCATAGTTGACATTTGAGAAAAGCAAATTCAAGTGTTAAGTGGGCCCATTTGATAACCCTTCTCACTGTGGCAAAAGGGAAGCTCAAGATGTGGACTCCCCTTATCCCTGATAGTTCCACAGTGATGGGCAGAGAGCATGGGGACCCAAGCTGCACTTGCTCTTCCTGTCTGTGAACATGACATGTGATAAGACTGTGAGTGAACCATTTTTTGCTGTCTGCTTTCTTCTACATTATTTATTGCCTTAATGCTAACACTCCCTTGATAAATTTCTAGGCATGAAAGGATGCACACCGGAAGACCCTATCATGTGAAAGATGCTGAAAAATACTGCCTTGATGATGATTTGGTCAATCTCGAGGTTCTAGACGAGGTACTAAATCTATCGTAGACAATCTGCACCTATGACATTTGTCTCACGTGAATGGCCTGAGCTTTCTGTTGGAGAGGATCTTCTCCTAAGGTCGCTCAAAAATTTAACTGGAAACTTGAGGTGAAGCTCAGGAAGCATTTGCTTCCTGTGACTATGAGCCTCTGTTATGTGTTCATTTACAGTCTCTAGAATGATAAAGAGAATAGGATTTATTGGATTTTTCAAATAAAGCCCTTTATAGTGTAGACCTGATTGATGGGTTATATAAGCTGAAATTATTTTCTGTTTAATAAAAATTGCAACTTAACTCTGGAAATCAAGATTGTTTTTCATAAAGAGAAACTTCATTTAGGAAAACACTGAAGTTAATATAGCTTGAACTCTAAATTTGAAAGCTGTGATAATCCTTGTTTAAAATAAGCATGCTTAATAGAGTTGTTAATTGCACTGGACCTGCTTCTGCTAATTCTGACTCTGGAGACCCTTAACTTCAATGCCTGAATCACTAAAGTGATTCAATTCTTTATTCCAATCACATACACTTTAAGTGAAAGACTGTGAGAAATGAAGTTACTACTTTGTCTGTACTTTATCAGTAGGAGTGGACTATTAAAGCACATTCTAATTAGAACATTTTGATTGGGTGAAACAATTGTTTTTCACAACAACAAGTAAAACCTTTGTTGGATATCTTGATGTTTTTTTAACAATTCCCTAAGTGGGTCTAATTATTTCAATATATGCCTAAATGTTTCTTCTTTCAAGGCACAGATCTATACTTAGGATCTTTGGGGTGATAATGATTTAAGTGAAAAAATTCCCATCTTTTAGTGAAAAATATTCTTGTAAGAATAAATTTATCGTTATTTCTAGAATCTCCTTCTTGACTGGAAATAAGTTCTAACCTCAGTACCATTTATCCTCTACTTAGGAAACAATTATTCATCAGTTACAGAAGCGTTATATGGACTTGCTGATTTACACATATGTTGGGGACATCTTAATTGCCTTAAACCCCTTCCAAAATCTGAGCATATACTCTCCACAGGTAAGGTATGCTCTAAGAGCATATTAATCCTGAATAGGAAATTTAAAATCACAGGGAAAATGGAAAGAAGGTAAAAGTGAAAATAAATTATATCACATTTAGTGTAATATAACCCAAAGTGCAGACAGTAACGCAACACAAATTGAAAATTTGCATTTTTTTGGTCACTTTTTTAAACAAGCTGTAACAATTACTAACATTTATTTAGTTTATCTCATTTTATTCTTTGAATCCCATGAAACAGTTACCATTATTAAGCCTGTCTGACAGACAAGGGGACTTAGCATAGAAAACTTAACTCACATGCACAAGCACATAAAGCCAGTAAGGACAAAAGTGGGGTTTGAACTCAGGTCTGCAGACTCCTGAGCCTGTGCTCTGCTGTCTTCTTAATGCAAGAATTCTCCTAATGACAAAGCTTTGGCTTAGTGGGCAATAGGAAACAGAGCATTAAAGGTATGATACTGAGAAGTCAGACCATTTTCCTACTAAATTTTTTTTTTAGTTTTCCAGACTTTATCATGGGGTGAAACGAGCGTCAAATCCCCCCCACATATTCGCATCAGCAGATGCTGCCTACCAATGCATGGTTACTTTCAGCAAGGATCAAGTAAGAACTCACCTGCTGTTATTCTTCTCCTACCAAGTCACGCAGTAAGATGTGTTCCATCTTCCTCTTCAGCTCTTCCGTGTCCTGCAAACCTTCTATTCTGGTGACAGATGCTGACCCAAGGACATAGTTTATAAAATAGCACCTCAGTCAAACTGGAACACTGATAAAGTCGGAGTAGCAGGAGAACATAAAAGCCTTTTTCGAAAACATGAAAAATCAAGAGCTCATTTTCCCCGATAAAATGTTATAAGGATATTTCTTATAATATTTATTAGAACATAGAGCAAAACAAACTCAATTACATGGCAATTATTGCAGTAGGAACAGGATATAAAATGGCATAAATGAATTTCCTTAGGAATAAGTTCTCAGAATTTTTATGATCCAGTCCTTTTCTATGAAATACCGCACATTCATTGACAGGGATCCTGTACCACACCATTTAGCTAATAAGAAATTTTTATGGATTAAGTGAAGATTGAACAAATCTTAAACTTGATATGGGTTAAACACAGATGACACCCATATACTTTAACTTTGGGGACTTCCGATTCACAGTGGTATCATTTCCAACCTTAGACCATTCCTTTACTTTCAATATGTATATTTTTTCTTTGTTTCTTTATTCTGTCTGGAACAGGAGTTATCAAATTTGGTGAGTAAATTTTCGGGGAGACTCATTACATCCATATTTACTGAGAACTATAAAGTGTCAGTGTAACAGTTTGATATAATCGATGAATTCCAAAAAGAAATACTGGATTATGTTTGTAATCTGATCTGTACCTGGGCATGACTGAGTTATTATTAGGGTGTTGGGTGCCCCCCCAGCCCCGACCCCTTGGTGGGTGCAGACCCCTTGGTGGGTGCAGACAGATAAAAGGCATGGCAAAGACAGAGTTGGAGCTTTTGATGCAGGGATTTCTCATGTTAGAGTTTGATGCTGAAGGCCCGGGAAGTCAGCACCCAGAGGAAAGAGATGACAGCACCAGGAAGGAAGGAACCTTGAACCCAGAGAAAAGCAAGCCCCAAAAACATAGGAACCCAGAAAGCCTGAACCCGCACAGACATCATCAGCCATGTTGCTCCAAATTTGATGAGGGAAGTAACTTATGCGCTATGACCTGGTATCTGTAGGCTCCTACCTCAAATAAATACCTTTTATAAAAACCAACCAGTTTCTGGTATTTTGCATCAGCACCCCTTTGGCTGACTAATACAGCCAGCTTTAGGGTTTATTGAGGAATAAAAGAAATCATAATAGTAGGAAGTAACAAAATGAAGTACATAGATTACCATGGGTTAAAAACTTGCCTTCTCCAGATTCTTGCCTTTCCCAGAGACCAGTGAAAGATCCATAGATTTCATAGAAAGAAAGTAAAGAGAGTGATATGGGTGGTTCTCAAGTGAAGAAGCTGCCTCACTAATCTCCTTTATACATAAAGAGCTCCTAGAAATCAAATCAAAAAAGATCAACAAGCAATACAGTTAAAAATAGGCAAAGGATATGGACAGGTCACAAAAAAGAGAATATGAATGACCTTAAGCATATGGAAAGATGTTCAGCTTTACTCAATACTGAGGTACTGTTTTTTAACCTATCAGATTGGCAAAAATCCAACATACTCTGTTGGTGAGGCTATAGGAGATCAGGCGCTTTCAAAAATTGGTGCAATCCTTAGCAATCTGGTATTATCTATCAAATTTGCAAAATATAAGTATGTTTTGATCCAACAACCACCCTTCTAAGAATTTATTCTACAAATGACCCTCCATATAAACATAACAATCTATATATAGGGTTATTCACTGCAGTATTGTTTATAATAGCAAAATAAAAGCCCAAGCATACATCAATATGGGACTGGTTAAATAGGCTATGGTACATCCATTCAATGGAACAATGTACAGCTACACAAAAGATTGAAGAAGGTCTTCATGTACTAAAATGGAAAGTCTCTAAGATATTTTACTCAGTGGAAATTGAGGGGATACAGTATGAAAATCATAGCTGAAACACACAAGATTATTTTACAGTGCTATGAAGTCTTCATTTGACCTTCCATTTTCTGTGTCAGTGCATTGTCATCAGTGGTGAAAGTGGTTCCGGGAAGACAGAAAGTGCCCACCTGATTGTTCAACATTTGACTTTCTTGGGAAAGGTATTCACTCCCTGCTTCATGTATTATGATCAGAGGTTAATGCAGAGTCACTGAGTATTTTATAAATGATGGAAATTATGTCTTAATTGTGGGTTACATAAAAACATTCCATCTTTGTTACATTTCTCTCTTGATAGTTACGCTTCTTAAGATGTCAGCATGACATCCTTCTCTCACATAGTGAAGAAAATAATGCTAGCATGAATTTATTAAGTTATCAGCAATTAATTATTCTTGTTTTCAGTATAATAGAAACATTTGGCCATTAAGTAATAAAGTGGTTAAACACTAGGAACAGGATCAGGGAGGACTACTAAGGTGATTAAATGGGTTGGAAAATACAAATCTTTGAGCAAGAACTGAAAAATACGGAATTTTTCAGCTTGATGGAAGGAACATTGAAAGAATGACAAATACTGGGCTAGTAATTACTATATTGTGTGTCTGGATGTGTGTATGGGTGTGTAAGTATTTGGGGGATTTTTGCATGAGAGGTTTATTGAGCATTATAATGGATGACTGAGAAAAGTTATGACATGCCTCTTTTTATAATTCTTTCTAAACTGTTCAGGCATTTTATCTATCAAAAATTTTAAGTAAAGTATAGCTGTACTTAAAAACTGATACTAGGGCAGAGGACCTAATTTAACCTAATCTGATTAATATGCACCAGGAAAGTTGCTCATCTGAGAAAATGGTGCTTGTAGCTGCTGTTTATTTCCCAAACACAGTTCTTTCCAAAAGGATAATGTGAACTTTGGTAGGCAAGGGGGGGATGCCAGCAACTTTGCTGGAAGAATGTTACTGGAGGATCCTCTTGACTGTTCTCTGTTTGTTACAGGCCAATAATCAGACCTTGAGAGAAAAAATTCTGCAAGTCAACTCCCTAGTGGAAGCCTTTGGGAACGCATGCACTGCCATCAATGACAACTCGAGCCGTTTTGGAAAATATCTGGAAATGATGTTTACACCAACTGGAGCTGTGATGGGTGCAAGAATTTCTGAATATCTCCTCGAAAAATCCAGAGTTATAAAACAGGCAGTGTAGGTGTACTATTTTATCATTCTGGTTTTCTCTTTAATATAGAGAGAGGGGCTTTGGGAATTTTAATGGCTTTATTGTCCCCTTTATTCTTCACAACTTCCAGCCTTCCTAAGAGCAAGGCGTTATTCATGCAAAAGGTTGGTGATAGTTTCTGGCCTAAAATATTTTTAAGGGCAAAATTCAATGGACCTGGGCTGGGAGTGCTTTGGGGTAGATATGCCTATTTCTCCTGAATTGGTTATATCAAGTAGAATTTAACAACATTGCAGATACTTTCAAAAATATTGACTTTGCCTATTTAAAAAAAGTACTGAGAGAGAATATACCATATGCTAATTTCCCCCCTAGATTGGGAGATGAAAGTAAAACAATGATTCTGTTTTAAGATTTATTTTTTTTTAATTTATTTCTCTCCCCTTCTCTGCCCCCCCCCCCCCAAGTTGTCTGCTCTCTGTGTCCATTCTCTGTGTGTTCTTCTGTGTCTGCTTATATTCTTGTCAGCGGCACCTGGAATCTATGTCTCTTTTCATTGTGTTGTCTTGCTGCATCAGCTCTCCATGTGTGCAGCACCACTCCTGGGCAGGCTGCATTTTTTTCACGCTGGGCAACTCTCCTTACGGGGCACCTTCCTTGCGCGTGGGGCTCCCCTACACGGGGGACACCCCTGCATGGCAGGGCACTCCTTGTGCATATCAGCACTGCATGTGGGCCAGTTCATCACACAGGTCAGGAGGCCCTGGGTTTGAACCTTGGACTTCCCATGTGGTCGGTGGATGCTCTATCCATTGGGCCAAATCTGCTTCCCATTGATTCTGTTTTAAGAAGAGCAGTATAGTGATAGTGATTAGAAGCCTGGGCTTCGCTCTGGGTTCAAATGCTGGCTCTGACACTTATTGTGTGACCTTGGGCGTGTCAGTTAGCCTCTCTGTGCCCCAGCTTTGTCTTCTGTGAAATGGAGTTGCTAATAGTGCCCACCTCATGGGTTTGTTGTGAGGATTAATGAGTTCATTTACATAAAACTACTTAAAAGAATGCTTGGTGTGGTACATACTTTCAAAGTGTTAGCTATTCCTTTTCCTACTATTACTATTGCAACAACAACAACTACTACTATAACTACTACTATTACTATCATTACTGTTATTGCAGGACATTGGAGTTCTTTAGGAGTGTGGCTCCAGTCATGCACTATCCAGTAATAATCTATTAAATGCTTGCTATATGCCAAGTGCTGTTTCTGCTGGGGTTACAATAGTTAATAAAATAGACAAGGTCTCTGGGTTCATGGAGCTTGGAGCATGTGGTGGAAGGGGGAGGGAGGAAGAGGATCCTAGGCATTAAGCAAATAAACATAAATGCAGAACAATTGTGATAAGATCTCGGAAACAAAGGAAAGTGTTACTAAGGGGAAATAGGAGAAGGAAAGAACACATAACTGAGTCCAGGAAGAAAAAGAGGCTTCCTGTGCACAAGACATTTCATCTGAGACCAGAGGATGACTAGCAGTTGGCCACTGAGATGAGGACAGGAGAAAGGGAGAAAATGAGGCTGAGACCATATCATGCAGGGCCTCGCAGCCAGGCTGAGGATTTTGAACATTTTTCAAAGGGCAGGAGAAAGCTATTTAACATTTTCAAGCAGAGGGGTCGCAAAATCCTTTTTTTTTTTACAAAATCCATTTTAAATAGATCTGACATTAAGTATATTGACAATATTGTATAACTTTCACCACTATGTTTCCAGATTATTTTCATCATCCCAAACTAAAACTCATACTCATTTAGCAATAAATCCCCGTTGCCTCCTATGCCTGCCCCTATTAACTACAATTCTGCTTTCTGTCTCTGTGAGTTTGCATATTCTGGATGTTTTATTTAAGTGAACAGATACAATATCTGTCCCTTCATGTCTGACACATTTCACTCAAATTGTGTCTTCAAGATTTCTCCATGTTGTAACATGTGCCAGCACTTCACTTCTTTTTCTTGCTGAATAATATTCCATTGTATGGATATACCACATTTTGTTTATCCATTCATCTATTGATGGACACTTGGGTTACTTCCACCTTTTGGTTATTGTGAATAATGCTGTGATGAACATTGGTGTACAAACAAATATCTGTCTGGGTCCCTGCTTTCAAATCTTTTGGTATATGCCTGGAAGTAGAATTGCTGGGTTATATGATAATTCTATGTTTTATTTTCAGAGGAATTGCCAAACTATTCTTTACAGTGGCTGCATCATTTTATATTCCTGTTTCTCCTCATCTTCACCAACACTTATTTCTAGTTTGTTTGTTTCATTTTTTTAACAATAGCAATCCTAGTGGGTGTGAAGGTATATTTCATTGTGTTTTTGATTTGCTTTTTCCTAATAGCTAATGATGTTGACCATTTTTTCATATACTTATTGGCCATTTGTATATCTTCTTCAGAGAAATGTCTATTGAAGTCATTTGCTCATTTTAAAAATTGGGTTGTTTGTCTTTTGTTGATTTGTAGGAGTTCTTTATATATTTGGGGTATTAAATCATTATCAGATATATGGTTTCCAAATATTATTCCCCCATTTGGTAGGTTTTGTCTTTTCACTTTCTTGTTGTTGTTTTTTTTTCATTTGTTTGTTTTTTGAGGTACCAGGAAATGAAACTAGGACCTCTTATATGGGAAGCTGGCACTCAATCACTGAGCCACATAGGCTTCCCTGAACTGGTTTTTTTTTTTTTTCCCTCTCTCTCTTTTGTTTTGCTTGGTTTTTTTGTTTTCTCAGGAGGCATAGGAATCAAAACTGGGACCTCCCATGTGGGAGGTGGACACTCAATCACTTGAGCCACATTCACTCCCTATAATGCCAAGTTTTGAAACAAGGAAATGTGAGTCCTCCACTTCGTTACTCTTTTTCAACATCGCTTTGGCTATTCAGGGCTCCTTGCAACTCCATATGAATTTGAGGTCAGCTTTTCCACTTCTGCAAAAAAAAGGCTGCTGAAATTTGGATGGGGATTTCGTTGAATTTGTAGATTTATTTGTGCAATATTGATGTCTTAACAATATTGAGTCTTCCAATCCATGAATACAAGATGTTTTTCCATTTATTTAGGTCTTCTTTAATATCTTTCAACAATGTTTTATAGTTTTCGGTGTACAAGTCTTTCATCTCCTTGGTTAGAATTGTTACTAGGTATTTTACTCTTTTAGATGCTGTTATAAATGGAATTGTTTTCTTGACTTCCTTTTCATTGTATTCCTCAGTAGTGTATAGAAACACTACTAACTTCTGTGCATTGTATCCTGCAATTTTGCTGAATTCATTTATTAGTTTTAGTAACTTGCCTTGGGATTTTCTATATACAGGATCATGCCATCTGTGAATAGAGATAATTTCACTTCTTTCTTTCCAGTTTGGATGCGTTTTATTTCTTTCCCTTGTGTCATTGCTCTGGCTAGAACTTCTAGTACAAAATTGAATAATAAAGGTGACAGTGAGCATCTTTGTCTTGTTCCTGATCTTAGAGGGAATGCTTTCAGTCTTTCACCTTGAGTATTAGATTTACTATGGGTTTTTCATAAATGCCCTTTATTGTGTTAGGAAAACGTTCCCTTCTACGCCTGTTTTTCTGAGTGTTTTTCTCGTGAAAGGATGTTGGATTTTGTTAAATATCTTTTCTGTATCAATTAAGATTATCTTGTGGTTTTTTTCCCCCCTTCATTCTATTAATGCGGTGTATTATATTGCTTGGTGTTCTTATGTTGAACCATCTCTGCATTCTTGGAAAAATTCCTTCTTGGTCTCTTGGTCGTGGTATATAATTTTTTTAGTATACTATTGGATTCAGTTTTCCAGTATTTTGTTAAGGATTTTTGCCACTATATTCATAAGGGATATTTTTCTGTAATTTTCTTTTATTGTTATTATCTGGCTTTAGAATCAGGATAGTGCTGGTCCCATGAATGAGTTAGGATGTAATCCCTATTTTTGGCGGGGGTGCGGGGAGAGTTTGAGATGATTGGTGTTCATTCTTCTTTATTTGGTAGAATTCAGCAATGAAGCCATCCAATCCTGGACTTTTCTTTGTTAGGAGGTTTTTAATTACCAAGTCAATCTCTTTACTTGTTTTAAGTCTGTTGAGATTTTTTATTTCTTCTTGCATTATATTAGATAATTTGTATGTTTCAAGGAATTTGTTCATTTCATCCAGGTTTTCTAATTTGTTGGCATATAACTGTTCATAGTACCCTCTTACTATTATTTTTATTTCTGTAAGGTGTTAGTGTATCCACTTTCATTTCTGATTTTAGTTATTTTTTTCCTATCTCTGTTTTTCTTTGTCAATCTGGATAAAAGTTTGTCACTTTTATTGATCTTTACAAAAAGAAGCAACTTTTGGTTTTGTTGATTCTCTCTATTGTTTATATCTATTCTCTATTTCAGTTTTCTCTGCTCTAATCTTTATTATTTCCTTCCTTCTACTAGAATTGGGTTTAGTTTGCTCTTCTTGTTCTAGTTTCTTTTGGTTGAAGTTAGGTACTGATTTGTGATCTTTCTTCTTTTTCAAAGAAGGCATTTAGAACTATGAGTTTCCCTCTTGGCACTGCCTTTGCTGCATCCCATAAGCTGTGGTATGTTGGCCTCATTTTCATATGTCTCAAGATATTTCCTAAGTTCCCTTGTGATTTCTTCCTTAACCCACTGGTTGTTTAATAGTGTGTTTTTAATTCCCATATATTTATAAGTTTTCCTGTTTTCGTCTGTTATTGATTTCTAGCTTCATTCCATTGTGATTTGAGTAGATACTTTGTATGATTTCAATATTTTAAAATTTATTAAGATTTGATTTGTGGCTTAACATATGGTCTATCCTGGAAAATGTTCCATGTTCACTTGAGAAGAATGTGTATTCTGCCGTTGTTGGGTGGGGTATAAATGTCCATTAGGTCTAACTGGTAGTAATGTGTTCAAGTCTTCTATTTTCTTACTGATCTGTTTAGATTTTCTATCGCTTATTGAAAGTGATTACTGCCCTTTCCAACCATTATTGTAAATCTATCTATTTCTCGCTTCAGTTCTGTCAATTTTTGCTTCATATATATTGGAGCTCTATTTTGAGGTGTATATATGTTCAAAATTATTATATCTACTTGTTGAACTGAAAGTTTTATCAATATATAATATCCTTCTTTGTCTTTTGTCATTTTTTTTTAGTTAAAGTTTATTTAGTCTGATGTTAATATAGTCACTCTGGTTCATTTTTTTATTATGGTTTGCATGGAATATCTTTTCCCACCCTTTTATTTTCAACCTCCTTGTGTCTCTATACCTAAAGTATGTCTCTTGTAGACAGCATATAAACATATCATGCTTTTTCATCCAAAGTACCAATCTCTGCTTTTTAATAGGGGAGTGTAATCCATTTAAGGTAATAACCAAAAAGGAAGGATTTACATCCGCCTTTTAGCTATTTGTTTCCTGTATGCCTTACATGTTTTTTTCCTCAATTACTCCATTTTTATCTTTTTTTCTTATATTTTAGTTGCTCTTTTTTTTCTGTACCATTTTGATTCCCTTCTTTCCTTTTCTCTCTCTCTCTTTTTTGGTTATTTTCTTAATGTTATGTTTGTAATTACAATTAACATCTTAAATTAATAACAACCTATTTAAACTAGTACCAACCTTGTTTCAGTAGTATACAAATTCTATTCCTACAGATCTCCATATTTCCCACTTTATATTGTTATTCTCTCAGATTACATCTTTATACCATGTATGTCAATTAATAGAGATTTCAAATGTTATTTTACACATTTGCCTGTTAAATCATATGGGAAGTGGAAAGCAGTTATAAACCAAAACTACAATAATACAAGATTTTATATTTACCTATGTGGTTACCTTTACCAATATTCTTTATTTCTCCTTATGACTTCAAGTTACTATCTGGTGTTCTTTTATTTCAGCCTGAAGTACTCCCTTTAGCATTTCTCATAGGTCAGGTGTTTTAGTTTCCCAGCTACTGAAACAAATACCACACAATGGAATGGCTTAAACAACAGGAATTTATTGGTTTATGGTTTTGAGGCTAGGAGAAGTTCAAAATCAAGGAATCAGCAAGGCAGTGCTTTCTTCCTGAAAACTGTGGCCTTTTAAGGCTGACTGCTGGTGATCCTTGGTCCTTGGGATTTCTGTCACACAACAATGCACATGGTGATCTCTTTTCCTTTATCTTCTGAGTTTCATTGACTTCCAGCTTCTGGCTGTTCCTGTTGCTTCCTACTTGTAGCCTTCTCTATAAAACCCCCAGTAACAGGATTAGGACCCATCCCAATTCAGTTGGGTCACACCTTAACTGACATAACTCATCAAAAGGTCCTACTTACAATGAGTACACATCCACAGGAATGGATTAGTGTTATAAATATGCTTTTTCTGGGGTACATAATTCCAAGCCACCATAGCAGGACTTTCTGAAAATGAACACTAAGCTTTTGTCTATCTGTAAATGTCTTAATTTCTCCTTCATTTTTGAAAGATAATTTTAACAGATATAGAATTTTTGGTTGACAGTTCTTTCTTTGAAGACTTTAAATATACTATCCCATCATCTTCTGGCCTCCTTGGTTTCTAGTAAGAAATCTGCTGTTAATCTTATGGGGATCCCTTGTATATGACAAGTCATTTCTCTCTTGCTGCTTTGAAAATACTCTCTTTGTTTTTGGATTTTTTAAATTTCACCATAATCTGTCTCAGTGTAGATCTCTTAAGAGTTCATCTGACTTGGAGTTCGTTGAGCTTCCTGGATGTATATATTCATGTCTTTCATCAGATTTGGGAAGTTTTCAGCCATTATTTCTTCAAGTACTTTTTCTGCCTCTTTCTCTCTCTCTTGTCCTTCTGGAAGTCAAGTAATGCATATGTTGGTACACTTGGTGTCCCACAGGTACATCAGGCTCAGTTCATTTTTCTTCATTTTTTTGTCTGTTCCTCACACTGGATAATTTCAATTGGCTAGTCTACAAGTATGCTAATCCTTTCTTCTGCCTGCTCAAATCTGCTGTTGAATCCATCTAATGAGTTTTTCATTTCAATATTGTACTTTGCAGCTCCAAAATCTGTTTGGTTCCTTTTTATAATTTCTATCTATTTTGTTCAGAAAGTTTTCCTAATCCCCTTTAGTACTTTGTATATGATTCTTTTAGTTTATTGAACATATTTAAGATAACCAATTTAAAGTCTTTGCCTAATAGTTCCAATCTATGAGCATCCTCAGGGGTAATTTCTGGCTAATCTTTTCTTCCTGTGAATGGGCCATATTTTCCTGTTTCTTTGTGAGGTTTGTAAATTTTTATTGATAGCTAAGCATTCTGAGTATGATGTTATTATAACTCTGGAAATCTAGTTCTCCCACTCCTTGGGGATTACTGGGTTTTGCAGTCTTATAAAAATTTTATTTATTTAAAATACTTTTTTATTTTTTAAATGTACTTAGATTACATAATGTTACCTAAGAAATCCAGGGGATTCCCATATGTCTCACTCCCTGCCCCTCCCACACTTTCCCATATCAACAACATCTTTCATCAGTGTGATACATTTGTTACAATTGATGAACACATATTGGAACATTACTGCTAAGTGTGGATTACAGTTTACATACAGTTTAAACTCTCCCACACAATTTTGTAATTATGACAAGATATATAATGGCCTGTATCTGTCATGGCAACATCATTCAGGACAATTCCAATGTTCCAAAAATATACCCATATTATACCTATTTTTCCCCTCTGCCTTCCCTCAGAAACTCTGGGCTGGGTTTTTTTTTTTTTTCTTGTTTTTTTTTTTTTTTTTTATGTTGATGACTGAAGCCATCAATTTGGGACATTTCCAAACTAACTTCCCTCCCAAAAGGGTTAAGAAAAGAGAAAAGAGATAAATTTTTTTAAAAGGCAGTGCCACTTTAAGGCTTCTCTGTTTGCCTGACAGAGGTTGGAACAATGGCCACCCACAGAGTCAACCCCCAGTTATCTGAAGTAGTTGTTCAAAAATTATGTTCAATGATCAGACCACACACACCTAGATTTTGGAGGACTAGGTCCTTACAACTCTCCCTAGTACCAGCAAGCTACACCAAGAACCAGGGCTGCAGTCCCCACTGATGCCTACCGTGTGGTTGGAGGATGGGGGATGGTAGTCACTGCACAGAAGATGAAATTCATTGGTATTTACCACACTTTACCAGCCTCTTCCTCCAGCTCTTCGCTGGATGTTCCAGTATGCTTGTCTTTCAAAATAGTTGATTCAGACAGCTCCTGCCAGTTTAGTAGTTGTTTTGGTAGAGGAATTGATTCCTAAAGCTTTCTACTCTGTCATTTTCTTAAGATTCTCTCCTTAACTTGCATTTTAAAATGATCACTCTAGCTTCAATGAGGAGAATTGAACAGAGGAGATGCACAAAGGAATGAATTGAGAACTTTAGGAGAGTGTTGCCAAAGCCACATGAGGAAGAATTTTAGCCCAGACTAAGGCAATAACTGTGGTGGTGGAGAGGTGCTGATGAGTCCAAGAGATATTGTGCAAGTAAAACCAATAGGTCTTGTTTCAGGTTAAAAGAGCATGGATGTCCTCCTTTATCGTGTATTTGTAGTTTCCCATAAAATTGGGACTAGAATGAAAATTAAGCAAATGAACAAGAAAAATAGAGTAAGAGTCATTTACACTTCCCTGTGGCTTCTTGATTAATTTTTATGAGGTTTCCTGCTTTTTTTTTTTTTTTTCTCCCCTAATAAGGGTAACTGTAAAGTTTTGGGAGCTACTTCTGACAGCATGGAAACGATAGTTTTCTGTGTTCAAAAATAAAGTGGTCTCTGTAACACAATGTGTTAATAATAGAATGATATTTGGGAACTCTGGCATTTATGCATGGTTTTTCTGTAAACCTATAATTCTTTGAAAAAACACTTAAGTTTGTATATTTTAAACCCTTATTAATAGGAATTAAATGCAATTACTTATTAAAATTTGAACTTATTAAGTTTAAAATTAAATAGCAACTAGCTAGTAAAAAATTAAAAGTGGCTTTTTGTAAGGATAAAGTGAGGAAGTTTCCACTCACAATTATGTGACTTCTTGTTATATATTGCTTACTAACACATCCTTATACCTTAGTTTCCTCATATGCAACATCAGCATCATAATGATAGCCTCAAAGGGTTGATATAAGAATTAAATGAGATGATATGTGATTTATACTAAATATAGATCTGAGACATAATTTGTTTCTAATAAAACATAACTATTATTATTAATTGTATTCAATATGATAGCACTGAAAGGTAAAATAGATTGAAGATATTGGATGAGGAGAAGATGGGATTTGTATGTCCTCAGTCCTGTTCACCTAGCTTTTCTGGGTCTACCCCCTTCCAGGCACATACAATTCCCTTCTTGGCCCTCTCTTGGCTGCGTGTAGTCATGCAAATAGATCTGGCAGATGAGCATTTAATAGCAACGCTTCCCAGCATCTCTTCTTTTCCCCTTTGGCATGGTGACTGGCAAAGTGTAAGATGGTGGTACTCTATCAGCCTAGGTCCATGAATGACTGCAATGAGCACAGACCCCTTGCTGACCTACAAAATACATGTGCTCTGAGCTTGAAGTAAGCTTTTGTTGAATGGAAGCTCTAAGATATGGGTGTGTTTGTTATTGCAGTAAAACTTAGCCAATCGGGGGGTGAAAATCAAATTGAATTTACAGTAGGGATGCATATTGGTAGGAGAAGTTTGGAAGGCTTGAAAGCTAGAGGCATTTGTAGAAAAACTGTAGGAAGGCAAGACCAAGATGGGTCAGCCTAAACCTGAACTTTCAACAAAGGATAAAGAACAAATGACATTCATTCCAGGTGTTTCAGTTCATAAAGCCCTGTAACAGTTTCCCCATCTCAATGAATGGTACCACTGTTACTAAAAGCTCATTAGAGACCAGGGAGGCAAATTTCATGTCCCTTTCCATCACCACCCTCATCCAGTATGTCACGAAGTTCTTTGGTTGACCCTTTAAAAAACATCTTGAATTGTACTCTTGTTCTCCATCACCAGTGCCATTACTTTATCCAAACCACTATGCTTTCTTTCTCACTGGGACCTCCAATTTGGTCTCTCTCTCTTCAACTTGACTTCTTACAATCGATTCTCCATACTGCAGCTAGATACATCTATTTATGCCACACTCTTACAGTGCCCCCTGGCCCCAGTTAAAATACTTCAAAGGATCCTAATTGCTTAATCAACAAAGTTCTTGTTGTGATCTAACAAAGCTGTACTGTCTACCTGACTACCTACTCCTCTGTTCTCACTCACTGGCCTTTTTTTTTTGGTCCTATTATGGGTGTCATAATCAGAGCCTTTGTGTAGTGCTGTTTCCTCTGCTTGGGATGTTCTTTCTCTTTTTCTTTGTAGCTTCTTCCAATTCTTTCTTATATTTCAGGGTTTGACTTAAGTGTTATTTCCTTAGAAAGTCCTTCTCCTGACTTAACAGTAATCTCGATCCCCCAACGTTATTCTTTATCCCAACCTCTTGCTTGTTTCTTTTAAAGCCCTCATCACAGTTAGTTTCTTGTTGTTTCCTTTAACTCCATTACTAGAATGAAAGTTCTAAGAAGGCACAAATCCTCTTCATCTTGTATGCCTGGCATTTAGGGTGGTACCTGACATGACTAGCACTCAAATTTATTAGATGAATGAACATATATCTGAGAAATGGCAAGTAGGGGCATCTAGAATACAGCTTAGGGATAAATATGCTCCAGAAGGGCTTTGACAGGATACACAACCAAAGGAAGATTGGGACAACCAAGAGAGTTTGAGTGAGGAATGGTGGCCCATGTCATACATGGGGCCAAGGCGTAGAAGGAAGATTTCTTTCCACCAGAGTTCGTTTGGCCAAACTCCTGGGGCATAAACAGAAGAAACTGTTCTCTTTCAGAGGCAGAAAGGGACGTAGAGCAGTGCTTTTCAAACTATCTGTACCAAAGGACCAGTTTTTATTTTTAAATCCTAAGTCACAGTGAATTGGTATTTTTATAAACTACAGTGATGCTGAATTATCAAAAAAAAATCACATGCTCTTGGCATGTGATAGTTGTCTAGGCATGTACTTTCCAACTCCTTACTTCTCTTATTGTAAGTTGCAACAGTTTACAGACCATACTTAGGGTCATATTTATCTAAAGGACTCAGGTCAAGGAAGCCTGAAAGAGGGTAAGCAGCAGGAGACCAATGGGATTGATGAAAGGTGTTTTGAATGGCGTTTGAAAGAACACAGAATTGAGAGAACAGAGACCTTGATTCTGGAACAAATTCTGCTTCTTCATCCCCTATGTGATTGGTGTGTACTTCATTGCTGGGGTTGCAGTAAATTAGGGTGTTTGGCTCATCTCACTAGTCGGGATTTCACTGTCTCTGAAGCTCCATGCACTGAAATGGAAGCCATGTAGCATATATACATATGTGGTTAGACTGAGATAGGATGAAGTGTTACCTATAAATATTTTCCATTTCTCCAAAACCTCCTGCATATTGTAAAGATAAATGTGTTTAATAATGTAACATTACTATACTGCTTATATCACTAGTACCACTCTGTACTTGGAGCATAATGCATTATTACTACTCTATGATTGGTGTGTAATATATTTCATTGCCTGAAAATGCAAATTTGCTACAGAATAATGTTTTGCACAGAAAGGAAATGGTATAAATTATTTGGAGCAGAGAAGCCCAGATATGTTATTAATAATATTGCCTTTCTTTTTTTTTCAGGGGAGAGAAAAATTTTCACATATTTTACTATATTTATGCTGGTCTTTATCACCAAAAGAAACTTTCTGAGTTCAGACTTCCTGAGGAAAATCCTCCTAGGTAAGTTCGAGTCAGGGATTTTAATTGTTACATTTAATGAATACACTATTAGCAATGGACAAAACTCGGAAATAAGTGATACTGTTTCCCTAAGTGGAAGCTCATAATGGAAGCTCATAGACAGTGGAAACTACACCTCACCATTTGCATTTCCTATGGAAAGTTAAAAAACTCCGCTGCAGTCACGTGCATTTATTCCACTGCAGTATTAGACTGTGAGGGAGATGGTCTGGCAAGCAAGGAGCCCCAGTGACACTCACCCTGGCAATTAGAGTGCCATTTTCCAAGCCAATGCTTAATGTTTGGTTATTCTCTGCTTCATTTAGGTACATAGCTGATGAAACTGGAAGGGTGATGCATGACATAATTTCTAAGGAGTCTTACCAAAGACAATTTGAAGCAATTCAACATTGCTTCAAGATTATAGGGTTCACTGACAAGGTAAGTGATTGTCAAGAAAGAAAGAAGCTTTTTAAATGTTAGTATCCTTGGATGAATGCAAGTGAAGACATAGATGTTCTAACTTTGCAGGACACTTTGTATACGCCGTTCCGGTCAGGCTATCAGGTCTTGCAACTCAAAGCATGGTCTAGGACCAGCCACGTTGTAATCACTTGAGAGCTTGTTAGAAACATAGACTCTTTCAGGCCCACCCGAGAACAACATTTTACATTTTAGCAAGATCCCCAGGTGTACATTAAAGTAGGAGAAGCACTGCTGTAAATACCATGCGCCTATGTATTAGCATTGTCACCAATTCACTAAAGCAGTAATAACAAACGCCAAAAGAAGACTGCCCTTTTCTGATGTCATTCCAACCGTTAAAGCTAATTTTGCCATTGGAGTACAGGGATGTGTGTAGGTTACACCCAAGCCATAGCAGTGCATTTATGCAGGTAACTCTGAGTGCATCAAGATAAATTAATTTAAACCCTTCACATTCTTTCAGTGACTTCCTTCCGCATGGGTATACAGTTGTACATTATTAACTGTAGCTCTAAGTACCACACTCTTATCATACTAGATACAGGGTGTCTCTATTAAATATATGCTAGAGGTGACAGAAAATATTTATAACCCTAGGTTCAAATATTTTCTGTGATACATTTATGTCATAGTTTCTGGGCTTCATGCCATCAATTTTGCAAAATAGACAGATTCTTTTGCTTTTCCAACAAAGGAAATGAATGATTAGGAGGTGGGTGAGAGTGCTAAGTCTTAAGGGAATAGATTACAAGCCACTCCAGTTACCCTGGGACTGCCACTCTGGAGAGAGGATTGCTTCTTTAATCCAGAGAGTTTGGCAAGCCCTTACCTCCCCAGCATGGTTGATTTTAGTCATAACGATACCTTTCTTTTTCCCTAGCCAGCTGTTAAATTTTCTCCATCAGCCTCCCACAGACTTTAAACTGAAAGACAGTGAAAAATCCCAAAGGTCAGATAAAAATAAAACTATAATTCCCTTTCCTCCTAGAGGAGAACAATTAACAGGTTCCAGCATTGTTAGAGGATCTTTATAGTTATAAATTTACAGAACTGGTTATTAAAGACACATCACCAGAAGAGTCAAAGCATCGTGGAGGCGTCAGTAGAGCCATTTTGTCACCTGCCAACGTGTTTGGGGCATATTCCCTCTTAAGGGTACAAGAACAATGGAGAAGTCAGTCTATTGGGTTAATAATATTTTGCTTTCAATGACCACAAAGATGTATTACAGAATACTGTGAAGAGGTTGGGTCTAGCAATAAAAGAAAGAATAAAATTGTTCTGTTCTAAAAGTAGAAGTATACTGCAAAAAATAATGAAACAGATGCTATCTGTTTTAAGATAAGAAAGTTAAAAACAGAAGAAATTGGGAAGCAGATTTGGTTCAACTGATAGAGTGCCTGCCTACCACATGGGAGGTCCAGGGTTAAACCCAGGGCCTCCTGGCCCGCGTGGTGAGCTGACCCATGCACAGCGCTGATGTGCACAAGGAGTGCCATGCCATGCAGGGGTGCCCCCTGCGTAAGGGAGCCCCATGCACAAGGAGTATGCCCTGCATGGAGAGCTGCCTTGCACGAAAAAAGCACAGCCTTCCCAGGAGTGGCACCGCACATACAGAGAGCTGACACAGCAAGATGACGCAACAAAAAGAGGCACAGATTCTTGGTGCCGCTGACAAGAATCCAAGTGGGCACAGAAAAACATACACAGTGAATGGACACGGAGAGCAGCCACTTGTGTGTGGGGTGGGGGGGAGGAGAGAGAAATAAATAAAAAATAAATCTTAAAAAAAAAAAACAGAAGAAATTAAGTATATGTCCTTGAAGTTGAGAGTCTTCTTGATAATATTTCTTTTCCTGGATGGAGTTATTCCATTTTATCACAGAAAGTTGGAAACTGGTAGGAAATAAAAAGAAATAGAGCAATGTTCTGCAGGTAAATTATGCCAGGAATGCCAGGAAAAGTTCCATAGTTAGAAACAAGGAGAGGGAAAATGAGCAAGGCAAGGAAGGTAAAAAAGACTTCCCAGGCTATCTGTGGGGAAGAAAGAAGGAAAATTTGATCATTTGAGATGGGTGTGTGAATACCATAGATGTTAACGTACTATGGGTTGATCTCTACCATGATTGTACACCTGACATTTCACCTGAACATAGGTAGCTGTAGATTCTTAGGTCAGAAAGGAAGTATTAATCAACGCAAGGATGGGGCTGAAGGAGTAGAATGGGTAGAAGAGTCTGGAAATATAGCATAGGTTAGCACCCTAAGGCTAATGCCTTCTTCTGAGGTGAGCATTAGATGCCCTCTCCCTAGTCCCCTTTACTGAAGTGAGGAAGGAGACCCAACCTGCCATTAACTTCAGTGATTCACACCAGTATTTGTACCTCAAAGTTTTCGCTCAAGGTCATAAGGTACTTTCCTGCTTTAAATGACTATCTAAGCATTAGATAGTGCCAAAGAAGCAAAGAGCAAGACGCTGGTCTCAAGGGTATGGTCTTTGGTGCCATTTCCTCTAGGGATTATCATCCCAATGGTAAAATGTCTGGAAGTCCTGTATTTGTTGTTTATTTATTAGCAAATTATTCATGTACTGTGCAATCCATCCAAAGTGCACATTCAATGGGCTTTGGTATAATCAGTCACAGAATTGTGCATTCATCATGCTGGAAGTCTTATTTTGGCTTGTCCTGTCACAATTGAGGTGTGTGTATGTGTGTGCAAGTGCATGTTTTAATTACAGGAAACATTTTCTTCTGAGAGCATCAGGAGTTTTAGATAACCTCTTAAGGTAACTGGGTGTAGAGAAAAGAGATATAAGGATCACTGCTAGAGTCTCTCTTTTACCTGCTTCCATAAGAAGTCACTCAATGCATTCAGCACACCTCGCAGAATATTGATCAAGGTAATGAGTTGCTGTCATGTTAAATTCAGGCAAGTCCAAAGAACACATTTGGTAGGTGTTCTCCTTAGCTACTCTTAAGTTAGATGATTAAAACAATACTTCTTGAAGG
Source organism: Dasypus novemcinctus (assembly GCF_030445035.2). Lineage (NCBI taxonomy): Eukaryota > Metazoa > Chordata > Mammalia > Cingulata > Dasypodidae > Dasypus > Dasypus novemcinctus. Next base: position 77,916,737 of record NC_080679.1, on the reverse strand, counting down.
CAAAAACATGACATCTTGCCTCTGATGTTAAAGTTTGAAGAAAAATATTTATCTATAGCAGAAGCCAGTTTTAAAATCCCCGTTTGTCTATGTAGCATTATCAGGGATCCAGCAGATGTCACTGTTACAGTCCGTGCTCCATTTTTTCCATTTTTTTTTTTTGGCCTTACTGAATAATGTTTACAGGAAGGCTCAAAATGGGGGGCAATGCTTTATCAATGGCCTAATGACAGTTCCTATTAGTTTGCTGCAATGTAGAGTACTAAATCAAGTTCCCTGCCTGAATATTTTTGTGGAACTCTTTTTCTCTATCTGTAAGCATAAAATGCAGAATTTCCCGACTATATATTTTATTGTCTCACCTGTAGAAAATGTAAATGTGTAAATAAATAAATTTACTTTATTTTTTGCCTCTATGCTCCTTAGGTATTGATATTTCACTTTCAGTATAAAGACAGGACTTTGGATAACTTCTAGTGAGCCTGACCTCATTCATAACTATGTACTCCATCATTTAACTTCCAGGTGTTCTAGGAGCCTTCAATGAATTCCCTCCCAATGATTTCATAAAAGCTATGTTTAAAAGAGGTTAAGGAGGGAGCAGGTGTAGCTCAGTGACTGAGTGCCTGCTTTGCATGTACAACGTCCTAAGTTTGATGCCCAGTACCTCCAAAAAAAAAGAAAAATGAATGTAATTTACTAAAAGAGGTTAAGGAAATATCTTGAGACTCTCTTGTTTTAAAGAAAGGGTATACCTGAATTTGGAAACGCTGTTAGGTTAAAAGCCTAACGGGGCTTAAGTGAAGAAGGTCATTTCTCTTACACAACCATCCCAAGTATGGTGGTTGGGGACTGCAGAACAGCTCTGCTCCATGCAGATGTTCGTATCAGGCATCCTCACCTGTGGCGTCGCTGAAGCTGGGTTCTGGGAATTCCAGCCAGCAATAATGCGAAAGAAAGATGGGAGGAGGCGTGCTCCTTCCATAAGGCTGGGGTCCAGAAGTGGCCTGTGTCATTCTGCTCACTCTACTGATAAGAATTCAGTTACATGGTCACCCCTAAGTAAGTGCACAGACGAAGGGGGAAACGGACTTTGGTGGACAACAAGCAATTTCCACCACAGGACTAGGCTTTCACCGGACTGATTGGCAGTGACCTTTAACCATGGTTCTCAATGTCCTTTCAGGAGGTGCATTTAGTGTACAGAATTTTGGCTGGGATTTTGAATATTGGAAACATTGAGTTTGCAGCAATTTCCTCTCAACACCAAACTGATAAAAGTGAGGTTCCCAATGCCGAAGCCTTGGAAAATGGTAATTATTTGATATCTGGGGTCTGTGTTGCCAAAGGACACGTTTCTTTGATTTTGGTAGTTTTTCAAGATTCTGTTAAATGTAGTGCGGCTGTCTCTGTTCCTTCCACTGGCTATGGGTGTCTTCACAAACCAGTATTTCCCGAAAGGTGTCCTGCAGAATATGTGGAACGTCAGTGCTCTTGCCATAAGCTGCCAATAGGTGTTCTGCAGAAAATAATTCCACGGCAGGTAACTTCGGGCAGTTGTTTTCAACCCCGCCTGCTTTTGAAAATCATACACAAGGTTTTAAAAAATTAACATAGTTGGGCCCCACTCCAGTTGCCCCAGATCAGGATCTTCAAGAAAAAAGTCCCTGTTTTTAAAGTTCTATAGGTAATTCTGGCTTTAGCAAAGAATGAGAATCCTAAGTTAGTGGAAGAATTTATTTAAGTAAAAGTAAAGACCTTTTGTGTTAAACTGGAAGACTCTTTAGGGCTTTCAATGTGTTTTGTGACTCTCTAGGAGGAGAATGTAGCCAGCAGCAATTCCTCTACCTTATTTGACCAAAGACCCCCACCCTGACCCCCGTTTCTTCCCCCCCATCAAATGCCTATGAAGAGCTTTCAGAACATTTCGGGAAATACTGCATCAGTCTGGATGCTTCTTGAGGTCAGGGACCTAGTCTGCTTATTTTTGACTCTTACAGGCCTGGGATAGAGCCTGGCACATATTATATAAATGTTGAGAGAAAGAAAAAAAAACGAATGAATGAATGAAGGAAGGAATGAATGAATGTGTAAATCCCCAGAGCCCACCCGTACCTTTTGTTCCAGCTGCCTCCATTCTCTGCATCAGTCCTGACGAACTCCAGGAGGCCCTCACCTCCCACTGTGTGGTTGCCCGGGGCGAGACCATTGTCCGCGCCAACACTGTGGACAGGGCTGCGGACGTCCGGGATGCCATGTCGAAAGCCCTTTACGGGAGGCTCTTTAGCTGGATCGTAAATCGCATCAATATACTCCTGCAGCCGGACAAAAATATATGGCAAGTTCCCCTGAGCAGCAGAGGCCTCGAGGCAGCTGCCATCCCTGGTGTTTCTTTGCAAGAGGGAGCGCTATTTCCTCTTGGGTTTTCTTCAGCAAAACTCTCAGGCTTTGTCCTTTCAGAGACGGTTGGGATCCAGGAGAGCTGAAGCGATTGTACCTGAAAGGCTCCTGATAGACAGAGTCGTTCTAGTATAACGTTAAGAGAACAGGCTTCGCTGGGAGCTAGACAGGCTGGGTCCACATCCAAGCTCCATGACTTAACCAACTACATATTTAAGCCACAGTTTTCTCTTCTGTAAAATGGGGATAATAAAATCCTCATAGTGTTGTTTTAAGAATCAAATGGGACATTTTATGACAAGTTTCAGGGCACAGTATCTTAGGTTATTAAGTTATAACTATGCTGATTCTTTTGGAGGCATTAGTGGTATCCTACATAGTGGAACAGTGGACAGCAGCGAATTGTAAAGAGCATTCTTCCAAGGAAGCTTTGTGGGTGGGGAGGTGGAAGAACGAATCAAGGGCGACTCCACCCCCTTCAGAGTGGTTCTCCTTTAATCAGTTTTATATATGGAGCTTCTGAATAAGATTTAAAGAATTCTACTGTTTGAAAAAAGTCGAAGATACTGTTGAAAGGCTAAAGGAATGACTAGTTTAAAGCACTAGCCATTTCTGCCTTTGGAGATGGCAGGACGCTGCTCTCTCTGAGGAGGCCCGTGTATTGATAAACGCACAGGCACATACCTTCTCATTGTTCTGAGATGCTTCCTCCCCTAAAGAGGCTTATCCTTCTCTCGCTTGCAGTAGTGCAGCAGATGGCATGAATGTGGGGATCTTGGATATTTTTGGGTTTGAGAACTTTCAGAGGAATTCATTTGAGCAGCTCTGCATCAACATCGCCAATGAGCAAATCCAGTACTACTTCAATCAACACGTTTTTGCTCTTGAACAGGTAATATTGAACTCTGAAGTAACTAACTTGGGGGGAAGGTGTCTGCAAGCTGCCCACAATTTGAAGTGGAAACCCTGTTTGGCTAACAGGTAAAAGACTCTAAAGGAACAGGGCTGGTGAAGCAATCCAGTCCAAATGAACATGCAGTCCAAATTTAGTCTGAAAAAAGAGGACTTGATTTCTGTGGAAAGGTGTGTGTCCTCACTTGAGTAGTTCTGGTGACAAGGCAATTATTTAACTCTTGCTCCCAAACTTTTCATGAGTATAGTCCCATATACTAGATTCCCTTCTACTTTATTTAACTGAAATATGATTGTGTCCAAAGTGGCAAAGGATGATCTTGAATACAAGATACAGGTTCCTGTTGTTCTTAATTCCAAAATTGGCTATCCCCATCCCTCATCTCCTAAATACAAGGTCCCACAATAACTGGAGGCATAACCCCAGAAAGGAGTCAGATATGTTCCTGATTTTCTAGAAATGGAAGTCTTCCCCCTATGAAGTTAAGGGTACATTGTTGTAGAATTTCAGAGAGGTTCAATTATTTGCGGATAGAAAGGCCAGGACTCAGGAATGATTTTGAGAAGGAAAAAATGGTTTATTGACAGCTGGCCGGACTCGGGAGCTTTCTGTTGCAAACCCTGAGCCCTGAACAAGAATTTTGTGTTCCTTTTATACAGAGGAAGGGCTAAATCTTTCTTTGTTTCAGTGTTCAGTAGGTTTGAATTAGCATATATCTTCCACATCCTAGGTAAGCTTTTAGCATGGACTTCATACATTCTAGATAAGCTTTTAGCACATTTGGTTTGCATTTTCCCTGAATATTTAAAGTTTACAAAGTTTGCATTGATAAACTGTTTCCTGGGACTAGAGCCGTTGCCATGGTTACCATCGGCAGGGCTGCAGCCTCTCACCATCCCACACCCACAAGTCAGGACAGACAGCTTAGGTTAAGGTTATTTCTGAAGAGACAAAGAGCCTCCCACCCATAGCCCATATCAACATAAAACTGGGTGAAGCTAGTAATTCCAAAGCTTAGGGGTCCTTCTCCTACAGCAGCTGACCCCATCCCCTGCCCAAACCCCAAGCCTCTATCTCCTGTTGTAAGTAGTAAAACACTCTCACCAAGCCCCTTGAGTGCAGGAATAATTGTTGTTCTGCAGGAGTGAGGACACACAAACTATAATATGATTAAATAAACACAAAGGCATTTAGCAAAAATGCCAGAATTGGTTCTATCATAGGAGCTGGATAAATCTGTGTAATACTAGGCTCCCTGTCCTCTCTGCATAAAACTCGATCTAGTTTCACTTCAGGGTCTTTTGGTTCAGCTCCCTGGAAAATCTGGAGAGTGATTCTAGTTTTCAGGTCTAAATAATTCTCCTGAAGAATCCCCTGCAGGATTGCTTTCTTCCTGGTTTAAATCATATTTGTTGCTAAAAGAATTTTTTTTCAACCTCTGTTCCCTTTGACACTGGTTTCTGAACTATGATTTACCAAGTCCGTGTTTGCGAGACAGAGAAGCATCCCTCCTTTTGCTGGTCTTGGATGCCTGCTAAGGGTCACCAGCAGTTCAGACTTAAAACCAAGACTTCAACAGTGTCACATGCAGAAGATTCCTTTAGTACCCCATAGAGCAGACCCTGTTTCCCTCATGTGTTTGGTGTTGCCAGGCACAGAAAGCTGATGCCAAAGTACCCTGATGCTACCTGGGCCCTTTGTGGGCTGAAGAGAATTCATAATCCATTTCCCTCTAGATGGAATATCAGAACGAGGGCATTGATGCTACACCCGTGGAGTATGAAGACAATCTCCCACTCTTGAACATGTTCCTCCAGAAACCCCTGGGCCTGCTTGCACTCTTGGATGAGGAAAGTCGGTTTCCCCAAGCAACGGACCAGACCCTGGTTGGTAGGTACCTTTCTGAAAGGGCCTACAAGCTCAGAACAGAACTTGGCTCACATCAACAAATGAGAATGGTTGAGTGAATTTATCCCACTTATTTTGGTGGGTGATGAAAGTGAAGACCCTGTTTTTAATGAATTAAAATCTTCAGCAAATGACCAGGCAGAATTTGTATTTGAAGGCAAACCCATCACCATCCCTCCAACCTTCCTCACTTTCCTCTTCCTGCCAAGAGAAATTTCATTGAACTTCCAATATATCTATCATTTTTGTACCTTCTTCTCCCTTATTTCCCACAACCAGTTCTTGTTTCCCCTCCCTTCTATCTCCTATCTTTGCCTGGACCCCCAGCCACATCTGGTCGAGCTAGTGCAGGAGGCCCTTTCTGGTCTCCCTGCCTCCAGTCACAAAATGTCCCCCTCCACCCTGACCATCCCAGCTTTCTAGTCTTTCTAAAGCCACCTTTACTTTGGGTTCCTGTTCTCTGCAGGAAGAAGACAGGACACCTTCTGCTGGCATCAGTGGCCTTTTATACTTTATCCTTGTTCCTCTTGAATCTTCAGGGTTTTACATATTCCTTGTCCCTTGCCCCGATCATGAGATGCTTGGGACAGCAAAGCCGCAAGCCCTGTATCCCTTTGGTTCCACAGCACAGTTCCTCTCACAGAGTAGGCCCTCAACCACCCCACAATGAGAGCAACAGCTGCTCAGGGAGGAACAGAAAGTTTCAAGCCTTTTCCCCAGATGGAAAGTTGATTGGTGGGAGAAGCTCACTTTCAGGAGTTGAAATTGTCCCCCTCATCAGGCTGGTCTGTAATTCCTTATCTGGAAGCACTCATGACTCAGGGAGCATACATTTGTGTGAAGGAGCTAACAGTTCACATGGTAACTTCTAAACATGAAAACCCACACAGATAAATTTGAAGATAATCTACGCTGCAAATATTTCTGGAGGCCCAAAGGAGTGGAGCTGTGCTTTGGCATTCAGCATTACGCTGGAAAGGTGAGGCGAGTGTGACAATTATTGAATCTGAGTTTGACAAGAGGTAAGTGTCCATATTACCCTGTCTGTGCTGCTCGTGAAATTGCTTGCAGATTTCTTTGCCTTTTTAAATTCTATTTGAACACCTAATCATAATTCCCAAACTTTCTCAGTGGTGCTGTTCACAGAAAGAAGTTGCCCCTGGCATAGAAGCAGTTTCTCACTGGGGTGGCCCACAGAGCCGCCATCTGCCTCTCACCTGAGGTTTGCCCCAGAAGTGACAGCTCTCCAGAGAGAAAACATATTACAGCTTTTCCCAGTGTTTAGCTGTGAATGTTCACGTTCTGAAGTCATTTGGAGACGTGTAGGCAATGGAGGAGGGTTAATATCACAGTGGGGCTTAATTTTTAGTACTTTACTCATATGTCTACAGGGCACCAAAAATGTCCAGATGAAAAGGAAAGAAACGATTGTTTCATCATCCAGATGTTAAGCTTTTACAATATTAACTAAATTTTCCACTTTCCATTCATTATGCCTCAGACTCAATTTCAAGTTCCTGAAGCAGATCAGTGACTGTCAGGAAATTCTCTAGTCACACAGCCAGATCATTGCTCGCATGACTCCCAAAGGAGCCATTTGAATTATGGCTAATTGGTTCCTGTGAGGTCTGCTGGGGCCCTAGGTTCAGAAAATGGGTCGAGTTAAATAAAAGGCATTTGGAATTATTTTGTTGATTGGAAATTATCAAAAACTCTCTTGCATTCCTATCATGACATTGAACTTAATTTTGCCTGATTGGAAATTAATTGAAATGCAATCCTAATGCTAGCAAGGAGGATTGCAGGATTGCTTGTTTCTCATTCTACACAGTACTTTATTGTATCGGTTTTGGATCTTTTTTTTTTTTTTAAGATTTATTTATTTATTTATTTCTCTCCCTTTCTCCCCTCCCCCCACCCTGGTTGTCTGTTCTCTGTGTCTATTTGCTGCATCTTCTTTGTCCGCTTCTGTTGTTGTCAGCGGCATGGGAATCTGTGTTTCTTTTTGTTGCGTCATCTTGTTGTGTCAGCTCTCCGTGTGTGCAGCACCATTCCTGGGCAGGCTGCACTTTCTTTCGCGCTGGGCGGCTCTCCTTATGGGGCACACTCCTTGCACGTGGGGCTCCCCTATGCGGGGACACCCCTGCGTTGCACGGCACTCCTTGCGCGCATCAGCACTGTGCATGGGCCAGCTCCACACAGGTCAAGGAGGCCCGGGGTTTGAACCGCAGACCTCCCATGTGGTAGACGGACGCCCTAACCACTGGGCCAAGTCCGCTGCCCTCTTGGTTTTGGACTTTTGTTAGAAATTGCAATCAAGTTTTGCCCTTCAATCCTTCATTGACCTTAGCCCTGATGTCTGACTGCATGGTAATGTCCTCCAATGGCTGAGAGAGCGCCGTCGCTGCTCGTTCCCTCTCACCTTCTTTCTCCTTGGCCTCCCATTACTCTCCTTTTCCTTTCTCCTCCCTTTCCATCTCTCTATTCTTTTACACCACTTCCTACCTACCCATCTTCTTGCCTTTTTCTCCTCCTTCTCCTTCCTTCTTGATTTGTATATGTGTGTGGGGGGGGGCGTCCTTTTCTCCCTGGGCTCTGAGCCCATTCCTGAATTCATTTCCCATTTAAAGCTTATTTGTAGATAAGGGATTCTCTGGAATATTCCTTAAAATTTCTCTGAACTGGATCCCCTCTGTCCTGAGAGCTGAGAACTGCTCAACATCTTGGAGGGCCCGCTCAGATTCTGTGAGCCCTGTGGGAGATGGTGAGAGCACAGAGGCTATGCGCGTGGAGCTGGACACCTGGACCTGGACGCCTGCCTCCCGCTGTGGGACGTGTGACCGAGCACGTTCCCCGCCTCTTGCCAAGCTACCAATTGCCCATAGGAAAATGGAGATGATGATAACATTTACCTCATAGCATAGATACTTTACTTTGCAGATAGTGACTGCCCCATACATTTCAGTATTCTGTTTTTTTTCCCTCATTTCAGTATTCTGATGTGATATAGCTTTGATATAAGAGTCTTATCTTCAAAGAGCAACCTGGACGAGATGTTAAGATACACTAGCCTGTTAAAAATTACAGTCTCTCCCCCCACTTATCTGGTAGTTTGGATTTAAAAGCATGGCTATGTCAGGATGAATTCTATTCAGAGTTCGATTAATAACTATTTTCGGACAATTTGCCAGTGTTGCCAATAATGGGCAGTTGATTCAGCTAATTTGCTCTTTGCTGTTTGTGTTGTAGGTGTTGTATGATGCTTCTGGCGTTCTTGAGAAGAACAGAGACACTCTCCCTGCTGACGTGGTTGTAGTCCTGAGAACGTCAGAAAACAAGCTTCTTCAGCAACTCTTCTCAATCCCTTTGACCAAAACAGGTACTTGGAACCCCCTGACCATGCTGGTGCTGCTCTTTCCACAAGCCTAGGTACTGCGGGGGCTGCACTGCTAACATTGTGCACTTCTCTAAGGAGGCAGAAGGCTCTCTCCAACTCAGTTCAAGAAATGCAGCTCTGCAAGTGATTCCTTCTGTACTTAATTGCATAGCATCTATCTATCCACACCCACACATATATACACATGTGTATACATACACACACACACACTCTCCATAACATCAACTCTTTCTTAAACTTACTTTCTTGGCATTCTTCCTTTCATTTTTCCACTTATAAAACCATATGCTGGGGAATGGATATGGCTTGAGTGGTTGAGTACCTACCTCCCACATGAGAAGTCCCAGGTTCGGTTCCCAGTGCCTCATGAAAAACAACAACAACAACAAGCAAAAACAAACAAAGAAACTAACTCAGGGAAGCCAGTGTGGTTCAGTGGTTGAATGCCAGCTTCCCACATATGAGGTCCTGGATTCACTCTCTGGCCCCCAGTACCTCAAAACACAAAACAAAACAAAAAAACCCAACCATATGCTCTATGGGCACTCTACTTTCTGCATGATTTTTCTGTAAACTTGTAACTGCTGTAATAAAAAAAAGTGGGAAAGAGCAACAAACATGCAAAAAACCATATGTTCTTATAAAATCATGGTAAGTAGTCTAGGGTGGTCCAAGTTTACCTAGAATTATTGGTAAAATTATTTCAACCAATGCATGATTCCAAGTGAAGAATGGGTGATAAAGTAAAGACTCATCTAACCATGGGATCCTCAGAAGTCACCTCGTCCAACTTCCTACCCAGTCATCAACTCCATCCCACTGTTTTCCTAACCATCTTGGGGCAAGTCCATCACTCGCCTAAATACATTGCCTTGCTTCCTTACAGTCGATTTCTGTCTAGTTGCTGCTTCAGTCCTCATGCCAGGATGCAGGAAAGTAGGGCCAAAGAACGGAACTTCCAGGTCTTTGCTCTTTTGCCAAATGTATTCTAATTGGGCCCAGCTCCTTTGATTTACCTTGGATTTGACTGCCTTTGGCTAATCAGCCATCTCAGTTCTCTCACAGCTCTACTTTCAAGGGTTTTGTTTTTGAGGCTATGTCTGGAAACAGCTGTGGGTATGCTTTTAAGAAAGAAGGGGGAGAAACCTCCTCATCATTGTTTATAATTACCTCTTCTTTTCTTCCACACCCCTCTTGAAATCGTTGACACCCATGTCCAGTATGGAGCCTTTGCATCCTAAAAGAGATTGGCTCCCAGGTTTGATTTTCAGCAACTTGCTGAGGAATGGAAAGATAGGTTAAGGAAAAAAGACCACAGCCCACAACCTGGGCTTCATCTTAACTCGGAAGGAAGGTTGAAACTAGGCTCCCAACTTCCGTCAAACATACTGCTGTAAACAAAAATAATAGGGTGTGCCTCAGAAGGCTGCCTCCAACGTCCTCTCCAGACTTTCCTTGGGGACAGGCATGCAAGTTCATTATCGGCTCCCTGGAGAGCAGGGGCAGGTGTGGGTAGGGCTGGTGCTTCCCCACCCAGGCAATCAGGCCAGCGGAATCGCCCTCAGAGGACTCTTACACAGAGGCAAAGACACAGCCAATAATAGGCCATGTTTACAGTACTCTTTGGACTAAAATATATACAAATAACTCTTCAGTCAGTGTTTATGCCCTCTCATAAATATGAGTAACTACTTGTCAAATCTGTTCACAACTTCGGCATTTCCAATTTCTCAACCTTTGGCAAAATAAAAACACTTTCATAGCACTGACCACAAGGTGGCGCTATGCAAGAAGAGACCCTTCTGTTTCCGTGCACCCTTCTAACTCCTGAGGTGGAACGGGAACAAAGAGGAGCCGCTGCGGCTGCCACTGCTGTCGTTTCTTCTTCCTCTTAAGCTCTCTTCTTGTCTCATAATTCTTTCAGAATCTCGCCTTGAAACTCCACTCCACACCACCGAGAAATATTGGAGGAAGCAAAAGCAAACATAGGACTAGAAAAAAAGTGTTTTCCTGATAAGTTTCCTTGTATTCCTGAGTTGCCTATCAGGCATAATTATTTTGAAACCCTAAGGTTTATTTTCTCCCTCATTTATTTGTGAAGCCACAAATAAAAATAATATGCATGACTATTTAATTTTCCCAAAATTATTCATGTCAAAATGCATTCAATCAACAAATATAGAGCAGCTTCTAGGCAGCAAGGGAAATATAGAAGTATAGATAACATGACTTTGTCCTAAAGGCACTGGGATTTTCTTTTAGCTCCACTTTCTGTCTAGAATTGGATGCTAATTTATTATGATGATGTTTACCCTCAAACTCCAGTTCTAAAGTAATTGTACATCCTGTATGGAATGTCAGAATAGTAATTATAGTTCCATATTTTAAAACATCCATATTCTATGTGTTGGATTTATTATATTATAGCCTTGAAGGAAAGGTGGGAGGACTTACTGGAAAGAAATAGGTTGCATTGTTTTTGCTGAAACTGCAAATACTTCTTGCAGGCATGTGCCTCTTTATGAGGGGGAAAGTGAAAATATGGTAATATTTTCAATGAATGAGAAACCATTTTCTATCATTTTTACTTTCATTTATTCTGCTTCAAACCCTTAAATAACTGTTTTATTAAAATTAAATCGGTGGTGGTTGAAAGGGAAAGTCTAAGGTCATGTATATTACTAAAAAGAAAGTTAAAAAATGTAACATGGTAAGCATAGTAAAGTCTTAGGTGAAATATGAATATGGGTAATATTGCTTATACAAGACTGTTTCTCTTTGAAACTGAACAAATGTATGTTGGTGTTACAAGATACTAACATCCAACAAAAAAAATAAACTTTATGCTAAGCGAAAGAAACCAGATGCAAAGAACTACATATTGTATGATTTCATTTATATAAAATGTAAATATAAATCAGTTTATAAAAATGAAACCAGGTCGATGGTTATGTAGGCCTGGGGAAGGTTAGAGGGACTGTGGGTGTGACAGCTAAGGGGTGTGGAGTTTTTCTTTTTGGAGTAATGAAATTAATCTGAATTTTTTTGTGGTGATGAGTGTACAACATTGTGATTATACTAAAAGCCATGGGTTACATTTTGGAAAGACTGAAAAAAAAATTGGGCAGTACTTTGATAAGCATAGAGATTATTGGCACTTACTTTACAAATCTTTCTGGGGTTGAACTATAGGGAATAAAGAAAAAGACCAGAGTTAGGAAGCCTTGGAGACTACTAAACTGAAACTTTAAAAGCGGTGCTTTTTAGGCTTTTTTGAAGAGCGTTGAATTCTTCAATTTTGAGAGCAGAGGACATTTATTAAGAAGATCACTTAAAGATGTTGGCAATGGGTTATGGCTCCTTACTTCAATGGTGGTTGCATGGATATTTGCTTATAATATTCATTAAATTGTACATTTACATTTTGCATACTTTTCTGCATGTGCATTTTATTTCACAATAAAGAGATTTTTAAAAAAGACTGAGACAACACCTTAAAATGAAGAGAAAAACTTTATTTTACCTAGGATTTTCTACCCGGTTAAACTGAGGTTTCCTGGTTGCTAGTGTGCTGCTGTCCTTTGCTTTGAAAAACAGGTATCAGTGGAGCCTTGGGCTGGCTTTCCTGTCCTTGTAAGTCTACCTCTCTGAACTGCTGTGGCGGTAAAATCCCTTTGTTAATAGACACAAAAAAATTTACTGGTGCTTGATTTAATCTCGCATCAAGATTAATAGGCACAAACTCTGTGTTCATGTGTATGAGTGTGTGTCTGTAAAATCATACTATAAAATATCAGAGCTGGTATATTAGTCAGACAAAGGGGTGCTGATGCAAAATACCAGAAATTGGTTGGTTTTATAAAGGGTATTTATTTGGGGTAGGAGCTTACAGATACCAGGCCATAAAGCATAAGTTACTTCCGTCACCAGTCTATTATCATGTGTTGGAACAAGATGGCTGCTGACATCTGCAAGGGTTCAGGCTTCCTGGGTTCCTCTATTCCAGGGTCTTGCTTCTGTTTCCTTTGTGAATTTACTTCCCAGGGCTCCAGCTTAAGGCTTCAGCATCAAACTCCAACATCAAAACTTTAACATCAAAAAACCCCAACTCTGCCTTTGCGATGCCTTTTAGCTAATGACATGGCCCAATCAAAGCCCCAATCATAATCCAATCACACCCAGGTACAGACCAGATTATAAACATAATCCAAGATCTATTTTTGGAATTCATAACCATATCAAACTGCTACAGCTGGTAATCCATTTGGCATTTTCCTATTCCTGCCCTTACCTTCCTGTTCATGTTGTATAACCCAAAGTATTAAAAAAGTTAAACATGATGACTAAGTCCCAATCAAATGAAAGAGGGAGAAGATTCAGAACTCCCCCTCCCCATACACACATACCACCACCACAGAAGATTTGAACCACCAGCAAGAACTGGCAGAAACATCTTTCTCAAAGCTCCAGAAAACAGGTAAAGGATTGAAGTAATAGAATGAGCACTGAATCAAGAAAAAATCAACTTAAAAGTGGTAGGATCTCATGGTGGCCTCATTGGTCCCTCCCCAACCCTTTGCTGGATCTGCATAGAGCCAGCTTATGCTCCCAGTGTGGGTCCTTTGTCTTTGTTCCAGAGGCAGCAGAGTAACCCTCATGCACATACTGGAAACATGTATGTCTGGTCCAATCTCTCCAGTGGTGGCCTGAGGGACTCAGTCAGGACACTCATCACAGGCTCATGAAACTTGCCCTGCATGTACAAGGCAGCTCACAGAGGTCTCCTACAGAAAACTGAGGCAAGGGATTGTTGGTGGTGGGACATAAAGTCTAGAGCCTGGGACCACAAGGAAACTATTTCCTAGAGAAGAGGGGATATTTGTATCCATGCAAATGGGGGAATTCCTAGGGCCACATGCATATTCCCAAGAGAAGATACATGCACAGAAAGGAAAAGGGAGACCTCTATGCTTTGGCCTGGAGTTATTCTCTAAACTTATTATATGAATGAGCTCTGAAGGGGCTCACTCACGCAAGCTAATCTGCAAAGACTGGGAAAGATGTTTTCTTCCTCTTTCCTCCCTCGCTCCCTCTCTCCCTCCCTCCCTCCCTGTCTCTCTCCCTCCCTCCCTCGCTCTCTCTCTTCCTCCCTCCCTCTCTCTTCCTCTATCTCTCTCTCTCTTTCTTACACTACTGACATTCAAGGAAAATTCTGTCACACCACTAGCTGGATACAATCTTAAGGAACAAATACCTCAGAATCTAAATGTCAGCAACAGCACCTTAAAATATCAAAATGTCCAAAACACATAAAGAAAATGGAAATGATGTACCAGGCAGAGAAGGTTAAAACTTTAGAGATTATCAATGAGGAGGACCAGATTTAGGATAAACCAGACAAAGACTTTTAAAAAGTAGTCCTAAATATACTCAAAGAACTAAAGGAAAACATGAATAAAGAACTAAAGGAAATCAGGAAAATTATAGAGGAACACAAAGAGAACCTATCTGGGCTTTTTTCTTCTACATTTGCCTCATACAGCCTACCAGCTAACTGCAGTCTTTTTAAAAATGCAAATCAGATCCTGTCACTCCCCTGCTTACGATCTCCAGTGGCGTCTCATCACACCTAGAATAAAATCCAAACTCCTTCCCCTGCCTACAAACTCCTGCAAGTCTCTCCAGCCCCAACTCCTTGGTCTCTCCCTCTCACTCTCTGTCTTCATTCTGCTCCTCAGATATTCCAAGCCTTTTCCTCACCTACCAGCTGCTCTCTCTACCTGGAATATTCTTTTCCCAGATATTTACATGTCTGTCTCCATCTTGTGATCCAGAATTCAGCTCAAATGTCACCTCCAAAGAAATACCTTCCCCACTCACTCTATAACATCACCCTGTTTAACTCTCTCCATAGAGAGCTGGCAGTATCCTGTCTATCTTTGGTCATTAGATTGTAAGCTCCTTGAAAGCAGAGCCTTTATATCCTATTTACCACTGTACATCCAGTACCTAGAACAGTGCACACTGTGGAGCAGGTACCCACTAAATATTTGCCAAATAACTTGTTAACTCCTATGAGGATAACAAGGTGGAAAACTAAAGCCAAAATTCAAGTCTTGATTCCTGATCCAGGGCCTTTTCTGATCAGCTGCCAGCCTGCAGCAGGTTGGGAGGGTTTAGGGTCCTGGGCAGGGAGGCATCACTGAGAAGCAGGGAGTGGGGCTGCCGAGTCCTAGCCTGGGTAAGTGTAGGATCATGAGGCCCTGTCGTGTAGGGGTGCAGAAGGCTTCAGTGAGGTCAGGCCCTTGTTTGTCCTTCATGTCATGGTCAGGGCAGCATCTCAAGAGAGTCACGGTAGCCCCTATTTAGGCCAAGAGAGCTAGGGAACCCCAGATTCCTTGGCTGGGGGAGCATGTGTATATGGCCTGCAGGGCAGAAAAGGATATGTGTTCCCATACCTCCCTTGGCCTCCTGTGATATTTCTGAGTCTGGTATCAAGGCACAGTTTACTAACAAAGCATACCATTGGAATGCATCCTGTTCATTACCAGAGACATTATTCTATTACTATAATCACTATTACTAAGTTTTCTCTTTACAAAAGTAGAATTTTTGAGGTGGAATCTGGAGTAGTCCAATTTCACCTGGAAAAGAATTTATTAAACCTCTTTATTTATGGAACATGCTCCCCTAGATCTTTGTAAATGCACTAAAACCTAACTGATGGGGAAGTGGATATTGCTCAAGTTATTGGGCTCCCATCTATCATATGGGAGGTCCAGAGTTTGATTCCCAGGGCCTCCTGATGAAAGCAGGCTGGCCTGCAAAGCAAGCGGGCCTGGGAAGAGAGCTGGTCCACACACAGTGCTGGCCCGCACAGGAGTGCTAGCCCATGCAGCAAGTTGACCTGAGTGGAGAGCTGGCGCGCAAGATGATATAACACAAAGAGACACAGAGGAGAGACAATAAAAGACACAGCAGACCAGGGAGCTGAGGTGGCACAAGAGATTGAGTACCTCTCTTCCACTCCGGAAGGTCTCAGGATCGGTTCTCAGTGCCAAAAAAGAGAAGACAAACAGACACAGAAGAATGCACAGCGAGCGAATGGACATAGAGAACAGACAACAAGGGGGAGGGGGGAATAAATAAATCTAAAAAAAAAAAGAAAAAAACAAACAAAATACCTAACTGATGTAGATTAATCAGAGCTACATGATTCAGTGCGTTGGTCTTTTCCACCTGATAATATCATTAGCTCCATAAGAACAGGGACCATATCTTCTATTTCATTTATATACAGAACATATAGTCAGAACTAGTCATATTACTTCACAGCTCCATGCTATTACCCACACTAATTCTGATTTCTGGAATTACTTCTGTCCTCTATCCCTACCCCTAACAACTTAACTTCAACCCCTGCCTTTCTCCTGCCTTCCAATCCTTTTTTTCCCATCAAAACTCACTCCTTGCATCACCTCCTCCAGGAAGTCTTCCGATCTGAGTTGGGTGAAATTACTGATGCTACTAGGATATAGTTTCCATGAAGAATAGAAATTTTAGTTTGTTGTTAACAATTTTTTGTTAAAGTTTATTTGGGCAAGAAACAATCCAGGAATTGGGCAACCCCAAAATAAAAGTGGTAAGGAAGTGGTAAGGAGATCCATGGAGAGAATGGAAGGGGGAAGCCTATATAGGGCAAATGTGGTAGCAAACAAGGACATGTTCTGATTGTCTAACGTTGTTTCCATTTCACATGGGGGGTGGAGTTCTCACAAAGTGGGAAGCAGATATACATTGTATGGTGTGCTTGCCCATTCTGATAAGCTAGCTCTCCTGGACTTGAAAACTGGTTTGTCACCAGGTGTGGCTTCTCTGCAGTTCAGTAGAGTGTGTTCCATTGCTCCGTCTTCTCTGAGAGCCCCTGCAAGTCAATTGTTCTTGTCTTCTCTCTCAGAAAAGGGTCCCTCCCAGTAATGCCCAATACAGGTGGCCGTTGTATTTTTACCTAATGTCGTCCATTTAGTCGGCTTCTCTTTCCAGCTCCGGAAGTGGAGCCTGGAGCTTCAGTAGAGTCTGTCTGTCCCGGCAGAGAGTGCGAGGTGTGAACTGAATTTCCCCGTAGTCCTGAGAGCACTTGAGGTACATCAGAAATGTGAATCATCCCTGTGCTGGCTAGAAGCCCACCAGAGCCTGAGGCTTTATTTATTTTAAGAAGTTGTGGCATTCAGAGAGAAGTAGCTCAATTCAGAACTCCATCCTCTGAATCTAGAGAGAAAAGTATGAAAGCGTTGTTAGGACTCATGTTCCAGAGAAGCACTGACAGGGGTTGCGGTTAAATCTGGCATCTGAAATTGGTTACTGGCCTTCTTCCTAGGGTGGAGTCGGGCAGGGGGGCGGGCTTTGCCCAAAGCAAAGAGCACACATGTAATTCAAGCACAGACTGTGCAAGAAAACCCCAGATCCACGTACTGTCTGGGAAGTGGCCACCCTGGGGCTCCGCTCCTACCCCCACCCCGTACTGCCCTGCCTGTGTGTATCCTGCAGCCTACTCCCAAATCTTACTGCAACTGCCCACCTGGAGGACCTTACCAGAGGCCTCTGCTGCATCTGAGATTCCTCTCTGTTCTCTTCTGCCCTTTGACAGGCTGGAGGAGGCAGAGGTTCTTGGCAACAGCTGACAGCCCCAGGAGAAACCTCACACCTTCCTGGCTCCTACCCTATTAAGGATGTTCAGCCCTTGCCTAGGAAAATCTTTGCTTTTCTTTGTTAGTCTTGCTGAGGTCAAAATGTGCGTAAGATGTGCTTGGGGACAAAGAGAGCATCTCTCGAAATTCTCACGTTTTTCCTTTCCCCGAATGGGTTTAGGTTTTGAATTTGTAGTCTTCAAATGCTATTTTTTTTTTTTTTGTCCAAATGTAAGGAGCTCAAATATTTCTTACCTTTTACAGTCTACCTGCACTTTCTTCTGCTCCACCAGCTGTGGTAGAATAGAGCCCTGGACTGTGTAAGTCAGCTGATGGCTGAGATTCACCTGGACTGGTACTTTGTATTGGCTGGGTTTAGTTCACTCTTTTTTTTTTTTAAAGATTTATTTATTTTATTTCTCTCCCCTTCTCCCCTTCCCCCCCCCCCCCCCCAGTTGTCTGTTCTCTGTGTCTATCTGCTGCATGTTCTTCTGTGTCCGCTTCTGTTGTCAGCGGCTCGGGAATCTGTGTTTCTTCTTGTTGTGTCATCTTGTTGTGTCAGCTCTCCGTGTGTGCAGCGCCATTCCTGGGCGCTGGGCGGCTCTCCTTTCGGGGAGCACTCCTTGTGTGTGGGGCTTCCCTACGCGGGGACACCCCTGCATGGCCCGGCACTCCTTGCGCGCATCAGCACTGCGCGTGGGTCAGTGCCACACGGGTCAAGGAGGCCCGGGGTTTGAACCACGGACCTCCCATGTGGTAGACGGACGCCCTAACCGCTGGGCCAAGTCCACTTCCCTAGTTCACTCTTTGGAGTCAGTTTAACATCCGCAAAGTGAAGGCTTTGGATTAAGAGCTGCAAGATTAGAAGGGACCTACCTTAAGATTGAACATACTGACACCCAATAATCTCTAGCTCCCGTGTTCCATCTCTAGTGCTCTGGTTTGAAAGCTCTTACTTGGTTCTCTTTGAGAGCCCAGAGAACAGCACTGTCTAATGTGATGCAAAATGCCCTACTGGCTATATTTTAAAAAGTAAAAAGAAACAGGTCAAATTAATTTCAATACTAGATCTTACTTAACTCATATATCAAAAATGTTATTTCAACATGTAATAAAAAAATTAATGAAATATTTAACTATTTAGTACTAAGTCTTTGAACACTGGCAATGTATTTTAGACTTATGGTAAATCTCAATTCAGACTAGCCACATTTCATATGCTCAGTGGCCATGTGGCTAGTGTCCCCCATGCTGAACAGCATGAGAATCACTGTCCTGGCCACAGAGATGCCTCATTCCTGCTCTCAAAGAGAAGTGCAGAAATGCCAAGGAGCCCCAGTGCTGGTTTTCCCAAAGAAAATAAAGCCGAGCAGGGTAGGACAAAATGGCTTTGCAGATCCGTTTTTCAATAAAATAATATTTTATTGTGTGCAAGCTAGGCTTCGGACTATTTTTCAGTGTGGTTAGAGAAGTTATTGTTCTGGATTTGCAGAATTCTGGCAAAAGTTTTTTAATAGGGAAGTGGATGTGGCTCAAACAATTGAGCTCCTGCCTAACACATGAGAGGTCCCTGGTTCAGTTCCTTGTGCCTCCGAAGGAAGACAGCAAGCTGGTGTGACGGGCAGGTGCAGCAAGCTGACACAACCAGAGACACAAGAAGAAAAACATAATGAGAGACGCAACAGAGCAGGGAACAGAGGTTTCCTAGTGCCTCCTGGAGAGGACAAGCAAGATGGTGAGCTTATGCGACAGGCAGGCATGTCAAAGTGATGCAACAAGATGGTGCAACAAGAGACACAAGAAGGAAGACACAATGAAAGACACAACAAAGCAGGGAATGGAAGTGGCTCAAGAGATTAGGTGCCTCCTTCCCACATCAGAGGCCCCACGTTTGGTTCCTGGTATCTCCTAAAGAAACAAGAAAGAACAGACACAGGCAGTGCAAAACAACAAGGTGGGGAGAAATAAATAAATAAATCTTTAAAAAAAATTTTTTAATAACTCCCTTGGTTCTCTTTAGCAGAGATAGAAATTGTCCTGTATTTCAGCATCAATACCAGTGTATCCCAAAGTGTGTTTCACAAAGCACCACGTTTGTGGGATGTGAAGAGCAGTGAGATAAATATGAAATTTCCATGGTTGAGAAATGTGGGTAATACTGATTATGAAAATCCAACAGGTATCTATACTACAGACAACCAAAAGACAGTTCCAGGTATGGGTTTTGGAAATCAGCAAGATCCTTTTTGTGAAAAGCATCTTGGGGGTCAGGAGTCAAGTGGGAGACACTGAGGCAATGCTGATCAGAGAACTTTTTTTCCTGGACACACTTCTAGTGAGGGTCTTAAATCCATTTCCAAAAGGCCCTCATGCTTTCCTACACAGGGTGAGCCTAATTCTAGACTCATGAGTAGCCATAGAGGCCCTGCTGCTGCCATATCCTCAGAAAAGAAAAATGAAAACACACTTTAATAATACGTTGTGATAATGGCTCTGATGTGGGGAAAGTTAGTATCTGTAGTGAATTAGATCCACTGTCTTCCCCCAATACATTTCAATAGTTCTTTCATAGTTTCTAAATAAGAGAGTAAATGTGCATTTTATTTTGAAGTGGCAGTTCAATTTAGAAATGCTTAATTTTATTTCTTTAATGATCCTGTCAAGTATAGCAAATATAGTAACTGATTCTTCAAATGGTCAGAAACACAAGATAAATAAATTCTACTTCTCTCAGCCACCATCCTTCTCATTTATAGGAAAGAAATATGTTCCCACTTAGGATTAAAGTTTCTTTCCTCTCATTTCATAGCTCATATTGGAGAAAAAGATTCCAAGACCTCCATTTACAGTTAATTCATTCTACTATAAAATACCTTTATAATGGGGCTTTCAGTTCATTTCCCCCCACCCAATTAAAGATAACGTCAGGCACTTAAAGTCAAATGAATTAGAAACAAAGTCATTACAATTATACTCTCTCTACTTAGAGATGGATCACAATTTAACACTTTCTGAGGAATTTGGGTCATGTTAATAGAAATTGTCTTTTTCTTTTTAGAACACAAGAATGGTTTATAACAGCCTGGTCCATATGTTAGAAGCATATAAACAGTTAATCATTTTGCTCTAGTGCCAGCGTGTTGTGTGTGAAGAGAAGCTTTAAACCACAGCTGTGTGGAGCAACAATTGTGAACTTTACTGGCTTGCACATGTGAGACATGGGTAAACTAAATAAGATGTCGCTTAACTGAACTTGAGAGCCGTAGCTGGGAGAAAAGACTGCTAAGATTTTATTTAGGTTCTTATTTAGTAGAGTGGTCCCATTTGTTGTCTTTTCACAGGGGTAGTGCTAGCTATACAAAAAACCAAATCAACTGTTTGATTGGTTTGGCTTAGTTGTGATTACAGCTGACCTAGTTTGGTGTGTAAATGATTAAAAAAAAAAAAAACCCAGACAGGGTCTAAAATCAGTTGGGCCATGTGACCATCCCATCAATTACTCTGTGGTCTACCTTGAATATGACTCCAACTGGTAAAACTGATACGAGCAAAAGTGGATTCTTTTCTCCCAATGCACCTTTAAAGCCAATTCCTGAGACTCTGGGATTTCAAAAAGAGAAAGTTTATTTGGTTCCACAAAGGAGCACAGTGGCCTAACAGCTTAAAACTGCCTCCCAGATCTGCAGAAATTCTAATATTTTATAATGTCAGGATGCTAAGAACTAACTGGGGTAGAACTGGCACGGGTTCCTTCATTGATAAACATTAAGGGCTGAGCAGGATGGGGGTGGGCCCCAAACCAGGGTGAGTCACATCGTTACAATCATTACAGAAATCAAGGTTCTGGGGTAGGGCAATACAGAGTAGAGATCAGGCACAAGGTTTTCCGTATGGATATTTAACAGGAGGGTGGACTGGTTACCATCACAGCAGAAAACCTACACAAGGCTGAGCCTAAGTCTAGACTCGAGTAACCGTGAATAGGGATGAGCCCTGGTTTGAATGACTATCACAACAGCAGGTCTAGCCTAAATCCAGCCAGTTTCAGCAATTTCAGATATTAATCTTTTGCTATTTTATAATAACAAGGCAGCTATATAATTATTTTGTAACCGTAATTATTTGTTAACTCTTAACCTTTGGTTACAAAATGGCCACAAAATTTTAATTAGGCCGCCCCAGATGATAGACCCTGTCAGCATTACTCTTCAGTGTTCTGTGCTGCTGCTGCTTGACTGTGGGCAAGTGACTTACATACTCTGTGCTTCAGTTTCTTTCTTTGTATAGTGGGGCCATGGCTCGCAGTGTTGTGAGTATTAAATAATTTATTTTCAATGTTTAACATAGTACTACTACAGTGTAGGCATTCAATAAATGTTGGTGTCTAAGTACTTTAAATTTTTTTTCTAATCTGGAGCAGAGTGACAAAAATAGGACAAAAGAAGTAGATTCTCTACATTTCTTTATGATAGATCTATTTTTAAGGTAGTGGCAGTGATATGGATCCCTCCTTTCTCTTTCTTTTGATAAAAGAAAAACTTTTCATGCATTTTAGGATCTCCCAGCTTTATTGAACAATTCATGGATCAGGCAGCATCCCATTCAGAAAGGAGAAGGGAGCTTCACTGAGGGAGTACAAAGGCGAAGCTCATGTAGGGCAAATAGGGGAGCAAATGAGGAAATGTTCTGGTTGCTTGACATTGAGTTTCCATTTTTACTTAGCGGGGTGTAACAAAGTGAGTACAGATATACATTGATGGTATGGTAAGCTTGTCCATTCTGATAAAGCTCTCTCTACTGGACCAAAACTGGTTTTACCACTGGGTGTTATTTACCAGCAACCCTGCAGGGTGTGTTCATTTTCTAGGAAAACCCCTGCAGCTCAATTGCTTCTGTCTTCTGGAAAAGCTTTCTCAGAAAGGGGTCTTCTCCCTGCAAGGCCCAATGCGGGTGGCCATTTTATTTTACTTAACATTTTCTTACATGTTTTTTTCCATTCAATTTTTTTTTTTTTTTAAGTCTGTGACTTCTTTGTTTTAAAAACAATATCTTAAGAAGATAAAGAACAAAGAATAAAATAATCTCCAAAACCTTAAACCTTCAATTTATTTGCTTCCTTTCCTAGTCATGCAACCCAACACTCCATGAGACTGTAGGTAACAGAAAATTAGATCTTCTAGAAAACTCTGATTAACCTTGCCAAGCTCAGCCAAGTAATTAGCTTAAAGTAAAACTCCTTGGCCAACCAAGACTTGTAGGGGGTTCCACATGGCTCCAATCAAAGCCCCTGCACCCGGGACATCTGCATCTCTACTCACCACAGAAACTCTATAAATTTTAAAAGAATATTTTATTCCCCATGCTCTGTAAACATTCATCCAGCCCTCTGGATGATGAAATCCAGGTACTAAGAAGGCCAGTAACTCACCCAAGCCCTCCTAACAAGCAAATGGCAAAGCTGGGACAAATCCTAGGCAGTCTGACTTAAACTCATATTCTTAACCAGTGCACCGCTGTGATCCATCGATTAGCTTTGAGAAAAGAGGCTGAAATATGAAAGAATCATGGCATGTCCAGAGAGCAGCAAGGAGTTCAGGGTACATGGAGGGAAGCAAGGTGAGCTGGGACCTGCTTCTGGAGGGCTTTGAGTGTCATGTTAAATATTTAGAGCCACACCATTCATTTGTTCATCTATTTGCAAATGTTTATTGAGTGCTTGCTATGTGCTAGGTACTTGAGACTATATAATGGTAAATAGAATATAATTAGTGCCTGCCCTCAAGGAACTCAGACTCCAATGGAGAATCAGAAGTGTCAATTAGATTAATGGGTAGCTTTCAGTTTTTTGTATCATTAAAGAACATCTTTGGCTTTTTTATGAGACATTTTCTAAAAACATTTCAACCATGAATCTATCTCACTCAGGTTGACTACACATCCCTGGTGCTGCATTTTTTTTTCTGTAAAATGGTCCTCAGTCATTTGCTTATCTTCATACGATAATGAGTTATAAGCATTCTACAGTTCTTAGGTGACTGAAAGAAGAACCTGTATAGTGAGTTTGTAGATCTGATATACCTTTAAAAGGCAAGGATAGGGAAGCAGACTTGGCCCAATGGATAGGGTGTCCACCTACCACATGGGAGGTCCACGGTTCAAACCCCGGGCCTCCTTGACCCGTGTGGAGCTGGCCCATGCACAGTGCTGATGTGCACAAGGAGTGCCCTGCTATGCAGGGGTGTCCCCCGTGTAGGGGAGCCCCACGCGCAAGGAGTGCACCCCATAAGGAGAGCCACCCAGCGCGAAAGAAAGTGCAGGCTGCCCAAGAATGGTGCTGCACACACGGAGAGCTGACACAACAGATGACGCAACAAAAGGAAACACTGATTCCCAGTGCCTCTGATAAGGATAGAAGCGGTCACAGAGGAACACACAGCAATGGAAGCAGACTTGGCCCAGTGGATAGGGCATCCATCTACCACATGGGAGGTCCATGGTTCAAACTCCAGGCCTCCTTGACCTGTGTGCAGCTGGCCCATGCGCAGTGCTGATGTGCGCAAGGAGTGCTGTGCCACGCAGGGTGTCCCCACGTAGGGGAGCCCTATGCGCAAGGAGTGCGCCCCATAAGTAGAGCCGCCCAGCGCAAAAGAAAGTGCAGCCTGCCCAGGAATGGTGCCACACACATGGAGAGCTGACACAGAAGATGACACAACAAAAAGAAACACAGATTCCCGGTGCTGCTGACAACAACAGAAGCGGACAAAGAAGAACATGCAGCAAATGGATACAGAGAACAGACAACAAGGGGGGTTGGAGCGGGGGGAAGGGGAGAGAAATAAAATAAAGTAAAAAATAAAATAAAAATAAAAGGCAAGGATAGAAACTATCTAAGATGTTACTCTGGTTCACTGGAGAAACTTCCATAAACTTTTTAAATGCCTGCTACATGTAGGGTACTTTATATGTCTTATAGCAGGTGCTGAAGAAATAATTTTTGGATTAATGAATGGAAATAGGGATATTTGGAACCTGGTTTCAAGGAGTTTATAACCTCTATAGGAAATCAAATCATTCCTAACGATAAATGCCAATATAAGATAACATATGTGCATTGACTTAAAAGAACTCAGTACATTGACAAGCTTTAGCCTCTGAAATTAGCAGACAGTTGTGATGCTTGTAGAGTTCTTCTTTATTGGCCTTTATTCTCTATAGGTTCTGTGCTTCTAAAAAGTATTTCAGTGATGTTGCAGGGACAAATGTAGGACATTATATATCCTGCCATAACCCACTGAATGGACTGAGAGAGAGTGTAAACTACAACATAAACTATAATCCATGCTGGGTAGCAATGGTCTAGAATGTACTCATCAAATGCAATGAATGCACCACACTATGAAAGAAGTTGTCGATGTGGGATGAGTGAGAAGGTGGAAAGTGGGGTAAATAGGAACGTTTTATATTTTTAATGTAACATTTCTTGTGATCTATGTATCTTTTTTTAAAAAGATTATTAAAAAATGAAAAGAAATGAAAAAAAAGTATTTCAGGGAAGTGGATGTGGCTCAAGTGACTGAGCTTCCGTCTACCATATGGGAGGACCCAGTTTGATCCCTGGGGTCTCCTGGTAAAGGCGTGCCTGTGTGGCAAGCCAATGGCCATGTGGCCAGTCATGCAACAAGATGATGACACAACAAAAAGAGAGACAAAGGAGAGCGTCAAGGCGAGATGCAACAGAAACCAGGAATTGAGGTGGCACAAGTGATAGGGAACCTCTCTCACATCGGAGGTCCCCAGGATAGAATCCCGGTGAATCCTAGAAGGAGAATACGAGAAGACCAAAAAAAAAAAAAAAAAAGAGAGAGAGAGAGAAATAGACACAGAAGATCACACAGCAAATGGGTACAGACAGCAAAAAACAGCAGGGTGGGTGTGTGTGTGTGTGAAGTATTTCAGTAATTAACTGCATCCAAAGTCTGTAGGATAAGATTTTGATTAGTAAGTTTTCTGAATTCATTTATTCTGGACATTGAGTCAGAGTCCATAAAACCAAGGTCCATAAAAGCCTATGCCTGTACTAAAGAAATAAAAAGTTACATTAACTTTGTTCTTAAACACTATGGTATTTATATGAGGTTCAGTAGAAGAAACTTTCTGGGCGCTGGAATATAATGAATTGGTTAAACAAAAAAGATAGGGATGCGTGTGTTTCCATTGCCTCTGCCTCCGTTAGCTAACTAGAAAACCTATGGCAGTGTGACTTAGATATGAGTAGTGCTCGCCAATTAGGCATTATGCAAGTTAGATGTCTTGTAGTTTGCTGCATTTCTCGGTAGGAAAGTCATTTAGTGTTTTTTAGTTTTGATTTCCTTGGCTGAAAAAACTATAGTACTTCAACATCCTTTTATTGGGCTGTAAGTACTGGAGCCTAAGTCAGATATACCCCACTCCTCTACCACCAAGTATACGTTTGTATTGAAAACTACTTATCACTTTTTTTTTTAACCTGCTCACAAAACTGTGGGTTCTTTTTTTTTTTTTAAGATTTATTTATTTCTCCCCCCTCCCTCCATTGTCTGCTCTCTGTGTCCATTCGCTGTGTGTTCTTCTGTGTCTGCTTGTATTCTCATTAGGCAGCTCTGGGAACCGATCCTGAGATCTTCCGCAGTGGGAGAGAGGTGATCATTCTCTTCGCCACCTCAGCTCCCCAGCTTGCTAAGTCTCTTATTGTCTCTCCTCTGTGTCTCTTTTTGTTGCATCATCTCGCTGCATCATCCTTCCGCATTGGCTGGCACTTCTGCACGGGGCAGTGCCCTGCGTGGGCTGGCATTCCACATGGGCCAGCTAGACACGTGGGCCAGCTTGCCTTCACCAGGAGGCCCTGGGCATCAAACCCTGGACCTTCTATATGGTAGAGGGGAGCCCAATTGTTTGAGCCACATCCGCTTCCCTATGGGTTCTTTTGAGATATTATGATTCAGAGAAGTTAAAATCATATGCACAGGGAAGCAGCTGTGACTCAATCAGATGAACTCCCATCTAGCATATGGAAGGCCCTCGGTTTGCGTCCGGGGGCCTCCTTGTGAAGGCAGGCCTGCCCACAGATGCCGAAGAGTGCCGTCTGGCCCACAGATACCGTGGAGAACTGACACAGTAAGGTAATGCAACAAAAAAGAAGGGAGACAAGCAAGAACACAGAAGAGTCCACAGCAAATAGACACAGAGAGCAGACAGCAAGCAAAATGCCACAAGGGGCAAGGGATAAAAAAATCATATGCACAGTGACATTTTACTAAGCATTCTCTGAGACCTTTTATAAATTATGACAAACCGATAGAATGAACCCACAAAAAACTAAAGTAGAACTAACTCTCAACATAGAAACATACCCATTTAAAATATTCTTTTCCTCTTTAGTCATTAAGACATTCAACTGTATTGTAAATTTAGATAACCATTTGTGCAATATAGAAAAAGTAGCCAGAATCACAAATAAACCAGTACCTTAACTGCCCCCCCGCAAAAGTTAGCCTGAGTGCTTTCAGAGATAAAACATTAGAAAAGAGTTCATCATGATTGCGTTGCATTCACATTGGCACACACTTTTTACAAATGGTTGGAATTTGTTAATATGCCAACTAAAGGAAGCATGGGCTTTTACCAGGAGAATTTGTATTATAAAGACATTGAATAGGAATACCCTGAAAACAATGTTGGGTGGGGACAAATGCTCTGTGTCCTACCTCACGTGCTAAGGAACAAGAATGATGTAGAGAAACAAATGAACACAAGCTCATTTTTGCTACAATAGAAAGGTGAAGAAAGAGGAGTAACTGAAGACAGACCACAGACACAGAACTAATGCTTACTACTAGTGGAGATCAGGTGTGAAGAAAGCATTGGCAAATTAATTACCCAGGCCTCTAAGACCATTATTCAAGCTTCCACTGTTTATCTAAGGCCTAGCATCATCACCTCCTCCCACCTTATGCTACCCACCAAACTGCTGAGAAATGATACATTGTGCTGAATTTAGTTTTATCCTCCTTATTTTGTTTTATTTTGTTTATGTTCCCATTCCCACCTCCACTTTAGGAATCTTCTAATAAAATGTGTTTCACAAGCAGAGAACTTCAGAGCTAGATGGAAGCCCAACACTATTCAACATTTTAGACTTAGATTTGCATTCACCGTTATCACTCTTACTCATTTGCTTATTGTTCAACATGATGTTGCTTTTTGAACAACACTGTTTACTGCCCTGATAAGCTCCCTAATTTATAGTCCAGGTAAGAATATGTTTCACACGAACTCAACACTCTAATACACTGTTCCTTGTAGTTCCCTCTCACAGAGGGTTTCTCCACATGGCCTGACACTGATCTATACGAAGCTGCACAGCAATGAAGCGTTGTTGTCATAGATGCTGTCTTATTCTTGGCTTCTAAAACAAATACCACACAATGGGTTGACTTAAACAGTGGGAATTTATTGGCTCACAGTTCTGAGGCTAGGAGGTGTCCAAAATCAAGGCGTCAGCAAGGCGATGCTGTCTCCCTAAAAATGTGGTGTTCTGGGATGGGTTGCCAGTGATCCTGGGATCCTTGGCCTTTCTGCCACACGGCAATGCACGTGGCAACATTCTTTCCTTTCTCTTGTGGGTTCTGTTGACTCCTTCCTTCCCTGCAGCCTTCTCTATAAGGCCCCCAGTAATAGGATTAAGACCCACTCTGATTCAGTTGGCCAACTTTAACTAAAAATATCACCTTTAAAAGATCCTATTTACAGGGAAGCGGACTTGGCCCAACTGATAGAGCAACCACCTACCACATGGGAGGTCCAGTGTTCAAACCCAGGGCCTCCTGACCCGTGTGGAGCCTGCCCACGTGCAGTGCTGATGCGCGCAAAGAGTGCCGTGACACGCAGGGGTGTTCCCTGCATAGAGGAGCCCCACGCACAAGGAGTGCGCCCCGTAAGGAGAACCGCCCCATGTGAAAACAGTGCAGCCTGCCCAGGAGTGGTACCGCAAACACAGAGAGCTGACACAGCAAGATGACGCAACAAAAAGATGTACAGATTCCTGGTGCCGCTGACACAGAAGAACACACAGTGAATGGACCCAGAAAGCAAACAGCTGGGGGAGAAGGGGAAGGAGAGAGAAATAAATAAAAAATGAATCTTAAATAAAAAGATCTTATTTACAATGGATTCATCTTCTGGAGGACATAAGACACCACTGGCAGAATACAGTGACATACTAGTGGAGAACCACAGAACAAGTCACACTCCTCATTTTGCATATAATAAAACTGAGTCATAGAGAGTAGAAGTGATCTCCTGAAGACAATGGCAGGACTAGGATAAGAATCCAGGTTTCTCAATTTCAAATTTAAGTCCTTTTCATTGCTTCCATGCTAAAGAGGGACACCCAAAGAAGCTGTGAGGGTGTGAAGCTGTAACCCCAGAAAAGCGTGTTCTTAAAGTTAATCCTTTCCTGTGGGTATGGACCCATTTTAAGTAGGACCCTTTGGTGAGTAGGATCTTAAGCATCTGACTTACCTCATTCAGGATGGGTCTTAATTCTCTTACTGGAGTTCTTTAAAAGAATAAAATTCAGACAAGAAGAGAGAGACCCACAGAAGCAAGAAGCTGAAAGCAACAAAACCTGGAAGAGAAGGGAGAGACCAGCAGACTCTGCCATGCACCTTGCTGTGTGACAGAGGAGTCCAGGATCCCCAGCGGCCAGTCTTTGGGAAGAAAGAATTGCCTGGATAGCACCTTGATTTGGACACTTTTCTCAGCCTCAGAACTGTAAGCCTGTAAGTTAATAAGTGCCCCTTGTAAAAGCCAACCTATTTCTGGTATCTTTGCTTTTAACAACCTAGCAAACTAGAACAGAAGTGTTTATAGTTTCAAGCACTGAATCATCATCTCATCATCCCGCCCAATGAGAAGGTAATGGCATCTTTTTTCTTTTTTCTCTAAAGATCTGAGTGACTTTCTCAGTCTTATTTGAAAACACAAGGAAACACACATTTTGTGCTTCACACAGGGAAATCACGTGAATGACCCACCATCAATAGATAACATGTGCTGGGCAGAGCTTTTCAGGAGGGATTTTTTAGTTTTCAGGAATCAGTCCATTCTCTCCTGGGCCTTTTATTTAGGATTCCAGTCTTAGACTTTCAAATGTTACTTTTCTATGTACAATTGACTGATTCAACCACCTGATCTTGGTTTCATTAGTTCTCTCTGGCATGAGTCTCCTGGTGGCTGGTATCCAAACCATGAAGGGTTCGCCTAAACCTTTGGCCACGCTGATGGTTGGGCACACTACCTGAAGAGCAGAGGGGCAAAGCTTTTGTCTGTGGTCCCACCAATTACATGATACCTTAGCAAAGCCTTCATTTTCCATGTTTTCTCTCCAAAAATTGCCCCTACAGTTTATGTTTTCATTGTTAGTGCAAGTAACTTGTTTTTTAATTACAAAGGTAAAATAGTTTCTATGCTATTACTCAATATCTACTTTTAAAGTGAGAAAATGTTTAGATGTTAATGTTTGTGAAGGAATGGCACTGAGCCATAGTCAGATATTTTTCTAAATCTGACCCTGCTAGAAATTTACCTTATGAGTTCTCTAGAAATCAGTTTTCTGACTTGTAAATTTTTAAGGTTTCTTCCAGTGTAACATTCTTCCTTATGTCTTCCAACTAGAATCCTTCTCTTTCCTTTCAAACTCCTACTAAGCCTCAAAGGTCAAGCTCATTTCTTGCCTACT
This sequence comes from Dasypus novemcinctus, assembly GCF_030445035.2. Lineage (NCBI taxonomy): Eukaryota > Metazoa > Chordata > Mammalia > Cingulata > Dasypodidae > Dasypus > Dasypus novemcinctus. The sequence goes on along the minus strand of NC_080679.1, from coordinate 77,886,654 downwards.
TTTCAGGGTTTTTTTTCCCCCTTGATTCTTCCAAGAAAACTTAGTCTTTACCTTTTCTGTGCTCTCACATCACTCTCATGTCACTTCATTCACAGGTTTATTATAACAATTTCCTCTCTAAATTGCAATTAATTGTTTATATGTCAGTCTCTCACTCAACAGCTCTTCCAGGCTATCTTCTCCTTGAAACAAAGAACTATACTTTATTTATCTTTTTAAGAACCATCTTTGTAAGACCCTTTAAGCATTATTTCAAAGTATGAATAATTTGAGAATCATTAAATGAAAGAGCCCCTATTTCAAAACTACCCCTCTTACCCCAACACTGCAAAGTCTACAAGTGCCCAGCAATCCCATCATTAGAATCATTCCATGAAAGTTCTGTTTCTAGAAAGCTTTCCATACCATGCAAACATCTCACCTATGTGAAATGATATATTTATCTACCCATTAACAAATTAGACCTGAAGTTTTGGAACAAAAATGGGGAGTTTTGATGGGAATATGGAGAGGTCTGTACTGCCTGGAAAATTTAGAGTGTGGGACAAGGAATTACAGGGAAGGGTTTGTTGGGGGGTAGGGAGGAGACAGTTAAAGCTATGTTGCACCATCTGAAGTGGATACAAGGATATGAAAAGGGACGTGGGGAACTTGAATACATCCTCTGCCTAAATACAATTTTGTCCAATACCAGCCCTGTGATTGGACTGAAAAAACAAACAAACCCTGTGCTGCATATGGAGTTGCTCTGAGATTGGAATGAGTCATTCTCACAAGTCAGAGACGTGGGTGCTGACAGATATGTGTACGTGGATTTCATTTCTTTTCTGGATGGGTCAAGTCTTCTTGCGTAGATGTCAACAGCCTAGGCTCTCAATATTTGTGTGAACACATGTCATGTCACATGGCAGCCGTGTTTTCCCCAATCAGACCACCAAAAAATGTAAGGAAGGGGGACAATTTCCAGAGCTTTCTTTAACTGCCTCTAGCTAAGGGGAGACTTAAGACTGAAGTGGTAACTTGCACCAAAGGAGCAATAAAATGCAGAAAACTGGGAGCGACAGCTCCACTATTGAGTTAGGAAAGAAAACCTTGTTACCGCCTTGAAACAGACTGATTACTCCACACACAGTTGTTTCCTGGGCTGATATCCTGTTTGTGAATTGTGATAGTTTAAGGAGGGAGTTACTAATCCCCTCCCCAAGCTCTGAAATTTTGAGGTCTCTGGATGACAAATCTTTAAAGCTGTAGTTTACGTTCTAAATGAGAGAGTAAAAGAAAATCATTTAATTTTGAACACATTGGTTTGGTTTCCTTCAAGCAATCTCAAGTGGTGGTTATTATGCAGAAATTCCTTAAGATGCCAAACAACTACCAAATAAAAGAAATGGGAAAGGGGTCTCAAATTCTTTGAATTTCCATATGCACGACAAAGGCAAGGTTGTGTATTTGGAAAACAGTGAATTTTTCTGTGTATGTCTGTCTTCACAGCAGATGGGAGGATAGGCTAGTCTCTCTTTATTTACCCTTTTGATTACTTCTCTGCACCAAACTACAGCCCCTTCCCTATATATGTAATTACCCATGTTCTTTTCATGAGAGATTAGGCCGTGTTCAAGTGGGCTAGGAACTGTCCCAACCCCCTCTGCCCATTCATTGATATTAACCCTGAAAGCCATAGATAAATGCCTTGGGAGAAAGTCAGGACTCCAGAGCAAAATCTAAAACCACACATTCTCCTCTCCTAGGCCTCCTACAGCTGTGTCATATTTTGTAGCTATTTTAAGTTGCCTTAATGTATCACATCTAAAACAAGCCATTGTTATAGATTTAGGACAGATGGTTATGTAAAGACGAACTATTTTTTAATATACAAAATACTATTGTAGGTTTTTATACAACTACTGTTCTTTTTTTTACTTCTTGCATTTTTATTATCTACAATGTTTTTAACTGAAATTAGGACATTTCAATCACTGCAAGTATCGTACCAGTACAGGTTCGAAAACATTACCAATACAATCTATTGATAAGACAAAGCTTAATTTACTGCTTACCACAGATAAGGGAAGGCAAAGTGCAAGTTAATTGAAAACTGAAGTTTGATTTAAGGAAGGTCTTTCAAAGTTTGGGGTAGGGTCTTGATTAGGATTGGATAAGGCTCAAAATACAACAGTCCAGGGTTGATGGAAACAGTTGGTGAGGATTTTGAGACAGGGGAGTTGAAGAATCTTAGGGCATAAGCTTGTTTTTTTCCCCCTGTAAAGTTGATGGATCTTTCGGGAAGTTCTGAAAACGAAATTCAAACCATTTGCCTGGGCAGGAGACGCCTGGAAAAATAAAGCCCTGCTATTCTAGTGAAGACGTGAAGAGCACAGAGGCACTGTAACGTAGGCTGTAAGATGTGGTTTTGGTTCCCAGGGCCCAGGCGGTGTATGGGGTAGAGTCTTGGTTCTCAGGTCTACTCAATTTATTCTTACAACAAAGGGATGAACTCAAGCGTTTTTTAATTTGCAGTTTCTTACATTTGTAGCAATTTAAAACAAACAGCCTTTTGCACATCAGCATTGCTTTATAATCGTTTATTAGCTTATTAATATGTTTCTTGTGTTTGGAGAGCAAATGAAAACAGGAAAATTTCCCGAAAAAAAAATGCCCACCAACAGTCACCACTGGAACCCTGCGACAAATCGTGTAAACCCAGAGGAGGCAGGAGAGGGCGTCTGAATTCACTAGCTGGGTATTTAAAACAGCAACGCCTCATTTTGGGCAATACCTCGTCCTTTGCCTTTCTTAAGAGGCGACTGAGGAAGAAATCGTGGGTGCTGGATCCTTGCCAGATGAAAATCCTCCGAAGCAGGCAGGAAATCACCATCTTTTACAAGTTCCAGCTCTGCCTTCAAACCACTTGTCTCTTTCCTGTTAAACTGGAAGCAGAGAAATTGCACCAGATCATTGCAAGCTCCAGTTCGGATTCCCTGTTAACCCATTTCCCACATAAGATATAAATGCCTCTGACTTCCATTTTCTCTCCTGGACATGTATTGTTAGTCACAGTTTCGGGAAGGGCAGGAAGGTGTTTGGGGGGCAATGAGGCATCCTCAGCTGGGAAGAAGCACTGTCCAGGGTTGAAGCACTGGGGATGCTTAACATTTGAAAGAAGTGTGAACACTGTATTTACATTTAAATTAAAATGAAAACTTCCCATAGGTTATGTTTCTGAAAGGTGTGCCTGGCACATCTGCCGAGGTCTATTGTTTATTCATGCTGTAAATCCTTTGAAATGTGTTAAAATGCTTCCCACTCATTATAAAGCTCCTGCCACTCCTGGATTAAGACTTTGATGTCACCAATCCTGCTTCAAAGGCTTCTTTCTGGGCTATTAATCACAGTTTAGCCTCTGAAGATATCGCCAGAGAAAACATTTGGATATCTTTGTGCTAGACTTGCTAAAACTTTGAAATCTTGTGTGTCTTGCATACGCACAAATTACAGCATTTCCCTTCATTGACAACTTTTTATTTTGCTACAGAATCAAATGACACTAGGTAAAAATGCAAACAAATCTCTTCACCCACTAGATGGGGGGTGGGAGGAAGGGTGTCTGAGGGGCTGTGGAGGGTGACTAGTGGGGAGGGGAGAAGAGATTCTGAGAATAGGCCACTGAGATGCTTCAAAGGTAAAAAGTGGTAGGAATCAAGAGAGGCAAGAGAGTCGAAGTTCAAAGGGGCGTTGCCTTATCAGTCTTCCTCGCCTTTCATTCTTTTTTTGACTAACCAGGGCTCCCAGTAGTGAATAGGTGAGATTCCCTAGTCTTCTCATGCCTTCTTCTCTCTGCTCCGAGACCTGTGAGCTGTTCACAGCAAATGCTCAGGAATCCTAACAATAACGTGCTAGTTCACCGGTAGTGAACGATTGCCTGGTCCCGGGCTGTGCCGACAGTGTCCTCTGTGAGTTATCTCGTTGAATCCTCACCAACGCTCTGTGAGGCCGGTAGAGCAGTCTTCCCACTATAGATGAGGAAACCAAGGCTCTGAGATGTTAATTAACTTGTTCAAGGTCACGCCCCCAGCAAGCGACAAAGCCGGGGCTGCCCCTTGGACTCCGCAGCTCCTCGCACGCGGCTCCTGCCCTGCGGGTTCCTCCCTGCGGAGGGGGCATCTCCTGTAGAGGGGTCCTGGGTGCCTGATCTGCCTTTGCTCGTCCACATCTTAGATCCCTGCAATGGTGTCCTTTGTGTCCAACTTCTCTCTCCGAAAATCCCCTTCAGCATTTTGGTTTTTGCATATTCATCTCTTTAGATGATCAGCTGTGCTCTAATAGGAGACTTTTTTGTTTTTTTCGTGTTTATGAAACGAATACAAATTCAAGTCATATGCATTTATAATTTATTTATAATATATAAGTAATTATAACAGATAATTGTTATAATGTATACATAATTACAAATTATTTATAATTTATAACACTGAAATTTTCTAAAGTTTTCAAATTCAGAGCAGACATTTGGAAAATTCAGAAAAATACAAAAACACAGGAAGAAAACCCACTCACTATCCCACTCCTTAATTTTTCCTTCAATTTACATTCTTTGTCTTTTTTCTGAGGTAACTTGGCCCAGACAAGAACCAGAGTAACAGCGTCCTCCAGGTCTCTGCCTCCTCATTTCAGTGCTGGGAGAGCCAAGGTGAGTAGCAGGCTTACATGCAAAATGACGTGACCGGGGTGTGCTTCTGACCTTGAGATAACCCTAGGGTGTACAACATTAGCTTCCTACCTTGGGTCCGCTGCCAGGGCAGTCTGGTAAAGAGACTGAAAAATGTGTTGTATGCTTGTCCTTGGAAGGGGGATGCTAGAAGGGTTAATAAATATTCAACTGTAAAATATGTTTACCTGTTTTAGCCTTCCTGTTGATGTCTAGCAAGGATCTCAAGGACTGGCTGGTTAATATTATAAATACTAACACCAAAACGTGATCTTGAGGGTGATGGAGTAATGAAACAATCAGATCACACCTCTCAATTGTCTTTTTTTTTTTTTAACATTGAGTATTAAACAATTCCTTTAATAAAGAATAAGCAATTCAGCTACACAACACTGTTCAGTATTATCCCAAAATTGATACACACATACATATCTGTATTTATTTTCCACTGAGAATAGAAGACTTACCTGTACAGAGTAGTGTTACCAAGCAAAACAGGAGGTTCCCTGCCCTACGCACTCAAATGATGCATTCCTGAGACCATGGGGTTTCAGAGAGAGAGAGAGTTTATTGCTCAGCACAAAGTAGATCAGATGACCTGTCACTTGAAAATCTGTCTCCCCGAGCTCCAGCAATTCTGATAGTTATATAGGATCCAAAGACAGGCAGGTTTATGCTAAGGAGTATAGTGGCTTGTGATGACCAAATTAGAGATGATCTAATTATTGAGCATAGGCAGATTGAGTAGGTTGAAGCTACCACATGTCAGGTAGGCTGATTTTGGTTAGATCTAGTGTTGTCTAGTAAGATAGGTTAGGAATTGGGGTAGGTTAGTTCTGAGCCATCTCAAGGTTCTTCACTAATAAATATTAGGAGGCTGTCTAGTCTTTAAAGTCTTCACATTTTAAAAACAGAATGGGGAGGGCACAAGCTGGGGCCAATTGCAAGGATTTTATGATCACAAGATAAAGGTTATATAGTTTTACAATCATTATCAAAGATCAAGATATCTGGGTTCCAGTTTAGTGAGTATCAGTAATTTCAGGCATTTACTTTTGGCTATTCTGCAATATATTAGAAAGTAAAAAGGATTTGGTAATCATAATCATTTTTTAATTCTTAACTCTCAGTAACCCCGCCCAGTGAATGAATGGATCACTTGATAAAAGTTCTTTTTTTTTTTAAAGATTTATTTCTTTCCCCTCCCTCCTCACCCACCCATTGTCTGCTCTCTGTGTCCATTTGCTATGTGTTCTTCTGTGTCTGCTTGTATTCTCATTGGCGGCACTGGGGATCGGTGTCTCTTTTTGTTGCGTCATGTTGCTATATCAGCTCTCTGTGTGTGTGGCACCACTCCTGGGCAGGCTGCGGTTTTGCGCGGGGTGGCTCTCCTTGGCAGGGGCCACTCCTTGCACAGGGGGGCACCCTTATGCGAGGGCATCCCTGCATGGGCCAGCACTCCTTGGGCGCAGCAGCACTGCACGTGGGCCAGCTCACCACACAAGCCAGGAGGTCCTGGGTATCAAACCCTTGGACCTCCTATATGGTAGGTGGACACTCTATCTCTTGAGCCACGTCTGCTTCCCTTGATAAAAGTTCTTGACAAAGGGCCTTGTCAAGGATATAACAAGTATAAGCACTTCTGAGGATTCAGAATGCAAATAGTGAGCACTCACTCACAGAGATCAAAAGAAAATTCTTTAGTTTTCCTTTTATTGCCAAAATCTAGATGGTTTGTAGGACATTTTAAGAGTCTATGTCTTTATCTTATGGTAAATTTAGTTGACACAGTACCATGCTTTTGGACTCTGGTGCTATAAGTTATATCAAACCACATACAGAGGAAGTATATAATGTTTAAGAAGGTTTTGGAACTAGACGGAACTGGGTTCAAATATAGACATTGTCATTTACTAGCTGTAAGACTCTGGGGAATTTACCTAAAATGTCTGAGCCTTAGCATCATCATAGGTTGTATTGGAATATCCTCATAGGTTAGTTTTGAGGATTCAAGGACGTAATATGGGCAAAGCATTTATGGTCTTTAACATGGGAAATACTCAATAAATGTTTTATTACTAAACTTTTGATATCCATTTTAAACTCCATATATGGAGTCCATATGTACATGGAAGAAGCTTGCTCATTTCCTGTGGGCTTGGGGTCTGTAACACAATTTGTAAAGCTCACTGCATGGCTACTTTGAAGATTAACCAGCATCGCTCACAAGGAAACCAGCAGGACATTTGTCTTGTGGGCAGAAAGCAAGCTCGTTCAGCCCCAATTGACTTAAATTGTTCTATAAATTGGTTTTGTAGGAGGAAGATATTTTGAGTTGGACAATATTTTTTGTTTGTTTGTTTGTTTAAATCCAGAATACCAGAATACTGATCATTTTGAATTTGGTTTCATTGGAAATATTTTTCTGCCAAAAAATAAAAAGATCTATTTCCAACAAGCCAGCTCTCTTCCACTGCTATTGCACAGAACACTGCCTCCCAGATATTTATCACAAAACTAAAACTAATCAAGCATGGCTGTGACGATGGGAACTAATGCTAAGTGTGTGTGAGGCAGTAGTTTTGCAAACCAGTTTACTAATGAGGAAAATGGAGGCTTTGAGAGTTAAATAACAAGTCCAGGGGACACACAGCTAGTAAATGGAGGAGCCAGAATCCACACCACGTGTGTCAGATTCCAAGACTGCTCAATAGCACGTGGCCTCTCTGAGCCAACAGAAGATTTTCTAAGCTCTTCCCACCCCCCTACCTGAGGTAGAAACTTAAAATACTTTGGAAAGGACTATTTTTTCCCTGTGACATGCCCACCTTTCGGTGCCAAATGAGCTCCTAGTAGTATTCATGTTCTGGGTTGTCTCTAGGAGACATTTTTGTTTACTTCCTTAATTAAATGATAATACTATAAACTAAATTAGGAAGACAAACTATTAGGTCAGACAGCAGTCCTTTTGGTTTTGATTTTTTGGGCTGCCTTTGGAGTTCCACAGTAAACCTGGTGCAGACAAAGTTTGCCTAGTTTTGTTACTGGATTTTATTTAGGTTCTTGGCTATGCTGCAGAAATGAATTTCAAGAGCACGCCGGGTGAGTCAGGGCAGTAATTTATTCAGGTAGGGCGGGAAGAGAAATGGGAGAAAATAACAGATCAGGGGTCCCAGGTAGAGAGGAAAGAGGTGAAAAGTGATAAAGAGGGCTGATTTACAGACTACTGTTCCCCATTATAGGTTATAAATGCCCAGGTTTTACTTGCGTGGCCACACGGCAGAGGAAAAATGGTGAGAGCAGCGTGCAGAGGGCAGAAACGGGTCCAGAGGCTAGAGAGCGGAGCACGCACAGGCCTCACGTCTGCTTTATAAACTATTAATTATCCCAGCCCTTTGCTAATGGCAGGGGAGGGGTTCCAGCTGTTTGCTGTTTTGACGATTACCCCACCCATCAATCCCCCAGTGAGGACCCAATGATAAAATCCTTGGGGAATATCCAGGGCTTTTCCTTGCTTGCAGAAGAAGTCTTTGTTCTGGATGGCAGAATCTTGGGGGTGGGGGTCTACCAGAAGCCATCTTGGGGGTCACTGATGTCCACGTGGACTCTGCCAGTTTCCAGTTCTGTCTATTGATTCCCTATCTTACCAGCCTGCTTCAGTTTGATGGAAGGAGAAAGGCAAAAGCACACAACTTCTTTCATGTCTTTTGTCCAAAATTCCCTCTTTTAAGTCCACACTGTATACAGGAGAATTGTGGGTATAGTATGCAGATATCTAAGAGACCCTTGACCATCCCTACAAGTTTCCAATTCCTAAATTAGAAAATGCTGAGATTGCTTATCATTTATTTTGTGAAATAAGTACTAAAAATACAGTTGATAGACTGCAGACAAGCATTAGCAATTCCAGGTTGTATATAACAAAGAACAAGTTTTTACTTACTTCCTGCAAGTCACTCTGTAAGTAACTACATGGACAGCGCATTGACTCATGTTGAAATAAAGATGCTGGGTGGTTAAACACCAGCACCCATTAGCTGGGGGCTCCCTCCCACCCATACCAGCCTCATAATTTTTGGAGTGCAAACTGGCACTTTACATTCTGTATTTTTCAAATTTGCTACATGGAACATGTACCGCTCTTGAAAACAATACATGTTATTTCTTTGAAATTGTGCAGAATTAGTATTTGTCAAGGATTTTCTCTGGTCACTAAATTGTTAAATTCTCAAATGCCAAGGGTCTGAAGTATGTTTGGAGGGAAGATAATAGGTAAATCTACCAATACCTACCAATAGAGAAATATAGATATGCTTTTCAGATGCCCTTTCTCCATGAGCCCCCTGTGAGGGCTGGCACCCCTAGCTAATTAGGGAAGGGAAATGAATGAGGAAAAGCCACGTTCAATATGAGAGATACTTTTTTTTTGAGTTATGGGGGCCAGAGATTGAACCCAGGACCTCGTATATGGGAAGCCAGCTCTCTTGTACTGAGCCACATCAGCTCTTCTGAGTAGGTTTTTTGTTTGCTTGTTGTTTGTTTTTGTTTTTAGGAGGCATGGGGGACTGAACCCAGGACCTCCCATCCGGGAAGCAGGCGCTCAACCGCTTGAACCACATTCGCTCCAGAGAGATGCTTCTTTGGAGTAGGATTTTTAAATAGGAGGAAGTGGTGGAGAAATTCCCAAGTTGTGTGTGTGTGTGTGTGTGTGTGTATGTGTACATACAATGGTCAGGTGGAGAGAAAGAAAATAAGGAGAAAAAGATGAAGAAAACTCTTAGAATTTACAATTCAGCCAAAAGAAGGCCCTAGCTATGATCTTTTTTGTTGTTGTCCTGATGTGTTTGCTCTGCCCCAAATCTCCCCAGCTCTGAGACCTGGCCCCCAAATGGGGGTGAAGTGGGAAGGAGAGCTTTAGTCGTCTGTTAGATGACTGTGGAGAGCATACTATACCATTTCCATATATGGGATGGGTTTGTTGTATTTATTTTTTCTCCTTCCTAAGTTAGAGCAGCCTTTCTTCTAAACAACAAGCTTTCGCTTCTATTCTCATTTAAAAATCTTTAAAATGATGAACCTGCAAGCTGCTTCAACTGTGTATACATGGACTGATGGCTTTGGGAAGATTTCCAACCCGCCGCCGGGAAAAAGAAAGCTCACTGTCCCCAATACCTCCTCACTCACATCATGTTCTTGCTCACTATTTAGGTTTTGTCTCTTGTTTTGGAAGACCTTGCTCCCCATGTTTTCCCCTTCTTTATCCAACCCTAATAAAGCATTTCCTTCCCATCTTTCACACACCCTCCAGGTAAGTCTCATTATTCCCCTCTCCCTTAAGCACCTATTTTTCACTTTTTTTGAGCACTGCCGCAGACATCCTCACCCCATCGGGGGCGGGTGGCTGCCTGGACAGCAGTCCCCCAAGTGGAACACACGTGCTGACGGCAGCATCTTCCAGTTCAAATGCTCCTGCTTCACACCCTCGCCACCTGTGCAGAGCAGATGGGAAGCTGCCACGGCGGAGGCCATGGCTGAAATGCCACTTGTGCATTCTGCAAATCAAATCACTTCCTGTGTGCAGAGGCAGGGTTTTTATCATTGAACTACAATAATGAGACACAGCCTGCTCTTGATACCTGCGATCGTTTTCATTTATCAATTCCCTCTGGTCGGCCCAGGTTGATAAATGAGTGGGAACAGGTGTGTCTCGTTGGGTTCCCAAGCAATTTGATGTGCAATTTCCCATCTGCATTGAGGACCTGGGAACTGTGGGAGGTGGGAGGTGATTCAGCAGCAGGGCGTGACTCTGGGGAGGGTGGTAGCACCTTTCCTGCAGTGCAACCTGGGCTTTGGGCCATGTCTTTATAATCACCTCACCTCTTGGACCTCTTCCTGTTTTGTCTTCTGTTTGTTTTTTAAGAAATAGTTTGGTCACATGTCTCCTTATTGGAGAACTTAACAGGGGCGATTAGAACATGGAGACGTCTGGAATAACACAGTGAGGGTTTATACTGAGACCATATGGTACTTCATAGCGTGAGCTCTTGTCACTTCAGTAGAACAGTGCAAATTCTTTTCCTCTTTTATGGATCTTTAAAAATTCTCCCCACAGTAGAAACTAATTTACGCTAAACTCCATGGCCCCTCAGGTATTAGACCAAACAGTCTATCAGAATTTGGAAAAGATGAGAATGAATTGGGTTCCTGTGTATCCTCAAACCGTTTGGCTCTGCCTGTGCTTCTAGGTGGACACTCTGGAGGTGATACGACATCCAGAAGAAACCACCAGCATGAAGAGGCAAACCATGGCTTCTTATTTCCGGGTATGGCTTCTTGATCTATATTCTGCCTACTTCCAAAAAGGACTTGCCAAGCCTTCTCACGAGGGGCCCAGATATGACAGAGTCATTGAAACAAAGAATAAGAGCCATGAAAAGAAGGCAGCAGGGAGAAAAAAATTGTAGTAGGACACCTACCTCTGAATTCAGCCCTCTCTGATCTCAGAAAGATGAGATGAAACTCTGTCTATAGAGGGATCTCTGCCACCAGGAATCAGCCCTATCCGTTGATTGTGCTGATTCTATTAGCATTTGAGCTGTTTCTTGGCTTTAACACTACTGGAGTCAGCCACTTTTCCAGCAAACTGAATGGTAAAGTAGTTAATAAAATTCTAGAAAGTGGCTTATCAAGTCCAGATATTAAGAGAATCTGTGTCGCCATTGACTTTATTTTCCTAAGTTGAATTAACCCACGACAAGATTTTTCCCTGGGCCTAATTATTTCCCATCTCTGCTGCCCTGATTCCTGGTTTATCACCTAGTAAAAGGGTTCCTTTGAACGACAACCTTGTCTGTAGAAGGTCTCTGTTAAATACACATTATATGGGAAAGATAAGACAGACTCTTCTACCAGTTTGCACAAATTTGTCTTCCTTAAAATCATAGAGCCTTAGATTTGGATGTCCCTTAGAGATCATCCACCACTGGGAGCTAAGGTCCAGGCAGCTTCGTGGTGGACATGCTGTTAGGCCAAAGATGGAACAGATTTCAGAGAGCAGCAGAATAGCGTGTAAGGTTAGGTTGGCACAGAAGGGTGTCCGCAGGGGTGGGAGGTAGTGAGGGTGGGTGGAGGAGCCACACAGGCTGAAGGGCAGGACCTGGGAGTCAGCACCACAGGTAGAAGACTCCAGAGAAAGCAAGCTAATGCCAGAAGGATCCATAGCCAAGGAGCCTGACCTGGCCGGCCAGACGAGAATTGGGCTCGGGATATTGACTGCAGGAATCCCAGGGGTCTTTGAGTCCAGTGTACCATCCCATGCCATGATCCCTGCTGCAGCATCCCTGGCAGGTAAGCATTCAGCCTCTGCTTCTTCACTCTGATGTGTGGACACTTCTAATTGCTAAGTATTTCTTATTTTGAGACTCGCCCTGGTCCTATGCCCTAGGTTAGAGGCTGTATCCTTATCCTCCCAGTAACCCATTTCCCATAGGATTAGAGACTTTGACTGAAGTCATCCTTCATAGCTCTGGGTGTGCCCATCAGCAAAGGAGCCTCTGGCTAATAGATTTTCAGAAATATACCAATGACAAGCAGTTTGGCATCCTCAAAATAAGGCTGAGAGCGATGTCTTAGGTCCCCAAATGCTAAATCTGAAAAATAAGGTACCTTGACAAGAAAGGTAATGCCATTTTCATCCAGTAGGGCATAGGATTATGAAATAATGGAACTGATTTCCTGAGTGGCTTGTAATTGCCCCAAAGGAATGTCCAAAAGAAGAGCTCCCATAATGGGTGCCCCTGAAACACAACTGAGGCCTCCCCCCCACAGCACCCATCTGTTTTCCCATGTCCTTATCTCATCCTTGTATAATAGTCCTGTACCAGTCATTTGGTATATGTCAGTTAATCTTTATCACAATCTCCTTTTTTCTCCAAACCCCTTGTTTTCTTCTCTTTCTCTTTATTACCATTCGTTATCAGTAGGAATTGCTTAGACTTTCTGGTGGTTCTTTGGCTGAAGAAGCAACTAGCCCCTGCCTAAAGCTGGGCATTTTATTTTATTTATTTATTTATTTTTTAAAGATTTATTTATTTATTTAATTTCCCCCCCTCCCCTGGTTGTCTGTTCTTGGTGTCTATTTTCTGCGTCTTGTTTCTTTGTCCGCTTCTGTTGTCGTCAGCGGCATGGGAAGTGTGGGTGGCGCCATTCCTGGGCAGGCTGCTCTTTCTTTTTTCACACTGGGCGGCTCTCCTCACGGGCGCACTCCTTGCGCGTGGGGGCCACGCGGGGGACACCCTTGCGTGGCACGGCACTCCTTGCGCGCATCAGCGCTGCGCCTGGCCAGCTCCACACGGGTCAAGGAGGCCCGGGGTTTGAACCGCGGACCTCCCATATGGTAGACGGACGCCCTAACCACTGGGCCAAAGTCCATTTCCCAAAGCTGGGCATTTTAGATTACGAATGGAGTTTGTGGAGTATTGCCTTGGAATAACAGAGAACGACATTATAATTCTGGAGATGAAGTCAGGGGCAGCCTAGCACATGTTCTTAGCTAAGTTTCTGCCACATGGGGATCGTGCTTGGTTCTAGGTTATATTTAAAGAATGCTTTTGACTCTTCAGGTAGCTGTCAGTACTCATCAGAACTCATTATCAACTCCTAGTGCTGGTTTTCTGTTATATCTCCAAGAGGCCTGTGAGACATTTACAAGCCTGGAGCTGCTCCGGAGGCCCCTGCAGGCCTGTGTTGCCATTGTTCATTACATTTGTGGTAACCTCAGTTCCTGTGCATTTCCACAGTATTCCCTGATGGAATTGCTCTCCAAAATGGTGATCGGACAGCCGCACTTTGTTCGCTGCATTAAACCCAATGACAACCGAGAGGCCCTGAAGTTCTCCCGAGAGAGGGTGCTGGCCCAGCTTCGCTCCACAGGGATCCTGGAGACAGTCAGCATCCGCCAGCAGGGGTATTCCCATCGCATCCTCTTTGAGGAGTTTGTGAAAAGGTCAGGCAAGCATCTGTGGAAACACAGTTTGTTAAATGTAGCTCTCCCCTGGCATCAGGATTGCTCCTCCTGCCCTCTTCCCTCCGAACATCTAATTGGCCATTACCCGCTACCATTCCTTGCTTAAATGTTGATTTTACTGTGTTCTTCTGGTTCCAACTACACTTCAGGGATCTTGAGGACAGATTAAGCTCCTTTTTGATAATGTGGGGTTTTTTTTGAAATGTCTATAGATATTTATATGTTATATATCTTCAGGTCTCAGATTCTCCAAATATTCAATGGTTTAGTGAAGGCATTCTTCCATGAGTGGGTTAGGATGCTGGCAATGTGAATGCACCAAAAACCCACTCCTTATCCAGGGCCTGCATGATGTAATATGATAGATAAAATTTATTGACACTTAAAATGTGTCAGGGAAACGGACTTGGCCCAGTGGTTAGGGCGTCCGTCTGCCACATGGGAGGTCCGCGGTTCAAACCCCGGGCCTCCTTGACCCGTGTGGAGCTGGCCCATGCACAGTGCTGATGCGCGCAGGGAGTGCCCTGCCACACAGGGGTGTCCCCCGCGTAGGGGAGCCCCATGCCCAAGGAGTGCACCCCATAAGGAGAGCCGCCCAGCGCGAAAGAAAGTGCAGCCTGCCCAGGAATGGCGCTGCCCACACTTCCCGTGTGGCTGACGACAACAGAAGCGGACAAAGAAACAAGACGAAGCAGCAAATAGACACAGAGAACAGATAACTGGGGGGGGGGGGGGGGGGGGGGTGGAATTAAATAAATAAATCTTTAAAAAAAATAAAATGTGTTAGACACTGTTTTAAAATATATCTAATTTGAATAACAGAACAATCCTATAAGATGGGCTCTATTATTATTATTTTTTAAAGATTTATTTATTTATTTAATTGCCCCCCCTCCCCTGGTTGTCTGTTCTTGGTGTCTATTTGCTGCATCTTGTTTCTTTGTCCGCTTCTGTTGTCGTCAGCGGCACGGGAAGTGTGGGCGGCGCCATTCCTGGGCAGGCTGCTCCCTCCTTCGCGCTGGGCGGCTCTCCTTATGGGGCGCACTCCTTGCGCGTGGGGCTCCCCTACACGGGGGACACCCTTGCGTGGCATGGCACTCCTTGCGCGCATCAGCACTGCGCATGGCCAGCTCCACACGGGTCAAGGAGACCCGGGGTTTGAACCGCCGACCTCCCATATGGTAGATGGACGCCCTAACCACTGGGCCAAAGTCCGTTTCCCATGATGGGCTCTATTATTGTCATCCTCATTTTACAGGTGAAAAAATTGAGGCACAGAAAGAAATTAAGTGATACTTCCAAAGTCCTACGCTGGTATATGGTAGAGCTAGGATTTGAACTCAGGCAGTCTGAGTTCACACTTTACTCCACACTTTACTCTCCTCACTCCACTGCTTTGTAATAGGTGTTCAATCTCTTTTATTGAAGTAAATTGCTGAGGAGCTTTTGAAATCCAGAAACTGCCTTTACTTAAGAATGAAATGTTTCCCTTCCTACACAATGGCCATAAGGACATCCTGAGTTTGCCTCGGATGACAGGTAGACTTGTCACAGAGCCTTTTGCAAAGAAAGGAGAAGCACTAACAACAAACTACCCTGAGTAGTACTGCTGTCTGAAGATGTCCAGAAAATTAAAATTAAAATTCATTATAATATCTGCTTCTTCCATAAGACAGTTTGTTTCTTTCTTATGCCAAAGGTTAGTTTTCAACTTTTTCTCCAGGAAAAATAGCATTTAAGTATGGCGGCTTGCTTTACCAAGGCTTCCAAACCTGACAGAATTCCATGGAAAAGAAAAGGCAACAACAACAACAAATTCCTTGCAGAGAGAGCTTTTAAATTAAAAGTGAGAAGGAAATAGTTTTTTAAAAAAGAATCATCTTTGAGCCCACCCCCTCTTAAATTAGGAGGTGGAACAAGAGAAAAAGATTATTTTACCCCATGAATGCAACTCGTCAAGTATTTTTAGCCACTGGGTGTTGAATTCATAAAAATATTTAAGAAAACAGGTCAAATGCCAAACAGATTGGTACTTCTTTGTTTGTAATCAGAAAGCCAGTAGGCAGGTATGAACAAGAGTTTCAAAATGTCAGTAAATCTGAGGATATAAGATATTTTGAGCCAGCAAGATAATTGGTATTTTGATCCTTTTGAGAAACTTAACAACAAAATGGATGAGCTAGTGGTTTTCCCCCTTGATGTTATTAAACAAATAGGTGTGCTTCTTATCTTCCTATTCAAGGGTGCTGTTTTGTAAACTCTTAGCAGGAAATATGCAGACAAAACAAAGGCTGGGAACAGGGCTATTCAAGGTGTACAAGAGTAAATAAAAGATAAGGTCTTGTTTAATGTTACTCTTTACCTTTTTGCATTTTTCTGGCCTCCGGAACTAAAATCCTAACTGCACTCCTCAAAGGTAGTGTTCTTGAGATTATATTTTTGGGTTGTAGTTTGGGAAAGGGCTTCCCTAATCCCTGAGTCACCCCAAATCTGCAGACTTGGCAAAATTGGAAATGCTTCCTTGCACCCATAATTCTTGAATTGCTTGGAAAATAACTCGGAAGTGTCCTTTCTTATCCTCTCTTTGTGAGGCCATTGAAGAAGAGGTGTCCCCGGCACCATTGCATCAATGAGACCAGGTGGGTTGGAAGTCTTTATCTGATTTCAGCTCCTTATGAAAGAGGCCCCTTGGAGTGCTGGGTCACATCTCATGGTGTCAAACTGTGGAGACCATCACAGAAAACGACTGTGAGCATTCATTGTCTTCATGGTCAATGGACTCTGAAGCACGGTCCAGCAGAGACTCCACGGAGGCAAACACATAGGACTATGTACGTTAGGACGTGTTTTGGCAAATATCTAAAGGATTGAGCAACCTATTCGGTTCAAAGTCCACTGGTTTGTTTTTAAAACTAGTGTATTAAATAGTGCAATTTAGTAAGGAGACCTGAGTTCTAGTCTCCTTTTGAATATACAATTTAGCAAGTAAGCTAACATTTCTGTAAAAGAGGTTTACTCATCTGCATGATAAGAAGGCAGGAAAGCACAGGGTCAATGTCCTAAAGATTTTCAGCAATTGCATGTAGATTCCTGGGCCTCCCTTAATCTTCAAGTCTTCCAGAGAGGTGGATGGCCTCTCTCCCCCTTGAGCTCACAGGATTGGAGACCTGTGTGCCCTCTTGCTAGAGTCTTATAGAAACAGAGAACTGAATGCAGAAATAGAAAAAGAGCTGCCATTTTGACCTGGCCAAGTGAAAGAGAGGACTCCAGGGTTGCCTACATCCCCAGAAAGACAGAGAAATCCAGAGTGGCTGAAAGAGAGGCCGGAGGCTGGAATCAGCAGAACAGCCCAAAGTTAAAGAGACAGGCCCAGGAAGACCTGAACTATATACCTGATAGCCCACAGCTGAACTTGGGGAGAAAAATAAGCCTAGAGGAGACAGCAGCGATCAGCCGCCATCTTGCTTTGCTACTTGGCAGGAATCGCCAGAAGCTGATCTTTGGTGAGACAGAATCTCTGATGATGCCTTGATTTTCACAATATCCAAGTTGGATATTGTAAGATTTTCCCCTAATAAATTCTCTTTGTAAAAGCCAACCCATTTCTGGTATTTTGCTCCCAGCAGCTTTATCAAACTAAAACAGCAATTATGAGTAAAGCTGCTGTAAACATTCCTTTGTAGGTTTTTATGTGGCTGTAAATTTTCAATTCATTTGAGTAAATACCTAGAAGTGTGATTACTGGATCACATAGTAAGAGATTATGTTGTTCTTTATAAGAAACTGCCTGACTTTCAAAGTGGCTTCCAAATTTTGCATTGCCATCAGCAATGAATGAATGTTCCTGTTGCTCCACATTCTTGTCAGCATTTAAGTACAGTCAATTTTTTTGTATTTTAGCTATTCTTGCAGGTATATAGTAATGTCTTGTTGTTTTATTTTACAATTCCTTAATGACTCGTGATGTTGAGCACCTTTTCATATGCATATTTGCCATCTGTCTATCTTTGCTGAGGTTTCTGTTCAGATCTTTTGCCCATTTTGTAATTTAAGTGTTTGTTTTCTTATTGTTGAGTTTTAAGAGTTCTTTGTATATGCAGGACTCAAGTGCTTTTTAGATATGTTTATGCATATATTTTCTCCCAGTCTATCATCTGTCTTTTCATTCCTTTGGCTGTGTCTTTCATAGAACAAGAGTTCTAATTTTAATGAAGTCCAGTTTACCACTTTTTTCTCTCATGGATTGTGTTTTTGGTGTTCTATCTAAAAACGTATCACCAAACCCAAGGTCATTCAGATTTTCTCCTGTTATCTTCTAGAACTTTGATAGTTTTATATTTTACATTTAGGTATATGGTCCATTTTGAGTTAATTTTTATGAAAGAATGTAAGATCAGTGTCATTTCTTTTTACTTTTTTTTTTTTGCATCTGGATGTCCAGTTATTCCAGCACCATTTGTTGAAAAGACTGTCTTTTCGCTATTGAATTTGCCTTTGCCTCATTGTCAAAATCAGTGGCTTTTATTTGTGTGAATCTATTTCTGGGCTCTCTCTTCTATTCCCTTTATCTATTATTCTGTCATTTTGCCTAGACCAGGCTGTCTTGAATACTGTAACTTTACAGTAAGTCTTAAAGTCAGATGGTGAAATCCTCTTCTTCAGTATTATAGTTTGTTGACTATTTGGGGTATTTTGCCTTTTATATATATAGAAACTTTAGAATCAGATTGTCAATATCCACAAAATAACTTGTTGAGATTTTGGTTGAGGTTGCCTTGGATCTGGAGACCAAGTTTGGAAGAACTTACAACTTAACAATATTGCCTCCTACCCAAGAACATAAAATATCTCTTAACTTACTTAGAAATTCTTTGATTTCTTTCATCAGAGTTTTGTGGTGTTCCTCATATAGATATTTTACGTATTTTGTTAGATTTATTGCTAAGTACTTCATTTTTATATGTGTACTAATATAAATTATATTGGTTTAATTTCAAATTCCATTTGCTCATTGCTGGAATAAAGGAAATCAATTGACTATATTAACATTTTATCCTGCAACATTGCTGTAATTACTGATTAGGTCCAGGAGATTTTTTGTTGATTCTTTGGGATTTTCTGTATAGATAATCATGTTATCTACAAACAAAGACAATTTTATTCCTCCTCCCCAATCTGTGTACTTATTTCCTTTTCTTGTCTTGTACCATTACCTAGAACTTCCAGTATCTTGTTGAATAGAAGTGGTGAAAGAGGGAAAGCTTGCTTTGTTCATGATCTTAAAGGAAAAGCATATAGTTCCTCAACAGTAAGTATGATATCAGGTGTAGAGGTAACATATATACAACATAAAATTTCCTATTTAAACCACTTTCAAGTGTACAATTCAGTAGTATTAATTACATTCACAATGTTGTGCTACCATCACCACCATCCATTACCAAAACTTTTCCATCACCCCACACAGAAATTATGTATCCTTAAGCATTAACTCCCCAGGCAACCTATAATCTATTTTCTGTCTCTATCAATGTGCATATTCTAGTTATTTCATATAAATGAAATAATATGACATTTTGTTTATGGCTTATTTCATTCAATGTTATTTCTTCAATGTTCATCCATGTTGTAGCATTGAACTTCATTCCTTCTTATGGCTGAATGATATTCTACTATATGTGTATATAATATTGTTTTTCTATTCATCTGTGATGGACACTTGGGTTGTTTCTACCTTTGGCTGTTGTGAATACTGCTGCTATGAACATGTACATACAGGTTTTTGAATGTTTATAGGTCTTCAGTTTTCTCAAGTATATACCTAGGAGTGGAATTGCTGGGTCATATAGTAACTCCATGTTTAACATTTTGAGGAACTACCCAAACTGTTTTCCAAAGTGGCTGCACCAGTTTACATTCCCATCAGCAATGCATGAGACTTCCAATTTTCCAATTTCTCTATGTCCTTGCTAATACTTATTTTCCTTTTTTTTTAATAGTAGCCATCTTAAAGGGTTTGAAATGTATTTCATTATGGTTTTGATTTATATTTCCCTAATGACTAATGATATTGAACATCTTTCCATGTACTGAATGGTCATTTGTATATCTTCTTTGGGGAAATATTTACTTAAGTCCTTTGCCTGTTTTTTAATTGGGCTGTTTGGTTTTTTTTTATTATTGAGTTGCAGGAATTCTTCACGTATTCTGAATATTAGTTCATCAGATATATGATTCGTTGATATTTGCTCACATTCTGTATGTTGCCTTTTCACTCATTTGATAGTGACCTTTGATGCACAAAAGTTTTAATTTTGATGAAGTCCAATTTATCAAATTTTTATTTTGCTTGTGTTTTGGGGATTATTCTTAAGAAACATTGCCAAATCCAAGATCATGAAGATTTTCCCCTCTGTTTTCTTCTAATGTTTTAGAGTTTTAGCTCTTAAATTAGGTCTTTGATCCATTTTGAGTTCATTTTTTTATATAGTATAAGGTGAAGGTCCAGCTTCATTCTTTTGCATGTGGCTATCTGGTTTTTCCAGCATCATGTTGAAAAACTGCCCTTTCCCCATTTAATGGTTATGACAGTTTGGAGCTGTATGTATCCCCCAAAAAACATGTTCTTAAACTTAATCTAGTCCTGCAGGTGTGACCATACTATAGGACTTTTTGATGAGATTTCTTCAGTTAAGGTATAGCCCACCTTAATCAGGGTGGGTCTGAATCCTATTACTGGAGTCCTTTATAAATGTAATAAAATTCAGACACAGAGAGAGAAAGCCACAGAGGGAGGAGCCAGAAAATGAACAGAAAAGAAGGGAGAGACTAGGAGAAACTGCCCTATGCCTTGCCATGTGACAAGCAAAAGACCAGGGGTTGCCAGCAGCAAGCCCCAGAAGGTCACAGTCTTTGGAGAGAAAGCATCACCTTGACAGTGCATTGATTTGGGCTTTTTCCTAACCTCAAAACCATGAGCAGTTAAATTCCCATTGTTTAAGCCAGCCATCACATGATATTTGTTTGAGCAGCCAAAGGAAATTAAAATGAACTTTGGTACTGGCAGTAGGATGCTGCTATTGCAAATACCAAAAAAAAAAAAAAAAAAAAAAAATGTGGGGAAACAGACTTGGCCCAGTGGTTAGGGCGTCCGTCTACCACATGGGAGGTCCGCGGTTCAAACCCCAGGCCTCCTTGACCCATGTAGAGCTGGCCCATGTGCAGTGCTGATGTGTGCAAGGAGTGCCGCACCACGCGTGGGGCTCCCCCGTTTAACACAGGGGTGTCCTCCGCGTAGGGGAGCCCCACGCGCAAGGAGTGCGCCCTGTAAGGAGAGCCGCCCAGCGTGAAAGAAAGTGCAGCCTGCCCAGGAATGGCACTGCCCACACGGAGAACTGACACACTAAGATGACTCAACAAAAAGAGACACAGATTCCCGTGCCGCTGACGACAACTGAAGCGGACAAAGAAACAAGACGCAGCAAATAGACACAGAGAACAGACAACTGGGGGGGGGGGGGGGGGAGGGGGGCAGGGAGAGAGGGAGAATTAAATAAATAAATCTTTTTTTAAAAATGTGGAAACAGCTTTGGAATTGGGTAATGGGCAGTAGAGGCTGGAAGAATTGTGAGGTGCTTGATAGAAAAGGACTAGATTGCTCTGGAGAAATTGTTCATGGAAATATGGATGCTAAAGGTACTACTCATGAGGTCTTAGAATGATGAATGTGTTCTTAAAAACTGGAGGAAAGATGAATCTTGTTTTAAAAGTGACAGAGAACTTGGCAAAACTGAGTTCTGATGTCGAAGGCAGTCAAAACTCTTAAGTGGTGAACTTGGATGTTTAGCTGAGGAGACTTCCAAGCTATATGTGGAAAGTACAGCCTAGTTTCTCCTTGCAGTTTATGGTGAAATGATAGAGGAAAGGGATAAGTTGAGGAATTAACTCCTGGTTGCAAAGAAACCAAGACTGTTTTGGCTATTTGGAGCCCCTTGCAATTCCATAGGAATTTTAGGATGGATTTTTCTGTTTCTGCAAAAAACACTATCAGGGTTTTGGTAGGGATTGTTATTATCACGAAAGGATGTTGAATTTTGTCAAGTGCTTTTTCTGCATTTATTGAGATGATCATGTGGGTGTTTTTCCTTCATTATATATTAATGTGGTGTATTGCATTGATAGATTTTCATATGTTAAACAACCATGCATTCCAGGGATAAATTCCCTTTGGCCATGGTGTATAATCTTTTTAATATGATGCTGATTCAGTTTGTTAGTGTTTTGTTGAAGATTTTCATGTCTTATTTATAAGGGCGATTGGCCTGTAGATTTCTTTTCTGGTACTATCTTTGTCTGGCTTTCATATAGTTTATCCATGTTGTTCATGCAGTTGTTCATAGTATTCCCTTATAATCACTTTTCTTTCAGTAACATCAGTAGGACTGTCTACTTTCATTCCTTATTTTAGTAATTTAAATCTTCTCTCTGTTTTCCTTAGTTAATCTAAGGAATCAATTTTATTGTTCTTTTCAAAGAATAAAATTCTATTTATTTTTATTTCCTCTATTGTTTTTCTATTGTTTATCTCATTTACCCCCACTCTAATCTTTATTAGTTCCTTCCTTCTGCTAGCTCTAGGTTTAGTTTGCTCTTCTCTCTCTAGTGCCTTAAGTTGTACAATTAAGTTATTGATTTGAGATTTTTCTTCTTTTTCAAAGCTATAAATTTCCCTCTTAGTACTGCTTTCACTGCATCCCATAAGTTTTGGTATGTTTTCATTTTCATTCATATCAAAGTATTTTATAATTTCCCGTATGATTTCTTCTTTGATCCATTGGTTTTCTAAGCATGTGTTGTTGGTCCTTGCTATTTTGAAGTATAAGACAGACATATGGAAAGGTCTCTGTTAAGGTTAAATTTCACTTGCATTGTAAAGTAGAACCCAGATCATCAGAGCATAAGATTTAAGGTAAGTCATAAGTAACTTTTTGGCAATTAAAGGTAAGAACCCCTAAGTAAGTTGATCAAAAAGGCTCTAACCTTGTGCCCACCCAAGAGCACATACTCAAAGGTTCTAACCAAGCTTGAAAATGCTGTTAGAGGTTAATATGTTAATAGAGTGATTTTCAAATGAATTTGCCTTTCTTCTCTTTACCATGTACAGTGATTTTTCTGGGAATCCAAACAGAGATAAGTTTAATAGGACAGAGATGGTAATGCTGTAATCTGGCTTCTGGTCACCTTTCCAGCCTCTTCTCCCTGCCTCTCAGCTCACACTCCAGGCAAGAACAGAACCATTTGGAGCTCCCTAACACAGTATGAAATATACCATATTAAAGCAGTATCCTGTAAAAGCAGGCTGCTTACTTGTGTATTAGTCAGTAGCTTCAGCAACCTTGCATTTGTCACAACAATCCTGCTACTATTCAAAATATTTTTCATATGGAGCTCCTTTAGCTCTTAGCACACAATTATTTTCTTTGATTTATAAGAACACTCAGTTTGACTAGATTATCCATTAGACTTGGCTCTGAATTAATCTTGGCTATTTCCAAATTAACATATACACACTCAACAAAGAGATAAAATTGCCACCTAATTTAAGGATAATTTTTAAATGAAGCTATTATATTGATTCCAAAAATGAGCCCCTGAAATGTTTGAGGCAATAAGAAAATTCTTAGGGATATAGCCTCCTAGGGAATTGGGGAAGGAGTTATATTTGAAATCCACATTTATTAGGTCATATTAGTTCTGATGTGGGTTTTTTGTTTTGTTTTGTTTTGTCTGTTTGTTCGTAAATCTGTTACCTGATGTGGTCGTTTAAAATTCTTTTATGGATCCCAGAAAGAAAAAGATTATGTTCTTGAACTAATCCATTCCTTGGGGGTGGTGGGGAGAGGGTGGCTGGCTTTTGATTGGATTACATCAGTGAGGCATGAAACAGGTTGGGTCTCTGCCCTTTATTTGGAGCCTTATGTAAATGGAGACACAAGAGAGAGAAAAGAGAGCCACAGTCATCTTTTCCCTGCCATATGTGAGAGGGACTCAAGGATCTCTAGCAGCCAAAGCTGAAGCATAAAGCCTTCAAGAGGCTGGGCCACTGGAGCAGCTCAAGGCTGAAGAGATGAGCTCTGGGAGCTGGGTTCCTGGACACAGTGAGCCCAGAGGCAAAGTCAGGACCTCGACAGAGATCACCCACTGTATCAGTCAGCCAAAGGGGTGCTGATGCAAAGTACCGGAGCTCTGTTGGTTTTTATACAGGGTATTTGTTTGGGGTAAAAGCTTACAGTTACCAGACCCTTAAGAGTCGAACTCAAGGTACCATAAGAGGTACTTCTTCATCCAAAATCTTTTGCCGTGGGTTGACACAAGATGTGGATGATGTCTGTGAGGGTTCAGCCTTCCTCCTTCCTCTTAAGGTTCCATGATCCAAGCTTTTTCTGATCTCAGCTATAGGCTGACATAGGGCTCATCTCTCTCCCTAGGGCTCATTTCTTTCTGGGCTCAGCTGCTCTGCTCTCTCCACAAGATCAGCTGTAGACTATCAGACTCATCTCTCTTCCCGGGCCATGTCTATGGAACACTCTCTCTTCCTGCATATCTCTTCCTGTTTCTGTGTGTCTTCTTCTCCATGCATTTACTTCCCTGAGTTTGCTTGAGTGTCCATATTAATAGTCCACAGCTGTAGGCTAGCTGTTGGCTTTTATAAAGGGTATTTATTTGGGGTAGAAGCTTATAGCCACAAAGCCATAAAGGGGAAGTTACTTCCTTCACCTAAGTCCGTTTCCAAGTGTTGGAGCAAGATGGCTGCCCATCTCTGCAGGGGTTCAGCCTTCCTCTTCCTCTTAAGGCTCCATGGTCCCAGCTTCTTCTAATCTCAGCTGTAGGCTGGCATAAGGCTTGTCTCTCTTCCAAGGGCTCAGCTGCTCTGCTTGCTCTACAAGGTCAATTGTAAACTATCAGGTGAAAAGCTTGGCTCTCTCCCTGGGGCTCCAGTATCAAAACTCAACACTCTGTGTTCTTCTTCTCTATGTGTTTACTGCCCTCTCTTTGATTAAGCATCCATTTATATAGCCCACAGCTGTAGGCTAGCTGTAGGTGGGGACTTAAACAGAGTTGCCCTAATGACATGGTCAAATAAATTCCCTAATCTTTATTTAATAAAGTAAAAGTAAAACCTCTAAGTCTAATATAATCTAATACACCCAGAGGAAAAGACGAGTTTACAAACACAATCCAGTATCTATTTTTGGGAGCAGAGGTGGCTCAAGACACTGGACACCTCCCTCCCACATAGGAGGTCCTGGGTTTAGTTCCTGGTGCCTCCTAAAAAAAAGAAGACAAGAGCAAAATGAACAGACACAGAGAGCAGACAGCAAGCTCAAACAACAAATGGGGAGAAAGAAAGAAATAAAATAGATCTTTTAAAAAAATCTATTTTTGGAATTCATAAACAACACCAAACCGCCACACCCACCATCTTGCTTTACCACATGGCAGCATGCCAGGATCATCAGCAACTGACTGGTGAGAAAGCATCTCTGATGTTACCTTGATTTGCACATTTCATGGCCTTGGAACTGTAAGAGTTCCCCCTAATAAAATTCCCATGATAAAAGTCACCACATTTCTGGTATTTAGCATTGGCAGCCCTTTTGGCAAACGAGCACACCTGATTTTATAGCCACCTTCCAAGTAATAACAAGATCTCTGGCATCTGTAGAGAAGCCTTGTGAATGCCAAGGGTGATGCACACAATCATTGCTGCTTAACATTTGCGAAAACCCAAAGGACCCTCATGAGAAACGTCTCCTAAAAAGCCAATTCTACACATCTGTCATTATGTATATATCCACATGCCTAATACAGTGCTCTGCACATAGTAGGCAATCAAAACATATGGAGTACACCATTCTATCCCCTCACCTCACTCAATAAAGGTGATTTATTCTGCTTTTGTAGATTTTTACTCCAAGAGAGAAGAACCACAAACCTCCTCATGAGAACAACCCCAAAATTGACCAACAGAGAGCAATCAATTGAGCTCCAGATACTCCTGCAGATAGAGGGTCTGGGGGTATATTAGGATTTTCTAGGGAAACAGAATATGTAAATATTATGAAATTGATTATAGGAATTGGCTCAGGCAACTGAGGGGGTGGGCAAGTACAAATTCTGTAGGGTAGGCTGCAAGTTGGGAAATGTAATGAAGGTTTTAGATGAATTCTCCAGGAGAAGCTGGCAGGCTGAAGTAGAGATGGAAATTCTTCCTTCTAACTGCTGAAGTCGTCAGTTCTTCCTTAAAGGCCTTTAACTGATTGGATGACACTTCTCTCCTTGCTGAAAGCAATCTCCTTAGTTAATTGTAGTTATAATAAGCCATAGATTCAATCAACTGACTAATGGTTTAAATCCATGAAATAGCTTCAGAATAACAATCAGACCAATGTTTACTTGACTAAACATCTGGACATCATAACCTTGTCAAGTTGACTCATGAACTTACCCATTACAGAGTGCAACTTTAAACATCCATTAATTAATATTCTTTGAATTTGTTAGGGATCCATTTGTTTTTAAGGCTGATCTTTATTTTCAAGCCTTTTGCATTTTAATTTTAACCTTGGCTTTATACTCTTTCAGGCTCATGCCAGAGTGGCCCATGGATGAACCCAAGATGGAAAACACATATCTCATTACTAGATCAAGCTACAAACCCACAGGCCTTCTTATATCTTCCCTGTTTTCAGTAGAAAATGTGTAATAAGGACTGTAGCAGTTTGATATGGTTATGAATTCCAAAAATAGATATTGGATTATGTTTGTAATCTGGGCTATCACTGGGCATGATTGAGTTATGATTGGGGCTTTGATTGGGCCATGTAATCAGGGCATCAGATAAAAGGCATGGCAAAGGACAGAGTTGGAGCTTTTGATGGGAGGGTTTTTGATGTTGGAGTTTTGATGTTGGAATTTGATCCGAAGCCTTAAGCTATAGCCCCAGGAAGTAAACACACAGAGGAGAGAGAAGACAGACCCTGGAAAGAAGGAACCCAGGAAGCCTGAACCCTCACAGATGTCAGCAGCCATCTTGCTCCAACAAGTGAAAATAGACTTTGTTGAGGGAAGTAACTTACGCTTTATGGCCTGGTATCTGTAAGCTCCTACCCCAAAAAATACCCTTTATAAAAACCAACCAATTTCTGGTATTTTGCATCAGCACCCCTTTGGCTGACTAGTACAAGGACCTACTAATATGACAAGCTTTATACAAGGTACTGAAAATAAAAAGATAAAGGTACTTTCTTGCCTTCTGCATCATTGGGTTAACAGAAAATATGTATAGGAAGGATGACAAAGTAACATGACAAAGAACACCCTAAGTATCTATTCTTTCCTTTGTTCCCTTCATGACATACTTTTAAGAATACTAGTCTCAGTATAAAAAGTGAAAAATTTCCCTTACCTGTAACTTTGTAAGCTCAAGAGGACATTAATGGCCCTACTGAAAGCCTTATATATTATGGACATAACTTTATTTTTATAGGAAATAGATTCATCTTTTAGAACAGATTCCATTAGGTATGGATTTGAACCTTTCCCTCTCCTTTTACTATTGTTGCTTTTATAACATGTGTTAGTGTATGTGAATTTATTCCATCAGACAATTTGTACATTCACAGAAAAATCACACAGAAAATGCAGAGTTCTCATATCCCCCTCCATTATTAACACCTAACACCTTGTATTAGGTACATTTGTTACAATTGATGAAACAATGTTATTATAATTGTACTATTAACTAAAGTTCATAGGATATTTTGGGGTTCACTGTTTGTGTTGTATGGTCCTATAGCTTTTATTTTTAATTTTTATCCTATAATACATATACAACCTAAAATTTCTTCTTTTAACCACATTCAAATATATAATTCACTGCTGTTGATTATATTTACAAGGTTGTGCTACAATCACCACCACCTATTAATAAAACTTTCCTTCACCACAAATAAACTTCTGTACAATTTAAGCATTAATTCCCCATTCCGTACCCCCACCTTTGCCTCTGGTAACCTATTTTCTAGTTTCTGAATCTATGAATTTACTTATTCTAATTAGTTCGTATCAGTGAGATCACACAATATTTGTCCTTTAGTGTCTGGCTTAATTCTCTCAATGTGATGTCTCAAAGGTTCATCCTTCTTGTGGCATGTATCAGAACTTCATTCCTTTTCATAGCTGAATAATATTCCACTGTGTTATACCATATTTTGCTTATCCATTAATCAGTTGATGGACATTTGGATTGCATCCATCTTTTGGCAATTGTAAATAATGCTGCTTTGAACATAGGCGAGCAAATATCTGCTAAAGTCCCTGCTTTCAATTCTTCTGTGGTATATACCTAGAAGTGAGATGGCCAGATCGTATGGTAATTCTACACTTAACTTTCTGAAGAACCAAGAAACTGTCTT
Organism: Dasypus novemcinctus; assembly: GCF_030445035.2. Taxonomy (NCBI): domain Eukaryota; kingdom Metazoa; phylum Chordata; class Mammalia; order Cingulata; family Dasypodidae; genus Dasypus; species Dasypus novemcinctus. The sequence continues at coordinate 77,858,447 of NC_080679.1, read as the reverse complement.
CCACAGCAGCTGCACCATTTTGCATTTCCAAATACAATGAATGAGTGTTCCTATTTCTCTATATCCTCTCCAACACTTGTAATTTAAAAAAAAATAGTAATCATTCTGGTAGATGTGATATGGTATCTCATTGTGGTTTTAATGTGCATTTCCCTAATGGGCAATGATGTTGAGCATCTTTTTATGTGCTTTTTGGCCATTGTATTTTTTCTTTGGAGAAATGTCTTTTCAATTTTTTGCCTATTTCCTAACTGGATTGTTTGACTTTTAGTTATTGCGTTGTACAATTTCTTTATATATTCTGGACAAAATCATTTATCAGATATATGGTTTCCAAATATTTTCTTCCATTGTGCAGGTTGTCTTTTAACTTTCATGAAGAAGTCCTTTAATGCACAAAAGTTTTAAATTTTGATGAGGTCCTGTAGTTGTTTGATATGGGTATGAATTCCAAAAATAGATATTGGATTATGTTTGTAATCTGGTCCATACCTGGGCATAATTAAGTTATGATTAGGGCTTTGATTGGGTCACGTCATTAGGGTGTTAGTCCCCACATCATTAGTCCCCACCAAGGGGTGGGGACTCACAGATAAAAGGTATGGCAAAGGACAGAGTTGAGCTTTTTGATAGTGGAAGATTTTGATGTTGGAGTTTTGATTTGGAGCCCCAGGAAGTAAGCACACAGAGGAAAGAGAAGCAAGCCCCAGGAAGAGAGGACCTGAGCCAGGAGAAGAACACAGAGGAATAGAGACGGCTCCTTAGACATGGCAGAAACCCCAGGGAGAGGGAGACTGAGCCATTTGCCTGATGGTCTACAGCTGACCTTGTGGAGAAGACAGAGGACCTGAACCCAGAGAGAAGCAAGACCTGGGAAAAGAACCTAAGAAGCCTGAACCCTGGCAAGATTGCTAGCTGTCTTGCTCCAACATGTGGAAATTGACTTTGGTGAGGAAAGTAACCTATGCTTTATGGCCTGGTATCTGTAAGCTCCTACCCAAAATAAATATCCTTTATAAAAGCCAGCAGATTTCTGGTATTTTGCATCAGCACCCCTTTGGCTGACTAATACAGGTCCCGTTTACCAATGTTTTCTTTTGTTGCTCGTGCTTTTGATTAAAAGTTTAAGAAACCAGAAAGCAGATGTGGCTTTTGATAGAGCATCTGCCTATCATATAGGAGTCCAGAGTTTGAACCCAGGGCCTCCTGGCCTGTGTGGTGAGATGGCCCATGCGCAGTGCTGCTACTCACAAGGACTGCCATGCCACACAGGTGTGTCCCCTGCATATGGGAGCCCCATGTGCAAGGAGTGCACCCTGCAAGGATAGCCATCCCATGTGAAAAAAAGCACATCCTGCCCAGGAGTGGTGCCGCACACACAGAGAGCTGATGCAGCAAGATGACGCAACAAAAAGAGACGCAGGCTCCTGGTGCTGCTGAGAATGCAAGCAAACACAGAAGAGCACACAGCGAATGGTCATAAGAGAGCAGACAACAGGGGGAAAGGGGGAGGAAGGGGAGAGAAATAAGTAAAATAAATCTTAAAACCAAAAACATTGTTTAAAAAAAAAAAAAGAAAAAAGTTTTTAGAAACCATTGCCCAAGTCCTGAAGATACTTCCCTAAATGTTTTTTCCAGGAGTTTTATAGTGCTGGCTTTTATGTTTAGTTGTTCGGTTTTTAAAATCCAATTTGCATTAACTTTTGTACATGATGTGAGATAGGGGTTCCTTCTTTCTTTTATATATAGATATCCCGTTTTTCCAGCACAGTTTGTTTAAGAGACTTTTCTTTCTCAATTGAGTGGACTTGGCTCTGTTGTCATAAATCAATTGGCCATAAACATGGGGGTTTATTTCTGAATTCTTTATTCTCTTCCATTGATCTATATACCTGTCCTTGTGTCAATACCATGCTGCATTGATTACTATGGCTTTGTATAAGTTTTAAGATCAGGATGTGTGAGTCTTCCAACTTTGCTCTTCGTTTTCAAGATGGTTTTGGGATCCCTTACCCTTCCATGTAAATTTGATGATTAGCTTTTCCATTTCTGCAAAGAAGGATGTTGGAATTTTTATTGGGATTGTTTGAATCTTTAAATCACTTGAGGTAGAATTGTGATCTTAACAATATTTAGTCTTCTGATCCATGAAAATAGAATGTCCTTCCATTTATTCAGGTCTTCTTTGATTTATTTTAACAATGATTTATAGATTTTTGTGAACAAATCCTTTACATACTTGGTTAGATTTCTTCCTAGATATTTGAGTCTTTAATTTGCTATTATAAATGGAAATATTTTCTTGATTTCTTCCTCAAATGGTTCATTACTAGTGTATGGAAACAATACTGTTTATTTTTTTTCACATTGATCTTGTAGCCCACCACTTTACTGATTTCTTTTACTAGTTACATTGACTTTGTTGTGGATTTTTCAGGATTTTCTGTACACAGGATCTTGTCACCTGAAAGTAGGGAAAGTATTACTTCTTCCTTTCAAATTTGGATGCCTTTTATTTCTTTTCTTGGCTAATTACTATGGCTAGAATTTTCAGTACATAGTTGAGTAACAGTAGTGAGTGGACATCCTTGTCTTGTTCCTGATCTTAGAGGGAAAACTTTCAGTCTTTCACCATTGAGTATGATGTTAGCTGTGGGTTTTTCACATACGCCCTATATCATGTTGGGGAAGTTTCCTTCTATTCCCAGTCTTGTATGGAGGCAGGCTGGATTTTGTCAATTGCCTTTTCTGTATCTAGATGATCATGTAGTATTTCCCTCTTTGTTCTGCTAATGTGGTATATTACATTAATTGATTTTCTTATGTTGAACCATCCTTTCATACCTATGGAAAATCCCACTTGATCGTATTGTATAATTCTTTTAATATGTTACTGGATTTGGTTTCCTAGTATTTTGTTGAGTATTTTTCCATCTAAGTTCATAAGGGATATATTGTCTGTAATTTTCTCCTCTTATGGTATGTTTATTTGGTGTTGGTATGAAGCTGATTTTGGTTTCATAGAATGAAGTACAGAGCATTCCCTCCTCTTCAATTTTTTGGAAGAGTTTGAGCAGGATTGATAGTAATTCTTCTTGGAATGTTTGGAAAATTCACCTGTGAAGTGATCTGGTCCTGGATTTTCCTTTATTGGGAAGTTTATTATGACTGATTCAATCTCTTTATAAGTTTTTGGTCTGTTGAGATTTTCTCTTTCTTCTTGAGTCAGTATAGGTAGTTTGTGTGTTTCTAGGAATTTGTTCATTTCATCTAGGTTATGTAACTTGTTGGTGTACAGTTCATCATATCTCTTAAAATCATTTTTATTTCTGTAGGGTTGGAAGTAATTGCCCCTTTCATTGCTGATTTTAGTTATTTGTATCCTCTCACTTTTTATTTTTGTTGGTCAACCTAAAAATTTATCAATTTTATTGATTTTTCAAAGAACCAACTTTTTGTTATGGTTGATTATTTTTTTTTAAACCCTCGATTTCATTTATCTCTGATCAATGTCTGTTATTTCCTTTCTTTTTCTAGCTCTGGGTTTAGTTTGCTCTTCTTTTTCTAGCTCCTCCAGTTGTGAGGTTAGTTCTCTGATTTGACATTTCTTCTTTTTAAACGTAAGTATTTAGAACTATAAAGTGTCTTACAAGTTTTGGAATGTTAAGTTTTCATTTTCATTTGCCTCAAGATATTTCCTAATTCTCTCTTGATTTCCTTTGGCCCATTGGTTGTTTAAGTGTAGATTGTTTATTCTCCATACATGTGAATATTACATTTCTGTCTCTGTTATTGATTTCTAGCTTCACTTCATTGTGAACAGGGAAGATACATTGTATGGTTTCGTTATTTTTTATTTTATTGAGACTTTTTTTGTGACCTAATATATGGTCTATCCTGGAGAATGATCCATGTGTACTGGAGAACAATGTATATTCTGCTGCTATTGAGTGCAGTGTTCTATTATATATATACAGTTATATATATATAATATATATATATATAGTCTAAGTGGTTTATACCATCATTCTAGTCTTGTATTTCCTTATTGGTCTTCTGTCTAGATGTTCTATCCATTATTGAAAGTGGTGTATTGAAGTCTCCTACTATTAATGTAGAACCATCTATTTATCCCTTCATATTTGCCAATGTTTGTTTCATATATTTTGGGGCTTTGGATATATATGCTCACAATTGTTACATCTTCTTGTTGAATTGACCCCTTTCTCAGGATAGAGTGTACTTATTTGTCTATCATAACAGTTTTTGACTGAGAGTCTATTTTATCTGATATTAGTTAGCTACCACAGGTCTCTTTTGGCTACTATTTGCATGGTATATATTTTACCATCCTTTTAATTTTAACCTACTGTGTCTTTGAATTTAAGGTGAGTCTCTTGTAAACAGTTTATCACTAGGCCATGCTTTTTATTCATTCTGCCACACTCTGCCTTTTTAAAATTTATTTTATTTATTTAAAAGATTTCTATATTTCTCCCATGCCCCACCCCCATTGCCTGCTCTCTGTGTCCATTTGCTGTGTGTTCTTCTGTGTCTGCTTGTATTCTTATTAGGCAGCTCTGGGAAGTGATCTTGGGACCTTCAGGAGTGGGAGAGAGGTGATCATTCTCTTGTGCTACCTCAGCTCCCTGATCTGCTGAGTCTCATTATCTCTTCTCTGTGTTTCTTTTTGTTGTGTCATTTTTCTGCGCCAGCTCTCTGCGTAGGCCAGCCCTCCCGCGCAGGGCAGCGCTCCTGCGTGGGGAAGCACTCTTGCACGGGACAATACCCTGCACAGGCCAGCACTCCACATGGGCCAGCTTGCCAACAGGCCAATTTGCCTTCACCAGGAGGCCCTGGGCATCAAACCCTGGACATCCTGTATGGTAGATGGGAGCCCAAGTACCTGAGCCACATCTGCTTCCCTTTCTGCCTTTCAAATGGAGAGTTTAATCCATTTGTAGTTAAAATCACTACTGATAATCCAGGGCTTTCTTCTGCCATTTTGCTAGTCTTTTTTAAGTCTTATACTTTTTTTTGATCATCTGTTCTTTCATTGAGGTCTATTTTCATATTTATTTGATTTTAATTGTACCATTTTGAGTCCCTTCTCATTTCTTTATGAATGTATTTTAAAAACATTTTCTCAGTGGTTACCATGAGTAAATTTTACTATTCTAAATCTATAGCAATCATATTTCATTTTATACCTACTTAACCTCAACAGCATATACATTTATTATTCCTATACCCCTCCACTCCCCACCCTTTTGTTGTACTTGTTACAAATTATATCTTTATACATTGTATGTCCCAAACCATAGATCTATAATTACTTTTTAAAAATGATTTGTTTTATTTTTTTATTTGTATCACTCCCTATCCCACCCCCCATTGTTTTGCACTCACTGTCTGTTCATCTTCATTTTTTTAGAAGGCGCCAAGGGCCAAGCCTGGGAATTCACATGTAGGAAGGAGGCACCCAATCTCTTGAGCCACCTCTGATCCCTGCTTGTTGTGTCTCTCATTGTGTTTCCTTCTTGCATTATCATCTTTTGTGTCAACTTGTTGCGTCAGCTTGCCATGCCAGCTCCTTGCCTCACCAGCCCCTCACCACACCAGCCCCTCACCACACCAGCCCCTCACTCAGCTTGTTGTCTTGCTCGGCTTCTTTAGAAGGCATTGGGAGCCGAACCAGGACCTCTTATATGGTAGGTTGTTGCCCAAGGGCTTGAGCCATATCTTCTTCCCCTATAATTATTTTTATGCACTTGCATTTTAGAACCTGTAAGATGTAAGAAATGGAGTTACATACCAAAAAATGCAATACATTATTGTTGGCATTTACAATTACCCATATGGTTAGCCTATTAGATGTCTTTATTTCTTTATGCCACTTTACTCTTTTTTTTTCAGTTTGAAGAATTCCCTTTAGCATTGCTTGCCAGGCAAGTCTAGTGGTGATTCTCTGTCTCAGTGTTTGTTTTCTGGAAATGTCTTCATCTCTCCCTCATATTTTGAAAGAAAGTCTCACCAGATGTTAAATTCTTGACTTGGCAACTGTTATCTTTCAGCACTTTAAATATTTTACACTACTGCCTTCTTGTCTCCATGGTTTCTGATGAGAAATTGACACTTAATCTTATTGGGATACCCTTGTTCTTAACTTGTTGCTTTACTCTCACAGCTTTCAGAACATTCTTCTTGTCCTTGTCACTGGACAGTTTGATCACTATATACCTGGTATGTTTTTCCTTAAGTTTATCCTACTTGGTCTTGAATGTGTCTTTTATTAAATTTAGGAAGTTTTCTGCCTTTCTTTCTTTGAATATTCCTTCTGCCCCTTTCTCTCTTTCTTCTCCTTTTGGTACACCATAACACATATACTGGTACTGTCAATGGTATCCCACAGGTCTCTTAGGCTCTATTCATTCTTTTTTATTCTTTTTTCTTTCTGTTCCTCAGCCTGACTCATTTCAGTTGTCTTTGAGTTGACTAATTCTTTCTTCTGCCAGTTCCAATCTGCTGTTGAAGTTCTACAGGGAATTTAAAAATTTTCAGTTGTTATAGTTTTCATCTGCAGTAATTCCGTTTGATTCCTTTTAAAAATTTCTTTCTTGAGATTCATGTATTGTTCATTCATTGTTTTCCTCACACCCTTCAGTTCTTTCTCCTTGTTTACTTTTATCTCCTTGAGCATGCTGAGGATTTTTTTTTTAAGTCTTTGTCCCATAAGTCTAAAGTCTGGTCCTCTTCATTCATGATTTCTGGATTTATATCTTGTTCTTTTGGATGAGCCATCATTTCCAGTTTCTTTGTTTGTCTTGTGTTGCATACTGTACATTTTAACATTTTAAAGTGTTAACTCCAGATTTAGTCCTTGAGCTGTCTGCTCCTTAAGTTTATAGCTAGTGATATGATAGAGTTATTTCTGTGCTAGGACCTAACAAAAATAAACTAACTAAATCACAGAGCACTTCACAATCTTTGCAAATTGGCTCTGGTTTGGCTTGTGGTCTCTGTCAGAGCTTAGCCTTCCTATCAAAAAGATCAGCCTGGTTCTCTCTGCTTAGAGGAGATTGTGCCAAAACAATTTTTTAAAGATTTATTTTTTATTTATTTCTCTCCCCTTCTTTCCCCCTTCTCCCCCCTCCTGTTGTCTTCTCTCTGTGTCTACTTGCTGTGTGTTCTTCTTTGTCTGCTTGCATTCTTTGTCAGTGGTACCAGGAATCTGTGTCTCTTTTTGTTGTGTCATCTTGCTGCGTCAGCTCTCTGTGTGTGCAGCACCACTCTGGGGGAGGCTGTGCTTTTTTCAGTTGTGGCGGTTCTCCCTGCAGGGCGCACTCCTTGCACTTGGGGCTCCCCTACACAGGGACACCCCTGCGTGGCACAGTACTCCTTGCATGCATCAGCACTGTGCGTGGTCCAGCTCACCACATGGGTCAGGAGGCCCGGGGTTTGAACCTCCTATGTGGTAGGCGGATGCTCTATCAGTTGAGCCAAATCCGCTTCCCACCAAATCTTGGTGCATATTTCTCTCCCATCTCTTAGCAGGCTCTGTTCTTTTTACCCATTTCCCATAAATTCTTTTTATTGACCTAACTAAACTGGCGTGTTCTTAAATTCTTTTATGCAACACAGGCAAAAACCTAGAGAAACCCAAAACTTCCCTGGCTTCATTTGGTGAGCAACAGCGAGGAGTTCTAGAGGCAGGTAGTCCTCCCTGACACTCAGCAAGGACTGCAACTTGTAAATTAGATTTGGGTTCACCTGTTACAAATTGGATAACAGTGAGAGAATCAACACCTTATTTGCCATGCAGGGATTTCACCCAGTTCCAACCAAGGTGCTGGACCTGTCTTTCCTCGACCTCATTAGAATACCCAGAGAGGTTTATGCCCTGTCAGGCAGGGACTGTTGCCCTAAGCAGCAGGCAATAACTGCAGAAGAATGACCATCACCCCTCAGCAGCCCCTTAAGAATAAGGGCGTGCACTCTCTGAGGGGGAAGTTGAGGCAGGTTAGTACACGGAAACAAGGAAAAGACAAGCCACAACATGCCCAGCAGACAACATGGCCATAAGACCCCACCGAAACCCTGACCCTGACCTTGAGGCCCCATTAATTCTTTCGGGGAACTCCCCTTGGTCCTGGATATTCCAAACAGTCCTCCCCATTGGCCCCCACCATGGATGGGGTAGCCAGTAAGAGCTGGGGCCCCTCCCCTTAGCATTAGCAAGGGGAGGAATAATTAATAGTTTAAAAGTCAGCACACAAGCCAAAACCTGCTCTCTGCTTAGAGGAGCCCGCACCAAACACCAAATCTCGGTGCTTATTTCCATCTTTCTCTCCCATCTCTCGTCAAGCTCTGTTCTTTCCCCCATTTCCCAATAAATACTTTTAACTGGCCTAACTGAAAAACAAACAAACAAAAAAACAGCCCTAGGGCAATGCCAAGTGGGTTTCACTGTCCTAGTTGAGCCTACGTTGAGCTGTCTTCTTTTCCTGGGCTTATGCTTACTGATGGCCTTAGAAATTCTCCCGTTTGCAGTTTGCTGGAATTGGAATGCCCCCTCTACTTCCCTTGAAATAGACTTCCACAGCTCCTGCATGCACTTCTGTTTGACTAACACAGGTACTTCTTTACCCTGAGCCACTTCAACTGAATGTTTCTTGTGCTGTTTTAGCTGTCTGCAAGCTGTTTCTCTGCCTTAGGATAGATTCTGGGAGAGTGAGACAAATTACTTGGTTCAGTCTTTCAGACTTCCATGGGATAGATTCTCACTGACACACAGCGTTACTTTTCTCCTCTGTAGCAGGGCTAGGTTCCACGATGAGAGCATAGGCTGGCTCCTCACCTGCTGGGGAGGGGGAGGAAAAGGGGCCTGCAAAGATACCTGGGGCTTCTCCTACAGATTTTGAAACTGTGGTTTGTTTTTATTTGGCCAGGTTATCGCAGCCCTTTAACTGTTTTCTGCAGATCTGAGGAAGGATACTGTCTTTAAGATGCCTCTGCTCCTTTTCCCTGAGGTGTTTGGAATAATAGGAGTCTTCAGAGTCTGGTCCCCAGTGGTCTGAAGTAGCTGGTCAAAAGTAGTGATCAACAATCAGACCTCACATCCTTGGAGTTTGGATGACTAGGCCTTTTATTCCACCCCAGCACCTGCAGGCTGCATCACAAGCTCAGGCTGCAGTTCTCATGGTTGCCTGGGGTATGGTAGCCTTTTCAGGGAGGGTGAAATTCACTAGTATTTACTGCAATTTACCAGCTTCCTCCAAGTCTTCTGTGGATGCTGCAGTGTTCCACTAGACTCTGAAGTTTCAAAATAGTTGATTCAGACAGTCCCTGCCAGTTCAATAACCGTTTTGATGGAAGAACTAAATCTTAGAGCTTCCTGCTCTGCCATCTTCCCACAATCCTCTTCAATTGAATTTTTGCCTTGCCTTCCATTACCTTTCTAATTCTAGTCTCAGATCACCCTGGTGACTCTTTAAACTGTCACTAGAGTTATGTTTCTAAAAAAAGTTAAGAATATCATGTCAGAGAAGTGGATGTGGCTCAGGCGACTGAGCTCCCATCTACCACATGGGAGGCCACTGGTTTGGATCCTGGTGCCTCCTAAAGAAGACAGTGAGCTGGCCTGACAGGCAGGGGCGACAAGCTGACACAAGAGACACAAGAAGAAAAAACAAAATGAGAGGCACAACAAAGCAGGGAACAGAGGTTCACAGGGCCTCCTAAAGAAGACAGCAAGCTGACACAACAAGATGATGCAAGAGATGTGGGGAGGAAAAACCTAATGAGAAACACAACAAAGCAGGGGGTGGAGGTGGCTCTAGTGATTAGGCACCTGCCTCCCACCTCAGAGGTCCTGGGTCCAGCTCCTGGTGCCTCCTAAAGAAACAAGGAAGGGAGGTGAATGTGGCTCAACTGATAGAGCTTCCACCTACCATATGGGAGGACCTGGGCTCAATCCCTGGGGCCTCCTGATGAAAAAAGGAATAGAAAACATACCTGCACAGCAGGCCAGTGCCCGCATGGGTGCCCATGCGAGCGCCCTCGTGGTAATCCAGTGCCCTGCGCAAGTGAGTCACGCAGCAAGATGATGACGCAACAGAAGACAGATAAGGGGAGAGTCAAGATGAAGCGCAGCAGAAACCAGGAACTGAGGTGGCGCAAATTGACAGGGAATCTCCCTCCCCATCAGAGATCTCTAGGATGGAATCCCGGTGAATCCTAGAGGACAGAAAATGAGAAGAGAAGCCAACAAAAACAGCAGGGTTGGAGGAGGAAAAGGGAGGGCAAATAAATAAATAAATTAATTAATTTTAAAAAAAAAGAAACAAGGAAGATGAACAGGAACAGAAGGTGAAAATCAATAAGGGGGTGGGGTGGGGAGAAATAAATAAAATAAGTCTTAAAAAAAAAAGAGTATCATGTTATTACCATGGATAAAAATTTCTGCTTGCTCCTCATGGCCTCTAGGATAAAATCCAAAGTCTCTAGCTTAGCAGGCAAGGCTTTTCATCATTGGTCCCTGCTGACTTCCCACCAGTCTTCCTCAAATACCCTTGACACCTGCCAGGCTGAATTGGACCCTCCAGGCCCATTCGTGGTGGTTGGCCTGTGCACTTGCTCTTCTCCCTGGTGGAAAGCCTTCTTCACGGGGTCATCTTCTCCCTGCCTTTCAGTCTCCATCCCAGACCCCTTCCCTATGGAGTCTGCCTGAAACCCCCAACCTGTTGGTTGCTTCATCCTCTGTGCTCCCACAATGAATTGTTGATATCTCTGTACTAAAACTTATTATTTTATTTTAATTTTTATCCCAACATGTTTCTCTGGCCCTCTGGACTGTGAGCTTCTGAGGGGATGGAGTGAACTTATTTTTGTACCCCTCGAATCTCGCATAGTATCTGGCCCATGGCACATGTTCAGTATATCCTCAATCAAACAAGCATTTTTAGTGGCTTACACGGGGTTTCTCAACACTATTAACATTTTGGACCAAATGAAATATTTGTTGTAGGAGGCTGTCCTGTGCCTTATAAGATGTTTGCCAGCATCCCTGGTTCTTCCCACTAAATGCCAGTAGCACCATCCCCTTGTCATGACAATCAAAAATGTCTCCAGATATTGCCAAATGTTCCCTGGGGGAACAAATTGCACCAGTTGAGAACTACTTGTAAATTGTTTGTTTTTTCTTACAGAAGAATAAATTGAACATTAATTAGATTTTACCATTAATTCAACTATTCAATGATATTATCAGGTACCCAAACCCGTCTGACCTCCTTTCATTCATTTTTACCCACTTTACTGTGTGGGTTGTCTTTAGCCTAATGGTCACAAGATGGCTGCTGCCCCTCTAGGAAGCATATCTGCATCCAAGGCAGGAAGAAAGGGGCAGGATGAATAGCTAAGCCAGACACATCTGCCCCATTTTTATCAGGAAGAAAATGTTTTTCCAGAAGTCATTTCACATAATCTCATTGACCTGAACTGGGTCATGTAGGGATCAGGTCTGAGGCCGGGCAGTTGTCACTCAAGGAAAAACTGGAATTTGGTTTGGCAGGGAGAAGTGGGGAATAGACATGGGGGAGGCAGCTAATAATGTCTACCACAGAGAAGAAATTAAATGTTTACTTCTTGATTGAGAGAGTGACTGAATAACTACATGATTGAGTGAATGTTGAATAAATACTTCTAATTCCTCACAGCCCACTCATTTCTTACACCTCGCTCTCTGGCTTCTGCTTCGAAGATTGCCTTGTAAGCACAAGCAAGTGCAGAAGTACCTGCTTAGAAGCAGACAAGTTATTGGGAACTGTGTCTGTAAGGATCCTCCAGAGAAACAGAAACAACAGAATATCCGTATTCATACATTGAGAAATTTATTACAAGGGATGGGCTCACACAATTTTGGGAACTGGCAAATCCAAACTCCAAAGACAAGTTGGAGGCTGGAGATTCTGGTAAGGGTGATATTGAAATCTTTGGTCTGAATACAGTAGGCTGGAAATTTAGGAAGAAGTATAGAATGTAGACTTGAGGCAGAATTCCTTCTGATCCCTGGAGCCTTTGATTCTCACTCGTAGGACCTCCAGCTGATTGGATGAGGCCCGCCCATATTATTGACGGTAATCTCCTTACTTAAGTCAATCAACGGTAGATACAAATCCCATCTATGAAATAGCTCTACAGTAACCAGACCAGTGTTTGACCAAACAACTGGCCACCACAACCTAGCCAAGTTGACAAATAAAATCAACCATCACAGAAACCCTCTATTTCCATTGCCTTGAAATGTTGTGTTGACAACACATTCTTTTAACTCTTGTGAAGTGGACTGAATATTGTCAGTTATCACTGTGAAAACTTCACTCATAGGGACATGGTCCCTGCCCGTTTCCTGACAGAGCTCCAAGGTTATGTTAGCTCAGAGAACCTGGGTTGACAGAAAACTCAGCTTCAGAGAGAAATGCACTGTTATTTCGAGAAGGTTCCAATTCAAATTTCAATTTTCAGTGAAAAGAAGCTTCTACTTGTATTTATGGATATTCTGCAGTCAATAAGGAAATAGAAATCCTCCAGGAGTTAGAATGGGGATGTCATGCCTTGCTTCTCACAGGAAATCATTAGCTTTCTTTTCTTTTTACCTATAATGACATAGGTGAGAACCTGACATAAAATAGATATAAGCTTGTATATCTGTAGCAAATTGAAGAATCCTTAATTTCATGGAAATTGATTTATGAGGTAGTGAGGGACACATTAAGAGATAATTAGGTTGGATTATGGATAGCTTCGTCATCATGGGTTAAATATAATGCATGTTTGTGTGAACAATCTCCACATTTTTCTTCTAGGAACAGCAGTTGCATGGTGGCTTTCTTTGGGAGGCAATGGAATACCTACTATCCTTTTTATATTGTCATTCCCGCCCATTTTTTTAATTGTTTAGTGGAGTAAGTGAGTTGCTTACCCTCCCCAACTGCATGTGTTGACACATTTTATGTAGTTTATAGAATAGAATATTAGAGAAGTGAGACCATGGATGACTTCTTTCTGTCTTAGCCTTTATATTGCCACTGTAATTACTTTGGTTAGTGCAATATGAAGAACCACATCATCATCATCATCATCAGAAACTTTTATTAAGCACCTTTGTGTGCAAAGCTCTGTAGTATCTACTGGTGCATCAGAGGAATTTACACTCTTAGCACTTTAAGGTCTAATAGTGCAGAGCAACATGACTTCTTATCCCAAGGCCCACATATAGGAAGTCTTCCTAAAAGTATAATGGATATAATGGCTTTTTTTTTTTTTTTTGGTAGCAGGTGGTAGCCAGCTGTTCTCTCTCTTTACTGAAGGCCAAACACAAAGAAAAATTTTTTGAAAGGGGCATATGGTAAATATGAGAGAGAATTTAAACTAAATCTGGATTTTTATACATACAACGGGAAATGGGCAATTGGGGGTAATTATCAAATTATCCAAGCCAAAATAGCTCTGTTACCTCTATTATCTACATAAGAGAAAATTATCTATATAGATTGAATTTTGCAGATAATTGTCCAGTGTTTGGGGTAGCTGAGTAACAGTCTGGGTGGCCACTGATATAGATTGAGGGTCCCTCAAGGAATATTTTTAAATACTAAAAGGTTTGATGCTCTTTGCCCTATGACTCGGGCACTTTCTACTTAGATGCAAGTGATAGTAATCAAATTAGTAGATACATAGTTCTTTGTCCAGAATTTAGGCCCATTATAATTAAACCACTACAATTTCTACTTAATGTTTGAAATTAAGTTTTAATTGCAACAATAATGTATGAATGCTATTTCCTTTAAGATTATGAAACATTACATATAAGTCTAAAGTCTTCTTTTGCCTCTCTCCTAATTCTGGTTCCCAGCACCCTGCGCTCTCCACGGTCCCTTTCTGGAATAGCCAGATATGAGTTTGGTTACTTTACCCTTTCAGTATTCACACACACAACGCACAAACACACACATACACAAACTACATTTTTAAAAAACTTAACTTGAATTATATTTTTTGTACTATTCTGCAACTTGCTGTTCTAGTTAACATTATATACTAGAGATATACCCATGTTGTTTCATAGCTCTAGCACATTCTTTTTAAGCCCTTATTGAATTCCATGGTATTTATTTAGCTGTTCTTCTACTGATCGAATATTGACATTATTTCCAATTATTTGTAAGCAAGTCTCGATGAACAATATTAAATATTAAACATGTATGATGGTTTCTCTAGGAAAGATTCTGGGCAGTTGACCTTTTCCGTGGGAATATGTTGGGCTCCAAATCCCCATAAGTCATTTGGACCCAACAAATAGAAAAGGTGGTGTTTCCTCAGCTAGACTGTGTCACCATAGGCAAGGCAGTTCACTTATCTGGGACTCAGTTTCACTATGTCAATGGTTCTCCAACTCTCAGATACCTAAGAATCTCCTGGAGGGCTTGTTAAAACACAGATTGCTGGGCTCCCACCCAGTTTTTATGATTCAGCAGGTCAGGGGGAGGGGCAGGGTGTGAGAATTTACATTCATAACAAATTCCCAAGTGATGCTGATCCTGCTGTTCAGAAGACTCCTTTTTGAGAATCACTATTCTAGATATATGTTGAAGAGAATATCCTAGGGAAGAGATCACAGCTGAGATTCTAAGAATCCCAAGCAAACTATCTAGGTAAATGTTAAAAGCCTTCCAATTTATTATCCAAATATATCAAAAGTTACCCAAGATTTGGTACATTGTCAGTATTGAGTTGATGATAGATATCAATTTTAAAATCAGAGAAACAATTCTTTGGGCCAAGGGAGAAGTCAACATAGCTTCTTTATTGGAAGGGATATTAAACAATCCAACTACCTAGCTAAAACTGGAATTTATTCTACAACATTATTGACCTTGCCAACCAGCTTCCAATTGAACAGTTCCAGGATTAAGAATTCACTCCCTAGTTCCTGAGGCAGCCTGTTCCACTATGTCCTTCTAATGAAAAACCATCTTCTAGAAGCTTCCATCTCAGTGCTACCCTCTGGGTGTTACAAAACAAATCATCTCCCTTCTCCACTTGAGGGTGTTACTGATGCAGAGACACCAGGATTTCCATTAAAGAAAGAGTTTTATTACAAAGCAGCAGAGTAAAGAGACAGGAAGAAAAAGCTCAAATCTGTCTCCCCGTATCTAAAGAGTTTAAGGTTTTTATGGGATTAAACAAACGGGAAGTGGAGATAGTGATGTTGGCAGACATTGATTGGTTATGTTGCAGTTATGGTTAATAGGGAGTATGTAAGCACAGGCCAGAAAAGTCCTTAAAAACTGACAAAAGCCAGCTGGGGTGGTTGTAAATTGTCAGTTAACATGAGATAACAAGTAAAGGAATGGAAATAAGCTAAACAAACAGGCTGTAATGGGGTGGCAAGCATCTGGTTACAACAGGGTTGTGAATCACTTAGTTACCACTGCAATAACAAGCAAAGGAAGTAAGCTAAATTAACAACCACAGTTACAAGTAAAACCGCTGTGGTCAGCAGTTACAATGACAGTCAATTATCATGTTCTGCTAAATCAGGGGTTCTTAACCAGGGGTCCACAGACCCCCAAGGGGCTCGTGGAAAGATTTTAGGGGGTCTGTGAGCTTGAACTGAAAAAAAAATCAATTTATTAGCTTTATTTTCTCTGACCTTTAACTGAAATCTATTATGTCCTTCACTTATGAATGTATGTAATAAATTACAGTAGTACTCATTTCATATCACATTACAGTTGTGGCATATCTTGAAATATTGCTTACACTCATCCATATTCAAAATTACGGTAGTTGTTAGATCCAATTCTAGTTCAGTGCCATAAAACTATCTGCCACTATGTTCTAAGAAGGGGTCCGTGGTTTTCACCCGACTGGCAAAGGGTTCTGTGGAACAAAAAAGGTTAAGAACCCCTCTCCTAAATCAATGGTTTTCAAACTTTGTAGGACATCAGAAATCACCATAGAAGCTAATGAAAACACAGATTCCTTGTCCCCAATGCCCAGTTAAGACTTTTTTTTTTAAGTAGGTACTGGGGATTGAACCTGGGACTTTGTACATGAGAAGTAGGTGCGCAAACCACTGAGCTATACCCCCTCAGTGTTAAGCATTTTTGTTTCTAAGCTCAATGCCCCTAATCTCTGAACCACTTCCTCATGTTTCATGGCTTATTTTCCCTCAATATCCTTGGTGCTTAGGGCTGCCTGCCTCAATTCACCCCCAAATATACTCACTATCGCTTAGCTTTATTATTCTGCACAGCACTTATCCCTACTCAAAATGTTATACTTTATGTACTTGGGTTTTGTTTGTCTCCCCTACTAGAATAAATTTTATGAAGGCAGGAAATTGTCTACCTTGTCCATTCGTGTTATTCAAGTGCATCCATCAGTGCCTGGCACATTAGTAGGCCCTAAATAAAGTTTTAGTTAATGAATAAAATGAGAATGAAAAGCTTGTTTAATTTAAAAAGTGGAGCAACATAGTTATGACATAGTTATAACAAAGCACTAAAACTATACAAAGTGAATGATCCACCCTAAAACACAGTATTTAGAAAAACTTAGTTTTTAAAAAAATGTTTCAGTCAGAATTAACCTTTAAAAAATTAACCTCATGAGCAGATGTGGCCCAAGCAGTTGAGCACCTGCCTCCCACACGGGCAGTCCCAAGTTCAGTTCTTGGTGCCTCCTAAAGAAGACAATGAGCAGACATCAAGGAAAAACAATGAGCAGACAATAAGAAAAAAAAAAAGAAAGGAGCAGACAATGAACAAAAAATTCCCAAATGAGCAGGGAGCAGATGTGGCTCAAGCAGTTGAGGGTCCGCTTCCCACATGGAAGGTCCAGGGTTTGGTTTCCAGTGCCTCCTGGAAAAAAAAACAGGCAATGATAAGCAGACAATGACCAAAAGACAAATGAACAATGAGCTCAAACCATGAGCAAAACAACAAGCAAACGGATGAGGGAGCCATGGGGGGATGCTGATTAACCTCTAAAATGTCTCACTGTCAATTTAGGGTTGAGTAAACCTCCATTTAGAGGTATAGATGTTTTGCATGCCTTTGAGTGCAAACTCAAATTAGAGGCATGAATCAAAACAGAGCTTATTTTTATAGGTTGGGATTTCAAAAGCATTGTTAAAAGATGCAACTCCTTCCCTAACAATGTAAAAATGAAGGAACATCAGGACCAAGATGAGAAGGGCAAATTAAAAATGTAATAATGGGGTTGGATCCAATCACGAATGCCAATACAATTTTTATTTAAAATGGGTGATTCTTAGCTCTCTCAATTCTCTTTCCTCTCTGCTCTAGGTATCAGGGCAATCATTGAGGAAAATCGAGAATTTCATTGTACATATTGCCCATTATCATATGAACAGCAGAGAACTTCTTTGAAAACAAAAGAAAAAAGCTTAGTCTCATTGATAATCAAGGAAATGCAAATGAAAACTACAAATACTGTTTTACACTTACTTTGGCAATAATAAGTTGACAATTCATTGGACTGAATTTAATATAGAGCAACAGGAGCACTCTCTACTGATGAGGCAGAAACTGGTGTAGTAACTTTGGCAAATAGTTTGACTTTATTAGTAAAGAAAGTCATGAACCAATGTTTCCACTTATAAGTAGAAAAGAGACAGTATTTTTTTTTAGCATAATAGAGCTTTTAGAACTGTTGGGTGGTCTTGGTTCTCCTTTAATGTGAGGGTCTTCCTGTCCCCAAACTTGCCCATGCCTTTGTGTACTTTGGGTTAAACCTCTATAGCCTGCATTTTTTAAAAAGATTTTATTTATTCATTTATTTCTCTCCCCTTCCCCCCCCCCCACCCTGGTTGTCTGTTCTCTATTTGCTGCGTCTTCTTTGTCCACTTCTGTTGTTGTCAGTGGCATGGGAATCTGTTTCTTTTTGTTGCGTCAGCTTGTTGTGTCAGCTCTCCATGTGTGCGGCACCATTCCTGGGCAGGCTGCACTTTCTTTCGCGCTGGGCGGCTCTCCTTATGGGGTGCACTCCTTGCACATGGGGCTCCCCTACGCGGGGGACACCCCTGCATGGCACGGCACTCCTTGCACGCATCAGCACTGCTCATGGGCCAGCTCCACACGGGTCAAAGAGGCCCGGGGTTTGAACCGCAGACCTCCCATGTGGTAGACGGACGCCCTAACCACTGGGCCAAGTCTGCCGCCTATAGCCTGCATTTTATACTTCTTTCCTACTCTTCTTAAAAGATAATTTTTAGGAAAACATAAAATCATGAGTCACATACAGATAAAAAATGAGCATTTTAAAAAATTTATTTTACTCAGATATTATAAGGAAACCAGGCAGATGTTATAATCAGTTCAAAGGAAAAATCAAAACAACATAGGCTTATATGAAGAAAAGGAAAGTGACTTTTTCAACAGTGAGAAGGACGCCAATTAAATCACTGCCAGACTGGACATAATTTACATACTTATCAGTTACCTATCATTTACAAAGAATTGCAAAATAGCTCAAAGAGGGTGAGCTGGGCTAGAATATGATAACCCAGAAGGGTTTGTTATAGAAGATATAGTTCTCCTTCGAAGCACAAAAACCTTCCTGATACGTTGGTACCTTTGGATCCCTCATGTATGTCCAGGAACATCTGACAGCTGGATAGGAAGTGAGAATTTCTCCTAAGTCTAAAGTCCAATTCTAGATCATTAGAGACATTCACAGTTCCAGTGAGTAAAGTGCTGGAGTACCAAAGCTCCCTATTAGAGCATCAAAAATACTACCAGGTAATGGGACTGTATAACACAGTGAACCATGTGGTGGAAAGGCGACTGTGGTAAACAATACAAAAATGAGAGTGTTATCTCATGAACTGTAACAAATGTACACTACTAATACACAGTGTTAATAATAGGGGGTGTATGGAAAAAACATACTAAGTGTATGCTATGTACTATAGTTATAATAATCTGATCAAGTTCTTTCATAATCTGTAACAAATGTTTCATAACAATGTAAGGTGTTGGCAGAAGGGTGATATGCAGGAATTCTGCACATTATGCATGATTGTTTTGTAAGCTCACAACTTTTTTAATTAAAAAAAAATGAAAAAAATAATACTACCAAGTATATACAATAAGAGCTAGAAGTAGATGCAGATTAGTTGAGGGTAAAGAGCCCTGGCCTTGGAGTTAGAAGTTCAGATCTTCCAGTTACTAAGTTTGTGATGTCGAGCCAGTTGCCTTCTCTCTGGTTTTCTCCTTTGTACAATGAAATAATTGTTATCAATGACTCTAGTTTCCCTTCAGGACCTAAATGTTGCAAATGTGTATTAGAGAAGCAAGCCAGTCCCCTATACAGAAGGTCTTAAGAGAATGCCCAGACATGTAGAGTTTTGACACAGTGCGAGGAAGGCCCTACATTTGTTGGGGAACTTAGGGAGTCCATGAACAAAGGGAAAAGAGATGATAGAGAGGGAAGGAAACTACTTAAAAACAACCTCCCACCAACTCATGGTTTTGCACATGGCTTACCTCTATTGTAGCAGTTTGATATGGTTATGAATTCCAAAAATAGATATTGGATTATGTGTGTAATCTGGTCTGTACCTGGGCATGATTAGGTTATGATTAGGGCTTTGATTGGCCACATCATTAGGGCATTGATTCCCCACCCCTTGGTGGGGGGGACTCACAGATAAAAGGCATGGCAAAGGACAGAGTTAAGGGTTTCTGATGTTGGAGTTTTGATGTTGGAGTTTGATGCTGAAGACTTAAGCTGGAGCCCCAGGAAGTAAGCTCACAGAGGAAAGAGAAGCCAGCCCCAGGAAGAAAGGAACTTTGAACCCAGAGAGAAGCAAGACCTTGGAAGGGAGGAACCCTGAATGCAGGGAGAAGCAAGCCCCTGAAAGACAGGAACCCAGGAAGCCTGAACCCTCACAGCCGTCAGCAGCCATCTTGCTCCAACAAGTGAAAATAGATTTTTGGTGACGGAAGTAACTTATGCTTTATGGCCTGGTATCTGTAGGCTCCTATCCCAAATAAATACCCTTTATAAAAAACAACCAATTTCTGATATTTTACATCAGCACCCCTTTGGCACCTCGTCCCCTCCAAATATAGCTGTGATAATTCAGGTATATAGACAAAGGTGGCTTAACCAGAGTTAGAGCCAGAGATCTATTGACTCTAACCTCAGTGCTCAGATTCCAATCTGAGAGATAAATCTGACTGTAAGTAGGGCCTAGACATCAAGAAAGTTCTTTTCATTTAGATTATTTTGACATTGCATATCTCCTGCCCATTTAACTCATCAAAGTGCTTCAGGAAGGAGATGGAGTAGATCTCTCCAAAAAGGCCCCCATTGCTGGCAAACCTCTTGGCTGGGTTCCTTATAGTTAAGCCCTTAAGCCCTTATCCTGAAGCCCACAGGAGGTCAGGCAAGGTGCTTTTTCACCATAGTACCCACAAGAACCCAAAATTCCTCCATGGAGGAAACACGTTACATTTCCATGACCTGATTACTGTAGATAGATGATTACTTTGCTTCCTTTCAGGACTGTTTATTACCCTCTCTTACTGAACTTAGCTAGATATGACTATTATTATCATAGTAAACTAAGACAATTGAGTTGAAAGTCAAAGTTAAGTTCAGGATACATTCTGCCTATTTACAAATTAATAATTGCTAAGAGCTACCCATAGATACCTGAAAAACAATAATAAATACTCAATTGGAGAACTGTAACATATCTTGCATTCCTCTTTTTTTTTTAAAGATTTATTGATTTATTGATTTCTTCCCCCCCCTTATTGATTTCTCCCCGCCCCCGTTGTCTGTTCTCTGTGTCCACTCACTGCATCTTGTTTCTTTGTCAGCTTCTGTTGTTGTCAGCGGCACGGGAATCTGCATCTCTTTCTGCTGAGTCATCTTGTTGTATCAGCTCTCCGTGTGTGCAGCGCCATTCTTGGACAGGCTGCATGTTCCTTCACGATGGGCGGCTCTCCTTATAGGGCGCACTCTCTGTGCGTGGGGCTCCCCTATGCAGGGACACCCTGCGTGGCAGGGCACTCCTTGCGCACACCAGCACTGTGCATGGGCCAGCTCCACATGGATCAAGGAGGCCCAGGGTTTGAACCGCGGACCTCCCATGTGGTAGACGGACGCCCTAACCACTAGGCCAAGTCCGTTTCCCTGCATTCCTCTTATATCCTACACAGTACTGGACATTTGTTAGGTTCTCTTTAAATATGTCATCATCTGTAGCATCAAACATTCACAATGAGCAAGGCTTGGCTGCTTAAAACAAAGGTAGCCCATGTTGTAAATAGCTGCGCCTAGAGGAAGAAGTGTAGGAAATCTTGGTTTCTCACTGACTTTTATACCTTAAGCTATCTGAACCCATGTAGCTTTGTCTCCATTTCCACCATCTCCATGTACTCCAGGACACAATCTTTTGCCCTGGCCAAAATCAAGTCAGAAAGGCCATGACTGAAACTCAAGTGCTGGAGAAACTAGGACTGAACAATCTGTGCAGATGCCTTGAACTGCCCAGGTAGGCCTGAGCTCATCTCCTGATTGTCCCTCCTCCCATGTAGCATCAAAAGACACCTTCAGGGAAGCAGCCATGGCTCAATCAGTTGGGCTCCTGTCTACCATATGGGAAGCCCTGGGGCCTCCTTGTGAAGACATACTCACCCGCATGCCATGGAGAGCTGACGGCCCATGTGCTGCAGAGAGCTGGCGCAGCAAGATGACACAACAAAGGGAGACAAGCAGATACAGAAAGAAAAAAAAAAGCACAGCGAATGGACACAGAGAAGAGACAGCAAAGAAAGAAACAAACCACAGGAGGGAATAAATAAATAAATCTTTAAAAAAAAAAAAAGACACCTGCCATTAGCAAGTTTCTAGGTGTGGTCAAATAACCTACCATAATCTCATCCCGGCTGCCACTCCGGGTACTGAAGAACACTGCACTCTTTCCCAAAGGGAGAAACTGCGTATTCCCAGCCTTTAAGCATTTCCAGGACCTCTGGAAGCAAACGTTTCCAGCAAATTCAGTATTATAGTCCCGTTTGTAAAACAATCTTTTGATAAGAAGATAAAGTTAAATGACTCAAGGGCTAACCAAGTATTTTTTATTTCTACATAAAGAGAAAGATATGGGTATATTTGGCAGGAGGAAGAAACATTTATCATAGTTTGGTCATTTTTTTTTTTTAAAGTAAAAACAGTTCTATATTTAAAAGTAATTCCAAAGTAAAAGATTAGTGTTGTCTGAGTAATGGCAGGAAAATCCCTTGAAAAGGAAACTAAGTTTATTTTTAAGTTTCCAAGGGATTAAACTTAATTGCAGATGACAGCAAAAAAGCAGAGAAAAGGTCCTTGGCTTTTCTTTTTAAAGAGAAAGTAAGGTAAAGTTTTCTAATTGAATAATATATTCAACAAGTTATATATATTTTTAAAATAAGGAGAATAGAGGAGAAGAAAAAAGAGGAGAGAAAACAACTTTCTGGTGGTGTCCTTTGAATCCACCCAGAAATTCATTCATTTGCAAGCTTGAAAGTTCACTAAATTGAAGTAATCTAAGAAAGCAAATGTGGTTTGGGTGATTAGAATCATTAAAACATATTTACCATACACCCCAACTAAGAGATGTGGCTCAGCAAACAATCATTAGTGTTAGTCTATGATCACTTTTGCCGTCTACAAATTGCTTCGGATGGGAGTTTGCAAAGCCGAAAGTGTATACAATAGGATTATAAGTTATTTGTATAATAGTAATACTAACGTTTACAGAGATGACTTGTACTAGGAGAACTATCTAAATTACAGCTTTCTACAAGGATTAAATTCTTTGATCTTGCATGCAAAAGACACCACACATGCATTTAATTTGAATTGCAAAGTAGTATTAAAGGGAAATACACAAAGCAGAAAATATGAAAGTAGATAATAGCCAAGTTAATAAGTACAAATTGTGCGTTTTTCACTACCTAGTTTTCCATTATTGGTGCTCAAGAAATACTATTAAAAACAAAGGTGTGTCAGTGAGGTCCAGAGCAATTCTAATATACTGAATCAAAAGGCTAAAAATGCTTAATTTTGCTCTTTTATTTTATAGGTATTATTACTTGGCATTCAGAGCACATCAAACACCTCTTGCTAGCAAAGAAAACTGCATCAGTATCCTGGAAAAATCCAGATTAGACCACTGGGTGCTGGGAAAAACAAAGGTAGATTTTTCTTTGGTGTTTAGATTGTGTTAGGTATGATGCTCTGCTGGTTGTCCTTTGTCTCTTGTTGTGACATGAATGTCTCTGTACGTTGTGTGGCTTTAGCAGACAAGATCCCAACCTTACACTGGGTTTGTAAGCCCAACCTTGCTGGTCTTGGGTCAGGAGTCCCCCAACCTTAGAGACCAGTGGAGGGAGATTTGCCTCCTGTTCTGTAGGTAATTGGAGAGCTATTTAGCATTTCTAGAATGAGATCTTTACGTTCATTTTAAAACGTCATTTTTCTGCACCACATGTAAATACACAAACCACATTGATGACAATGACGAATTTCTTTTACAGTTTTGTCCATTTTTTATTAGACCCCTGTTTGATATTTACTGAGTACTCTGATTATTAGTCTCATCATAAGCAGCTTTACATTTGGGAGAACATCACGTCCCTATAGAATCTCAGCTTTTAACAGCCAGCCCTGAATTGCCCTATAAAACCAGCCTTAGCCTGAGTGGCAGTAGCAACACTGCTGCCCCTCAGCAGAAATTAGATCGCTGTGGTCAACTCCCCACCCTCCTAGCATGCATTCTTGGCCATAGATTGGTTGGTTAGCACCTCCCCCAGAGGTTGTAGGGAAAGAGAAGAGATCAAGCAGAGAAAATGGAACTCTTGTCAGCAATGAACCAAGCATGGCTTGGAGAGCATTTGGGATCTTCAAGAAAGCTTTCCAACCACATTATCTGTTTAGGTCAATAATCAAGGATTGGCTCTGCCTTAGACGGAAAATTGTATTTGCCCCCAAGATGTCAGCAATATTCACATAAACCAAGTCACTGCTTTTCCACTGTATGCTTTATTTGAATAATGGTTGTAATATTTATATTGAGGATATGATGGAGGAGATTGAATCTTTGTTTGGAAGCCCATTGTATTGCTAAAACTAATGTCTCATTTCAGGTTTTCCTCAAGTATTACCAGGTGGAGCAGTTGAATTTGCTGCTGCGAGAAGTCATAGGCAGAGTGGTTGTGCTACAGGCATATACCAAGGGGTGGCTTGGAGCCAGGAGATATAAGAGAGTCAGAGAAAAGAGAGAGAAGGGAGCGACTGTCATCCAGTCAGGTAAGGGGTCCAGTGCTCAGAAATACTGTCCAGAATCTTAAGGACTAGGGGGCTACTCATCTGTTGCTTTTCTTAGGAGTTTCTTCTCTCCATCTGTCCCTCCCTCCCCCCCACCCCTTCCTTCTCTTATTCTTTCCTTTCTCCCTTTCTTCTTTCCTTCAGAAAATATTTTTTTGCTAGCCCGGCATCAGGCAGACCCTATGTTAGACCCTGGGGATACAGCAGGGAAGAAAACTGTGGTCCCTGACCTCACAGATGAGCAAACAAACCATTATAATGCACTGTGGTCGGTGACCCCATAGAAGCAGTACAAAGTGTACCAAGGTCAAATCCAAATCACACAGATGTGTGACCCAGATAAAAAATATATATATAATTTCATCAGAATTACTAATGCCATTTCTCTACATCAGAATTACTAATGCCATTTCTGGAAGGTATTACTAGCACAGACGGTGCTTCCAAACCAAGAAAACAAATTGCTAGGGTCCTCCGAAGGCCCAGCCCGCTCAGTGCCTCTTTGCACACATGTATGTGCCATTTGTGTTGCCAACAGCATTTGTGCTCTTACACTGAGATGAGTGGTATGAAAGTGCCAGGTCTGGAATACAGAGAACCATTTCCTGTGTGCCCTCCTAACTCAGAATTACAGTTTGCCTTAGTCCACTCTGGCCCTCGTGACCTCACTCGGCAACTTGGAGAGCTGTGACGCTCGGGCTGAGGTGAGGTGGGGGAGGAAGGTGTATGCAAGGGCCTCGAACACACAGAGACTCCCTTCTGCTTTCTCCTCAGCCTCTCGGCGCCCTTCCTCCCCACCCGCTTCCCTTGCCATGGCTCCTGCCGCCCTCCTGTGGCACAGCCCTTGGCACGTACATAGCTCACCCTTGATAAATGCTGATATTGTGCTACTCATTGTTTTCCTTTATTCCCCTCTCCATTTTTCTCCTCCCTTCACTTTCATGTTGATACCTCTTCTCCCAAATAAAAACTGTATCAAAAGGGTCTTCCAGGTCCTTCCCACCGTCACCCCAGGTCCACTCCCACCCCTTCCCTGGCCCATTGGGTCCTGAACACACGGCTGACTCCCTGGACCTGAATGCCAGGGAACCACCTCATCTGTGATAGGGACCCCAAGTGACACCTAAGGCGAAGCCAGAGTGTTCTGGGGGCACTCACCGCCTGTACGAAAAGAACCCCTTCTCAGAAGCATCTTGGAAGCCAAGCTGTGAGTACAGAGAGGCCCCCTTTCCCCACCATAGTTCACGTATCTTTGTTGATTCTCTTCAGTGAGAAAGCCGGAGGGAGGAAGAGAGGGATGAGAGATTGGAGGGAAAACAGCTTATATCAATTCTCTGGCACGTTCTTAAATTAATGTCATTCCTAGCACACGGTTTTATATTTTTAGCCTGGAGAGGATATGAGGCTCGGAGGAAATTTAAGAAAATAAGCAACAGAAGGAGTGACTCTGCTGTTTATATTCAAGCAGGTAATTAAAACATCATTTTCACAACACCCATCTGAAAATATTCTGTGATTTAGTTCATGTGACTTTAGAAAAGCTGAAAGTTTAAGAATTCAGGAGCCCTGGAAGAGGAGTCGAGAGGTAGGAGGGGGGGCTCTAGTGCTTGTGCTCACACCACCGCCTGTGTGATAATGATGCTGCATGCCACTCTAAAAATTCCCCGAGTGGGTACTGTTATATTCCCTATTTTATAGGATAAACAGGGACTTGCCCAAGGTCACTCAGCTCATTAGAGGCAGAGTCAGCATTTGAACATCGGTAGTTTGTGTACAGAGTCGACTTCATATATTAACAATTGAACAAATGCATTTCTCTCTTGGGGCCACACTTCCCTTATCTGTGAAATGAAAGCACTGGCATGAAAAGGTCTGAAAGTTGCCTTTCAATCCTGAAATTCTCTGTTTAAATGCCAGACCTGTCTCAGAATCATGGAGGGAGGAATAATTCGGGGACTTAACCAGCGAACTGAGGTTTCCCAAACCCCTGCCTGTATGTGGCCGACGTGGTTCTCTAGCTGCAGGGGTGACACTTGGTGGCTCCTGAGGCTCGACTTGGCAGAAGCAGCCTGAGAGCTGGGAGCTCTAGCTACCAGCTCAATTGTCCCCTGCCCAGCTCTGATCTTTTGCAAATGGCACTTTCCTCTGTGGCCGACAGGCCAGACCCCGCCCTCGTTTGAGGCTGCGTGTACCTAATTGAAGCTCTGGAAGAAACAGGCCCCAGAGCTTGTCAGATTCCCAAGGAGCCCAAGAAATTGGAGACAGAATGAGAGAAATGGCCAGAGATCTTAGCAACAAGGGGAGCGATAAGGTTTCAGATACTGCCCATCCTGAAGCAAACTAAAGTAAAACAGCTGCAGCCTTTTTAAGGAGAGCGCTGTCCAGAACCCGGCTCCAGCAACACTTCTCAGAACTCTCTTCGGCCACAGCAGAGGCCTGACATCTTCATGCAAACCAAAATATTTGGAAGGAAGGGGTTTCATTTAAATGCAAATGTGTGACTTTTAACACCATCCCCTAAGAATTCTGCAACTTCAAAGCCTAGAAAGAGGGATGCAATTCTTGTTGCAGTGTAAGAAAGACAACTAAAAGTGCATTTGTTCCCTCTTGGCCAAAACACATACGTGGACACACACACACACACACACACACACACACAGAGTCCCATGTTAGGAGAAGATACTGGACTAATTTCTGATCTTGCAGTTTGGTCCAAAGCCCAACATGTGTTTAAAATATAAACTTTGAGCTTATATATCAGTGATCCACTGAGGCCAGTATATAGGAATCATAAATCAAAGCTTTCTAATTTGAAAATCATCTCTATAGGGCTCCCTGTTTTACACTGTTAATGCCAAGCGAATGCTTTGTCAACATGATAATCAGGGGTAGGTACCATGGAAGGGTGATTCGGTGTATTAGTGGAACTAGAAAAAACACATTTCTAGAAGGTATCTCCCTTTTATTGCTTTGTAAGCGCCGCCATTCCTTAGCCTGGCAGCCAGTGTTTCCCACTCGTCAGGGGCATGGGAACCTGTATTCCTGAGACTGCAGGGGCTTAGGCGGCGTGAAGCTGTTAAGGGTAGTAGGGATGCTATTTCTGCCATCCAGAGCAAAGAAGAGGATGGATTGGGGTCTCTCTTTTCCCTTCAGCCAACATGGACACGAGTGGGGTGCTGCTGCTTTGGTGTTAGGGTTCTGATGCACAGATAGTGTAGCAATGTGTGCGATTTTATGGGCAGTTTGCATTTACTTGAGAACCGTTCCCTTATCTTTAGAATCAAAGCCGTGATTATTTATCTAAAAGGCAAAGAACATGTTCTGACTTTTCAAAGCATAATCCTCTCATTACCAGCCCCTCTTTGTAGGATATTTCAGAATAGAACAAGACCAGGCACAGAAGTTCCCTTACTTTTGAAGCCCACAGAAAATGGCCAAGGGATGTTAATGTGAATACAAACATTTCTGGTTGTTTTCTAGAGTTATTCCCTAATTTATTATTTTTTCAACAAAACGTTTCATTTGAACTTTAAATTCCGTGGAAATCGTTTGTCTGTATTCTAGTTCTGGGCCATCTATATTTTAAAATGGTGTTGCTAGGGTATGTTATATATTTTTAAAAGAGCAGTCCTAGAAATTTAGGAAGCATTTGGCCTACATGTTGCTACAGAGCAGCGCATATTGAAATTTGTTTTCCTTTCATCTCCTTCCCAGTAAAAGCAGCCGAGCGGCTTATCCCTTTAGTTTCCTCAGAACTTCCTTTCAGAATTCCCGATCTATTACGGCACATTCGCATACCAGAAACAAGATGCCTTTTCATGCTGTCAACCTTTTTCATCTGAAATGTAAATTAATTCTTGCTGGTATGCCTTGACAGAGATCAAAGTCGGGGTATTAACCTTCCCGGGCTTTCTCCTCATCGGAATCCGTCCCCAGGACGGGGGCTGCCGTTAGGAGGCCAGTGTCCCCGCTCTGGCAGCCCTCGTGCACGCGCCACCATTTCAAAGGCTCCAAGTAAAGGCTCCGAGTCTCTTTGTAAATGACCCATCACGGCTTTCAACTGGGTGAGAAATGATTTGCTGGGCTAACTCTTGAGAGGTGAGCCTGCTCCTTTTAATTGTGGGTCCTTCACTCAATTCTGGGAGCTTGTTTAAGTGGTTCTGACAGCCAGCGATCTAGGTGGGGTAGTGGGAGGGACAGGCCCCGGCTCAGTGGGTCATTTCTCGCCTGTCAGTCTTTGAGGTAGGCCACATTTGCATTTTCAAAACAAACAGACGCCTTTCAAATGCATGAGCTGGTGGTCTGGAGATCTCTGTGGGCCCAAACAGTTCACCAGCCAGTGATCAAATGCTGGGAGAGAAAACAGACGGAAAAAAATACCGTAGTACAGGAGGATCCTTTTCCTCAGTGTATAACATTGCCCGGCAATAAAGGGCCTTTATGAGACCTGGGGAGGACGTGGGGAGAGGGGGCGTGGACCCCGATCAGAGGTAGAGTTTATCAGTTTCCTTTTTGGGAAAAAAAAATGAAAGAAAACTTTGAATGTCACCTTGGTGAGAAGTGGTATATTTTGTTGTGCTTTTATTATTGGGGTATGCTGATAATAGGCTCTTGCCATAGGAAAACATTTTAAATGCAAAGCATTAAAAATATGTACTTTTTAATTAGAAAAATAAGACTGCATATACTTGTGTTAAGATAGATGGGAAATTCCAAGTAAGCGCTCGTCATTCCATTACCGATGTGTTAGTCTTTAAATTAATACTTAGGTTTCAGAAAGGGGATCTAACTAGATTTATTCAATTAAAGAACGCATACATTCTTCAGTAAATAATATCAAAACAACCTTCAGGGAATATTTTTTAAAGGTTCTCTAATTTCATAAAAGCCCTGGCTTTAAAATTTTTCCTCCGACTCAAGATCTGTTTTTAAAATCAGAGCAAACTGGTGGGCTCCCCAACTATGAGGGAGGTGATGGTGGGAGCCCCAGGGGCTGGGGATGGAATTTCAAAGAGTGTCTCCCAGAAGGAAACTCTTCCAGTTGGCCATCCCCGCCACAGAGCAGCAGGAAGTGCCCGCTGGTTTACAGCACATTCCATCTAATTGCTTCAGTGCTATGGAGATTGTTGTTTTCTCTTCCTGTTTGTTCTCTGATCCTACGCACTTCACTCCTTGACCTCGCTTTAAAAAGCAGATATTATCAGAAGATAGCAGTGGCATTAAAAAACGATGGCCATTTCTCCCGAAGCTCTTGGGAGAAAGGGAAGTGTCCTTTCTGAAGGGTTGGCCACAAGGTTCCACGTGACTGAGAGAGGCGCACTCCTCAGAGGTTGTGGCTGTGAGCGGACCTTTAAACCAACGGGGAATCCCAGGGCTTGTCCTGTGAGCTCGGCTGGCCAGAGTTGCTCTCAATGCTGCTCCCAGAGGAGAGAGTAACATCACATCTAACCTGCTGCTACCCCTCCTCCAGAACACACTTGGACACAAATTCTTGAAGACTATGATAGCAACTTGACAGAGGCTATTTAACTTCTTTAAAAGCCTGACCCTCCATTATAACGGAACCAAGTTTTTAGAGATAAAATCACCTGATTCTATAAACTTCTTTCAGGGTAAGGGACCCTCCTGACCTTTTCTAACTTTAAAAGGCTATTTCCTTTAGCTATGTTGGTGAATTGGCAATAACTAGGTGGTTGCAACAATTTCCTGAAACTAGATTTCCCGAAATATCCCTAGATCTTGCAGGGATATTTTAAATCAGGTAATTTCTTTTTTCATTCATTTATTCAACTACTACTTTTTAGACATCTGCTTTTTGCTGGGGCTAGTGACCATGGTAAACAATGGGATTTAATTCTGCGTTTCAAGTTCTTCAGTTTGAATACAGAGAGCTATAACACATGCTGTCCCTCAAAGAGATGCTATTTTGGATAAATCTAGTGCTGTATTTTGGTCTACACTCATTGGAAGTTCTATACAACTCCAGAGTAATACAAAGAGTGAAAATCATTATAAAACACAGTTGAGGATATGCACCAAAATGACCCGTGCTTCTTAGAGGTAAGAATGATCATTGTAGATATTTTCCATTCTGCTACAGGAGTACATAAGCAGATTGTTGTTCACAAGCCAAACAGGAGAGAGAGGTCAAATGAAAGCACCATGAGGGGAAGAGTCCTCTTTGAATAAAGAAGGAAAGCAAGCATGTCCTCTATCACTTGTTTCCACAGCTCTGTTTGTCTTTCTGCTTCTATTCCACTTTTTGTTCACTCACTCCTTTTCTATTTCTTAGATAGATTCCTGGTCATTTCCCACAGAAGCTTAATTGCTCAAAGTGAGAGTCCTTGTCAGAAGAAGCAGGGCATGTGAGAGGACATTCCAAACTCTTCTTGACCATCAGACAGGGGCCTGCTGCCTGTACTTTCCTGTTTTGTTTTGTTTTGTTTTTAGGCCACATCCACATAACAGCAAAGAAACATCTAGGGGAAGGAATTAACTAGTGCAACTGAGCTTGAGTGCTCCACTTCTTAGCCTTTTCTTTTTTTTTTTTTTCAAATTAAACAAAATGCTGGGTGCCCTGCAGGCTGATGTAAGGGCTTCTGCTTAGCCCACACTCACCATCTCTTGGTTTCTATCACTCTCTGTAAGTAAAGAGGGATGCTGACTTCTGACAGCTGTAGGTTTAATATGTTGGATAGGGAGCAAGCATTGTGATTTATTTTGGGAAAACACGCCTTGTCTTTGAACATGGTCAGGAAATATAGAGAGCCTCCCGAAGCATGGCTAGGAAGAAGTGGTTTACAGCACAGAGATGACCTAACCTATGGCCTTAAGGTTTCCATCAAGAAACACGGTCTGCCAAACCTCACTTTGGCACAGCAACAGAATTCCTGCCATGGTGTAACTTGGAATACAGAGGAATGTCTTCACTGTGGAATCAAATCTTTGCTCAGTTTAGAATTAAACACCCAGAGGGCAGGGACTGTTCATTTAATCAACAGAGAGGAAGCCGTAAAGCCAACGTGAGTCTGAGGCCTGCTTGTGTCGATGTCAGGTTGACATGAAGCTGAAATGTGTTTGAGATGAAACTTTGATGTAGCAGTCGGCACTCCCAGGACTCAAGAGTAAAACTTCCAAGGAAGTCTGTGGTCAGAGCCTCCTTGGTTTGGAATCAGTCACTGCATTATAGACTTTATACAGGGCTCCAGAATCCAGCCCCAAAAAAGGTATTACCTGAAATAGCATCTTTACCACTTCAGCATTGAATGGGGCAACATTATAATGTTCAGCAGCACTCTCAAGTTGCTTTTACTCTCTGTTTTTAAAAATGTTAAGTTTTTTTCCATGTAGAATCACAACAAGGATTATTACATTTTATAACCTTTATCAATTATTTAGGCTGTATCCATGTAATAGTAAAGAAACTTGGGGGAGGGGATTCCATTTGCTATGGCAAGAATGGTCAAACATTTTTCCCTCAAAAGATTCTTATGAGTAGAAAGGTATGTTTGTTTTCCTCCTTAACAGATGAAATGGAAACATGGAGAGTTTAAATAAGCTGTCTCCATTTATTTCACATTAGTTTAAGAATTGGTACTAGAACTCTCTTCTGAGTCCTCACCCAATGCTCTTTCCAGTAGGCCATGCTCTATCATTGGTTTCCATTTTAGATATGGCACATAGACATAGGGTACCAGGCAAAGCTTTGGGAAGAAACCTAACCATGTGAGTTTTAGAGTCAAAACAATCAGCTTTAACTCTTGACTTTGCCATCATTGTCATATAGTTAGGAGGAAATTACTTAACCTTTGCACCTTAGTTTCTTCAGCTGTAAAATGAGATTCCTTAAGGCCTAATTATTGGGATCATTGTGAAGATGATAGCAGATAATATATGCAAAACATCCTGCACAGAGTAGTTGCTCAGTGAATGTCAGTTCCCTTTCTGTACCCCCTTCCTTAATGTGAGCTTTACTGGGGGAAGAATTAAGTTTGTGAAATCCCCTTCTCTGGTTAGCATAATAATATTGTCACTCCAAAAAGATGAAATTATTTCTCTCACTTCCAGAGAAAAATTATGCCTATCAAATCTCACATGGAATTAATCTTTATAAAAGAGAAAAATTTTCAAGGCTTATTTTATTTATTTATTCATTCATTCATGTCTTGCTTTTTTGATATGGAAAAAAAATCTAGTACAGCTATGGTGTGAAGGATTTCAAGTGACTTTGTTTTTGTTTTTGTAAAGGGGCATGCTCCATTGTTCAGAGAGCTTGAGTCATCTGAAGGGAGAAAATTTTCAGTTACCATCAAATTGTTAAGACTTAGGTGGGCTACTACTGATGCCATTTCCCCGCCCCCCCCTTACTGTTTTGAGGCCATTCTGAAACTTGCTCTGAAAGATAAGTCCCTTCTTCACCCTAGTCCCCCAAATCAGAAATTCTAAAATCCAGGAGTTAAATATCACCCATATTTGCTGCCTGTTCTTGTTGGAAAGCAAGTTTTCTTTCAGTTGTCTGAAGGGCTGGAAGACCTGGTCGCACCTATCATGTTTAACTCACAGTGACGGATGATTGGCAGCATAACAGCTCAGCGACAGCCATTTGGCCAGGAGTTCAAACCCAACACGATGAGCCACAGCAGGATCACAGTCTGATTTGCTGTGGCCATGAAGTCTGAATCACCGAGTGCAGAGGCGGAGGAAGGGGTGACAGCTGGTAGCCATTCTCGTCAATAAAGTTGTGACAGTTGAGGTGTACAGGCAACCAGGGCCTGCTAATTCCATAGACCTTGAGCCAAGCGCTTAATGTCAAAACCAGCCGTGGTCAATGATGCGAACAGTTGTGAAGGTTCCCTCCTCAGCAGCAAGTCTCTCCCTACCAAAATCTCTTCCTCATGGATTAGAAGCAGATTGGATCCTGCTTTCCAGGAATAGGAGAAGGAGAGAGGCGTTATCTTTCTATTTTTTTCAATTCTAGTTATTCTTTAAAAGGCATGTTTGTTTAGCCATAATTTACTATGAGTAAAATTCAAACAATTCTGTAAATTCTGACAAACATGCAACCAGGTAACTACCTTCACAATCAAGAAAAAGAGCATTTCTAACACCCCAAAAAGTTTCCTTGTGCCCCTTTGTCATCAACCCCTCCCCTGCCCCCTACCCCAGCAACCACTAGTGGGTTTTCTGTCTCTAGAGTTTTTCCTATTCCAGAATGTCATATAAAGGGAATCACACAGTATGGAGACTTTTGAGTCCTGCTTCCTTCATCGAGCACAATACTTTGGAATTTCAGTGTTACTGAGTTTATCAGTAGTTCTACTTTTAATTGCTGAGCAGAATTCTACTGTATACCATTTTAGCCATTTACCAGCTGAAAGACATTGGTTTGTTTCTAGTTCTTGGTGATTATGAATAAAGCTGCTAGAAACATTTGAACCTTTGTCTTTTTAAGAAAAATATAAGTCACTTTGCCTCATTGGAAACCAGAACTGTACAGAGCAGGGATGATGCAAGCAGTGGAGATCATTTCCTTCCTGATTAACTGACAGAAATACTTATTTTCCTAACAGCTTATAATTTTGCATAACAATTTACAGTTTAAACAAAGCACTTTCATTTTTATTTCCTGTAATTATCATAGTAACCAGGAGAGGTGGGTTGGAATCTTACCCCATTTTACAGAGAGTAGCTAGGAAACGCGACTACAATCAGATTTCCTAATTCCTCATCTGCGTATCTTCACCCTGCAACATTTTCTGAACACCCAGAATGGGCAGAACATTCTGCTATGGGCTTTGGGGGTGGGAGTGTCACAAAAACAGATAAAAAAAATTGTATAGTTTTTCCCCCCATTGTAAGAGACGATGTAGTATGGAACTTAGACCAATGCACCTTCCACAGCCTTGAGGGGGATTTAAGCTAAGGTCAGCTAACACAGCTATAAGCAAGGCTCTACCGAGGAACCTCCAGTCCTTTTTACAGGAATGGCATAAATCATAAAGAAATCAATCCATCCGAAGCCGAGGGGAGTTAGAGGAGAAAGGAGTGACAGACCTCAGATGCCCAGAGGGAAGGGGAATTCCCCAGACAGGACCCATCCGAAAAACTGATTTCTAGGATAAAGGAAAACCTCCTTCCTTAGCTTCCAAGTTGGAGAAAGCAATTACTAGGCATGACTTTCTTTGAACTCAGTGAAAGTTAAACTGGGATAATGACTGCAGATTTAAATACCAAAGAAGCAAAGTGGAAAACACTCTCACAGACCTGAAATTACTGGACTTGTTTTGTGTGGTGGAGGGCAGGATTGCTGATGCGGCTCATAGCGGGGTAAAGTGTTAATGAGATTCTCTTCTTTAAGAATGCTACTGCCTGAGAGATGCTTTTGGTGGCATTTGCCTGCAGACCTCCCACAAATTGGCTTCTTGATGGTGTGATAAGGTGGCTGCTGACCAGCTGTCACTCCAGCCAGAAACCACTTGGCTCCTGGTGAAGTGGGTAGCAGTGGTTAGGAGGGGAAGGCCTGGTTTCTGTGCCTCATCTGCATGCCCCTTCTCTGCCAGATACAGAGGGCGCCTTTGCCAGGCCCATTAGGAGAACAGGAAAGCTCATCCAACCTAGATCACAACCAGGAAATCTACCAAGACAGTGTCCCTTCTGAAAACAGTGTCCTCTAGGTGGGTCAGCAGATGCCTGGCTGGGCCAGAGCCTCCAAGCAGCAGCTGATCTGGGCTCCTCAGAGGCCTAAGCACACGAAAGAATGTGAGAAAGCCTGCTTTTTAACTTTTTTTATATTTTTACTTTTAAATCAGAGTACATTTAAATATTCTTTATCTTGCCGTAACCTACAGAATTGTGTGGGAGAGTGTGTAAACTACAATGTAAACTATAATCCATGTTTAGTGACGATGCTCCAAAACGTGTTCATCACTTGCAGTGAATGTGCCACACTAATGAGAGAAGTTGCTAGTGTGGGTGGATGTGGGCAGTAAGGGGAGTGGGGCATGTGGGAATCCCCTATATTTTTTGTGTAACATTTATGTAATCTAAAATCTTTAAAAATAAAAAAAATTTAAAATATAAATATACTTATTCATCTTTTGGTTTATAGACTCTTGCGTTTTCCTTACCTCCTTTTTCTTAGGAAAAGAACCTTAACATATTAGCAAATTCTAATCCTATTGATGAAGAATTGGCCTTTCATGTAATAAAAAGTGATGTGAGACATCTTATTAATGGCTAGGATAGGACCAGAAATGTACTTTCGCAGGCTATTTAAGCCTGGTTGCTATAGTTTGGAAGAGAAACACATAGCCTTTCTTAGTCTCCCTAATAATGGTTAAAGTTATTTTCAAGAAGTTTCTTTCATATTATAACTTTTGTTCACTATCTTTCTCTTAGAGGATCATCATTTTCCTTTTTGTAGAATAAACACCAGAGTAGCTTCTAAATATTTTGAGGATAATCCTCCAGAAATGACCTGGGAAACATTTCAATCACAACAACATACATTTGGTTTTGGAAGTTGTTAACAAGTATAACTGATGTTTTAAAATCAAACACAACTGATTATAACTACAGTTTGTATCTTGGAACTTAGGTTTTTGGCATTTGAATAAAATGAAAAGACTTTAAAAAAAATAAAGAATAGGGAAGCGGCTGTGGCTCAATCAGCTGCGCTCCTGTCTACCACATGGGAGGCCCTGGGTTCTTGTCCCGGGGCCTCCTTGTGAAGGCAGGCTCACCTGCACGCCGCGGAGTGCCAACGGCCTGCAAGCACCATGGAGAGCCGACTCAGCAAGGTGATGCAACAGCAAAAAAAACGAGAGACAGCAAAAACGCAGAAGAGAGTGCAGCGAATGGGCACAGAGAGCAGATAGCAAGCAAGCCGCAATGGGGGGGGAGGGCAAATGAATGAATAAATAAATAAATAAATATAGGCACAGAAGAATGCACAGTGAATGGACACAGAGAACAGACAGCAAGCAAAAAGCTGCAAGAGGTGGGGGGATAAATTAAATAAATAAATAAAAGAGTAGGGTTTAACAATTTTTTTAAATGTTGGAAAAAATGGCTCAGCATCATTTAATATTTACAAGTTCAGACTTCAAGATAAAACTGCTTGGGTTCAAATCCTCTCTCTGTTCTTGTCCAGCTGTGTTACTTTGGGCAAATCATTTAGCCTCCCTGTGCCTCGGTTTCCTTAGCTGTAAATGGGAACTATAGTGATCTCTACCTTTTAGCATTACTATGAAGATTAAACGAATTGATTTTTGTAAAGGATGTAGAACGGGGGTTCTTAACAAGGGGTCAGTGAGTTTGAATTGAAATTCAAAAAAACATTCCTGTGGGAATGTGTTGGTGTGGGTGTGATATATTAATTAAATAATACACAGTTTAGAGTGGATTTAGTAAGGGGTCCATGGTTTTCACCTGACTGGCAAAGGGGTCTGTGGAACAAAAAAGGCTCAGAACCTCTGATGTAGAAGGATACCTGGAACATAATCCTAATTTATGTTTGTTAGTTGATAATAATAATACCTTTCCCTAGCTCCTCTTCCTAATTTCCTTCCCTACAGCCAAACCAAGCTGAATACACTCACCAGATCTTTCCCATCTCTTTCTTCTAGTAATTCCAATTCTTAACGTCTGTCAGCTCCCCTTAAATGTTTCAGGGTGCTTTCACACCTTTACCTAATTTTATTCTTACACTCTTTATTACAATGCAAGCTCTGTAAGAGTAGGGACCATGCGTCTCTTTCAGTGTAGTCTGAGGCCCCCGTCACTTTAGTGTAGGAATGTTTACTGGGCCACCTTAAAGGAATGGAGTGACACAAATGACTCTAGGACAGAGGTGGGAAGGTGCTGCTCAAGGCAAGGAAGTCCACCAGAAAGGAGAGGGTGAAAGAAAATCCCATCTGAGGAAATAAGAAAGGAGAAAGTTCCATGGTTCTAATTTGGTATATCTGGAAGTACTGTTGGCAGAATTAGAAACAGTAAGAACCAGAAGGAAGGACCAGGAAGGGAGAGAACAAGATCTAGATTACAGGCCAGGGAAGAGGAGATGGGGATAGAGTTGGATTTTGTTGCCCACGGGTGGAGCCTGGAGAGCCTCTCCTGGGGATGGGGAGGTGGCAGGAAGGGCTGCTGCCAGTTTAGTTTCTATCCAAAGCCAATTGGAAAGAACCTGTCTTCTCCAGATACCTGAGGTGGGCTGAAGATGTCCCAACCTAGTATTGTGGGTAATGGAGAATGGAAGAAAGAAATGTGACAGCTGGGGAAATCCCTTTTGGATACTTTGGTAGGGAAGGATTTGGGGGGTTATCAATCCAAATTAAGCTGACTGGGAAAAAAAAATCTGCTTTTGTAATATTTCTCAACTGGATATAGTGTGTAGTCTGTCTTTTCCCTGACAGTGTAATCAATGTTGAGTTTTTGGGAAGTGGATGTGACTCAAGTGATAGAGCTTCTGCCTACCATATGGGAGGA
The DNA here is from genome assembly GCF_030445035.2 of Dasypus novemcinctus. NCBI lineage: Eukaryota > Metazoa > Chordata > Mammalia > Cingulata > Dasypodidae > Dasypus > Dasypus novemcinctus. Next base: position 77,820,548 of record NC_080679.1, on the reverse strand, counting down.
CCTGGGTTCAACCCCTGGGGCCTCCTGGTGAAAAAGAAGAAGAGAAAGCATGCCCGCACAGCAAACCAGTGCCCACGCAAGTGCCTACAGGGTGAGCCAGTGCCCACGCGAGTGCCTGTGTGGTGAGCTAGTGCCCCGTTCACGTGAGTCATGCAGCTAGATGATGATGCATCAAAAGAGAGACAAGGGGAGAGTCAAGGTGAAGCGCACCAGGAACCAGGAACTGAGATGGTGCAATTAACAGGAAACCTCTCTCCCCATCAGAGGTCTCCAGGATCGAATCCCGATGAATCCTAGAGGAGAGAAAATGAGAAGAGAAGACAACACAGACAGCAAAAACAGCAGGGCAGGAGGAGGGAAAGGAGGGAAAATAAGTAAATAAATAAATCTTTTTTAAAAAATGTTGGTTTGCCACCCACCATGGTTCTGTGAACAGGGCAGCAAGACAGAAGGAAAGGAAGGATACGCCTGAGGGGCAGAAATGTGCAATAGCAGGAAGGAAGTAATAGCTTCCTGGGAGAGACCTCATCCCTCTTTTAATTTCCCTGGTGGTGGAAACTGGAAAGTCAATAGAGAAGCCACCCAGTGGTTGTCAAACCAGGAGCCCTGGTCGAGAGCATTCATAACCTTGGTTTGTTACCCAGTTTTCCTCTTTGGCTAATGTGATCAGTGAGACAGAGAGGTGATCTGCATCACCTAAATGTCACACAGCTAGCTTATTAATTTTCCTGATCCCTACCATTATATTTTTCTCATTACATCTTAAAAATAAGCCCCAAATCCATTGGTGAGCTTATCACCTTGGAGCTTTAGCTCATAAGAAAAGTGGAAGCTTCTCTAGACAAGTTGTATTACCCAGTTTGATAATTCATCGAGGTGTGGGAGCATAATCTTGAGAAGTTCCTCTTTTGTTCCACCCTTCAGACCAAAGCAGTGATGTGCATCCCACTACCACTGGGGACACCAGGGGAAGTGTTCCATTTGAAGACTGCAGGAAACCTGGTGGCCACCAAGGTGGGTTCACTAGAGGTTTGGGATTGGAGTCCTCTTTTCATGGGCATTCCAGAGAAGATTCCAGAGCTGGAAAAGATTCTCTGTCTGCTGCTCTGACATTTTTTCCTCCAGGTGTCAGTTAATTAAATTTAGGGACAACCTTGCAGGAATTAAAGTCTCATTCTTCTGCAGTTGCCCCTCTTCCCATGCACCCGTTAGTGGGGAACCTGGTCTTGTCGCAGCAGCTCTCCTTATCAACTGCTTCTCCTCAAGCCAGACTCTTGGGGCAAACTCTGACATATTTATATCTGACTTATCCTAAGACTTTTGAAGGTTTAGTTTCTTAGGAAAATCTTTCTATGATCTAGACAATGGTACACAGACTTGAAATTGATTGCGAAGAAAAGTGGATTTGGCTCAACTGATAGAGCATCCACCTATCACATAGGATGTCCAAGGTTCAAACCCAGGGCCTCCTGACCCATGTGGTGAGCTGGGCCACACACAGTGCTGATACACGCAAGGAGTGCCATGCCACGCAGGGGTGTCCCCCACGTAGAGAAGCCCCAAGCGCAAGGAGTGTGTCCCACAAGGAGAGTGCAGCCTGCCCAGGAGTGGCACTGAACACACAGAGAGCTGATGCAGTAAGATGATGCAGCAAAAAGAGACAAATTCCTGGTGCCTCTGACAAGAATGCAAGTGGACACAGAAGAACACACAGTGAATGGACACAGAGAGTAGTAACAGGGGTGGGGGGGTGGGGGGAAAGGGGAGAAAAATTAATTTTTAAAAAAATCTTTAAAAAAAAAAGAGATTGTGAATATTCATGAGTGGAGGAAGCACAGTGGACCAGAAGTTAAAACTCTATTCATTTCAGCCCTCCATTAATTAGCATCCTTGAGCTTTGGTATCATTGTAAAGTGAAAGAAATGGACTATCAGTAGTTTTCAGACATTTAAAAAATATTAGTATCTCCCTCTTTTAGTACAGTTTGAAGGTCCCTGGACTTCTGCTTAAAGAAGAATCTATGGGTTTCAAAATATGGCCTTTAGTGCCAGCATCAGCATTTGATAATAAATAAAGATAAGTTGCTCTGGATTTTGCAGACAGTGCACCCAGCAGGCCCAGTGCCCCCCCCCCCCCCCCCCCCCCAAGGCACAATAGGGAGGCTCTGGGCACTTTAGGCTCCTTTGAATCTGTCACAAATCCTATTTTTCAAGGAAATGCAGAACCGAAGCTTTACCTTGGGACAAGGAGGTTAGGGAATAGGAGAAAAAATGAAGAGTGAAGGGAGCAGCAGTTTCTTGATCTGAAAAGACTTGGGAGTGGAGGCAATGAGAGCTTCTCATTCTCCAAGGAGAATTTAAGAGAAGGATGTCTGCCTGTTACTGACCGTAGGTGTACATTTCCTTTATTCCCTAGCAGAAGTCACATAGGAGGTTCTCCAGTTGTAATCAGCATGCAGATATGGGGAGGTTTGGGCCAGGCATAGTGTTTATTAAAAATATAAATATGAACCTCTTTAAGTGAGGTGTACATTCTCTGGTTTACCACAAACCTTACCACTCCCCACCTTCTTTGCCTGACACTTCACACATTTATGTTTCCTAGGTGGTCCCAAAGGCATTTGAATTGGCAATACCTGCTTTTGTGTGTGTTTGTTTCCTTGATAGCCAAAGGCTTTTCTATCTTATTTCAAAATGGGCCCATAAAGACTTGAAAATAAGAATGTCTCTTAGAGCTCCATTGGACTTTGGAAGGACTCATCTCTTTCAGAGATCTCCACTGTCAGTATTATTTTGCTTCATGAAGCCAGAAACACTTAGGGACTCTTCCCTGATGGAAGATAAGCCATCTCTGCAGAAACCCACAACTGCACATAACCCAAGTTTGGTATTTTTTAAAAACATTTTTGGGAAACAGATATGGCTCAACCAGTTGGGCTCCAGTCTACCATATAGGAGGTCCAGGGTTAGATGCCGAGGGCCTCCTGGTGAGGGCGAGCTGGCCCATGCAGAGCACTGGCCCCTGTGGGAATGCGGCCCCGCACAGGAGAGCCACCCTGCGTGGAAATGCCACCTCGCATGGGAAAGCCGCCCCATGCAGGAGTGCCAACCTATGTGGAGAGTTGGTGCAGCAAGATGATTCAACAAGAGACACAGAGGAGGGGAGCAGACTTGGCCCCGTGGATAGTGTGTCTGCTTACCGCATGGGAGGTCCGCAGTTCAAACCCCGGGCCTCCTTGACCCATGTGGAGCTGGCCCATGCACAGTGCTGATTCATGTAAGGAGTGCTGTGCCACGCAGGGGTGTCCCCCATGTAGGGGAATCCCACATGCAAGGAATGCGCCCCATAAGGAGAGGGACCCAGCACGAAAGAAAGTGCAGCCTGCCCAGGAATGGCGCCGCACACACGGAGAGCTGACACAACAAGATGGAGCAACAAAAAGAAACAAAGATTCCCAGTGTGGCTGATAAGGATAGAAGTGGTCACAGAAGAACACGCAGAGAATGGACACAGAGAGAAGACAACTGGGGGGCTGGGGAGAGGGGAAAGAAATAAAAAATCTTTAAAAATTTTTAAAAATTAAAAAAAAGAGACACAGAGGAGAGAAAATAAGAAAACGTAGCAGAACAGGGGAGCTGAAGTGGTGCAAGAGAGTAATCGCCTCTCTCCCACTCTGGAAGGTCCCAGGATCAGTTCTCAGAGCCACCTAATGAGAATGCAAGCAGAAACAGAAGAACACACAGTGAATAGATACAAAGAGCAGACAACAGGGAGAATGGGGTAGAGGGAGAAATAAATAAAATAAATATTAAAAAACAAAACAAAAAAACATTTCTGCTATTTAAATTCATAATTGTAGTTTTTCAGTCATGTCACTGGTCTGATTCCTTTAAGCCAATCCATTCGTTTAAAATGAGTCATCCTATTCTGCCCTTTTGTTTTTTTCTCCATGTCCCTTGTTAATTTGTCAGGGAGATACCAGGTAATTCAATCTGTCATCGGGACATAGTTAAAAACATTCTGATAATTTTAGATCTTTCTTTGAACTCAGTGGTTTGATAACCTACTTCTTATTTAAGTTTCTCTCTTTACTCTGACCCAAATCCTTCTACCGGCTTGCCAGGCAAAGCTGGGGGATGGAAGAGCAGACTTCATCTAAGCTTTATTAAGAATGTTCTATAAGTTTGTTTGGTTTTTATACTTCAAATACCTCAAAAATAAATATTTTGATGACTGAAGTATAAATGAATAAAAAACTTGGAAAAGGTTTTCCCTTCAATTACATGAACAGAAATTATATGGGTTCCATTAGAAACCCAAGAAAAGAAACTAGGTGCATTTTCTAAGTTCCAAGTAAAGATACTGATTCCTCCTCTCTTTCTGAGGAGAGTCCCAAACCAAAATGGGACGTTTGCGGCCACACTGGCATTGCGTGTATTTTGTTTTTTGTTTTTTTTTCTGTTAACATATATATAACCTAATAATTCCCCTTTAAACCACATTCAAATAAATAATTAAGTGCTACTCATCACGTTTACAAAGCCATGCTACCATCACCATCAACCATTACCAAAACATCTCCACTGCCCCTAATAGACACTCCCGATTCACTACCCCCACCCCATCTCCTGGGTAACCAATATTCTAGATTCTGACTGTAGGAGTTTCCTTATTCTGTTTATTCCATAATAGTAAGATCATACAGTTTTTGTCTTTTGTCTTCTGAATATTTTCTTTTTTTAATCAAAAAGTTGTGCTGGGTTTTGTCAAATGCCTTTTCTGCAAAATTGAGTTGATCTTTGATTTTTTCCCCCTTCATTCTGTTAATGTGGTGTACTACATTAATTGATTTTCTTATGTTGAACCACCCTTGCATACCTGGGATAAATCCCACTTAATCTTGATGTAAAATTATTTTAATGTGTTGTTGGATATGGTTGGCAAGTATTTTGTTGGGGATTTTTGCATCAAAGTTCATAAGGGTTATTGGACTGTAATTTTCTCTTGTGGTATCTTTGGTATGAGGCTGATGCTGGCCTTGGAGAATGAATTAGGGAGTGTTCCTTCCTTTTCCTTTTTTTTTTTTTTTTTTTTTTTGTCACGGGGAACGTTTGAGCACAAATAGTGTTAATTCTTCTTGGACTACTTGGTAAAATTCACCTGTGAAGCTTTCTGGTCTTGGACTTTTCTTTGTTGGGAGGTTTTTGATGACTGATTGAATCTCTTTACTAGTAATTGGTTTGCTAAGGTCTATTTCTTCTTGAGTCAGTATAGATAGTTTGTGTGTTCCTAGGAATTTGTCCATTTCTTCTAGGTTATCTAATTTGTTGGTATGCTGGTGTTCATAGCATCCATGTGTAGTCCTTTTTTATTTTAGTGGTGTTGGTAGTGATGCTCCCTGTTTCATTTCTGATTTTAGTTATTTTTGTCCTCTCTTTTTTTCATTATTCTATCTAAAGATTTGTCAACTTTTAAAAAATCTTTTCAAAGAACCAACTTTTGGTTTTGTTGATCCTATTTTTTTTAATTCTCTGTTTCATTTATCTTCACTCTAATCTTTGTATTTTCCTTCCTTCTGCTAGCTTTGGGTTTCACTTTCTTTTTTAGTTCTTCTAGTTTTGAGATTGGGTCATTGATTTGAAATCTTTCTTCTTTTATAATGTAAGCATTTAGAGCTATAAAATTTCCCTCACCACACTGCCTTTGCTGTATCTCATAAGTTTTTCATTCACCTCAAGATATTGCCTAATTTCCCTTATTTTCTCTTTAAACCTTGGTTGTTTAAGAGTATGTTGTTTAATTTCCACATATTTTTGAATTTTCCGTTTCTGTCTTTGTTATTGATTTCTAGGTTCCATTTGGTCAGGGAAGATACATTTTATGATTTCAGTATCTTTCAAATTTATTGAGACTTGTTTTGTGACCTAAGATATGGTTCCTTCTGGAGAATGATTCATATGCACTTGAGAAGAATGTGTATTCTGTTGTTGTTAGGTGCAGTGCCTTATAGAATACTACTTGGCTTATAGTATCATTCAAGTTTTGCATTTCCTTATTGGTCTTCTTTCTAGATGTTCTATCCATTATTGAAAGTGGTATATTAAAGTCTTCTACCGCTAGTGTAGAACCATCAATTTCTCCCTTCAAATCTGTCAGTTATTTGCTTCATATATTTTGGGCCTTTCCTGTTAGGTCTGTATATATTTATAATTGTTCATCTTCTTGTTGCCACTTTTAGTAGAATATAATGACCCTCTTAGTCCCTTGTAACATTTTTTTACTTGAAGTTTATTTTATCTGATTTTAGTATAGCTATCCCAGTTCTCTTTTGGTTGCTTTTTGCATGGTGTATTTATTTTTCTATCCTTTCACTTACAACCTACTTATGACTTTGAATTTAAGGGGAGTCTCTTGCAACTGGCATAGAGTTGAGTCATGCTTTTTATTCATTCTGCCAATCTCTGCCTTTTAAATAGAGAACTTAATCCACTTAGATTTAAAGTCACTGCTGATAATAAAGGACTTTCTTTTGCCATTTTGATATTTAATATTTGTAAGTCTTACACCTTTTTTGATCCTCTAGTCTTTTTTTAATGCCCAATTTATATTTATTTGATTTTTTTGTATTGTACCATATTAAGTCCCTTCTTATTACTATCTGGATATATTTTTCTGTATCTTCCTTGTGGTTACCATGGGACTAAAATTCAACATCCTAAAATACAGCAATCATACTTGATTTGATACTAACTTGACCCCAAGAGCATACACAGAGTTGTTTCTAATCCCCTCTGTCCCCCCACCATTTTTTGGTACTTGTACACATTGTTTTTCTCTTGCAGTTTTCAGAACTCTTTTTTTTTTTTTTTTTGTCCTTTCTTTTTAACAGTTTGATCAGTATGTGACAGAGCATTTTTTTCCAAGTTTATCCTGTTTGGTGTTCTTTGCGTTTATTGGATGTGCATATTAATGTCTTTTGCCAAGCCCAGGAAGTTTTCTGTCATTATTTATTTCCTTGAATATTCCTTCTGCTCATTTCTCCCTTTCTTCTCCTGGTGCTCCTGAAATCTGTGTATTGATTTCCTTGATGATGTCCCAGAGGTGTCTTAGGCTATTTTTTGGTTTCCATAATTCTTTTCAGCCTGACCTACTTCAATTTTCTTATCTTTGAGTTTAGATTCTTTCTTGTCACAGCTCCAATCTATTATTGAAATCCTTCTGGGAATTTTTCATTTAAGTTGTTATGTTTCATTCCTTTTTAAATTCCCGACTCTTTATTGAGATTCTTATATTGTTCATTCATTGTTTTTTGATACCCTTTAGCACTTTTTCTGTATTTTCTTTTCCCTGCTTGAGCATACTGAAGATCATTTTTTTATGTCTTATTCCAATATCTTCATAATCTGGTCCTCTTCGTTGGTGCTTTCTGAATTTTTACCCCTTTCTTTGGATGGGCCATCATTTCCTGCTTCTTTGTTTGCCCTGGAATCTTTTGTTGTACACTGTACATTCTACCCCAACCCCCAAAAAACATGGTCATTTGTATTATGAATGATTTTAGCAAAAAATTGTTTTTTACATAGCAGCTTTTAAAAAATTTATTTATTCATTTATTTATTTCTCTCCCCTTCTCCCCCTACCCCAGTTTGTCTGTTCTCTGTGTCCATTTGCTGCATGTTCTTTGTCCGCTTCTGTTGTTGTCAGCGGCACAAGAATCTGTATTTCTTTTTGTTGTGTCATCTTGCTGTGTCAGGTCTCCATGTGGGCAGCGCCATTCCTGGGCAGGCTGCACTTTCTTTCGTGCTGGGCGGCTCTCCTTATGGGGTGCACTCCTTGCATGTGGGGCTCCCCGCGCGGGGACACCCCTGCGTGGCACGGCACTCCTTGCGCGCATCAGCACTGCTGGTGGGCCAGCTCCACACGGGTCAAGGAGGCCCAGGGTTTGAACCGCGGACCTCCCATGTGGTAGGTGGATGCCCTAACCACTGGGCCAAGTCCACTTCTCATGTAGCTTTTTACTTATGAATTGAGAATGTTAGAAAACAGATTGAGACAATTATACATTTTCAGAATCAAACCACAATTACTTAAACTATTTAGTTAATTAAATATCCTGGTAATAGACTTTAATTTCCCCTTCATTTTTTCTTGCTGAGTGAGGGTTAGCCTCTCAACCTTGTTTAAAATACAATGGACATAAATTGATAATGTTGCATGGTGGCATTTGTGAATAGGCATTACAAAATATAATTTATAAAACCATATTTCCTGCTTTAACTTATTTCATAAAAGACTAGAATCTTTAATATGTTTTCACATTTACTAACAATTTTCTGCCAATCTTAAATAATTCTCTTTAAAAGAAGACAAAGCTCATGAGGCTAAATGTGCCTCTGTAGTTGTATTGAACAGGAAATTAATTCTCTGGAATCTGCATTTGCCTTCTTAAATGACAACAGATTTGCCTTAAGTGAGAAGTCAGAAATTTAAAAGTTAAAAGACCTCTGGGTGCAGAGCTAGCGGTTGTCTCTGGATGAGGAGACCATTGGCAATGGCAGCAGATGACGTCCCTCAATGGAAATGTTTTCATGTGTGTCCATGTGAAATTTATGGGGAGATATTTTAATTTTTCTCTTCTATGGTTATTATGGTTTGCCTTTTTTACTGGAAGTCTTCATTTCTTTATGCCACCTTGGACAACTGTCAATTGTTTTTCAGTCTGATGATCTCCCTTTTGCATTGTTTATAGGGCAGGTCTAGTGGTGATGAACTCCCTCAGCTTTTGTTTATCTGGGAATGTCTTAATCTCTTCTTTGTTTTTGAAAGAATGTCTCACTGGATAAAAATTATTGGTTAACAAATGTTTTCTTTCAGCACTTTAGGAATTTCAACCCACTACCTTTTTGCCTCCATAGTTTCTGATGTGAAATCAGCACTCAATCTTATTGGGATTCTTTTGTACAAAATGTTACCTTTTTTTTTTTCTTTTTTTGCAACTCAGAATTCTCTCATCTTTTGCATTCAACAGTTTGATCAATATGTGGTGGTACATATTTTTCTGCAGATTTATCCTATTTGTGTTTTCTGGGCTTCTTGGATGTACATATTCACATCTTTTTAAAAGTTTGGGAATTTTTCTGTCATTATTTCTTTGAATATTCCTTCTGTTCTTTTCTTGCTTTCTTCTACCTTTGGGGCTCCCATCATGCATAGGTTGATATGCTTGATAATGTCCCAGATATCTATTAGAATATTTTTAATTTATATTTGTTCTGCTCCTCACTCTGACTCATTTCAATTTTCTTATCTTTGAATTTACTGAATCTTTCTTCTGGCAGCTCCAATCTGCTGTTGATACCCTTTGTTGAGAAAAAGCACTCACTGGACATGGGGACTGACAACTGCATGCGGAAAGTTTATTGAGAAGCTTTCCCAGTGGAGGGGATCTGAAGATAATACTTCATTCCACTCTTGGAAGGGGTGGTTAAAATTTATACAGTATTCTAAAAGGCAAGGGAATTGTTAGTTTGAGGGGAGGGGGTTAAGGACTGAGAATAGCCCATGGCCAATGAGGGGTTGAAAAAGCAAATTCTTTCCCTTATATGGTTCCTGGTAAAGTGGGCTAGCAAGTGATATATTCTACTGATGGAGCTTTGGTCAGGAGAGAGTGGAGATTCTTATCTTGCCCTGTTCCAACGCCTTGTTCTTGTGAGGAGATGGTTGGTTGCTTTTATGCACACCTAGGCTATGGTTTGCTCAGTCAGTCATGTGGCCCCTGGATTAGGTTTTGCCTTTCTTTGTGTCACAGTCTGTTAATCATACGCTGTGAACTTTACAATAGGGAACCTCTAACACCCTCCCAGGAATTTTTCATTTCAGTTACTGTGGTCTTCAATTCTAGTAGTTTATGTTTGGTTCCTTTTAAAATTTTCAATCTCTTTATTGAGATTCTCTTATTGTTCATTCATTGTTTTCCTGATATATCTTAGTTCTTTCTCTGTATTTTCCTTCATCACCTTTCACATAATAAAAATCATTTTTTTAAGTCTGTCTGATGTGTCTACCTTCTTGTTTTCTTTGTTGATGTTTTCTGGATTTTTATCCTCTTCCTTTGCATGGGCCATCATTTCTTTTTTTTTAAAAAAAAGATTTATTTGTCCCCCGCCCCATGCCCCCGTTGTCTACTCTCTGTGTCCATTTGCTGTGTGTTCTTCTGTTCTCCTTGTATTCTCATTAGGCAGCTCCGGGATCTGATCCTGGGATCTTCCAAAGTGGGAGAGAGGTGTTTACTCTCTTGCACCATCTTAACTCCCTGTTCTGCTGTGTCTTCTTATTTTCTCTCCTTTGTGCCTCTTATTGTGTCATCTTGCTGCGCCAGCTCTCAGCATCGGCCAGTACTCCTGCACAGGGTGACTTTCCCATGCTGGGGTACATTCCCACTCAGTGGGACACTCCTGCATGGGGCGGCATTCCAGTCTGGGCTGGCACTCTGCATGGGCCAGCTTGCCCTCACCAGGAGGCCCTGGGCATCACACCCTGGACGGGTAGACGAGAGCCCAATTGGCCATCATTTCTTGATTGAGTATCCTCGCTGTACATTTTAATATTTTTTAAATGTTAACTCTGGAATTTGTTCCCCAAGAGATCTGTTTCTTGAGTATTAACCAGCTGGTGATATGACAGAGATTTTCTGGTGTGTCAGGAGCTAATAGAACCAAGTAAACCTATGCAAAAAAACATCTTTCACTATCTTTGCAAGTTCACTTTACTTTAGCTGGTGCTCTCTGTCACAGTTCATCCCTCCCATGAGGAAGGTCAACCCAAAAGCAAACGCAGTGTGCAGGGTCCTCCCTGTCTTTCCTGAGCCTGTGTCTTGTCCTGGACTTGTGCTTGCTAGCAGCCTTAAGAGTTCCTTGTTTACAGGAGTTTGAAATCCCAGGAAACAGACCTTTCCCTCTCCTGGGTGTTCTACTTCCTGACTTAAAGCAGGTAACCCTTTAACCCCAGGTACTTGAACTTAAATGTTTCTTACACTTCTTTCCTTGTCTCAAGCTGTTTTTGCCTGGAGGGCAAATTCTGGGAGAGGGACATACTGAAGAGGAGTTTCCCAAGTCAGGCTTTCCCAGACAGAACAAGGGAGGGACTCACAAAGGGTACTGGCTGGGTCCAAATTGCACTGTGGAGGTGGTGATGGAGAGGCGAGGAAGGGTACCAGGAGCTTTCTAAGGGCTTTCCAAAGCTATGCTTTCTTGGCTTGGCCCCTGCCCAGCAAATGCAGCACTTCAACTCTCTTCTGTAGCTTGGATGGAAGGTACTGTCTTTAAGTCTCCTCCATTACCTTTGCCCTTTGAAATAATGGCCTCCCTCAGAGCCAGATCCCCAACCATCCAAAGCAGCTAATCAAAAGCAGTGATCAACAATGCCCCCCTACCCCATTTTGGGATAGCGGACTTTCATGTTCCCCTGGCACTAGCAATCTATGCCAGGGCCACAAATATGGAGGCTAGGCAACAGTTACTGCCTAGTAGAGAGCAATTTACTAGTATTTATTATAATTTACCAGCCTTTTCTTCTACTCTTCCCTGGATGTTGAACAATGTTCTACTGGAATCTGGAGTTTCGAAATAGTTCAGACAGTTCTTAACTGTTTAATAGTTGTTCTGGTGGAGGGACCAATTCCTGAAGTTTCCTACTCTGCCATTTTCTCCCTTCTTGCGTCATTTATTCCCCCTCTGTACTGCTTTCTGCTTTTAAACTGCTATTGCTCCCTTTTACACTGAGAATCTAAAAAAGATACAGACAAAAGCTTGAAATCTCAGCTTTCCTCAGGGGCATTACAGATATGCTTTTCAGTGGTAGCTCTAGTGCTATGGAATTGGGCCAGAAAACAAGGTTAATTCCTTGTTAAAAATAATTTGCAGGGATTTTCCTTCTTAACAGAGAAACAAGTATTTGTTTCCCAGAATTAGGCTCCTTTTTTTTTTTTTACTTTTTATGTCAATTCTTGCTTTTTTATTGCTTTTCTTATATTAAAAATGAGCCTGGGCCAAATAGTGTTAGAATCTTTAAGAAAGGCAAAAACCTGCCTGGTCCTCTAGGTGGAGGAGTTTAAAACTCAAGTAAAGGGAATTGCTAATGGATTTCCAAAGGGCGGCAGCTATTTTTCTTGATTTCTGCTTGGTTTTCTTTCCCCTCCAATATTGCTGTTTCACTGTTTGGTCATAATATTTTGTGTAATAATAAAAATGTAGTTATGTTCCATTAAAATTTTTCTCTTTATCTTTTTGGTGTTTATGGCAATAATAACAACAATGGTTTTATCGAACACTGGCAGCTCAAAGAATTACATTTCTTCTACATAAGAGATAGTTATGTGTAAGGAACCAAACTAATAATTTAGAATCAGAGTATGCTCTTCCCAGAACAGGCAACACAAAAACAATTCATTTCTAATTTTTTTTCCTTTATTTCTTTTTCTACACTTCTTCACTGCAATATTATTTTTCCTATCATTATAACATCAACCTTTTGTATTATATGCATCTTTCACAGTATGTCACAACTGTCACATTTAGAGACTGTTTTGTTGGTTATATTTTGGTTTGACTTATTCTAGATGATTTGAAGTAATGATGGCAAATAGGCCATGTTGATTGTTAGTGACTACTTGGAGCTGCAATTTTCAGCCCTGGCTGTGTGTTAAATCATCTGGGGAGCTTTTAAAAATTGAATGCCAGGGAAGCGGATGTGGCTCAAGCAGTTGACCTCCTGCCTACCAAATGGGAGGTTCCTGGTTTGGTTCTTGTTGCCTCCTAAAGAAGACAGTGAGCTGGGATGGCAGGCAAGCACAGCAAGCTGACACAACAAGGTGGTGCAACAAGAGACACAAGAAGAAAAACACAATGAAAGACACAACAGAGCAGGGAACAGAGGTGGCTCAAGAGATTAGGTACCTCCCTCCCATATCAGAGGTACTGGGTTCGGTTCCCAGGGCCTCCTAAAAGAAACAAGGAAGCCAAAGAGACACAGCAAGTGCAAACAATGAGGGAGTGGGGAGAAATAAAATAAATCTTAATTAAAATATCCACTGGTGGTTCTAATATTCAATCAGGATTAAGAATCATTGATCTGGAGCTGTGGTTCTCAAACTTTACATGAACCAGGGTCACCTGGAGGGCTTGTTAAAACCTACCCCCAGAGTTTCTCATTCCATAAGTCTGTGGTGGAGTCTGAGAACATGCATTTCTAATAAGTTTCTAGGTGATACTGATACTACTGGATGTGAGAACCACTGACATGAGGTATTGTATTAAAAAGGAACTTGAGGGGAAGCGGATGTGGCTCAACTGAGAGAGCATCCACCTACCATGTGGAGGGTCCAGGGTTCAATCCCCAGGGCCTCCTGACCCATGTGGTGAGCTGGCCCATGCACAGTGCTGCCGCGCACAAGGAGTGCCGTGCCACGCAGGGGTGCCCCCATGTAGGGGTGCCTCACGCTCAAGGAGTGCACCCCACAAGGAGAGCTGCCCCGTGTGAAAAGAGCGCAGCCTGCCCAGGAGTGGTGCCGCACACACAGAGAGCTGACACAGCAAGATGTCGCAACAAAAAAGAGATGCAGTTTCCCGGTGCTGCCTGACAATGCAAGTGGATGCAGAAGACACACGGCGAATGAACACAGAGAGCAGACAGTGGGAGGGAAGGGGAGAGAAATAAATAAAACAAATCTTTTAAAAAAATTTAAAAAATAAAAAGGAACTTTAGTGCAGAGCACCGCCCAGCCCACAAAAGCCACGGAGCATCGCCTGGTCTGAAAGTGCTGCAGAGCACTGCCCAGCCCACAAGTGCCGCAGAGAGCTGACTCAGCAAGGTGAGGCAACAAAAAAGGGAGACAAGCAAAAACACAGAAGAGAGCGCAGCAAATGGATACAGAGAGCAGACAGCAAGCAAAAAAAGCCATGGGGGAGGGGGAGGAATTAAAAAAAAAAACAACGGAACTTTAGGAAGTGGATGTGACTCACGCAGTTGGGCTCCTGCCTCCCACATGGGAGGTCTGGGTTTGGTTCTTGGTGCCTCCTGAAAGATCAAAAATACACAACAAGCAAAACAAACAAATAAAAAAGCAACTCAGAGAAGCTAATGTGGTTCAGTGGTCGAGCGCCGACTCCCACATATGAGGTCCTGGGTTCAATCCCTGGCCCCTGACACCTAAAAAAAAAAAGGAACTTTAAAGAGAGCCTTGATGGATTAGTAACACCTACCATGGTCCCAGGAAAGAGAAACTGCATTTATCATCTTTATTCTTAAGAAACTCCCTAAATTTTCCCCAGTCACAATGTAGAAATGGGTTACTTCTGGAATGATTTCCTGTTACACTTAATCCTACCAACACTGTGAAAAGTTATTCTTTGATCTACTATTCAGATCTAGCTTATGGTCTAGCAGGACTAGAAGCTGGTCTACTAAATCTATTTAGGATGGTGCTATTTCAGCTCCTGTATGCTGCTTCTGTTGAGGTCTACCTCACTTTGGGGCCTTTAATTTCTGTCTATTATTTATATCTATTGCTAGAAATAAATGGCTTGTTTTCCTGTAAACGTGAGTTATTTTATATAGTTTGTTGGCTTGATCCTAGCACAGAATGAGAACATGGAGTCCCAGAATGGGTCAGTTTGGATGGCACATGCTGGAGAAAGACTGCAGAAAGTCAGGGAGTGGCGTGAGAGCAGGGAGAGACACTGCAGAGTGCAGATGGGCACCGAAATTTAACCCTGCCTACTTTTGAATTTATCTTCAGACTAAACTCTAAGTCCTTGTTTGTTTTCTCTCAGTTCTCAAGGGCTGTATAGATCATAAAAGCAGTCCACTTGCAGAATCGAGCAGTGGCCATGCAGAGACTTCAAGCAATTCTGCTGTCGCTGAGAAAAATCGGTGAGTCTTATCTATAGAAGTTCTCAACCATAAGCGTATCATAAGCATTCCCAGTCTTAAACTCAGGTGCTCTGCTCCAATGGACAATGAAACAAAAGTATTTTGACCCCTATTTTATTTTATTTTTTATTTTTTATTTATTGATAGAAGGTAACAGGGATTGAACCCAGAATCTCGTACATGGGAAGCAGGAAATCAACCACTGCGCTACATCCTCTTCCCTCTATTTTATTTTGATGAGTTGGAGAGAGTGGAGTTGAAAAGTATTTTCCATCAGACTTTCCCATGGCTGCAGTCATTACCCTGTGGGCAAAAGCCTTTATTCTATGGGGGAATCTGAACAGAATCCTGGCTATTGGGTTCTCTTTATGGTAAAATGTGCACTTGGCCTCATGGCCTCGTTATGTTAAAGCAGTGGTTCTCAACCAGGAAATTCTTGCCACTCCCTCCCTTCCTCCCCTGCCCAGGTGACATTTGGCAATGAGTGTGTAGAGACAATTTTGGTTGTATCAGCTTTGGAAGGGAAGGATTGTGTTACTGGCACCTAGTGGGTAGAGACCAGGGATAATGCTAAACATCCTGCAATGCACAGCATAGCAGCCCCCTGCCCTAAAAAGAGTTGTCCAGCCAAAAACGTTGACAGTGCCAAGGTTGAGAAATCTTGGGTCTAAGCTACAGAAAAAAGGTAATAGCATTTCCTGTTTACCCACAGGTTTTAGTTAGATATAATTCAAAAGGAGAAGAGCAGAGCTTGTCTAGCATGATAGCTTACTATTCTCAGTAACTTATGAGCTCCTCAAAGTCAACAGGGAAAGATGACCCTAGAAATATGGACTTGGGTCACTTTAAGTCGAGACAAGCCAAGTAATGACACCAAGCACTGTAGACTTGAGGATTGCAGAGGCCAGTTCTTCAGGGAAGATTTCATAGTCTATTTTCTCAGAAAAGTTTCCCAGGCCCCATCACATGCATCCCAGACCCCACCTCATAGTGGACTATGGCAAGGGGAAGGTCTAAGTAGAATGTAACTCAACTTTCTTATTTTCTACCAAATTGTGGGGAACTTCATTAAAAGTTTACTCCAGGACTCAGAGAAAGAAATATATCATTAGAGGTTTTTGCATCTTTTCTCCTAGAAAAAGAGGTAGTCTTGAATTGCAATTTTAAAAAAAATCTTAATTTTAAAATTTAAAAAAAAATATTAATTTAATATTTTTGAGACTCAAAAAATTTAATTGTTCTACTTCTTTAGTGTCTCAAGTCGCCTTTGGACTAAATTTACTTAGAGTAGCTTACTTAAAAGTGCATGAGGAAAGGTTATAGATCTAGTATCTCACATTAGAATAATAAACTTTTCTGAAGCAATGAAAAAACCTACTGAACTTGAAGGTGGAAGAGTTGGGTCCTGGTCCTAGTACTAACATGGTCCAGCTGTTTGACTCTGGACAAGTTCAGTGAACCAGTTTGGAAAATGACTCCTGCCCCAGTCTGACTCGCCTCAACCTCAGCTGTTGACTGACTGACTTCAGAAATCAGGGCAGTGCTATGAACTCCTTCCATTTCACTTCCCTCTGCTTTAGAATTGCTGCTTATCTTCATCTGTCTAAATTCCTTTGCTCCTGTCTCAAGAAAAAGCACAGGTCCTCTTCCTTCCGAAGGCTAACCCCTCTACCTCGGTTCCTGCCCTCCAGGTCCTACACTACCAGCCTACCCCCTGCTTTTCCATCTTTTCCTCTCCACCAACCCCTCCCTCCTTAACTCTGAAATCTTACCTGGGCCTTCATCATGTCCCTAAAACTGTTCTTGGGGAGCTCAGTTCCCAGTCACTAGTTCCTCATCTTCGTCAGACTCTGCAGCATTTCTTTTTTTTTTCAGGAGGTCCCAGGTTCAATCCCTGGTACCTCCTACATGGGAAGCAGACACTCAACCACTGAGCTATATCCACTCCCCTGCAGCATTTCATTTCATGGCTGTGCTTTCCTTGAACCCCACTCTTCTGTGCGTTTCTGTGGTACTGCATTCTTCAGGTTTTCCCTGAGACATCGTCAGTCTCTATCTTCTCTGACCCTATCCTCCTTCCCTGTCCCCACCCCCATCTAAATTCTGGCAATTTTCCAAATCCTTCACTCTCTTCTTTTTCTGTTTCTTACCTGGGTGATCTCCTTTCTCACAGATGTATTCTAGTTCAGTTCTCAGCTGTGTGAGTGTAATTCCCAGACCTCTGTTCTGAGCTCCCGTTCCTTCTGCTGGACATGTGTTCCTGATTTACACACCAGAACCAACAGAAAAGCCCACCCCAAAGTGTGTCCTCCATCTGACCTTCCCCTTTCTGTGAGTGGCACAAACCTCCCCATGACCTGGCCTTGAAACCTTGCCCACTCATTTTGGTCCCTACCTCTCAGTTGACTCCCACCTCCAATCACTTTCTAAACAGTTTCACTGGTTCGGGCCTGCCATGATCTCTTTCTCCCTTTGTTCTCAACTCTTTACAGACCACCTTTCATACTGACACTTGATCAATTGACCTAAAGTATATTCTGACTTACTCAAAGAACTTTGATGACTTCCCGTTTTAGACAAAACAGGTTCACACTTCTCAGTTTACTATTCCATGCCTCTCCCTTTTTGTTCCATTTCTCCAGGCTTACTTCTAGTATATCCCTAAATGAAATCGGCTCATTGTTCCACTGACAAACACACCCACTTCTGTTCTCTCTGCCCATCCTTTCTGTTCAACTCTTACATATTTGGTCAAAATGGCCCTATGCCTTTCCTTCATGAACACTTAATTCTTCGTAACACTCCTAAACCTTCAGAGCCTCTTTATAATATTACTATTCAAAGCACCAGCTCTCAACAAGATAATGAGCTTGTGCCCAAATATAAATCAACCCACTTCTTTCTTCTTCAAGAAAGTTTTGCTACAAAAAAAAAAAAAAAAAAAATCAGCAGAACTAAATAATGTGTTTAGTGTTGAGTTGATTTATATTCTGGTACAAGTTTTTACATCACAGTGAGTGTTAACAGTTCACAGACTGGGTCCTTGGACCACACTTGGGTTTATCACTCCCTGCGGGCCTCTTCATACGTTGCCTGGTAGATGTGGCTGACCATGCACTAGAAGGTCAGCTTCTCAAGGGTGAAGGCTGAATCATAGTCCTTCTTGCATCCAAATGGTTCTCAATAAGTTTATTGAGCTGACTTCCACGCCACTCTTCAGGATGCAGATTTTTATGAGAGAAATGTTCTTCCTGCTGAATCATTGGGTGGTGGCAGCAACAAGAGGATCCAGAATAACTCATCAGATGGTACCAGGCATGGGCGCTGGAGTCCCATTTTTCCCTATGTATTTGACAATCACAGTAGCCAGTGGAGCAATCCAGTGGTCATCTGGAAAGAAGTCTGGAGGAGGGGGAAAGGGAACTAGGTCATGCTAGTGATGATGTTCTCAGCGGCAAGTGACAGAGCCTCCAGTTAGCAGATTCAAGGATCCCTCAGGACAAGAGGTCTGAAGGCAAAAGTTTCAGGGCTGGGTCAGCTGCTCACGGGTGTCATTGAGGACACAGGCCCCTTGCATCTCTTTGTGTTGTTGCTTTTGTCCTGTTAGAGAAGCCCTCGCTTATGGTCCCAAGCTGCTGAAGCTGCACTGTACATCATTTCTGCACATGGCAATGTCTGAAGATGGATTCAAGATGTGGATGGGATAGGGCTGTCCCAGGATCCTCTCTCCATTTGTTAGGAGGAGGTATTGCCCAGAAGTCCCCTGGACCCTCCCTTCACATCTCACCTGCTAGAATTATCAGCAGTATCTCTGCAGGGTTGCTGCCAGGGAGGCTGGGAAAGTGAGCCTTGAAATTTTCAGCTTCTACAGAAGAGAGCAGGCAAAGTAGCAAGGGACTGAGAGGGGTTGTGGGAAGGCAATCGACAGCGTGTGCCACAGGTTGCTGATGGGGTAGTGATAGGAGAAGATGGGTACCAGAGAAAGAAGAAGAGAAAGCAAAATCAGAGGGAGGAATTCATAAGGCCCAGACATGATGAAAAATATTCTTCAGGAAAATAGACTTGGCCCAGTGGTTAGGGCGTCCGTCTACCACATGGGAGGTCTGCGGTTCAAGCCCCGGGCCTCCTTGACCCATGTGGAGCTGGCCCATGCGCAGTGCTGATGGGCGCAAGAAGTGCCCTGCCACGCAGGGGTGTCCCCCGTGTAGGGGAGCCCCATGCGCAAGGAGTGCGCCCAGTAAGGAGAGCCGCTCAGCGCGAAAGAAGGTGCAGCCTGCCCAGGAATGGCACCGCCCACACTTCCCGTGCTGCTGACGACAACAGAAGCGGACAAAGAAACAAGACGCAGCAAATAGACACAGAGAACAGACAACCGGGGGAGGGGGAGAATTAAATAAATAAATCTTAAAAATATATATATTCTTCAGAATAAGAACTACAGGGAAGTGTAGAGGTCATCATTCAGATTCACCCAATGTTCATTGCTATGGCGGGTCTTTCATTACACATTATCTCACTCAATTCTCACAGGAGCCTTTTGGGTTGGCATTACTGACGCCCTGTTACAAATGGGTAAACTGAATTTGGGGAAAGCTAAGGCAGTGGCTCCCAAATGCTGGCCCAGGGGCCAGTACTGGGTGGGATATAGCAGGTTTACCTGCTTCTGCTTCTAATCAGCTGATTGAAATCACACAGTATCACACAGAGAATAAATGGCAGGTCTGGGGTTTGAATCTAGACCTGTTTCCAACAATAATAATATCTAACATTTAGAATTCACTGAAAACTTGCTGAGCACCCTCCTAAGTTTTACATGCATTTTCCTAAGACAAGCTTCATAACAACACTGCGAAGGAGGTACACATCAATCATTTCTGGTTTTGGGGGATTACAAGCAGCTTGTAACATACCTCGTAAAGAAACAGAGTCGGAAACGTGAATGCAGACCCCCTGATGCCAGAGCCCATCCTTTTGACAGGTACATCCTAATGCCTTTCTTGGCCCAGGGCTCCAAATGCTGAGCTTCATTCTCCTCTAAACTGCTCAAATAAAATAACTGTGAGCGTTAGAGATAATGGATGTATAGAGTCAACTATATCCACGTTGTCTCCATACCTTTTGTGTCAGTGAATCTGAAACCATAGCTGGGTAATTCATAAACTCTGACTGATATAAAATTTTTGCCCTGTGATTGGTGGAGAAAATTCCGGCATTCAGTTCTTGGGAGAAAGCCTTCAGCTACAGGGGAAAGGTGAGAGTATCTGTGCTCTGAAGGGTTAATGTGGCTCGGGCTTACGGGAACCTGCGGTAGAAGGTAGAAACCAGCAGCTGGTCAAGCTGCCTCCCTGCTTCCCTTTCTACCTGAGGCTGTAACTGTGTACAGTGAATGGCACAATGGAAATAGTCTTTTATGTCCCGGGGCTTTGTTCCCAGGATGGTAATCCTCCATTTTAATGCTAAGTACAATAGTGAGGATTATGCCCCTTAATTTAACTTGGTCTGCATAGGCAAGGCTCTTGCCTGGCTTTTATTTGACATTCCTTAGCAGTTAGCCTGTTGTTGTGTAAAAAAAAAAAAAAAAAAAAAAGCCATACGAAGGAGGCAGGAGACTGCTAATATGGGTGCAGATGTTTTCACGGCAGCTTGTAACACCTCCCCCACAGAAGCTGCTTAATTGCAGGCCACTTAGATGAGGATTCGGATTCAGAGTGACGGGAAACTTCGTGACTCAGGCTGCTCGAGGAGAGCTGGCACCTCTCAAGATGGGAAAGCAAGCGCATATTTCTCCCGTGTGTCATCCTCGCAGCTCTGGGGCTTGGAGCCAGCTGGGCTGACCTCAGAATTGATGAGCCAGTCTGCAGGACCGAACAGGGGCCAGATTTTCATGTGGGCTGTGAATTACAGATTGCCACATATCTTGACAAACACCCTGCATGGGGGCGGCTCATTGCTGACCTACGTGGCAGTGCTAAGATTAAACAAAACAAAACAAAACTTTACTTACCAGGAAGGTGTTTCCTCTACTAAATTTCAACCCTACACCAAGATTTCCTCCCCCTTTCTTGTCCTAATCTCATGCGGCTAATACTCTCCAGCAAATTTCCCACCACTTTGGCTAAGTTAGTGGAACCCCGGATGGAACCAGAGGAAAGTGGCAGCATGGCGTGGCAGTGGTGCTGGGAACGGGAGCCTTCTTTTATGAAGTGCTTCTTATGTGGCAGACACTATGCTAGATGCTCTGGGTATTAGCTCATTGGGGAGGAAGAGGATGGGCTTTGGTGGAAGACCAGGATCTTAGTTCAACTACGAATCCTAGGAGATGTTGGGCAAGATTCTTCATTTCTCTGAACTTCAGTCTCCCAACCTGTGCAAAGGAAATAACTGTGAGAGTTAGAGATAATGGATGTAAAGGAAGTAGCACATTTCTAGACACATAATAAATGTTCAAGAAGGGTGATGGTGGGGTACCTGTTGTTGGTCTGGGTGATAAAAATAGTAGCAGGAATAGTCCTAATAGTAGTATTTAAAAGGTTCTTACAAAGCTAAGCTAATCTGAAAGGTCATGACCTCTCTGGCTTGGCTCTAGAGTTGTGGACTAAAGTAAACACTAAGGAGTCCAACACTTGAGCAACTTAACAATGCTGCTCACTCTCAGCTTTGACTTCAGGGCCAAATTTTCTTTTCCCCGGGGTAAGTTTGCCATTCTCTCTGGGCCCAGGACTCACCCTTGCCAGCACAGCCGGGATGCCCCTGGCATGGCCTCAAATGATAACTTTCAGAGCTTACTTGATTGTTAGAGACTTCTTAGACTTTTCTAGATTTTTAAAGTATTAATTGGTCACATTTATTTTCAAAACCTTTTTGAAGCCAGAAACCTCATCACCAGCTGAAAGTAGCTTCAAGGAAAAAAAATCTGTTTGGAGTTATAGTTTTCCTTAAGGATTTGCTCATGGCTGTACATAAATATTTATCTGAACTATTTCAACAAACCCTAAA
This sequence comes from Dasypus novemcinctus, assembly GCF_030445035.2. Classification (NCBI taxonomy): domain Eukaryota; kingdom Metazoa; phylum Chordata; class Mammalia; order Cingulata; family Dasypodidae; genus Dasypus; species Dasypus novemcinctus. Next base: position 77,798,624 of record NC_080679.1, on the reverse strand, counting down.
TCATTAGTGAGCCTTCTGCAAAGACCCTTTTAGAAGTATCGTGCATGTCAAGAATGTCAGCAATAGGAGTTCTCTTTATAGGACCAAATTCCAAGAACAGGAGGCCTCTTTTAAAATACGTGGAGCTATTTGGTGGTTTTCAACATGTTTTTGTCTTCTCCTTTCTGAATATTTGTTCATGCTGTTCCTTCTGAACAGAAAGCCCTCTCCAGCCTTTTCTCTACCTGTTGATATCTGCACACCCCTCAAGGTCTTATCCATGCAGCACCTCCTGCAGGGACTTCCGGCAGAAGAGAGGCAGGAGAAGGGCATTCCAGGCAGGGGGGTGTTGTGGGCCCCACCCAAATCCGGCTGGGCAGGGGGCACTCTGGTGAGGGTGAGAAGTCCAGTTAGGTGAAGGCTGGGAATGGAGAGGAGAATGGGATGACGCACAGGGGACTATTGCAGGGAATAAAGCAGAGGGGAGCCAGGGTACAGGGTCCTTAAATGCCACACAAAATATTTGGGACCTTATTCTGTAGGTCAAAGGATGGAAACCAACAGCCTTTGGGTGGAATGTAGTCAGCGGACACATTTTGTTTGGCCTGCACAATGTTTTCAGATTTTAACATTCATTTCCAACATATAAAACTAGAAAGATTTCATATAACAATTTGGATTTTGATGTCTTTTAAAAACTTGGAGGCTTTGGCGGCCGTCTGCTGGAATGGAGTAGAGTCTGTCCTGTATAGACACCTCCTCAAGTGCCTGCTTAATTCATGGCCTGGCCTGCCAGTGTCTGAGTTGAGTCGTGCCCATGAAGTCCAGGGGTCACCGTCAAGTAGAGGAAATGGTAAGGCTGCAGGCTCTGGAGCCAGACAGCCTCTGTTCTAGGACCAGGTCTAAGTCCAGCTAACTCAATGACCTTGAGCAACTTAATTATGCTTCTGATAATGGTCCCTACATCACATGGCCATTATGAGAATTAACTGAAATAAACCACAAGAACATTTAGAAGACTGCCTGGCCTGTAGTACGTGAACAAAAACTGTAAGGTGTTACTGCTGTAACCCACATGATAGGAAAGAATCCCTCTAGTACGGAAACCATCTCTCTTCATCTCCGTATCACTCAGAATCTAGAATCTAGCCTCTTTGACCATCATAGGCATAAAATCAAAGTAATTGATGAATGGATGAATGAATATGTGCTCCTCAAATTTTTTGTTTCTGAGGGAATCCAAAGCTAAATTTAGGTAATTTTATTCTAAAAAAAAACCTTCCTATTTATCTTGCATTTGACTTGAGTATCCGGACTAATTTTTGGTAAAGTAGGGAGCTGGGTTTCTCAAAAAGCCAATGATGCTTACTAAATAAAAGAAAGATCATGCCTTTAACTCAATTTTTGGTGATACATCTACCTTCCTAACTCAACATTAAGCCCCAAATGGAATGATGCTTAATTATGTGTTTTCTTTTTTTTTTTTTTCTTTAATTTATTTATGCTTTTTTTTTTTTTTTTTTTTTGAGGTACTGGGGCTGGGGATTGAACTGGGACATCAAATGTGGGAAGCTGGTGCTCAACCACCAAGCCACATCGGTTCCACTGAGTTGGTTTTTTCGTTTGTTTGTTTGTTTGTTTCTTTGTTTTTAGGAGACACCGGGGACTGAACCCGGGACCTTCCATGTGGGAAGCAGGCACTCAACCACTTGAGCCACATCCACTCCCTGTGTTTTCATTAGGAAGCTCAGTTATTGGCAGGTAGATGGCTGTGGTTAATACTCTAATTTAAGGGCAGTTACTAGGAAGTAAGACATGATGAACTTAAGCAGAAATGACGTTAGAGTATGTTTGCCTTGGGTTTTCTGACTACCCCCAAACCCACAGGAGATTCACACTTCCATCAGAGTTTTTGTGACCAATACCTGCAGACAAAAGTGGAGAATGGAGAACTACCAGAAATCATCTGTACGGTTTGGCATGGGAAACAATTTCTGGTATTTCCAACATTCTGGAAGATAGAACATGATCCCACCAAGGCCTTTAGTGTGATCACCTGCACAGATGAGATTTTATGGTTATGTTAAACCATCCATTCACCATCAGCCTTTTCTGGAACGAGCCCTTCAGTTGGCTGCCCTTGGCTCCCCAAGAATAATATAGCCTGTGCTTGAATTCAAACTTATCTACTTCTGTATCCAAGTGTGCCTAGTTTCTAGAAAGCTGATTAAGTAATATAGGTCCTATAAGCTTTAAATATTCAGAAAGGATGTAGACTGAACATGTATTCAAAATTACATCCAGACGGAATGTGGGCGATTTGTTAATTCAAGCTTACCTGGAAAGTAGGCAATATGCTAATTCAAGTTTAGCTGGTATTAAAAAAAATGGTTAAACCCTGAAAAACTAACAAAGAAAGTCTTTTTGACCCCTAAACCTTTCCTGGCCCCACCACATGTCTCTTATATAAAAATAACCTAAAACCTCTACTCAGGGCTTGGCTTTTTGGACAGGAGTCCACTGGGTCCAGCCAGTTGTAATAAATCTTCCTTTTCAGAGATTCCTGAGTCCTAGCCTTCAAAATGCGATCACTGAATCCTCTCTGCTTCCACTACAAGAAATGCAAGGTTGGATTCATTTTTTCTCTGGAAAATTTTTTCTCTCTCAAAAACAAAACATTTACAAGAAGCTTGGGTCCAAACACCCTTTATTTTATTTGGAAAAACATCATCTAAAACTGAATGATGTATTCAAGATTCTAAAAAATTGCTCTTTAATTTTGTACTTTAAGATGTCAAATGGTTCTCTTCTTTCCTAAAAAAATCAAAATTTTAGGATCATAATGCCTCTACTTTTTCTAAATTAATCTCAATCTCTCCTTAGCTCTCTCTCTTTCTTCTTTTTTCTTTTTTCTTTTTCTTTCTTCCTTTCTCTTTGCTTTCTTTTTCTCCATATACAATCTATACCTAAACACAGACTTTATAGACTATAATACACTTATTCCCCTTCCCTCTCCTCTTTCTCCGTCATACTTAAAATTGCTGCCCCACCTTCCTTTGGTTTGGTTGGTTGATTTTTGGTCTACTTAATTCCACGAAGAATTTGAGGAGATTTATAAGAAATGCACATAATAAAGGAGTGAAAAGTGTTTTTTTTTGTTTTGTTTTATTTTTCAGTCAAGTTGGAGGGAAAGCTCTTTCTCCCGAGGTCCTAGGATTAGCATCTCTAAAATTCTGGTCTCTAATCTAATGGAAGTTTCAATTTCAAGTAATGGCAAAATCTGCAGATTCCTCTCACCCTTTCTCCATTCTCTTGTCCCTTTCCTACATTGTACATTTTATGAATGTAGGACATTCTAGAAATCTAGTACATCTCTGATATTTACTCTACCTGTACCCTCCTCAAGACCTTTTCTGTAGTCCAGCTCAGAATGTATTTATGATAAAATATCTTTGTATTTTGAGTTTATTTTAAAGAGCTTGAGAAAAGAAAACTTGCTCAAGTTGGAAATATTTCAGGAAACAAAGTTTGTATAAAAATGAATTTTATAAGGGCCCAGATCAGAATGGCTAAGTAAGATACTTCAGGGCTCTGACCCCTACAGAAGCTTTGAATAATCAGCAAAAACTGGCAGAAATATCTTTCCTAAAGCTACAGAAAACAGTTAAAGAACTGCAGAGCAAGTACTGAATCAAGAAAAAGGCCACTTAAAATCAGAGGATCTCATGGTGCCCTAGGTGCCCCCCCGCCCCCCCCCCCCCCCACCTGCTTGGAATAGAGCTGAACCATGCTCCCAGTGCAGAGTCCTGGTCCCATTCAAGAGGAAACAGAGTAACCCTTGTGCACACACTTGGAGCATGTATATCTGGCCCAATTTGTCTTGTGGTGGCCTGAGGGATTCACTGTCCCAGAAATTGCCCTGCATGTTGAAGTCAACTCATGGAACTCTCTTACAGAATTCTTGGGAGAGCACTAAAGTTGTGCTGCCTGAAGCAAGGAATTGCTGGCTGATGATATACAGTGAAGAGTCCCAGACCATGAGGGAACCGTTTCCTAGAGAAGAGGGGACATTTGAAACTGTATAAACAGGGGATTCCCAGGACCATGGGGGTATGTCCAAGACAAGGTGCATGACCAAGGCAAGGCAACTGCACAGAAAGGATCAGGGAAGCCCCTATGGTTTGGTCTGGAGCTGTTCTCTAAATTCCTTACATGGATAAGCTCTGAAATAGAGCACTGGCACAGCTCAATATGCAAAGACTGGAAAAGGTATTGTTGACGTTTTTGTTGTTGTGCTTCTTCCTTCCTTCCAGCTTTCCTTTCTTCCTCTTCCTCCTCCTCCTCCTCTTCTTCTTCTCCTCCTTCTCCTTCTCTTCCTTCTCCTCCTCCCCTTCCTCCTCCTTCTCCTCCTCTTCCTCTCTTCCTCCCTTTCTTCCTCCCTCTCTTCCTCCTTCTTTTTCTTATTCTACTTCTCCTCCTCCTTCTCCTGTTCCTCCTCCTCCTTTTCTTTTGGTAAACTCTTACAATCAAGAAAAGCTCTGTCATGGATCTGTCATGACACTAACTGGATATAAGCTTAAGGAACAGATGCCTCGAAGTCTAAATCCCAATGACAACACATTAAAATATCAAAATGTCCATGTTTCAACAAAAGACAAAACTCGCAAAGAAACAGGAAGTGATGTCTCAAACAAAGGAGAAAATTAAAGCATTAGAAACCATCAGTGAGGAGAAGTAGAACTGAGACATGCCAGAGAAACTTTTAAAAAATAGTCCTAAATATGCCCAAAGAGCTAAAGGAAAACATGGACAAAGACCTAAAGTAAATCATGAAAATGATAGATGAATACAAAGAGAATATCAATAAAGAGATGGAAATTGTATTAGTCCGCCAAAGGATGCCGATGCAAAATACCGGAAATCTGCTGGCTTTTATAAAGGATATTTATTTGGGGTAGGATCTTACTGATACCAGGCCATAAAACATAAGTTACTTCCCACACCAAAGTCTTTTTTGATGTACTGGAGGAAGATGGCTGCCAACGCCTGAAGGGTTCAGGCTTCCTGGTTTCCTCTCTTCCTGGGTCTTGCCTCTCTCTGGGCTCAGGGTTCCTCTCTTCCTGGGGCTTGCTTCTCTTTCCTCTGTGTGCTTGCTTACTTCCTGGAGCTCCAGCTTAAGACTCCAGCATCAAACTCCAACATCAAAAACCTTCCAATTCTGTCCTTTGCCATGTCTTTTATCTGTGAGTCCCCACCCACCAAGGCGGGCACTCAATGCCCTATTGGCACAATAGGTTTACAATCAAGTAAACCAATATAATCTAATATGCCCAGAGGAAAAGACCAGTTTACAAACATAATCCAGTATCCCTTTTTGGAATTCATCAATATCAAACTGCCAAAGAAATTATGAAAAGGAACCAAACAGAGCCGAAGACCATCGCAACGGACATTAAAAATTCCCTTGAGGGTTCAAGAGCAGACTGGAGTTGGCAGAAGAAAGAATCAGTAAACTTGGAGAGAAGACAGTTGAAATCATACAATCTGAGGAGCAGAAGGAAGAAAGATTGAAGAAAACTGAAAGATCCTAAAGAATCCCTGGGATACCATCAAGCATACTGATGTACACATTCTGGGAGTCCCAGAAGGAGAAGAAAGAGAGAAAGGGGCAGAGAGCATATTCAAGGAAATAATGGCTCTAAACTTCCTAAATTTTTTTAAAGGTTTATTTATTTTTTATTCATCTCCCTCCCCTTCCCCTCCCACCAGTTGTCTGCTCTGTGTGTCCATTCACTGTGTGTTCTTCTGTGACTGCTTCTATCCTTATCAGTGGCATCGGGAATCTGTGTTTCTTTTTGTTGTCATCTTGTTGTGTCAGCTCTCCCTGTGTGTGGCACCATTCTTGGGCAGACTGCACTTTCTTTCGTGCTGGGCGGCTCTCCTCACAGGGTGCACTCCTTGAGCGTGGGGCTCCCCTACGCGGGGGATACCCTTGCGTGGCACGGCACTCCTTGAGTGCATCAGCACTGCACATGGGCCAGCTCTACAAGGGTCAAGGAGGCCCAGGGTTTGAACCAAAGACCTCCCATGTGGTAGGTGGATGCCCTATCCATTGGACCAAGTCCGCTTCCCAAAATTTCCTAAATTTAATGACAGACATGAACATACCTATCCAATTTGCTCAACCAACTCCAAACAGGACTAAAACCAAATAGACCTATGCTGTAGCATATTATAACCAAAATGTGAAGTGCCAAAGATAGAGAATTCTGAAAGCCTCAAGACCTAAGCAACATGTCATGTACCAGGGAACCTCAATAAGATTAAGTACTGATTTCTCATGGGAAACTGTGAAGACAAGAAGGCATAGTTAAATTATTGACAGTAAAAAACTGTCAGCCAAGATTTCTGTATCTAGCAAAACTATCTTTCTAAAATGAAGGAGAGATTAAAACATTCTCAGATATGCAAAAGCTGAGGGGAATTCATCATCACTAGACCAGTCCTACAAGAGATGCTAGAAAGAGTTCAGCAGGTTCAAAGGAAAGGACAATAGACAGTAAATCAAAGCTGCATGAAGATCTTCTAGTAAGGGTAATGGCAGGGGTACATGCAAGCATCAGTTTCTGTTGTAGTTTTTGTTTGTAACTCTACTTTTTACTTCCTACAGGATCTAAAAAGCAAGTGCATAAAATGTAATAAGAAACCAGTGGTTTAGGACTCATAATACATAAATACGTAATTTGTGACAAGAATTGCATAAAGGTGGGGAACAGAAGGGTATGGGAATTTAGTTTGTGTAAGTTAAGTTGGTATCTAAACAGATGAAATTGTTATAGATTTAGATGTTAAATATAAGCCCCATGGTAACTACAAAGAAAATATCAGAGAATATGTAAGCTCATAGAAACAGAAATTAGAGTACAGGTTGCTGAGGGGGCGGGGGTGTGGGTAGGATGGGGAGTTAGTACATATGGGTATAAAGTTTTGTTTGGAAGATGGGAAAGTTTTAGTCAAAAAGGTAGTAAAGTACTGCAGCATACTTAATGTGATTAATCCCACTGAATTCCATGCTTGGGATTCAGATGGAAAAGTTTATGTTGTATATATGTTCCCACAATAAAAGAAAAAGAAAGAGCAACTAAAGAGACAATGACAATTTAAGACAATACAACAGGAAGTAGACGTGGCTCAACTGATAGAGCATCCATCTACCATATGGAGGGTCCAGGGTTCAGTCCCCAGGGCCTCCTGATTCACGTGGTAAGCTGGCCCACGCTCAGTGCTGCTGCACACAAGGAGTGCCATGCCACGCAGGGGCGCCCCTGCATAGGGGTGCCCCATGTGCAAGGAGTGCACCCTGCAAGGAGAGCTGTCCGGTGTGAAAAAAGTGCAGCCCACCCAGGAGTGGCGCCACACACAGAGAGCTGACGCAGCAAGATGACACAACAAAAAAGAGATGCAGATTCCCAGTGCAGTCTGATAAAGCAAGCGGACGCAAAAGAGCATACAGTGAATGGACACAGAGAGAAGACAATGGGGGGTAAAGGGAGAGAAATAAATAAATCTAAAAAAAAAAAAAGACAATGCAACAGGAAGCTGAAGTGGCATAAGAGATTAAGCACCTCTTTCCCACTCCGGAAGATCCCAGATTGGTTACTGGTACTGCCTAAAGAGAAGAATGGACACAGAAAGCAGACCTGGGGGTGGGGGCAGGGGCCAGAAATAAGTAAATAAATAAATCTTAAAAAACACATAAATAGGGAAGCGGACTTGGCCCAATGAATAGGGTGTCCATCTACCACACGGGAGGTCCGCAGTTCAAACACCGGGCCTCCTTGACCTGTGTGGAGCTAGCCCATGTGCAGTGCTGATGCATGCAAGGAGTGCCATGTCACGCAGGGGTGTCCCCTGTGTAGGGGAGACCCACGCACAAGGAGTGCGCCCCATAAGGAGAGCCGCCCAGCGTGAAAGAAAGTGCAGCCTGCCCAGAAATGGTGCTGCACACATGGAGAGCTGACACAACAAGACAACAACAAAAAGAAACATAGATTCCCAGTGCCACTGATAAGGATAGAAGCCGTCACAGAAGAATACACAGTGAATGTACACAGAGAGCAGACAACTGGAGGGGGGGGAGGGGAGAGAAATTTTTTTAAAAATCTAAAAATAAATAAAGATAATACATGGTCATGGACAATTGTCAAGAGAAACATTATTGGGACACACGAAAAAATTAGAGGATAGACTGCAAGTTTTATATCAATATTAAATTTCCTGAACTTGATAGTTGCACTTAAGGTGATTACATAAGTTCTTAGGAAATGTACGGGGCAGTATTAAGTTGTCAAGGAGCATGATGTACCCAACCTATACTCAAGTGTTCAGAAAATGGATTGATAAATAGACATATAGACGGATAAATTGATGGATACATAGAATGATACAGCAAATGTGGAAAAATGTTAATATTAGTGGATATGGATATCTCAGTGTATAGGGGTATGTTGGAGTTCCACGTATGGGATTTGTATTAGTTTTGTACTGTCCTTTTTAAAATAAAAAGTTTAAAATTATAAAATGAATTGTATGAGTTTCATTATTTTTAAAAAATATTTATCTATTTGTTTATTTATTTATTTCTCTCCCCTTCCCCACACCCCTCCATTGTCCACTGTCTGTGTCCATCTACTGTGCGTTCCTCCTTGTCTGCCTGCATTCTTGTCAGCGGCACTGGGAATCTGTATTTCTTTTTGTTGCATCATCTTGCTGCGTCAGCTCTCCATGCGTGCAGCACCACTCCAGGGCAGGCTGTGCTTTTTACATGCGGGGCAGCTCTCCTTGAGGGGTGCACTCCTTGCGCGTGGGGCTCCCCTACGCTGGGGACATCCCTGCATGGCACGGCACTCCTTGTGCGCATTAGCACTGTGCATGGGCCAGCTCGCCACATGGGCTGGGAGGCTCTGGGTTTGAATCCTGGACCTCACACATGGTAGGCAGATGCTCTATCAGTTGAGTCAAATCCGCTTCCCAAGTTTTATTATTAATGCTCTAGATTATAATCCTACTTGTTGAAATAAGATTAATTTTGTACCATTCTCACTGCCTTCTTACCATTATTTCTCAAGGTTAGAGCTAAAAATTAGTTAGTGTGTCAGTTCCAGGTATATTTTTTGTTGAATGGCAGTTGCTCCTACCTGTAGGACACAAATATGCCAGCATATTTTCCTTAAGGATTATGATATCAAATTAAGAAGGAACCTGAGTGAGGGTTTGCCATAAAAGCTGTTAATAATCTCTCTATCTGTATCTCAGGAACTCTTGGATTTGTCTTCCTAATGAGTAGACCCAACAAGGGGAAGCTTAAATTTTTTCTTCTCGTCTGGGTGTTATAGGTTGAGAAGGAATAGAAAGCACTGGTGAAACAGAGCTCTAGTGACTGCTGTGATTGGGAAATTGGATAATAAACAGTCTCTGGTACCAAGATTCTAATGGCCTAAGATCAACATGTCTGAAGTGGCAGGCAGGAGTGGCCTTTCTCACTGAGGCTCAGCCTTCCCCCAGGGAGCTCTTTGTGTCAAGAACAGCCAGCCTCCTGGCTGGCTCCCAACACTCAGAATGGGGCTATCGTTTTTGTTTGCTTTGCAAGTATCTTAATGGGAAGTGGTTCAACACCACCTATGGGTTAATCTGAGGGGTTTGGCTCGGCAGCTGTTAGCTCCCGAGAACCACATGGCCATTCTTGGTGGAAGAAGTTGACTGTTACTCAGCGCCAGGTTGAAGCAGCTTTGCTGATTGGATTTACAGGCTAGCAGGAAGCACGTTGTTATCTTTTATTTTTATTTTGTTCCTCTTGAAAAACTAAAAATGTTATTTTCATATCCGACTGTGTTTTTCCCTCCAAGGCAGGGCAGTCATTTAAATTAGTTTCACTAGCATGAAACATACTTTATTCACCCAAACTCATTCTTATAGAATCTGAAATTTAGTATTAAAAGTGGACATTGATCTGGTGTGACAGTGGTGTAGGCAGTGGTATCATTACAGAAAGGTCAGATATGTTAGCCTTCAGAGAGGCAAACTGTGAAAGCTACACCCCTGTCTTCATCTGAGATCTAAAGAATTAAATGCATACTAGAATTTCTTAAGAATCCCTCCTTGCTCTACTGTCCCTTTAGTTTCTCCCCTAGTCCTAACTTTAGCTCTTACTTGTCTTGACCACAAGAATTCTTTTGTGGGTAATTTGATCAAGTCATGTCTTTCTGGATCTGTGTCTGCTGACATTGACACTGATGATCTCTTTCTTTATGCTTTCCTCACTGAATTTCAAGCAGGGTTGGACAGTTTCCACAAAACAGGTTAGGGAAGTTACTGGAGTGATGACAGACTTGTAGACAATTTCCAAATGTTCCTTTTCTAAAAATGCAAAAAGTTCAGATGACTCTTTAGGTCCTGGAGGAAAAAAATATCCAGCTAACCTCAGAGGCAGTACAGTCCTGCTTTGTATACCTTATCCTTCCTTGAGGGTTTCCCACACCTATTTGAGGGGTTGCTTGGTGTTGGGAGCAGGGGCCGTCGCATCCACTAGACCTACCACTACTGAGTGTAAGAACTTGGTAAACTTATTTTCTCTAAGCCTCAGATTCCTCAACTTTTAAAGACATGGAAAATGGCACAAAACTATCTACCTTACCAGGCTGTGAAAGTTAAATGAGATAACATATACAAAGCATGTAGCACTCCATCTGATGGATAAAAAGTACTCCTAAATAGTGTAATAGTAATAGGAGAAGCTGTTGTTATTGCTGGCATCCACATTTCTTTGTGTAATCCTTAGGACTACCCATTCTTTTCTGAAGCACTCATTTTGAAGTCTGTTGCTCCCAAACTTTTAAAATTAAGCAAGGACCACATCGAGGACAATTTGAGTATCAAAGCAAATAGCGATAATAAAGGAATAAATAATAAGAATTCATGAATGCACATAAATAAAAAGGGAGGGAAGGGGAAGAAAAAAAGGAGGAAAGAAAGAGAACAAGTTCTTCCTTGCAATATTGCAATAGAATGTGAAATAATAAATGTAAGAATGATGAAAACAGAAAAATGACCATTTGGCCACCATCAAGATAATAATCATTCAGGTGGTATATTAGTCAGCCAAAGGGGTGCTGATGTAAAATGCCAGAAATCTGTTGACTTTTAGAAGGGTATTTATTTGGGGCAGAGCTTACAGTTGCCTGCCATAAAGAGTAAGTTATTTCCCTCACCAAAGTCTGTTGCCACATGTTGGAGCAGGATGGCTGCCGATATCTGCAAGGGTTCAGCCTCCCTCTTCGTCTGACGGGTCTGTGGTCCCAGCTTCTTCCAATAGCAGCTGTAGGCTGGCATAAGTCTTGTCCCTCTCCTGGGGCTCATTTCTCTCCAGGCTCAGCTAGCTCAGGGATGGTCTCTGCAGCTATAAACTATCAGGCAAACAGCTTGTCTCTCTTCCCAAGGCCTTTACCATGTTTAATGGAGCCTTCTCTGTTTCCTCACGTATCTGCTTCTCTGTGTTCTTCTACATGTTTACTTTCCAGGGCTCTGGCTCAAAAACTCTCACTCTCTTCTCTGCCATGTAGTTTTCTCTGTAAGTCCCCACCCACCAAGGGGGCAAGGACTCAACGTCCCAGTGACGAGGCCCAATCAAAGTCCTAATCATAATTTAGTTATGTAAAAGTGAAACCTCTGAATCCAATATAATCTAATATGCCCAGAGGAAAAGACCAGTTTGCAAACATAATCCAACATCTATTTCTGAAATTCATAAATAATGCCAAACTGCTACAGGTGGCAATTACAAATGGATACTAAAACTAGCAGGTGAAAGTTTCAAGAGTGTCTTAGTTTTCTAGGGCCACTATAACAAAGTGCCACAAACGGGGTGGCTTAAAGCAACAGAAGTTTATTGTCTTGCAGTTCTGGAGGGTAGAATTCTGAAATGAAAGAGTCAGTAGGGCCATGTTTCCTCAGAAGCCTGGAGGGAAGAATATGTTCCGTGCCTCTGTCCTGGCTTCCAGAGATAGCTTGTTGGCAGTTCTTGACATTCTCCCCTCTGTCTGTCTATGTCCAGTTCTCTCCTTTTTATAAGGGTACCATTCATATTGGATTAAAGGCCCACTTTACTCCAGTTTGGCCTCATTTTACCTTGCCTAATTCCATCTGTAATGACTTTATCTCTGAAAAAGGCCACCTCTAACATACTGGGGATTAGAACATCAGCATATCTTTGAACCCATAACAAGTAGTAACAAGATATTTGCATAGTCTCCGAATAAGTCCCTATAAGATACTTACTAACACAACAGGAGAGTGGAGAAACCTGGTAGACACCACCTTAACCAAGTGATGAAATCTAGCATCACTGATAATGGGACAAGTCTACAGCATGTTTCTCCTGGTTTTCTGCACTGAGAAGAACACAACACATCTGTGGAATTCCTGTCAAATGTCCATAACCTGAATTTAATCGTGAGGAAACAGTAGACAAAGCCAAACCCACTCCTCAATGACAGGCCTGTGGGCTTCAAAATTGAAACACGAAAAGCAAGACTGAGGAACTGTTCTATATTAAAGTAGAGAAACATGACAACTGAATGAAACGTATGATTTAGGGTTTTCTTTTGCTATAGCAGACATTATTGGGACAATTGGCAAAATCTAAATACAATCCATAGATTGGATAATAATGTATTAATATTAATTTTTTAATTTTTATACTTGATGGTCATGTAAGAGAATTCCTTGTTTTTAAGGAATACCAACTGAATTTCTTTAGGGATATATGGGCATCAGTTTTTTCAACTGACTCTCAAAGGGTTCAGAAGAAAATTTACGTGTAGATGAATATGTATGTTTTTCATGATCATACATCATAGAATGTGTTGCTAAACCTCTAGCAAGTGTTTACAATGCTCACCTGACCTTTATATGCCATAATGCATAGCAGTTTTTGCCCATTAGGAACTTTTGATTAAGAACATATTCAAAGACATCAATTTTCTTAAAAGGTATTATAAGGTGTTTACTCAAATGTTACCTTCTATAGCAAACCCTGCCTGTGACACTTCTTATCCCCTTTCCCTGCTTTAATTTTCCTTGTTGGCACTAACTTCTATTTAATATGCTACCTGTTCTCTAGCTTGTTTTGTCTATTGTCTAATCCCCCAGTAGAATGTAGGTTCCATGAGCACAGAAATCTTTAGATGTTCTTGTTCCCTGGCTGCATCTCGAATGTAAAACGTAAAAGTCAGAGACATATTAAAGGTGGTCAACAAACATTTGTGGAGTGAAAGAACAAAGTCTGGGAGGCTACTGAGTGCTTTCTATAGCATGCTTAAAACACATTGTTCTTTTAATCATCCAGAATCTCAGGAAGGCTTGCCACCAAATTAGAACCTTGAGTATGGTACAATTGTGTATAATATTACTGTTAGTCCATAGTCACAAGGTAAGTGAAAGGTGAAGGCAGGGTCAAGGGGTGCCTTTCAGATGCAATCAGGCTTAATTTAATCTGCTTCCTGGCAAGTTTTCTATAACAAAATGCTAGTCTCCCCAGGTGTCATTCATTAAGATTCCAAATAAAATTGCTTGGGTATCTGGGGGAGTCCGGTAAGAAAATGCCTCTGGAGGCTGACAGCACAGGCACTGAGCCAATCAGGTCTGGGCTCTGCCAGCGGTGTGACCCTGCGTGGGAGGTTACTCAAGCAGCCCAAGCTTGGGCTTCCTGAAATGGGGGCGCTCACAGGACCTAGCCTAGGGCTGCCATGAGGAGTAAATGAGATCTCAGTCAAGTGCTTGGCACAGTGCCTGGCACAAAGTAGGCTGCTTCCATCACCGTTACCCTTAGTGCTTTCGCCCAGGAGGCCTCCTTTAGGGACAGTGTGCTGGAGGTTGCCAGGCTGGAGGCCCTGATCTTAGGAACTTTCCACTGCCCTCAGTTGAGTAGTACCAGGGGATAGTTTCTCTTGGGTACGATCATACCTCTGGGACCTGGGCTTTTCCTCTTTACTTCTCTCAGTTGCCTCCCAGACATCATCCATAGCCCACCTGAGGTCAGTTAGGCAAAGTTCTCACTACTTTTTAATTCAATGGTGTTACAAATGATGGCATTCAAACTGAGTACAAATCAAGAAGGTTGTGTATACCAGGGCTTGTAACTTCATTCCACTTGATTCCACACAGAGGAATGTTTGACTGTAGTGACCCTCAGCCTACAGTAGTCCATTCCTTTGGCTCACTGAGCTCTTCCTCACTCCTGCATCTCCAAACCCATCCTGAGCTGAGGCCAGATTTTCTCTTGGCTCCCTTGGTTGCTGACAAAGAATTAAAGTAAGCTTTATGGGTGGTTCTCCGTTGATTGTCCATTTTTCCACTAAGGCAAGCATTTTCTGTAGATTGGAGAAAAGCCTTCTGCTCCTAACTTCAAGTTTTACAGTGTCAGCTGCCTGCATGAAGTACTGAAGGAAGAGAAAAAATTGAAATGAGAATGCAGTAACTGGCAAATTAAGGCTGTGTATGCTCATAGGTTAGGGAAAAGCACTGAGGCAAACAAATATGATCAAATTTGAAGGGTGCAGGGGGATTTGGGAAATTAGCATAAGTACATAAATCTGCTAACTTTGAGTAATGGCATTATGAAACATTCATCAGTCTTTCTGAGCCCTTTTGATGAATCTGTCCTTGAGCCATATACTAAAACTTAAAATAATTGTGTATTTTAGAATAAACAAATATCTACATATTTGTATATTCAACTCATTCAACAATAACACTGATTGGGAGTGGGTTACAGGGTATGCATTTGCAATTTTTCTACATATTACAAGTCTCCAAAACTGTTGAGGAAAAAAACCCCAAAAGTTACGAGCGTTCCTTCTTGTTTCCCATATTTTCCTGCAATAATGGTGATCCTATTTTGTGCTTCTATTATTTGTTTTACTTCGCCTGTGCTTTCTTTGTATTTCCTTCATAGCATGTATCAAAACCCATGAATGTTGTCTCACCTTCTTTAGAAATCAAGAAAAGACAAAATAATAAAGAGATGACTTTTTTTTGACCAAAGAGATAAGCAAAGATTAAAAAGACTGATAATATTCAGGGGTGGTGATATGATAGGAAATTGGTCCTTTTACCTTTTCTGGACACAAATATCCATTTTTCTAAGAGAATTTAATGATATAGTTCAAATCCTTAAGATAGACAAAAAGTGTTCTCACTCTTTGATCCAACAACTCCACATCTAAAGTTTATCCTAAGGAAGTAACTGAATGAGTCCACATCATTGCATGCACAGAATATTTAATGTTACATTATTTATAATGTTAAAAAAAAAACCCGAGACATCAAAAATATTCAAAAGAAGTAGGTTGGCTAAATACATTTTGTTAATCACCCAAGAGAATACTATACAGCCATAAATACATGATATACATGAACACTTACATATGCATTTATTGTCTGTAGCATTTAGTCATCTAAAGGGGTGCCGATACAAAATACCAGAAATCTGTTGGCTTTTATAAAGGTTATTTATTTGGGGTCAAAGCTTACAATTAGCAGGCCATAAAGCACTTCCCTCACCTAAGTCTGTTGCTATGTGTCGGAGCAGCCTTCCTCTTTCTCTTAAGGCTTGCTGATCCCAGCTTCTTCCAATATCCCCATAGGCTATCAGGTCCTCTAGGCTTTGTTTCTCTCCCTGGGGCTTAATTCTCTCCAGGCTCAGGCTTTTTTCCACAAGGTCAGCTGTAGACCATCAGGCAAAAAGCTCGTCTCTCTTCCTGTGGCCTCTGCCATGTCTGTGGAGCTGTTTCTATTCCTCTGTGTTCTTCTCCTGTGTCTTTACTTTCCAGGCTCTAGCTCAAAACTCCAACCTCCCTTCTCCGCAGTGTGGTTTCTCTGTGAGTCACCACCCACCAAAGGGTCAGGGACTTGACTTCCTACTGACATGGTCCAATCAAAACCCTAATCGTTATTTAATCAAGTAAAAGTGAAACCTCAGACAGAACAGTTTAAAACATAGTCCAATATCTATTTTTGGAATTCATAAACAATATCAAACTGCTACAAAAAGATACTCATAATCACAAAAGGTAGATTAAAATGGTGAATATGTCATGAGCCATTATTTTTTAAAATGTATATTAAATGCATAAAAAGCATCTGAAAAGATAAACACCAAAATATTAACAGTAGTTATATATGGGTGTGAAATTTATCCCAGATCTTTATTTTCTCCTCCTTGTATATTACACAGTGAATATATGTTATTTTGTAAAGACAAAAATTGAAAAACAGGTAACACTTTTCAACCAGTTCTTTTAGACATTTACTTTGGGGAGAAAGGCAGATATTATTTTCATAGATTACTGCTTGGTGAAAACATTCAGACTACTTGGGAATTTGGACCATTTTCATCAACTGAAAAAAAGAGAGAGACGGAGAATAGACAAAACTGATAAGCACACTTTCCTTCTAAGATCAGGAACAAGACAAAGATGCCCAGTCACCACTATTATTTCAACATTGTATCGGAAGTTCTAGCTAGAGCAGTTAGGTAAGAAAAGTAATTAAAGGCATCCAAATTGGAAAGGAAGAAATAAAACTTTCACTATTGGCAGACAACATAATCCTATGTATAGAAATTCTCAAAATATCTACAATAAGCTACTAGAGCTAATAAAATAAGCAAAGTGGTGGACAACAAGACCAACGTGAAAAAATCAGTAATGTTTCTATACACTAGTAATGAACAATCTGAGGAAGAAATCGAGAAAAAAATTTCCATTTACAATAACAACTGAAAGAATGAAATATCTGGGAATAAATTTAACCAAGGATATAAAAGACAACATGTACATGGAAAACTATAAAGCATTGCTAAAAGAAATCAAAGACCTAAATAAACGGAAGGATATTTCCTGCTCATGAATTGGAAGACTAACTATTGCCAAGATATCAAATTCTACTTAAAGTAATAGATTCAACACAATCCCACTCAAAATTCCAACAGCTTTCTTTATAAAGTAGAAAAGACAATTGTCAAATTTATTTGGAAAGGGAAGGAAAGGGCCCCAAATAGCCAAAGCTCTCTTTAAAAAGAAGAACAAAGAGAACTCACACTTCCTGATTTTCAAACATATTGTAAAGCTACAGTGGTCACAGCATAGTACTGGCACAAGGACTGATATATAGACCAATGGAATTGGACTGAGAGTTCAGAAATAGACTCCCATAGCTATGGCCAGTTGAGCTGGGGTTTTTGGTTGTTGTTTTGTTTTTTAAAGATTTTTTAAATATTTGTTTCTCTCCCCTTACCCCCATTGTCTGCTCTCTGTGTCCATTCTCTGTGTTCTTCTGTGTCCATTTGCATTCTTGTCTTGCAGCA
This sequence comes from Dasypus novemcinctus, assembly GCF_030445035.2. Classification (NCBI taxonomy): domain Eukaryota; kingdom Metazoa; phylum Chordata; class Mammalia; order Cingulata; family Dasypodidae; genus Dasypus; species Dasypus novemcinctus. The sequence goes on along the minus strand of NC_080679.1, from coordinate 77,781,223 downwards.
CCGGGAAACTGTCACTTTTTTTGTTGCCTCATCTTGCTGCATCAGCTCTCCATGTGTGCAGCGCCACTCCTAGGTAGGCTGCACTTTTTTGTGCAGGGCAGCTTTCCTTGAGGAGTGCACTCCTTGCATGTGGGGCACCCCTACATGGGGGACACCCCTTTGTGGCATGGCTCCTTATGCACGGCAGCACTGCACATGGACCAGCTCCACATGGGCCAGGAGGCCCTGAGTACCAAACCCTGGACCTCCTATATGGTAGGCAGACATTCTATCAGTAGAGCCACAACTGCTTCCCAATTGAGCTGTTTTTTATATTTATTTTTCTTTCTTTAATCTTCCCCTCGTTGTTTTTGTGCTTGCTGTCTGCTGTGTTCATTTGCTGTGTGCTCATCTTCTCTTTAGGAGACACCGGGAACTGAACCTGGGACCTCCCATGTGGAAGACAGGCACTTAATCGCATGAACCATCTCAGCTCCCTGCTTTGCTGTGTCTCTCATTGTATTTCCTTTTTGTGTCCTTGTTGTATCATCTTGTTGCATCAGCTCACCACACCTGCCTATCATGCCAGCTCACTGTCTTGCTCATCTTCTCCAGGAGGCACCGGAAACCAAACCTATGATCTCCTGTGTGGTAGGTGGGAACACAATTGCTTGAGCCACATCCTCTTCCCTCCAACTTAGTTTTGAAAAGAATACTAAGTCCACTAATTGGACTTCAACAAATGGTGCTGGGAGAACTAGATATCTATATGCAAAAGAATAAAGGGGACCCCTATCTCACATCATATACAAACATCAACTCAAATTGGATCAAAGACCTAAATATTAGAACTAGGACTATAAAGCTCCTGGGAAAAAAAAAACATAGGGACACACCTTCAGGACCTTGTGTTAAGCAATGTTTTCTTAGACCTTACACTAAAAGCAGAAGCAACGAAAGAAAAAATAGATAAATTGGACCTCATTTGAAACATACCAAAATGCTTCAGCATTAAAGTGAAAAAAACAACTTACAGGATAGGAGAAAATATTTGGAAGCTACATAACCGATAAGGGTTTAATATTCAGAATTTATAAAGAAAGCATACAACTCCATAACAAAAAGACAACTCATTCAAAATATCAGCAAAAGACTTGGATAGAAATTTCTTCAAAAAAGACAAACAAGGGAGTGGGAATAGCTCAGTGGTTGAACACCTAATTCCCATGTATGAGGTCATGGATCCAATCCCTGGTACTTCCTAAAACAAACAAGCAAACAAACAAAAAACAAGATGCTCAACATCATTAATTAGCCATTAATGAAATACAAACCAAAACCAGAATGAGATGCCACTTCACACCCACTAAAGTGGCTACTATTAAAAAAACAAAAAATAACAATTGTTAGACGGCTTGTAGAGAAACTACACTCATTTGTTGGTGGAACTGTAAAATGGTGCAGCCACTGTGGAAAACACTTTGGCAGTTCTTCAGAAACCTAAGTATAGAATATCATACGACCTGGCTGTCTCACTTCTAGGTATATACCCAAAAGAATTGAAAGCAGAGATTCGAATAGATATTTGCACACCATTATTCATAGAAGCAGTATTCACAAGAGCCCAAAGATGGAAGCAACCCAAGTGTCTATAAACTGATGAATGGAAAAGCAAAACGTGGTATATACATATATTGTAGTATATATCACATACATAACCATGAAAAAGAATAAAGTCCTGTTATTTGCAACAACATGGGTAAACATTGAAGACATCATGTTAATGAAACCATCCAGGCACAGAAGGACAAATATTGTATGATCTCACTGATAGGAAATAATTAGAATAAGCAAATTTGTAGAGTCAGAAACTAGAATACAGGTTACCAGAGGCTCAGGAGGGTAAGGAATGGGGACTTAAAGCTTAATTGGTAGAGAATTTCTGTTGGGGTTATGGAAAAGTTTGAGTAATGGAGAATCATGATGGTAGCACAACATTTTAAACGTAATTAACACTATTGAATTATTTGAATATGTTAAAGGAGGAAATTTCAGGTTGTATATATCACTAAAATAAAAATTTTAAGGAAACATAGGGCTATACAACACAGTGAACTCAAATGTAAACCATGGACTATAGTTAATGACACAATTATAAAAATACTCTTTCATCATTTGAAACAAATGTACCACACTAATATGCAAGGTGCTAAGAATTGGGGAGGGGAGGTGTATATGGGAACTCTGTATTTTCTGCATGATTTTTCTGTAAACCTACAACTTCCCTAAATTTTATATATATGATATACCTGATGAACACAGTAATAAGAACAGCTCTGAGAAGCGGATGTGGCTCAAGTGATAGAGCTTCTGCCTACCATATGGGAGGACCTGGGTCAATCCCTGAGGCCTTCTGGTAAAAAAAAAAAAAAGAAAGCATGCCTGTGTGGCAAGCCAGTGACTGTGTGAGTGTCCCATGCAAGTGCGTTATGCAGCAAGATGATGACACAACAAAAAAGAGATAAGGGGAGAGTCAAGGTAAAGCACAGCAGAAACCAGGAACTGAGGTGGTGCAGTTGACATGGAACCTCTCTCCATATCAGGAGTCTCCAGGATTGAATCCTGATGAATCCTAGAGGAGAGAAAATGAGAAGAGAAGACAACACAGACAGCAAAAATAGCAGGGCAGGAGGAGGGGAAGGGGGGGGATAAATAAATAAATCTTTTAAAAAAAAAGAACAGCTCTGATATTGCAACTGACAGTTTCTCTCCTTCCCTCAATCAAAATGATATAGACCTGTCTCACCATTGATAGATGATTTGCAGAGACTTTTAATTGATTAGGATATGGTACCAATGGCAGAATCTGTGAGTGGCTAAGATTATTTGCAGAATGAATTGTCAGAGAGCCCATTTCAGGAAGGTATATTCCCACTGGACTGGGCTCAGACACTGAAGTAAAGCTAAAACCAGACCAGCATGCAGTAACAGAGCACCCACTGTATTCCAGACACTGGAGATGCAGTTATGAATGGGTAAGCACTAGTCTTGAGAAAGCATGGGCTGAAAAATATCACCGGTTTCAGAGTGAAGTTTTCAGTATGCTTGTGCCCAAAATATTGTGTGAGTGAACCAGAAATCTTCCAGCTGTGCCTAGAGTAGAAGAGTTGGGAGGGGGGTGGGAAAAGCTTACAGAAGAACTGACTCCTGAGCTAAAGAGGAGGATGAAATGACCAAGTGGCCAAGGGAGAAGATGATAATCCAAAAGCACAGAAATATTAATGAAACCTGGGGGAGATTTAGTGGGTGCTTGACAAATACTTATTTTTGTGTGTATGTGGGCATTATGAAAAGAAAACAAAAAAGCCATCTGGAGATACTTGCTTTCCAGTTTTTGTAATAAAAGATGCATTAATTTATTCACTTTGGGTGCCTTTGAACTTAAGAGATAATTTGTGTTCTTAAAACATTTTATCACTTTCCAATCCTCTGTGCCTTCAAAGTTATTTAAATAAATATAACCAGTGAGAAGAATATGCAATGACACCTTGCTGGTGCAAAGCAAGGAAGAGTGACTGCAAAGTGCCAATGCTGGGGATTCAGATCTGATGTTACTCCACATTTATACCCTCAGTTCTTAGAATGTTCAGATTCCATTTAAGAAGTAAATTAGAATGCATGAGTTGTCAGTTGGGATTAGACCTGTGGCCGGTTCATCTAGACATTCTGTTAGTGCTCAGGTCAGCACAGCATCTTTTACAAAGTGTCCTCTTGTCTGACATCAAATGGCTTCCTCAAACATCTTAATTTACCTTTATAGCTTGAATTCATTGAAACCATTTCTGAAGATGTTTATGTTTTCTATTATCTCTCATAGTAATTACTTCCATAAGAAAGCCAGAAACTTGCCTCCTGCAGGGTTCGTGGGGCTTCTATGTTAAAATATCCTGGTCTATGCAGAGCTTCAGAAGGGTTATTTGGCTGCTGCTTCTTGGGAACATGAGATTGGCCTCTTTCCATTGAGAGTTCTATGTTCAAAAGATTTTTGTTCAAAGTTATCAAAGAAGCAGGAACAAATTTGCTTGATTATGCTGGTTAGTCTTTCTTCCAGGGCTACCAAGTAAGACAAGAGTTTTCAACCTCAAGAATGAGAACTACTCCCAATTCTAGAGACAGTAGGAAGCAAACAAAAAGCAACCTACAGTGACTTAGCTGCAACCTATCCTGTTTTAAAATTATAATATACTTTCAAATGTGAACAACTAATGGATTTCTGTTTGTCTATCAGCCATTCTAAATTAAAATTGATAAAATATAAGCTATACTCTTGTATATTTTATATAAGTTAATGAAAACTACAGAAAGAAAGTTATTTGAGTGGAGTTTAGAAAATAGAGAGTCAGAGAGTAGCCACATATCAGTGAGCACCACTCTTGCCCAGGAAAAGGGTTACCAAATGTGACCTCAAAGCAGAAAAAGGCCAGTTACAAGACAAGCGTGATTGATCAAAAAATCCTCAAACGCACCCTGCTCTCATTCTAACATGTAGTTTGATCTCCAGAGTATTGACTCGTGTAACCCAACAAAGATGTGTTCTTTTTTTTTTTTTAAAGATGTGTTCTTGAATTTAATCCTCCTTCCTGTGGGTGTGAGTTGATTGGTAAATAGGACTCCTAGAAGATGTATTATCAGTTCAGGTGTGGACTTATTTGTGAATAGGCTCTTCTAAGATTCTATTTCTAGCTGGCCAAACTGACTCAGAGTGGGCCTTAATCTGTAATACTGGAGGTCATAGAAAATGCCAGGAGTCAGAGAAAACCACAAGGAGATCAAGGACATCACCATGTGACAGGAGGCAGAAATATAAGCCAAGGAAACCCAAGGATTGCTGCAAGCCAGCACCAGAACAGACTTTGGGGAGAAAGCATGGCCTTGCCAATGCCTTGATTTTGAACTTGTAGCCTCCTAAACTGAGAGAAAATAAATTCCCATTGTTAAACTAACCATTATGTGGTATTTGTCATAGCAGCTAGAAAACTAAGACATGAGCGGAAAGTGTAGTACAGATTTTATGACGCATGAAAAATCACACATGGCATTCTACTTTAAAAATAAGACCCTTCTGAGTTTAGCTATGCAACTCAGAGCCACCCCCAAAATCATTGCCCCTCAATAAATTGGGAGATTGAGTTTTGGGGTCTACAAAACTCAAGACCAGACCCTGGACCAAAGTGACTTTACCCAGTGCCACCAGCCCAGTATGACCAAGCCAGTTGGCTTCAGAGATCTTTGCTGCAGGAGAAGAGAAATGCTGGGACATTCTCAGAAGCCACCTACTCAGGAGTCAGCCTCCACTCTGCCCTCTCATCAGGTCACATCGGCACCAGAATTTAAGAAGGAATTAGACATTAGTTTCATTTTGGAGCTTTTTCAGGGCAGATGCCCAGCAGAAGGCTTCTCAACAGTGAGTGAGTTTCCTTCTCCCTTAGAACCCACAGTTCAATGAACTGACTGCAGTGAAGCAGCTGAGAGGCTGAGCCCTGGAGGCAATCTGCTTGTGACTTTAGTTATGGCTTCTGATAGATTAATGGACCAGTGAGCCCTCAAAATATGAAGTAAATCATGTAGCAAGAGACAATTACTTCCTACTCACCACCTTTGATAACTGGGTTCAGTGCTTCTACAGTTTAAAATGTGATACCTAAGAGAATCTGAAAACAGTGGTTTTTTGTTTTAATTTTTACCACAGATCCGAAATAATATCATGCTTTGAAAATCAGTAATTCTTTAATATCATGTAATACCAATCTATGTCAAATCTTCCCAATTGTTCTAAGAACGTCCTTTATGCCTGATTGTCCAAGCCAGTATCCAATTCAGGACATCACATTGCATCAAATTGTTTAATATCTCTAAAAGTCTTTCAATATAGAATAGTCCCCTTTCTTTTCATGACACTGATTTTTAAGAGATTGGTTCAATTATCCCATAGAATTGCTCACCTTCTGTATTTATTTTCTTGCTTCCTTGTGGTTTTATTCAGCTTGTCCCTCTATTCCTTGTCTTTTACATAAACTGTAAATTCAATCTAAAGCCTTGGTTAGATATAAGTTAAATGTTTTTAATTTTAAAAAAAGTATATATATATATATATATATATATATATCTCCTGGGAAATGTTAGATACTTTATTGCCTCACATCACAAGACCATGCTGTCCCAGCATTGGTGTTTGCTAAGATTAAGCACTGGATTAAGAGGGTGACATTTTGATTCCTCCAATGTACTGTTGGAATCTGTACGGTGGTACTTCAGTACCGTGTGAGTGACCTTCTCCCTGCCATTTGTCTAGGGGTTTTATGAACAATTGGTAATCCTTGCCTAAATCAATAATTTCCCTTTAGAGTCTCCTTTGCTTTGGTCAGCAGGTCTCGTGCTGTTTACCGGTTATGGTACTAAGCAAGTTATTTGCTTCCAGATCCTTATGTTCCTCATCTGTAAAATGGGTATAAAAATAGAAACAACCCACATGACTGTTGGAAGTATCAATGCAATAACCATGTCTTCCCACTTTTTCCCAGTACTGGTAGATTGTACACATGTCATAAACACTGACTGCTTGTTACTCTTGTGCTTTTCCTTCTTTTGATGGTGGTGGATTGCAGAGCATTATCTGCTGACTGCCAGCTTCATGTCCCTGATGCCAATGACAACAGATCTGCTGAAACCACTACAAAGAAGTTGAGGCACTTAGACTTCTGAAGAAAATTGATTCATATCAATTTTTCTAAAATGAATTGTAATGGATTAATAAATAAAGTTTGAATAAGAACTGCTAGATCAGTGTTTCTCAAGGTGTGCTCTAAGAATCAATAGTCCCCCAACATGCTCCATGAGAGAAGTGTTCTATTAAAATAACATCTGAGAAATGCTCCCCATTCTTTCCCTCTCTTGGAATTTCATTATGTGTATCATTTAGTTAAAATTTCTGAAAAGCCTTTCAAGAAAGAAACTGCTTAATTTGCTTAATCACGTATTTTCTCATCTCTTTGTCTGTAGACAGCCCTCCTTTTTTTTTTTAAGCATAGTAAGCTGGCATGGAGTCTTCCAAAGGCTTGAATGAGGAGGGAGCCCTACTACTGAGCCTACCCCCGTGGAGAGTTGGAGGATATCCGTCACTGGCTTTCAGATCCTGAAAAGCTATGCAGCCTCAGAGTTCTCAAGAAATTCTTTTCTTTGTGGTTGCAGGAAAGCAGAAACTGGGGATGCCGCAGTGATTCAAAATTTAAGCTCTCTTCCCTGGTTTTTCTCCAGAGTTCACCAGGGCTCACAGAGGACCTTGGAATCCTCCTTTCCTCTGTGTCCCACAGCCACTGGGACATGCCTAGGCTGGACAGGAGTGAGTCCTTTAGGCCCAATGAACAGATACTCAAGAGCCTAGAGGGCATCATGGTTCAGAGGAAGAGCAGAGGATTTCAAGTCAGACAAACGTGGGTCAATGTCCTAGTCCCACCAGGTATTTGCCATGATAACTTGGCAAATCCCTTAACATCTCTGAACCCCAGTTTCTTCATCTATAAAGAGAGACAATTAAAGTACTTAGCTCAGGGAAGCAGATGTGGCTCAAGTGATAGGGCTTCCGCCTACCATATGGGAGGACCCGGGTTTGATCCCTGGGGCCTCCTGGTGAAAAAGAAGAGAAAGCATGCCTGTATGGCGAGCCAGTGCCTGCATGGTAAGCGAAGTGCCAGCACGATGAACCAGTGCCCATGCAAGTGAGTCACACAGCAAGATGATGACTCATCAAAAGAGAGATGAAGGGGAGAGTCAAGGTGAAGCGCAGTAGAAAGCAGGAATTGAGGTAGTGCAGCTGACAGGGAACCTCCCTCCACATCAGAGGTTCCCGGGATCAAATCCCAGAGAATCATAGAGAGAAAAAGCGGAAAAGATAAAACAAAAAGAAATAGATACAGAAGATCACACAGCAAATGGAAACAGACAGCAAAAACAGCAGAATGGGGGAGGGGTGGGGGAAAATAAAAAAGTAAATCTTAAAAAAAAATAAAGTACCTAGCTCAAATGGTTGTCAAGCTCCCATTAGCTATTAAAGGTATTTTTTTAAACTATGGAGTTCTATATAAATGCTGATAAATTTAATTTTACTGTTAAGTATATTGTGATTGATCTACATGACCCCATATTTTGGGGTCCATTTGTTATTCTTTTATTCATCAACTTGTTTAATATTTATTGAGTGTTTTCTATGTACCAGGTACTGAGTTAGTGCTGATAACAGAGTATAGAATAAAGCAGACTAGTCCCCAACTTCATAGAACATTTTGTTGTTAGAGACATATGATAAACAAATATACATACAAATAAATATATAATTCTAGTCCTCTTCCCACATGAATAGGTAGAGCACACGGGATGTTTAAGACAGTGAAACTATTCTGTATGATACTGTTATGGTGGATACATGGCATTATGTATTTTTCAAAACCCATAGAATTATATAACATAAAGGATGATATAAGCTAAGGATATTGTTTAATAATAAGGAATCAATATTGGCTCATCATTTGTAGGAAACGTGCCACACAAATGCAAGATGTTAATAATAAGGAAAACTATATGTATGTGGAGGTAGAATATAATTTAGAATTCTCTGTGCTTCCTGCTCAGTTTTTCTGTAAACCTAAAACTGCTCTAAAAATAAAATCTATTAATTTAAAAATGGGTAGATTTTTTTAAAAGATGCCTAGAATGTACTACAAACATGTGCATTTTGAAGGTTCACAAATATTGAAATTGAGCTGAATTTTTCAGCTTAAAAAAAGAACAAGATTTTTGATGAAGAGATAATTTAACTCAATCACCTCGTTTTATAGATGAGGATAACTAGAAATACTGTAGAAATTTGCATCTGCATGTATGCACATGTGTGTGTGTGTGTGTGTGTGTGTAAGATTAGGGATATTGGGAAGAAGCCAGAGTCCAGATTTGCTGCCCACTTGTCAGTGCTTTCACTCTGCTGGGTTCCTTTGAAAAGCAATGTAAGGGTTGGCTTGCATTTTAACAGTATGTTATAATTACCAGTTTTTATACAATGTGTTCCAATTGCTAGAAATTGGGGACCCAACAGAATTGTTTTTGCAAACTTTGTTTCATGAAATATTAATATTCTAATAGATGTTAATAGGTTATCCATTTTTTAAAAAATTCTTGATCAAATTAGTTTAGGAAACCCTTCATGTCCCCCATCTCTTAGAGATCCATAAATGCATGTTGTGATTGTAAAAGAGAATTCCTGCAGTGAGAAAACCTCTTAAACTATGTACAACTCAGCATTTCCCAAACTTTCACTACAGAATCCATGTTAGGTTCTTTAACAGTTAATGTAATGAATGTGCTGAGTGGAAAGTGCAGCCTTAACCATCAAATCAACTTGGTTGGTTAGCAAGGTTGTGAAAGCCCAGTAGTACTCACTGAACCAAACTCAATGGAAGGACTTTAAATGGCTAGTTTCTCGGGACTTAGGATCTCAGACTGACTGTGGATGTGCTCTAAAATGTATGAGCAACACCTTTTAAGATGTGTTAAGTTGCCCATATCCTTTTAACCAAGGAATGAAATAGCACCTAGAGAAACACCGTAAATTTAAAGAGTATATTCTGATACATTGGTGGAGGAAAACAATCTACATTGTCTTTTTTTAAAATTGTCATTTTCAAGCACTTTATAACTATTTATTTATTTATTTATTTTAGACTCTCAGAAGCCCAGAGTTCTCTGAAAGAGTGTGATGTCTTCAGAGGACACGCAAATAAGGTACCCAGACATCTCGATTCCAAATTAACTGTGTATCCTTACTTCAGACTCATACATATCCATAGATGTGAAACATGTCTGTGACTGTTTGCTCATGCCATCGAAACATGAAACTGTTAGTGATATTTTGAAGTCTTTGAGACAAAAGCCCAGCCTGCTAAAGAACCAAGGTTCAGTAGAGAGACGGGGAGGTACAGTGAACAGAGAATCAAAAGCCTGGAAATTTGCTGCTGAGAATAAATGCTGGCTGCTCCCTGAGGTGATTTGTCTGTGCACTCCACTCTCTACAGATGTTAGAGCCTCTTTCTGAGTAAGGACCCGAGGTTCTTTGGTAACACTTTGATATCCTGCTCGAATTCAATATGTGAAATGGAGGCGTCTCTCTGTGACTTGGAGCCCACAGCAGGCTTTGAAGTCTGATCCAATTTTTGCTGCCTACTATTTGATGTTGAAAGGATGAAATGAAGAAAATGTTCAGTTTTTTCCAGTTACTCTGCTGAGCATATGTAAGATTAAAAAACAAAATCCTTTGGATGATGTACTTAGAAATGTTAAGTAGATTAATACCTTCCTATAGATTTTCTTTTTTCTTTCTAAAAGATAAATATTAAGTATAGGAGAAAATTGGCACATAGCTGTTTTTATATTCTGGGCTATAATTAATTTAGGAGGGGACTAGGTTGACTTGTTCAGAAGAAGAAATAAATGGATGAAGCAAAAGGTGTCGAGACTTTGCTACCAATAGCCCCAAGGAGAGGACCTCCACTCAATTCAAGTGCAAGACAGCCGCACCACACAAATCAATCCAATATGTTTAACTTCTTCCCTTACAACTGGGGTTAAGGGTCCCTTAGTTAAATGGAAGCCATGTCCTTACGGCTGCGTCATCAGAGGATAGCAATAATATTTCTCTTGCTGGGTCTTTCTGAAGCACTCAGTTTCTGGGACTGATTCGCCGTCTTCTCAGACATGCCATGCTGCTCCAGATCACCAAGGCCTGAGGCCACTGGGAGCCACACTAAAAACTGGTAAGGAGAACATTTCGGATTCTATGCTGCTTCTACAATTTGCATGTTTGTGTACTTTTTAATGGGTTGTTTTGGCAGTACTGTCCAGAAAATAGGACTTAGATAGCAATACGACCAAATGTTAGTAATAAGTTAAGTCTTGGTAAGCTATAAGGGCTGGAAGCAAAACCTGTATTAAAGGTAGCCATCTCTTGCCTATTCAAACCACCTAAGATTACTTTTCTGAGGAAAGAATATGAATACCAAAGGCCCTATTTTCCCCTTCATTTGTAAAATCCTCAAATTAGGAAACTGTTTCAAACTTCATTTTATAAAAGAAGCATAAACAATTGACCATCTTTTAGTAGAGTAGATCATTTAATATCAAAATCTAGGGGTTGGTAAAAAAAAAAAATAATGATTTAGAAAATAGTCCTGCCCTTTGGGCAACATGGCTATTCTTCCAGCAAGAATACAATTACCATGCCACAGTCCTTTCAGAAATAGCCATTTCTAGCCCCTTTTCTAAATTCTTTGCTACAGAATATGATAAAAATCAGTCTCAGATTTATGTGTGGCAATAATCAATATTCCTGGAAGATAAAAAAGGAAAGCAATCCTAAGAAATATTTATGAACCAGAAGATACTTGGAATGTGACCATTCCAAGAAAAGAAGACTTTCCAACTTAAAATACTCATGTGAAACAATGTCAACCTCATCTGTTTTTCTGAAATATGCAGTAATTTCTCAGTCTCCCCAAATTTCTTCTCTGCCTGTTTTACAGTGACAAAGTAATATACTACCAAGTGGGAAGTCCATAATAAATGTGTTATGACCTTCAGTCCATATGTGACTGAAACTCTCAGAGAGACACAAGAGAGGATGAGTCATCAAAGCAGAACTTTTAAAATGGATAAGCAGTAAATGATAAACTTGTCAAAGGGAATATTTTCTTCATAGTCAAATGGTATCCAAGAATAAGGCTATAATGCATGGGGGGGGGGGTAGAAGTAGTGCAAAGAAGAGGAAAATGTAGGGAAAAGATGGTGCAATGGAGCAAAATCCTTTACATAAGATTTTGATTGACTTTTTTTTTCTAGACAGACAGACAGTCTCTGCCTTTGAGTTGGGAGTATTTAGACCATTTACTCTTAATGTGATGTTTGGGTTTAAATCTGTCATCTTGCTACTTGTCTTCTATTTGTACCATTTGTCTTGTTTTCTTTTACCACTCTACTTTAAAATACATGAAATTCCTAAGAAAGAAATTAAACAGTATAATTGTATCCAAAGGCACAGGTTTTGGAGTCAGACCTGCCTGGATTCAAATCTCTGCTCTCCTGTGTATTATTAACAAAGTCACTTAATATTTCCTTACCTTAATATCTATATATGTAAAATGAAGAAAATAGTAGTTTACATCTGAGAGGGTTGTGAGGATTAAATGAGCTCATGTAAGTAAAGGGCATAGCATAGTATCTAGTTTATAATAAGGGTTCAATAAATATCAGCTGCTGCTGTTGTGGTTATCATTATTGATATTATGTAGATGCAAAGGTAATCTATTAAAGTGAGTACAAATTGTACGCAGAGAAATCTAAGTTTTACAGTAAGGCATTATGTTTTGGTGGGATAGTTCAGGGGGAGTAGACATATATTACATGTTGAATGAATAACTACTAAAAACAAAGGAGATTTGTTGGATTACAATCTCTCCCAGTCTTTAGGAAAGTATCCCCAAAAGTCAAACTTATTAAAAAGTTACACATCTGATTTGCTGTCAATGGCTCATATGCCCTTTCCTTCAACAGCTGACCCTTCCTTCTAATCTCAGGGATTTTCCGTTGGGTCTGTCACCATCACTACTACTTTCCCTTACTCTCTTGCAAAGAGCATCCCATGTGGTGGTCTTTCTGCCTCCATTCTTTTCCTCCTTCAACTTCTCTTAGGCATAGTTGCCCAAGGAGTTTTTCTAAAACACAAACCCGATCATGACATTCTCTTTCTCCACACTTCAGTGGCTCCCCATTGCCCAAGCATCAACTCTAAGCTTCTTGACATGACATTCAAGGCTTCTTATATTCTGGTCCAAATTTACCTTTCTAGCTCTGTCTTACATTGATCTCTCTTCCACACCCTGTGCTTTAAAATGCCCAGACTATTCTCCAAACATGCCTGGTGCAGTCCTTCCCTCCTGTGTGGTTTTTTTCATGCTGCTCCATCTGCTCCAATGTCTGTCCTTCTCGTTGTTCACTTGTCTGAATCCTGCCCAGTCTTCAGTGGGCAGGCCTACCTCTGGGTCCTTTTTTTTCCTTATAATACTTATAGATCCTGCCTTGTGTGATAGTTACTTTTTACATCTATAGATTTTAAACACTCTGAGATCATATTTGCATTTATGAATTCCCCTCACCACCTAGCCTAGGTCCTCAAATTGAATTCTTGAGCACCCAAAGGCATTAGGAAATATAGTGGAAGCAAGAATGAGATGAAACTCTACTTGAGAAGTGAGTCAGAGAAAGGTTTTAAAAAGTATTTCTGATAATCTTGGGACAAAAAAATGCCTGACAATCACCCTCAGGTAGATATAACATACTAGTGGAATAAGTTAAAATAATCCAAACTGTTTCATTTTGTTGCTGTTGTTGTTTGAACAGGGGGAGATGAAAAGAAGGCTTAGGTAGTAAAAGCATTCTGTAAATCAAATTCTCCTCGACCTTAGAAAGAAAAATTAGAGAACAAAAGTTGTCCATTTTTTTTTTTTTTTTTTTTTTTTTTTTAAATGCAGATTCTGATATCACTGGTCTGGGTGGGGCCTGAGTTTTCTGCATTTCTTTTTTTTTTTTTTTTTTTTTTTTTTTTTTTTTTAAAGATTTATTTATTTATTTAATTTCCCCCCCTCCCCTGGTTGTCTGTTCTTGGTGTCTATTTGCTGCGTCTTGTTTCTTTGTCCGCTTCTGTTGTCGTCAGCGGCACGGGAAGTGTGGGCGGCGCCATTCCTGGGCAGGCTGCTCTTTCTTTTCACGCTGGGCGGCTCTCCTCACGGGCGCACTCCTTGCGCGTGGGGCTCCCCCACGCGGGGGACACCCTTGCGTGGCACGGCACTCCTTGCGCGCATCAGCGCTGCTCATGGCCCGCTCCACACGGATCAAGGAGGCCCGGGGTTTGAACCGCGGACCTCCCATATGGTAGACGGACGCCCTAACCACTGGGCCAAAGTCCGTTTCCCAAGTTGTCCATTTTTATATATGTTTTCATCTTTATCCATTGCAGAAACAAGTATGTTTTGTAAGAGACATTTTAGTAAATTATTTCTCTGTGTTTAATTCTTTGCCTTAAATGAGCCATTATTTCAATCCCTGCTTTCGTGGAAGGTTGAATGAGTATACCATGACCACTTTAGTTTAAAAACAAAAAAACACTAACATCCAACAAGTTTCCCTTTCAGCTTTCAGTGAGTTCCATAGATGGGCCCAGTGGGGTGAAGTGGGTCAGGGAATCAAGCTTAAGTTAATCAGGACAGCTCTGATCAGAGCAGGCATGCAACCAAGTATGCAATTGTATAAATGCAGACCTTGGCCAAAGACTGCTCAAGTCCTTTAATCAGAGATCCTAAGAAGTGTCACTAACTGGCTTGTCTGGTCCTGGTTCATTCCTGACGGGCCAGAGAAAGGTACTACATACCCAGAACATGCCACTTTGGCCACTAGTCTAAGCAGTTAAATTATTCATTGGACTGACAGGAATATGTAAAGACCTGATCTGATTTTCCTACATAAAAAGTTATTCTTTAGGCATTTGTCCTTTCATTTATTCAACAAATTATTAGCAACTGCTAAGTAAGTGCCAGGTACTCTTGGGCCAGTACTTCTCGAACTCTCTCTTTTGAAAAGACCAATGTTTGTTTGTTTACTTTCTAATTTGCGTAACTGGATACTTTTGTAAAATACAATAAAAACGAATTACTAGAAAAATAAATATGCACTTGGATGTTGTATCAGTTTCAGATTGATCTAAAATTTTCTAAACACTTTAAATTTCTTTACTAATCTTGTGGCCCAGTAACAGCAGTCAGTCTGCAGACCACACTGCAGTTGCTTTGTTGCAGGCACTTGTAATACATCAGGGAATGACACAGGTAAAAATTCCAGTCCTTGTGATACTACATTCTAGCAGAGAGAAACAGACAATAATCTATATGCCTAATAAATAAGTCAATTGTACCAGATGCTTGAAGAGTTAAGTGTTAGGGGGTGGGAATGGGAGTGGAGCAAGAGAGATTAGGAGTGCCCGGAGCAGGGAGGGTGAGGCTGAGGGGACAGTTGTGCTTTTAAGCAGGGTGGTTCGGGTAGGCTACACTGAGAAGGCAACATTTGAGGAAAGACATGAAGGAGGCAAACTAGTTGGCCACGTGGATATCTAAGAGAAGCACATTGCAAGCAGAGGGACTGGCCGTGGCAGCAGTGGCCCTAAGAAAGAGCAAGTATGCAATGCTGGAGGAGTAGAAAGAGGCCAGTGGGACTGGAGCAGAGAGAGCAAGAAGGAGAGACAGAGGAGATGAGGAGCCAGATGATGCAGGGCCAGTACCTCTGAAGCCTCAATGATATAACAGACTCTCTGAAAATCTAGCTCAAATGAAGATTCTGATTCACTAGATCAAGGTGTATCCTGAGAGTCTGCAGTCCTAACGAGCTCCCAGGTAGAGCCAGTGCCTCTTCTGTGGTCCACGTTTTAAGTAGAGAGGATGCAGTCCAAGTGAAATGGGAGCCACTAGCATTTTCAGCAGAGGAGTGGCATGATCTGAGTTGTTTTAAAATGAGCACTCCAGCTGCTGGGATGAGGATAGACTAGACATCATCTTCCTTTTAGGTGGCACCAGGAAACAAACCCGTACCTAATCACTTGAGCCACATCCATTCCCTGCTTATGTCTCTCATGTTTCCTCATTGTGTCTTCCCATTGCATCAACTTGTTGGGTCAGTTTGCCACACCAGCCCATCGTGTCAGCTCACTGTCTTGCTCGTCTTCTTTTAGGAGGCACCAGGAACCAAATCCAGGACCTCTCATGTGTAGGCGAGCATCCTAACTGCTTGAGCCATATCACTTCCCCAATATATGTGTTTTGAAATCCATAAAGTTATTGCCCATGCTAAAAGTAACTTAACCTTGCATCTTGAAGATGGAGGAGGGTGAATTTTTTAGTGTGGAGACAATTGTGCTAAGGGGCAAGCAGTATTGTGCTGGCTTCCTGAGGTGTCACAGTTGGCAGTGGACATGTGTAGTAGAAAACCACTGAGGGCATGTGGTGTAAGTTTTAGTGATCTGATTTCAGATTGTGATGTGATCTGCCTCCCGCCCCCAACAACTGCTGAACAAATCACAGACTTTGACCCAGTTGCTTCTTTAATTCCATATACTTCCTTTATCCGTTATTTCCTTTTATCTTTCATGTTGCTCATTAGTAAATTGTGTTGATTTTGGGGGGTTCAGCCATCAGAAAGCAAACTTGGGGCTGTTTTTTGTCCTTAGAACTCTCATAACTTAGGGAGACCAACCATCTCAGTTTGCCTGAATTTGTATATGAGACTTTCATTGCTCAAACTGGGGCAGGCCCAAGTGAACTGGGATGAGTTGGTCACACCAATTAGAACTGGAAGTTGAGCTCAATTTGGACAAGAACTCTTTTTTTAAAAAATTAGATTGCTAAAACAAGCAGCACTGAGCCTCAGATCCGTGCTGCAGAATCGCCTCGCACCAGCGGCCTGCATTCTGAAGGGGTTGCGAGCAGCTTGCAGAACAGCACCACCGTGGTCCCCAAGGACTCAGGTGGTTGCCATTTGACAGGGAGAGCATAGTCCTTCAGTGGAGTCTCAAGAGCCATTCAGTCTCTCTTGGGAGAGCACATAGAAACCAGAGTCTAAATAGAGGGAAGGCTACTGGACCTCTTGGCTCCAGACCCAATTTCCTTACTGAATGCCCCTTTAAGACTGTGAGGCCATGGTGTCTTCACTTACGGGTAGTCTCCAGTGCTCTGAATCTTGGCTCTTTTCAGCCCTGTTAGGCTGAGAATATCTTTTCTTCTCTTGCCTGGGTACCACTGTATTCTTGGGGGACCTTCAACAGTGAGATTTGGTCAAGTCACTGTCTCAGGAGATTTCTCAATGAGATGGTAAAAGAATTGCAAGTACATAGTTCTCATCTTTAGCAGGTGAGTTGGAAGAAACACCTCCTTGTTAAAGGATCCTTTTAGACCAGTGGTTCTCAAACTTCAGCAGGCATCTGAATCACCTGGACAGCTTGGTAGGCCACAGATTGCAGGTCTGCCCCACAGTTTTGATGGGGGGAGGAGTGCATTTCTAACAAGTACCCAGATCATGTGATGCCACTGACCTTGAGACCATACTTTGAGAACCACAGTTTTAGACATTTCCCTATAACCATAATACTACATTCAATCAGAAAAAGTGAACCATATATGTGACCTTTTACTCATTCATTCAACAAATATTAATTAAGCCCCTACTGTATGTTAATCACAGAACCAGGAAGCGAATGAGACACTCTAAGAGGTGAATGCAATTCTTTTTTTTTTATTTTTATAAATTTATTTATTTATTTATTTCTCTCCCCTTCTACCCCACGACGGTTGTCTGTTCTCTGTGTCTATTTGCTGCGTCTTCTTTGTCCGCTTCTGTTGTTGTCAGCCACCCGGGAATCTGTGTTTCTTTCGGTTGCGTCATCTTGTTGTGTCAGTTCTCCGTGTGGGCGGCGCCATTCCTGGGCAGGCTGCACTTTCTTTCGTGCTGGGCGGCTCTCCTTACAGGGTGCACTCCTTGTGCATGGGGCTCCCCTATGCGGGGACACTCCTGTGTGGCACGGCACTCCTTACACACATCAGCACTGCATATGGGCCAGCTCCACACGGGTCAAGGAGGCCCGGGGTTTGAACCGCGGACCTCCCATGTGGTAGACGGAAGTCCTAACCACTGGGCCAAGTCCGCTGCCCTGAGTGCAATTCTAATATCTTGATCTTTGCAGCTGTTATTTTCCAAAGCTGATCTGGTGACACGCTGAGTGTCCTCATTTATCTCAAGTGGTCTCATGAAATTCTCAGGAAGTTGTCAAGAACAAAGTTACATTTGCTTGTAACTTTGCTGTACAGGAGGAGGAGGGGAGTGTTCCATATGTTTAAAAGTCTATAGTCCTCTCAATTTCTAAAGTTATCAGGAATTAATGCCTTTAGAGCAGAGGTTCTTAACTGTCGGTCCACAGACCCCAAGTGGTCCGTGGAAAGACTTCAGGGTGTCCGTGAGCTTGAACTGGAAAAAAATCAACTTATTATCTTTATTTTCTCTGACTGAAATCTAGCATTTCCATCACTTATGAATGTGTGCAATAAATAAATTACTGTAGTATTTATTTCACCTGACTGGCAGAGGGGTCCGTGGAACAAAAAAGGTTAAGAACCCCTGCTTTGGAGGATATTTCTATTTTATAAGCGCTACTATCTCTCTGAGATACCTCTGCCAGGCTGGCTGCTGTATATTCTCCTGCATAGCAAAATTGCTCTAAAAATCAGCAGATCTGAGTATTTGCATATATGTCTAATATGTATGTCACTGCCATAGTGTTTGTGTCCTGCTTTTTTGCAAAAGAATTGAAGCAAGGAAACAGGTTTACAAAGTTTGGGGCTTGTAGGCTTGAGCTGGAGGGTGGGAGGAGAAAAAGGAGAGGAAATATAGTGCTCTTAATTTCTAATTTAGCCCCGTTTATACTAATCATCCATCCCTCCCATTTTACTTAAAAGACTTTTCTCATTTTTAAGAGATCTGGGTTTGGGGTTTGTTTTTGTTTTGTTTCATGATGTAATTTTGGAAGACAAGACCAGCGTGTTTGAGAAATAAATCATAGTTGTGGGGTCTACCCCAACTAAGGCCTCTATCTAAGATTGTTTTCTAAAGGAACTTTTAGAGTACCTACCAAGAGGAAAGATTCACTGTGGTGCCCATTGTCCCTGAAATTTGGGAATTGAGGTGATAAAGAAAAAGAAAAGTGTCCCATGTTGCTTGGCGCCACATCCATTCCTCAGCCAGCGGACTCCCAGCGAGATGCTCATTCCAGCGGAGGAGCTGAGGTTGGGGGAGGAGAAAAGGGAAGGCGGCCCAGCCTGTGGTAGCTGGAAGCCAGGAGGTCTTTTGTCAGGCTACCATTCCTGAGCCAGTGTATCTCAGGGGAAACGTTTCTGCAGCCTTTCTCATTCCTGTGACTATTTCAAGTATGCTACAAAACTGGATGTTTTTTCAACATTACTTCTGCTTACTCTGTTACAGCAAACATTTCTGAGAAAACTTCTTCTTGAACCTTTCTGGTGGTTTCCTGAGAGCGTTAGGTGAGATGTACTTTTGCCAATACAAAATTAGTTTCTGGCATTTACCCAGGACATCAGGGCTGCAGCTGCCAAACACTACTAGGCAGGGTAGAGAGAGTCAAATGAGGCTATTAGGCTTCCAGAATTTGATGTCAATGGCATGGCTGTAAAACATGCCTAGAGCAATTTTATTTTTGAATTCTTGTCTTACTTGATGTATTTGAAATAGCACATACCCTATTAGCTGCCCTGTTAGCCTTAGCTGCCTACTTTATTTCATTTGAAGGGACTCTTTTCAACTTTTAAAGTTAAACATACAGTTGTTTAAACGATAGGAGTGGAGTGAAAATGGTTTGTGATTTTTTTTAGAAAAAGGAACATACACATTTCTCATTAAACAGTGAAGCTATGAATATAGTTGCGGTAACAACCAGAGGGAGAAGTTCAAAATAAGCGATGATATTAAACGAGTCCCCAACCAAGAATAATTCATAGTGATTGCCTGACTCCCAGCTTCCAGTCATTTCACTCTACCCAAGGCAGAGTTTTGCCTGAGTACTGCCTCCTCTCCACTCCAACCTTTCTCCATTCTCATGTTTCTCACCTCTTACCAGTGCTTTGCTGGCGTTTAAATCATTTAAGCCTTGTGCTACACTAAACTTTCCTGCTATATGATCTGCATTCTGAGATTCCTAAGTGTGTGTGTGTGTGTGTGTGTGTGTGTGTGTGTGTGTTGCTCTGGCAGCTTTGAGGGTACTCTTGGTCAGGACTTGTCCTTCCAAACAGGACTCCAGATGATTGGCTTAAGTTTGTAGAATAGAGCCTGACACATGGTGTGTTAGGATTCTCCAGGGAAGCAAAACAACAGGGCTTGTATACACACACACACGCACAATATTATGAGCTTGTTTTTAAAAAATAGGAGTTGGCTCATGCCACCATAGAGACTGGCAAGTCTGAATTCCATAGGGCAGGATGCAAGTTGGAGATTCCAAAGATGTTGGCACTGAATTTCCCAGGAGAAACTGACTGGCTGAAGTCAAGATAAAAATTCTTCTCTATGACTGCTGAAACCATCAGTTCTCCTTTTAAGGCCTTCAACTGATTGATGAGACTTTTTAAAAATAAAATTTTACTGAAGTATATCACCCATACATGAACATACATAAGCAGTATTAGTTATACTTACTATAATGCTATCATCAACTCTATTCATTTTCACAGTTTTACAATAAACCTTATGAAAAAATTCTACATTAAGCATCAGTTCCCCTTCTCAAACCACACTCTATCTCCTAGTAACATATACTCTGTGGAATTTACCTCCACGAGTTTACTCATCGTATTTAGTTCATATCAGTGAGATCATACAATATTTGTTCTTTTGTATTTGGTTTATCTTACTCAGCATAATATCCTCAAGGTTCATTCATGTTGTCATATGCATCCTGATTTCATTTCTTCTTACAGTTGAATAGTATTCCATTGTTATGTATATATCACATTTTGTTTATCCATTCATTGGTTGATGGTCACTTGGGCTGTTTCCATATTTTAGCAATTGTGAATAATGCTGCTAGGAACTTCAGTGTGCAAATGTCTGTTTGCATCCTTGCTTTCGTTCTTCTGAATACATTCCTAGTAATGGAATTGGCAGATTATACAGCAGTTCTATATTCAGCTTCTTGAGGTACTGCCAAACTGTCTTCCACACAGGCTGTACCATTTTACATTCTTCCACAGTGAAGGAGTGTTCCTGTTTCTCCACATCCTTTCCAGCACTTACAGTTTTCTGTTTTTTTAATAATGGTCATTCTGTAAGGTATGAAATGGTGTCTTGTTTTGATCTGCACTTCACTAAGAGCTAGTGATGTTGAACATTTTTTCATGTGTTTTTTGGCCATTCATATTTCCTCTTTGGAAAAATGTCTGTTCAAGTATCTTGCCCATTTATAATTTGGTTGCTTGTCTTTTTATCTTTGAGTTGTATGATCTCTTTATGAACATGGAAATCAAACCCTTATCGGATATTTTTTTCCATTGAATAGGTTGTCTTTTTATTTTCTTGACAGAGATTTTGAAGAATAAAAGTGTTTAATTTTGAGGTCCCTTTATCTATTTTTTTCTTTTGTTGCTTGTGCTTTGGGTGCAAAATTTTAGAAACTACTACCTACCACAAGATCTTGAAGATGTTTCCCTACATTTTCTTCCAGGAATTTTATGATCATTGCTTTTATATTTTGGTCTTTTGTCCATCTGGAGTTAATGTTTGTGTAAGTTGTTAGAAGTCTTCTTTCTCTCTTTTGGATATGGATATCTAGTTTTCCCAGCACCATTGTTGATAGACTGACTGTTCTGGCCCAGTTGGGTGGGCTTGATATCCTTGTCAAAAATCATTTGACCATAGATGTGAGATTCTGAGTTCTCAATTCAGTTCCATTGGTCAATATGTCTATCTATGTGCCAGCACCATGCTTTTTTACCACTGTAGCTAAAATCAGGAAGTGAGGGTCCTCTAACTTTATTCTTTATAAAGACATTTTTGGCTATTTAACGCCCCTTAGTCTTCCGAATAAATTTGATAATTGGCTTTACCATTTCTGCAGAAAAGGCTGTTGGAACTTTTATTGGGATTGTGTTGAATCTATAAATCAGTTTGGGTAGAATTAACATCTTATTAATATTTAGTCTTCCAATTCATAAGCACAGAATGTACTTCCATTTATTTAGGTCTTCAGTTTCTTTTAGCAATGTTTTGTAGTTTTCTGAATACAGTTTTCCTTTAATTCCCTGGTTAAGTTTATTCCTAAACATTTGATTCTTTTAGCTGCTATTATAAATGGAATTTTATCTGACTTCCTTCTCAATTGCTCATCAGTACTGTATAGAAATACTACTGTTTTTTGTGTATTAATCTTGTATCCTGCTACTTTTCTGAACTCATCTATTCTAGTTGCTTTGTTATGGATTTTTCGGGATTTTCTAGATATATGATCATATCATCAGCAAATAACATAAGTTTTATTTCTTCCTTTTCTATTTGGGTGTGTTTTCTTTCTTTTTCTTACCTAATTGCTTTAGCTAGAACCTTTAGCACAATATTGAACAGCAGTGATGACAATGGGCATCATTGTCTTGTTCCCAATATCAGCAAGAAAATTTTCAGTCATTCACCATTGAGTACGATGCTAGCTATGAGATATTCATGTTGAGAAAGCTTCCTTCTATTGCTATCTTTTGGAGTGTCTTTATCAAGAAAGGATGCCGTATTCTGTCAAATGTCTTTTCTGTATCAATTGAGAGGATTGTGTGATTTTTCTTCTTCAATTTAGTAATGTGGTTTATTATACTAATTGATTTTTTTTGTGTGTCTTGAATCATCCGTGAATACCTGGGATAAAACCTACTTAATCATGGTGTATATCTTTTAATGTGCTTTTGGATTCTGTTTGCAAGTATTTTGTTGACAATTTTTGCATCTATATTCAATAAAGAAATTGGTCTGTGATTTTCTTCTTTCATAATATCTTTATCTGGTTTTGATATTAGGATGATGTTGGCTGCATAGAAAGAATTTGGTAGCATTACATCTTGTTCAATTTTTTAAAGAGCTTGAGCAAGATGGGTATTAGGTCATCTTTGAATGACTGGTAGAATTCACCTGTGAAGACGTCTGATCATGGGCTTTTCACTTTGGGAGCTTTTTGATGACTGTTTCAATCTCTTTACTCCTGATTGGTTTGTTGAGGTCTTCTACTTCTTCTAGGGTTAGTGTAGGTTGTTCGTGTGTTTCTAGGAATTTGTCCATTCTGTCTACATTGTCTAATTTGTTAGCATACAGTTGTTTATACTATCTTCTTATGAATTCTCTTATTTTTGCAGGGTCAGTGGTAATATCCCCCCTTTCATTTCTGATTTTATTTATTTGCATCTTCTTTATTTCTTTTATTTACTTGCAACTTTTATTCTTTGTCAGTCTAGCTAAGGGTTTGTCAATTTTGTTGATCTTCTTGAAGCACAAACTTTTGGTTTATTCTTTCTATTGTTTTTGTTGTGTTGTTTGCTTTTCAATTTTATTTATTTCTGCTCTCATCTTTATTATTTCTTTCCTTCAGCTTGGCTTGGAATTAGTTTATAGCTCCTCCAGGTGTGCAGTTAGGTCTTTGATTTGAGCTCTTTCTTCTTTTTAATGTAATCATTGAGTGCTATAAATTTCTCTCTCAGCACTGCTTTTGCTGTATCCCATAGATTTTGATACATTGTTTCTCATTTTCATGCTCCTCAAAATATTTACTGATTTCTCATGCAATTTCACCTTTGACCCACTGGTTATTTAAGAGTATGTTGTTGAGTCTCCATATATTTGTGATTCCCTTCTTCTGTTCATTATTGATTTCCAGCTTCATTCCATTATGATCAGAGTAAGTCCTTTGTATAATTTCAGTCTTTTAAAATGTATTTAGAACTGCCTTGTGACCCAATATATATTACATCCTGCTGTTTTGGGATGTAATGCTTAATAAATGTCTGTTAGGTCAAGCTCATTTATCATATTATTCAAGCTTTCTGTTTCCTTATTTATCTTCTGTCCAGACGCTCTATTCAATGCTGAGAGTGGTGTATTAAAATCTCCAACTATTATTTTAGAGGCATCTATTTCTCCCTTCAGTTTTGCTAGTGTATTCCTCATGTGTCTTGGGGTACCCAGGATATGTGCACAAATATTTATTATAGTTTTTTCTTCTTGGTGAATTGCCCCTTTCATAAATATATAATGACCTTCTTCATCTCTTGTAACAGTTTTGCATTTTAAAATGTATTTTATCTGATATTAGTATCACTATTCAGATTTTTTTGGCTACTGTTTGCATGGAATATCTTTTTCCAGCCTTTCACTTTCAACTTGATTGTGTCTATATGTCTGAGGTGAATCTCTTATAGACAGCAAATAGATAGTTCTTTTTTATAACCCATTCTATCAGTCTATGTCTTTTGATCGGGGAATTCAATCCTCTAATATTCCATGTTATTACTATAAAGGCATTATTTATTTCATCCATTTTATCCCTTGGCTTTCCATTGTCATGTGTTATTATTGTGTCTTTTTATCCTTAAAGTTCCCCCTTACTAATAATCTTCATTTTTATACTCCTCTAGATCTTTCACCCTTGTTCTTTCCATTTAGATTGTAGCACTCCCTTTAGAATCTCTTGTAAATCTGATCTTTTGGTAATATACTCTCTGTTTTTGTTTGTCTGTGAGGACTTTAAACTCATCCTCATTTTTGAAGAACAGTTCTGCTAGGTAAGGAAATCTTGGCTGGCACTTTTTCTCTTCTAGTACCTTATGTGCACCATACCATGTTCTTTTCACCTCCGTGGTTTCTGATGAGATATCAGCACTTAGTTTTATTGAGGTTCCCTTTTATGTGATGTATTGCTTTTCTCAGAATCCTCTCTTTATCTCTGGTATTTGTTGTTTTGAATAGTAGATGTCATGGAGTAGGTCTATTCAGATTTATTCTGTTTGGAGTGTGTTGTTGTCCTTCTTGGGTATTGATATTTATGTCTTTCATAAGGATTGAGACATTTCTGGTCATTATTTCCTCAAATATTCTTTCTTCCCCTTTTCCTCTCTCTTCTCCTTCTGGGACACCAATAGCACATATGTTTGTGCATTTCATGTTATCATTCAATTCTCTGAGATCCTGTTCCATTTTTTCCATTCTTTTCTCTATTTATACTTACTTACTTATTTATTTATCCCTCCTCCCTCCATTGTCAGCCCTCTGTGTCCATTCACTGTGTGTTCTGTGTCTGCTTGTATTTTCATTAGGCAGCTCCAGGAACCAGTCCTGGGACCTTCCAGAGTGGGATAGAAGCAATCAATCATTCTTGTGTGCCACAGCAGCAATCTGGTCTTCTGCATCTCTTATTGTCCCTCCTCTGTGTCTGTTTTTGTTGCATCATCTTGGTGCATCAACTCTCTGCATGGGCCAGCACTCCATGCAGGCCAGCTCTCTGCACAAGCCTGTACTCCACGTGGGCCAGCTTACCACACGGGCCAGCTTGCCTTCACCCAGAGGCCCTGGTTATCAAACACTGGACATCCTATATGGCAGATGGGAGGCTAATTGCTTGAGCCACATTCACTTCTCATCTTTTTTCTTTCTCTTCTCCTGTCTTTTCAAGTTCAGATGCTCAGTCGTCCAAGACACTAATTCTGTCTTCCATCAATTCAAATCTACTGTTATATGCCTCTAATATATTTATTTTTAAACATTTATTTATTTATTTTTAAATTTCTCTCCCCCCACCCCCCATTGTCTGCTCTCTATGTCCATTCACTGTGTGTTCTTCCTGTGAGCACTTGCATTCTTGTCAGTGGCACCAGGAATCTGTGTCTCTCTTTTTTTGTATCATCTTGCTGCATCAGCTCTCTGTGTGTGCGTCACCATACCTGGGTGGGTTGTGCTTTTTTCACATGGGGTGGCTCTCCTTATGGGGGGCACTCCTTGCACATGGGACTCCCCTATGCAGGGGACACCCCTGCGTGGCACAGCACTCCTTGTATGTATCAGCAATGTGTGTTGGCCAGTTCACCACATGGGCCAGGAGGTCCTGGGTTTGAACCCTGCACCTCCCATATGGTAGGTAGATGCTCTATCAGTTGAGCCAAATCTGCTTCCCTCTAATGTATTTTTAATCTCATCCATTGTGTCTTTCATTACCATAAGCTCTGTTACTTTTCTTTGCAGGTTTTTGAATTGTTCTTTATGCTCA
Source organism: Dasypus novemcinctus (assembly GCF_030445035.2). Taxonomy (NCBI): domain Eukaryota; kingdom Metazoa; phylum Chordata; class Mammalia; order Cingulata; family Dasypodidae; genus Dasypus; species Dasypus novemcinctus. The sequence continues at coordinate 77,755,254 of NC_080679.1, read as the reverse complement.
CTCACTGTCTTCTTAATATCCTTTATCTCTTTAGTCATATTTTCTTTCATCTTCTTGAATTGATTTAGGAGATTTGTATGATGATCATTGATTATTTGTTTTAAATCTTGTGTCTCATCAGGACTTTTGTTTTTTTCCTTTGCTGGGCCATCTCTTCTTGTTTCTTAGTATGGCTTGTAATTTTTTGCTGATGTCTAGGCATCTGAATATGTTGGTGAATTTACTCTGAGGGTCAATTTCTCTGTCTTGCCTAGTGGTTTTGTTTCACAGCTCTTCTTTGGTTTTTGGTTCAACTTATTCTAAGTCTTTAAAACAACCCAGCATGAGTTATCAAATTAGGGCCAGATGCAGGGGTGCCCCCCGCACAGGGGAGCCCCACACACAAGGAGTGTGTCCCGTAAGGAGAGTCGCCCAGCGCAAAAGAAAGTGCAGCCTGCCCAGGAATGGCACCACACACATGGAGAGCTGACACAATGAGATGATGCAACAAAAAGAAACACAGATTCCTGGTGCCACTGATAAGGATAGAAGGGATCACAGAAGAACATATACAGTGAATGGACACAGAGAGCAGACAACTGGGAAGAAGGGAAGGAAAGGAGAGAAAAATTAATTAAAAAAAAAAACACAAATTAGGGCCAGGAACTCTTTAATGAGGCACAGGTCTGCTCCCAGGGCTTTTAGATGAAAGACAGCTAAGAGCAGTTTTTCTCCGTGAAGTTTCCTGGCCAGCTAGCAGATGGGGCTCATCATTGAATCATTCTATGGAGGAATCTCTTTCTCCCTCCTCTTGCCGAGAGTTTTGTTTGGTTAGAACCTAGATTCAAAGTGGGTTCTGTTGGCCAAAATCACTGAAGGGAAACCACTCTCTGCTCTCTACAGCACCATCCATCTTCCCACAGAGGATGATGCCGTTCCCCTCTCAGTTGGCCACAGTGAGTCATGAGTTTTATCTAGGATGGTCGCCTTGTGAGTGGGGGATGGGTGCCATTCCTGGCTGCTGGGATTAACAACTCACTGTTTTCATTTTGACTTCTTTGTCTCTCTGTCCCTCACCCTCCTGGAGGATGCACAGCCCTCTCTTGGTCTGCAGATCCCCAGAGCAGCTCCCTTGGACAGCCTTTTGTCCTTCCTGTTGTTTTTGTGAGACAATTGAAGCCTGCCTACCTACTCCAATGCCATCGTCCCAGAAGTCCTTTGGATGACACTTTTCTCATTGCTGAAGACACTCTCCTTTGTTGAGTGTAGATGTCATTTGCCATAGATGCAATCAACTGACTAATGATTTAAAACCATGAAATAGCCTTACAATAACAATCAGAACAGTGCTTGCTTGACCAAGCAATTAGACACTATAACCTAGCCAAGTTGATACATGAACTTAACCGTCACCCATGGTAAGCAACTAATAAATGTTTAGCTGCAGCTATTGCTATTCCTCAGTCCTCAAATAAGAACCACTTTTGAAAGTACATAATTGCCATGATAATTTCTTGTTTCCTTCAGGGCAAATCAGCAAGTCTTTTGGAGAGTGCTAAGATGCCTTTAAATTGTACTTAGTTTATCTCTTGATGTCACCACAAGTCTCAAGAGTTTATCACCTTGAACTTTTACTGCATTTAAAGAGAGTTGGATTAATTTGTTGGTGTCTACTATGTCTGGAAATGTGTGTAATGGGAGGGAGCTATGTTTCATTAATCCACCTAAGTGTTATAAGGAATATTCAGAGCTCCCACCAACTCAGATTCCCATTTTCTTTGTCTACCATCCAAAGGATCTGTTTGGCAGCTTTGAAGTGAGCAATTAGAATAGTCAGTCTATCCAGACATCAGGCTGGGGTAGTCTGACTTAATATACATGTAGGCTCAGTGTTCCCAAAGAGAGCCTTCCTTTTTAAAGGAAGAAATTAATGATATCCTTTTTCATTTAATTGATGCTGGGTATTTTCGTAAATTAGCAGCCTAATATAAGAAACAAATTCCAACAGGCTCAAGAAACAAATTCAAGAGATCTATAAAGCTCTTAGGGAATGAGTTTATACATTATCCTAATTTCAAAGGAAAAAGTTTCAGTGGCTGGTCTCTCAAAGGACACACACCCACTTTAAATGTCAAACTCTGCATTTATACAGAAATCAGTAAGTGCAAAAAGCTCTTGGCTTGTTTCTTTTCTTAACTGATTTGTCCTCTGAAGGACAGTTTTGATGCTAACTCTTTTATACAAAGTCTGAATGTTTGGGGTATGGATGGGAGGAAGAACATCCAAGGATCCACTCCAAATTTCCAAGGGTCAAATTACAAAGTGTCCATTTGTCTTTCACCACTATATTTACCAATGCCCAGAGCACTCCAGCTCACAACTTCACATTCGTACTCTGCCTTCTGATTTTCAACTTGGGTTGCTGTTTGGGCAGCAGGCACTTTCCCCTCTCTTCTGGGCTGCTCCTTCTTTGCTTCACATGGCATCCTTCTATTCATTCCATTAATGGAGCACCACTTCATGTAGTAGTTTCTATTTAATGCTGTGAGAAGACACTGGAAAAAAATACATCATGTTGTCTCTCTTTTTAAATGGGGAGTTAGAATAGATGCTCCTTTAATCTACTACAAATTAACCCCTAGGAGCTTACGGGACAACCTGTAAATTATTGCTGAATGATGAGAGGATTGGCTGCACACTGCTTAAAGGTTTTACTTACCAGTTATCTCTAACCAGAGATTTATAAACATTGACCTTAAAGTGAATATCTTCTCTTCAGCACTCCTGACAAATGGTCATACGGGCTGATTTCACACATTTTTTGGCAGACCATTTTACATCACAAGCTCCTCTGGGAAGTTAATGGAAGTCATGCAACCTATCCTAGAAAAGGGCAACTGCACACCCACAACATTTTACACCTAATTCCAAGCACTCCCTGAACCCCTTTCATGCTCCCGTCAAGTATCTGCACCACAGGTTAAGAAATCCCTGTATTAGTGAGAGGAATTGACTGATTTTCAAGACTATCAATTTTATGGTTTGAAAGCTTGTTAGAAGGATTTTCCTTCCTGCTTCCCTATAATTGAACAAGAAAAATGACTACTTCTTATTCCATGCAGTAGTTCTTCAAATATTTGTAGATCTCTATAGCATCCCCAATTGAACTTCCCCACCCCAATGAGTCCATTGTGGACCTGACCTGCCAACCAGAGAAAGCAGCCAAATGCGATGACATCAAGAAGGTGGTGAAGCAGGCATCAGAGGACCCCTAAACAGCATCCTGGGCAAACTGAGGACCAGGTTGTCTCCTCAGGCTGCAGCAGTGACACCCACTCTTCCACTTTTGATGCTAGGGCTGGCATTTCCTTCAACCACCACTTTGTCAAGCTCATTTCCTGGTATGACAATGAATTTGGCTACAGCAACAGGGTGGTAGACCTTATAGTCCCCATGGCCTCCAAGGAATAAGAGCTCCTGGCCCACCAGCGCCAGCAACAGCATGAGAGGAAAGAGAGGCAGTCAGCTGCTGGGGTGTCCTCGCCCCAGCTCAATCCCCCAACACTGAGAATTGCCCATCATCCACAGCTTCTGTCCCTGACCCCCTGAAGAAGGGGAGGGGCTCAGAGGGCCCTACCTGGCCATGTACCATCAATAATGTACACTGTCCCACCCACCCATCTACCCCCCAAAAATGTTATGGTTGCATTCAAGAGATTTTTGTACCACGATATAAGGTCTTAAGGCCAGAGGGTGTACATGCAATCCAAAAAGGGTAGTGCCTCAGCTTCTCAAAAGTGCTTGTTGCTATCATGTTTTTTCCTCATTAAAAAAGTAGTTAATTGATCTCTTACAAAATAACCCCAGAATTCTTGAGAAAACTAAAATGTTGAGTTCTATATTTATTTCTCCATCACCAAAATGCTTTCTTTTATTTAGAAAAATTGCTTAGCTATTGCTCAATGGTCCCTATTTAATAGAGAATTCTTGGACAAAGTTGGAGCATCAAAGATTGAGATAATAGGATCATTTTACATTTACTTTGAACTCCCAAAGTGGGATAATGTTTTCTGAATCAATTTTATATGCTCAGATAATTTGTGTATGATGTAAATTAGCATTGTTGCTCTCCTTGCAAGCAGTTTTTTCCTGGTTCTCATTAATATCTGTCTGACTATAGATGTTACCCTATTTTGATTCCTAGGACCCCTAGTTTTATAGGAGTAATAATAATATTCCCAGAAATCTTATATGCTTTGTTTTGGAGTTTTAAAATTATTTTTTATTTTTCTTTCATTAAATGCTGAATTATAAATATGTAGAATTTAAGTAGCAACAAATCAAGATTTAGCAAGAAATTATATATTTATACTCACAAAAAACAAAAACAGCAACAACAGCAAAAAGCACAACGCAAAGTCTGGAGATGAGGTATTTAGACTTGGTTCTAGTCGTCAATTAGTCTCACCAAAAAACAAATAGGTTGGATAAGTAATGCCTGGATTCCTTAATGTATCATATTTCTGTAATAAGACACTAAGGGTCAGCAATGAAGTTGTGTGCACTGACAGATATTTCAATCATTTCCATTCTCTCCCTTGCAAAATAATAGCAGGTTCTGCATTTAAGAAGGTATTTTTAAAAAATTGATTGCAATCCCTATTTTAACATACGTGATCCTCATTTTAGCATTGTACATATTTCTTTTATGCAGTTACCTCTGTGAATCTATAGTCATGAACTAGTATTTTAAGTCTACTCTTTTATCTCCTAAAAGTGTTTTCCTGCCTGTCCTGCTGTAGTTAACTCTTCTCACCTTGATATGGAAACATTGAAGGAGGCCTGTACTGAAATCCTAGAAGTTTAGGTGTTAGCCACTGATGTTGGTTTCCTGCTTCCCCGTGTGGATAAAAGAAAATTAATTGAACTCTACAAAGCTGCAAAAATCTTATATATATTTAAAAAAACAAAAACAAAAACAAAAAAACAGGGAATGAATTAGACAGAATCCCAGCAGGAAACAGATGGTCCTCTCAAATTAGGATAATTTAGGTAGTGTTATTAAAGACATTATTTTTAAAGGTTATAAACAGGTGCAGGAAAACCACAAAGAATAGTGTAGTCCCCCAGGGGCTAGTGGGAGAGGAACTGTTGCCACATAACAAGGCCAAGGAGAGGGTGTAGTGCCTGGAACGCAGCAGGAGAGCACCTTGTGGGTAGAGCCCTCCTGAGCATGAACTTCAGTCAAGGGCACAGTCAGTCCTAGACACCCCACAGGGAGGGAGCTGAGGGAGTAAGTATCCCCACTCTTTCTCTCTCTCTCTCTCTCCTCACTCTCCTCCTACCTCTGATTTCTACAAGGGTCTCCATTGGCCAAACCATTGGGAAGCCAGAGTAGTCCATACAGGCCAGCTCCTGGACATAAACATGGTGGAGATGAATGGAGAATAGTTCTGGAGGGAAGGATTCTACACCAGTTAAAAGGACCCAAATTATCTTCAATTCCTAATATAAAGCTCACACTCTCTCCCACAAAGGTGAAAAATACTTCTCTGGAAGACTTTTTTTTTTTTTTTTTTGAGATTTATTTTATTTGTTTCTTCTCCCCACCCACCCCACTCCCCCGGTCCCCGTTCCCCCCATTGTCTGCTCTCTCTGTCCATTCACTGTGTGTTCTTCTGTGTCTGCTTGTATTCTCATTAAGCAGCTCTGGGAACCGATCCTGGGGCCTTCTGGAGTGGGAGAGAGGTGATTACTCTCTTGCACCACCTCAACTCCCTGTTTTGCTGTGTCTTCTTATTTTTCTCTCTTCTGTGTCTCTTGTTGCGTCATCTTGCTGCACCAGCTCTCAGTGTTAGCTGGCACTCCTGCACGGGGCAGCTTTCCTGCGCCGGGCGTCATTCCCACATAGGGGGGCACTCCTGCACAGGGCAGCATTCCAGTGTGAGCTGGTACTCCACGCGGGCCAGCTCATCCTCACCAGGAGGCCCTGGGCATTGAATCCTGGACCTCCTTTATGGTAGACAGGAGCCCAATTAGTTGAGCCACATCCATATCCCTGGAAGATTTTTTTAAACTATATTAGGAATTGTTCTCTGCTATAAGAAACAGACCCTTGAATATTGTGACTTCAATAGACAAATGTTTATTTTCCTCAAGTCACTAGAAGCACACGGCTAGGCAATTTCTGGCATTGGTTCAAAAGCTCAAGAATATCAGGCAGGTCCAGGCCTCTGCAATTCACTTACCTTTTCCCTCAGGGCACCAAGATGGCCGCTGCTCCAGCCGTCACGGCTGCATTATTTTTGCAAAAGAGCAGAAGAATTTTCCTGGAAATCTACCTCATGACTTCTGCTTGCCCAGGGCTTTGTTTCATGCTGGTTTCTGGACTTGGGAATTTTTAAGTTAGATAAATCACATATTCCTTCCTGGATGATCCAGGATAAGCTGCAGGTCCTTCTTCATGGAATATCAAGGCCCCCAGTCAAGAGAAAGACCACCTATGAGAGGTAGTTATAAAATTACAGGGCAAATATTCACGTGTGATTTGTGGAAAGTTTGTATAAACAAAATGAAGCTATTTATTGCTGAGTCTAGAAATAGGAGAAGGGGAAGGACATGCTTTGTTCAAGCCGGTAGAAGTATAAAGATTACAATTTTTGTACAAAATAATTTTTTAAAGTGTATTAAGTGCCTTTAAAAATGTTCAGATCCTTTATCCAATAATTCCTCTCAGAATTGGTTCTAAAAAAAGTCTAGAAAATATTAAGAGGAGAGTTAAATAAATTGGTACAGCCAGATTGGGGAATAATATGTAACTATTAAAATTATAAAGTTTTTAAGATAGTAGTGGAGAATTGTTTGTATTGACATAATAACCTAATGTTCTGCTGCAGTTTGCCCGAGTAGTCCAGCCTCTAAGCTTCCCTATTCTTTTTTTTTCTAAAGATTTATTTATTTCTCTCCCTTTCCTCTCCCCGCCCCCCAGTTGTCTGCTCTCTGTGTCCATTCGCTGTGTGTTCTTCTGTGACTGCTTCTATCCTTATCAGTGGCACCAGGAATCTGTGTTTCTTTTTGTTGCATCATCTTGTTGTGTCAGCTCTCCGTGTGTACAGCACCATTCTTGGGCAGGTTGCACTTTCTTTTGCACTGGGCAGCTCTACTTATGGGGTGCACTCCTTGTGCGTGGGGCTCTCCTACACAGGGGACAACCCTGCATAGCAGGGCAGTCCTTGTGCACATCAGCACTGCACATGGGCCAGCTCCACGCGGGTCAAGGAGGCCCAGGGTTTAAACTGCGGACCTCCCATGTGGTAGGCGGATGCCCTATCCATTGGGCCAAGTCCACTTCCCCCTATTCTTTAATATCCAAATAAAATGATTCAAGTCCCCAACCGTGTAATAGTAGAATTTAGTCTCTCTATTCCTGTGCTGCTTGTTACCAGCTTGAACTAAGAAGGGGGCAGGGGATGGGGACCTTTAGAAAGAACTTTACAGGGAAATTCATACAGAAGAAGGTGCAAATGGCCCATGACTATTTGAAAAGTTGTTTAACCTCAAAATATAAGAAATGAAATTTTCTTTTTTGCCTCCTGTGGCAGTTTGAGATTACTTATGAATTCGAAAAGAAGAGATTATTTTTGTTAATTGGTCTGTTCCTCTGGGCATGGTGCCCTTTGATTTTATTAGATTCAGCTGAGATGTCTTTGATTAAATTATGGTAAAATTAGGGCTTTGATTCGACCACATTAGTAGGGTATAACTCAGGTTAAGTCCCTGCCCTCTTAGTGGGCTGTATAAACAGACACTCACTCAAGAAGACACACAGAAGAAGGCACAGGAAGAAAGAACTCCATAGTGGAGTAGAGGAGTGGTAAAGGAGAGAACTTTGATCCTACAGCCCAGGAAGAGAGATGAGCCATTTGCCTAATAGTTTGCTGCTAAAGAGAACAGAGCAGCTGAGCTGAGGAAGCCTGGAAAAAAACAAACCCTATTCCAACCTATGGCTGAGATCAGAAGAAGCTGGGCTCATGGAGCCTTAAGAGGAGAAAGGAAGGAGAGACCTGGCAGAAATCTCCTGCCATCTTACTTTAACATGTGGCAACTGACTTGGGTGAGAAAGTACTTCTTATGGTACCTTGGGGCTGTCAAGAAAATGAGGAAATAAGAGCATTTATATGGTGTCCTTTGGGCAGTGTAGACTGGTACAGTCTTTTCAAAGGACAATTTGTCAATATATTGACCCAGCAATACCTGCTCTATAAATTTACCTTTGATAGGTAAGTGGATAAGAACCCTTGACTCTATACACAGTCATCTGCAACCAGTTGTATTGGAGTATAAAAAGTACTCAAAGGTGTTAATTCTAGATCACTTTTAGAATAATGGTAGATGAACAAAGACACTGGCAAGTGCTTCACATGGTGCCTAGCACACAGGAGGTGCTTAATTTTATTTTTAAGATTTATTTTTTTTTATTTATTTCTCTCCCCTTCCCCCCACCCCCCAGTTGTCTATTCTCTGTGGTGATTCGCTGTGTGTTCTTCTGTGAATGCTTGCATTCTTGTCAGTGGCACTGGGAATCTGTGTCTCTTTTTGTTGTGTCATCTTGCTGCATCAACTTTACATGTGTGTGGTGCCACTCCTGAGAAGGCTGCACTTTTTTCGTGTGGGGCTGCTCTCCTTGTGGGATGTACTCCTTGCACATGGGGCTCCCCTACGTGGGGGACACCCCTGTGTGGCAAGGCACTCCTTGTGCACATCAGCATTGTGTGTGGGCCAAATCATCACATGGGTCAGGGGGCACTGGGTTTGAACCCTGGACCTCCCATATGGTAGGCGGCCACTCTATCAGTTGAGCTAAATCCGCTTCCCACTTAATAAATGTTTATGGAAAAGTAACTTAATTTAGATGGGTAATCCCTCCTGGGAGAAATTAATTTTGTTTCAAAAAGTCTCTTATAATTTAGTCACATCTAAATATTTCTGCTCAACAATTACATCCATGGAAATGGACACCGCCATTTGTCTAGAACACTGAGAAACTTTAAGGGATGGCGTTTCCTTTTCTCTTCTTTTCTTTTCTGTTTTTCTTTCTTTTTTAGTACAATCAAATTCATTGTGAGAATGAGTGTACCTCCAAGCAACAGTGGAGAAGGAAATGAGTATGGACCTGGAAAAGCTTGTAGGGGACAAGGGGAGGAGCATATTGCAAAGGGAGCTAGAAGCAGGTTATTCTGTGGTTTGTTTAACTACAAGCTGTGCTTCAGATGAGAGAGGGAAAAAAAACCCAAAAAACAACAAAGTAGACTATCTGATTGACAGGCATAATCCTTGTAGCTAAACTTTCAGGATCCAGAGCCACAGTGTCAACCCTCTACTGAAAGGGGTTGAGTCTTGCTTTAATTTTTTTTTTTTTCAACTCTGATCAAACACTTTTCCCATCACCCACCTGAAAAATCCCCAAACCTTTGGCCAAAGAGTTTGGCCACGGTAATCAGTGAAGACAACTTGAAATATTGTTTTTCATATCAGCAGATTATAGCAAAATCAAATACTCTTGAATTTTAATGATGAAAATATGTCGAATTGGAAACTTCTGTGAGTTTCATTGTTATTTTCTCAGCAATCCCAATAGAATGTGTTGAACTCGCTTAAGGTAAGAAAGCATCGAAAATGTGAGGTGAAGAGCTGTACTCTTAACTGTTTATGTTTACAAAGAGAAGGATGAAGTAATGTTCAGTGAAAAGAAATCTTTGGATAGAAAGTATAGCTTAGGACTATAGCATGGTGACTAATGAAAAAACGAGGTTTTAAATAGGACTATGGCATTATCATTTTGTTGATTGTACTTACTGAGACTTTATCATGAGAAATATATAAACCATAATGTTAATATCATCAGTTTTAATAAGATGTATAGTTTAGTCTCATTTTGAATATGCTTTACAGCTAGAATTCTATCACCTGAATTTTTCTGGTTTCTGCTAACCCAGGTGTGTACGTAGTGTTAACGATCTGATGAAGAGAATTATGAGTGGCCAATGAGACAACTCTTAATTTCTTCAACAGAATTTTTCACTGATTTACTATAGTCATTTGCACTAAAATATTAAAATATTGAAATCTACAGAGTTACCAGGTAGTGCTGATAAAAGGAAGCTCAATTTTTTAAAAATTATGCACCAAGTATGAATGGATTCAGCATTTTGAAGCCAGGTCTCATTCTCCATAGGGCAGGAATAAATCTCTTCTGTGTAATTCTGAAGTTCAAATGTTTCTGATTACTACCCTGCTGTCTTATTGGTACCTCCTGGAAAGCAATAAGTTTAGTAGAGTGCATGAGTTCCTCATATCACAGCATGATTGAGTCCAGATTCAGTAAGGCAGTAACCCTGGTAAAGAACTGCAGCATTTTGTGTGCAAGTCAGACACTCAGCTTCTTAGGACTTCAACATGGTGTCCACTAAGCATTTAACCTTTCATATTGTCATATTTTTTAATGAGACACTTAGCTACATTGCATTTGGGAAACAGGTTGAAGAATTTTTGCAAGCAACCTTCAGTTGCAACAACTTGAACTATATTTATTGCATTCATAGTCATGAAAAGAACATCCTTTTGTCATTCCGGAGTCTGTTTACTAAGAGCAAAATTAAATGATGCAAAGGAGGAAGAAAGAGGGAGTGATTTTGTTATAAACTTAATGTCAATTTTTATAATATGTTCTACTGAAACTGTCATTCTAACACCAAAATCACCAGCTAGATGAAATGAATATGACTTTCAGTTAGGTCTTTGTGAATTTCTTTAAGATTTTCAACTGACAATTCAAGTTTTCTCCCCTAACCATGAGTTTTAGGTGATGCTAGTGAAGGTTGTGGAAGATTTAAAGAAAAGAACTTATAGAAATGTTGAAGTTCTCTTTGAATCTGCAAGTATGACATTCCTTTGTTTTTATAAAAATTACATAATGGAATGTTTAAGAAAGTTTATAGGGTATAGTTCTGATCGGAGCAGAAAAAAACAAATTATGGCACTCACCTTCTGAGCAGGAGATTTGTTTTGCTTTGAGTCTTTGGCCTGAGGTTGGAAGAGTAGGACAGGCTAAACAGCTCTTCTCATAATATTGTGAGGCCCCCGGACAGAAAGTCCAATGGGAAAAAATTTAAGTACAGTGGGAGTGACAAACATTGTCACTGTGAGGAATGCCACACATTTTATTACCTCTTATAAGGACCAGGAATAACTCTAAGTGCTTGGAAAGCAGGGTCTTAAGTAGTCTTAACACAGACCTAAATTATGAAAAGCTTGACAAGGTTTAGGAGGGATGATGTTTAGCTTTACAGAAACATCATGCAGAAAGCACAGAGTTCTCATATGCCACCCCCCACCCACTCGAGAGTTTCCCCTATTATTAACATTTTGCATTAGTATGTAACCTTTGTTATAACTCATGAAATTATTTTATAATTATGCCATTAACTTTAGCACACTGTTTACATTAGGTTTCCCTCTTTGTGTTGTACAGTTCTATGGGTGTATGTGGTTATATATAATCTAAAATTTCTTCTCTTTTCCTTTTTTTGAATGTACAATTCTGTAGTCTTAATTACATACACAAAATTCATGTAAATATATTTTTTGAAGTACCAATGGCCCAGGGATTGAACCTGGGACCTCATGTGTGGGAAGCTGGTGCTCAACCACTGAGCCACATTGGCTTCCCTGAGTTGGTTCTTCCATTTGTTTTGCTTGTTGTTTGTTTTTGTTTTTTTTCAGGAGGCACTGGGAACCGGACCTGGGACCTCCCATATGGGAGGTGGGAGCTCAACTATTTGAGCCACAACCACTCCTCGTGGACATTTTTAATGTGATTCCAAATAAAGTTTCACGTTCCATTTTTTAACTTTTAAAAGAAGTTCCATTTATCAACTTCTAAAAGAACAGTATGAACATCATGTTTGAAACAAATACATTTTACAACAGTGCCTCAAGTGATGTGCCAGGGTGCGCTGGTGGGTTGTGGATGAGGTATGGTTGTGCCAAGGTACTGATGCCCTCAGCCCTTGGCACAGCCAAGCAGGACTGGGCAGCTGAGCCTCCTGTGTTTACCTGGGTATGCCATATAAATATTACCATTTTTCATATGTTCCCTGACCTGAAAAAGTTGAACAACCCTGCTTTACAAACATACTTTGCAAAATCCCTGAATTCCAAAAGAAGCAGCATATGAAATTACCTTATGCATCAATAAAGATAGAAAGATCACAGTGTAACATTCCCAAATAGAATGTGCTCAGTGATGGCCATGGCAGAGTGTGGACGAAGGTTAAGTGTCAAAGGTCAAGGGCTTCCCATCTTGGCCTTGCTGCTTCCTTGTGTGACCACACTGACTCTCTAATGATAAATACTCCAAAATGTTTCAGCCAGCATTAGGGAGTGAGGGCATACGGAGCATTTTTATTTTGTTTGTATTTAAAATACAAATGGCATTGGTTTAGCTGTCGTGTGACATTGTTTGGATCTTCTTTTGCCCAGAAAGGATGAGAACCATATATCTTTGAACGTCCTCCTCCCAGGTTTGTATTCTGTAGTTTGCCTCACGCATTCTTCAGAAGGACAGGCTTTGTCCCTAGGCGCCTTTGCTCTGAGTGAGACGACAGTGACTTTCCAACAGTGGTTTCAGTTGGCTCTTGGAATGCTAGGCTTAAGCCATAATAGGAGGCCTTGAAAATTCCATGGGCCAGGGATTGAGATGTTTAGATTTCAGAGTGCAGTTACTGTAGCAGGAATCTGGCCACAATACAAGGGCTGACAAAGTCAGCTATTTCTTTCAACGGTTGGATAGTCTTTTTAAAAGATGTTCAGGGACAGAGTCTAGAAACAGAAGTCAGTAACACACGTGTCTCGTTAGATCTACCAAAACATCTATCAGAAGATATTTTTAGGGGAGCGGGTGTAGTTCAGTAGTTTGAGCTTCTCCTTCCCATGTACGAGCAAGGTACTGGGTTCAATCCCCAGTACCTCTTTTTAAAAAAAAAGGTATTTTAGATGACCAGCCTGCCATTTTTCCCTTTCAGCTTTGGTGGTGAGGGTGGGTGGAGGGAAAGAAAAATAATCCAGAAACAAAACCCAAATATATTAGAAATTAGTTTTAAAATTGCAAATGCCACATTTAAAAAATCTGTTTCAACTTTGTGCCTAGAGTGTCCCATTGCCTGGAGCCTGAATATTAGTCCAGGGAGCACTGGAGTGCCTGCTTGTTTCTTCTTCCTTGTATTTAGCTTTCTTTTAGATGGGCTCTTCACTCATCCTTTCAAAAGTTAGGTAAAGCCAGGACCTCACTTTTTGCATTTCCCAGGGCAGGGGAAATGTGACTTCTCATAACGTGTTCTTCTCTTCACGTTACTGTGGTATCTTAGGTAGAAACGGTTATCATAAGACACTTCAGCAACTTCTGAAGGCTCTTGCACCAGAATCCATGAGGCTACACCTGAACTGTGTGCTAATCCATAACCAGATGCATCACTTCTCTTCCTGAAAGAGAAACTCTGAAAAACCAAGCTCCGGTACACTCTCGAGCTTTAAGCTTTGAATTGTGATCCGTAGAAAAGTAGACTCATGGAACTGATTTGGTCTTTTATTCCCTAAATGCTGGAATTCAGACTCTTTTTCCAGTTTTTTCTGCAGAATCTGGCTCTTTTCACAAGGTCCTCATTATAAGGCGACGTGGATTATTTGAACATGAGGGTATCTGGTAAATGCTCCATCCCCTAAACCCAATTTAACTGATCTGGAGGAGGATTAAGGACACTCCGATGCTGGTATGCTTCTGGGGGAAAATCCAAGATAACTGTACTGAGCTGCCAGAGCTATTGTTTCAAATGTGGTGAAATAGGAGTTTGATCTCAAGCAGAAGTTCTTGGTTGAAGAAAAGAAATTTTCACATTTGGAGAGAAAACCAGCTTCTCTCAGCTGCCATCAGGGGAGTAGGGAAGTGGTGTCTAAGGGAAAAGGAGACCTGAATGTAAAACATTAATTTGAAGGGTTGGAGTTGAGTTTGTCTTAATTTTTATTTAGGGCCTTTTCTTACGCTAGATAGCTTTTTATTACCAGAGGTAATACTGATCTTTTTTTTTTTTAAGATTTCTTTCTCTCCCTCTCTGCCCCCCCCCCCCAAGTTGTCTGCTCTCTGTGTCCATTTGCTGTGTGCTCCTCTGTGACCGCTTTTATCCTTATCAGCAGTACTGGGAATCCATGTCTCCTTTTGTTGCATCATCTTGTGTCAGCTCTCCGTCTGTGTGGTGCCATTCCTGGGCAGGCGGCACCCTCTTTCACGCTGGGCGGCTCCCATTGCAGGGCACACTCCCTGCGCGTGGACACCCCTGCATGGCATGGCACTCCTTGTGCTGCACATGGGCCAGCTCCACACGGGTCAAGGAGGCCTGGTGTTTGAACCATGGACCTCCCATGTGGTAAGCGGACACCCCATCCATTGGGCCAAGTTCGCTTCCCCTAATTGTTTTTATATTGGATCTTTGTGAACAAAATAACAGAATATACCCATTTCACAGATGAGGAAAGCAAGCCTCTAAAGTTAGGTGTCTTGTCCATGCTCATAAAGCCAGAAAGTATCAGAGCCCAGATTCAACACAGGTTGGTCTCACACCAAGGTGTAGGCTCTCAGCCACCATGCTTTGTTATCTTCCACAGCAAACACAACTCTATTCAACGTTGTCTTGAACCTTATGCCGCTTTTTGGCAGTTTTACTCAATCATTATTGTAAAGTAGGCAGGACTGGTTTTTATTTAGCAAATAACTATTCTGATTATTTCTCCTTGAAGAAATGGCCATTTGTACTGATGTTCAAAGCAGCATTATTCATAACTGCTGAAAAATTGAAAGAACCCAAGTGTCCTCCATCAGATGAATGGATAAACAAAATGTGGTAAATACAGACAGTGGATATTATTTGGCCTAAAGGAGGAGTGAAGTTCTGAGACATGCTGCAACACTCATGAACCTTGAAAACATCATGCTGAGTGAAATAAGCCCGACAGATAGGACAAATATTGTCTGATTTCACTTATATGGAATATCTACAAATAGAAAATCCATGGAGACAAAAAGTAGATTAAAGTGGCCTGTGAATGAGGTGCAAGGAGAAGGGGGAGCTGTTGCTTGGGGATATGGAGTAGTTGTAAATTTTTGACATTTTAAAATAAAATTAATAATTTTTTTAAGTGATCATATGAGTTTCAGAACTGTAATTAAATTAGAATTGATAGCCTTGCCAGGCCTCTTATATCAAAGCTGAGGCACTGACTGTGAAGAGTGGGAACCAGAGATTTGGAATGTCCCCATGCCTTTTGCTGTGTGGCTTTGCAGGGCCTTCCCACTGTGGCAGGTCTTCTCACCCCTCCCTGACTCTGGGCTCAGTCCTATGATTTACTTTGGCCAACGGGACATGAATGGAAATGATGTGACTGGAGTCTTGAAGGTGTTCAAGGGATGGGGGTTGTCTCACTTATGTCCATGGAACAAACATGCCTAGGCTTTCCTGCTGCTCCCAGGAATAGAAAGAGAGGCACATGGGTGGAGCTGCCCTATCTAAATTGCCTCAGCCAAGCCCAGCGTAGAGCAGAACCTCCCAGACAAGCACAGATAGAGGAGTGAGGTCAGTCTCCCAGCTAGGCCAAGCCTGAATAAGCTGACCGGTAGCTGACTCTCAGACATGCAAGCATATATAATGATAAATGATCACAGTTTTAAGTGATTAAAAAAAAAGTCATTGGTGTACTATCCAGTCTTGTTTTTGGATTCATTATTTTCAATTTTTCTTAGAGGCTTGGCAGATCTCAAGGCAGTTGTCAACTGATCCATAAATATAAGACCAAACACTTATTTGACAAATCAACAGCACCCCAGCGACCCCATCTGTAAATGAAATTTTTTTTAAAAGGTGTTTTATTTATTTCTCTCCCCTTCCCCCCGTTGTCCGCTCTCTGTGTCCATTCGCTGTGTGTTCTTCTGCATCCCCTTGCATTATCCGGCAGCACTGGGAAACTGCGTCTCTTTCTTGTTGCGTCATCTTGCTGCGTCAACTCTCCCTGTGTGCAGCTCCACTCCTGGGTGGGCTGCACTTTTTTCACACAGGGCAGCTCTCCTTGCAGGGTGCACACCTTGCACGTGGGGCACCCCTGCGTGGCACGGGCACTCCTTGCGCACGGCAGCACTGCGCTTGGGCCAGCTCCACATGGGTCAGGAAGTCCTGGGGATTGAACCCTGGACCCTCCATATGGTAGATGGACGTTCTCTCAGTTGAGCCACGTCTGCTTCCCTGTAAATGAAATTGAAGTTAGCACAGACTTACCCCTGAGCTTCTTGTTGTCCTTATTTCTTAATATGGTGCAAGGAATATAGTTGGAACTCAATATTTCGTGAAATAAGTGAGTCTCTCCTGTCATCCTGGAAAGCTCAGTAATAACATCTTTTTTCGTTGATTTAGGATTACCTCCTAAAACCTGTTGCTAACCTAACCTTATGTTTGCTGGGTACAGAACATTTATATAGATTTAATTCATCAAATTAGTCAGCTTTCATCTAGTGATGAATAATTTCTAAAGGAATGGGACATGTTCATACAAGAGCAACTAGAAGATTCACTCATTCCTTCAGGAAGCAGTCATTTGTTATTTACTGTGCTCCAGGCCACAGAAATAGAAAGATGAAAATAATTTCATACCTGCCCTCAGTTGGGATAATCTCCCCCCACCCCAGCCCCAGCTGGCTCCCTCATCTCTCTGCTCACTGTCTGCTCATTGTCTTGCTCATCTTCTTTAGGAGGCATCAGGAACCAAACCCAGGACCTCCCATGTGGGAGGCAGACACCCAACTGTTTGAACCACATCGGCTACCCCAGGATAATTTTTATTATGCTGTTATGCATGGGATGAAATGGGAGCCCAGAAATGGCATTAATAACTTGGACTTAGGAGATAGGGAAGGCTTTCAGAAGAAAGTGATACTGAGAAGGCTCCTAAAGGACTGCAGATGGAGTTTCCTATGTTGGAGCATGGGAATAGTGGGAGATGAGCTGGAAGGGTAAGTAAGTGTCAGATCAGGAAGGGTCTTGCATGCTGAAATGAAGACTGTCATCTTTGAAAGTTATGGAGAACCACTGAAGATCTTAAGCAGAGGAATGACATGCTCACTTAGAAGATTCTCTCTAGGTACCATATGGAGAATAGATAGGATGGGGGCAAAACTAGAGGCAAGGTCCATAAAGAGGCAGGCATTGTGGTCCAGGCAGGAGCTGATGAGGGTCTGAATTAAAGCAGTGGGATGCAGGGAGTTTAAAAGTAGAGCATGCAGGTGTGGTGACATGTATGGGGCAAGTAGTGGAGGGAGGAATCTGGAATGAGATGCCCTTGTTTCTTCCTGAACACATTGTAGAAAAGTAGTAGAGCCTTTTCAACAGCTTTTTAAGGCAATGAGTCTCAATGACAATGATTAAGATTAGAATGGAATGATGTTACAGAAAGAAGCGTGAAAGCATGGGTCAGTTTTTCAATACGCAGCTGAAACATCAGTGATCAGGCGGTAGGCAGGTGGAGGAGGCAGGCAAAGGTGAGCACCTCCTCTTCTAGCCAACAGCACAGGTGCTGCCCGCTGGTCAGGCTTGGCGCCTTTTCATGTGATGCTCTCCTGGTGCGAAAGGCCAAATGTTCCACTGAGCTGCGCATTTATTGTAATAATTTCCACAGACATTAATATCTACCTATATATTTGGCTTAATTTGGGAAACAAAAGGACAGTGTGTGTGTTGTAAATCTATACCTGGTTTTCATTTTTCCAGGTTAATTGGTTATGAGGATCAATCCATGCTGTGGCTATTTGAGATTATTTATGAATCCCCAAAAAAGAGAAAAATTATGTTTGTAAACTGGTCTGTTTTTCTGGATGTGATATCCTTTGGCTGTATTAAATTCACTTGATAAGAGATTAGGGCTTTGAGTCGACTGTGTCAGTAGGGCCTGACTCAGAGTTGGGTCCCCACCCCCTTGGTCAGCTCATATAAATGGACACTCACTCAAGAAGACACACGGGAAGAGAGAGAGCTCCACAGGTGCCAGAGGAGAGAAAGTTGTCGTTTCGATCCTGCTTGCCATGTGACAGAAAGGAGAAGGCTCAGAAGGCTAAAGCTCTGGGGAGAGATGGACCGTTTGCCTGGTAACCTACAGCAGACCTTGGGAAGACAACTGAGACTGATGAAGGAGGCCCTCAGAGACAAGCCCAGGTGGGGAGCCCGAACTCTTGCAGAGATCAGAGACCATCTCGCTTCAACACGTGGCAAACTGATTGGTGAGAAAGCAGCCTTGACTTAGACTCTTTAGGGACCTCTAACTGTAAGCTTCTAGCCCAAACGAATACTCTTTATAAAAGCCAACAGATTTTTGGTACTTTGCATCAGCATCCCCTTGGCTAACTAATACACATGATGTGACTGGTTTTCCTCTGGGCGTTCCTAAGCCTCTTATCCCTTCAGTAATTTAACATATAAACTCTAGTCTCCTATACTTGATATTTGGGCTGTGCCTTGTAATTTGTCTGAGTGTGTTCATTGGTCAAAGATAGATCCAAGTAGAGGTATATATTTTTGTAAGCTAGATTGTAAGCTCTCTCAGACGTAACTGCTCTCTAAAGATAAAAATCTGTTATTGTGCTGTGTGGTGAACTGACCCACGCGCAGTGCTGAGGCGCACAAGGAGTGCCGTGCCACATAGGGGTGTCCCCCACATAGGGGAGCCCCCACGCACAAGGAGTGCGCCCCTCAAGGAGAGCCGACACGTGCAAAGAAAGTGCAGCCTGCGCAGGAGTGGCACCGCACACACGGAGAGCTCATGCAGCAAGATGACCCAACAAAAAGAGACACAGATTCCCGGTGCCGCTGACAAGAATGCAGTTGGACACAGAAGAACACACAGTGAATGGACACAGAGAGCAGACAATGGGGCAGGAGAGGGGAGAAAAAATAACTTGTTATTGTGTAGATTGGACTGCTTCTAAGGGCATGTTGTACCCAGAAAAATTTAACTGAATTGAGAATCTAACTGCATTATCTAATAACTAATAAGATGGAGGATATCTGTGAGTTGAAGTACAAGAAGACTATCAAGTGCCTACCTATGTGATTAATTTCAAATGAATACGTGACTGCACTCTTCAAGAAAGAACTGCATCTGGACTTAAGAACACAGACTTCATAAGAGTTACAGGGCAATCGATTCCATTATAATTCTGGGGAAATGCTTATTTTCCAAAGTAAAATGAAGAACTTGCAGAGGCAATTAACCTTATAAATGAGCAGGAATAATTTATAGCATTTTGTGGCATGCAGGATATGAACTCTAGCTGACACAAAATTTTCCTAAAATATTTTGTACAATTATTAAATAAGATCTAAAGAAAGAAAATGACTGTCAAGAGATGAAAAGATACTGCCATTACATATTTCCCAAAACATTTTTAAAGAAAAGGGAGGAAAAAACCTTAAAAAGACTATATGCCATCATAAATAGGGTAAATAAATGGTGCTGTTTAAAATTAATTTCTGTCAGCCATAGATAGCTGCCCTTTTCTCCCAGTCACTCAAGATAATTATTAATTATACTTCCAGTTAAGTTTAAAGTTCTTTTGAAATGTGTTCAATAATTGCCTTATTATTCTTTCTTAATAGTACTTAGAGCTGTAAGATGCCACAGAATTCACTAGCCTAATCTACCCATTATATCGGGGATGAAACTGAGGACCAGGAAAGTAAAATGACTTGTTGCAGTTAAATCAATCAATCAGTCAATCAGTCTTTCAACCTACACTGCTTCAAAACACTGAAACTCTTAATACAGTGTGCAGGTGTTCATTAATCAGAAAAGCTTTCTTGTTTTCTCTTTACTAAAGTTAACTAAATCACAAAGCCTTCATTTCACACTGAAATGTTGTGAACATCTTTATGATGAGCCCTCGCAGTGGGCTCTCATTCACCATTATCAGGTTTAAGGAATACTTCATTGTAAATGGCTTCATTTTCAGTTGGTCATTATTTTAATTTACAAGATTCACCAATGTAATATATGTTTTTCAGGATTTTAACACAGTCGGGATTTTTTGCAATGCAGATATTTTCTTTTTGCCCAAGGCAATAATAGACAGGGAGGCAAACACTGCTTTAAAGAGGGTGTCTGATGATTTACATATTTTAAAAGCATTGAGATCAAAGGTAATGAGAATTTAATCCGTATGGCATGCAGAAGATAAATAAGAATATTAATACTGTATCAAATACTAATTAAAAGAAACACATGGATCTAATTTTAAAAATGTAATGCAAGGATGAAATATTCTTCATAAAGTTAAGACCTGATTCTCTTGTAAAAAGGACATATTTTAAGGAGGAGAGGGAATCCCCTATATTTTGATATAACATGTAATCTAAGGCTTCTTTAAAAATAAAACAATTTTTAACAAATTTTTAAATGGACTTAGCGAATTGCTTTTGTCCCCTTAGGTTGAAGTATTGACTGGTTCATATATGAAGCTTTCACAGAATCATGATAATAATTACTGGCACCATTATTATTATGTTTTAACAGTTTACAAAATGCTTTCACATTCTTTAATTTTTTATCCTTAAAGCCAACATTTTAGGTCAGGAGAACTTTTATCCCCATTTCACTGAAGAGGAAATATGCTCATAGAAGCAAATCCTCTTGGATATAATCAATCTCAAATCCCTCTCTCTCTCTCCACTTTAATGACAATTACTCAGAAGAGTACAGGGAGATGAGCACTCATTCACTGAGAATAAATGTTGATGCAACATTTTAAAAACTTCTAAAAATCCCCGTAAATTATCCCAGTCATCTCATTTCTGGAATTTAATCTAAGGAAATAATCAGAGCTATGTTATACCTAAGGTTGCTTATGGCAGCTTTATTTATAATAGTGAAAAATTTTAATAAACTATAATGTCCAAAAGATAGTAATGCTTACATATTACTTCTTAAATTATGCAATATTAAGGAGCCATTAAAATGTTTATAAAGAATATTTATAGTCATCATTAAGTGTTTCTATTTAAGTGTTAGAAAAAAAGTAGAATATAAAACATTTAATGAAATGTTTTGTATCGATATAAATATGTGTGTGTGTATATATGTGCATGTGTGTGCTTATTTATTTATTTATTTAATCTATATCAGGGGTTAATAAACATTTTCTGTAAAGGCCCAGATAGCAAATATTTTAGACTTTACAGATCAGAGATCTCTTGCAATTTCTCAACTCCACTGTTGTAGCAAAAATAAATCAAGATTGAATATATACAAATGACTGTGGATGTGTTCCAATAAAATTTTATTTAAGGACACTTAAATTTAAATTTCACGTATTTTTTTAATTAGGGAAGTTGTAGGTTTACAGAAAAATCATTCAGAAAATACAGAGTTTCCATATACTGCTTCCTCACACACACAGTTTTCCCTGTTGTTAACACTTTGCATCAATATGGTATTTTGTTATAATTCATGAAACAATATTATTATTGTATTAACTATAGTCCATAGTTTATATTAAGATTCAATGTTTGTGTTGTGTAATCCTGTGGTTTTCTATTAAAAACTTTTAATCTGGTAACATACATGCAACCTAAAATTTCCCTTCATAACCACATTCAAATATATAATTCAGTTGTATTAATTGTATTCATAATATTGTGCTACCATCACTACTGTCCATTATCAAAACTTTTCCATCCCTCCAAACAAAAACTCTGTACCAATTAAGCATTAACTCCCCATTCCCTACCCCTGCCCTGGCCCCTTGTAACCTGTGTCTAGTTTCTGACTCTATGAATTTGCTAATTTCTGACTCTATGAATTGCTGATATTTCATATCAGTGAGATCACGTAATTTTTTACCTTTTATGTCTGGCTTATTTCATTCAATAAGTCTTCAAGGTTCATCCATATTATCACATGTATCAGAACTTCATTTCTTTGTACAACTGAATAGTATTTTATTGTATGTATACACCACATTTTTAAAATCTATTCATCAGCTGAGGACACTTCAGTTGCTTCCAACTTTGGCAATGAGAATAATGCCCCTATGAACAGTAGTGTACAAATAGCTGTGTGAATCCCTGCTTCTAATTCTTTCAGTTATATACCTAAAAGTGCAATTGCTGGGTCATAAGGTAATTCTATACTGAACACTCTGAGGAACCATAGGGGCTGTACCATTTTACATTCCCTGCAACAATGAACAAGAATTCCTATTTCTCCACACCCTCTCCAACACTTTTTATTTTCTGTCTTCTTAATAGTAGCCATTCTAGTGAATGTTAAATGGTATCTCATTATGGTTTTGATTAGCATTTCCCTAGTGACTAATAATATTGAACATATTTTCGCATAGGTATTGGTCTTTTGTATATCTTCCTTGGAGAAACTTCTATTTAAGTCTCTGCACATTTTTTTATTGGGTTGTTTGTCTTTTTGTTTGGGGGCTCATAGGATTTCCTTTTATACTCTGGATATTAAGCCCTTATTGGATATGTGGTTTCCAAATATTATCTCCTAGTCTGTAGGTTGTATTTTAACTTTCATGATTCAGTCCTTTGATGCAAAAATGTCTTCAATATTGATGAAGTCCAACTTATCTAGTTTTCCTCTGTTGTTCATGCTTTCAGTATAAAGTCTAAGAAACCACTGCCTAATAGAAGATCCTGAAGATCTTTCCCTACATTTTCTTCTAGGACATTTATAGTTTCTGTTTTTATATTTAAGTATTTTATCCATTTTGAGTTAACTGCTGTGTGTGGTATGAGGTAGGAGCCAACCTTCATTCTTTCGCACTTGAATATCCAGTTTTCCCAGCACTATTTGTCAAAGAAACTATTTTTCCCATTTGAATGGCCTCCACACCCTTATCAAAAAACAATTGGCTATAAACATGAGGGTCTATTTCTAAACTCTTAATTCTATTCCATTTGTCTAGATATTTGCCCTTCTGCCAGTACCACGCTGTTTTGATTACCGAGGCTTTCATAATAGTCCTTTCACTATCTACCTACTTGTGTCTTTGAATTTAATGTAAGTCTTATAAACAGCATATAGTTGGATCATGCTTTTATTTTTTCATCCATTTTTCCAATCTCTGCCTTTTGACTGAAGATTTAATCCATTTACAGTTAAAGTAACTACTGATAATACAGAACTTTCTTCTAACATTTGCTATTTGGTCTTTGTAAGTTTTGTGCTTTTTGTCCCTAAATTTTTCCATGAATGCCTACTTTCATATTTATTTCTTTTTTGTAGTGTACCATTTTGAATCCCATCACATTTCCTTCTGTATATGTATTTTCAGAGTTTCTCTGTAGTTACTATGGGACTAAAATTTAACATCCTAAATCTATAACAATCACATGTGATTTGATGCCAATTTAACTTCAGTAGCATATACAAATACTGTTCCTATATCCCTATCCCCCACCTTTTTTGTTGGACTTGTTACAAGTTATGTCTGTGTACATTGTATATTCAAAATAATAGATTTATCATTACTTTTCATGTATTTACATTTTAAAACCTAAAACAAGTAAAAAGTGGAGTTACATACCAAGAAATACAATACAATATTCCTAGCATTTATAATTAGCTATATGGTTATCTTTACCGGAGATCTTTATTTCTTTAAGCCATTTCAATCCACTGTCTCGTGTCCTTTCCTTTCAGTCTCATGAACTCCCTTTAACATTGCTTATAGGGTAGATCTATTGGTAACATACTTCCTCAGCTTATGTTTATCTGGGAAGGTCTTACTCTCTCCCTTATTTTTGAAAGACAGTCTCTGCAGATATAAAATTCTTGGATGGCAATTGTCTTTCAGTATTTTAAACATTCTATCCCACTGCCTTCTTGTCTCCATGGTTTCTGAAGAAAAATCAGTACTCAATCTTATTGGTGCTCCTTGTACATAATACACTTCTTCCTCTTGAAGCATTCAGAATTCTCTCCTTGCCCTTTCAATTCAGCAGTTTGTCTGCGTGTCTGGGCACATTTTTCATCACATTTATCCTGTTTGGAGTTCATTGGGATTCTTAAATATATATACTTGTGTCTTTCATTAAGTTTTGGAAGTGTTCTGCCATTATTTTTTTAATATTCCTTCTGTCATTTTCTCTCTTTTTTCTCCTTTTGGAACACCTGTAGTGCATACATTGATATGTTTGATGTATCTGTGACAGTTTGAAGTTCTTTTATGAATCCCAAAAAGAAGCTAATTCATTCTTGTGGGTGTGAGACCTTTTTGTCTGGACTACATCAGTTAGGCATGACTCAGGTTGAGTCTTTGCCCTTTTGCTGGGTCTAAGATAAACAGAGACACAGAGAGACACACAGGGAAAGGGAACCACTATATTTGATCCTAAAATGTGAGAAAAAGGACTCCAGTTTTGCCCACACCTGAGCTGCAAGGAGAGAGCCCTCAAGAGATTCAAAGAACTGAGGCCCAGGGAGAGTTGAGCCATTGCCTGATAGCTTGCAGGTAAACCCAGGAAGAAAGCAGCACAAGCCAAGATGGATAGAGGAGGCCTGGAAAGAGAAAGTTTTATGCCTGGTTGCCCACAGCTGAGCTCCAGGAGATGGCAGATTCTGGAGGGGAAGGCAGAGACCTTAGCAGAGATAGGTGGCCATCTTGCTTTGCCATGTGGCCAGACAACAGGATAAACAGTAGCTGACTTTGGTGAGAGAGCACCTCTGATGATGCCTCAATTTGTACATTTCATGGCCTTGGAAATGCAAGCTTTTACCCCAGATAAATCCCCATTATAAAACACAACACATTTCTGATACTTTGCATCGGCCTCCCTTTGGCGAACTGAAATAGTTCTCATAGGTCTCCTAGGCTCTTTTCACTTTTTTATTCTTTTTTCTTTCTGCTTCTTTCAGCCTGAATCTTGTCTTGTATTTGAGTTCACTGGTTCTTTCTTCTGCAAGCTCCAATCTGCTGTTGAAACTCTCAGATATTTTTCATTTCACTTATTGTGGTCTTTAACTCTAGTAGCTCTGTTTGGTTCCTGTTTCTTTATTGAGATTCTCATATTGCTCCTTCATTATTTTCCTGATATCTTTTAATTCCTTCTCTGTTTTCCTTTGTCTCCTTGAATATATTGAAGATCATTTTTATAAAGTCTTTGTCCAATATGTCCAAAATATAGCCTTCTTCCTTAATGGTTTCTAGATTGTTATCTTGTTTCTTGGATGGGCCATCATTTCCTGTTTCTCTGTTTGCTTTATAATCTTTTTTGACAGACTGTACATTTTAATATTTTTAATATTTTTAATATTTAATAATTTTAAGTGTTAACTCTGGGATTTAGCCCCTGATCTGTCTGATCCTTAAGTTTATATCCCACTAGTGATATGACAGAGATTTTCTTTTCTTTTTTTTTTTTTTAAAGATTTATTTTTATTTATTTAATTCCCCTCCCCTCCCCTGGTTGTCTGTTCTCTGTGTCTATTTGCTGCATCTTGTTTCTTTGTCCGCTTCTGTTGTCGTCAGCGGCACAGGAAGTGTGGGCGGCGCCATTCCTCGGCAGGCTGCTTCCTCCTTCGCGCTGGGCGGCTCTCCTTATGGGTGCACTCCTTGCGCGTGGGGCTCCCCTACGCGGGGGACACCCCTGTGTGGCACGGCACTCCTTGCGCGCATCAGCACTGCGCATGGCCAGCTCCACATGGGTCAAGGAGGCCCGGGGCTTGAACCGTGGACCTCCCATGTGGTAGACAGACGCCCTAACCACTGGGCCAAAGTCCGTTTCCCTGACAGAGATTTTCTTGAGTGCTAGAGCTAATAAAAACAAACAAACCAAAGGGAAAAAAAAAAACACTTTCCACAATCTTTGCAATTTGACTCTCCATTGGCTGGTGCTCTTCTTTGGAATTTAGAAAAACATGTCCTATTCAGATGAAGGCTTTCAGGATTTTGAAAGTGCAGAGGAGAGACAGGTTGTAAAGGATTATTCTAGTTTAAGAACTCAAACAAATGTCAAGGTCCTAATTATTCTTTAATGCTTACATTACTTACCTCATTTAGGCTATATACCCAGTGAGTACTCAATGTATATGTATAAATTTGCATCTTAAAAGAAGCCTGCATGTTCCTTTATATAATCACATATGTTTAGTTACAAGATGACTACATTGTAAGGTTTTTATTGACAAATAACTTCACACCTAACAAACTAGCTTATGCAATAAAGAGGATTTATTGGCTCACTTAATCAAAATGCCACCATACATTAAGCAAAGGCCCTGTCCTTTGTGAGAGTCCCTCAATTTCTCATCCCTATTGGTTTACCTTCATCCTCAGACTGGCTTTCCTTACAAAATGGCTCCAGTAGTTCTAGGCTTCACATTTAAACAAATCCTGTTTAAGAGAAGATAGAGCCTCCCTCTCCCAGAATTCAATCAATCCACCCTAACCAATCCCTGAGGTCAAAGGAATGCCACAGGCTAATTGGCTGATACCTGGGTTACATGAACCAATCACTGCAAAGAAAGGGAAAGGGATTATCCTTACTTAGAGCCCTCCCTGGATCATGACTGCTATGCATTATGGGAGGAGTGGAATGGATATTGGGGAGATAAGTGTTCATTGTATCAGTTGAGGTTCCCTCAGGAGACAGAAAGCACACCAATTATTTTAACAGAGGGAATTTAATATAATGAGTTGTTAATTAATGTTAGAGAACTGAAAAGGCAAAAGGGGAACACTGCAGTATCCCAGAGATAATAACTTTAGGAAGCAGCTGCCATCCTTGAAGCTTGAGGAACAAAGAGTAGGGGTTGTGATTGTTAGATCACAGGCTTAGCTGGAGGGCCCCACAGAACTGAAACCCAGACCTCTGAGCAGGGTCACTGTTCAACTCATTTTGGTGTCTCTAGGGAGATGCAATGGGGCTGGTTCTGCTTGTGTAGGGAAACTACAAACTCGAACTACTTGCTACTGCTAGAATTAACTATTGTTGCCAATACAAAGGTCTATTGCTGTGTTGACACTGATAGGAACAAGAAGTAAACAGGAAGAAGCAAATCCCCTTTCCCCTTCCAGACTTGCAGTCTCTTTCTAGCACACCTTGTAGGCAGAACCTTTCAGGGAGTTATATGGCAAAGGAAAAATATGATTTGCAGGGGCCCATCCCGCCGTCACAAAGGGTGGGTTTGGAGCTAAGGGTGATAGCTAATAACCAGCACAGTCCATCCCACTGGTTATTCAGCATCCATTGAGCTGCCACATAACATCAAAAACAAATGTATGCTCCCAATTTCACCCTCTTCCCAATATAAATGGATACAAAGTCCTAATAGTCATTGTATCTATCTCTGAGAGATAGTCTCAGTATCTGTCTCTGCGCCAAGTTAATTTCTCTTCAGATTCAGTCACAGTTCATCTGAGTATTAAACTGTAAGATGAGCTGTCACAAAAACCCCTGTAGAAGAAGGGCAAAAAGGAAAGAGTGAATCAGTGTATATGTGTATAAAACATGCTTATAAAAAGGCAAGTCATGAAACACGATAACATGGATGAACCTGGAGGACATTATGTTGAGTGAAGCAAGCCAGACATAAAAGGACAAATACTATATGATTGCCCTCTTGTGAACTAAATATATTATGTGAAATATAAATATATTATGTAAAATATGTATATGGGTAAAATTGCATATATAAGACTGTTTTTCTTTGAAGCGGAACAAATGTAGGTTAATAATACAAAATGTTAATATCAGACAAAAAATAATACATTATACTAAGTGAAGGAGACCAGACACAGAGTACTACATATTCTATGATTCCATTTATATAAAATATAAATACAAATCAATTTATAAAGATAAAATTAAATTAGTGGTTATGTAGGTCTTAGGAAGGAATGCTAAGGGATGTGGAGTCTTTCTTTTTGGAGTAATGAAATTGTTCTAAAATTTTTGAGATAGCGAATGTACAACATTGCGATTATACTAAAAGCCATTGATTATACACTTAGGATAGAATAGCCAGAAAAAGCAGCTCTGTACAGTGGGGAAAGCATAGAGAGATTGAGAGGTGAGGAATTTTCTTGTTTGTCTGTTTTTTGTTTATTATTATTATATACTTTGGATAGATCATATGATATGTGAATATATCTCAATAAACTACTTAATAAACAAATAAATAATTGTGCAAGAATAGCCAGAAATAGCAGCAATATACAGCAGGGAAAACAGAGAGATTGAGAGGTGAGGAATTTGTCTGTTTTGTGTTTATTATTATTATTATTTTGTGTTCATTATTATTATTATTGAAATGCTTTCATAAGAGTTGAAGTGATAAACATACAATATTTGATTATACCAAATACCATTGATAGTACACTTTGGATAAATGGTTGCTTTATTAATATGTATCAATAAAATTGCTATGTTTTTTTTAAAAAGGCATGGGGGAAATACAGATAGCTGTTATATGCCTTGTTGCTATAAATGAAATCGTCACAAGGCCATAGTAGATGCTTATAATTTCCTTAATCTTTAATTACTCCATGATCCTTCAGTCAGGATCTCAACCTACTGCGGTTCTTTATCTTGTAAGGAAACCCAAACCTCATTCCTGAAGGGTCCGAATTTTCAATGGTTCTGCATAGTTTTTGGTGCTGTGATTTTCCACTAACTTTTACAATTGATCATGGAAGTACTGAGAAGTATATAGAGAATGTCCTGGGTTCCAGACATAATCCTCTTTGTTCCCACTGTGTATTCCCAATTCCTGTTAATCAGGATCAATGCATTCAGTAGAGTGATCTCTTTCTTTGCCTCTTGGTTCAGTGACATGAGGAGCCCAAAATGTCAAGTGGCAGTCTTGTCTTCCAGTTCAGGAATCACCGCTGTATTCCTGGTGGAAGCATTTCTCTAGCATATCAAGATCTCCAAAGTAACATAATTCAAGGTGTAGGGCCAGGAAAAAAAACTTCCATATGAAATGATTTAAATGATTTGAATTATTTAGGAAGTTACCAAAAATCCCAGAGCAGCCCCATTATCTCTAACTTATCACTCCCCTGATATTACCTGGGATTTTAATACCGTTAAGGACAAAGTCTGTAACTTATTCATGTTTGTATTCTCAGCAGAGCTTATTTAGAATATCTGTTACATCATAGGTAGTCAATAAATGCTAGTTGAATATATAGTTTGACAGGCAACTAGAAATGGGCTGTCTGGTTAGTATCAGATAATTGAAAGTTTTTTCATTTTCATGTTGCTACCTCTTACACATGATAGCTAGGTTTCTTCAGTCTCCAGTATTATGAGTAAGCTCTTTCTAGAAATCTGTGTTATGTGTTACCCAGCAACCCCATTTTTTCAGTATTAGGTTGAAGATTACAAGTACATGACTTCCTCAAAGGAGCAGGTGCCCTACTCCCCTTCAGAGTAGCATGGCTTTGGGTAGTGTTTAATATTACTCTGCACTTTAAAATGGAGTATCTTACACTTTAGAAGATTGAATTTACTGTCAGTGAATTTAAACCAGGAAACATTTCATTAGTTCCTTTTCCCAAGTCCTGAAGAGCTTTGGAAATGCAAACCAAAGCAGTCTTCCGCTGCCTGGAGCTCCTTCACAACATCAAAAGCTTCATGAAAATGTTTTCCTCAAACCTCAAGCATTTCCAAATATTAAATGTGAAAGATTTTACTCTAACTGCAAAGTGTTCTAAAACTACAGAGTGTGTGAGGGAGGGAGAGAGTGTGTGGTGCATGCACGTGCATGCATATGCATGTATATTTTTCCTGTTAATTTAACATTATGCCCAAACCCCTTCTAAACAGTGTTTCATAAACAAACAGACCTGTTTGGGGTTGGCTGGGTTCATTTGGAAGAAATAGGAGGATTGTATACCTTCCTCAAAACAAAGACAAGCTAGTAGTCTGAAAAAGGGGGCTCCCACGGATTTGAGTTAGTAGTGTGCTCTTGGGTTGACAAGAGGGTGACAAGACAGAATAATTAGATTTGACCCATTTCACTGAAGCACAATTTTAAGGGCAGGGTTGGACTTTAAAAACAGAACAGCTGATCTGTACTTAAAGTTTCCTCTTCTCCTGAGTATGAAATGCTTCGTTTTAAATAAGTTATATCAAAGAGAGTTTCTTTTTTTTTTTTTTTTTTATTTTTTATTGACTTTGTAATAATATTACATTAAAAATATATATGTGAGGTCCCATTCAACCCCACCCCCCCCCACCCCCCCTCTCCCCCCCCCAACAACACTCGTTCCCATCATCATGACACATCCATTGGATTTGGTAAGTACATCTTTGGGCACCTCTGCACCTCATATACATTGGTTCACATCATGGCCCATACTCTCCTCTATTCCATCATGTAGGCCCTGTGAGGATTTACAATGTCCGGTGATTACCTCTGAAGCACCATCCAGAGCAGCTCCACGTCCCAAATACACCCCCACCTCTCATCTCTTCCTGCCCTTCCCCATACCCATCGTCCACCATGTCCACTTTTCCCAATCCAATGCCACCTCTTCTATGTGGACATTGGATTGGTTGTGTCCATTGCACCTCTATGTCAAGAGGAGGCTCAGATTCCACATGGATGCTGGCTGCCATCCTCCCATTTTCAGTTGTAATCACTCTAGGCTCCATGGTGTGGTGATTGTCCTTTCAAAGAGAGTTTCTTGGTATTGGAAAGTTCATGTGCATTTTCTGTTGGAGTATTTCAAGAGCATCCTAAGGTAAATACAGTGAAAACTTAATTATGGGAAAATTTGCATTTTACATAACTTATGCTTTGTTTAAAATGCATTAAATGTCCTAGGTTAATATTTGCAATGTATTATCCACAATTTGCACTCATTTCTCAAAACTAGCTGCTAAAATGTTCACGTCATTCAGTACAAAACTTGCCTTAAAGGGTAGCTATTGTGGTCTAAGTGAGTGGGGGTGCAGGAATTGTGCAGGCCACACTTCTGGGGGGCTTTATGTGGAGGACCTGAAAAACTTACCTTGGCCTGGCTCTTTAACAGTAACTCCCAAGTGCTTAGCTCTTTCTTGGAGAAATGACTTTTGTTTTAAAATGTCATATAGTACAGGAAGCAACAGGTTATTGTTTTTAAGAAATCCATATTCTGATTAATCTTTAAATCCTGGGCAAACTAAAAGTTTATATATTGTATTTCATTGCTCAGCGTATCTGTAGAAAATGTCGGTACAGAAGCAACTACCCATATAAAGTGAGTAGAAATGTATTTCTTGGATTGGTTGCATAACTAGGAAAATGAAAAAACTACAAGAGCAAAGAATTGAAGAACTAGCATCAGAAAATTTAAAGATTTGTAATCCCGTAAATAATATGCTGTGGCCTACAGGAAACTTTTCAAGTTTTTTGAGCATGGTGGAGGTGTTGCCATTTACAACTTCAACAGTCAGTGCTTTCCTGGTGTTTGGGTTTTTTTAAATTATAAAATACTTCAAAAATCCAGGAAAGAAAAAAAACACCCATCAAATAGATCTTAACTTCTTGCCATATTTGCTTCAAGTTTGTTTTGTTTTGTTTTTTTTAAAGAAACAAAGCGTGACAAGTACTGGCAAAATACCCTGCCACCCTGTCCCAAAAGGTAACCATTATCCTGAATTTTCATTCCATTCCCCAGCACGTTTTTAGCCTTTTTACTCAGTGTGTATAGCAGCCAGTGTATCATAAAACTAAGCGTCAGAGTCACTCATTCCCACTGCTCCTTCCAAGGCCCAGATACTGTCAGGGTCACTGCCAAGGAAGCAGCCCCATCCAAAGCTGGGAGCCTAGAGCCCCTGAGAGCATGTGTGGGCCTGGAGTGGGTAGTCCTGGGACTGCCTCACAACCTCTGCAGCCTCTGGAGACCCTTGGTGGATCTCACTGCCTCTGATTCCCATATTCAACTCTGGGAGAAGGAGCTGCTGCAGCCTAAGGGTGGTAGGCCCAGGATCCCCGGGCAGCCCTGCCCAGAGAGGTCAAGATGCGGCTCTGCTGTGCAAGAAGGACAGAGGTGACAGAGTTGTGATTCCGAAGAATCTTTTCTGAACTACCAACTTCAAAAGCAATTTTTTTTTGACCAATCATAATAGAGAAAAGATGGAATTATCTTTTTACTCTCTTTATAAAAAAATTTATTATAAAATTGGAAGCAAAAAGAACGTAGGAAAAAACATCAGAAAATAGACATTATAAAGATATGTCAATTAGCAATAATATTATGGGATCTTTCTGGATTTTATTGTATCTGGTATTTTTCAACTTTTAAAATTTATAAGTTGTGGGGTTTTTCAAAATTAATATTCATTTTCATACCTAATTTCATAATTATAATTTTATGTTCCTTTTCTCAGAGATCTTCAAATTGGAAAAGCTCCAGACCCCACAAAACCTTACATGCATGAAAGCATAGTATGTTTTAAATCATTGAATAAATGCAGAATTTATTTTTTGCTCTTCAAGTTTATTTTTTCCCTGAAAATGTTTCCAATATTAATTTATCCAGTATCCAATGTTGATACATGTAGTACTAGCTCATTAATTTTATAAATATCATATGAGAGCTATTCTCTTGTTCATTGACTTTTAGATTATGATTTTTTACTATAACAAAAGATGCTATAATGGATGTTATTGTACATTTCTCCTTATATAAAAGCATAAGAAATTTCCTGGGATATATATTAAAACTTCTCCAAAAGGGAATTTCAGGTTTACAGAGTATTGTAGTTTCTTTCCTAGATGGCTCAAAGCAAATACAATGAAATGGGTGAGGTTTAGCAGTGGGAATTTATTCATTAGTGATTTTGAAGCCATGAAAATGTCCAAATCAAGGCATCACCAGGGTGATGCTTTCTTCCTGAAGACTTGGTTCTAGAGATCTCTGGCTCCTCTGTCACATGGCAAGGCACGTGGCAGCATCTGCTGGTCTCTCCCTTCTCTCCTGAGTTTCATTGATTTCTGCTTCTGGCTTCCCTGGCTTTCTCTTCTTTGTCTGAGTTTCATTCTCTTATAAAGGACTCCAGTATTAGGATTAAGATCCATCCTGAGTGAGGTGAGTCACACCTGAACTGAGGTCGCCTCATCAAGAAGTCCTACTTACAATGGGCTCACACCCACGGAATAGATTAACTTTAAGAACATGTTTTTCTGGGGTACATAGAGCTTCGAACCACCATGCAGAGGATGCACATCTTCTACTATTCAGGATACTGCCAGCTTGCTTTCCAAAAATCAGTACAAATTTCCCTCACACCAGCAGTCTACCAGCCTTCCCTCCCTCCATACCCGCACCAACACTTAGAATTTTCAGACTGAAAAAATTTTTCCAACCAAAAATGCAATGGTGTATCACTTTCTTTGCTTGTCTCTAATTAATAACAGGGATGGTGAGTTTTTTCATATGTTAATGGCTATTTGAATTTCTTTTCTGTGAACTGCCTACTCATGACTTTTGTCTGCTTTTATTTTGGGGTTGTCTTTCTTTCATTGATTTGTAAGAATTATTTCTATATTGTGGGTACTAATTTATTGGTTATATGCATTGTAAATTTATTCTCCTAGTCTATTCCTCATCTAGACATAGTATCTTTTATTGGACAGAAATTTTAATTTTAATGTAGCCAGCATGGTCAAATTGCTTTTTTTTAATTGCTTGTTCTTTTTTCTACCTTGTTTAAGAAATTATCCTTCCCCAAGCTCAAAGATATATTGAACTTTACATCTTTTAAAGGTTTTAAAGTTTTGTTTTTCACATGGAGGTACTCACTCTATCTCAAATTTATTTTTATATCTGATATGAAAGAGGGTCTACTTTTATTTTTTGTTTTTATATGGATAACCAATTGGTACCACTCCATTTACTTAATAATACACCCTTTCCATACTGACTTGTAAAGCATCTCTTCATAGATAAAAGTTTCCACTCTGTTTCTGGACTTTGTATTCTATTCCATTGATATAATTGTCCATACCTATGCCAATTTCACACTGTCTTAATTACAACCACTTTATAATAAATCTTGATATTTGGGGAGCAAGCACAAATATCCCCCTCTCTCTCCACACATTTGGTTTTCTTTCTTCAAAATTTTCTTGACAATTTTTGCTCTTCTGAGCTCCACATGAATTTTAAGATGAGCTCCCCAAGTTACTTAGGAAACGTGTTGGGGTTTTTATTAGAATCGCCCTGAATGTATAGTTCTAATCGGGAAGAATGTCTGTCCCTGTAAACCACAAATATTGTGCCCACTCCACTTATTCAAGTTGTCTTTTATGGCCTTCAATAACTTTTTAAAAATGTCTTGCACATCTTTTAAAATTTTTTTTTTTTATTTTAGAAGTTGTGAACTTACAAAACAATCATGCTTATGTGTAGATTTCCATACAATACTCCTTCACCAATACATCACACCGTTGTGAGACATTTGTTACAGATTATGAGATAATATCATTAGGCTAATTACCACTAATTATGCTCTATAGTGTACATTTGGCATATTTTTTCCGTATCGCCCTATTAACACAGTACATCTTTAGCACTGATGCAAGAATATTACAGTATTACTGTTAACTACAGTCCATAGGTTACATTAATTGTATTTTTTCCCACGCTTCTGCACATTCCCACCACCCTGCAATAGTGACACGCATCCATTCTAGATCACAGAAGGACATTCTTGCGTTTGTAATAATAACCACAACTCTCATCCACCTCTGGTTCACTGTGTTATTCAGTCACTAAATTATTCTCTAGCTTTCTTTCAATTGACTTTTACATCCCTGGACTACACTTTTCAGCCACAGTCTCATTTATAAACCAGCTGCTACTCACTATAATGTGTTACCATCAACTCTATCCATTTCCACTCCTTTACAGTAAAGTTAATTAAAATTTCTACATACATTCAGCATCAGTACTCCCTTGCAGCCCTCCTCTTATCACCTAATAACTTATACTCTAGGTTTTAACACCATGCATTTATTCTTCATATTTAGTTGAAATAATGAGACCATGCAACATTTGTCCTTTTGTGTCTGGCTTATTTCATTGAGCATAATGTCTTCAAGATTCATTCATGTTACCATATGTGTCCCAATTTCATTTCTCCTTACTGCAGCAGTCTTCCATCGTATGTATGTATGACATTTTGTTTATCCATTCATTGGGGATGGACACTTGCGTTGTTTCCATCTTTTGGCAATTATGAATAACACTGCTATGAACATGAGTGGGCAAAGGTCCGTTCACAGCACAGTTTTCAGTTCTTCTGAATATATTCCTAGTAGAGGAATTGCTGGATCATATGTCTTGCACATCTTATATTAAATTTATTCCTAAATACCTTATGGTATTAGTTATCTATTGTCACATAACAAACTATCCCAAAAACTTAGTGGGTTAACACAACAAACTTTTATTATCTCACAGTTTCTGAGGATCAGTAATTCAGAAGCATCCCAGCTGTGTGGCTTTGGCTCAGGGTCTCTTCTGAGGTTGCAGTCAAGGTGTCAGCAGGGCTGCAGGTATCTGAAGCATCTCCTTCCAAGACGGCTGTTTGCAGGAGGTCTCACTTCCTCACTGGCTGTTGGGAACAGCCTCAATCCCTCACCACCTGGGCCTCTCCTTAGGGCTACCTTAGTGTCCCTGTTACGTGGCAGCCGGCATCCCCCACAACAAGGGATCTGAGGCTGAAGCTGCAGGATCTTTTATGGCTGAGCCTTGGATGTCTCACTCTGTTATTCCTGCAGTATCCTATTAGTAACACAGGTCAGCTCTATTTAACGTGGGAGGGGAGTAGGGAATGGGCACCTATGAAAGGAGGTGGGGATCGTTAGGGGACATCTTGGGACTTGGTTATAACCGCACTTATATTTCTGTTGCTGTTTGGAATGGGATTTTATTATATTACATTTTTCATTTGGTTATTAGTGGATGTGGAAACACTACTGATTTCTGTATGTTGATTTTGAACAGCAACCTGCTAGGCTCTTATTACTTTCAATGGTTTGTTGATTATCTCGGGTTGCCTATATAGAATATCATTTACTACAAATAAGGAAAAAATTCTATTTCCTCCTTTCCAGTTATACCCTTCTTTTTCTTGCCTTATCACACTGTCTAGAAGATTCAGTACAATATGGAGTATAAACAGTGTTAATTGGCATGATGTTCTGGTTCCTCATCTTAATGAGAACACCTCTAAAATTTCAGTATTACTATTTTCATTGTAAATGTTTCCTAAATTATTTTTATATCAATGAATTAGCTTCTATTCCTTGTCTGATAATAGTTTTTCTAAGTGCTGTATCTTGCTAAAAGCTTTTTCTGCATATATTTAGATGAACCTATGGTTTTTCTAGTTTAGTCTGGCAGTGTGGTATATTGGTATGGTACATTAATAGACCTTAAATAATAACCATACTTGAAATCCTGGAATTAATTTTATGTGATCATAATGTATTTTTTTAGACACTGCTGATGCTAATGCTTTACACAGGGCTTTTTTAGTTTCTCCTCAAAGCTTAGTGCAGTTCTGTCAAGTCAGTAACTTAGGTACATGTTCCACAGAGATTCATGCACAGAACCCTGACTGACAGAGCTCTGTAACAGTCCCCCGCTTGCTCCTTCTGGTCCACCATAGTCACGGCACCAACCCTTCGTCATTACTCATAGCATTCCAGACAATTTTCCTATGCAGGGAAAGGTAAGCCAAGGCTCATGCCGAACCCCTGAAACAAATACGTAGCTTTGAGTTATGTAAGGGAACTTACGTAAGTGCTCAGCAATTGAGTCTTGTTTGCTGAGCCTCAAGAACAATGGCTAAATGTTGACCAGAGTAGCAATGACATAGGGATTTGAACTCAGAAGGCATTTTTTAACCTTAGGAAAATCGTGAACAGACAAGTCTTGGTTTTGGGGTGTTTTTTCTGGTTGCTGTGGGGTTTTAATTTTTGATACTTAAATATGTATACACACAGACACCTCTACTTTTGTCCCTCTTCAATTATA
Organism: Dasypus novemcinctus; assembly: GCF_030445035.2. NCBI lineage: Eukaryota > Metazoa > Chordata > Mammalia > Cingulata > Dasypodidae > Dasypus > Dasypus novemcinctus. Next base: position 77,718,137 of record NC_080679.1, on the reverse strand, counting down.
GGAGCATTATAGAGAGGGATCATTCTATTATTCAATTGAATAATAATTCAAAAGATATTAGGCACTTACAGAAGCATAGTTGTAAACAAGGTGGAGACAGTCCCTGCTCTCATGAAATTTACAGAAGGAGAGAAAGACATGTAAGCAATGATAAGCAGGAAGAGGGTTATTTCAAAGGGGAGGGGCAGGATGCTTTGGCATCTTGTGTTAGAGGAGCATAGCCTGGTCCAGGGGTTCAGAGACTATCCTAAGAGAGTTACCATTAAGCTTAGACTTAAAGACGAGTGAATATTAGCTGTGTGCAATACAGCCGGAAGTGTTTTAGGCAGAGGGAGAGGTGCAGAGACTGGGAGGCAAAAGAAAGCAGGAAACATAAAAACCCAGGTCTAGAGGAGCCTGGCAAATAGGCTCACAGCTTTGGATCTTTCAGCCTAAGGGCACTTGCTTTGTAGGGCTCCTTGCTCATGGTAGATACTCAATTAATGTTTGTTGCATGATTCAATACAACAGTCAAATGGATTTCCTTCTCTCTCTCTACATCTCCTTAGTAAACGGAAAACTCCAAACACCTCTTCTCACATAGCTATAACCAGTGGTGGCCCCCGAATCTCCAGGCAGGCACATATTACCAACTGCAACCTGCCTGGCTGGAGATCTGCGAGAAGCCTCGCCTTGAATCTGTGTCTACACAGTAGGTCCTCTGCTTCTACTGAGATGGTATGTTTACTTGAGGTGACTGTGGAGCGGTACTGATTCAGATTATGGGGAGGGAACCCTAAAGTCCTGCCAAACCACCATTTGGTCCTGTGACTGCCAGCAGCCTCCTGTGCAAAGCTGGGTCTTGCTCAAAACTCACAATTTTAGCTAAGCAGCTTAACCTCTACTATTACAAAAGCTAATATTTCCTGTAAGCACGATCATAGTGTGTTTTGACAATGATGGTGTAAGCCAATTAGCTATGTTTTCGGGGAAGAATCTTGCATGGCAAGTTTAACAAAGCTCTTAAAAATAGGTAGTGGAGCAGAACTGAAAGATGTGTGTCCTTATTAACAAGTAAAAACAACTAAAAAGGTGGCAGAGCAGCATCTTCTGGTGTAAGTTATACCCTAAATTGGGCAGGCTGACAAGTCTAAGGCAGCATGTGGATTTATAAGTTACAAGTGTATCCACTTCTCAGGAAGGATAAAAATCCTTGCCAGGGCCAAGGTGCTTTCCGGCAACCTGACGTTACAATGAACGAGTTCTCGGACTGTGAGCAGATTCAAGTTTGTGGTGACTAGAGGCATACGGCCAACGGGTGGGGAAAATGTCCAGGCGGCTGAAGGTTCAGGAGCTTCTGGGTTTGCTGTCACTCGGAGAAGCAGTCTGGGAAGGGTTTGAGGGTGGAGGGAGGAAGTTTTGTGTAGAAACCTGCTGCTTCCTTTCTTAGTCTCTTGGAAAGCAAACAGAACAAAACAGGCCTTGGGGCGCCTGTGAGTGGGGTGGAGTCAGCCCGCGGGGAGCAGCGCTGCTTTGAGGGAGATGACCTCACGGCCCTGGTCCCAGGTGCCCGGCTCCTGGCCTGGGTCCTCCGCCAGCCCCCGCCCCAGGAGGCCTGCCCTGGACGCTGCGCGGACGCCCCTCTGACCAGCAGCCCCGACGCACGGGTGCCCAGCGACTCCACCCTCCCGTCCAAGCCCAGGAAGAGGTCCCCTTTCCACCCGGCTCTTCATCTTTCCCACAACTGCCCTCACCATCTCCCCCACAACTGCCCTCGCCATCTCCCCCACCCTCCTTTCCTCCACTTCTTTCTTCAAGGCTCTCTTTTCTTTTCCTTCAAAAAAAAAAAAAAGGTCCCAGCAGGAGTTGTGGCTCCTAGGTGCCCCAGAAGAGTGAAATAAGTACTCAGCAATAGGCATTAAATATTTAAACTTTTTGTTAAGGAACAATTGTCACGGTGGCTTTCCTCTCTTGGCGGGGGGGGGGGGGGGGGGGGGGGGGGGCCGGGGGGGGGCGGGGGGGGGATGGGATTTTCTCTTTTCCTCTCCCACAAAACCCCTCCCGAGCGTCCTCACTGGAGGCCGACATCCCTTTGGGCAGCAGCTAACTTCAAAGGGTGGGAAAGGAGCAGCCTGACCCGGAGCCCCACACCCGGCCCCGGGCAGGAGCGGCCTGGCCAGCTCGAGGGCCTCCAGCTGCTGCTGCCCCCGCTCCTGCCCCCAGAGCAAGGGCCCCCCACAGGCCCCCACAGGCCCCCACAGCCCCCACAGCCCCCACACAGGCCCCCCCACAGGTCCCCCACAGGCCCCCACAGCCCCCACACCCCCCCACAGGCTCCCACAGGCCCCCCACAGATCCCCCACAGCCCCCCACAGGCCCCCACATCCCCCCCACAGGTCCCCCACAGCCCCCCACAGGCCCCCACAGCCCCCCACAACCCCCCCCACAGGTCCCCCACAGCCCCCCACAGGTCCCCCACAGCCCCCCCACAAGCCCCCCCACAGGCCCCCCCACGGGCCCCCCACAGGGCCCCCACAGCCCCCACAGGCCCCCCACAGCCCCCACAGGGCCCCCACAGCCCCCCACAGGCCCCCACAGGTCCCCCACAGCCCCCACAGGGCCCCCACAGCCCCCCCACAGGCCCCCCATAGGGCCCCCACAGCCCCCCCACAGCCCCCCACAGGGCCCGCCCCCACAGGCCCCCACAGGGCCCCCACAGGCCCCCCACAGCCCCCCACAGGCCCCCCGCAGCCCCCCACAGGCCCCCCACAGGCCCCCACAGCCCCCACAGGCCCCCACAGGCCCAGCGGAACTTGACTGGAGGCTAATGTTAGTGAGTGCCGCGTGTCTTTGTGTGTAGAACTAAATAGTTTTCTCCCTTCCGTGAGCGGGGCTGGAGGCCAGGGCTCATTCCCCCTCCCGGCGCCACCAGTGCCGAGCCCCTCGGGGCGCTCTGAGCACTGCGGTGTGGGGCGGCGCTCCCCCACGGGGTCTTTCCTGGCTGGGCTCTCCTCCCACGGGGCCCTAGGGGCACCACGTTCCTTCTTAATTTGTGCCCCCTGCTCTCTTGGCCACGTCCAGGGTCTCCATGAGAAATGAGGATGACAGTTCAAGGCCGGAAGCACCGCTTTTCTGAATTTTCATTTTATTTAGGGCCACTAGTCTCTACTTCACATCTGAACCCAGGTCTTCTGGTGTAGAAAAATCTCAAAACCAGTACTAGGATTTTCTACCTAGAGTAAGAACAGCAGCAACAGCACCTGAGCTAAGTGTTTTTCATGCAATATCTTATTTAATCCTGACAACATCTTTATAAGTAGGTACCATTATTATTCCCTGATGAAGAAACCTGTTCAGAGAGGTTTAGTAACTTGCCCAAGGTCACACAGCTGACAAGGAGTGAAGTCTGGCTTCAAATGCAGGTCTCACAAGAGATTGGCGGGGGCGGGGGGGTGGGTATCTGAAAATGTAATCTTTCATATATAGCATTAACCTTTAAAAAATAAACCTCAGAAGCAAATTAATTTACAAAAGATCTTTTTGTCTTAAAGACATCCTGGCAAAGACTTCTATTCATTCTTTCCTGTCCTATTCTTGCTCTCTTCCTCTGTTTACAGCTATGTTCACACAATGCTCAACAAAAATCAATACAAAAATACGGTAACACTCAGATTTAAGAAGCCTTATGTACAAGGTACAAAAGAGTTTTTATTTATTTTTTAAGCTTTCACTCAGGATTGTGGTACCCCAGTGGAGCTCCATTTTACATATACCTAACAAACTTGGAAAATATTTTACAGCGGAAGTAGAGGAAGTGGAGGAACCTCAATCAAAACTATAAATAAAGATTTTTCTTTTTCTTTTTTTAAAAGAAAAACAGATCTGTATACCCACCACCATTTTCATGAAGTATTTATTTACCAATTAGTCAGCACTGTGAGCTGGTTGATTTAATGATCTCTCATATGATTTATGCATAGTTTATTAATTGAGCCTGTGGAGATGAAGGGTGGATATAAATTAATGTGGAAATATCTTACTTGTCATTCCTTGACATACAGTTGTCATCAACTCTCGTCTTTTTTTCTCCTTTAAGTGTGTCTTGGATTTTAGGTAAAGTGTTATATAAGTACCTGGAACTATTCAGTTAAACCCCTCTAAGTATTGGGTGTAGTTTGGACCTTTCATACTTGTTAACAAGTTTAACAAGTTCTTTTATTGATCTGCAACTTGACTCAATAGTTACAGTATTTCAAAAAGAGAAGGCAATAAGCTTAAGGTAAAAGGCAACTTAGAATTTCCAGCATTGCTATTAGCCAAACAAGCTGCTGTTTGGTGTGCTATTTTTAAGCTGACTGCTTTTGATTCTGACCCTTAGGAGGAAAGCTAAAGTAAGGTTTCAGTAGACACTTGGTGGTTGCTCTAGAAATCTGGGACACTTTCAACAAGCCAGCAGGACAGAGAACATTTCCACCCTTCTGTGCTTGGCTCCCTGAGGCCCAGGCCCGTGCCCTGACTGGTATTCTGCCGGCGCAGGGGGTCCCCGCCTTGACTGCACGTTGGGATCACCAGGGGCACTTTGAAAACGACTGGGAGTGGATGAGGCTCAAGCCGCTGAGCACCTGCTTCTCCCATGGGAGGTCCTGGGTTCAGTTCCTCAAGCCTCCTTAAACAACAAACAAGAAGCAAACAAACAAAAGCCCAGCTCAGGAGAACTGATACGGCTCAGGGGTTGAGTGTCGGCGTCCCATATTCGAGGTCCCAGGTTCAATTCCCAGCCCTGGTACCTCAAAAACAAACAAACAAACAAAAACCTGTTGATTTGCCTAGGTCCCACCTCGAGAGATTCTGATTTAATTATTCTGGGGTGAGGCCTGGACACTGGGATTTTCTTAAAGTTTCCCAGATGATTCTCACACGCAGCCAAGGTTGAAATTTACAACTCTCAGGACATGCACAGAGAGGAAACCTGGTAACTAAGCCTTACACATGAATTACAGCATGTCCTCGGGTTGCAAATGTTTCTACTCGCCTGAATAATGCATCCCAAGTGAATAATGTATTACTCCTAGTGATTCTTTGCATCTTGAGCCAAGACGACTTTCAGAAGTCACATGAACGAGTCTTTATTTTGAAAAGGGGAACCAAGAGTATCTGCTGTCACACCTGGCTCACCTCAGAAAGTCCAGAACAGAGACACGGTTTGGGCGAGCAGTCTGCATTTTAGAGCCAGGAGTTCTCGCCGAGCCACCCCCGCTGCTGCCTGCCCTTCCAGGATTCCCAGAGTGGACTTCATCAGGTTGGCCAGGGGCACTCTTTCAGGCTGTCCCCTGCTCTTTCGACATTTGTGAGATGACCAGCCAGCATGAGGGGTACCATTTGTGGACCCAGGTGGTCAGAAAACCTGTCGCTATGGCCTCATGGGCACTGGGCTCTGAACCACCAGTGAGTAAGGAAATAAGTAGAGTCACAGCTCTTGGAGGTGGAAGTCACTCCAAGAAATTCCAGAGTGTTTGTTCAGGGAGAGAAGGTCTTGTTATACTGGTTTAGGAACCTGAACTGATGTCCAGGATACAGAAGTGAATTTACTTAGGAAAATTCAAAGACCGGCTAGTTTTGCTATTCCTCTGCACAAGGTTCACCAGAAATACCAGGCTGAGAGCAGTAATTTTCACAATAGACTGGGCCTCACCATTGTGATTTATGTGTTTTTACTTAGAGACTATATTTTAATGCCGAGATTTTTCTGATTATCTTTTTATGTGCACCCGCTCACCACATGGCTCTTAATTTAGAAAATATTCAGCAATTACATGTGGAATTGATACTTTACATAAAAGCAAAAATGGTGCCTGTTATGTATGTTACTGAAAAACTTGATGTCTTTTATTTTTCTGGCAACAGAGATATGTGACCCACCGAAATTGCTCATTATTTTTCATTTTCTATGAGATGAAAAGTTCTTAATTTAAAAGCAGAGCTGCCCCTGAATAGAGGTCACATTGTGGAAGTTTTGTTTTCGCAGGTCCTGAAGCCTTTGCCAAACACCAGAGATTCTGCTGTGTGCTCATAAAGTTTAATTATGAGAGCTCTGATTCAAATCTAAATTTGATTTACACAAAATTCTAACATTTTTTGAAATTAACTTTGATGCTAAAATCAGATGCTTTGGCAACTTGATAGAAGTAAGAAGATACTTCCTCAAGAAACTGCTCTTTAGACAAATGGATTATCTAAATAGTTAAGTGCATAAACAACACTCAAGTGAGAACTTTGGAACACAATTTGGATTTTTTTTTGTAGTGGGTATATTGATTCGCTGTCTTGCCAAGTCTGCCCAGTGCCAACAAAGCCAGTATTCCAGCATTTGTATATCAAAGAAGGCCAGCATGTTTACTGAAGGGGCGCTTTGGGAAATAGAAAAGTAACATCAACCAACTGTAACAGAAAGATAACTTTTCACACCTGCCTTTGCAACTGTACAGGACCTGGGCTTTTAAAAATTGTTTTGTTAAATTTGCACTAACACAGGAAAAGGAAAGAAAAAGACTACTCTCAAACACAAAAGCATGGAGGATTTACAGCTGTATTAGCTTTGTCAAGATATACCTTAAACCTATCACTTCATCTTTCTATATATAGTCCAAATTGTGATGCACTCAAATTTGGAAAAACTTTTAAAGTCAGTCAGTTAATTTTTAAAGGAAATTAGAAGTTTCTTTCCAAGACAAAACTCTTTTTAGAGTTACTTTCTATGAAAAAAAAACAAAAGGCACAGAGGTGTGACTGTTTCCTGTGAGTAAAAAGACAAAAATGTATCTTAACTTTTCTCCTTTAGAGTATGAGTTGATACCCTGAGCTATTTGGAAACAAATGGAAGTAATCGTCTATATTTCGATCTTATGTTCTAGGATACTTTCTCATTATATCCACTCCCGTCCCCCGCCCCCAACACATATTAACATATTTCATTTTGAAGCCACCTATAAGGAGGTTGCAAGGCATCAAGCAGACTGTGCTGGCCAAATGCTCCTCTCCTGGCATTGGGTAAGACAACTTTCTTCAAGTAGTTTTATTCAAACATTTCCCTTTCCATTACCAGAAGTAGTGTACTATATGTATTTGGGGTTGGGGGTGGGGGGTGGCCACAAACATCTACAAAAAAACATCTACAAAAAAACCTGAAATATCTTTCTTCATCTTCATATTTTCCTCCATGAAAGACAGGACATGTCAACCAAGCCAAGAAAATCTAGCTGAACTTGGAAAAGAATAAGTGGTCTGTGCCCTCTTTTAAAGCTGAAAGGAGTGCTATACTTAGACACCAAATTTAGAAGCCTCTTGACTGTGGGCCTAGTATTCAGTGAAAACGACTCTCCCCTCAGGACCTGCAGCTGGAAAACCACTTGGCTGACCTGCTCTCTTCACACTCAGTCCCTCAGACTTTGGGCTTCCTAGTGGAATCTTGGAGTCAGTTAACTTGAGAGAATATGTCCCAATATTAGAAGGACCAGCTAAAATGGGTTGGTAGAAGGGAAAGACCACAATACTACATTTTGCTCTCTACATTTAAGAGTGAACATCGTCAAACTGGGTCTTTATTATTTCCCCAACCCTACTGGTAAACCCTTTTTTTCCTCCCGTAGCCTCAGGCATAGATAATTTTTTCCTTTCCTTAGCACAATCTATCGATGCAATTATTAATTTAGGTTTTTGATTGCTCTCCTTAGAGCACCAGTGGCTTCCTGTGGATTTAAGAGCTTGTACACATCAATATGTGCCTGCAATTTTAGGCCTTCCCAGGCACTAATCTCATTCCCAGGGGCCTAAAACCCCAGGGCCTCTGTGTTAGAGGTACACTGGGCCTCTATTAGTTCTCATGATCGTGCTAAATGAGTTCAAACTACTTTCTCTGAGATCAAAAATAAAAAATCAAAGAGCTGTTGGAGGGTGGGAGGGCAGGGAGGGGTTGTAAACACACCTTTACCCATTTCCACGGACCGAAGAGATGTTCTGTTGAACACATGAGGCTAATGACAACAGAGGTTCATGACATTAGAGGGTGACAGGCCTAGTGTGGGAAAGGGGAATGAAGCAGAGTAGGACAAAGAAATTGTGTTTCCTTTTTTGGCAAATCCTCCCACAGATTTTCAGCAAAGCCCAGAATTCTAGAACTTTCATATTAAAAAGGATTTTAAAGATCATCATGTCCAACCCTCTTGTTTCATGGATGAGCAGTTGAAACCCAGAGCATGCAACTGGCCCAAGGCTGCCTTACTTCCTGGTTAGCCTTCTTAATGTCTCTTCTCCCATACTTCTGCTAAAAGAATAAAGTATACACACAATGAACAAATGTGTATTGAGCTCATTAAAATGCATTAAGTTTCAAGGTAGAGATCTAGAGTCAGCTGTAGGTGTTTTCCTTATCAACAGAAGTTCCTTACATTTACCATTTTGCAGCTAAAATGCAGTCACTTCTCAACTTGAGGCAGTATACTCCATTTACAAAACACTAACTCTGTGCCAGACAGCCCTCATACATTATCTTATTCAGTCCTTAGAAAACCTCTATTGAAGCAGATTTTTTTATTCCCACTTACAGATATGGAAAATGAGGCATGAAGAAGTTAAACCATTTGCCCAGTATCCCATAGCAATCCCAGCTAAATCTATCTGAACCAAAGCCCTTACTCTAAACCACGCTGCCTCTTCTGTGTATTGTAAAATCACTCTTATATGTGCCTTTCTGTTACTAGAGGTACTAGTCCTCTACACCCTGGGTAAAGAGGGAAGGGAACCAAAAATCAGTAGAATTTTAGAGCAAGAAGAAACAATAGGTCTCTCCAAACCTTTAATCAACCTATGAGAAAACTGAGGCTCATAGGAAGTTGAGACTTGCCACCATTTCTAGGTTAAGATTGGTGAATGGATTGGCAGGGAAAGGGAAGAGAAAGCAATTCACATTTATTGAGCACTTACTGTGTAGCAGGCTCCGTGCCAAGTGCTTTATGACTGTCATTTCCTTTTATCCATCTCTCTCATTGAACATAAGGTTCCTGAGAGCAGGGATCAGGTCTGCCCTGTTTAGTGATATATCCTTCGAGTCCATCAGCTAGCCTGGCTATGGGAGATAGTCAGTAAATATTTCTGAATGTCTGTCAACATGAATGAAAGAATCTCTCACCAATTTTAAGGAGAATCTTACCATCTCCATTTTACAAATGAGAATCCTGAAGAAGCTTCCTCAGGCTTGCAGAGTTTTCCTAGGTCTGCTGATTTCAAAGCCCACAGCCCTGGAACACAGCAGCAAGAAAATATACACCTCTAAGCAGATAAACAGACCAGAATATCGACTTTTACTGTCTCTCTTGTACCTCTTAGCAAGAGCTAGAGAACAGAGACCCAGGCGAGATCTGTTAGTCCTAAGATTTCGTTATTCTCATACTGTGATCCACTTACAATGTGCTTTGAGGTATCATAAATAATTAAAAGAAAACTGCACATCTTAAAATAAATGAGCTCCATACATTTGAACATGATGCAGCCGTGGCTTTCCACTGTTTTGTTTCCAACTCTCTCTGATGTGCTCCGTGGCAGTCATTAGTCAGGAACAGCTGTAAGACTTTTTATGTCATGAAACATCTGAGCATTTTCATGTAGAATCCATATTATTTCATGGAACTTATTGATTTCATACATTCTGATATCATAACGACTCTGTAGCCAACAGCTGTTAGTGTTATCAGCCCCAACATCCCTTCTCTTATACTTCTCCAGATAATGTCACCCTCCTTCCTTTGGGAAATTGCCCTCAACCCCATTTCATGTGATTCTGATGGGCTCTCAAGCAAAGTACACTAATCTCTGGTCAAAAATGTGGATATGTGACTCAAACCTGTTTTATCAGAATAACTCATTCCACTGGCCATGGCAATTGGTCCAGGGTCAGACAAATGCCTCAAGTTAGGCCTATCTGAGATTTTATATAGGACTATTTACTGCCCCCCAAATCATATCCACCTGCTCTACCAGTTCCACCACCACCACTGCTGCCAAGTAGAGAAAGGTTGATCGAAGTAAGAGAGAGTATGGTCAATGCATAGGGAACGTTCAAAGCTAAGAGGGAGGGGGGATGGAGTGTAGGGGAACAGGGACAGAAGGAAAGAGAATATTTAAGTCCCTGGAAGATCTGAAGCCAGCCTTACCCCCTAGACTATTCTGTCAGGTGAGGTCGCACGCGCACACGCACACACACACACACACTTACGCCGTGGTTACTGAACTGGACTTTCACTCAAAGTGACTCATATGTCACTTTCCTGCCTATTTTACTGAAGGCAGCCCTACACCAAACACAGAAAGTTGATTATCCAGTCTTCACTGGCTGCCCTTGACATAGCTGGGAGGCTGGTATGGAACTGGACTAAGGACAGGGTAGCCCCTAGCATGTAGGAGGTGTTCAAAAATGGTAGTAGTCTTTGCATTACTACCTTAACTAAAGATGGCCAGATTGTCAATGGGATTCTCACAGCCACTGGGGAGATGAGTTGTCTGGTACAGCTTTAGACAGGCAAGACTAAATTATGATGTAGAAGCCATTATGAGCCTTATTTCACGGCCACCTCTCAAAGTTGCCCCTCTTCCCCTGTTTTACTGTTACTTTCTAAGTGCTTGCAGGGTATTCCCAGCTATCCAGCTTCAAAGAGCACGCCAGCTGGGCCTTTGCAGTCTCCTTGCTCACTCTCACCCAGCAAACCCTTGCTCCTTTCTCAGCTAGTCTATTTTTGCCTATATGGATGCCATATATTGAAATTTCTATCTTCTCCCAAGAGTTTAATTTATCTAATAAGATAACTTTTCCCACTTTATTAGTAACAGGAATGGTTAACATTAGGAATTAACCCTCCAGCATGATACAATCAATATCACTATATCGAGTGGATTCATGCCAGGCCAAAAGGAAAGAAATTTGAAGTTCTAATTAGTCTGTTTATGATGTTGACTGGGTTTGTTGATATACTGAAAATAATCCAAGAAGCTGCGTTGCCACCTTTTTGTTGGGCATCCCTGCCTTAATCCAGAAGAGAACTACCAGGTATGACTCCTGAGAGGGCAGGCCTTTGAGCCCCTCCCATCTCATCTCGTAGGTGGTCCCTCTGTCGATTATTACCATTTTCAGTCCCCTGCTGCTCCTTCTGCCTGCCCCCCACTCCAGCATCCTAACAACTCCCCTGCACTTGCTTTAACCTAAGTTCTGATGGGCCTCAGACTAAGACATGAATTGAATCATGCAGAACACTTACCACACATTCCTAATCGGACTTGATTTGGCCACGAAATTCCTTAATTCTCCAGCCCATAAGATTCATAGAGGAAAGGACTCATTTACATAAGCATCTCCTCCCTTTGCTCCCGTTTCCATCCTCCACGCCCCATTCACCATGCACCTCACTCACTCTGCCCTCCAGGACCTGAAGAAGACCTTTTAAGGGGATAAGAAACTACACATTTTGTAGAAGGCAACATCTAAGCTCCAGGCTTAAGAAGCAATGGTCCTGAACACACAGTCAAACAGCCACAAGCCTGTGAGATAGACTCAGATTCAGGAAAGGAGTCTCTCGGCTTGCTATCCCCTGCTGTCTTGGCGCTGGGTCCTGCATTTGCCTCTTCTGTAACTCTCACAGAGTTGATTCTCTGTACATTTTTCTCCTTAGGCAAGGAAAGTAGGCCGAGGTGGGGGATCCATTTTAGGAGCGTGGTACCAGAATTTGGGGACCGTATGGCATTTACTTGGCCTTGCTCTCAGCACCCCATCTCCCATGAGGAACCGCCTCCCTGTCGAGGTGGGAGGTAGAGGCATCTTCTCTCTCTACCTCCACAGAGCTGCCTTGGAACAAGCCTTGACGATAGCCTGCCAGACCAGGTTATCCCAGACTTTTGATCCTTGAGAGAACCAGGCAAGGATATGGGAAGATTGGAGTTCCCAAAGCACAGCAGCCAAGCCCATTTCTGTTGCCTGGCCCTCCAGAGTGCCCTGGATCCTGCCTATTGTCCAAGTTGGGTTCTCTAGCCTCTCTAGTAAATTCCATTTTTCACTTAAGACGGTCTCAGTTTCTGATGACTGCAACCAAGAACCTGTTTATTCTAGAACTAAACTCAAGGTGAATGAATCTTCTGATCTGGTAGATATAATAGTATCTATTATTGGTTCTGCTTCCAACATTTCTGGCTTTGAGATTTTGCTGTTTATTGCTCATGGAACTTAAAAGCTTTTCATTCTAAGTTAAGGAATTGGAATAATGTGGCTAGAGAAAGATCAGAACAAACCATTCTAAAAGGGTCTCGTTGTGCAACTTATTTCTCAACACAATGTCTAAACATCATAATCATAGCATTTGGGGACAGCCAAAATGATTGATTTTGCCGAAAATATTTGTTATTTAATTACAGGATCATATGGGTCTTTTGGCAACCAACAGATGCCAAAACAGACTTTAAGCCCCATCTTGAGAAACTTGTGATTTGCTTAGTGTGCTTTTAATTTAAAGCATATGGCTTCACATTCAACTGCAGTGTCCAAAATGAAGACATTAGCAATGAATCACTCGATTGGAGAAAACACAGTGCGCTGAGACCTGGTCTTTTCGTCTGTGTACTCAAATGGTTCTCTTTAGGAGCATAAACACAAAGCAGCTCTCCCTGTTTCAGCTGGGTGTTCCTGGGATGCACGTGACATCAAAGGGCCTCACACATGAATTCCCCTGCAATGTACAGTACTTGGCACCATGGTCTGCCTCCATCTGAATAAACAGAGTGTAGTCTGGTCACTGGAAAACAGGATTGGAGTGATCAGAAGGCCCAAAAGTATCCTTTACTTTGGCAACTCTTCTTTATTTAGTCTCTCAGCCTCCTAGCCTGGTGCTTCACGGCGTTGGTGAACCCAGCCGTCCTGTGCCAAAATTCACAACTGCAACCTTCCTCCTAAAAGCACACTGTGGCTGAGGGCTGGGGACTTGCCCCGCTGAGCCTGCATGCACTCTAGCTGCTGGAGGGGGATGGCCAGCGAGGTCGTAGAGCTCAGTGGTAAGAACTCAGGCTCAGATTTTGAATCACCCAGGCATTTCCAAGTGATGTGAACTTGGGCAAAATATTTAAATTTCCTGAGCTTCAGTTTCTACACCTGTGAAATCGGAGCAACAGGATCAATCTGACCAAGTTATTGTGGAAATTGAATGAAATAACCCATGCACAGAGCTAAACTAAGGATCAGGTACCTCGTATGCTCTGGTAACACACTTAGCTATTGTGATTACTAGTTAAGGCAGGACCTATTTCATCTTGGCCCCTTTGCCTCAAGCCATGTCATGCCTTTGCTTAATTCAATACACATTTAATAAAGAGCCAACTGCAGGCTCGGCCCTGAGTTTTAGATGTGTTTATATCCTTCCCAATGTGCTGCATTGCTTGAAAAAGAGCTTTAGTGATTCTCTACTCATTTTCTTCAGTGTTTCTACCATCCTGTCTTCATTTCATTCTACAAGAACTTCTCCCCTACCCATTTTCAAGTTCTGAGTCATCCTCTATCCCCTTACCACCCAGTGGAAAGCATCATATCAAGCGAAGGAATCTAATTCTATTAATACTGAGGCCCCCACTGGGTCACATTCTGGACAGTGTGACCAAATTTATGTCAAAGGAGAGGAATCTCAAAAGGGGCATTCAGGGCTGCTTTTATTTACTTTTTATTTTTTTTAAAGATTTATTCATCTATTTATTCACCCCCCCCCCCCCCCATCTGCTCTCTGTGTCCACTCTCTGTGTGTTCTTCTGTGACCGCTTCTATCCTTATCAGCGGCACCGGGAATCTGTGTTTCTTTTTGTTGCATCAACTTGTTGTGTCAGCAATCCGTGTGTGTGCAGCGCCATTCCTGGGCAGGCTGCACTTTCTTTCACTCTGGGCAGCTCTGCTTACGGGGCGCAATCCTTGCGCGTGGGGCTCCCCTACGCGGGGGACACCCCTGCATGGCAAGGCACTCCTTGTGCGCATCAGCACTGCGCATGGGCCAGCTCCACACGGGTCAAGGAGGCCCGGGGCTTGAACCGCGGACCTCCCATGTGGTAGACGGACGCCCTAACCACTGGGCCAAAGTCCACTTCCCCTGGGCTGCTTTTAGTCTCAAAGAGAGTTCTGGGTAGGAAACCCCTTTTTCTCAAAGATTGGTAACATATTGAACGTAGTGATCTGTTGTAAATATGGACGTTACAAATATTTCCACTTTATTATTTGCCTTTTAATTTTGTTTTGGGTTCTTTTTTATTAGTGGTATTGGTGAAGTTTGTTTGTATGTTTGTTCTTAACTGTGAAAGGTGTTTATTTAAGGCAACCTTTTGCCTGCTTTTGGTCTCAGGCTTGAAGAGATCTTTCCTACTTCCAGGATTATATATTCACCCAGACTTTCTTTTGTCATTAAAATATAGTTTTAGCTTTTATATTTGATGTAAGTATTCTTAAACTATTTATCTTAAACCAATCTGGTTTACCTCACACAAATTATTAACTTCATAAGTCAACCATCATTGTTGATTATTTTCCCTTCTTGGAGGTCTTTTCTTGCTACTTTTAAACAGTGATGGCTCCTGGAAGGCATCTGTGAAAAAATAAAAAGCAGTCCCTTCAATGTAAGCAACAGAGAACTCTGAACACAGTCACTTCCTTGTTTATATAGTTTAACGGTTTGTTGCAATACACTTTTCTGGTTTAACCTTTTAATTTGGTTTCCTGCTGTACTTGTAAAAATTTTTTGAATGCAGATTGAATCGCTGTTAATTAATGGGATTATATCTTAATTCTCAAATGTGCTAAGGCAGAAAAAAAGGTAACTCATTTTTAGATCCTTATCACTTTTTGATTCTGCTGTTCTCACTTAGCTTTCATCACCTCAGTCTGGACCATTACAATGTCCTTTTTGCTTCTCTCCCTCTTTTCCCACCTCCAATTAATTCTACATGCCAGTGCCAGATCAATTATTACATGTCATTCTGCTGATCAGAAGCTTCAACGGCTCCCCAGGGCCCATAGGATAAAAGATAAAATCTTTAAGAATGGCTAGAAAAATCAAATTTTATTTTATATGTTTCAACCTAAAAGCTTCACCTCTCTCTCCCTTAAATATTCCTTCCTAATTAGTGGCGATCCCGGGGAATGGCATGTAGGAACTTTCCTGTTCCCATAATACATTAATTAGACCCATGACAAATCTCTCCCAAGTAAAAGTATTATTATTATTTGAAATTGAAAATGTTAATTGCCCATGTAATAAAAAGTGAAAGAAAGCATCTTAGAAAATTTTGCTAGTAGCATTTGATCTAAGAAAAAACAAAGCAAAATCCCAAGCACTTGCTATATAAGCCATTTGATAGCCCAGATATTATCTTTATTCCAAAGGGTTTTCCCCTAAATATCTTAAAACTTTAATATTTTTTCTCTCTGTTTTTTTCTATGGCATAAAAGCTAGGATTGTTGATATCCTCAGATTTCATAGATATAAAAGTCACAAAAATGTCAGCCATCTTTCCTCCTCACAAAATATACTTTCTGTGATATAGAAATAGTAGTAATTACCAGTCAAACCTTCTTTGGGAATTGGAATGATGATTGTTTAATACTATGTAAAGGTTTTATATATTCTCAGGTAAAAGTTTTGTATAACCATTTACGAACATTTTTTTTGTTTCATGATTTTCAAATCCTCAGGAAAACTTATATGTTCATCAATAAGGGGCTTGTTACATAATGGGACATCCATATAAAGAAAAAGAAAAGCCGTGAAAATGAAAGAGCTATATCCAGGTTTATTCCTGTAGAACAACCTCTATGTTATATAGGGATGCAAAAAAAGCAAGGCACAAGTGTATAAATATGCTCATATTGACAGGATTACGCTCATATTGACAGAATTTTGGCTTTTTTTTAACAGACAGAAAATATAGTCTTACAACTAGATACACGTAGAATATTTTCACACAAGATGTTAATGGTAGTGGAGTCCTCTGGAGCAAGGATGAGGTTCTGGAGAGGATTTACTCTCCATTCTATACTCTTTTGTGCTGTTTGACGTTTTTTTTAAACCTAAAGTCCGTGAATTTTTAAATTAAAGATGTTAATTAAAAGGTTTTTTTTATTAAAATTTGTAATGAAATTTCACTCTCATTTAATAGCACTTAAGATAAGAAGGAAGCAAACTGCACCAAGAGATACAGAAACCAGCTAGGTCAGCATTTTAGAATCAGAGAGAAAAAAATAAAACCCTCTTTAACAGAACATTTTGCAATGACTGCATATCTTTCAGAACTTAAGGGACAAAGAAAAATAAAACAAGTATAGAAAAGCTATAGCTGGGAAGCGGACTTGGCCCAATCGATGTCCGCCTACCACATGGGAGGTCCGCAGTTCAAACCCCGGGCCTCCTTGACCCGTGTGGAGCTGGCCCATGCGCAGTGCTGATGCACGCAGGGAGTGCCCTGCCACGCAGAGGTGTCCCCCGCGTAGGGGACCCCCACATGCAAGGAGTGAACCCCGTAAGGAGAGCCGCCCAGCGCGAAAGAAAGTGCAGCCTGCCCAAGAATGGCGCTGCACGCATGGAGAGCTGACACAACAAGATGATGCAACAGAAAGAAACACAGATTCCCAGTGCTGCTGATAAGAATAGAACGGTCACAGAAGAACACACAGCGAATGGACACAGAGAGCAGACAACTGTGGGGGGGGGGGGGAGAGGAGGGGAGAAAAAAAAGAAAGAAAAAAAAGCTATAGCTAAAGTAGTCCAAACAGACTCCTTCCAGAAATGTAGAAAGTGGAGAAGGGGATATTGCCTGGTATTTCAGAAAGAGACCACATAATGCAAGTGTGCAAAACTATAACAGGTTAACTTGTTCTCAGCCTCTATTTTTTCTGATGGTAGAAAACACTCTAGTAGCTTCCAAGTAAAGCCAATCATTTCTAGGATTTTCATAGCCTCTCTTTAATAAATAGTTGACTTAAAATTCTCCTCCCTTATTCTTCTTTTCATATCTCCTTCTTAGCCAAAACTTTTGAAAATTTTTGACTATACATACTGCTTGCCTTTCTTTCCATACAGAACCCACTTGGGCCCCACCACTCCCCTGAAACACACTTCTCCAAAGACCTCTGGGTTGCCAGATGCAGAGGACCTTCTCTGTCCTTTTTTTATTCCACCTCTCAGCAGCATTTGGCAAGGCTGATCACAGTGGCCTATAAAGCTTCTGTGAAAACTTACTTTACTGGCTTTGCCCACTGTGGTGGCTGCTCTTTGTTCTTTACAAAACCACCAAGTGTTAGAGCTCCTCAGACGTCAGAGAGGAACCTTTCTTTATTGTCCTGTTGCATTAATTCCCCAAGCTGAAATTCCACTGATATGTTGATGACTCTGCAATTCATATTCTCCAGCCCAGATGGTTTCTCTGGATTCCAGATAAGCATCTCCAGTTTTTACTTGACATCTCCACTCAGATGTTTCATAGGCATGCCACACTTAACATGTCCAAAACTGAACTCTTGTTTTTCTCACGGTCTCAGAAACCTTAACTCTCCCTTGATGTTCCCTATTGCAATAAATGGCATCACCATCCACCCAAGGACCCTCACCAGAAGTCTGGAATTCATTCTTTAGCACTCCCTTTCCCTCACCCTCACTTCCAATCCATCTGTTGATTTTATCTCCTAAATATATCTGATTTTGTCCAGCTCTCTTCCTTTTCACTGCCACAACTCTAGTCCACCTCTGTTCTGCAGTCACCGCCAAACTGGTCACCTTGATTCCACTCTGTGTCTCTACCTGCATGTGCCTCACATCAGTAAGAGTGATCTTTTTTTTAGAGAAATAACCTGCTTCTTGTTTTGTCCCTTCTCGTTGTCCTTCAGCAGCCTCACATTGTGTGTAAAATAAAATCCAGACTCCCTCCCATGGTCATTAAAGCTCTGCAAGACCTGTCTACAACCTGTTCTCCAACTTTATCTCATGCCATGGTCCCCTTTTCACCACTTTGGCCAGATCTTGTCTGCCTGGAGGACATGGATATGGTGTTTGCATAGGCTCCTCCCTCAGCCTGAGATGCCTCCCCCCACTTTTGCCTCTGCTCACAGGGCTGGCTCTCGTCACCCTCAGGCGTCAGTTTAACTGCCACCTCCTCAGAAAGGCCTTCTCCTATTACTCTCTCCTCTATAATTCTAACTCAAAACAATCTATTTGTTTCCTTATTTGTACTTAGCATAATTTGTAATGATTTATCTGTTTATACTTGAAATCATCATTAGAATGAGTGAAATCTCCATAAAGGTGATGATGGTGTCTGGCTTACTCATCAATCCATCCCTAGAAACTGATACATGGAAGACACTCAGTAGATAATAGACATTGCTGTGGATTTAGGAATGTGAAAATTTCAACTATTATTCTAACATTTCTATGGTATTCCTTAAAAGAAAAAGATAAAAATAATAAATGTGCTCTTCCTTTACTAAGTAATAATAGTGTACAAGGAAAACATTCATGAATAAGAAATTATATTCCTATTGTCCTTAATTATATTGTTGAATCATATGAGATTGCTAATATTTGACCATTTTGACCCACAAAAATGGCAAATACATAATGTGCAAACTAATAAATAAAGTGTAAAATTTAGTTTAAGCTAGTGTAACTGTCAGGATAGATTAGATTATGCTGCAGAAACCAGCAAACCCCATACCTTACTGGTTTACAATCACAAAGGCTTTTTGCTCATCCTATTCCAGTGTGAATGGGCTGTGGCTCTGCTCTAAATCATCTTCACACTAGGACCTAGGCTGATGTAGCAATTTCCATCTAGATCATTGTTGGCAGTGTGGCAGAGACTTAACAATCCTCATTCTAGCTCCTACTGAGAAATACACACATCACTCCAACCCACATTTCACTGGCCAGAAGAAGCCATATGACCATTCCTGAGTTCAACGGAGCAGAGATGTGAATCTTTTAAGTGGGAAAGGCACTTTGGGTGTAGAAACAGGGATATTCAGTGTAAAAATAATACAATCTACCATAGCTTTCCTGAGCAGCTACTGCTTTCACCTGATAGTAGCTGTTTTAGTTTGCCAGAGTTGCTATGAAATACCACATAATGGGTTGGCTTAAAGAACAAGAATGCATTGGCTTACAGTTTGGAGGCAAGAAGTCCAAAATCAAGATGTTGGCAAGGCCATAGTTTCCCGAGTTGGTAGCGTTCTGATGAGGGCAGTTCTCTGTCACATGCTGCTGTCTATCTTTCTTCCCTGTCTTCTAGTTCTGGCTTCTACTGGTTTCTGATTTCTCCTGACTGACTGCCCCAAATTGCCTCTTTTTTGTAAGGCCTCCCCAGTTATATGAATTAAAACCTACCCTGATTCAGTCTCACCCCACCTTAAGTAATAATAACACCTTCAAAAACTCCTATTTACAAATGGGTTCACACCCACGGAAACAAGGATTAAGATTCGAACTTATCTTTTTGGGGTATTTGATTCAATCCCCAACAGTAGCTATCCAAATTTCAGGTTCGTGTCCTACCAGTAAATAAGACTACACTTATGCCATTTATCCTATTTGTAAAAGCAGTATTATATAGTAAAAATAGCTGTATTAGCGTTCTGATCCACATTTAGCATTTTATAAGTAATGATATAGGTTTGTTTTATTTCATGGATGCTTTAGGTGAAGGCATAAGCCTTCTCATAAGAATCAGGTATTCTAAGCAGTGACAGGAATTTCTCTACTCTGACTTTGTCAATTTGAGAAATTTGTTTTATGAAGAGGAAATTTTATCATTAGGGGTCACTGGATTTTGAAGTTCTGTTTTAAACTTGTTCACTTTAAAGCTACCTATTGGTAAAATCCAAGAATATATAAGAAATTTCCTGAAATTCAGAATCAGGTACATTTCTGGAGGTTTTCTATTCTAATAAGTTCGTCTTGTGATGCAAAGAAAAGTTACAGGTATTAAATTGGCTTGGGAACATATGGATTCTGTTGCTAACGTCATTATTTACTTTCTATGTACCTTCTCTTTCTATAACATACAGATATTTAGAGTGTATATGTTCTATCTACTTCTCAGTATAGTTCACTGACTACAAAAGTACTTATAATAAATAGATATTAAAAATATGGCATTTAGTAAGAATTACTTTGACATCTCATTGGGATTATACAAGAATGGAGGTTCCAAATTCCACCCAGTTTCCATAAACGATAAATGGTATTTCTCACATCCTCACCAATGCTTCTCCAGAGGTGGAGAAGCATCCAATGCAGCATCCAAATGTCCTCTTTGTAGAAACCCCTGGAAAGACATCACCCATAGGAAAACAACACATAAATCTTCTCATGACCCCAATGTGCACTGACTGGCTGATCCAAGCCCTAAGTGTATTTTTTTTTCATACTCCTAGCCTCTCTTGTGTGAAATTAACCATTGATCTCAAAGTCAGAGATACAAATCCAGAGGAACCTGGAGGCATTCCAGGGCCCACAAATAAAAAGTTAATTACCTAAGGAAAACTACAAGAAAGACTTTTGTTTTCCACCAAAATTTCCTCCCCAGGTTGTTTGCTATGTCCTGCGTGGGCCCGATCAATACTTTAGTGCTTGAGAACCAAAGTCCCTTGGAATAAATTAATCTGCCAGGGAAAGGAATAAACAAAGAACAAATTAACATGTTTTAAGATGTTGCTTAAATTTTCATAAAAATAGACCTTGAGATGGGATGATGAGTTCCCAGGAGCCCGAGCTAATATTTGGTTGTAATTAAGAGTTGCTCTTTCATGTTTCATCTGATGTAGGTGGGAAATCACCCACGTGCTTGCTGAATTCTTTGCTCATGCTTCCTTACAAATGCCTCTGTTTACTTCATTAATAAGGAGTGGGTGTCTCACAATTTACACTGGCAAACTTAGCTTGTTTCACTGCTAGCTAATATTAAAATAATGAAATGACACACGCACACCCCATACAAATCAGGTACTCATTCCTGCAGGATCACCATATAGTAAATATTCAGTGGCTCAAAAAGATACTGACCTAACACATGGTAGACAAGACCATCCAAGGCTTAGGTGATGGACAGCAGACTCAGTGGGTCAGCTCCGTGTGCAGACGTGGAACATCAATGCTGACGATTAGCAGGGAGGGCAGCAACTGTGTAAATTACTCATTTATAAAAACCATGTGTGGACTTATTTAGATGCAGGAACTAGAAACCCATCTCAAACTAAGAGGCTGAAATGCCGTTTTCAGGGGTTCAAATGGTGTCCTAAGACGGCTGTCTCTCCATCTCTGGCTGTCATTTCCAATGCTGGTAAATGGCCACTGCCAGCCCCAGGTCGAACTCAAAGATCACCAAGGACAAGAGCTCTCTCCCTTCCAGTGTCCACATCTCAAATCTCCCTGAGGAATAATGGCCCTTCCTGGCCATATGCCCATCCCTGAACCAATCGCTGTGGGCTGGGGAAAGGGGTGGTTGGCAGCCAACTGGACCACTCTTTCAGCTGGGGGTGGGGTGGGGGGAGGGGAAGCTCAGCCATACCCAGATCACCCAATGTGTCCTCCACCAGAAGGAGGAGCACAGATGTTGGACAGGCCAAAGCAAGAAATGTCCACCTCAAAAATTTTATTTCCGGAGCACTGTTCATGCTCAATTGCTAAATACAGGTTATTTACAGAAGGGGAGGCCGAGACAGGGATCCCTGTGATTATACAAGTCTGAGCTCTGTTGACAAAATTGATTACACGCTACCAGGTAGTCAGGACTTTTCTATGAAGTTCTAAACAAAAACTCCCTGTGGGACTTAAATAGCAGAAGTGAGACATTCCTTTTTCCAGTTACGGTAGCCCTCTCTTCCTACTTCCCTCTACTTGTTTTAAGTATTATTCCACTTCATGGAATATATTTGTGCTAAATATCCTTTTACTCTTTCTAAAACATATCCAGGTAAAAGAATTTTCAATCAGTTGAGAATTTTCAGGATATGAATTTCCATGTTTTGAATAATTTCATAACTTGGCACTCGAGGATTTTGGATTTGGATATTATAAAAATCGGAACTGCATTTTTGACATGAGATACTTATTCTAATTATTGACCAATTCATATATTGTGAAGCTAGTTTTAATAATTTCTCTATACTTAAAGACAGTGCTGTAAACATACTCTCCAAAGTTCTATTATCACGGAAAAGAGAATCTCTAAACCAAGTAGATTCAGATCTGGGTGCTCAGAAGGAGTCATTGAGCCATTTTGCCTTTTGGAGGTTGGATCAGAATAAGCATCGCTTGGGCTTTCTTAGCCATGTAGGGCTCGCAGGTTAACCCCTGTGGGCAGCATGGCAGATTCATCAGGACTGCAAGCAGGCAGTGTTCTGGAATGGCTAGAATTAGCAGGTCATCCCCCATGGCAATTAGAAAAGCACCACCTAGATCCTTAAGAAGCAGAGATTTTGCTGATTCAAAACATTCTGCCTCAAAATTACTTACATAACATCCCATAGAAGCAGAATATTTAACCCATGATAGTAGTAACTTATTTAAATAAAGGTTCTATAAACACATTATGTCTTCAATGATTATGATTTTTGCTTATTTTTTAAAGAACAAGGGCCAGAGTCATTTAGCAAAATGGAATCTCCAACAATCAGCTCCTAGAATACTGTTCCGGCAGCAAAACTTCACCATTTGCACAAAATAGGGGTTTGAGGACAGTGGGACAAATGGGAATTCTACACAACTGGAAATAGAATAAGGAGTAGTTCAGTATTTCCACCTTGAAGGCTACATTCCTGTAGGAGAGAGAGATCTAGTTAGGAGAATTCAGAAGCTTCTTCCTACTTTATTTCAATAAAATAAATAAAATACAGCAAACTAGAGAGACTATCAATAACATTTGACATATCTTTGAAAATAGCAGTCATGGTTATAGCACAATTAATTCCAAATACCTTTCCTTATTCATAGGAAACTTTTCAAATTTCCTCTCTTGTGGATTTATTTTGCTTTGCAAAAGAGAATCTGCAGACTAAAGCAGGGACCTTTCCCTGTGTGGCGCTCCATCCAAACATACAAATTTCAAATTTCATGAATGAGTTTTTGAATCCTGTGTCCTCCTTTGTCCAAGAATCCTTCTTGAGGACTAGAAAACATGCTTCTTTAGCATCCTAGTAGACCTCCAGGCTGGCTCTGATGGACACTGAGTCCCACCCATATAACAGCAGGGGGCTGCTGACTGATACCTTTCCTTGGCACCTGGGCAGGATAAGGGAGCCTGGATTAAGCTGCCCTCCCTACAAGGCCACATGTACACCAATGAGCATAGATACCAATGCATCATCTTGTCTGTCACCTGGTTTGCCCTCTGATCCAGCCTCCCATGAAACAAAAATTTTATAGGGAAGAGTATATGACCAGCCCAGCCAGGGCTGATGGAGCAAGGACCACATTTGGTGTGTATTTGCATCAAGAAGTTTGTATGGGGAGTCATCAAGCACTGGGAAATAAAGTCCAGCAGTGTCCATGCTCAGGACCTTGGGAGAGCAGGGTAGCTAGTCATTGTGCCTCACTAATTGAGAGACCTTTGTTCATTGCCATATTCCCAGCACCTAGAACAATGTCTGATAGAGGGTAGACACTGAATAAAATGGAATGAGCTGGAGGGAAGATTTCATCATCAGAGAGAAAAGGAATTCTGCCATACTGACCCATGCTCAGCTGGGGAGCCAGAGTTTAGAAGGAAGCAGTGACTCTGGGTAAAGCATAGCGACTAATATTTGAGCTCATCCCACTGCATGTACCCCATCTGAGTAGACTCATCTGGTAAGACCTGGGGATGAGGGAGGGGTAGATTCAACATCCTGCTAACTTCCCATTGTTGCTTTTGTGGTCCAGGTATGCCCCCCTTTATCATCCTCCATTTCTGGCATCTACTGACCTCCTTCTGGTCACTTCCTCTCATTCAATGAATTTTGGGTTTTAAACAGTCATCATTTCCATTCCCAAATGTCACCATCAACTGGAGTGATGTCTGCAGCCATCAATCCATCCAATCCTAAACTTTATGGTTCCATACTTCTTCACACCAATGACTTTCATTCCCTTTCCATCCCAGTCATCTATACCCATGGCTATACCACAATCCAGCCTCCTTCCAGCTTTCTTACCCCCACCACAGCTGCTCTTTCAGTTTTTCAAGCTCTACTGGCTTTCCTTCACCCTGCCTTCAGCTGAGACAGGAGTTTAATCATTCTGACAAACTCCCTGGTCTTTCCAACTACTAGACTGAACACCCCAGCTCCAGATAGTCTTTCCTTCTTCTGCTGCTACACCTGAGCACACACAGAAAAGCATACCTTGCAGGTGGATGAGACTCACAAAATAATCTTGAACCCCAGCTAGGCCTATAACACTCCCAAATACTAGTCCCTGGTCAGGGTCACTTCCAACCCCTTCTGCATCTATTTCAATCTTTCACCACTCTTCAGTCCCCTCACTCTCTCTCGCCAGTATAGAGTAGGGGAAGCAACTGGGCATAGCAGAAGGAGCACAGGCTTTGGTGCCAAATGAATCCTAACTTCTACTCTGTTCCTAGGTTGAGATACCCAGGATAAGTTATTTATCCACCCTGAGCCTTGGTTTCCCCTTTTGCAAGGTGGGAATAACAATACTCATCTTGTAGGGTTGTTGAGAGGATTAATTGGAAAAATTTATACAGGCATTTAATCCAATGCCTAGCAAATAGTAGGCCACTCAATATATAGTAGCTAGGAAGATGGTTATCTTCATCATCATGAGCAGACGATCTGGACTCCTTGACTCTCTTTGAGTGGAGAGAGGCTACACAAGGAAGAAACTCCCTTTACTTCCTGCAGGAACTTCCAAATGTTAAACCCACCTACAACCATCAGGCATGTCCTCCTCCTATTTCCACAGACAAGTTGCCTCCCTCTTCCTACAGAGATTGGTCCTTCTCTCTGTGTTCTAGACCTGAGTTTCTCAAACTTTAGTGCTCACACAAATCGCCTCTTAGTGTGAGCTTAGTGTGAGCTTCTTAGTGTGCAGATTCTGAGTAAGTCTAGGACGGGCTGAGATTCTGCATTCCTAGTAAGTTTCCAGGTGATGCAGATGCTTCTGGTCCATGGGCCACAGCGTGTGAGTACAAGATTCTACAGCACATCCTCTCCTGCTGCCTCAAAACTGCGACTCCATCATTAGTCTCCATCCCTCAATCTGGACCCTCAGAGCCTACACAGGCCCAAATCTTGTATCTTTATAAAGTTCCCTTTATTAAGCCCTTCTTCCCCTCTTCTCTTTGCACCCAAGCTCCTCGAAACTAACGTGCCCTTTTGCCATCTCTTCACCTCCCGTTCACACCCTTACTCACTCATCTGGCTTTTGCCTCCAACACATCCTTGAAGCTGCTGTTAGTTATTAAATGTCACAGTTGCTTATTGGTTCTTATCTTAAATTACCTCTCTGCTTCTCCACACTATTCACGGTGATTGAGCAATTCCTCCTTTTTGAAACGCCTCCCTAGTGTTTCAGTGTCACTATTTCTTCTGCTCCCACCCCCCAACTGTCTCATCCTGCTTTCACTTGAAACCCTACTTGGAATCTCACAGGAACCTAAAATCCAATGCGTCCAGCACTGGACTTGTCTCCCTCCCCACCCCCCCACCCTCTTTCACCTCACATACAAGTTTACTCAATACTTAGAAAGTGCCAAACCCAGCTTTTCGGCACTGGAGGTAAAACAATGAACAAAACAGGCAAAATTCCCTGCCCTCATGGAGCTGATAATGAGGAGAGTCAGACAAGAAATAAAATAATTCGTATAGTGTATCAAAACATGGTAAGTGCCATGGAGTAAAAAAATGAATCAGGAAAGGGTTTAGGGTGTGCTAAGGGATGGGTGTATGAGTTGCAATTTAAATAGCATAGTTGGGAAGCAGACTTGGCCCAGTGGTTAGTGCATCCGCCTACCACATGGGAGGTCCACAGTTCAAACCCCGGGCCTCCTTGACCCGTGTGGAGCTGGCCCATGCGCAGTGCTGATGCGCGCAAGGAGTGCCCTGCCATGCAGGGGTGTCCCCCAAGTAGGGGAGCCCCACACGCAAGGAGTGCACCCCGTAAGGAGAGTAGCCCAGCGCGAAAGAAAGTACAGCCTGCCCAGGAATGGTGCCGCCCACACAGAGAGCTGACACAGCAAGATGACGCAACAAAAAGAAACACAGATTCCCGTGCCACTGACAACAACAGAAGCGGACACGCAGCAGACAGACACAGAGAACAGACAACTGGGTGGGGGGGTGGGGGGGAAGGGGAGAGAAATAAATAAATCTTTAAAAAAAAATAGCATAGTTAAGGAGGGCTTCTTGGAGAGGGTAATATTTGAATGAAGATGTGAAAGGGGTAAAGAAGGGACCCACAAAGCTATCTGAGGGAATGGCTTTCCAAGAATAGACGTAGTCTCTGCAAGGGTCCCAAGTGGAAGCAAGGCTGGTGTGTTCAAGGAACAGCAAGGAAGTCAGCGTCAAGGAGAATGAGGACAGGGTTAGCAGGCATATTTGTTATCTATTGCTTTATAACAAATTACCCAGAAACTCAGTGGCTTAAAATGACAAACATGTTTCTGGTCAGGAATCTGAGCACAGTTTAGCTGGGAGCTTCTGACTTAAATTCTCTCGTGAGGCTCCAGTCAAGTTGTTGGCCAGGGATGCAGCTCATCTGGTCTCAACAGGGGGTTGAGGGGGAATCCATTTCCAAGCTCACTCCCAGCTCAGCCTCTCACCACGTGGGCCTCTCCTCCGGGCTGCCTCACAGCAGGCGGCTGTCTTCCGCCTAGACAGTAAGAAA
Organism: Dasypus novemcinctus; assembly: GCF_030445035.2. Taxonomy (NCBI): domain Eukaryota; kingdom Metazoa; phylum Chordata; class Mammalia; order Cingulata; family Dasypodidae; genus Dasypus; species Dasypus novemcinctus. The sequence continues at coordinate 77,691,225 of NC_080679.1, read as the reverse complement.
GCACCCAAGTTAGGAACCACAGTCTTTTTGGAACTTAATCTCTGAAGTGATAGCCTCTCACTCCTGCTGTGTTCTATCCATTAGAAGCAAATCAGTAGGCCCAAGAGGAGGGGATTACACAAGGCTGTGAATACCAGAAGATGGGGATCATTGGGGGGCCATACTAGAGGCTGCCCACCTCAGGAGGAGATGAGGCTTGTAAGGACATTGTAAGGACTTTGGTTTTTTTTCCAAGTGAGATGGGAAATCTCTGGAGAGTTTCAAGCAAAGGAAATACATGATGGTATCTTCTGGTTTTGCCAAACCCAAAAGCACTTCTTCATTAAGACTTTTGTACAAACAGCTCAATCTAACATTCAAGGCAAAGCTCCAATTTGTTTTTCCAGACTACTCTTCCATGATCCCACTACATATAACATAGGCTCATGCCAATTCATAAAAGAGTTCATAGCATAGTGATGAAGAACTCAGTTCTAGAGGCAGAGTGCCTGAGTTAGAATCTCAACTCTTCTTCCATTTATTAGTTATGTAATTTTAGGCATGCCACTGACCCTCTCTCTGCCTGAATTCCCTGTTTGTAAAATGGGAAAATAAAGTACTTACGTCAAACTGCAAATGGCCTGAGATTTTACCCTGCCAGCAAGTTAACAAGTTAACTTGCCAGTTTCAGAGATACTGGTGGAAGACATGAAACTCCTGGGCCGTAGACAAAGGACTTTATTACTCACATCCCAGGAAACTATGCACCTCATGTTCACATTGGTTCTCCTCACCCTCAAGTTCCATGGTTGATACAGAGTGGCCCAGTGAATACTGCACACACAGTTACATTGGAAACAAATCTTCAGAGGAGGAGAACACTATCTCTAACCTCCCAGGGTGTTTTCCATACAGATATCCTTGAAAAGATATTCCAGGACAAAAGCTATCACAGATATGTAGAAATGTCATAAGGAATTGCTCCCCAACAACTTACCTCATAGGTTTAAGAATTAAATATGTTAAATCATGTGAAGATCTTAGAATAGTGTCTGATACAAAGTAAGGGCTCCATAAATTATTAAGACACCTCTTCTGATACCATATCTTTTTTCAGGCCATTTCTTCCACTTGAGAGTTGCCCATTCTTCCCACCTTCCACACATCGTTCAAGTTCCATCTTCAGTACCACCTCTTGTATGAAGCCTTTACTGATCTACTAGCTGGAAATGATCTTTCTTATCTGAACTTTGTACCCGTCTTGGAGCACATCCACATTCTGCCTTTTACTATAATTATTCACCTCTTTATTCGACCCCTCCCTTAGATTTTAAACTCCTTGAGTGTAGGGACTGGGCCTTACTCTCGTCTTTGCTTGGACACAGCTGACCGTCAGGAAATAGTCTTGCAATTTGGAGTAGTTGAACCTTGACTTTGTCATCATTTCAACAACCAAGTACCACAGTATTTCTACCCCTTAATTTGGTTCTACCCCTCTGAATACTGACAGTTTGATTCTAACTCTCTTGACTCTTATAGTTCTCAAAGGGAAAATATCCACATTTCAACACTTGTGTAAAGAAGTTTGGATTATCTAATGCTCAGAAAAATTAGTATTTTCTAATGTTGCAGTGTGGCTAATTATCAAGGTTTCTATCTCCTTGACTAAACTATAATTTCCATGAGACCAGAAATTATGCCTTAGTCCTTGTACAATAACTTACTTTAAAATATCCCCCATGTGTAATTTAATTAGAAAGAAATCAAATCCTGGTTTTGAGCATGAAAAGAGTAAATTTAAATATCATGTAAAGTAATACACACTTTTTTTAAAAACCCTCAAATCATACCAAAAAAAATGCTGATGTATCTCTCTCAAGTTTTACCCCAAGTTCATCTTAACAGTTATCTCATTAATATGCAAGCAAATAAACATGTGCATGCATACATTCCTATAAATGACACTCCAAGATCATAAAGCCTATAGTCACTAAACTACCCTAAAAGTTTATATTACCAGTAATCTTCCATACTAAATCATAGACAAAATCTTTCATGAAATTTTAGTATAAGATTGGACACATACTAGGCTTCAAGTTTGAATATTTTTAGTAAACAATTTACTTACAAGAATATCTATTCTTGTATTTATATCTATTCCCAGGAGCCCCAAGACTCTGATCAGTGTTGTGTTTCTGTTTTTTAAAAGTCATGTTCACAAATCACACTTAACTACCTAAGGAAACAGAGTTTCTGGAGAACCACGACAACTGCCAACGTCAGTGTGAGCCCAGCTATGGAAGTTTGACAGGATCCATCCTTGCCTTCTGTGGTGTCCACAGGCCTCTGTCGAAGGGGACTTGCATGTCTCTCTTTAAACAGGCTCTGTTCTGTGACTCGACCTCTCATTCTCCAGCTCTGACCAGCTGGCCAATTACAGACATACATTTTTCAAAGTTGAAGACAGGATGATTAAAAATGGTCCAGACTGAGCTCTCAGAACCTTGCACTTTGCTGGGCCACCAGCGCCCTCGACTGCCCCTCCAAACACCACCCACCTCCTGGACCAGCAGCCAACTTCACCCCACCCAAACCAGGACTCTTTATCTAAGGCTACACTGTCCTAGATCTACCCCTTCCTTTTTCCTCCATCCCCGGCATCTAGAAATTTGCCAAAAACTTCATGGGGATACTTTTAGTGACTACTAATTCTTATCAATATAGGAAAAGTACATTCACCATCTAAAAACAAACACCACCCTGAGTCCCTGTCCTTGCACTAGGCACTTGATATCAGAGCTAAAGGCATAATGAAGACCAACATTAAAACCACCTAGTAATGAACTGGAATGTAGATTCCTCTTATGAATTGAGCTATTCATATTAACAATTCTTACAATGAGATTCAAATCTCATTCTAAATTAGTATTGTCATATATCTTGAACATCACATTATAAAGCATCTCTATTCTCTAACAATCTATGACAAAAATAAATAAAATTCTGTGCTTTAAACATTTTTTTAAACATATTTATAGCTGGAGAGGGAGGACCAAAAAGTCTAAAAACAAATATAGGAAAGAGAGTGGGAAGCAATTTAATCAAACACGGAAGCCAAGTCAGTGACCAGGTTTCTACAGTGACTATGTAAAAAGTCACTATGACTGCCACCTCCTCGTACAGATTGCCTTAGAATTTTCTTAGAAAGCCCCAGATTGGTTTTAAAATTTTCACTGTGTCGAAAATTACAATTTAAATGATCCACTTGGACACAGCCTAAGTAATGATGTTTGGTTCTCTCTTTCTTTGTCACAGATCTCATGGTAGTGGGTGGAATACAGTTAAATGGGCTATGTGGTCTGAGCCCTGCTGCACTCTTTGGGCCTCTCTCATGCGATGTACATCATTTAATAGCACATGTAAAATCACTAGCCACTGTCAAAGCATAAAACAGGCTCATGAACATACACTTGGACCTGGGCTGGTCCCGTCCCAGAAGCTGACTGGACCACTATGGACAGGGATTGACCTGGACATGTGGCTGCCTGGCCCTGCTCTCAAAAAAAAAAGCAGCAGCACTACTTTAAAAATAACAGGACTGCTCATGTTTTCCTCTCCAAGAAGGGGTCTCCATGAAGCTTTTTTTTAAAAATCCAGCTTCAACAGCCTCTTTCCTTCCAGATGGTGCATGGAGCCAAACCTGTCAGAGACCCTTAGTCTCCTGCTGACTTTTAATGCTGGTCCTTGATTGCTAATGACCCCTGACTGGACTGGCTCCCCAACTCATTTAACCCTCTCTGTTGGTCCCCATCTCACACAGAGTGAGAGGCGATGAGAGCTGGAAGGAGGACGGTGCCAAGCTGGCCAGGGCCTCCCACCTTTCCAGAGCTCATGGCCCATTTCCCAGTGCCGTCGATGTCCAAGATTGCTCCAGTGGAGAGCTCATCTTAATAAGAGTTTCTCTATATTGTCAGATAAATGTTACCAGGACTCTGATTGTTAACCTTTTATCTGACTGAGATCACCAAGTCCCTGAAAGAAAACACCACTCATATAAATCCCCAGACCTGGGTTAATTTGGAACCTTAAAATTAAATCACGCTGGAACTATTTTTTAGTCTGGTCAAACTTAGTGGTCAAAGCCACTGTGTGTGCCAGTGTAAAATAGCAAAACAGCCTTAGGGAAGGCAATAATTTCCTTATCAAGGCCTAAACCGGCTGTATAACACAGGAGATAACTATATCAGATGTGCTGATAACAGCTCTAAGTATTTACTTTGGTTAAACTTGTCTTGGTGTGTGTGTGTGTGTTTGTGAGAGACAAGCTGGAATATGCTTATAACTATTCCAATCAGGTGGCTCAGAGACAGCTGATTTAAAAAGAGAAAGCAAAAATTGATGACACCAATTTGTTGAGAAATCGTTAGTCCAGGTCTTTTATAACCTCCTTAGGATAGAATAAACCTCCTATGAGAATAAAAGGGAAGGGAGGGCTCGAGAGCTCATCACTTTGTGCATTGGTTTCAGAACAAATTTTCATTAACCCAACATCTTTTTGGATCATAATAAAACATGGAAATGAAAGTTGATAGTTCTGTGTGATCCTGAAGAACGGAAGTCTAAACTCTTGATCTGAACAGAGAAATGAAGGCTTTGTACCCCACTATTTCATAAACTTTTAAATGTATGGATAGTTGGGCAAAATTTGATTTTACAATGTACTGAGGAAGTTTTTTCCCAAAATGCAGCGCAAGATCAGAAAATAGCTCAAATATAATTATTTCGTATTTAACCTTTGTTTCTCCCAGATGCTTCCTATTTTTTTGACTTCTTGGCGATTAAGTCAGAAAGAACCACAATGTTCTGATTTTTCATCACTAACACTGTCTTGATTTCACCTTTGTATTGCCTTCATATAATGCAAAACAAAAATCAAACCTGTGATTTCCATTTAGTGTCTTCTCCACATTCTTTCCTGTTTCTGGCTAATCACTCACCCCCCACACACAGCTGCCCGTCATTTGTGTGTGTGTGTAATCTCCCCAAGCCAAGGCACTCATACTAATGACTGCCCTCGACCTGTGCAAATACTTTGGGGTTTATGGACCGGGATGGCAGTCTGTACAGCTGTGTAATATTAATGTCTGCATTGCATTTTTTGCTCAACAGCTGGGAAAAGGTCAAGAAGATGTGCTTATAATGCGGACTTTTAGTCTATCAGTAACCAAATCACCAGGGAAGGGCATCAGATGAACCCACCTTCTGCAGCATTGTCCTTTATAACGAATAGTGGTAGTACAAAGTTCTTGTGCATTGATAGAGAACTGTTCCCTCTGAAGCCTGTATGCATTTTGATTGGTCTGCCCTAAATGCCAACAAGCTGCTAGAATTAAAAGCATTTCTGGGGAAGTGGTTGTGGCTCCAGCAATTGAGCTCCTATTTGCCATGCAGAGGATCCGGGTTCAATCCCTATGACCTCCTGGTGGGAAAAAAAAAAAAAAAAAGGAAAAATGGCATCCCAGAGTTGTGTGGAGAGCCGGGGGTGTTGAAGTGAGGCACCAAAGAGACGATGATGAAACCGTATAGAAGAAGAAATGAAAGCATTTATGTCCATTTCTCAGATGAGCTCTAAGCGGTTACGTGGCAGTTATCGGGTAGTTATGGTGACCTCAAGGAGCCACTCAGCTAATGGTCCTCACCCTTTTCCTGCCTTCACACAGAATTTAGGGAACAAATCTCCAACAGGCGCATCTCTCATTGCACACAGATCTTAACACACTGGAAAAGAAAGCGATTCCAAGAGGAGCATCTCAGAATCTCCAAGCATGAATACATTTAATTTGCCACATCACCACCTTCTGTTGAAAAACCATTATATTATATCAGTCCAACCCTCTGGCTTTACAGATAAAACATGGCAGCCCAGAGGGTTAAGTGACCCAGCCAGGGTCACATAACCAATAAGTACCAGAACTTTGCCTATGCCCAGATCTTCTGACCCCAAGTCCAATGCTGATTTTACTATGGCAACCCAAACTTCTGCACCCTAACGCTAGATACAGCAGGAACGGAAACCAGATCTCCCAACTTAGAGAGCAAGGCAGAGCTGGGAATCCCCTGCCACAGGGTAGCAAAGATTGAGTCACAATTAGTTTAGTAAAACCAGCACTATCTGGTGCCCCATATCCTCAAGCATTTAAAATGTTGCAATCTTCAAAGAACTCCTTTAGTTCCATTTTCATCTGCTTTTTCCAAGGACATCGTTTGCAAGCTCCTGAGCAGTTCACTAGATGATTGGCATCTCATTAGGAGCTCCTGAAACGCTATCTCCCATCCTGCTGGCTGGCATTGTGGGTCTGCTTAGCATCAGATCCAAGTCTTAGACTTTTCATGTTGACGTTTTTAAAAAGGCTAAAGTAATGCTGTTTTCCCACCGGGCCCAGTTTAGGTGGCTGTATTAGCCTTAATTGCTGCCCCCATGCTGGGCCGAAGTTAGTGAACAGCCTTTGTCAAGGAGGGTACAGATGTACTCGGGAATCATCATGTGAAAACATCTGCATGGAAGGCACTACTGTGAGGCCTGGGAATAAGGAGTTTAAAAAAAAACAACTCAAAGCAGAAAGATGTGACATGATGCAAATTTCTGAGTACTAGACAAAGTACAACAAAATGGCATAATACCAACAGCAACCCATTGCTGAGTCTGCATAACTGATGCGAAGCTTTTCAAACATTTCCAACTGCTTGCAACCCTCCCAAGATCCCAAGGGTTTGCCCTATATTTAAGTTTTGCTTTAAAGAGAGTCTTGCTAGGTCAGAATGGCTTTTCAGCTTTGTCGCTTATTTATACTGCAACCTGAATAGGATCGTACCTCTGGAAAACAGAGATAATATGTCCATGAGCAGGAAAATTGTTCTCTTGGAGTGAGAGAAACAATTTTCTACATGTCTGTTTTGGTCCAAGCTGTTTGATGCAGCTGGGAAAACTACAGGGGCTACTGCCCCTTCCCAGAATTCCTTTTGCCCAGTTTCTCTGACTATATACTTGAGAATCAGTCGAAGTTCTTAGGACGGACGGGGTTAAACCCCTGGTTTTCCCAAACTTAGCTACAAATTGAAATCATCTGGAAGGGGAAGGACTCTTTTTTTAAAACAATATCAATTGCCTGAGAAGACCCCTGACTAAATGAATTAGGATCTCCTGGAATGGGTTCTGAGCATCCTATTTTTAAAAATCCCTGCAGGTGAGTCTAACGTGCAGCCAGAACCACTCCAAACTCAGACCCCTAAAAAGTGACTGAGGTGGGATCCATATTCAGGTCTTTCTGGCTCCAAAGCTTGAGTTCTTTTTTCCCAACAATCATGTTTCTCAACGTGTGGAACATGGACTAGTGGTGCTCTACAAGTTGATTTTAGATGGTGTGAGGATATGACATTAAATAGCATTGAATCATGTGATAAGAAATGTCAATTCTCAGTTTAAACGCTCCAAAAGGCTTCGTCGGGGTAATGTACCTTAAATTTCTCTCACGCTTACTCACCTCTCTTTTAAACAAACCTTTTTAGAAGTCCAGAACCGTCTATGAGCAACTGTATCCAGCTAAGGGGTATTAATATTGTTCAGTTTTCATTGTATTTATTTTATATTTGACTTCTATTTATGACAATTGACACTTATTTTCCATTTATAGTCATGAATTAAATTTTGTCTGTAAAGAAATATATTCAAGAAAAAAAGAAATTCGTTGATTTTGAAAATATTAAATAAAAAACAGTACAGATGATCTTGAATTTAGCAAAAACTGTTTAAATGCTAGATGTGTGGCCGGAGTTTGAGAAATTCTCCCCTACAACATGCTAATTTTAAAAACAGATATTTCCTCTCCTGTTAGCCTTGGGGCCTCGCATCTACCCTCCCCCCACACCAAACAGCCAACAACCTGCCCCATCTGCAGTTTGGTCCAGCCTGGCCCTCTGAACATCACTGCTGCCCCAGCTCAAGAAGAGCCCTGAAACACAAATGACTAATAAATATGAAGAAATGAAAAACATTCACCCTCTAGAGTAATCAACGAAATGCAAATCAAAACACGAAACAAGAAGCCCTTCTCTTACCTATTGAATTGTCAGGCTTTGTCTTGACAATCCTGTCTCACGCTGCTGAGGGTCTGGGGAAATGGATCATCTCAGATCCGGCTGGCAGAAGTACATTCTGCTACACACTTTCTGGATGGCAAGTGGAAATATAAATCAAAGTTTTTAAAACATGCATGCCCTTTAGCCAATAACTTCACTCCTAAGAACTTATCCTACAAAAATACATGTTATTTATCAAAGGCCAAGCTATGAGTATGCTCCTCAAAGCATTGCTTATCAGTAGAAAAAGTAGGAAACATCCATTGTCCAAAATAAGAAATTATACATTAATCATGGTTCATCTATAAAATGCAACAGTTAAAAATGATGCCATTTAGACTATCACTGGAAGGGCAGAGTAGAAACTTGTCATACCAGTTACTACTGTGATGGAAAATTATGGGAATGGGGTCAGAGATGGAAAAAAAAGATGGACTTTTCATTGTATAACTTATTTGAACATCATTTTCATTTACTACTTAAATATTGTCACTTAAAAGAAAGATACTATTTAAAATAGGTTAACTTGGAACCAACTTTGGAATTTATGCTCCCTAGAGTACAGAGTTGGACTCAGTTGCAATTTTCCTACAAATGGCTCTTCTGTCCTTCTCTTTGAACCATTAATTAGTACTAGAGTTGGTAGGTGTATGTCCAAGAGACTAAAATCTTTGGGCTGTCCATCTGTGAGCTGGGCCCTGAATCTCATCAGTTGCAACACCTACTCTCCAGTTCATTGGTCTCATTTAGGACAACTAACATGGAGGTGATGATGGACACTTACCATCCAAAGAAACAGAGACAGTCTACAACCACAAGGAAGAGAGTCCCATCCATCTGCTCTATGGGATCACAGCCCCCTCTTAATTAGAGGTGGAGTGGACATCACCATTACAGAATCCTAAGGATTGGAGAATGAACTATGGACTAAAGTAGACTTACTGGTATTCTACTATAGACTTACTGTGATTCTAGCAGTGGAAGAAATATATCATTGATGTGGAGGCAGTGGCCGTTGGAGGTTCTGAGGGCAGGGAGAGGGAAAAACAGGTGTAATATGGGGGCATTTTGGGGACTTGGGAATTGTCCTGAATGACATTGCAATGACAGAAATAGGCCATTACAAGTCTTGTCATAACTTACAGAATTGTGTGGGAGAGAATGTAAATTGCAATGTAAACTTTAATCCACACTTAGTGGCAATGCTCCAAAATGTGTTCATCAATCACAATGAACGTACCTCACTAATGAAGGATGTCGTTAATGTGGGAAAATGTAGGAGGTATAGGGAGCAGGGCAAATGGGAATCCCCTATATTTTTTATATGATGTTTGTATTATGTATCTTTTTAAAAAAATTTTTAAATAAAATAGGTTAAAATGGAAGAAATAATTACTTTATTGTTAGTGGGGGGAAGCAATAAAAAAAATTACATGAGTGGCTAAATTAAAAAAAAAGAGAATATATATCCCTAGAAAATATTGAAAGGATTTATAATTTTAAAAAAATTCTAATGCACTTTATTTTTTTAAAGAGGCTGTCTTCATTTCCCTCCTTGGTCAACTGCAGGTTCCCTAGAAGGGTCCCCAGTACAGGCAGGCCCTCTTCCCACGGGAAGCCTTGACAACAACATCCCTGTGGATGATCTGAGAGCCAAATAGTGGCCACATGGATGGAATAGATCTTAACAGGAATGGTCAATAATCACTGTTCACTCCCTCATTCATTCATTCATTCATGCATTCATTCGTTCATTCATTCATTCATTCTTTATTGAGTGTGTGCCAAGCCCTGAGTTGTGAAATGGTTTAAGGGAAGTTATTGCCATCTCTCTAACTAGTTAAATAGAGAATTCCATATAGTTTATAACTCCAGCATCTTCCACAAGCACTAATTTCACTCAAGGATGTTTTCTTTGTAGCAGTTTTACGAATTTGAAGAAGATCTTTCATGACATAACATGGCAGCTGGGAAAATTTGTAGCTTTCCTTTCATCTTAGAAAGCAAGATCTGAATTGCATGCACCCCAAGAGAAAACCACTCTTTCCAAGGTGTGTGTTCTTTACAGTAGTCCTCTGAATTCCTCAGTGCCTCCTGAAATTAGATATGGTGAGGTAAAAACATATGCAAATGTCTCAGTAAAAGAACAAGCATCATAAAAGACTCCATGCCTGAATCTTGGGATTTTGAGTCAAGAGACCTGAGTTCTAGCCCCAACTCTGAGCATTTCCTAAATAGCCCACGCCCCAGGGCATATCAGGAGCAGATGGTTTACAACACAGAAGGAAAATTTTTCCAGAGACTGCATTTTAAGGTAGTGCAGATTGTTACAGATTTTCTAGGCTAAATGGTCTTTATTGAGAAGGTAAAGTTTAATATGGTTTAGTAAGAGGCTCTCAACCCTGGCTATACATTAGAATCACTTAAGGAGATTTTCTAAAACTACCAACGTCCAGGTCCTGATATTTTTATATCAATATCAAATATCAATGTCCAGGCATTGATATTTTTAAAAAACTGAACAGTTGTAATTTAAAGAAATGACCTTCCATTGGACATTAGGGAACATGAATTCCCTGTTGGGTTTTGCCTCTAGTTTGCTGTGTGATCTCTTAATCTCCCTAGGCTTCTATTATCTCTTTGGAGGTTATTTGTCCTTCCCAAAAATAAGATGAAGTGAAGAAAAAGATACTTTGCAAAACAAGATTTGCTACATAAAAATGAAATGGTAGGGGGAAAAAGTACAGAGCCAGTAGCTCTTTGGAAGCTGTTTCCTGTAAGTGTCCACTGGTTTGCCACACGGCAGTTTCAACCATCTCTGAGGAGAAAGACTGTCCAGCTGAAAGCTGGGTGACTGTCACCTCCAAATGCCCTGAGAACCTTGGTCAGGTTAGAAAATGTGCCTCCCTATATAGGCAGAGATGGCAAGGCTCTGCAAATTAATTACATGACTCTAATCCTTTTTTAATGTCCCAGGGGTATATCTCATCACCCCGTATGGGATTTGCCATCTGTAAATCTAGAACATCAAATAGTCCGTTTGCTTCAAGGGGATGTTTTACTTGGCAAGTGACCCTGGCAATGCCTCATCCACAGAAAGGCAATCAGATCAGCACTCATACTGCTCAAAAAAGTATCTGTGCCTGCTGAGGGCCCACCAGGAGGATACAGGGGACTTGGGAAGTCCTGGGACTATGGATCTCCCCATGCACTCTCTTCCTTTCCTCCCAAGATACCACTGACTGTTTGCACCATATTGTTCCTCTAGGCCAGAGAATATTTGAGTTGTATGTTCCAATTGGCTTTCCCTTGCAGTTTTCCTTTTTGCATCCTGCTGGGAAATTCACCAGATCCTGCATATCTATATCTGTAGTGGATGATGAAAAGGGATACATTAAGTGTTGAGGGACTGTGTAGTGGGAGAGCATTTGTAGCCAAAGTAGCTGTAACTAAGAAAGTCCAGCAAAATAGAGGAAGCCATTTCCTTCTTTGTCTCTTAAACCCTAGGAGAAAACAAACAACCTCATGTGTAACTTAAAATTTTGCTTGGATTAGGTTGTCAGATTTAGCAAATAAAAATACAGGACACCCAGCTAGAAATGAATTTCAGATAAATAAGCAATCATTTTTTCAATATAAGTATGTCCCAAATATTGCATGGGACATACTTATAGTAAAAAATATTGGTTGTTAATCTGAATTTAAATTTAATTGTGTCTGATGTTTAATCTTAGATATGCCTACTTGTTCAATAAAGAGAAATACACTATTAAATATTCAAGCTAGTTTAAAATTATGTAACAAAGCTGTCAACTGAATTCAGCTCTTTGTCTTCCACTCATGGATTGGACAATTGTGAAAGTACACAGCGTGATTATTTGTGAACAGGGAGTGTGCATTTCCCCATGCTCCTGAAACTCCATCCAGATTTCTTCCATTTTTGAAATATTTACTTCCAATTTACTGTGAAGATCTGTGACAACTCAGAAGAGAAGGATGGTGTTTTAGTTTCCTAGAGGCTAAAACAAATACTGTACAATGGGTTGGCTTAACAACAGGAATTTATTGGATCCCAGTTTCAAGGACTAGAAGGCTTGCCTCCTCCTGGGATTGGTATCTTCTGGCTGACTGGCAATCTTTGACCTTCCTTGTCTTTTCCTTCATATGGCAATATATATGGCAGCATCTTCTTTCTCTTCCAGATTTCATTGACTTCCAGCTTCTTGCTTCTACCATGGCTTCTCCTTCTGTGTCCAATTTCCATTGCTTATAAGGACGTCAGCCATATTGGATTAAGGCCCACTTCATTCAGTTTGGACACACCGTAACTACTAACATCTTCACAGGTCCTACTTACACCCACAGGACCTGGGGGTTGGGAGCTGAACATGGTTTTTGTAAGGGACGTGATCCAATCCCCAGCAGATGGGCTAAAAATCTCAAATATGAAATCATATTTGGTTTGAGGATTGCTCAAAAAGGAAGGAGACTTTTGCTAAATGAAAAATCGTATTCATGATAGAGCATACCTATAAAAATCAAAATATGGAGGTAACAATATATTACAAACTGGGAGTTTGGTTTGGCTTACAGACATTTATGTGAGGTGGAAATAGGCCTCCTTCAGAATATGAGCATCATTGTCTTCAAAGTGTATAATTCACAGTCTATTGTGAATCTTGACATTTGAATTGCCAAAAATATACCAAAAGTAAGATTTTGATGATATTCTTTCATAATTTGTAACAAATGTTTAACAACAGTGTAAGGTGTTGGTAGGTTGATGTATGGGACCACAATATGTTATGCATGTTTGCTTTTTACTATACATTTATTGTTTATGTGTGTTCATATATAAATGATATAAAAAACAACAACAATAATAGGTTGAATTGGGGGGGAAATACACCAAATGTAAGATACTATGGTTAGTAGTAATATTTTGAGGATGCTCTTTCATCATTAGTTGAAAATGTTTCAAAACAATCAAGGTATTGGTGGTGGGGAAAGGTATGAGAGCCCTATATGATGTTATGTATGTTTGTTTTGTAAGTTCACAACTATTACTATACACTTATTGTTTATGTATGCTTAGGTATGAGTGATGTACTTAAATAAATTTTTAAAAATTTTTGAATTGCCAAGTTTGTTGAAGTAAACTAGTCAAATGAAGTAGGTAAGTTCCTGTATTAGTCAGCCAAAGGGGTGCTGCAAAGTACCAGAAATCTGTGGCCTTTTATAAAGGGTATTTATTTGGTATAGAAGCTTACAGTTACCAGGCGATAAAGCATTAAGTTCCTTCCCTCACCAAAGTCTCTTGTCACGTGTTGGAGCAAGATGGCTGCCAATGTCTGCAAGGATTCAGGCTCCCTCTTCCTCTCTTGGCTCCGGGGTCCCAGCTTCTTCCAGTTATCAACTGGGATAAGTCTCATCTCTCTCCTAGGGCTCATTCCTCTCTGGGCTCAGCTGCTATGTTCCCTCCACAAGGTCAGCCGTATTATCAGGCAAATGGCTTGTCTCTCTTCCCAGGGCCTCTGCTGTGGCTAACATATCTGCTTCTCTGTGTGTTTACTTCCCAGGGCTCCAGCTCAAAACTCCAACTAACTCTTGTGCCTCGTCATTTTCTCTGTGAGTCCCCACCCACCAAGGGGGCGGGGACTCAATGTCATACTGATGTAGCCCAATCAAAGCTTTAATCATTAATTAAGTAAAAGTGAAACCTTTGAATTCAATACAATCTAATGTGCCCAGACCAGTTCATAAACATAATCCAATATCTATTTTTGGAATTAATAAACAATATCGAACTGCTACAGTACCTTATAGATAACAATATTGTTTTGTATCTTATAAATGAACTGATTGTCTCAAAGCAAAGATGGAGTTCAGGCTTCTACTAGGCCACTTGCAGATTCAGCCTTTCTGAGCCATAGTGTCTTCATCCATTAAGAGAAAGAAAAATTTTTGTCCTACATACCTCATTGATTTTAAATTTCAAGTTGAAAAAATCATATAAATTTCTCAGTGTGCATCCACGTATGGATTTATTTTTTGTTAAGATTTTATTTTTTATTTATTTCTCTTCCCTTCCCCTCCCCTCCCCCTCCCCCAGTTGTCTGCTCTTTGTGGCCATTCGCTGTGTGTTCTTCTGTATGGACATTTCTTCATGTCTCTCTTCTGACTCAGCCTTTCCACCTACAGTAAACTTGCATGTATACATATTTTTCTTTATTTTTTTAATCATTCTGCAGCCCTTCCTCTCATCCTAGTTTTGTTACTGTGCTGGTTTGAGTCTTCTGTGGACCTTAAAGTCAATCCATTGCTGTACATGGGACCTTTTGATTAGGCTCAGTGAAAGGATCTTCCTTTTGATTAGATCACTTCAGTAAGACATGACCCAGGGTGGTCTTAATCCTCTTTTGGAGTCCTTTATAAACAGAGGAATAAAAGCCACAGACAGAGAGAAGAACCCAGAAGCTGAGAGAGAATGCCCCAGGGACCAGAAGCTGGAATCAAGGGAACACAGAGGCTTAGAGGAATTTAGCCAGAAGCTGAAAGAGACAAAGCCCAAAGGAAAGGGAAGAGACGCGATCATGTGCCTGATAGCCCACTGCTGAACTAGGAGAAAAAGCATCTTTAGATGATGCCACCACATGTCTGATGGCCCACAGCTGCAACTTGGTGAGACAGTATTTCTTGTAATGCCTTGTTATGGATGCTTTTGCAGCCTCAGAAGTGTAAGCTTTTAATCTAATAAATCTCTACTGTAGAAGCCAAACCATTTCTGGTATATTACATTGGCAACTTTTAGCAAACTAAAACACTGTCCATCATATAGAATATTTTTATTTTAATATAATTAAGTTGCTAATATCTTCTTCCACAGTTGGGGTAGTCTAGTTCATTTCCTTCTAAGGTTTTTATGGGAATGTTTTTAATGTTTAAAGTATAAAACTCATCTGGAATTTACTGTGGCCTGTGAGAATCAAGAGGTATATTAAGGAAAGCAAAGGGCTTAGCATTAAAAAAAAAAACAAAAAAAACTAATTAGAATTAACACTAGCTTGAGACCTTTGGCAAGTCACTTAACCTATTAAGACTCAGTGTCAGATGCTGGACATTGTATGCCCTGCCATGGCCCACTGGGTGGATTGGGAGTATAAACTACAATGTAAACCACTATCCATGTGGTGCAGCTGTGCTCCAAAATGTATTCACCAAATACAATGAATGAGCCACCACGATGAAAGAGATTGTTGATGTGGGAGGAGTGGGGTGAGAGGGTGGGGCGTATATGGGGACCTCATATTTTTTTAATGTAACATTTTAAAAAAATAAAGAAGGAATAAATAAACAAATAAATAAATACAATCCCAGTAAAATAAAAGACTCAATGTCTTACTGTTTAAAAGTAGGGACTTTGTCTTAGCTCTTCTTTGTATTCCCCATAATAACCAGCAAAATACCTTGTTTATAGGATAAATGTTATGAGGTCTGGATTTAAGTTGTATTTTCTGTGTATTGTTATCAAATTGTTTCAATAGCAGTTATTAAATAATTCATTTCCTAATTATTTATTTGATCACTTCTGATTGGTTATATATCAGTGGCACTAAGATTTATTTAGTGGCAAATTACCTGGAAGTTGCAGCACTTTTTGCAGAACATCATGAAATGTGGAAACATTAAGCTTAAAAATAAAATTTGAAAATAAAATAAAATAAAATTTGATGCAAATACTAAACACCTAGGCACCAGCTTATAATATACTATTGATATATATCATATACTATTGATAACATATGACCAGACACCAACAGCTTTAAAAAAAAATTTGTAGGAGAAATGTTTAAATGGAGAAAATTCTATCCAATAACTTAATTCCTTCCAAGAAGCAGGAAAAGATTAACAGCCCATGGAACAGCAGGTTATCAAGAGCAATGGTTGAGAACCACATCTTATGTTAAGCATTCCTGACGAGACAATATAAATAAAAGCTTCTGATCAACGATAAACACTTTATAAAGTCAGGACCTCTCCAGCTGAACCCACAACCTATTTAAAAGCAGACCTTTGTGTTCCCAAAGATGAAATTACAGCAATATTAGAAAGTCTAAGAGAAAGTGGATGCCAGACCTGCAGTGCAGTCTCATTCCAGCAACCTGACCTCTGGAGACTTCTGTTGATCATCTACACATCAGAAAGGAGATAACACAAAAGGGCCTCAACCTCATGTTCAACCACATTACAGAATGGGAACTTCACAGAGCAAATGGGGTAAATATGTTGCAAGTTTCAGAAAGAACCCATCCTAATTCTGGATTCCCTGTACTCTGAGTACGGTGCCAGCACCAGAGGCTAGGGTCCTGTTTCCTGTACAGCATGCCTGAGGATGTGGTCAGGGGTGTTTACAAAGGCTATCGAAACCCTCTCCACGCAACTTCAGTTTGCTATGCTAATTAATATTTCTTCATTGAGTTTACCTCTACTTACCCCTTTTCCTTAAAAAAAAAAAAAAAAAGTTCCTTGTTAAGAAAGGCAGCATGCTATAGTTTAAAAGCAAATACAAACAAAAACGTCTTCTAGATTAGGAAGTAAGAGATTTAGGGGTAGGTCCCCACTCTGCCACTTGCTCTTGGATGTCACTCACATTTATGGGCCTCAGTTTCCTTCTCTGAAAAAAAAAATATGGGTTTTTAGAATGAAGAGTTTCTAAAGTCCTGTATGGTTCTAACGTCTTGGCAAAACGTAAATTATGTCCACTTCAAGAAAAATCAAGATGCAGAACTTCATACTTATGAAACCGATAATTTGCTATCCATAATGATTCTTGCTGAGTCATTCTCTACTTAGAAAATTCCCCCCAGAACTGCTTCAAAAAGAGGGAATCCCCAGTGAAGTTAACATATGATTCCAATTACAAAACTTTTTAATTGCTAATTAGTTTATGATACACACTTAGGTCTAGGAAAGTGATATCTCTTCTCAAGACTATGACATTCATAAATGTATCAGATGAAGTCAAGATTCATTTCCCTTCCGAGCAGATGGTTTTTGTGGAATCTGCTGTCCTTTTGGCACTGTATCTGTTTCTTAATCTCCAGTACACTCTTGGCCAGGGTTCTGAAATCAGGCCTAAGACAGAGAGGTTGCTCCATGAAATTGTACAGTCATCCTTTCCCCTTCCCCTTTGCACCTCCTCCAGAGATTGCATGGATCAGTGGTATTGTTCAAAGCATTTCAGTAAATACTAGCTCAAGCCACTTTCCCTCCAAAATTTATCCCACCAAAAGTTTCGCTTCTCATCTACACAAGAGTGTGTGCTCCAGATGTCTTTGAACTCCTGCTGTAGGATGAGTTGTAAACGATGCCAGATTGCCTTCACCGTCCTGACTTCCCCGAGGAGGAGGACAGTCTCTACTCCACAAAGGCTGACCACCAACCTGTACTTCACCAGTGTGGACAAATCAATTTGCTTTCTCACTCTCGGCTGATGATTAGGATAAGAAAGGTGAAGACAAAGTTACAGTGGATCTTGTTTACACTTAGCAATTCCGGTGTGTTGTGTTGTTTAGTTTTGGGGGCTTTTGTTGTTGTTGTTGTTGTTGTTAGGATGATTTCTCCTAATATTAGCGGTCCAGTGCAAAGCTTCTATGAAATGTCCATCAAGCCGGGACACAGTTTCTATGTGCATTTTTATGAACATAAATTTTTCAGGTCATTTCCCCAACACCTGGGACAATTTACAATAAAACTTGCTATCTTGTTGCAGGTTCAGAAAATGGTCTTGCACAGAAGCAGCGAACACCTCGCCGCCGATGTCAGCAGCCCAAAATGTTGAGTAGCCCTGAGGACACCATGTACTATAACCAGTTAAATGTGAGTTCAAAGTGGCCGAAAAGCTGTTTCCCTGGCTTTGTTTCCAGTTAATAATTCTGTTATTAATACCTGTTCCAGCCCCTCCAGCCCCACCCCCACTCTCTTATGCTCTCCTCTTGAACATGTGCTTAGGCTCTTTATCTGTTGCTTTCATGTCAGGATGTCTGCCTTCACGGTGAATAATTGATGTGGTTTATCAAAGACGAGCAAGATGCATGCTTCATCAGGCTCACTTGAGCCCTTTGATCAAAAAAATTATGCTGTGACTTCTGATATTATCAGCATCTGCTTGCATTCAACACAAAATCACTTTGAATTAAAAATTAACGACTTACTGCTTTGCTTTGACTGTGTGTTCTTGGCCTTCTCCACAGGGAACTCTAGAATATCAAGGGAGCAAGAGGAAGCCAAGAAAACTTGGGTAAATATCTGTCTTCTTAGTTCTAAGCAACTGTAAACAGAAGGGGTCCTTTGTGATATTACAGAAAATGCAAAACTTTCCTGAGAGGCTCCTAAAAAGATGCAATCAGGATGTCACACTATTATTGACACTGGAAACTACTTTTCACAGTAGCAAGTATACACCACTTGAATCTAATCTCTTCTGTCCGAAATGGCTGAAACTGTTGCCTAAGGCCAAATATTGTTTCTCATAATCATTCCAGGGAATTGTACTTTCCTCATAACTGGAGAGAGGTAGTGGGTTGTATAAAATCCTCCTTCCACAAAGAAGAGCAGCTATGCACTACAAATAGACCACTTTACCCACATTATCTCATCCCTGGAACTTTAACCTACACAAAGAAGGACTTCCCCAAAAGGTTAGAGAAAGGATGCTAAGAGTGTATGGCTCATTTTGTTGTTAGCATCTTGATTTAGAATAGTAATGAAGTATAGGATTGGTACTAGTTTGAGAACTGCAGGAGATCAGTTGGGGAACTTTCTTATGTAGAGGGAAACAGACAGAAACAGACTATTTGTTTCACATAAATCAAGCTGCCCTATGATCATAAGTTCCGTACACCACTAAATTGGGCCCATTATCAGTGTGTGACCCAGAGGTAAAAGGCACTGGGGTCAGATCCCTTCCTCTGTGCTGGGAGACCCAGAGCTCCCTAATGCTGTTCTTACTCACCAGTGCTGGGCCCCAACCTGGTCCCAGACCCTCAAACAGCTTCGGCTTGCCACTGTGACCACCATGACATTTGTTTTCTTTTTCTGTGGAAAACCCTCTTCTTTTCTTCATTACAGCCAAATCAAAGTGCTTGATGGAGAAGACGAATATTACAAAGCTTTGTCACCTGTGGACTCGGTCCCTGAAGAAGACAACTCAGCCCACCCTTTTTTTCTGTCCTCATCCTCAAAATGAGAATCTTATGCTCAGTGCTGAACTGTACTTCCTGCCCCCAGATCTGCCCAGGATAAGAACAATCATGATAATTGACTGAGAAAGTATTGAAATGGGATTAGCTGTATCATCACCATCAGCTTCTTCAGACACACATTCTGTGCCCAAGCCTTACTGAACAATTTGCAGTTTCCTAAACATTTTATCACACCTGTCCTCTCCTCCCCACATCTGCTGTGCAGCCTGAGCTGGGCAGTCCCTCTTTTTCTCATCCCATGGGTCCCCGTGAGACACTGAGC
This sequence comes from Dasypus novemcinctus, assembly GCF_030445035.2. NCBI lineage: Eukaryota > Metazoa > Chordata > Mammalia > Cingulata > Dasypodidae > Dasypus > Dasypus novemcinctus. The sequence continues at coordinate 77,671,584 of NC_080679.1, read as the reverse complement.
ACACCTCTGCTATAATAAGAACCTCACTCATGCTCCCAACATCGACGAGGGCAATGGGCAATCTCACCATAGGCCAGTCATGAACCTTGATAATAATTATTTTCCTACCAAGTCACCTTTCAATCCATGCAGGAGCTACCCTAGTAGGTATTCAGGAGACCCTTTTCCTCTTCTCTCCTCTCTGGCCCCACCTTGCTTGTCTTTTCTACCTCTCCCACCTTCCCCGCAAGGTCAGGACTCCACTTCCCATCCTGTAAGAGTGCCCCCACAGTCTCCACAGAATCTTTCAGATTCTTTCTACAAGGCAAGAAAATCATCTCTTGCTAATTATTATGCTGATAAAGCCTTTGCCTCCTTATCTACCTTGCCAAGACATTCCCATTGCCTTAATAGTAAAAAGGAATGAGTGGGGGGGAAAATTGGACCTATCAAAGAGTCCATATTAAGTTGTTTTATAACTGTGGTTGAAGGAATCATGTCCCCACAAAGACATGATCACATCCTAAACACTGGCACATGTGGGTATGGAGTCATTTGTAAACAGGATTTTTAAAGATTCTGTTTATATGAGACAAAATTGAATCAGGGTGGGCCTTAATCCAATATGACTTAATCCAATAAGGAATCCGATATTCCTTATAAGAAGAGGAAATCCACACAGAGACACAGACAACTGGACATGGAAGCAGAAGCATAAGAGAAGACAGAAGGAGACAGATTACCTTGTGATGAAGGATTGCTGGCAAGCAACCATCAGGATGCTACAGACTTTCAGGAAAGCATGGTCTACCAATTCCATGATATTGGACTCCTTACCTCCAAAACCATGAGATAATAAATTCATGTTGTTTAAGCCAACCAGCCTGTGGTATTTGTCATAGCAGCCCTGGCACACAGTAACTTTCCATTCACTGTCTGCTGTCTCTACTAGGCTATGAGAGTTGGAGGAGAATGGTCTTTATCTTGTCTGTCTCTATGTACAGGGAGCCTAGCACAGTACCTGACACATAGTGGATAACCAGCAAATGTGGAATGAATAGAGAGACTTCATTTGTTTAGACAAAAATACATATGACAAGCAAGTTACTTTCAATTATATCCTATATATGATTAACCTTTTTTCTTTTAAGGCCTGACTTTCTACTCAAGGTTGGACTAGTCTTATTGTAATAATATTATACCATATATTATAATACTCCATATGATGCAATACAACAAACATTTTTGGAGTAACTACTTTATGCAAAACAATATATGAGATTACTGTGTAATATAAAATAAATAAATAAAATTAAGTTTTTAAAAAAACTTACAAGATCCTTTCTCTAGAACAGATGTCCTCAACATTTTTTCTTACTTTAAAATACTTGGCAGATAATATGCATGGGAGTACCCATTTTGAGAAAAATAAACTTGAGGAAATATTTTTAAAAGATTGTTATCAGAGTTTTGAAGGGGGAAGGTATTTAAGCTTTTTACAAGCATAAATAATAAAAAGAGGCATTAAAAGATCTTAGAAATTGTAATTCTACAGGAAAAAGCAATTATTCAATAAACTTTACTTTATAAAAATTAGTCTTGATATTTTTCCAGCTCTCTGCCCCAAAGGTAATATTTACAAGGTACACAAGTAGAGCAATTGAAGTACAAATGAATTTTATTTTATTGCTAAAATAATGCTGAGAATATCTAGATTTTTAACATTTTTAGTCTAAAAGAGTTATTGGAAATTTCACTTTTATCATTGATTTGTTTGTTTTTGCTTTGATGCTATTAGCTGTTTTTCAAACTGTTGAGTAGAAATGTTCATAACTTCATTTTTGTCCATGTAAAATGTAAATTTAGACTTACCTTGTCTTTAATCAAAATATATCTATTAAACAAGTTAAAATGGAAATAAAAGTTATTCTCAAATCATAATCCAGAAGCTCTGCAATAATTGTCACAATTATAACTCCCAACAGTACTTTAGAAAGTGTTCACCATCAACTGCAGCACAGATAAGATGGTTTATAGACATTATTCTTGAGCTAGTCATAATGCCACAAACTCAGGAAAGCAATGCTTAATTAAGTCAAGTAGATAAGAATGATGCAACCTGCAATTTCATAAAGGTCTTGTTAAGTTTGTCAAAGTAATATGCAAATGGAAAAAAATAATAAAATAAGCCAGAGGGTTTATAGTAGAAAACAGTCTTCTTCTCCACCCCATACCCTATAACCTCTTCCCAGAAACAATCCTTCTTAGAAATTATTTCTAATTCTTCTATTGGTTTCTACCATATCTCTGAATAATGTGTTTCTACCTTCTTGGTTTATCATTAGACAGTATTTACTCTCCCCCTCTACATAAGATGTAGATTTATCTCATTCCATCTTGCTTATTCCCCCCAGTGCTCACAATTTTGTTTTGTTTAATTTTTTTTATTACCTTTTAAACTTTAAATTATATAATTAAAATTTTTATTTCTTGTGCCATCAACCTTAGATAAGATCTCTATATATTCAGTATGATGTCCAGTCTTTGAAATTGGTTGTGTCTCTGTGGTCTAGAATAGTATAAATTTTAGTAAATATTTATATACATACTTTAAAATTATGTATATTCTGCAGTATTCTACATACGTCCAGCAGATAAAATTTGTTAACTGTAATGTCCATGCTTACTAATTTTTTACTGCTTTTTCTATTAGTTAAGAGAAGCATGTTAAAATTTCTTACTCTGATTGTGAATTTGCCCTTTTCAGTTTTGTCCATTTTTTCTTTATATGTTTTAAGGCCATGCTATTAGGTCCATACAAACAAATTTATCATTCTTTTGTTGGTTAGCCAAGATAATAAAATTAGCATCCCTGACTTATCATTATCTAGTATTACTTGGTACTTTGACCCTCTTCATAGACAACTTAAAGGCCTTAAACACCATCTATATGTTATATTATGTTTTTATGTTTCTCTCCTTAATTACATTGCCACTACTGTGGTATAACTTCATTTATATTTACAATCTACAAGACATTATGATTATTATTTTTTCCATTGTTCTTCTTTCTTTTCCACATCTCTGACCTTCTATTCTGGGGTCCATTTCCTCTGCTAAAAGAACACTTCAGTGTTTCCTTTACTGTCAGTTTGCTGAATAGATTTAATTTAACTGAAAATGTCTTTATTTCACCTTCATTCTTGAAGGATATTTTGCTGGGTGTAGAAAACTACAATTGGTAGTTATTTTCTTTTAACACTTTAAAGATAGCATTTCTTTACTGTTTCTGTTGAACAGTCAGTGCTAAGTCAAACTGTTGCTCCTTTGAAGGTAATGTATTTTCCCTGGCTGCTTTTAAGGTTTTTCTCTTTTTTTGGTTTTCAGCAGTTTTAGTATAAGTGAGTCTCACTCATCCCTTGGTTATTCTTTATTGCAAGCTGGAAATTATATTTGCAAAATTGCTTGTAAAGAAAACTCAAGGCTCAATTTAATATTCTTTTCCTCCATAAAACAGTAATATTTGCTGGGGCCATGACTGAATCAGAATCACACTAACTCCATTTTTGAGGCTGGGATGGTGTGAATAGAACTGCGATCTCTATAAGAGCGGTTTACATCTGAGTCACCCTAAATCCTGGAGGGAAGCTATTTGTAGATCCAACTCAAAGTATGTGTGTCTTTGGGGTGGTGGTTAAGACCCCAGCTTGTCCCTTTCGACCCACACTGCTCAGTCCCACAGTTTCTTGGTGCCTCTTCTGGACTTGGCTAATGCTTCCCAGGAGAAAGGATATCCTCCAAATGCTAACCTATCCTCTCTGCATTACTTTCTTCTAAATCTTGGTTCAGTTTTTCTTTGCTCTCCTGTTAGTGCTCCAATGCCTTCAGCAGGTGTATTTTATATTTTGTCCTGATATACTATTTGGCCTCAAGGGGAGGGTAATTTGAATTACCTAGACCTTTATTACTGGAAGCAGGGGTCTTCTCCCATCCATTTTCCATTTTCAAGACATATATCAAAATCTCTTCCCTTAATGATTCTTCTTTTCGCTATTTTGAGCTTATTCTCTTTAGTTTTTCTTGAGTGCCATTCTAATAATGTCTCAAGAAATAGGGCAGACAGGTGTGTTCATGCTATATCTGCCATATTGTACCAGTTTCTGCTTAAAATTATTTTAAGCACTTTTTAAAAATTTATTGAAATATATCACTTATACATAAGCATACACAAAAAGTAAGTATAAAGTAATAGTTGTGAACTTATAAAACAAACATACATAACACCATACAGAGCTCTCATACCTCACCCTACCACCAATACCTTGCATTGTTGTGAAACATTTTTAGCTAATGATTAAAGAACTTCCTCAACATATTACTTAACCAAAGTATCTTACATTTGGTGTATTTTCCCCCAACCAAACCTATTATTATTATTATATTATTTATACATGAACATAATAAGTGTATAGTAAAAGTTGTGAACTTGCAAAGCAAACATGCTTAACATCACACAGGGCTCCCGTACTTCAACCCACTACCAACACCTTGCATTGTTGGGAGACATTTGTTACAAATTATGAAAGAATATTGTTAAAATCTTACTATTAACTATAGTCCTTACCTTACATTTGGTGTATTTTCCCCCCAACCTACCCTATTATTATTTTTAAAACATATTTTTATGACAGAAGTTGTAAACTTACAAAACAATCATGCACATGTGCAGAATTCCCATACAACACCCCTCTATCAATACACCACACCATGGTAAAACATTTGTTATAGATTATGAAATAATATCATCAGACTATTACCAAGTCCACAGCATACATTTGGCACACTTTTTCCATACATTCCATTATCTACACAGTACATGTTTGACATAGATACAAGAATATTACATTACTGTCAACTACAGTCCATAGGTCACTCCCATTATATTTTTTCCATGCTTCTCCACATTCACTCCACCCTGCAGTAGTGATGTACACCTGCTGTAGCTCACAAAGGACTCTCTTGCATCTGTACCTTCAATCACAATTCTCATCCATCTCTGGGTTAACTATGTTAGTCATGACCTAGATTATTCTCTAGCTTTCTTTCAGCTGGCATTTATATCCCTACACTACCACTTTCAGCTACATTCCCATTTATAAACCAGCTGTTACTATTATGTGTTATCATCTACTCTATATATTTCTGCACTTTTACAGTAAAGTTAATTAAAACTTTTACATACATTAAACATCAGTAGTCCATCTCATTCCTCCTCTTATCTCCTTTAAGAATCCACTACCTACCGCCAGGTCTTGAAGATATTTTCCTACATTTTCTTCTAGAAGCTTTACAGTTCTTGCTTTTATATTTAAGGTGCTTTTTTTAAAGATTTATTTCTTTTTTATTTCTCTCCCCTGCCCCTACCCCATTGTCTACTCTCTGTGGTCATTTGCTGTGTGTTCTTCTGTGTCCACTTGCATTCTGTCCACGGCACCAGGAATCTGTGTCTTTTTTGTTGTGTCATCTTGCTGCATCAGCTCTCCATGTGTGCAGTGCTACTCCTGGACAGGCTGTGCTTTTTTCACACAAGGCAGCTCTCCCTTCAGGGTGGACTCTTTGCACGTGGGACTCCCCCATGTGGGGGACACCCCTGCATGGCATAGCACTCCTTGCGCGCATCAGCACTGTGCATGGGCCAGCTCACCACATGGGTCAGGAGGACCTGGGTTTGAACCCTGGACCCCCCATGTGGTACGCAGACGCTCTATCAGTTGAGCCAAATCCACTTTCCTTTTCATCCATTTTGAATTACTTTTTGTGAAAGGTGTGAGATAAGGGTCCTCTTTCCTTCTTTTGGCTATGGATATCCAGTTCTCTCAGAACCATTTGTTGAATAGACTGTTCTGCCCAAGCTGGGTAGGTTTGACAAGCTTGGCAAAAATCACTTGACCATAGGTGTGAGGGTTTGTTTCTGAACCATCAATTCAGTTCCATTGGTCTGTGTGTCTGTTTTTATGCCAGTACCATGCTCTCTTTACCACTGTAGCTAGGTAATATGATTTAAAGTCTAGAAATGAGGGTCCTTCAATTTTTATTTTCCTTCTTAAGATGTTTCTGGATATCCAGAACCCCTTACTCTTCCAAATAAATCTGATAATCATGTTTTTCATTTATATAAAAAATGCTGGTAGAATTTTTATCAGGATTGCATTGGATATCAATGCAATCAATTTGAATAGAATTGCCATCTTAATGATATTTAGCTTTCCAATCCATGAGCATGGACTGTTTTTTCAATTATTTGGGTCTTTTTTATTTCTTTTAACAATGAATTGTAGTTTTCTGAATACAAGCACTTTACATCACTGGTTAGGTTTATTCCTAAATATTCAGATTTTGTCTGTCATTTTTTATTCTCACCACTCTTTTGACACTTTTAGTTACTTTTGCTGATATCTTCATTTCTAGACTCTCTCCTGTCTTTTCTTTTCAGACCTAGCACACCCTTTAGTATTTCCTGCAGAGCTGGTCTCTTGGTTACAAACTCTCTCAGTTTCTTTTTATCTGTGACTATTCTAAGTCACTCTCACATTTGAAAGACAATCTTGCCAGGTATAAGATTCTTGGTTGCAAGTTTTTTTATCTTAAATATATCATACAACTGTCTTCTTGACTCCATAGTTCCTGATAAGAAATCAGCACTTAATCTTATTGGATATCCCTGATATGTTATACATTATTTTTCTCTTGCTGCTCTCAGAATTCTCTCTTTAACATTTGACATTCTGATTAGTATGTGTCTCAGAGTTGGTCTATTAGATTTATTTGGATGGGCGTGCATTGTGCTTTTCGGACATGGACATCTATATCCTTCAATAGAATTAGAAAATTTTCCACCATTATTTCTTCAAATATTTCTTCTGCCCCGTTTTCCTTCTCTTCTCCTTCTGGGACACCCATGACACGAACGTTTACATGTCTCTTGCTATTGTTTAGTTCCCTGAGAACTTGTTCAATTTTTTCCTTTCTTTTCTTCATCTGTTCTTTTTGTATATCTGCTTTCAGAGGCCATTTCTTCAAGCTCACCAATCATTTCTTCTGCCTCCTCAAATCTGCTATTATGTGATTCCAGCTTATTTTTAATTTCATTTATTGCAACTTTCATTACTGTAAGAGCTTCTATTTTTCTATGTATGCTTTCAAATTCTTCTTTGTGCTTATCCAATGTCTTTTTAATATCTTTAATCTCTTTAGCCATTTCATTGAATTTATTAAAAAGATTTGTTTGAACATCTATGATTAGTTGTCTCAACCCTTTTATGTCATCTGGAGGTTTATCTTGTTCCTTTAACTGGGCCATATCTTCCTGTCTCTTGGTATGGATTGTAGTTTTTTGTTGGTGTCTCGGCATCTGGCTTACTAGATATATTTATTCTGCATGCAGTTTCTCTAATTTAGGGTTTTCTTGCCCCTTCTCTCTTGCTGGTTGTGTAGTAGGAACCAAGGATGTAGTAGTTGCTACTAGCTGTGGCTGCTCAAGCTGCCCTCATTGCCCTAGGGACCCATGAAGCTTCTCTCAACTTTCTCCTTTGCCATGGGTAGGGACAGGGTTACAGCCATGTGGAATAATCCAGGTTATGCAGGCCTAGACTGCAGTTGCCCAGTGAGACTGATGAAGATTCACACCCCTTCCTCCCCTACCTCGGGAGAGGATAGGGCTGTAGGTGTGGGCAGCAATCTATGCTGTGTGGGTCCAGAATGATTGCAGTTACCCCAGGAAACTTCTGACTATTCAATCTGTCCCAGCCAAATGTACCTGCAGTTACCCAGAGAGGGTGGTGCAGGTCTCGCCACCTTCCTCCCTGCTAGAGGTGTGATTAAAGCCTAGGCTAGGGCTGCAGGCTGATCTAGGTGAAAGAAGCCAGTCTCTAACATCGCTGTGATTTTCAATCAGCCCCGTTTACCCTCATGCCAAGGGTGGAGTCAAAATGGTGGCTACCAGCTTCTTTCCTACTTGAACAGTTTCAAACTTTCGTTGTTCTTAGGGTTATACTTTATCCAGCTGAATTTACTAATCACTAGCTGTAGTTGGTGGCCAACTGGCTCTTCCTCCTGTTCTTGGGAAATGGAACTTGCAACTCCTGTTACAGAATAGCTCCTGAGTCAGCTTGCACTGCCAGAGTAGGATGATCACTGGCCTCCTCGGCATGGCCTGCATCTTCCCTGAGAGGCTGGTGCAGGTCCCCCCAGCTTCCTCCCTGCTGGAGGTGGGGCTGGGGCTTATGCTAGGGCTGCAATCTGATCTGGATGGAAAGAAGCCAGTCCCTACCAGCACTGTGATTTTCAGTCTGCCCCGTTTCCTCTTGTGCCAGTGGTGGAGTTTAAAATGGTGGCTACCAGCCTCTGCCTGACTTGGACAGGTTTAAACACTAGCTGTTCTTTGAATTATACTTTGTCCAGCCTAATTTACTAATCAGTAACTGAAGTTGGTGCCCAATCATATCTTCCTCCCCCATTTTGGGCAAGTGGAGCTTCCACTTATAGCAATGGAATAACTCCTGAGGCGACTTGTGACTCGATGGATGATAAGCACCAGCTTCTGCAGCGTGGAGCGCTCTACTTACATATCTTCTCTGCAGATGGGCAGTCTCTTCCTTCCATTCCTTCAAGGATGCTGCAGGATGCTCTTCTGGTCTCCTGGAGCCCCTAAACAGGTACTTTAGTTAGCTCTGGGTGTTTATTAACTGCCCTGTAGCAAAAGCTGACTCTAGGATCGCCTTACTCTGGCTGCCATCTTGCTGGTTGCTTAAAATTATTTTTAAGTAAACGATTTACAAATATTAGTACTTGAACTATTTTATTTTGTAGGAGCTTTATTAAATTCATATACCATACAATTCACCCGTTAAAGTGTGGAATTTGAGGTACTTGGACTTTATTAATAATAAATTAATTATATCACACCCCACAACCAATTTGTGGGCACGACTGTTTAAAATACCATTGGAGAGCTGATCTAAGGGCTTATAACATAGAAGAGGAGATGTGACACATACACAGATATTTACAATAGAAAATGGTAGAGTAAATAAGATCAGAAAAGGGAGCATAATGTTTCATGAAGGTGTCAATATTTATCTTGCATCTTTAATAATGGATAGAGCAGAGATTGGCAGAGGGAGAACAAACTGGCATTCCTTAAAGTGGGACACCAGGGCTGCTGCTAGCTCTTGGTGTAGATTAGAAAAAGATGCTTCCCCCTCCCCCCTCCACCCCATTCCAAGCACAACCAAAAGTGGCAGCCTGGAAGAGCCCAACCGGACTTAGGTGGCCAGAAATTCAGGTCCTGTTCTGGTTAGTCTGAAGTACAGAACTTAAATCAAAGGTAAAACTAGAGAAGTAGATTATGAAGAACTTTTAATGGTATGCCTAGGAATTTGGAATTTATTTAAAACACAATGAGAAACCACTGAGGGATTTTGTTTAGAGGAATCCATAGCAGAGTTAAGATCTAGAAAGCGCTTATTGGCAGTCGTGTAAAGGGGAGAAGTAAGAAGCAAGCAGAGATTTTGCAAGGCTCAGGTGGTAGTTAAGCAAACAGTTATGAAGATCTAAATTAGAGTAATGGAAGGGGGAATAGGAAGAGTATGAAGCCAGTAGATCCTGCAAAAATATCATTTACATACTGAGCAGCAGGGCTAGGGAAGGAAGGGGGAGAAGAAGGATAAATTGAAGATGGTCCCATGCAGAAGAAAGTGTTAAGATCTACGTCTGCAACTTGGTGATAGTACAGTCAGTTTAGTTTCTTCTGCCTACTTCTCAGAAAATGTGGTGAAAGGAAGGAAAGAGGTAGAATGGTAATTCAAGAGGGTTGCAGAGTTGGCCGGATTTTTAGGATGAAAACAATCAGAGGCTAAAGAGAAAATTATGATTAAGGTACAGACTGAAGATGTGAGGAATTCAATTTTATTCTATGTTAATAACGTATGTAGTGAGGATCAAAAGTAAAAAATCAGTGTAGTAACTGGACTTAAGATACTTGTTAATCATTAAAGTAGTCATTGGAAGGTGGTTGGCTCAGGGCTGTGTCTGTTGGTTTTTCACACTGCTAATGTTGATTTGTGGGACATCATAAAGTATTTATTACCAGTTCCCTTGTGACTATTAATATAACTTGCAACAGAAAAGAACAGTATATTATCTATTCCATTATATATGTATTTCAAAGTTCAGAGACTCTTCCTAAAGTAAACTTTTGGGAATTTACTTTTTTAACTGTATATGGTGCCCCTTTCTTATATAGGGCTCATCAAGTTACATTAGCTTTCATCTGAAGTAAAATTTGGGTGAAGCGGAAATTTTCAAGAGATGGTGAGATATTTCCTCCTAAATACTTTATTTTTATTCATGACCTACTCACACCATCACTTTCTAAGCACACCCAATAGTTTGAATCATTTGATCCATTGAGAACCTCTTAATAAAGTCACTGACTTGTTATTGATCAGATAAATTTGTTGAATAACTAAACCAGTCATCAGTTCAGACTGTGTCTATGTGTAAAAACGGGCTTAACTGTTTCAGGAAAGCATCAAGTTAAGATGCTTTACCACCAACCAAGGTTTTTGGGAAACTCAATTTATGCTAAAAGTAGAGAAGGATTTTGCACACTTATACATGACACACATGTACCAGTAACTCAACCTGTGAATAAAAATGGGGAGTGTAGGAAGTCCTGTACTTATTTATCTAGTTTCATTGTACATCCCACTCATGAGACCCTCTGGTGTTCACTGCTCTTCAAACCAGACCCTTGGTCAATGACAGCAAAGAATGTTAGTGTTTTGAGGAACACAAATTTTTTTTTTTTTAATTTTACTTTATTTATTTATTCTCCCTCCCCCCCTCATTGTTTGAGGTCACTGTCTGCTCTCTGTGTCTGCTCATCTTTCCTTTAGGAGGCACCAGGGACCAAACCTGGGGCCTTCCATGTGGGAGAGCAATGCTCAATCTCTTGAGCCGCCTCAGCTCCCTGGTTTGCTGTGTCTCTCATTGTCTTTCCTCTTTGTGTCTCTTTGTTGCATCATCCTGTTGCATCAGCTCACCGTGCCTGCCTGTAACACCAGCTTGCCTTCTCCGAGAGGCACCAAAAATCAAACCCAGGACCTCTCATGTGGTAGGGGGAAGCCCAATCTCTTGAGCCACATCCATTTCCCAAAAATGTTTTCTTCATTCACAGAATCTTGTGGTTTTATTGGGCCACATATAATTCAAAAAAAAAAAAAAAAAGGAAGAGAATAAAAATAAAACAACAGCAAAATAGCAAAAAAAACCCAAAAGCCTTCTTGACAGTTGCCCTACTATGTCAAAAACAAAAAAATTATATTTCTGCCAATTAACATTCCTTTGACAACATTGGTTGGTTGATTGCCACTTGCCAGGTCAGTAGAGAGGAATGAGCATGACTAATAATCACTGTTCTGTGCACGTAAAGGTTATATTTTATAACAGTAAGGAGACTTAGAAAATACCTCGATCAATCCATTCTTCTTACAGATGACAAAATGGATTTCCAGTGACTTACCCAAGGTCAAACAGAGAGTCAGTAACAGAATCAAGACAAGAATCCAGGTCATTTTATTTTAAATTCAGGGCTCTGTACCAAACTGCAGGACTTCCCAGTGATGTCATACTCTCCAGGACCAACGTGTCTACTTAGAAAGAGGTTCTTCCTGCTAAAAAGATTTCCCTAATTCTCCTACTGTGTAAGGTATTGAGCCTTGCAAGGATTCTATAGATATTTTAAAGATATTATCTGAAAATGTTAAAGGCCACTACTGAAATATAAATATTTAATAAGAACATACAATTTCACCAGCAGGATCCCATGGAATCTTCATAGCAGCCATGTTAACTAGGTTAAAATTATAAATGGGAAGCTCAGAAAGGTTATGTGACCCAACCATAGCCAGAGAGCTAGTAGGGAAGAGCAAGATGGAAATTCAGGTATGTCAAATTCCTAAACAGTACTCTCTCCAGGAGCCAAGCAGCCTGAAACTCAGTGTCCTTTACGGAACCCTCATAGTTAAATGACAATCAGGGGAAGTGGAGGTGGCTTCACTGACAGAGCATCTGCCTACCATATAGGAGGTCTAGGGTTCAAACCCAGGGCCTCTTGGCCCGTGTGGTGAACTGGCCCACATACAGTGCTGCCACCTGCAAGGAGTGCCATGCCACACAGGGGTGTCCCACAAGCAAGATGTGCACCCCGCAAGGAGAGCCTCCCTGCACAAAAAGCGTAGCGCACCCAGGAGTGGCACTGCACATATGGAGAGCTGACGCAGCAAGATGACGCAACAAAAAAGAGACACAGATTCCCAGTGCCACTGAGAATGCAAGCGGACACAGAAGAACACACAGCAAATGGACACAAGAAAGCAGACAACAGGGGGGAAAGGGAGAGAAATAAATTTTAAAAATAAATCTTTAAGAAAAAAAAGACAATTGGCCAGATGCCAGAGTAATCAAAATATAGTTCAAGATAAAATATACTAATGCTTTCATCTAATTTTTACCCAGGAGGAATAACTGACATGTATTAAGAACTTATTACATGCCAGGCCCTGTGCTTTACTCCATTGCTTCATTTAATTTCACCGGTATCCCTCTTATAGGAAACTGAGGGGCAGAACAGTTAAGTGACTTGCCCAAGACCCCACAATTTAGTGGCATGCTCTGTCACCACTACTCTACAGTGCCATGTGGACACCTCCTGCCACTGGACCTGCAGTGACGGCCTGATGGTGACTCTATCTAGGAAGATGGGGTCTCTAGAAAGATTACCAAAGGCTCAGGTGGAGGCAGACTGTGAAGAAACCTGAAGCGTTCAGTCAACTAATCATTTATCAAATAAGAAGTTATTAGTGGTTTTGAGGCAGTGTAGAGTAGCCTCAAGAGGGATATGCAGAGAAGTCCCTGATTTCTTGGTGGTAATTAACAAGGCAAGGGGGAAAATGGTGGTGATCTTTCCATTTGGGGACCAGTCTGAGCCACCTTTTTTTTTTTTTTTTTTTTTTTTAATTTTTTTTTTTTTATTGACTTTGTAATAATATTACATTAAAAATATATATGTGAGGTCCCATTCAACCCCACCCCCCCACCCCCCCTCTCCCCCCCCCCAACAACACTCGTTCCCATCATCATGACACATCCATTGGATTTGGTAAGTACATCTTTGGGCACCTCTGCACCTCATATACATTGGTTCACATCATGGCCCATACTCTCCTCTATTCCATCAAGTGGGCCCTGTGAGGATTTACAATGTCCGGTGATTACCTCTGAAGCACCATCCAGGGCAGCTCCATGTCCCAAAGACGCCTCCACCTCTCATCTCTTCCTGCCTTTCCCCATACCCTTTGTCCATTATGTCCACTTTTCCCAATCCAATGCCACCTCTTCTATGTGGACATTGGATTGGTTGTGTCCATTGCACCTCTATGTCAAGAGGAGGGTCAGATTCCACCTGGATGCTGGATGCAATCCTCCCATTTTCAGTTGTAATCACTCTAGGCTCCATGGTGTGGTGGTTGTCCTTCTTCAACTCCATCTTAGCTGAGTGTGGTAAGTCCAATAAATCAGATTGTAGGTCTGAGCCACCTTTTTTTTTTTTTTTTTTTATTGACTTTGTAATAATATTACATTAAAAATATATATGTGAGGTCCCATTCAACCCCACCCCCCCACCCCCCTCTCCCCCCCCCCAACAACACTCGTTCCCATCATCATGACATATCCATTGGATTTGGTAAGTACATCTTTGGGCACCTCTGCACCTCATATACATTGGTTCACATCATGGCCCATACTCTCCTCTATTCCATCATGTAGGCCCTGTGAGGATTTACAATGTCCGGTGATTACCTCTGAAGCACCATCCAGGGCAGCTCCATGTCCCGAAGACGCCTCCACCTCTCATCTCTTCCTGCCTTTCCCCATACCCTTTGTCCATTATGTCCACTTTTCCCAATCCAATGCCACCTCTTCTATGTGGACACTGGATTGGTTTTGTCCATTGCACCTTTATGTCAAGAGGAGGCTGAGCCACCTTTTATCCCCAAAAAGAATGCGTAAAATTATTGTCACAATCTACACTAAGAATGCCTACAGACAAAGGGGAGCTGAAAGACAAAGGAAAGCAGGGGAAAACTGAAGATAAAACATCTCTGGCTATCGGTTCTGGCTGTCAATTATCCAACTGTTTGGCGAATATAACTCCAAATCCACAGTAAATCTATCTTCAAAAATATTTTATTAGAAATACATTGCAATTTTTGTGTCACTTAGTTTTAGGTTAACAATCACTCCTGCTTTTATTCACAGAACATTCAGACTGCAAGATCAAGAATATAGCTCATCTGCCCTAGCTATCTAACATTTAATATCCAAGCCGTAAAAGATATAATACCAACTTTCTTAACTATCAATATGCTAGAAATGGTTCTTCATCTTGGCCCTGCAGGGAAATGGCTTTTCTCTAGGCTAGAGGTCAACAAACTACTGCTGTGGGCCAAATCTAGCCTATGGCCTCTTTTAATAAACAGCATTTTATTGAAACACAACCATGTCTATCAATTGCATATTGCCTGTGGCCATTTTTGCACGACAACAGCAGCCTTACTTAATTGTAACAAAGCCAAAGTATTTACTATCTGGCCCTTTACAGAAAAAGTTTGCCAATTGCTACTCTAGACTATTAATCAGAGAAACAGAAAAATCTTTTTTCTAACCATTTTCCAATCATTGGAGGGGTAGGGAGGGTGGGCAGGGGTTAGACCTGGTAGAAAGTACTTGGACCAGAAGCCTAGTAATATCTAGTAATATAGTTCTGTTACTTTTTTTTTTTTTTAGGTTCCCTTGTAATATATAAAAACGGGACTGTGGAACATGGGTGGATGAAGTAATCCTAGCTAATGAGCCATGTATGGGTCAATAACTGAGGGAAGGAAGAAGACAGTAGGCAATGCTTAGCAGCTCACTAGGTACCCTTTGAAAAGAGGGGCAAAAACATGGATAAAGGGACCTGAGTAGAAAGGAGCCGGAAAAGAATTCTTTTAAAGCCATAGAGCTAAGAACTAAACAGTGACAACAGCCCCAGCAAGGACAAACTGTAGCTGAAGTCTCATGGAGAAGAGGTCGATGCCTTAGCTCATTGCTAAGAAAATGTCCCTAAAAACATAAAAGCAAAGAGGGCAAAATATTTCCATTTCTGTTTTTTTTTTCCTTCAAGATTTATTTATTTATTTATTTCTCTCTCCTTCCCCCCCACCCCTGCTGTCTGTTCTCTGTGTCTATTTGCAGCGTATTTGTCCGTTTCTGTTGCTGTCAGCAGCACGGGAATCTGTGTTTCTTTTTGTTGTGTCATCTGTTTTGTCAGCTCTCCGTGTGTGCGGCACCATTCCTGGGCCAGCTGAACTTGCCTTCATGCTTGGTGGTTCTCCTTACAGGTGCACTCCTTGCGCGTGGGGCTCCCCTATGCGGGGGACACCCCTGCATGGCACGGCACTCCTTGCGCGCATCAGCACTGCGCATGGCCAGCTCCACACAGGTCAAGGAAGCCCGGGGTTTGAACCGTGGACCTCCCATGTGGTAGACGGACACCCTAACCACTGGACCAAGTCCACCGTCTCCATTTCTGTTGTAGACATTTCCTCATTATTCAAATGTATATCATCGTCAATCTGTAGAGATTAAACAGATTGACAAAAAGATTTAAAAGATTTGCCAATTAGCCATGAAATACAAATTTTCTTCCAAATCGTCCCAGAAGCCACACTTCTCAATCATTATTGCAAATGACAATTGCTTTTGTCCTTACTACAAGAAATAGCTTCCCCCTGCCCCCAAGTCTGTGTTGTGTTCATATGTCACCTAAACAGATTGACTTCCAGGGGTCCCCTCCATCCTCACTTCCTCCCATCAGAAGCCTTTTGCTCCATCCTTGGCCAGGTGGTCTCTTTATGTTCCAAACTTTCCTACTATCCTTCCTCTCTTTCTAGACACCCTGTCTTGTTTCAGAAGAAGGGATGAAATAAACATCCTTGCCATCAAAGTCTATGCCATCTACAGGATACAGCAGTCATGGAAACCCAAATCAGGAGGTTTGACTGAACGCAGACCTTTCTGGCCACTCCTTGGCAACTCCCGCGGCTCCTCTCTGCCCACCCTTTCAATCTGCAGTTTCTCCTAGGCCCTTTCCTTTCCTCTACATACTATCTTTCCCACACATTATTAAAAATATTTTCCAGATTAGGAAGAGCTTTCCTTGTGGATTTTAGATTAAACAGAAGGTATCTGAAGATGAAGTCATTTAAATCATTTTTTAAGGCTAGCAGAAGTGAATAGTTAGCTTCACAGTATTGTTTCACTTTATGGGGCAACCAAGACAGCTTTTTAAATTACAATGAAATAAAGTGGGTGAATGAGAGGTGATATCAGAATGTATGTTTAATATCCTGTGCTTTCTGGCAGCCAACCTGCTAAACCACAGTTTTTCCCTGTTTTTCCTCTGTTCTGGAATATAAATTTGTGTTAAGACAGACACTAAATATTTTTGTAATGGTAATCAGGAACTAATTCAGCAATACATGATGGGCAAAAACACTAGGAAGAACTTTAAATCAGACAATGTGAGAAGGCTGTCTGTAAATTAATATTTTAATTCATGCCAAGAATAACCAATCTGGGAAAATACTAAAGAAATATTTACCTACTGAAAAATTAAAATAGCTCTGCAAGTAGGTAGAAAAGGGAAAGAGAACACTTAAACATGTTATATTACTAGATATTCTATTCATTTCATTTATCCACACTACTGGAAAAAAACAAACAGCACATCAGTCTAAAGTGGCCAATTAAAAACAGTATTAGTATTAGAATTTGGAATGCATGTTGAGTCACTCATTTTAACATGGATAGGTGTCCTGTTCTGAGAATTCACCAGCTTTCAAGCGAAATAATTAATCAGCATCACATATAGCATGTTCTTATTATGTTCAGAATACTTGACAAATGGCAAAAACTTGGAGCCTATGGCATAGCCTAGGACACTCATTCACACTTATATAATAGTTTTTACAAAAATGAATATTTTTCTCTCATTCATTCATTCATCCAAGTAAAAAATCTTTATTGAACACCTACTATGTGCCAAGCACTACCCTAGGCTTAGGGATACATCAGTAAACAAAGAGGTTTTTTTTTAAATTCTAACCCCCCCACACCCCCACCCCATAGAGCTTCAGTTTGGGTTGAGGAAGACAGCCAATAAGTAATAAGCACAACTAAATAAATTACACAGCGTGTTTAGGAGGTCCCGCACTTCCTGGTTTGCTCCAGATAGTCCCCGGTTATGTCCACTGTCCAGCTCTCCATTCCAGTTGACACTCTCTTTCACTGTCAAATGTGTTCCAGGTAGTCAACAAATTGCATGGTAACTCTAAGTATGTCTGAAGGTGATAAACACAGTGGAGGATGGGAGAGCAGAGAGTGGACTGCATTTTTGATAGGCCAGGGTAGTTCTGATTGAGCAAGAGACATCTGAGCCATGATCTGAAGGAGGTAAGGGAGTTGATAATGAGTATCTGATGTATAAAGAAAAAAAAAATCCTGACTATAAAATATTGCAATAATACCAAAGTGTAAAAAGTCAGTTTTCTTTCTCCTCCTCTTACCCCTCCTAATCTAACTGTTAAACAGTTAAACATATTTTCATACTTTTAGACATACAGAAGCTTCTAAAACATAAATTGTGTCATATTACACATAATATACAGCATTTTGAATCAATAACTTAATATGAACATGAATATATATATACTAGTCCACTAAAGGACCATATACTGCTTTCCCACCTCTAAACTTCCTCTCCATCTATTAATAAATGAAATCTGCTCTAGTAAAAGAAGGTATTCAGAATTTGAGGAGGGAACAGGAGAGGGACAGGGGTTAAACTTTTCTTGGTAACTGAGTCGTTGCTAAGGCTGCACTTTTTCAGAGCTACAGCAAGTTACGGAATGTGACCACTAAGTAAGCAAAGCAGATTAAGAATGCATTAAGAAAGTACTATTTCTCCAAAATGCAGAAATTGATCATCTCGACAGAAGTGAAATCAGTTAGTGAATGAAATTTCATTCATCACAGGGGTTCACGCCTTCTTTCCCCTGCAAATAGGGAGTTGGGGGAGAAGTAGGTGTCACTGATACAAAGGTTCAGTTTTGATTTTTGTTTCTCCTCCTTCCTGACCCCTCTCTCATCCCCTTCTGAAGCTTGGTGCCAAGCTAAGCTAAGAGCATCCTTAGGCTGGGGAAGAGGTCAGGATGTATAATGGAACACTTTCCTTGAACAACATATTGTAAATCCACTTGATGAAATTATGTCATGGCAAGTTACCTGTGTAATTTACATCTTTGGGGGAAAACTTGTTCTACCACAACACGACATTTCATGCACGATCTGTCAGTAGGCACTGTTTTGGTAAAGAGGCTGTATTACCAAGACATTTATAGAAACCCCAGATTCAATATATCCCAGTAATTGATGCTTCCTTTTTGGAATTTCTCGTTATTGTGAAAGTTTTGAGACTGATCCTGGGTGTTCAGGACTTCAAAAATATCAGAATGAAAAGGAAAAAATTAATCTTATCATCTGCACATTGCAGTCTTTCATATCTCATGTTAGGTTTTCCAACAGAACCAGCATGTTCAGCAAGTATAGGCGTTCAGAGCATCTAGACTGAAACCTCCACTTACCAGTCTTGTGTTTGGTATATGTGGACATAGCCTAGTACCATAACACATGGAAAGAAGGGGGTAAGGCTTTAACAAATAGGATAAACTCTTGTTAAATTAAATTTCCCTACATTAGACATAGTGTATGCAATTTTCAGTGGTTTAAATAAAACTCCCCCTGAATTGCAAGGATCTTATTCATGAACAAGAATCTGGTTAACTTTAGCAGAGTTTTCAAAGGAAAATAAGATCTACCCTCAGAGACTGAATCCCTAACTTCACTCTCATAAAGGGCTGTGTTTGTAAATAAATAAATAAATCTTAAAAAAAAAATTTCCCTTTAAAAAAAAAAGGGCTGTGTTTGTTAGTTTGTAATGTAAGCCAACTATGAACTGCAATGTTTTTATTAGTGACTTTGTTTTCCTTGCTACAGTCCTTTTACTATTAGATGATAATATTAAATTTGTATTAACAAAATTATGAATGTTTGAAAAATTATATAATTTAGGCCTCACAATGAAGGTCAGCAGTACCCCAGCCCCCATTCTAAAGGGATGAGCCTGAACTACATGAGAACCATTATCCAAAGCAATAGCACAAGGGTTTTAACATTTATTTCTATGGCTTTTGTCCATGGAAAACTTTGGGAGAAAACAAAATGCATGTCTGTTCCCATTTCCTAACAGTGAATGTTCTATCCTTTGGGCTTTTCCGTGTTACTGGACAAGAAGAGCAAGAACAAGGTGAAAAATAACAAGGAATAAGAATGGGAGAGGCTAAGATGAAAGTAAGTTTGCCAATCACCTGCCAGATGGGAAAGTCCTTATGGTACAAGAGCATCTAAATTGCCCAAGATTTTTTTATAGAGAGACATAAGTTATAAAGAGAAGATAAATTATCTGAGTCTCTAATTCACAAAATCACTAAGACCACCTAATGCTAGTTAAAAAAAAAACCTTATTAATACATAGATTTCCAGTTTTACTTTGTAATCTGAGCTAGAGAAAATTTACTGCAGCATTATCATCTAGGCCTCTTACTTCGTAGTTAATTAGCTAACATTTGTAAAGTGCTTTGAAGATGAAAAGCATGGTATAAATGCTAAGAATTGTTAAATAATTTCAGAGGAAAATCATAAAATAGATACATTGTTAACATTAATTTATATTTTATCTTTTCTCATTATCTGCACCCTGCATTTGATGTTTGGGGCTGCACTATACACACACACACACACAGTGTTAAGCTACAGTATTTAAACCAGCTCCAATTTAAACCTTGCCAAAAACTAGTTCTCAGCTGCAACAAATTAACTGTCTAGCTCAATCCCCACTGAAACTGGTAAAGAGTTAACTAGTTAAACAATCCTTCACTCCATCAGTTAAAAGGTAACATATTCATTCAGAAGCAGTTAATAAGAAATTCTGTTTTTACAATATACACTAACGAATAGTAAAATCAGCAGAACCATTTTGGTGTCAAACATATGATTCTACTTTGCATGACCACTGTCTAGTTGAAGATCCTGCTGCTAAACAGCTTAGGACGGTATATTATGTAGTGTTGACTGTTCCCTGCATTTTGCTGTCATCAAAGCACGTTAAACTTTTCTGAAGTCGTGGTTCTACTCCCTGTCATCTCGCCTCCTCCTTCCCCAAGTCCTAAACAGACAGAAGGATGGACAGAAGCAAGCCTGCCTTAGAAAATATTTGGCAACCGTCAGAAGAAAAAAATGCAGTGAAATATTCTCAAACTATGCTGTATCATGACAGCTTTCAATAAAGCAGGAAATAATAGATCAAGTGTATTCTAAGTATTTGCAAAATGTTTAATTGGGTAAAGGCAAGTCAAACTCCTCTCATCACAGCAACATCCTTATTGTAAATCCCACTTCAGTGATGCTGAAGTTAATCCCGAGTCCTGTTACAGGAAACTCATCCTTATTAAAGTAACATTAAGTGCTCCTTTTTTATCGATCTTCCCCTTCAGCTTAATGATAGAAACTTACTGATGTTTTAATAATAACCTCACAAGCTTTATCTCATTTTACTTTGCCTTGGTACTAAAAGATGCAGTGGAAACTAACTTAGCACAAACATTTTGCAGATGTCTTTAAAGGCCAGGCGGGGGTGAAAAAAAGATTCAATTGAGCTGCGTGTTAACAAAGATGGCTGAAAAACTAAAAGATAAAAGGGAGGCTCCAGTGCGAACATCAAAGAATTGTTAATGACAAGAAATACCATTAGGGTTAGCATCTCTTTTGTTTCAACCCTTTCACACCTGCAGTGTGTGGTGAGCTAAGCCTTTGTTCCAAAACCTGAATTACCTCCATTAGCATTTATAGAAAAATGGTTGCAAAAAAACTACACAAAAAGACCGAAATGTACTTATAGCTCTCCACTTTGGCTTGAAAAGTCAGAAATTAGTTCAGTATCTGTGGATCATCTTCTAGTTACTGGGTGTAACTATAGAGGTACAAAGCAATGGGTTGCAAATGAGCATGGTTGAAATGCGAGAATAGCTTTGTAACTAAAAAGAGGTACTATAAGCAACATGGAGACACACACGTGAGAGGTTCAGACATTAGCAAGAGCAAAATCAGAGCGTGAAATTCAGATTAGCCCTCCCCAGGCTGCAAGAGGAAGGGGGTATTGCAAGACTTGGCATGGCTAAAGGTGTAACCTGTTTTATTTGGCCCCTGAAAAATTTTAACAGATGGTGGGACCAGCTGTCTTTTTCAGCCATTTAATAAACTCTTCGGTGGTAACAGTTTGGAAAGTGGGGGTTTTTCGTTTTAGGCCAGAGGAGAAAATAAAGAAATCTGTCCCAAATTATCTTTGCCAAGTAATAAAGCACGGAAACATTACAAAAAGCTAAAGGGAAAACTCTATTCAACTATATTACCATCATTGTATTTTTTAAGGGAGCTGCAACAAAAACAAATTTCTCTCTGCCAAACGAGGTGACTGACTTAAGGCAAAATATATTCTGTATTGGTGTTGTTATCTGGGATTTTCATGTCGGTCTTTCAAAAAAAATAACTATCATGTTTAATGCTTATCAATGAATTAACACTTTAAGGCAACTATCCACAGCATTACAAAAAGAAGCAAACTAAACATTTATTCGAAGTTAAGCACTCATATAAGGTAAATAATTTGTCATAATGAATGAAGGGGTGAATTCCCTCCAACTTACATAATTAGTCTAAAATGGCATAAAATCCTCCTAATCATGTCATGTAAATTACAGATCCCACTCCAGACCTCAGGGAATGGGAAAAATGCTCATGTCAAGTTATTTTCAGAACAGGATCGAAGAGATTTTGCTTTCATGCCTAAAATATTTTTAACTGGCATTTCCCCCCAGTTAAAAGGCAACTCTCAATTATGGGAGAGAGATTTTAGTTACTGGATGTGAACACAACCACCTTTTTGCTTATTTCCATGCTTCCTGACTGAGCAACAGCCACTTCCATTTGACAAAGCTTTGTTGGGTCTACAGACATCTTATAGATTCTAGAGTGTTTGTCCCAAGTAATTTGCAACAATAAAATAAAAGCACTTTTCCATAGACAGGCCTTCTTAGATGCCTAAAGCTTATGCAGCTTCCATGATATCTAGCAAATCTCATGTGCGTAACTTCCAGCTTGCCTCCTTTCTGGACTGCTAGTGAAGCTTGGCTTCTAAACAGAGAGCAAAGAGAAGGTGCTAAGAAAGGATTAACGAATAACTCTTCCTGGAATAAGTTAGTTAATTCGTGGAGCTAGTGATAAAATTAACAGAATGTCATTTCTAAATCCCCAATTACCAAGATTTGTGAAATGCCTTAGGCAAATTATAATTCTTCCATTGTAGTACTTTCTCTAGTCTGTAAACCAGACCACCATTCATTCACACATTCTTAATGCGCATCCACTATACCCCAGGTACTGTGCCAGGGGCTGGATTTTGACGTGAGTAACACAGACATGACTTTTACTCTCTTGGAGCTTAGTTAACCTCATAAACATCTTCATTGTATAAAGAATGAGAGAAATGTTACAAACATAAAGCCCTCCACACCAGCATATTTAGGCTTGGTCTATCTAACTTCAAAAATATCTAAATGCTGCAAGTAAATCTGACAATCAAAGTTGGGAGAAGGGGACTTGCCCTCCACTTTCAGGTGAAAGTCCTGAAAGATGGAAGCAATTGCAAATTCTTCCTAGCAACCGTTAGCAAAGTGTCTGTATTTTCATGGTGTCATTTTTATTTTCCAGTCACTGGTTTCATACAAATGTCATAAGCCGCTCACTAAAGTATGATCATCTATTGAGAAAGCATCTCTAAGACATACACTCTACAGCTGAAAAAATGAGACACAGAGAGGTTAAGTTAATGTATATCATCCTAATACATTACAGAGTACTTTACTAATTGATTAGGATTCAACAGTTTCAAGTGGGGAGGGGGGAGGGGAAAGAAAGGGAGCCTTACTTCATAGAAATAGAAGCACTAATATCATATCTGAAATCTAGGTTGATCTCGTGGCTGGGAGGCAGATATTTTGAACTCATTCTAGTCCCTACCTCCAAAGTGTCAATGCCTTTGTTTCTATCTTATGAACCTTTTATAGGTACCAAATACTGACACCAATTCTGTCAGATTTTCCAAAATGTGAAAACATAGTTCAGCATGAATAAAATAAAGAAATGAGAAAATTCAAGTAAAGTGCAACTAAACCTGTGCAGGAAAATGTTGTCTCTTTTGCTACAGAGTATTATAGTTTTATTATTTTTGATAATGCCAAGTCAACAGCTAATCTGGGTTTAGTGAACAGCATAAGATTTGGGACTAGTTGCCACCTTTAAAGCCTTCAAGTTAACGAAGTTAAGATCCCTGTCTGTCCGCAAAGCAGGTACACCCTCAAGCCCAACTCCCTCTGCCATGGCTGGTCATGTCACCTTCACAGCTACCAGGCGGATTCCCAGCAGTGGCCACTGCCCACGGGAAGGGAACCGCCCCTGGAAAAGCTCAGTGACACCAGGCAGCAGTTCTGGTTAGAGACTAAGAGACTAAGTACACATATTTATGTTGCTTCCTTAATGCGCCCTCAATAGCACAACATTGAGAATGTAAACAATACTACTGAATTACAATCAATAACGGCTATCTTTGATGTTCAGTGATTCTTTTACTAAAAAGTCTCTCTTGAGATAGTGGACCTTAGCATTCCTAGAAAAGACAAAAGCAATATTTTATTCTAATGAAGAGCAGGAATGATGAATTAATGAGGTCCATTAGAAGCTGATAAATAAATACTGATTTATAAATTTCCTTAAGAGGGTCAGGAAATGTCATTAATTTCATAATAATCCAAATAATTCTGAAAATAAGAAAAAATGCTACAGGGAAGCAGACTTGGCCCACTGGTTAGGGTGTCTGTCTACCACATGGGAGGTCCGCGGTTCAAACCCAGGGCCTCCTTGACCCGTGTGGAGCTGGCCCATGCGCAGTGCTGATGCGTGCAAGGAGTGCCCTGCCCCGCAGGGGTGTCCCCCACATAGGGGAGCCCCATGCGCAAGGAGGGCGCCCCATAAGGCAGAAAATGCAGCCTGCCCAGGAATGGTGCCGCACACACAGAGAGCTGATACAAGATGACGTAACAAAAAGAAACACAGATTTCCGTGCTGCTGACAACAACAGAAGCGGACAAAGAACATGCAGCAAAATAGACACAGAGAACAGGCAACTGGGGTGAGGGGAGGGGAGAGAAATAAATAAATAAAATAAATCTTTTTTTAAAAATGCTACAAGAAACCTTTATGTTTATACCTAGAATTTACTAATGTGATAAATTCTTTTCTCAAATTGTATAACTAGTAGCAGTTAGATGTTTAACATTTAAAGGAATGATTTAACAAATTGTGGCACATGCAAAAATAATATATTTCTAGTTTAATTGCTAGAATTAATATAATTACATTCAAAAGAGACTGAATACTTGACAACATAATTGTCCATTTCATTAATAGCATTCAACAAATGTTTATTGAGTACTTGCTGTGTGCCAGATACTGTACTGTAGACAGAATGATAAAATGGTACAGGAAGCCAAGAAAATACATGGGACGGGGGAAGAAGAAAACAGGGAGAAGGAAAAATAAAAAGGGAAGGGGGATATTTACTGCTAAACATTAAAATATGCTATAAAACTACCCAAAAAAAAAAAGGCAGTATTTTACTGACACCAGAATTGACAAAAGGGAAATAGAACAGACAAAAGAGATATGAACTGAACATAAGTATAGCTAAGTATTTCTTATGATAAAGGTAAAATTTCAAATCAGTGGAGAACGGATTCAATAAATGATGCTAAGAAATTAATTAAATTTTTGGAAAAAAAGTAAAGTTGAGTCCTTGTTAAGGACTGTGAAGGTCTTACTTGCATGCTAACTAGCTAGCCTTCTGGGACAAAGACAAAACTGTAGTAGTAGTAGCCAAGGATCAGCATTTGCACCAGTTCCCTAAGCCCCCCATTTCCACAGGACAATGCAAAGAGGGCAGATAATATCTGTGCATGTAATGGGGTGTGGTACTGAAGAGGAACCCCGAGGATAGAGAACCCGGTTCTTTACAGTAGACAGTGAGCCCGCCTGCACATTGCCCTGGATGGACCAGCTACCACCTGCCCTCGGCTCCTAAGGGGGTCTCTGTCTTCCAAGGCTGTTCACTATAAAAAACATCCTTGAAAAGATAATTCGGGACAAAGGCAGTCAGTGCCTTTGCTCCT
This sequence comes from Dasypus novemcinctus, assembly GCF_030445035.2. Taxonomy (NCBI): domain Eukaryota; kingdom Metazoa; phylum Chordata; class Mammalia; order Cingulata; family Dasypodidae; genus Dasypus; species Dasypus novemcinctus. The sequence continues at coordinate 77,646,043 of NC_080679.1, read as the reverse complement.
AAGATATGCACTAACCTGAGAGCCATGTGGAGAATTATCTCCCAACAGTCATGAACCAGTGCTTTATTTTAAAAGAATTCTAGCTAGATTAAAGAAAGAGTTCAATATAAAATAAATAAATAAATAAAAAATACTAGGAGAAAACATATGAATGTTTGAGGAAATCTTTAGAAACATAAAGTTAAAGGCAACATAAAAAAGAATAATGGATTTGCCCATGAAAATGTAAAACCTCTCTATGTCAAAGACATGCAGATATAAACTGGAAATAACATTTGTAGCATATATAATAAAGGCTAATAGCCTTACTATTTTTTTTAAATATGTATTGACTGCTTAGATGTACTAATACAGTGGAAATCAAGATGTTATCAATCAACTTCAAGAACCATAATAAGCTCTTAAAATTAAGAAAGAGAAAAACATCCTAATAAAGAAATGAAGAAAAGAGGCAAGAGCAGGCAGTTCACAGAAGGCTACAGATTGCCAATTAACATAAGAAAAAGTATTCAACTTCACTAGTAATAAAATAGAAATTTAAAACAACAAAGTATCACTTCTGAACTTTGAGAATGGCAACTTTTTTTTTAACTGAAGTGCCCAGTGTTAGTGAGAATCATGGACCCTCCCAAACTCTGCTAAAAGGAGTGTGATTGCCATGGACTTCCTGGTCTCAGCGTGAGCATATATATCGAAAGCCTTAAGACAGTGACCAGCTATTGACCTTATGGGAATACAACCTGAGAGAAGAGTGAATGGTCTGAGAAACATGTAAAATGTTCTTTTCAGTATTGTATACCATAACAAAAACTTAGAAACAATTTAAATATTCAGTAGTAGGGCATTACGTAGATATATCAAGGTACCACATACAATGGGATAATACATAGTCTTTAAAATAATTGTAAAGGGTAGAAAAAGAAGGCTGGTTATCAAGAGTACAAAATAACACTATTTTCCCTTTGAAAATAGGTATATGTAGGCATGAAATCTATTAGAATAACATACTAGACAAGTGGCAATGGTTATCTTTCCACATTGAATATTTAGTAGTTTTTATTAGGAAAGAAATGATGTTAAAGCAAAGAAAATGGTTGGCTCTCTTCATTAGAAATTTGTACTATTTATATTTGAACAAACTATAATTTAATGCAAAATGTTTTTCTGTGTAATCTTTTTCACATTGCCCAATCTTTGTTTCCTAGTAAAAGGTTCTAGGAGTGGGTTCTCCATCCATCTTCCAGGAAAAAGGCCTTAATAATATGTATGATGTGCATTATAGTTACAACAGTGTAATAATATGTATGGATCCTGGGAGGTAACAAAAATGACTAGGGGTGTGCTCGGAGGATGAGGTGATGGATTATCATGTTTAATCAGGTTTATCAGGTTTACTTTTATGTTTTCATATTGAATTTTCAAGGAATAGGGAAAAGAAGGGCTGCATGAGGCTAGGAAGCTGGTTAATGTTATGATGGTTTCTGAGAGATGCTGAATGATTTAGGCCAGATCTCAGTGAGACCGCACGTTGGAGGGGGCACCACTTATCGAGGGCTCCAGCCCTCAGCTTTGCAAGCTTAAGAACTCAGTTCCATCTGTCTATCAAGGGGTGCTCTGACTCTGGTTCACTGATAAACATAACCCCATAGTTTTCAGAATTTATTTAAGTGAAGAGCCTTTTCTTCTCATGGAATCTCACCCAGCGAGCTTTATAAGGGGGGCAAGGCAGAGCCCAAGAGAGAGCCTGGTCCTCAGATTCCCCACCCCCACCCCCAGCACCTCTGTTGACCCTCTAGCCTGTAAGCAATCTGAAACCTCTCTCTATGCCACCTTCCAGGACAGGGATTTATAAAACAGGACAGCAATTTATCATCAGTAGGGAAATCTGCTAAACAAACTCTAAGGGGATCAAGTTAAGATGATGGGGGAGGGCAGAGTCAAAGAATTAGGCTTGAGGTACTGGCTGAGAACCACCTCTATTCCAATCATGGGAGGCTAAGCCCTGTTCCAAGCTCTGGGGGCAGAGTCTCCAAGGGTAGGGCCAAGAGTCTGCATGGCAACCCACTTTTCTAGGGAATCTTAAAAGCTGTCATATGGGAGAAGGCATGGCGTTGTGACAGTCAGGTGCGCCAGCTCTAGCAACTTCCCCCATCCAGGGCCATGTTTCCCTAGATGGTAGGAATGCTTGCGTCAGGCCAGCTGAGCCACCTGCTAGAGCGACCCTGACAAACACCTCACCCTTCAAGATGGTGCTTCCAATAGTCCACCTTGGTCAGCATTTTCCCCCGACCTCATAGCATTATTTGGGGGCAGATAAGACACCAGTGATTAGAATCCAGCTCATCTTGTGTTGGTCACATGCTCAGGTGGGAGTCGTGGGAGACATCAGGCTCTTCAGTCACATATTCAGATCATTTCTTAGGGTACTTTGAGGGATTTCCAAAGATGGACTAGTCTCATATGTAGTTATTTAAATTTCAGAGGGAGATGTTTTCATATTCTATCCCTAATTTTGGCAATACAGTCTACTTGGGATCTGCAAATCTCTATATATTAATAAAAATTATTAGTCTAAAGTGAACGCCTAGTAGAAAAATGAGAGCAAGACACTTCAGAACCTTGTTCCTTCCTGGAATTCTCTTTTCTTTGACTGAAATAAAAGTGTCGGGAAGTGGACTTGGTCCAGTGGTTAGGGAGTCTGTCTACCACATGGCAGGTCCGTGGTTCAAACCCTGGGCCTCCCTGACCCGTGTGGAGCTGGCCCATGCGCAGTGCTGATGCCTGCAAGGAGTGCCGTGCCACGCAGGGGTGTCCCCTGCGAAGGGGAGCCCCATGCACAAGGAGTGAGCCCTGTAAGGAGAGCTGTCCAGTGCAAAAGAAAGTGTAGCCTGCTCAAGAATGGCACTGCACACACGGAGAGCTGACACAACAAGATGACACAACAAAAAGAGACACAGAGTCCCATGCCGCTGACAACAACAGAAGCGGACAAAGAACACGCTGCAAATAGACACAGAGAACAGACAACTGGGGCGGGGGGGGGGGAGGGGAGGGGAGAGAAATAAAATAAATCTTTTTAAAAAATTCAAAATTAAAAAATAAAAATGTCTAAAGAAAAGGTAATGTCCACAGCACTGCTTATTATTTTATTTCTGCTGGCAGAAAGCCTAAAACTTTGCATTCATTATATTATTCTTTTGATAAAAAAAGAGCTGCATCCTGATTCTTTGAAACAATTGTGGCCAGATGGAAGTATAATGTGAATGTGACAGTACCTATGAAGTTTCTTGGACTGACTACTCTGGGGACCAGAACTTGAGATTTCTCTGCAAAGCAGAGCGCAGGCAACAACAGCGCAGGTTTTACCTCCGGTTGCCCAATCTCTGACGCTGAGCCTCAGCCTGCCCTGCTGGGGCCACAAGCTCCAGGTAAAGAGCAGTTTGAGCTTCCCTCGACTTAATCCTCGCCTGTCTGCTGAGACCTCGCCTAGGGTGCCAACTGCAAGGATGGCTCTGGCTTTCCAACACCTGTCCACTAGGAACTGGGCTTAGACCCCCAACTCTTCTCACGCCTGCCATAAGACAGACATCAGATGGCGGCAGCTTCTGGTCACTCCTGAGAGGACTGACTGCATGGGGAACAGCGTCTCCCTGCGACAGCCTAGCTCTTCTCCAAATGTTTCTCCTCGTGTGGAATATTAACTGCAGACTAAAATAGCAAATAAGAGCCTCAAGAAGTCTTGCCGATCATAGACAATGAGGCTTCAGTTTCCTGTCATTCCATTTTCACATCAATCCTTTCATCTTCCTGTATTTGTTCACGTGTTTTAAATTTTAATTAACATTCATTTGTGCCAAACGTTGTTTAAGCCCTCTACATTTAGGAGCTGTGGCCTGCCTCTGACCCTCTATGGTAGGTTCTGTTTTTATCCCCACTTTATAGATGAGAAAATGAGGCACACAAATGTTAAGTAAAGTGTCCAAGCTCATACAAGTGGTGGATCTGGGACACAAACCCAGGCAGTAAATAGAATTGGTATAACACCAGTTATTTTCCTCAGTTTACAGATCAATAAACCCAGATGCCAAGAGGTTGCTTGATTCACTTTGAGTCACACAACTTGAGGCCGCCTCTTCTAACTTTGTCCTGGCCTTTCTGCTCTCACCGTCTCTTGAGGCTTGGGTTGGTGTCCTTGACTGCATCCTGCCAGCCCGCCATGGTTTAATCCGAGGAAGACGTTCACAGCAGGGTGAGTCAGTGAAAAACTTAAGGTTCTGCCTCTTCTGCCTGGTCTTTTCTGGCCTCGACTATCCTGAATAAGAAGCAGATCAGGACGTCCTTGGGGAACTGACTGGGGGCTGCTAACTCCTTTCCTGCCACATACCCTAATGAGAGGATCCTTTGTTCATGTATTTATTCCTTCAACACTTTTAATGACCGAATGACAAGTACCATGTTCAGCCCTAGAGCTACAACGGTGAGCAAGCTCTACAGTCACTGCCTCCAAGGAGCCCCCGGGCACGTACTGTTAGGAGGCAATTCCAATATCCATGAGAATGTGCCGTAAATGGGACAGGTAAGCCAGGGTGTTGCAGAGGACAGCGGAGCAGCAAACTCCAGGGGGAAAGCTCTCAGGAGAAAGAGAGGTCCACCTCAGACCTCAGCACATGCTGAAAGTCCAGAGCAGGACATCACTGCACAGGTTCACTAAGGCTTGTGTATCCTCTCTGAGGCAAGGTGATGCCATCAATTAGAGAGTTTGAAGCCAGGAACAGACATGACCTAAGTTCAATTCCCAGCCCAATAATAAGAAGCACTAACATTTATTGAGCTCTAAGAATGTTCTAAACCTCTTCATATATTATATTTGTTGCATGCTCACAACAATATTAGGAGGATGATATAACTGTTCCCATCTGTACATGAGCTACTGAGGCACGGAAAGGTGAAGACATAGAGTAGTGCAAGCAGGATTTGAGCGCAGGCAGTCTGACTCCAGCACTCACGCTCTTATCTGCTCGGCCAGATGCCCGCCCACATAGCAAAAGGCCACACAGAGTATTTAAAAACTGTGACATTTGCTAACCTCTTTTGCCTTCCCTCTTGCCCAAGGCTTTCTTAGCTCTGCTTCACAATGGAATCACCCAAGAAGTTTTTTAAAAATGTATCCCAGAAAAATGAAAATTTATGTCTTCACAAAAACCTATACACGAATGTTTATAGCAGCCTCATTTGTAATGAGCAAAAACTGGAAACAAACAAAATGTCTTTCCATAGGTGAGTGGCTAAACAAACTGTGTTACAGCCACACTATGGAATATTACCCAGCAATAAACAGGAAAAAACTAGACCCACATAGCAACTTGCATGGCTCCCAAGAACATGATGCTGAGTGAAAAAAGTCAATCTCAAAAAGTCACATCCTGTATGATTCCATGACAAATTAGAGAGACAGAGAACAGGTCAGTGTGTGCCAGAGATCAGTATTTGCTGGGCGTGGATGTGACAATAAAGGGGAGCAGGAAGGAGCCTTGTGGAGATGGGGCAGTTCTAAGTCTTGATTGCAGGGATGCCCGGAGGAAACTACACATGTAATAAAATGGCACACACACATAGGCCAGATTTTGGTACAACTGGAAGAAACTAGGGGAAGGGTACACAGGCTCTCTCTGTACTATTTTTGCAATTTCCTGTGAATTATTTCAAAATAAAAGTCAAAAATTTTCAGTGCCCGGGCCCCACAGACTCTGATTTAGTTAGTCTGAGTGGGGCCTGCGTATCAATATGTTTGAAAAGCTCCCCAGATGGCGCTTGAGTGAGCCAGGATCTAGACAGAAGCATCTCTTCCCACTGACCTTTCCAAGGGGCCTGGAATTCCTACGGCAAAAGCCCTCTTTTGAGTTAGGATATCGCTTCCAAGAGCGCCTGGTAGAATGCAAGATGAGACTCCCTAACTGTCATCTGGCAGAGCACAGGTCCCCGAGAGGCCAGGACACCAAACAGTCCCTCCTTCGTGGGGGAAGTGGACATGTTCCAAAACAGAGGGAGTGAGCCCCAAGCAGCCGCATTAAATTCCCAGTTTGCGTGGATGGCCGGCCTCCTTGCTGGCCTTGCCTGGGAAAGCGGGCCCCAGATGCCCACAGATGGATCACAGGTCCTTCCCCTAGTGGATGCCCCAGATACAGGTGCCATTCCAGGGCTTCACCTACTCCGTCTTTTGCCTCATAAGAAGGGTCCCCAAGTCAGGTGATCATCACTGATTTACTATGGGATCAGCTGTCTCCTGCTGATCTCATGCTGAAAGGTGCTAAGTAAGTTTTTATCACCCCTCAACCCATGACATGTGCATATTTTCAAGGGGTTATTAAATTGGTATTAATTAAGAGCAGGTCAAGAAATCAACGGCGTATGCTTGGCAGCTGGCAGCTCAGGTTTCTGCTAAAAAAAAAAAAAAGGGTTTCAAATCAAGGAAGGAAACAGATATGGGGCGCCTGAAGCCCCCCAGTCTGCCTGGGACCACTGGCGAGATGGGAGCCACGTGTGCCCCCTCAGGAACGATGTGGCCACCCACGGAGCCCTCTGGGCAGCTGCAGGAGTGAGCCCTGGAATGCATTTTCTGGTAGCTGCATCTGGGTAAGTGGCAGACTTCCTGGCTGCCTCTTTTTCTTTTTTATAGCCTCCCGACGGTATGTACACAGAGATGTTCTGGCACCCGGGGACCTGCCTTAAGGCAGATTTGGGGTCAGGGTCCTGATGAGCAGCTTTGTTCTCTTAAACACTATTGTCATAGGTCTCACCCATTACTGTGAATAATTTGCTAATTTTGGCCATAAAAACAAGTTCTTAGACAATCTCCAGTAATGTGCCTTTTTATGTCCATCAGGGGAATATTTTCCTGCCTCCTTTGTTTGATATGGAAATGAGCCTGATAGCTTTATAGCCAGCCAGGAGTTGGAATGTGAGAGAAAAATAAAATTGTGTCCTCCGTAAAGGTGGCTGCTGCTCTCTTCCGCAAGTCTTTGAAGACTTGGTTCTTGGAAAACAAAACCTCTCCAAATAAATGAACATCAAATTAGAGTCACCAAGGGGGTGGCTGAATACATCCTGGTGTCTATAAAACATACATATTATGTAACACACATTGCCTGCTACTGATATTTATGAATCATCTGGGAACAAAGCTTCCTTGTTAAAGAAACTGGCTGGGTTCCCCCCAGCGCGGGACATGACACCCGGGGATGAGCCTCCCTGGCAACGAGGGACCACTATCAACTACCAACTGATGATGCAACTGGAAAATGACCTTATACGGAAGGTTCAATGCGGATCAGCAGAATATCCATGTCTACATAAAATACCATGACTTTAAAATGCTGTTTGACCTAAAGTAAGGGGGAAATGGAAAGGAGAAATGAGTTTATATGGCTACGAGTTTCTAAAAAAGAGTCTGGAGGCTGGCAGAAGGTTTGCCCTCATGCACAACTGAGCAGAGTCAGAGAGACAGATAAAGCAGATACAACCCCCAGATATTGGTTCCTTTGAGGGCTAAAGAGACCCATGGGAGTTATGGTCATGGCCGATGGGGTTAACTACCAGGGCAGATGGCCCCTCTTTGGAAATGGTGTTTAGGTGTGATGAATCTGGACTCAGATGGGATCTCCCTTCATAAGACTTTCATGCTAATGTGCTGGAGGTGCAGTTAATGTTGGGGTTTAAGATATATTTAGGGGATTTGAATCTCTGGACTGACAATGTGATAGCCAGATCCTGAGCCTCAACAGACTCCAGCACCTACAATCTGATTTATTGGACTTACCACACTCAGCTAAGATGGAGGTGAAGGACAACCACCACACCATGGAGCCTAGAGTGATTACAACTGAAAATGGGAGGATTGCATCCAGCATCCAGGTGGAATCTGAGCCTCCTCTTGACATAAAGGTGCAATGGACACAACCAATCCAGTGTCCACATAGAAGAGGTGGCATTGGATTGGGAAAAGTGGACATAATGGACAAAGGGTATGGGGAAAGGCAGGAAGAGATGAGAGGTGGAGGCGTCTTCGGGACATGGAGCTGCCCTGGATGGTGCTTCAGAGGTAATCACCGGACATTGTAAATCCTCACAGGGCCTACATGATGGAATAGAGGAGAGTATGGGCCATGATGTGAACCAATGTATATGAGGTGCAGAGGTGCCCAAAGATGTACTTACCAAATCCAATGGATGTGTCATGATGATGGGAACGAGTGTTGTTGGGGGGGGGGGAGAGGGGGGGTGGGGGGTGGGGTTGAATGGGACCTCACATATATATTTTTAATGTAATATTATTACAAAGTCAATAAAAAATAAAAAAATTAAAAAAAAAAAATAATAAAGATTAAAAAAAAAAAAAAAAAAAAAAAAAAGAAACTGGCTGGGTTGGAAAAGTAAAATCTTCGTAAATTAAGTGACCCTCTGGGTTATTGCTCTGGCCTGTGCTAAACTACCAGCAAAGACCCAGGCCCAGAACAACTGCAGCCCTAATCTGGGCTTCGGCATTCTCTTTTCTCCTGCATTAATATTCCCTTTTTTAGCAATCCCAGCAAACCACCTGTTCTGCTCACTGCCCCTCCCTTCCAGTCAAGAAAGTTTTTGATAACATCACTTGTAGAAGGGTTGGAGGATTGTATTTTAATAAGAGAGAGTATGTAAGTCAAAGTATTACCTTAACTAGACATTTGCAATTTAAAATTTACCTCTATTGCCTTAAAGCCTGGCCCTATTTTCAGAAAGTTCAAGCATCATGGACAGGTGGGAGTGGGGGACAATAGAGGACTGCAGAATTTTTCACTAAACTTAATTTATTGGAGGAGCTGGACCTGAAGTAAACTTGATTTTGTTACTATAAGGCAGAGGTGTTTGCATTTTTATTCAGTCGCTTCTTTTAAAGGCAGATTGGGTTTTTTGTTTGTTTGTTTGTTTGTTTTGAGGTTCTGGGCCAGGAGGATTGAACCCAAGACCTCTTACATGGCAAGGCACACTCAACCACTTGAGCTACATCCTCTCGCTCCCTGCAGGCTTTTATAGTAAGTTCCCATCGCCCTTCTCCCCTACCCCTTGTACCCCACCCTCTACTCCCGCCCATCTCACCTCCCCACTGCACCCCCACCCCCACTCCCCCCACCCCCACTCCTGCCTACCCTAACTCCGACCCGTGGCTCTGTCCTCATCCCCAGTGAAGATGGGCAGGGGTGGTCCTTGGCTGGGCTCGTTCCCTCTGTGAGGCAGGACAGACAGACACACCGATCTAGGCCTGGAAGGAAAAGAGGAGTTATTCACTGGCAGAAAACCAGAGATATACAATCTCAAATCAGCCTCCCTGAACTGCAGAAATTCTAATATTTTATACCATCAGGATGCTAATGAATAATTGAGGCAGAGCTGGACACAGGTTCCTTCATTAATAAACATTAAGATGTTGAACATGGCAGGGGTTGGACACCAAACCAGGGTGAGTTACAAGGTTACAATGATTACCAGACATCAAGGTTCTGGGATAGGGAAGTAGGCAGTAGAGGTCAGTCACACGGTGTTCCATATGGATATCAAACAGGAGGGTGGAGGAGGGTGGAGTGGTTATAGCAGAGGGAGAGGCTAAGTCTTGCATAACCACTAACAGGGATGAGACCTGTTTGGGCTGACCATCCTAATAGCAGATCTAAGCTAAATCCAACCAGTTTCAGCAATTTTCAGATATTAACCTTTTGCTGTTTTTTAATAATATAAAGGCATCTATATAATTCTACATAATTCAGAGGTTCAGTACAGTTACTCAATATTTAAGCTATACTGGGTTTAGTACTACACTGAATGCCCATTTTGTTTTTCCAGCACAACCGATGCTATTTTCTCTTCTACCTAATGCTATTTTAAACCCCATAACCCTTCTTTTAGAATGCTCTGCAATGCAGCCCCACATCTCCTGGTGGTGGAAAGAATACTTGTACTGACAGTCCAAAGAGCTTGGGAATCTGGTCCAGACTCCCACACTACTTGGCTGGGTGACCTTGAGTGAGTCACTTAACTTCTATGAAATAATAGGTTGCATTTCAAGGCCTGTCCCCTTTTAAAGTGTTATCCTATCTACCTTCAGGAACAAGGGTTTTTTGTTTCAGTTTGTTTGTTTTTTAAGTGTCACTCTTGTGTTGTTGAGTCCAAAGAAAGAAAAGAAGAAAAGGAGCCCTGTCTCACAGGTGAAGAAAATGAGGCACGTATCAGGCTCCCACGATGGGGGCATGTACAGACCAGACAGCCTACACTTCTGTAGACAAAATATGAAAAGACTCCACGCTTCTCTGTACCGTTTTCAGAAGAAAAGGGTGTTAACTCTTCATGTTATGCCAAGAGAGCAGACCAATATATATTATCATCAATTATTAATTAGACTAGTGGAGAAGAAAATGCCCGGGTATTTTATGCACTTGTTCCTTTTAGATTTAAATTTAAACCTTCATATTCCTAAATTGTCTAGGTCTGAAGTGATGTCATCCTAAAGGCAAATGACATGGGAAGTTATTAAAACCCTCTTCTGGCACTGGGATGGGAGTACCGACACCACCCATTTGGCAGACTCCCTGGTAAAGAAAGACGATACACTCACCCTCCGCAGCCACGTGTGTGTGGCCGTAGAGGAGGCGGGCAGAACCTGCCTCCTTGGCCAAGGGTACATAACCCAGGCTGGGTTTTTGCTTTAGCCCTGGGCAAAAGGCATTTACCCAAAGTGTCTCGTAACAGTGCTGACACCTGAGGGCACCTTTTCAAGAATACCAAGAAAACGTAATGCTTTCTGCACCTTAAAAACCCATCCTAACTAAATCAAGCACAAGATGTTGCCATTATGTTTGAAATAATAATTATTCTAAAAGGACAGCCAAGTTTTTAGAGTGGCCCAAAGGCACTGGAAAGTCACTGAATCCAAAAGCAAGCTGTAATGCCCTAATTTTCAGCACCTATTCCAGAAACAGGTAAATAAATTCCCATCTATTACTGTCAGATAAAAGTTATTGAGTAACTGAAAAAGTGCTCTGGTACAAAGTCCAGGGTTTGTTTTTTATTTAAAATAGAATGTTTAGATTAAGTAAATATTCAACTCAAAAGGGTTCCAGGTTTAATAGAAGTTTCACTCTATAGTTATGAGCGAAGGGAAATGATAAGGATAAACATGTTAACATGAACACGTGATGTGATATACAAACATTGTCAAAGGTTCTCTCTTTTATGGGGCTTGTAAAAGGCTGTGTTCATGAACACTGCATCTATCACATGCCTGATAACCATGTTTTATTACACAGATGAAAATGTAGATGGTTAACTTTAAAGTTTTTCTTAAAAAACTCATAGATACATATATACACATGCATAAATATATAGAATGAAATTAGTGTTTATCCTATAGTACATGATTTTAGAGTTTAGTTTTATGTGCTTTATTTATATGAACTTAAAATTTGGGGGACTGGTAATAACCTTTTCTGAAACTGCATGGAATTTTATCAGTCTGGTAATTGGCTCTTCTCATGCCTTCCTTGGTCAGAGGAGGGACAATGAGAAGGGGCATTTCTCCTTGGCTCAATGGCATTTAGAGTTGGCAGGCAGATTAAGATGTCATAAGGACTGACAAAAACTGACATACTTTGAGACAAAACACACAAACACTCCAAAATGGTTAAATCCCTAGAGGAGTTAACTGCTAGAGAAATAGAAAAAAGGCTACATGGATGCCCCTCCAAGAGACCCTCCCCCCAAATCATGTGTGATTTGAGCAATACTCTCCTGAGCAACTGTATATTTTTGAAGACAACTGATTTGCGTTAATTGCATATTTTACTGGAAAATGTTTTGAGAGGTCATCTAACTGAAACTCCTTAGTACTGACCTGTCCTTGCCTCCTTGCAATTTAATAAATGTTTATTGAGTTACCTACTACATCTAGAGCAATACACTTGAATGGTGGAAAACAAAGATGCATCTGTTATTTCATGGTGTGGTATTGCCTGACTTTCAAAATGTCTTTCAGATAAAAATGTTAAAATGGCAGTTATAAGGTTCTGAAGGAAGAGAGATTAATTGGAAAAGGGAAAATCTAAAAGAGTTCCGAGAGCAGCCCTGTTCAGGAGAATGTGGCTGCACACATTTGAAATGTGATTAGTGAGACCGAGGAACTGAACTTTCAATCAGTCACATGTGGCTACCAGCTACTATGTTGGACAGTACAGTTATAAGAGGATGTGAGATCTGAGCTGGGTTTCAAGGAATGATAGGAATTTGCTAGACATAGAAAATGAACATTCTAAACAAAGGCTTCCAAGAGCTTACGAAGGTATGAAAGCTTCAGACATGACCAAATAAAGATCTACTTTCTGGTGAGATTGGAATAAAAGGTGGGTAGTGGGTAAGGGTGGCAGATAAGTTGGGAAGATTCAAAACTATGCAACATCTTACAGATAAGCTGAAGAATATACAATCAATTCCATATTCAATCAGGAGCCATTTAAGATTTTTGAGCAAAGTAAAAATATAAGTTACTCAGTCTTCATCAGATAATGTACAATATGGATTTGTGGGCTATCTTTATATCTATTGCTATAACAAACCATCCAACACCTAATGGAGTAAAACAACAGCTACTTCATGGTGCTCTTTGGTTTTGTGGGTTAAGATTTAGGTCAGAACAACAAGGATTCTTTGTCTCTGCTCCATGATGTCTTGAGTCTCATTTAGGGTGACTCACACAACTGGTGGCAGGAATCATTTGCAGTCTTCACTTAACATGTCTAGCCCTGGACTAGGGTATAACAGTTGGGCTCAGCTGGGACAATTGACCAGAGCATCTACACACAGTCTCTCCATGTGGTTTGGACTTCCCACAGCTGGGTTCCAAGAGGGAGTGTTCCAAAGGGGAGCATTTGGGGAGTGAGTATTCCAAGTGAACCAGGTGGAAGCCATTTGGCCTTTACTAACCTGTCCTTGGAAAGCACTTCTGATGCATTCCATTGGTGATAAGCGGATCACCGAGGCCAGCATAGATAGTGGGATGGAAGATACTGTTATGATCATCTGTGGTAAATACAATCTGCCATGAGTGTCAAGAAATGGAAATTGAAAGATAATGAAGGTTTCAGCCAAGAAAGTGAATGTTAGAAAAGAAAGGAGAAGCAAAAATTAGAAAGCAGCATGGAAGTATAACCAAGGGACTTAAGCAGTGATGGAATTAGAGTACGAAGAGGGAGGAAACACAAATTAGTTTCAACCGAACGCAATTTAAAAATCATGAAAGATCTTGGGAAGACGTGTTGATTTACAGAGAGAGAGAAAGGCTATGTTTCCTTGGAATGTATTGACTTTGAAGATCTGGTGAGACATTCCTGAGAAGATGTCAAATGGGCAGTTAGCAATTTGAAGCTGGATTCAAGGGAAAAATCAATGTTAAAGCTGGAAACAGATTTTGAAATCATGAGAGAGGGAGATGGTCTAAGGAGTAAACATGACAGGAACACAATAAATGTTGGTTGAAAGACATAACTGGGTCCAGAGTGGCTGAACCATTCATTCTTGGTGCTTGTTATGAGAAGAAGAGCATATCAGACCTTGGACAATTCCCTATGGAGAAGTGAGAGTCTAGGAATGGAGACCAGGAATTAAAGTGAAGCAACTATATAATCAGCAAATACAATGGATATTTGGATTGCTCATTCAGTAGTTATTCCAATCTCTTTCTAGATCAGAAAGCTAAAAACTCAATTTCCCGGACTCTCTTGCAGGTAGGGTTCCAGATATATGATTTAGATTGTACCAATCAGATGCACTACACCAAATTTTTAAAGGCAGAAATAAATAACTGTGAGGCAGAAACTGTGCTTCTCGGGGTCCTACTAGTTAATATGGTTGTGGTGGCATTTATTTTTTTCTATGACAGCTGTAACAGAGACTCTAATGCCCCAGCCCTATATCTATGTTGTCAAGAGGCAAGGTACAGATCATGGTAGAAGCAGCATGATTCTGAAACCGGGCAGATGTCACAATGGCTTCCCAGTGGGCAGGTGGCTTTCTGATCCCAGAGTTTCTGATCCTGGCAGAGGCAGCAGCTTCCTTGTCAACCTAGGACTGTGGTGTAGCTTTTTGAAGTCATTCCCGGATGCTCAGCCTAGACTCTATTTCTGAAGCTCTCCAGTCATCCTGTAAGACTCGGAATACCTTGTAATAATAAATCCATTTCTGCTTAAACTAGGTAGAGTGGATTCTGTTCACTGCAACTGAACCCTGACGGATAGTCAGAGACAAGTGGGGCGGGATCATGATGTGGGTCTTCGTGCCAGTTGTAGCAGCCAACTAGAAAAACCTTAGAAAAACAATAAATGAGAAAAGATTTCAGGGAAAAGAGGACAAAGGGAGAAGGGGGCTGTGATTATACCATATGCCATTGATTGTATACTTTAGATGAAAACATTTCAATAAAATTGATAATAAAGAGAAAAATGGAGGGGGGAGAAGTGTTGGTACCCTGAAAAGAGTGGATCTAAATCTGAATGAGTTTGCAGGGAAGCTCCAGGGTAAATAGAACAGTTCCAACTTGAAACTAAACCATGATCCTGGAAAGGACTTTGCTTCCTCAAGATCAAAAGGTCTGGTGGGAAAAGTGACCTTTTCCATTGGAATTGGGGATATGTAGCAGTCTGATAGTCGTATTAGTTTGTCTACAGTTGAACCTCTAAAGAGACTGGACTCGTATTTACCTGTATCTTCAAAATCGGTGCCTTAAAACTTCCAAATATTTAATTTAATAACTTCCCAAGGTAAGTAGCTGATTCTGCGTACCACCTAGTTGTTGGGATTGGGGAAGGAGGGAGAAAAGAATACTCTGGAAGTGAAAGGAAAGGTCATGGATCCTTGAGGTCAAAACCCATGTTTCTGCTTGGGTAAAACCGATAGTAAACATATCAGAAGGGACTGACATTTTCACCATGAGACAAATAAAGAACAGCCTGCAATATTCCACTAAATTATCCCAGACTTTTTATTTAATGATGTTGCTGCAGACCTTTATATACATTGAGTTGTCTTTCCAATAATAGAAAGGGATTGGCAATTCCTCAGGGGACTACTCTACTGTGATGGTTAAAAAGTTGCACTCTGCAATAAAATTACCTGGATTCAATTCCTGGCTCTACCAGTAACAGGATATGTGGTGGTCTTGAGCAAATGACTTAACCCTTCTGGGCTACAATTTCCCTTTTTATAAAATATGGTGAGTGCGTGGTGCTAAATCAATTGGCAACAGACTGTAGGCAACTTGTCCATACTTGTCTAAAGCGATAGCCCACTTATCTATATGTGACTAGGGTTAAAGCTACCTTGTCTGTACACCTTCAGGTCACCCACAATGCCTAAAACAAGTTATTTTTGGGAAAAGTTTTCTGAGACTCTCTGACCTTGCCCAACTGCTAGGATGTTCTAACATTATTTGAACCAGGGTCTTGATTTCCCCAAAACCAGGACTATTATCAGGGATAAGCAAGTTTTGTTAGTTAGCATTCAGTCTCCTTAACGGCTTGCTTTTCTTATTGTTCAGGCTCAACGAATCATATTTTTCTTCGTGTAACCTCACCGTATTTACTATATAAGTTTCCTCTTTCTCAGGGAAAAATGGAACACTTTTGTCTCAGAATAGTACATTCCCCAATTTGCAAATTGTCTCCTTTTGGTAAATAAACAGTCTCTCTTTTCTAAAGTCTTGAAATGATTTGACAGAGGATTCAGTGAGACCGCATATTGTTGTGGTTGGCAGCAACTTCATGGTCCTCCAGCCACTGCCACATGAGCACACTATAACGAAGTGTCTGCG
Source organism: Dasypus novemcinctus (assembly GCF_030445035.2). Lineage (NCBI taxonomy): Eukaryota > Metazoa > Chordata > Mammalia > Cingulata > Dasypodidae > Dasypus > Dasypus novemcinctus. The sequence continues at coordinate 77,630,160 of NC_080679.1, read as the reverse complement.
TGTGCACAGACAGGGCACAAGCTGTGGCCGCTCAAAAACATAATACTAACAAACTGGAGCAACCCAGGAAGCTGAGACCTCGCCTTTCTCCAGCCTAAGTTAGCCAACTCCATCCCCTCCCTCAAGGCATTCTAGACTTAGATGGTGGAAAGGGAGGGCTCAGGCTTTGTATTTTTGATATGCACTACAATGTTTTTCATTAAATCTTTATTAGGCTTACATCCAAAGTAATTTTCCTATAGGTTAATTCATGTTTTATTTTATTGCTCTATCCTATCAGATGTCCAGAATTTTATACGTGTGAAATTAATACTTAGTTTAAAAGAAGAATTTATCACTTTCATCATTTTAAAGGAATAAATGATACCATGAATGGGTAAGAGGGTGTGGAGAAACCTTCCTACTCATCCTCAAATCCTCTATCAGCATTAGAGAAATAATGTAAGTGGGACTCGGTTGTCTTTCGTGTGTCATCTCAGGAAGCCACCTCACTTTTTTGGGCCTCAGTTGTTCCTCAATAAAAGATTATCACTATGGCCCCTTCAAGCCCTCAACACCCTTCTCGGGATCCTGGGGCTCCCCTTGGGCCTCACTTTTCCTCAGTCCTGGGTCATAAACTCTCTGAGGGTAGGGGTATGTCTTCTTTTTCTCTGGGGTCCCCGGCACCTGGCCCTGAGCCCGTCATAAGGACTGACTGTGCTCACTTTGTAAGCCTCTGCACTCAGCAAAGATTCCGTCCATTGTGCCTGGGAAGAAGATGGAAGATGAAGCCCCAAAACGGCACCTCCAGCTTCTGCAAGCCCCTCCCATGAGCTTCAGTTTATGGATGTCTCTGTGCCTTTATTTCTTCTGACATCAGGTGGTACTTGTTAAAAATCAAACCACAGGGTGGTTTGAAGTGTGAATATTAATGAATAAAATAAAGGCTTAATATAGAAGCGTGGCACTTTGGAAATTATATCTTTTCTAAAGGGGACTTGTATGTCCCTACAGATAACCTATATCAATGCCAATGTTGTTAAAAGAAATTTTACATGCATAAGAAAATCATGTTTGATTTGGAGACCTCCCACCCATGGGCAGCAGGTGGTACCCCAGGGCTTCTCTCCCTGCCCTTCATCTCAGCAGGACAGGAGGACATAAATGCTGCTCCTCTCCCCACCTTCTTGTCTGAGGAAGTCCAGATGGAGCAGGGTCCACAGCAGGACTTAAGCATGTTAGACTCAAGTGTAATCAACTAAAACATGTAGCACAAGGGCTGGCACTTGGCAGGTAGAAGCAGCCTGGTCTTGACCAGTGTTTGCACTTTTAATGTGTGTCCACCCCTTTCACACTCATCAATGGCTTTACCTTGTGGTTTAAAGAAAGGCTACTAATAAATGAAAAGCTTACCCCTTGAGTTCCATTTGGTACCCCACACCCAACCCCGAGGTCAGTAGCAGTATCATACAGTTATATTTGTTACTTGCCAGCCTCAGAAGAGGAGGCTCCTCTCTCACACTCTCACTGCCAACTCCCAGTTTCAGAGCCCTCCCACCTACAATTTCCTCCCTCTTTCTAACATTTCCTTTTCACCACATCCTAAAACACAGCCAACAAAACTTTTTCCTTGACCCTGCTATCTGTTCCAGCTGGCTTCTGTCCCCACCTCAGTTCTGAGGGTGGAACCTCAGAGCTTCCTCCTTAAAGAAGAGGACTGCTCCTACTTCTCACTACCCTCCCTTCTCCCCCTCCACATACCTCCCTGGCTTTGGACATGTCTAGTGGTTTTGCTCATTCTCCCACCTCTACTTAATTTTGTTTCCTCTTGCTTCTCTTTTTCTTCCGGCTGCTTTGATAATTCTTCTCCATCTGTTTATCTTCTAATGTGGTTTCCCTCCAAATTTTGCTGTAGCTTTTTTTACCTGCTTAATCTCCACTCACTCCATGAGCTCACCTATTCAGTGTTACAAAAAGCTCACAAATCCTTCTCTCCCACACTGCCCCCTCCCTACATTTCCAGGTCTCTGCAGGAATTTCCACATGAACATCCAGCCAAAATCTCAGATTCAACAGCCCCAAACTGAATTCAGTACGTCCACTTAACTCCAAACCGTCTCCCCTCTTTACTCTCCCACTTTTATCAACAACTGAACCATTCTGCTGCCTCACAGACTAAAACTCTGGGCTCCTTTTGATTTTGTTTAATCAGCTTTAGTGAGGTACAAGTCACGTATCGTACAATTCATCCAGTTAAGGTGAACAAATTAATGGTTTTTAGTATACTCACAGAGTTGTGCAGCCATCACCCCAATCAATTTTAGAGCCCCCATATTCATTAAGCTGTCACTTCCTGATGAATATCCTAAGGCTGTTGTAACAAATTGTCACAAACTGGGTGTCTAAATAACAGAAATTTATTCTCTCACGGTCCTGAAGTCTAGAAGTCCAAAATCAAGGTGTCTCGGGGCTGTGCTCCTCTGAAGGCTCTAGGGAAGAATCCTTCCTTGCCTCTTCCTAGCTCTGGTGGTCGCCGGCAATCTTTGGCATTCCTTGGCTTGTAGACACCTCACTCCCACTTCTGCCTCTGTCTTCCCATGGCCTTCTTTCCTGTGTGCCTCCTTTACGTCTGTGTCCAAATCTCCTTTTCTTACAGACACCCATCATTGGATTTGACCCACCCTAATCCAGTGTAACCTCATCTTAACTTGATTACATCTTCAAAGACCCTACAAGGCTACATTCACAGATACTGGAGGTAAGGATGTGAACATTATCTTTAGGCGGGCACGATTAAACCCACTACATTTCTCATTCCCTACTCTTCTCCCCCTGGCAACTGCTAATCTACCTTCTGTCTCTGGATTTGCCTATTTCATACATTTCACATCTTTTGTGATTGGCTTCTTTTACGCAAGAAAACGTCTTAAGTTCTCAAGGATCACCATGTTGTAGCAAGTACTTCATTCCTATAGCTGAATAATATTCCATTGTATGGATGCACCACATTTTGTTGGTTAGCTGATGAACATTTGGGTTGTTTCCAGTTTTGGGCTATTACGAATAATGCTATTATGAACACTTGTATACAAATCTCTGTATGGATGTATGTTCTCAATTCTCCCTTAACCACTTCAGCCCTCAGCAGTCCTCTCCTCTGAGTTCATACTGTTTTTGTGTGCTCCACAGCACCAATCAATCATTAGGCAGATGACATTTGTACAGTTCCACTCTGCCACCCAGTACCAATGAGCATTTATTGAACAGCTACTAAATTCCACAGCACTGTGCAGACACGAATATCATTATGCAAACACTGTTTCCTTTTGCAGTCAAATGAGGAAATAGAATCCGATGAGACAAATGATCCCTTCTAGTTTTCCATTTCCATGCCTTCGTTGGTTATAAATGGATCCAGTTTTGAAAGTTAAGCTTAAAGCTAATTCAAGGTTTTCAATTGAGGAAACTTTCCCATTTTATAAATAGCAAGCAAAAATTTGGTCACCAGCCTAGTGTTTTCCAAAGGTTCCCAGCAGTACATTAGCTTGTGACCAAACACATTTGGCCATATTAATGATCAAAAGCACCTATTTCAGACCCAGGCATTGGGGAATCTGAGATTTGGTCTGCAGTTTAAACTGACAGGCCGCTCCAAATTCTTGAAATTTATTTAGGGAGTATCAGATTGCAACCTTCCACCATCATATTTTTTAAAAAAATCAAATTGGAGAGACAAAGTTTGATCCCTTCATGTTAAGGGCCAAGAACAATAGCAGCTTTCAGCTCTAGCACAACTTCAAAAGGCTGCCGAGTGACTGCCTAAGGATTCTTGGTTGTAGATGACTGAAGAAATGCATAGGCGTCCTTCTGCGACTTGGTGCCCCATTAGCACGTGGAAAATCTGCACCACCGCCCCCAGCTGCAGTAAAGCAACAACAACTAGTATTGCATTAGATAGCGGCGGGCCGTTGAAGGGTTGGGCCTTAGTGAGGGAGCGGGCGAGATTCGGCCCGTTAATCAATACCGTGCTGTAAAGGACCAATGAATTAAGAATTTGTTTCAGTGCCCTAAATAATTTATAGATTCCCTCCCCCGCCCCCCAATCAACTGGTGAATTGCTTGGATTCATGGCGGAAGCAGGGGTCCCGGTTGCTACAAGAAAATGCCCGAGGTGAGGTACCAGGCTCCAGCTCGAGGTAGCAACGTTAGAGTTCCCAGTAAACTCTTCTTTCTTTCTTTCTATCTATCTATCTATCTATCTATCTATCTATCTATCTATCTATCTATCTATCTATCTATCTATCTATCTATCTATCCCAGTAAACTCTTCTTTCTTTCTATCTATCTATCTATCTATCTATCTATCTATCTATCTATCTATCTATCTATCTATCTATCTATCTATCTATCTATCTAATCTATCTATCTATCTGTCGTTTTGAGCTGATCCCGGAGCGCCGCGCTGGTCTGCACACCGCGCCACTGTGGGTTCACCCACCCTCTTCCTGCAGGTTGCACCCGGTCGCGCCCACCAGCCCTAGAAGAAACTCGAGTGCGATCTACCCAACCTCAGAACGCCGTGGCTTGAAGAGAACTCCGCTGCGCCTGCCGCGGGCAGGGGGCCTGTTAATTTAACCTCCCCGCCCCTTCATGCCCCACACACCCCGCCACAGTTACAGTTTGCTCCCAATTCGCGGCTCGCCCCCGCCCCCTGCCCCCCCCCTCCGGGGCTGGAGGATCAGAGATGAGTTCCCGGCCCGCTGTGCACAAACACACCTACCAACAAAAGAAAGCCCATTAAGTCTTCCCTCCTGAGACTCGCGCCGCAGCGGATGCCTCTTTGAACTGACCTCCGCCCTCGTCGCCCTCGTCGCCCTCGTCGCCCCCGCGCAGTCTGCGCCGTCTGGGGCGCGCCGGGGCCCGGGCTCGCGCGCTCCTTGCCGGCTGCGCCCCTGTGCCGCGCCGTGGGCCTTTGATGTCTCCTGACTGTACCGCAGAGCGGCCACTCGCTCTTCCCGGGCCTGGGGCTTTGTGTAACGGAACTGGCATTTGGCCTTGATACCTGTATCTCTTGGTGACTGAAACAAATTTCTAAAATAAATATTCTATCTTGATCTTCCGGCATTGTGATTTTAAGGGACATTCCGAACATTACTTCATTAAGAGTAAGCTGTTCAGGAGCCCTCGAGTGCGAAAGAAGGGAAAACCGCTCTAGAGCAGTTTGGAAAGAAAACAACCAACCGACAACTATCTTCAACCTTCAGCTGGGGTCGATCGGGTTGGAACTGGAGCGGGTTTTCACAAATGCAGATGAGGCCGAGAGTGGGGCCAGAGCGATCAAGAGAGGCCTACGTGTGCCCGTGTGCCCGTACTGTCCTAAGGACTTTGAATATATTAACTCAAGCCTTCAACTACGCTACGAGGTCAGCACTGTTGTCATATACACACAAACACATAGTTTACAAATGGTGAAATTAAGTACATAGAGGTTACACGACTTGCCCAAGGTCACCAACTAGAAAGTGGTAAGGCTGGAAAATCTGGCTTCAGAGTCTGAGCTCAACCACAAACCCTGCTGGCCGCCAATGGTGGCTTAGTTGACTAACGGCGCCTATGCTGTCGAAAAAAAGTTCTATAACTAACTTCAGAGGTGTGGACAGGGAGGGAGGGAGGAGAGGGAAGGAGGGGGGAGCGGAAGGGGAAGGGAAGAAGGACCGAGCTGGCAAATGAGGGTGCTTTCATGATTTCGAGCCTGCTTGATGGGCCTGTTCCGCTTCCCAGGGTAAGGGGTCTTGGTGAACTAGGAAAAGGCCCCTAGAGTGAACAGAAACTTTAAGGCACTGGCTTCGAGGGTGCGTACCTATGTCGGCGCGGGTGTGCGTCGTGGAGCTCCTTGACGTGTGACCGCTCCCTCCCAGGTTTTACTCCTACACAACCTCTGGACCAGGCAGGGGCAGGTCTGCCGGTCCTGGAAGAAAACCAGTAAGCACCCCCCCCCCCCCCGCCCCCACCAGAGCACTCCGACCCCATCTCTAGGAGGCGAAAGGCCGTGTCATCGTTCCCGGTGTGACCCCTGATTGAAGAAAAGAGGGACATGTGAGTGCGAGGGTGCGAGGGGTCGACCGTGTTTGGGCCGCGCGCGGCCCACGTGTCTTCTGCAGTGTTTCCATCGCGCAACTCTCCAAACGAAGGTAGGCCCAGCGCGCCCCCGCGGCCGTGCTCCGGGTCGTGGGGGGACTGTGGGCCTAGTGGCGTAGCTTCCGACCCCTGGTGGGATTGTGGGTTGGGGGGTAGGGAGGTGGGCACCAATATACAGCCCTGACTCCCAATTCGAAGCCCTTCGGAGCTGGGATAACAGCTGGCTGCTGCAGTGCGAGGGGGTCCACTTGGACCGTCCCCTCACTTCAGTGCCGGCCGCTGTGGGATTCGGGGAAGGACGACGCTCAGGGAAGTCAGGTGTTGGGCTGCGGACCCCAGAGAGGCGGGTGCTGCGCTCCCCACGCCCGCTCGCGAGAGACGGCTCCCGCTAATCGCTTCAAACTGCGCGAGCTGGTTTAGGGGTTCCCAGCGCCGCCAGCGGCCTGAGGAAGGCCGGAAAAAGGGCCCCTGCGGGTGAGCCCCGGCGGTCCGCCCCGCCGCACAGTCACGTGAGCCGCGGCCGCCGGCGGGAAGCCTCTGCAGTGGAATCCGACCCCAAATCCCTGAGCAGTGTGAATCCCGCCGGGCGCGCTCCCGGGAGGGACGATCCGAGAGAGTGCACCGCCCGGGCGGGAAGCGCTCCTCGCACAGAAAGCGCTCGCCCAGGCGCAGTGGAGCCGGAGCGAGGCAGGCACCCGGCTGCCCCTTTTCCGCCGGCGGCCTGTGCGGCCCCGGAGGGTCTGGGGACAACCCACCCTAAAGGGCGCTTCTGTGCTCCCCGCGAGGCAGCTCCCCCCACCCCTCGCCTGTTGAGAAGCTTTCCTTTCTTTCCAAAGGTGACAGAAACGAGAGTTTATACTGGCTTTTCTTTCCCCTTTGGGACCTCCCTTGTGTGGCTTGTAGTTTGTTAAACAACAAAAACATTTCCTCGGCCACCTCCTTTTTTCCCAAGTAGTTTCCGGTAGGCCTGCCGGGCCTGGTAACCTGCACTTGCTTGGCGGGACTTGGGGCTGGGGGGGGGGGGGGGTTGGGGAAACTGCTGGCATCGCAGGGGACTTTCGGTGGGGCCTACCTGTGTCTGCCGCCCGCCCAGAAAGACCTCCACGGCGTCCAGGCTTGCCTGCCTGGGAGAAACGGACTAGAGTAGCAATGGGCAGAGCTGGATTGAATTTTTCCCCCGGGTGGGTATTAGGGTTTGCTGTGGATGTCCTGCCAAGCTCAGCTTTGGGGGAAAGCGCGGCGAAGGTGTTTTTCGCAGTTTCACTATTTGCAAAAGTTACAGCCTGAGGGAAATCTCTAGGTCACCAGCTAGAGCGTCACCAGGAGCGCCGGGCTCTCGTCAGGCAGGAGGCTTGGGAGCGTGTGCGCCACCCACCGCGGCCCCGGGCGGCCGCCTGGCCCCGCCCGGGGTCACAGCCCTGCCCGCGGCTCCACCCGCGGCGGGCCGGGGTGCACGCGGCCGGCGGAGCGCGGCCAGTCCTTGCCCCGCCCCGGGAACTCGCTGCCGTGCGCAGTGTGTACGGGCGGGTGCGGGTGCTGTGCGCGGGCAGGCTGAACGTACCGGAGAAAGTTACCCTCTTCTAGGCAAAAAATCCTGCGCTGAGAAGACAAATGGCAGATTTCTCTGGCGATAACAAAGACACTTTGTCACTGTGGGCGCTGCCTTGGTGCAAATCTTTAATTGCAAGTGGGAGGGGGGAGGAAGAGGATCTAGTGTCTCGAGCAGCCCAGGCGCGGGTCTCCAGGCGGCAAGGCCCCCTTTGATCAGGAAAATCCAATTATTTGTGTATATACATTTCCCACATAGTGATTACTTCATTAATTGTCCCGCCTTTATCTCCTCCCTTCCCATCCCCCCTAATAATCAGTTCTTTTATCCAGACCAACAAACACACCATAGGAGCTTTGTGGATTCAAAGGATTTGCTTTCGCTTCTGAAAGAGCCGCTATTCTTTGATGATTGGGTAGCGGCAAACTTCAAAGCCATAAATCTTCCCTCTGACTGGCTGGCGGCCCAGCAAAGTCCTTATCAAATTCTTGGAGGTGATCCTGGAGCGCTCAGACCGCGCGCGGGGCGAGCGAGCGGGGCGCGGCAAGGGGTGCAGGCGGGGAGGGCGCCGGCGCGCAGAGCGGGCGCCCGGGAGGGACGCTGGGCCGTCGCTCGTCCTCGCCTTCGGGTCTCCATGCCTCGGTGGCGCCCAGCCCTGCACCAAGCGGCCCGCCAGCTGTAGCCATGGCCGCCGTGGCAGTTCTCCGGAACGACTCGCTGCAAGCCTTCCTCCAGGTCAGGGCCAGGCCGGGGGAAGGGGGCTCGGGGGAGGGCTCCGAGCATCCTCAGTCTCAAAGGGAACCCCACTCGGTGGCTGTCCCTGGAGTTAGACCTAGGCAGAAAGCTCGGAGAGTGCTGCCCACGCTAACTTCACACCTAACCTGTTGGCAAGAGTGTGGCCTTTGGGGGAGGGTTTTTTCGAGGGGCGCGACTGCCGGAGAACCAAGGCCGGAACGCACCGTACTCTGCCCTCCTGCTGATTTCAGCCTGCTGCGGGCCGGGGAGCAGCGCCGAGGTAGTGTGGAAACCGGCAGCTTAAAACAGAAGTGCAGGGAGGTGGGGAGGGGCTGTGGAGGTTTCCAATCGCCTCCCACGTTGCGCTTGCCTCCCTAAGGCTAGATGGCCTCTCTTTGCACCAAGTGGTATTGCAGGAAGAGTTCACAGGCCCCGTGTTCAGGTAGCGCAGTCACTAAAAGTTTCCTGGGACCGATGGGTGCGTGCGTGTGGGGCCGTGGAGAAGGAGGGACGGCGGGGGAGGGGCGGCGTATAATAGTGAGGGTGGCGGGACCGCACGGCCCGAATACTGCTCTTGGAGTGCTAACCTTTTGTCCCCTCTCCCTTCCCCGCCACCGCCCATGCAGGACCGCACCCCTAGCGCCTCCCCAGACCTGGGCAAGCACTCTCCCCTGGCGCTTCTTGCCGCCACCTGTAGCCGGATCGGCCAGCCGGGCGCGGCGGCGCCCCCGGATTTCTTGCAGGTGCCCTACGACCCCGGGCTGGGCTCGCCCTCCAGGCTCTTCCACCCGTGGACAGCCGACATGCCAGCGCACTCGCCGGGCACGCTGCCGCCCCCACACCCCAGCCTGGGGCTGACGCCGCAGAAGACGCACCTGCAGCCATCCTTCGGCGCGGCGCACGAGCTGCCGCTCACACCCCCGGCCGACCCCTCCTACCCCTACGAATTCTCGCCGGTGAAGATGCTGCCCTCCAGCATGGCGGCCCTGCCCGCCAGCTGCGCGCCCGCCTACGTGCCCTACGCGGCCCAGGCCGCGCTACCTCCCGGCTACTCCAATCTGCTGCCCCCGCCGCCGCCACCCCCGCCGCCCACCTGCCGCCAGCTGTCCCCTAACCCGGCCCCCGACGACCTTCCGTGGTGGAGCATTCCGCAGGCGGGCGCCGGGCCGGGAGCCTCCGGGATTCCGGGGGGCGGTCTCCCTGGAGCCTGTGCTGGGGGCCCTCACGCGCCCCGCTTCTCTTCTTCGGCCGCCGCAGCCGCAGCCGCGGCCGCCCTGCAGCGGGGCCTGGTGTTGGGCCCGTCGGACTTCGCACAGTACCAGAGCCAGATCGCCGCGCTGCTGCAGACCAAGGCCCCCCTGGCGGCCACGGCCAGGAGGTGCCACCGCTGCCGCTGTCCCAACTGCCAGGCGGCTGGCGGCGCCCCCGAGGCGGAGCCGGGCAAGAAGAAGCAGCACGTGTGCCACGTGCCGGGCTGCGGCAAGGTGTACGGCAAGACGTCGCACCTGAAGGCGCACCTGCGCTGGCACACGGGCGAGCGGCCCTTCGTGTGCAACTGGCTCTTCTGCGGCAAGAGCTTCACGCGCTCAGACGAGCTGCAGCGGCACCTGCGGACTCACACCGGCGAGAAGCGCTTCGCGTGCCCCGAGTGCGGCAAGCGCTTCATGCGCAGCGACCACCTTGCTAAGCACGTTAAGACGCACCAGAATAAGAAGCTCAAAGTTGCCGAGGCCGGGGTTAAACGGGAGGATCCCCGGGATCTGTGAGGGGAGACTCAGCAGAAGAACCTGTCTCCTCCCACTACCTTTCCCCCAAAGGGGCGCCAGGCTCCCACCTTTCCCAGCCTGGGACGCGGAGGGGACCCCGTGCTCGGAGCAGCAAGAGAAGTAAGGGCCGGGGCCCTGCGTTAGCCCAGGGCGGTTCCAAGCTTTGAACCATTCCCACTGTCGGGGAGACCGACAGTTCTTGGGGACCACCGCGGGCTGGCCTTCTATGTGGGAAACACGCCTGAAATAAAGCGGAAGGACCTTGGGAGATTTAAAATAGTACCCGGGGTTTTGCTAGGACCGGCCCCGGCTTTGTACAGGTTATTTAATAGCTTTGTTAAAGAATAATTATAGTAATTATAACATTAATGAAAATGTTGCTTTTGACTTCAGCTCCGTGCAGAGCTCCAGCATGAGATGTCTCTGTACAGCAATCAGCAGTTGCAGCGTGAAAATAAATACTTTTAACTGTGGGGTCCCCTCGGGAAGACCCCGCTGAGCCGGTCTCATTTGATCTTTCCTTCTTCCGGGAGGCTTTACAAAGCGGTCAGGTTTCACCGGGAATTTGATGGTCCCTGTAGGCTGCCTGTCTCGGAGACTTCTTTGATTTGGAGGGTTGTGGGCGAATGTGTAGGGTGCGTGGATGGAGGAAGTAGGGCAAGGTCAGTTCTGTGATAAAAAGGCTGGGGCGAGATTTTCCCATCACAGCTGGAGTTTCTCATGCGGCCTTAGAAGAGACTCACCCCGAGACTGTCGGGCTCCTCTGAAAAAGTTTGATACCTGCTGCACACAACGTGCATTCTTTTTACCTGACGAAATTCCCTGTGCCTTTCCGTTTTGTGTTTGGTCACAGGCGGGCTGCGCCTTCTCCCCGTAGCCGGCTTTGCTGGTGTCTTGAGAGATGAGATACAAAGATCTGTTCTCAGGTGAGATTTTGGAGTCACAGAGAAACTGGACAGGCTTTTGCTGGTTGGTCTTTGCGAGAGAAGAAACCCAGAAATTAACTTTCCAGGCGTCAGTCCTGAATTTGTCTCCTCATGAGATACAACGTTGTCTTGCTCGTTTTCTTCTCATCATGTTGCTGTAAGAATCTAACAGGTTTTGTTTCATAGTGGCCACCTAGGCATTTCTGGTTAGGTCAGGAAGTTCAGTTCAATTTTGTACCTCAACATCGTTGAAATATACGAAAGTTTTCTCAGGGAGGAGTCAGGAATACTCACAGTTTGGCAGTGTGGCAACAGTATAGGTTTTTGCCTTTCTCTAAAATTTGAAGTTTACAAGCGTTTTCTTTCCAAATGTCTTACTCAACTCCTTGATATTTTCTAATACTTAAGTTTTAAACCAGAAAGGGTTAAGTTTTCTGATTTAGAATTAGATGGGACAGAAAATGTTTTAAATTTTGCCAATAAGTCAAGCTATTAAAGCCGAATTTAATAGTAGTAGAAATTGACAGGATTTCACAGTTTACAAACTGTTACCTTGCTTTTTGTTTGAATTCAAACTTACCAGTAAGTTTTTATAAGCTATGAGGGTTGCCTGAGATTTTCTGTATTAAGTAAAACACTACCATCAACATAACTGAGTTGAAAATTACTTTTATACTTTTAAGAAGCAGCATTCTTACTCTGTAATTTGGGGCAAGTTAGTAAATGGATATTAGGATCCTTGTGGAAATATGTCTCACAACTTGTTACTCTCACTAGAGATTTTAGAACGATTTAATGACAAACTAGAATATGAGTCTTTAAGATTCTTGACCTGGGAAGGACAGTTTACATTAATTAAATTTGCAAGGGCATGGTAGTTTTGGAAGCAATAGTAATACAAAAGTTGCTAGAATGTTATCTTAATACATATCAAACGTACAACGTAAATCTAAATTAAAATTCTTGAGAATCATTACCATGAAGAGTTGCAGAATCTCACATCTGAACCATGCCCTGGGATAGATTTGAGGCAGAATAGTTTATTTTGACGGGTGATGGGGAAAGAGATCTTGTTATAGAGTAAAAAGACCAAGGGCTTTGACCTCAGAAAATGTAGTGATTCTTCATGTGAAAGAAAATGCCTGTGGTAGAAAAAGAAAAACGGCAACTGGTAAACAAGTCTACTAGCTATTATTGACAGCTATGATCATGTAGTATCCAAACAAACGATATGGAAGATAGCTAGTTTCCTTATAACTTTGTGATTGTTAAGAGGAAAAATAGATTAACTAGTTTAAGAATATAATGTAAGTTTTTTAAAACCAAAGTCACTTGATGACAAAACTTTCTAATGCTTTCATTTAAATAGAACCTGCAAATTTTTACAGTATGGGCTATTGGCTAACTTGGTATAGCCAAAAGGCTGTTCTTGTACCTCAGCAAATCTGTATTCCACTTAATTACTTCAGAAAGCAATATTTATACCTTTAGCTAAGTGGAAGCCAGAAAATGTGCTGTTGTTGTCCAAATATAGGAAAGCATTTCATATTTTTTCTTTTTTTTAATTAAAGTTAATAGATCACAAGGAATGTTACATTAAAAACATTAAAAAATGCATTTCATATTTATAATGAAAAAATAAGCTAGTAAATACTCAAAATACAAATTTGATAGTACAGGAATGGATTAGATCTGCAAACTGTTTAACTTTGAACTCTGCTGCAGGATTTGTTATGTGTTTCATAAAACTGCAACCAGAGTGCCACTTAGGACTTTAACATTTTTAAAATACAGCAATATGAAGAATTAATGACTTATATAAATGCATAAATTAAGCACTCTTAATTGTAGCAGAAAACTTAATGTAATTCAAAACTTAAAAGTTTAGAAACAAATTGCTATTAAATGTAAACTATTTTTATTAGAGTTTTGCCAACAACAAAAAGGCAAGTTTAATGCACCAGCTTTATACAAGGCTGTACTTTAAAGACTGCAGCACACAATTCAATTAAGTTTAGTAACTAATTGAAGAAAATGTGATGATTGCCTCAAGACTTTGACTTACTGACATTTTACATTTTTTAAGCAACTATTTTGGTAGCATGCAAATATAACGTAGTGTCATATTTTAGAAAATTCTAAATTTAGTGTGAAGTATGATTATTTTAAATTGAACACTCCATTGTTAAATAAACTATTTTGACCAAGAACTTAGAAACATGTAGAAATTGAGTTATTAGCAAATCAGGTAATTGGGAATTGTGTGTTTCTGAACTCTAGTTTTCTGCTTTTCTCAAGGGACGATTGTGCACATATATCCTTAGCAGACCACTAATTTGTAAATTTTAGAAATGAAAGTTATTATGTTAAAGAGAATGCAATACTGTTATTCACCTCACGATAGTCTTGCAACTGACATTTAAGAAGCACTGACATTTAAGAAAAGGCAGTTTTTCACTCAAAGTTGCACTATGTTCCTATTCTAATACTGTGGGGTTTTTAGTAATCAGTTTAAAGGAGCATCTTAAGTTTTTTCCCTCTATTTTGGTTCTTTTGTAATAGATTCACAGAATATGACTATAAAGGTAGCTATGAGTTCAAATTCACAAAAACAACTAGTAAGTTGTTTAGTCCTCTAAAATTTGCAAACCACTTTTATTTCATTAGCGCATCACATTAAGTAATGTCTGGTTGCTCTCCCTAGAAAATGGTCTATGTTGTGGAATTTAATTGAAACCTAAAACTTTGTTTTATAACAAATATGATTATAGTTTGCTAACATCCCAAACCGAGTCACTCAAAACATGTCATATTGATGTTCTATTAAATAACATTTTCTTCTGCTTTGCATTATTGAAGGGAACTTTTAAAAAGTTTGAGAATGAGGGCAGTTTCAGAATGAAGATACATGCCAATGTTTGATTAAAGTAGGGAAAAAAAATTTTTAAACCATCTAGTTTAAAAGAGGTATGTTGGCAATGAGATAGATGTTTAGATTAATTCACCGAAAGACATGTTTCCTTAATGTTAGTGGGCTACTATGATAGTGACCTGACTATGTGGTAATTCATATGTGTAATTTAAAGTCATCTTTTCTCTGGTGTTCAGTCACAGCACATTTTTGCATAAAGTTCATGTCAACTGCTCTTCCCTTGATTGTTTTTAAAGAATCTGGTATTTTGCCAGGGGCAGCAATGTTTCCAATTAATTTATGGAGATTATAAAAGAACTTACATAATGTTCCAGATTATAATGAATGCTAAGTGATATTTGTCCAGCAAAGATGTAATCAAACAGCTATGGACTATAATAACTTTTTTTAGGTAGTTCCACAGTTGTTTTACTATTATAACTTCTTATCACCAATTTAAGATTTGCACATGATGATTGATGGAGTATATATTTTCACACTGACAACCTTGATGGCTTCCCTTCCTAGACTTCATACACTTTTCCTTCCATATCTTTAGTGATTATGCTGAAGCGCAATCCCCAATGGGGTGTTTGACACGGAATTCGTAATTCAGTTTATGTAATGGGAACTGCAGTAGTTCCTGAACAACACAACAAACAATGTTAACTAACATATTCTGCTCATCTACCTAGTTCAAACAATTCATGGAAAATAAATCAAGTTTGTAGTTTGCTACCACATGGAAAACCTACAGTTTTCACTTTCAAAAACTTTTAGCATTATGAAGATTATCTGCCTACTGTAAAATGGAAGTTTGTTTTACAGTAAAACTTCATCTAATTATTTTTTAAAACATTCAACATAATGACATTTAAAATATGCTAAAATTCTAAGGCAATATCTAGCTGTCACCTAATATTTAAAAAATAAACTTTATCTCAACTTCATAAAATTAACTAACAGACAAAAGGCAGCTTAACAAATTATGGAAGTATTACTTTAAAAAATTCTGTCCAGGCACATTTACCCTATTTAATCCTAAAAACAAATCCAATCTAGATGTCACCTAATTTTTGAATATAAAGTTAAGTCATGGATCCTTCCTAATATTTTATGCTTAGCATAACCTAAAACACTGCTGGAAAACATCTGGCCCTCTGGTTAATTTCATCCAATTCATGAGGCAAATATCAAAGCTATTCCTCCTTTATGCTTATGGTTGGGAAACTGTATCCTAATTATAAAAGTATTTGGTGATAATTTCCTAAAAGACTACATAAAGTACCATGAAAGCTTATTTCTCTTATTTTGGTTTGAGTTTTATTCTTAAGTGAGGCTTTCTTTTTTCATTCTGTGTGTCTTTTTACTTGTGGATGTCACGTCTTCTATATATCCACATTCATCTTCAGTATGGAAACTTTCATTCTGTGCCACATGGCTCTTCTTTTTCTTGAAGTATTTATGCCCATTATTTGATTTTGTTCCCTATGATGCAGAACTTAACAGAATTTCCAAATCATTGTTTGGGATTTTAAAATCTGTTGTATTTTTAATATACATTTATATTCATTGGTCTAAACTTTACATACAGATAAATTGAGTTTATAAATCTATTTGTAAATTCAAGTCATGTTTTATTTATGTAGAATGCAGCTGATAATTCCTGTGGATTCATGAACCTCAATAGGAAAAATATTTCCATCCTATGTGAAAGTAAAATTGTAAAATATGACAAGATTATGGTTTGAGGTAATCCTAGGTTGCATAGATTTTAATTAGTAAAAAGTATACCAAATAAGTAGATTACCCAAATATGTAAATTTAACCTTTTATTTATTGAGCTAAAGTTATAATGAAGGGGATTTTAACAAAAGGCCTGTAAGCCCATAGCTATTTATAGTCCTTATTGGGGTTATTACACTTGCTAAAAACTTCTTTTTCTCTCAAAGCCTTTATTCTCACCTGTTTGAACCTCAACAAAGTCCATGGCACCTCTCAGTAGGCACCTCACATATACTGCCAAGAAAGGCATTGCTGTAACGAATTTTGTACTGAGCCTGGGATTGGAGTAGAAAGTTGCCATCATTCAGGCTTTCAGATAAAAGCACGGTGCTGTGTGCCTGAGCAGCCTGCGGCTGTAAGTTGTAGGCTGCAGCTGGCGCCTTGCTTCTGTAGCAGGGAGACCAAGAACTGGGTAAAGGGACTACCATGGGGAAGAGCAGGATCATGGAGAATATCCTATTTGTGAATATGCTCCAAGGGGGTGAAATAGGTTTACTGGGTAAAAGCCAAAAGAAAAGGTTTGAGTACTTTCTCCCAGCTGGAATGGCCCTCTAGGGAGGAAAGTGCTTTCCTCATCCCTGGGTATTTTTTTAAACCAATGGTGAGTATGAGTATAGTAGAGATGTGGGTCTTGAGTTAGGACATCTGGACTTGGGTGATCCTTATGGTTTCTTCCAAAGTTGAAGTGTTTCAAGTCTAAAATTTGTAAATTAAAAGTCAAATAATTGTTATTACAGCTTCTAAAAATGCAACAAAGTATGAATAATCAATCCTGGCACTTTGACATCTGATTTCTGTTT
The DNA here is from genome assembly GCF_030445035.2 of Dasypus novemcinctus. Lineage (NCBI taxonomy): Eukaryota > Metazoa > Chordata > Mammalia > Cingulata > Dasypodidae > Dasypus > Dasypus novemcinctus. The sequence continues at coordinate 77,613,571 of NC_080679.1, read as the reverse complement.
TCTTAACTAGACTTTACTCAATTATTCTTAAATAGTTAAAGGAAGAAAAGATTAGCAAAGGTAATTTTAGTAGTAGAATTTAGCAACATTATCTTAATATTAGTTTCTGAAGTTATCACTTCTGGATGTGTTCCTCTTTTTAAATGCTGCCCTATTATGCACATCCCCAAGTCTTGTTGTCTGTCCATGGAAATTTCACAGTAAAATGACAAGATTGAAAACTATACATATAACTTTTTCATTAATTAAATAGATATTCAAACTTACAAATATTGGCCCCTGTTAATCAAGTTTAAGGGAACTGTTCTTCTCCCACACCTTCAAAGTCAGTCAAGTCGAGGCATACAATTAAGAATATGTGAGCTGCATACTTAATTCACTATTTGTTATTTATAATTATTAGATCTGGAAAAGTACGCACAATAAAACAAATTAAAAACATATATACGTAACTCAATTCAGCAAACTTTTTGATGTCTGAATCATGTAAGTTTCAACGTGGACCCAAAGATGAGTACAATCCTTCATAGAGCTCGCATTTGCGAAGGAGATAAGACGAATGCAGAAATAAATGTAATACAAAGACTAAAGCACACTGAAACCAACCAATAGAATTCCTATGGAGAAGCAAGAGAAGGGGAAATTACCTCAGGTAATCACAATGATAAACTGCAACTTTACATCATAAATGAGTATTTTGCTTTCACAAGCAACAATCCCCAGACTGTGCAGTGTTGGGAATCCATTTAGGTTCTAACACAGAGCTGGCAGTTGAAGGCAGTGTGGACCTCGACCCACAGCGTCAGCATCACAGCAGAACTTGTTAGAAATGCAAAATTTTGGGTCCTAGCCCCCTAGCTACTGAATCAGAACCCTGGGATTGGGGTCCAGCGATCTGTATTTTAACAAATTCTCCAGGTGATTCGTACTAAAGTTTAAGAAGCAGTGGTTTAGAAAATTGTATATTTTAACCATGTATAAAGCTAACCTATGGAAAATCAGCAAATTCTTGCCTCAGATTTTCCTTACAAATTCATCTGGGGAAATGGTAAATGGATAGGCCAGTTGGCCAAAATCCCTCACTCAACCGAGAAAATTGAATTCTCCCAATGCGAAGACAGCCACAGTCTTGTTTAAAGAGTGATTCTTACATGCATTTTATGCAACTACATAAACAATCGTCCTTTTATGGTATTTAATGCCAATCAAAGATTTACATTTTGAATTATAAATACATATTTTATATATTAGAATTTTCTCCATAAAGTGGAACAGTAACTTTCAGCAACATCTGTTTTCTTAAAAAGGAATGTTAGCTAACTGAGCAGTATCATTGGATGATTAATAACGCAATATTTAATGGCACATATCAGCACCACTAAGAGTGAAAAACACACGTACTAAGAGATGTAGAAATGCAATGATGGCACGTCCAAAAGACAAATGCAATCTCTGTGAGCCTTGTTTTTCCTGAGATGGCTTGTAAAATGACTGACAGGGAAGAGCCGGGTCCTGGACTTCTCTCTAGTGGCCATGGAAAACATCGGAGGTTGCAGGTCTTTATTCAAACCCAGAGTTTTCACTTCCTCTGGCTTCATCCCAGTCCTTATCAGCCCACTCCACAAAGTCTCTTGTTCAAGATGCATCTCAAGGCTGTTTCTCAGACTAGAACATGATTTAGTAAAATGCATTTCTTTGAAAACCAGTTTATTTTTGGCTTTGGAATTGTGGGAAGATCCTGGGAATTACCAGTTCAGGAGAAACTTATGAATGAGAATAACTCCATAATCTTTTCCAATGAATGGACCTCTCTGCCTCCAAGTCTAAACTACCCAACCATTATTGTTTCAGGTTCTTTAGGAAGATCTCTAATGAATAGCACAAGATTAAAGTATGTTTCTACTATAATGCTCACAGGAGAATATATGATGAATCCAATTAAATGTATATATTTTTTTAGATTTATTTATTTAATTCTCTTACCTATCCCCCCACCCGCCCCTGTTGTCTGTTCTCTGTGTCTATTTATTGCGTCATCTTTGTCCACTTCTGTTGTTGTCAGCGGCACGGGAATCTGTGTTTCTTTTTGTTGCGTCATCTTGTTGTGTCAGCTCTCCATGTGGGCGGCGCCATTCTTAGGCAGGCTGCACTTTCTTTCGCGCTGGGCGGCTCTCCTTATGGGGTGTACTCCTTGCACGTGGGGCTCCCCTACGCAGGGGACACCCCTGCATGGCACAGCACTCCTTGCGCGCATCAGCACTGCGCATTGGCCAGCTCCACACGGGTCAAGGAGGCCCGGGATTTGAACTGTGGACCTCCCATGTGGTAGATGGACTCCCTAACCACTAGGCCAGGTCTGCTTCCCCAATTAAATGGCTCCCTCATCTGTCTGCTCATTGTTTCCGCTCGTCTGCTTGTTGTGTCTGCTCGTTGTCTGCTGTTGAATAAGTAATATAAGCATTTCAGATCAACTGTAGAAATCCAGACTTTCTTTGAAAGTCATTTTAAAGATTTATTTTATTTTATTTATTCTCCCCCACCCTTGCTGCCTGCACTTGCTGCCTGCTCTTTATGTCCATTCGCTGTATGTTCTTCTGTGTCTGCTTATCTTCTCTTCAGGAGGCACCAGGAACTGATCCTGGGACCTCCAACATGAGCAAGAGGCACTCTATCATTTGAACCACCTCAGCTCCGTGGTTTGTTGTGTCTCATTGTCTTTCCTCTGTCTTTCTTTTTTGTTGAGTCATCTTGTTGTCTCAGCTTGTGGCACGGGCCAGCTCTCCATGGCACAGGCCAGCTTGCCTTTCACTAGGAGGCCCCAGGAACCAAACCTGGAACCCCTCCATATGGTAGACAGGAGTCCAATCGCTTGAGCCATATCTGCTTCCCTTATTTGCTTCTTTTTTTTTTTAAGATTAATTAATTTATTCCCCTTCCCCCACCCCCTCTTCCACTCTGCTGTTTTTGCTGTCAGTGTCCATTCACTATGTGATCTTCTGTTTCTATTTCTCTTTTTTGTCTTCTCATTTTTTTCTCCTTTAGGATTCATGGGATTCAATCCTGGGGACCTCTGATGTGGAAGGAAGTCCCCTGTCAATTGTGCTACCTCAGTTCCTGGTCTCTGCTGCACTTCACCTTGACTCTCCCTTCATCTCTTTCTTGTTGTGTCTTCATCTTGCTGCATGACTCACTTGCATAGGCACTGGCTTGCCGCACGGGCATGCTTTCTTTTCTTTTTCACCAGGAGGCCCCAAGGATCGAACCCAGGTCCTCCCATATGGTAGGTGGAAGCCCTGGCATTTGAGCCACATCTTCTTCCCTCATTTGCTTCTAAACAAATATTTATGGAATGCCTCCTGTATACCAAGCAGTATTTAGAGCATTGGGAATATTGTAGTATATAAAACACAAAATCTCTGCCCTCATAGAGCTGCGTTCTAATGAAATCACAGTGTTGAAATTCTTAACCCCTACCCTGATCTTACCACTTTATCATTCCATTCACTTTAAAGTTCATTTAATAATTCCACAAATATCTATTAAATGCTTACAGATGTCAAAGACTATGAACATCCATTGTGCAAAAGTCATATAAGAACCTTGCCCTGTTACTGCCAAAGAAAGTCTGTAGGCAATGTCTAGAAGTACCAAGGAAGCAGGAACTATTCACAACTGCTTGCCATAGCCTGGTACAGTGCCTGGCACAAAGTACATAATGCAGAGCTGAAAAGAGAAGAGTCTTCCAGCCTGGGGAGGGGTGGTGGTAGTGTAGGTGTGTGTTGGGTGGAGATTTGATGGATTTGGAGACAGGGAAGGACCACACCTCAGAAGGGACAGGTATAGTGCTCCTAAAAAGGCTAAACCCAGGCACTGAGTTAACAGTCTTGGCAAAGACCTCCATGTATTAGTTATAGCTTGCTGTGTACCAAATTATCACAAACTTTGTGGCTTAAAACTACACCCATTTATTATCTCCTGGATTCTGTGCACCAGGAGTCTGGGCACAGCTTGCTGCAGCCCCTATTTAAGAGTCTTTCGTAAGTCTGTGATCAAGGTGTCAGCCAAAGCTGGGGCTCATGTGAAGACTTGACTGGGGAAGGATCCACTTTCAAACTCAAGTGACTGGCAGGATTTAGTTCTCAGTGGGTTATTGGACTAAGGGTCTCAGTTCTTTGCTGGCTATTGACAGGAAACTGCCTTCAGTTTCTTGCCGTGTGATCCTCTCCACCATGGCTACTTGCTTCATCTAAAGATGCAGGCTAAGAAGGCAATAGTAAGAGTCTGTTAGCAACATGGAAGTCACAAGCTATTGTAATCTAATCATGGAAGTGACAGCCCAACAACATTGCCATATTCTGTTCATTTGAATTAAGTTGACAGGAGGGGATTACAACAGCACATGAATATAAGAAGGCAGAAATCACTATGACATAGCTTGTCAGAAAAAATAATGGAATCATACATATAGACCATAAAGGCTTGGACAAAGAGTTTCTCAACATAAGCCTCACTGGGTAGAGACTACCTACTGTCCACCAATATCCATCTTCCCTTTCTTCCTTTTAGTATTAGTAATCCCCAAGTTATAGGGAGGCACGCGGCTATCCTAGAGAGTACACATCCCAGCTTCCTTTGCAGTTAGGTGTGGTCCTATGGCCAAGTTCCAACCAATGGGTTTTAAGCAGAAGCGAGATATGCTACTTCTGGTAACAACCTTAAAGAAAAGTTGCATGACCTCTCCTTCCTCTTTTCCTCTTCCTGAGGCTGGAATGCAGACATGGTGGTGGGCAACACCCTGGAAGATGGCAGAGCAACAAGATAGAAGGAATCAGGATCCCCAGAATACTTAGAGCAGAGCAGCCCAACTTCCCCAGTCTGCCTACCAGCTGGAGTTTTATATGAGAGAGAAATAAACAGCATTGTTTAAGCTGTTGTTATTTGGTATCAGTTAACAGTAACTAAATCAATATCCTGACTTCTAGAGGCAGTTATTAGCAATGCTCCTGCTGAGTCTTCCTGTGGCACTTGTGAAGTAATCCCTTTAAAAGAGTTTACCTGATAAAATGAGCTCATGTGATCGCACATCGTGTCACCTTTCCAGCTCCTCCTTGGCCTGTCTGCTAGTGCCCTCAAAATGATTTCTCACCCCCTCTGGGTGCCCTGTCAGGATGCTGCTAGGGCAAACTCCATTACTGATTTCCAGCTATGCCCATACTCAGGTACCTATAGGACTTCATTCACTTATTCATTTATTTCCTATTTCTGGGACTCCTCTCATGTGGCAGGCACTGTTCTTGGTACCAGATACAGCAGTGAAAATGACAGATAAACTCTCTGTTCTCAGGAAGGCAACATTCTAGTGGGATGAGTAAGGCATGATAAGCAAACAGATAAGATAATTTCAGGCAGTGATACAAAAAAACAACCAAAAATTCATCTTCACATGCCCTACAATATTACACAGGCCAACTGAGTCACAGCCACAGTCCTGAGTTTCCATGGCTTTTGTGGAGCAGTCTCTTAAGTGTTCATGCCCTTGTGCAGTCACCTTCCACACTGAATCAGGACTAGCCTGTGTAACCAATAAAATATGACAGAAGTGAGAGTGTGATTTCCAAGGCTAAGTCATGAAGGCACGGCAAGGCAACTTTCTCCTTGCTCTCTTACATCTTTTGCTCTGGGGAAGTCAGCCTCCATTCCAAGAGCACACCCAGCAGCCCTGTGAGAGAAAAATATGGAGAGAACAGAATCCTGCCAACAGCCAACATCAACCTGCCAGCTACCCTGGAATTAGATCCTCCAGCCCCAGTCAAGCCTTCAGCCCAGATGTCTACAGCTGTAGCCAACATCTTGACTGCAACCTCATGTAAGAGATTATAGAACAGAATTGCTAGGTGAAGTTGTTCCAAGATTTCTGACCCATAGACCTTTGATAAATGATTATTGTTGACCTCCATTTTAGAGTGATTGGTTTTACAGCAAGTCCAACTCACTGCTGAGCAATTTAACCACACTCTAATCATAATTAAACTCTCTCAATCTCTGAGACCTCTCTGAAAAGCAAGACCATCTCAAGGCAGTCTTCTGGATTTTCCTTGAACATAAAGTTACCTTAAACATAAAGTTGATATCTCTTTCTCATTGAGTGCCTGTTAATATTAGTTTTAAAACAAGATACTTTCCTGTCACTTGCAGTAATAACTTCAACAGCAACCAAGTTCTAGGTTTTCTAAAACCTCCAGTTGTGTTAATAAAACTGTTTATATGGCATAATCTAAAAAACATTTTGTTATATGTGTGACAAAAATGAGTTGGGTTAATGTTATTTTTCATGTTGAGGTAAGGAATTGAATGTCCTTATAAGTTAAACTACTTACAAATGTGGAGCACATTCCTGTAAAATGAGATGCTTAGGAAATCATGTCTTGGCAATTCTTCATATACAGAGAGATGACATTATTAATGTGCAACCTGAATTTCTGTGGATCCTACCAACCGAAGGCACAAAAAGGGTCATATTAATGATAATAGCCCACATTTTGTTGACTCCTGCTCTGACCTGTTTAACACCCCCATCATTTGCAAGGCCCGGGTCTAAGGGCAGCCATGTTCTCTTATTCTTCCTCACAGTGCCAGAGTGGCACGAAGCCCTCACTCTCTTGCTTCCTGGTGTTGTGCTATGTTACCTACATATTGTGGTTGGATAATTCATTAAAGTGCTATTCTGTGTTTTCCCTTCACTGTATTTTTTACTTTCCCTATTTAAGAAGATCTTTGTGTTTCTCTGTCTCAAAAGTATTTTGCTTCATAGTTGAAGTAAAAGTTGCTTATAAACTATCCGTTCCTCTCCAGTTTTACTGTCAAAGGTCTAAACTCATGGAGGAATTTTGCTAGGTTACCTCTCCGGGGGAAGTGGGAGCAAAGCAAGCACCTCTTGGAGAGTGGGAGAAGGGGGTGAAGACAACACGAGTTCAGGGAAGAGGGAGTGTTCCTGGGTCTGGGCAGGAGAGGTTGGGACTGGAAATGATGAGTGTGTTTGATGGATCTGGGAGGCTAGCAAGCACACAGAGGGATTTTCTTAGGAAGCCAGGACCTAGGCACAGGCTTTGACCAAGACCTCCAAAGGTTCCAGCTTCACACAGGAGTGAGGAAGTGCTCCTCTTCTAATTGAACACACCAGCTTGGACAGTGAGCATCTCACATTGGCTGTCGCGGACCTCGGCTAGAGATCTTGCTGCCATGCACTCTCTCTTTCCTCAGTAGAGAACTACCCTACTCTCCTCCACATCACAACCGAAACTTAATTTCTTGCTTAATTTCTCATAAAAATATTAAATATTGTGATATTTATTACACAGTAGATTAAAAGTCTATTCTTATTATTTGAGGTTGTTATATTCTATTAAGCCTATACCAACATTTAACTAGCCAATGCTGTGTCCATTCGCTGTGTGTTCTTCTGTGTCTGCTTGTATTCTCATTAGGCAGCTCCCAAAACCAGTCCTGGGACCTTCCAGGGTGGAAGAGAGGCGGTTATTCTCTTGCACCACCTCAGCTCCCCTGTTCTGCTACGTCTTCTTATTTTTTCTCCTCTGTGTTTCTTGTTACATCATCTCACTGCACCAGCTCTCCACGTCAGCTGGCACTCCTGCACGGGGCAGCTTTTCCCGTGCAAGGTGGCATTCCCACACAGGGCAGCTCTCCTGGTGGGGCACATGGGCTGGCACTACACGTGGGCCAGCTCGCCCTCATCAGGAGGCCCTGGGCATCAAACCCTGGATCACCTATATGGTAGACAGGAGCCCAATTGGTTGAGCCACATCTGTTTCCCAGGGTTAGATTCTTGAGGCTTCTGGCCACATCATTTTCTTAACCAGTTAACATAACCATATTTTTAAATGTGTGTTTCTGTTTAAAGAAGTCTTATATCTTTTGCTTCCTCCTTAAATTTAGATATAACGATTCACCAGCCTTTTAGAGACTACCCGCATTTAATGCCATCTACAAACCATATAATTTCCTTCAGAACATTTTTAAGTAACATTTAAACAAAGTCTCTGCATAAATTTAAGCAAGTTTAATCATAAATCTTACTGGGGACAGGTAATTGGGGCTCATTAATAAGGTGAAGGTGGGAAACGGACTTTGGCCCAGTGGTTAGGGCGTCCGTCTACCATATGGGGGTCCGCGGTTCAAACCCCGGCCTCCTTGACCCGTGTGGAGCTGGCCATGCGCAGTGCTGATGCGCGCAAGGAGTGCCCTGCCACGCAGGGGTGTCCCCCGCGTGGGGGAGCCCCACGCGCAAGGAGTGCGCCCGTGAGGAAAGCCGCCCAGCGTGAAAAGAAAGAGCAGCCTGCCCAGGAATGGCGCCGCCCACACTTCCCTTGCCGCTGACGACAACAGAAGCGGACAAAGAAACAAGACGCAGCAAATAGACACCAAGAACAGACAACCAGGGGAGGGGGGGAAATTAAATAAATAAATAAATCTTTAAAAAATAATAATAATAATAATAAGGTGAAGGTTCAGTAACATTGAACTCATGGCTAACAACACTTTAACTCATGCCTGAAAGAAGCTTATCTGACACACTCCACAAGAAACATCACAGCCTTCTTGCACTTAGGAATACTAGACAACACTTCAGCACCACGTGTGGGGGCCATTTTAACAATGAAATTGTCAACAACAAAAAAAACAAAAATGTGAAAAACATTGCACTAAATATATACCACAAAGAGGACATTTTTACAGTGTGAGAGCTGAAGCAAGATGGCAAAGCATTGCTTGCTGGGCCACAGTCAGAGCGTGCATTGAGAAGCTCAAATTTTTCACAGCTCTGCACATGTCCCCAAGTGACAGCAAAGATATAGCAAATCCGGGCTCCGTGAATAACGAGGATTGACAGTGTGTGTCTGTCGCTCTAGGAGGCACTGTTTACATGGACTCCAAGTGGACTAGTACCCCCGGAATTGCACAGCATGCCCACCATGCCTCCCGCAGTATCACAGCTGTACTACCAGGGCCCCCTTATCTCTGAGGGTCCCTCACAACACACCTCTAGAAACCTCCTTCCTTCAAATCCAGGACTAATATTTAAGGAAGATACTAGGATATCTGCTGCCTTTCCCTTCCCCCCCGCAGGAACCCCAAACCCTTTCCTTCATTCTCCATTGGTCAGAGACTCTAGGCCAGTAGACTCCAGGGGCCTCCAAAACAAGCAGATAAGGGGAAACGCCTCCTTGCCATACTCAAATATAGGATAATCTCTTGTATTCTGGTCTAGTCTAGAAGTATAATTATTGTTCCAGTGAAACAAATCTGTCAGAATCAGGTATAGATACAACAGCATGAAGGAGATAAAACTCTAAAGGACTTTGGAGAGTAGAGGATAGTGAATTCCTACCTTATACACACTCTATACACTCCATCATATATATAGTATCAATGTTAAGATTTATATAAAAATAAATTATACGTCATAATTCACTCTATTGCTAAAGAATTCTTGGCTTTGCAAATGGATTAATAAGATTCCATTGCATTTTTTGAGAGTGAGTTCATAACATATTATTTACAAATTGTTCATAGGAATATATCTGTTACATAAATTGAGTACACACGTATTCTGTTGTCAATATAACACCGTACTTTATGTCCTAGGACAAAACCTATTTTGAAAAATATAATCCATGGAATAACAATTTATCTTATTATTCCCCTTTTAGTGACAGAATTATTTTCCAAACTGGAAATTATTTTAATTACTTAACCTGGTTACAAAAATGCTTATGTTAGTAAATCTAGGCTAGACTATGCCGCAGTAACAACTCCTGAAATCTCAGTGGTATAACACAATAAAGGTCTATTTCTCACTCGTGTGACAACTGTTCCAAGTCTGGTCACTCTCCTACATGATTCTCCTCTAAAAAGTGACTCAGGGACTGTTTTAGTTTGCTAAAGACTGCTAATGCAAAATACCAGAAATGGGTTGGCTTTTTTAATAAATATTTATTAGGGTAAAATCTTATAGTTCCGAGGCTGTGAAAATGTCCAAAATCAAGGCATTACCAGAGATGCTGTCTCACCTCTGCTGGCAATCCTGGACTCCTGCCCTGGGAGAAGGCACAATGGCAGCTCTGCTGGTCTAGTCTCTGCCTTCCCCTCCAGGCCCACTTCGTCCCAAAGCTAGCTGTGGGTGCTCCAGCACATGGCTCGTCTCTGTCCAGGGATCCTCTCATAATTTTTGGACTACTCTATTGATTCTAGCCTCCGGCATCTCTCTCAGCCTCCCGGGGCTTCTCTGTCCTTCTGCAGCTGTAGGTGAACTTGGAGTCCTCTCTCACATGGCGGGGTAAAATGGCAGCTCCCTTTCTCTGTGTGTCTCTGCTTCCAGTCCTCCCTTTATATGAGACTCCAGCAAGTGGGCCAAGACCCACCCTGGATCACATCTCACTGAAGTAATCCCATCAAAGCCTCCCTCCCAAATGAATTAATTCCAATTAAAGGGTCCCACACCCACAGAAATGGATTAACTCCAAGAACATGATCTTTTTGGGAGCCACAAAAAAACTTCTAACTGTCTCAGGGACCAAGCTCTTTCCATCGTGTGACTCAACTGTCTCAGATTCTTTTGCTTTCAGGCAAGTGGGCAGGAGAGGAGTGGGAGAAAGACCTGGAAGAGAGAATGAAGATAGAGAACACACCTGCTCTTAACTGCCTCAGACTGAAGGAGACACATGACTTCCACCCACATTCCCTTGGTAAGAGTTACTTGAACGCACCTAGTTCATGGAGGATGGGAAATATAAAGGAGCACAATAATGTTTAATACTAACAATTTCTGACAATATGCTCATCATAAAGATGAACAAATCATCATAAAGATGAACAAAAAGTACATGAGGTGGAAAACGAAAGGGTTGCTTTATTCTCACCCCTCATAAATAAAAGCTGCTAACATTTTGTTTCATTCATGCAATCAACAAATCTTCATTAATCTCCCTCCATGTGCTTGGCTCTGTCCTGGGTGCTCAATATGCTGGATGAGGATCCTAATCTCAGGTGGCTTCCAGTGTGTGTGTGTCTCTCCTCCTGGGTTTGTAACCTGCCTCCACCACACATGCTTATGTGATTAATCAACTCCCAGAGACTTAGTTTTCTCCTTTGTAAAATGGGTATCATAATAGTACTTATACGATTATGTAAGTTGTTAGGGAAAAATGGTGCTACTGGGACATGAAGACTGAGGATCGCAGGCAGGAAGTTTATTGGGAAGCTCTCCCACGGAGGGAGTCTGAAGAACAGACTTCAGCCCCCCCACCGGCATGGCGGGAGTCTGAAGAGGGGCTTCAGCCTGCCTCTGGAGGGTGGTGGGTATGAATATAGAGTACATCAATAGGTGGGGAAACAGAGTACAGCCTGGGGTCAAATGGCCGGGGGAAATTGGGCTAGGAGGTCTTGGAATGAAGGAGGGGTTGGTGGTGGCTGGGTCCCCCTTATCTGCTCCACTTTGTTTTTTCTTGGGAGGGAATGGGCTGCCTGCTAGCCTGCAGGGATGGCTTGGTGGGTTATGGCTAGAGGCTGCCTTTCTTCAATTTATGTCACAGGGGTATTGATTCACGGTCTTGTGACCTGTTAATCCTTGCAAACTTTGTAAGGGGAACCTCTAACATAAGTATGGGTTGTTATGGGGATTAAATTAGATAATATAGGTAAATAACTTAGAAAAGTGTCTGACATATAACAAGCACATAATAAAAACCTGCTATTGTTGCTTTATGCATAATATAGATATTTGCTTTTATATAAACAGCTTAATACTATTAATCTACTACTGCTCTATGGGTTACTTCTTGAACCCATTCAGGGGAGACGTTCTTTTTTCCATTTCAGACCAGAGAAGATGTAAATCATTGATTTAACTGTTTATGATATTCCGTTGTCTGGATATATCCTAATGTATTAGTCTAGAGATTCTTTAACGTGGGGTTCATGAATAGGTTTCATAGAGTTCTAGGAACCCTCTAAAATTGTGTACTAATTTTTAAATGTATGCATTTTTAATAGAGAGTGTTTCTAAAATTTAATTAAATTCTGGAAGAATTCATAATCTAAAAGAAGAATCAGGATTTAAATTGACCAATCCTTGATCCTGATTTAGTAATTTCAGGTTTTTGTGCTTCAGTATCCCCATCTTTGTTGTTAGTGAAATCACTCCTCTCCCTTACCTAAAGATGTAAAGACTTTCTAGAAAGCACAGACAAAAACAGAAGCGCAGAACCAAAACCAACCATATTATTGGGTTTGAACTAATTTCCTAATAATTTCCACCCTCTTGAATGTGCTTGAGTTTAGCTAAAATATCCTCAAACACCTTCCTGCCCCAAAGTACAGAAATCCTAATTTCTGTACTTTTCTGCATAAAACCTATTTCTTTTTCTCTGTAGTCCAAGGCTTTGTCAAGATTTCCCCCTTTGTATCCATTCTGAAACAATATTTTGATTAAACACTGTTTCGTTAAATATGTGAGGCATCCTCTTAAGTGTGTGTGCTTTCCACCCTACAAGTTAATGCTGCTATCTATACAGTTTAAATTTGTGATTTGAAAAAAATGTGCTCTTTGAATACCAGTGATTTTAATATTAAACTGCCACAGATAAGGTATTTAAGGGGGAAAATGTGGTTGCCCACTTTGATGCCTGGGGATTTCAGTTCTGACATCCACAACAGAGACACAAAGACCACGTATGATCATCAAAAAATCACTTCACTTCACTGGGATCGTTTTCCCCATGTAAAATTGGGAGCTAGGTTAAGTAATTTCCAAATGTATATCCTTACAACCCCATGCTGCTAAAGAGAGACTTCAGGAGTCTCATGTGGACGTTGGTTTCTGTCTGTTTCATATCCTGAAGCCTTCTGATATCCACCTACTAGCTAAATGATCCCTTTTACTTCAGTGCCCCACAGTGCCCCACAAACTACAAGCTTAAGTTAAGTCTCATAGGGCTGTCTGTTGGCATATGCAGTGTGAAAAAGGAAAATGGAAGAAAATGGTGGCATGGGAGAAGCCACAAGGAAGATAGAGAGAAGGAAGAAGCAAGTTGGCAAGCCTAGTCATGTGACCAGGGCACAGGGCTTTCTCTTTATACGGACCCTGTAGGGAGGGTCAGGGTCAGGGCTTTGTCTCTACAGAGAACTGTCACCTCAATGAAGATCCTGTCCCTGGAAAGCAGCTAATGCTGTTTCCAGTTCCTAGGTGACAGCACTGTGTGTTAGATACATCTGTACTGTCATGGAAAGAGGAGTTTAGACCAACTAACTGTATGTAACTCTATTATGGTCAGTTGCTTTCTTTTATTTTTCTTAAGATTTATTTTATGTATTTATTTCTGTCCCCCATCCCCATCCCCTCCCCCCGTTGTCTGCTTTCTGTGTCCATTCACTGTGTGTTTAGGTGACTCCAGAAACCGATCCTGGGGTTCTCCAGAGTGGGAGAGAGGCGATCTTTCTCTTGTGCCACCTCAGCTCCCTGGTCTGCTGTGTCTTCTCATCGTCTCTCCTCTGTGTCTTTTGTTGCATCATCTTGCTGTGCCAGCTGTCCACATTGACTGGCACTCCTGCACGGAGCGGCATTCCCGCACGGGGCGGCACTCCTGCGTGGGCCGGCATTCTGCGTGGGCCAGCTCACAGTGTGGGACAGCTTACTTCATCAGGAGGCCCTGGGCATCAAACCCTTGACCCTCCATATGGTAGATAGGAGCCCAACTGCTTGAGCCACATCTGTTTCCCAATGGTCCGTTTCTTTACCCAAAAACTGAGGTGGTAGGACTAGTTGATTTTGTGAGGTCCTTTCAAGCTTGAAAATGACATGGTTTTTATGAAGACTTCTCTGTATAAACAGTGTGTTAGTCAGCCAAAGGGGTACTGATGCAAAATACCAGAAATCAGTTGGTTTTTATAAGGGATGTTTATTTGGGATGGGAGCTAACAGATACCAGGCCATAAAGCATAAATAATTTCCCTCACCAAAGTCTATTTCCACGTGTTAGAGCAAGATGGCTGCCAAGGTCTGCAAGGGTTCAGGCTTCCTGGGTTCCTCTCTTCCTGGTGCTTGCTTCTATTTCCTCTGTGTGCTTACTTCCTGGGGTTCTAGCTTAAGACTTCAGCATCAGGGAAGCTATTGTGGCTCAATTGATAGAGTGTCCGCCTACCATATGGAAGGTCCAAGGTTCTATACCCAGGGCCTCCTGACCCATGTGGTGACCTGGCCCATGTGCAGTGTCGCCACATGCAAGGAGTGCTATGCCACGCAGGGGTGTCCCCTGAGTAGGGGAGCCCCACACGCAAGAAGTGCACCCCGCAAGGAGAGCCACCCCGTGTGAAAAATGTGCAGCCCACCTAGGAGTGACACCACACACACAGACAGCTGATGCAGCAAGATGACACCAGGAAAAAAAAGCGAGTTTCCCAGTCCCACATGACAAGAATGCAAGCAGACACAGAAGAACACAAGTGAATGGATACAAAGAGCAGACAATGGGGGAAAAAGGGAGAGAAAAAAATAAAATGAATCTTTAAAAAAAAAAAGACTTCAGCATCAAACTCCAACATCAAAACTCCAACATAAAAAACACTCCAACTCTGTCCTTTGCCATGTCTTTTATCTGTGAGTCCCCACCCACCAAGAGGCAAGGACTAAATGCCCTACTGACACAAGAAGTTTACTTCATTACTTAATCAAGTAAACCTCTGAGTCCAATATAATCTAATATGCCCAGAGGAAAAGATTGATTTACAAATATAACCCAATATTTCTTTTTGGAATTCATACAACAATATCAAACTGCTACAACCGGGTATTCCGGTTTCTTTGTTTGTAAGTAATAAAACCACCCCCAAATATAATGACATCAAATAATAGCCCTTTTATTTTGCTCACATATTCTGCAAGATAGTAATTTACACAAGGCATGTTTGGGGTGGCCTGTGTCCCATAGTTCTGGGGCCTCAGTTGGGATAATTTGAACAGCTGGGGATACCTCAAACACCTGGGAACTAGAATCATCTGGAGGCTGCCTCACTCACCTGTCTGGTTCCTGAGCTAGGATGACTTGAAGTCTAGACTCAGTAGAGTATGTTAACCAGAGCACCTACTCAGTCCTCTCCTTGTGGCTTGGGTGGCTTCAGATAGCATGGCAGGCAGGTTCTACAAAGAATGACTCAAGATCGAGAATCCAGAGAGCTAGCATTCCAAACGAGAATAAGCTACATGGCCTTTTCATACCCAGCCATAGAAGAGACACTGTGACAATTCTTCCAAATTTTATTGGTCACAAGCAAATCACTAAGGCTGGCCTAGATTCAAGACCAGGGCGGTTAGACTCCAGATCTTGATGGGGGTGGCAAGTTCATTTTGCAGAAGAGCCATCTTTGTTGCCGCCATCTTTGGAAATGTACAGTCTGCCACAGTCTGCCCTCTGCCAACAATTCCCATTCCTCTTACATACAAAATATACTCACCTCCTCCCCCAAGATCTCCAAGTCTCATCCCATCAATGCATCTGCTCAAAGTTTAGGATTTTACCCTCTACATCAGGTCCAGATGCTGATGAGGTTTCTCAGGTGCCATTCCCCAGATATAGCCCCTTTAGTACAGTGCTTCTGAATCTAAAGCCTCATGAACTAAAGACACAAGTGTTGTCCTAAGATGCTTGAAAAGCCTTTTATCCATCTGAAAGGGTTCACAAGGCACCATCTTAAATCTTTCTGAGATTTTGAAAAGTATTTAGGGAAGCAGATGTGGCCCACGCAATTGGACTCCCATCTACCATATGAGAGGTCAAGGGTTCAATTTCCAGGGCCTCCTGGTGAAGGCAAGCTGGCCCAAACAGCAAGTTGGCCCAAACAGAGAGCTGGCCCACGTGAAGTGCTGGCCCACACGGAGAGCTAGTGCAGCAAGATGATGCAACAGAAAGAGACAGAGCAGACCAGGGAGCTGAGGTGGAGCAAGAGAGTATGGCCTCTCTCCCACTCCAGAAAGTCCCAGGATCAGTTCCCAGAGTTGCCTAATGGGAATACAAGACACAGAAGAACACACAGTGAATGGACACGGAGAGCAGAAATGGGAGTGAGGTCGGGGGAGAAATAAATAAATAATACTTTATTTAAAAGGTTCATATAGTTAGAGTCACACCATTGGCTTCATCTTTACTTTGAGACATGTCCTTCCTAATAATGTCCGGGATTTAACCTTTGCCATTACTTATTTTTAACAATATTTTCCCATTTTTATTTTAAAATTTCCAAAACTTACAATTACTCCATACTCACCACATGAAAGCCTTTCTTACGTTGAAAATTCTTTGCTGACTGGAAGAACTGACTGAGCCTTCTGTTTTCTCCAAATTTTGCTTGAAAACTGTTCATCTCTCTCCATTCGTATTTTATCATAAGCTACTAAAAGAAACCAGTTGCTACTTTCAACTATCTGCCTGGTAATTTCCTTGGCCAAATCTAGTAGTTGATTATGAATATTTTCTATTTTCCACATTACTGTAGATAATAGTGTTACCAAACTTTTGGCTACAGCTTAGGAAGGTTACCTTTTTCCACCCTCCAATAATAATTTCCTCTCTGTCTCTCCAGCTTTCACTAACTTTGGCATTTTTCAATGCCATCCAAACTTCTGCCTGCTGCCCATTCAAAAGCCAGCAGCTTGTGGTTTAGGCTTTGTAATGACAGGGCCCCACTTCCAGAAACCAAATTTTGTTCTGCTTATCTATTGCTGCTTAACAAACTATTCCTAAAATTATTGGTATAGAAAAATAGTCAGTTTATTATGCTCACAGATTCTGTGGGTCAGGAGTTGAAAGAGGGCCAAGAAAGGATGACTTATCTCTGCTCCATAATGTGTGGGGTCTCAGCTGGGAAGACTTGAATGACCGGGGGTGAGAATCACCTGAAGGCTGCCTCCGTCTCATGTCTGACGCCTGGGCTGAGGTGCTGGAAGACCCAGGCTCAGCTGGAGCTGATCCCCAGAAAACCTGCTACATGGCCTCTGCATGGGTCTTGGGCGTTTCACCACATGTGGGTTCTGTGGGGGCATGTCCTGAGAGGACAATGCAGGGAAGGTTCTAAGGGGAAAAGGTGGAAGCTGCTTGGCCTTTCCTGACCTAGCCTTGGAAGTCACGTTCTGTTGGTTATAAGTGAGTCACTAAAGCTAGACCAGATTCAAGGGTAGAGGAATTAGACTCCATCTCTTGATGGGACAGTGGCAAAATCCCTCTGCAGAAGAGCATGTGGGGTGGGAGGTACTATTGCTTTTGCTGTCATCTTTGGTAACTATGATTTGTCATTTCAGGTCATCTTCTTCTTGAGATCCGTTCTATTCATTCATTCACACACTACTGATTTTTACCCTACCTGCTTTCAAAAAGAATTTGAGGAGGGGCAACGGACTTGGCCCAGTGGTTAGGGCATCCGTCTACCACATGGGAGGTCCATGGTTCAAACCCCAGGCCTCCTTGACCCGTGTGGAGCTGGCGCACACACAGTTCTGATGTGCACAAGGAGTGCTGTGCCATGCAGGGGTGTCCCCCGCATAGGGGAGCCCCACGCACAAGGAGTGCACCTCCGTAAGGAGAGCCACCCAGCGCGAAAGAAAGTGCAGCCTGCCCAGGAATGGTGCCGCACACATGGAGAGCTGACACAACAAGATGACACAACAAAAAGAAACACAGATTCCCATGCAGCTGACAACAACAGAAGCAGACAAAGAAGAACACACAGCAAATAGACACAGAGAACAGACAGCTGGGGGGTGGGGAAGGGGAGAGAAATAAATAAATAAATAAATCTTTAAAAAATAAAATAAAATAAAAAAGAATTTGAGGAAACCCAGTTGCAGGCAGAGGATGAATTGGTGGGTATAGAAACCAGTCAAGGAAGGTGGTTGATCTCAGGTGATAATTCCATATCATATTCATTTACTCATTCCATAAATATTTTTTTGAGCATTAACAATATGCCATGCACTGTTATTTGCACAGGAGATGCAAGGTGAACAAAATTAACCCAAGTCCTGGTCTCATGAAGTTTAACGCCAGCCAGGGGAACAGATGTTTTTAAATCTTTGCACAAGTATATAACCACAAAGCCTCACAAGTTTTAGGTGGCAATGGCTAGGGAGTGATGGAAGGTGTGACACAGGAGCCTGGTCTAGTCCAGGGCTTAGAGAAAGATTTGCTAAAAAGAGTGACATTTATGCTAATAACTCAAGGTTGAGTAAAAATCAGGTAATTAAACAAGGGTATTGCAAAGCCACTGGCAGTACACAGATATATTATTTTCATTATTATGTCTTAATTTTACCATTTTGTGGAATTTATGACAGGTGGAATTGGTTTTCCATTTTTGTTCGTATATAAAGTTTCCTTGTGAAATAAATGTATTTAAATCGAACAGAGCTGTGTTAGGTTAAAAGAAGATGGTAAATAAAAAAATAGGGTGGGTGTTACACAAAAAAGCAACCATCATGAAGATGGTTAGCAGATACCTGAAGCTTAGTACACTTCCCTGGACTGGGTAGCGGGGAGTAAGGGGGCAGAGGGAAGGAGTCTTGGGCAGTGTTTTAGTTTCCTAGGCTGTTCAAAGAAGATACCATGAAATAGGTTGGCTTTTTTTTAAAAGGATTTATTTTTTATTTATTTCTCTCCCTTCCCCACCCCCCAGTTGTCTGCTCTCTGTGTCCATTTCTTTCACACTGGGCAGTTCTCCTTATGGGCCATACTCCTTGCATGTGGGGCTCCCCTATGTGGGGGACACCCCTGTGTGGCAGGGCACTCCTTGCGCGCATCAGCACTGTGCATGGGCCAGCTGCACACGGGTCAAGGAGGCCCGGGGTTTGAACCATGGACGCCCTATCCATTGGGCCAAGTCTGCTTCCCAGGTTGGCTTTTACCAATGGGAATTTATTAGCTTACATTTTGAGGCCCTAACAATGTCCAAATCAAGGCATCATAAGGCAATGCTCTCTTTCTGAAGATCGGCAGCTGGTGGTCCTTGGCTCCTCTGCCACAAGGCAAGGCCATGGTGGAATCTGCTGGTCTCTCCCTTCTCTTCCAAGCTTTGTTGCTTTCAGCTTCTTGTTTCCATGGCCCTTTCTCTCTCTCTCTTGCTCTCTCTGTATTCATCCCATTTATGATGGACTCAAATAAGAAGATTAAGACCCACCCTGGGCCACACCATAACTGAAGTAACCTCATCAAAATGTCCTACTTATAATAGGTTTCCACCCACAAGAATAGACTAGTTTCAATACTATGATGTTATAGGGGTACATCCAGTTTCAAACCACCAAGGTAGTAAAGGGAACATCCTGGTACAAACACCCTAAGGTGGAAGAAGGGGTAGTTTCAAGAACTGAAAGGCATTAATGTGGCTTGAGCAGAAAGGGAGAAGCAGTGGCTTGCAGTGAGCCAGGAGAGGCAGTAGGAGCCTGATATTCAGAACTGAAAGATTTGAGAATCAAAATAGGCATTTTTAATTTTTTCCCATAAAGATATACTTGTGTCAGTTTAGTATAAAAACACTATTTGAATAATACATTTTTAATAAAACAAATTCAGTCTATGCAGATAATATTAACTTGCAGTTTCTGAGAGAAAATCCTCCCATTAGAAATGGTACTGTTCAATATGTTTGAATTATCCTAAAAACAATGGGACATCTTTGAAGAATTTGGGAAATAAGAATGATAAAACCTAGTCTGTGATTTAAAAAAAAATAATGTCTGAGATAAACAGCAAGATGGCAGCAGAGTAAGGAGCTCCTAGAGTCAGCTCTGCTACAGAGCAGTTAGTAAACACCCAGAGCTCTCTGGAGCTAGCTGAAGCACCTGTTTGGGGTCTCCAGGAGACCAGAAGAGCATCCTGCAACATCCTTGGAGAAATGGAAGGAGGAGGCTGCCCACCTGAAGAGAAGACTCGTAAGTACAGCGCTCTATGCCATGGAAACTGGTGCCCATCCTCCACTGGAGGCACAAGCCACCTTGGGAGCTGTTCCGTGGCTGGAATTGAAAGCTCCACTTCCCAAAAATGAGGGAGGAAGAGATGGTTGGGCACCAATTTCAGCTACCGATGAGTAAATCGGCAGGCTAAAGTATAATCGTGAGACTAGCTTTGAGCCGGTCCAAGTCAGAAAGAGTTTCAGCCGGTCCAAGTCAGAAAGAGGCCAGTAGCTGCCATCTTAACTCCATGCCTGGCATGAGGGGAAGCGGGGCATACTGGAAATCCCAGTACTGGTGGGAACTGGCTTCTTTCCATCCAGATCAGATTGCAGCTCTACCTAGGCCCCAGTGCTACCTCCAGCAGGGAGGAAGCTGCAGGGACCTGCGCCAGCCTCTCCAGGAAATTACTGGCCAAGCCACAGAGGCTTATCCTACTACAGTGGCATGAACCACCCCAGGATATATTCTGTGCCTGGAATTGGAAGCTCCATTTCCCAAAAACAGGGGAGGAGGAGATGGTTGGCTGCCGATTTTGGCTACTGATTGGTAGACTTGGCTGGCTAAGATATAACCCTGGGAACAGCTGGGGTGTGAATCCACCCAAGTAGGAAAGAGACCAGTGGCTGCCATTTTGACTCCACCCCCAACCGGGACCGAAAATCACAGTGACAGTAGGAACTAGTTTCTTTCATCCAGATTGACCTGCAGCCCTAGCCTACGCTTCAGCCTGGCCTCTGGCAGGGAGGAGGCTGGTGGGCCCTGCACCAGCCTGTCCAGGTAACTGAAGGTACCTTTGGCTGGCACAGACTGAAAATTGGAAGTCTACTGCAGCAACTGTGGTCATCTTGAACCTGCACTGCATAGATTGCTGCCCACAGCTGCAGCTCCATCCCTGCCACAGGCAGGGGAGAAAGGAGTATGAAGCTTCATCAGTCTTTCTGGGCAACTACAATCTAGGCCTGCATGACTTGGATTATTCCACATAGCTGTGATTCTGTCCCTACCCCTGGCAAAGTTGGGAGAAACTTCACTGGTCCCTGCTGCAATGAGGGCAGCTTGAGCCTTCACAGCTTATAGCACCAATTACAACCTTGGCTCCAACTGCACAACCAGCAAGGGAGAAAGGGCAGGAAGCCCTTAACCAAAGAGAAAAACTGCACACAGAATAAATACTCTAGTAATCCAGATGCCAAGACACAAACAAAAAATTACAATCCACACCAAGAAACAGGAAGCTATGGTCCAATTAAAGGAACGAGATAAGCCTCCAGATGACATAAAGGAGTTGAGACAAATAATCATAGATGTTCAAACAAATCTCCTTAATAAATTCAATGAGATGGCTAGAGATTAAGGATATTAAGAAGACACTAGATGAACACAAAGAAGAATTTGAAAGCATACATAGAAAAATAGCAGATCTTATAGGAATGAAAGGTGCAATAAATGAAATTTTAAAAACATTGGAATCATATAATAGCAGATTTGAGGAGGCAGAAGAAAGGATTGGTGAGCTTGAAGAAATGGCCTCTGAAAGTGAACATATAAAAGAACAGATGAAGAAAAGAATGGAAAAAATTGAACAAGGTCTCAAGGAACTAAATGACAGCAAAAGGCAAGCAAACATACATGTCATGAATGTCCCAGAAGGAGAAGAGAGGGAAAAGGGGTAGATGGAATATTTGAAGAAATAATGGTAGAAAATTTCCCAACCCTATTGAAGAACATAGATATCCATGTCCAAAAAGCACAACGTACTCCCATCTGAAAAAATATAAATAGACCAACTCTGAGACAAATACTCATCAGAATGTCAAATGTCAAAGACAGAGAATTCTGAGAACAGCAAGAGAAATGCAATGCATAACATATAAGGGATACCCAATAAGATTAAGTGCTGATTTCTCACCAGAAACCATGAATGCAAGATGACAGTGGTCTGATATAGTTAAGATACTACAAGAGAAAAACTTCCAGCCAAGAATCTTGTATCCAGCAAGACTGTCTTTCAAACATGAGGGTGAGATTAGAAAATTCTCAGATAAACAAACTGAGAGAATTTCTAAGCAAGGGACCAGATTTTCAGGAAATACTAAAGGGTGTGCTAGAACTGAAAAGAAAAGACAGGAGAGAGAGGCTGGGAAGAGAGTCTAGAAATGAAGATTATATCAATAAAAGTAACTAAAAGTGTCAAAAGAGTGGTGAAAACTGCAACTCACTGTTAAAAGAAATTTTAAAGGCCTAAATATATATCCTGCCCGTAACCCACTGAATGTACTGGCAGAGAGTGTAAACTACAAATGTAAATTATAATCCATGCGGTGCAGCAGTGCTCCAAAATGTATTCACCAAAGTAATGAATGGGCCACAATGATGAAAGAGGTTGTTGATGTGGGAGGAGTGGGGGCATGGGAAGTAGGGTATATGGGAACCTCTTATATTTTTTAATATAACATTTTTTGTGATTCATGTATCTTTTAAAAAAAGAATTTATTATTAAAAATAGGGAAGCAGACTTGGCCCAATGAATAGGGCATCCGTCTACCACATGGGAGGTCCACTCTTCAAATCCCGGGCCTCCTTGACCCGTGTGGAGCTGGCCCATGCACAGTGCTGATGCGTAAAAGGAGTGCCCTGCCACGCAGGGGTGTCCCCTGTGTAGGGGAGTTCCACGCACAAGGAGTGCGCCCCATAAGGACAGCCGCCCAGCGAGAAAGAAAGTGCAGCCTGCCCAAGAATAGCGCAGCACACACGGGGAGCTGACACAACAGGATGACGAAACAAAAAGAAATACAGATTCCCAGTGCTGCTGATAAGGATAGAAGCGTCACAGAAGAACACACAGCAAATGGACACAGAGAGCAGACAACTGGGGGGGGGAGGGGGAGATAAATAAATAAATCTTTAAAATAGTAAATAAATAATAAAAAGCATGATGTATTCAACCAGTATGCAAGTGCTCAGAAAATGGATGGTAAATGAATAGATGGAAATACAGATAAATAGATAGGGGGATTGATAGAGTAATGGGTACATAGAATGACACAGAATATGCAGCAAAAATGTTAAAACTGGTGGACATGCATATCAGGGGAATGGGGATGTGTTTGGAATTCTGTCTTTAGAATTTTTAATATTTTTGTTAACTGTCCTGCAAGTTTGAAAGTATTTTGAAATTAAAATTTTAAAAAGAAATAATCCTAAAAAAATTAAAAACTTTAAATTTTTTTAAGAAATGAAAGGGCCTAAATAACTGGAAGAACAGTCCATGTTCATGGATTGGAAGACTATCATTAAGATGCCAATTCTACTCAAATTGATATACAGATTCAATGCAATCCTGATAAAAATTCCACCAGCATTTAAAAAAAACATTGAAAACACGATCATCAATTTATTTGGAAGGATAAGGGGTCCTGAATCGCCAGAAACATCATGAAAAGGAAAAGCAAACCCTCATCTCCAGACTTTAAATCATATTACCT
The DNA here is from genome assembly GCF_030445035.2 of Dasypus novemcinctus. Lineage (NCBI taxonomy): Eukaryota > Metazoa > Chordata > Mammalia > Cingulata > Dasypodidae > Dasypus > Dasypus novemcinctus. Next base: position 77,590,075 of record NC_080679.1, on the reverse strand, counting down.
AGCTATAGTGGTAAAAACAGCATGGTACTGGCATAAAGACAGACATATAGACCAATGGAATCAAATTTATGGTTCAGAAACAGAACCTCAAATGTATGGTCAAGTGATTTTTGACTAGCCTGTCAAACATACACAACTCAGGCAGAACAATCCATTCAACAAATGGTGCTGAAAGAATTGGATATCCATAGCCAAAAGAAGGAAAGAGGACCCCTATCTCACACCTTATCCAAAAATTAACTCAAAGTGGACCAAAAACTTAAAAATAAAAGCAAGAACCATAAAATTCCTAGAAGAAATTGTAAGAAAATATCTTCAAGACCTGGTGGTAGGTGGTGGATTCTAAAATGAGATAAGAGGAGGACTGGGATGGACTACTCATGTTTAATGTATGTAGAAGTTTTAATTAGCTTTACTGTAGAAGTGTGAAAATGTATAGAGGGGATGGTAACACATAGTGAGTAACAGCTAGTTTATAAATGGGGATGTGGCTGAAAATGGTAGTCAAGGTATGCAAATGCCAATTGACAGAATGCTAGAGAATAATCTAGAAACTAAATAGCACAGTAAACCAAGAGGTGGATAAGAATTGTGGTTGATGGTACAGATGCAAGAGTGTCCTTTGTGAGCTAAAGCAAATGTATATCACTACTGCAGGGTGTTGGGAATGTGGAAAAGCATGGGAAAAATACAGATAGAGTGACCTATGGACTATGGTTAGCAGTAATAATATATTCTTGCATCTATGCGAAAGATGTACTGTGTTGATAATGGGACAGTATGGAAAATGTGAGCCAAATGTACACTATAGACATGGCAACAATCAGATGACATTATCTTATCTGTAGCAAATATTCCACCATTGTGTGGTGTGTTGATGGAGGGGTGTTGTTTGGGAATTCTGCAAATTTGCATGATTGTTTTATAAGTTTACAACTTCTGTCATAAAAAAATATATTAAAAAAATAATAATAGGGTGGGTTGGGGGAAAAACACACCAAATGGAAGATAAGGACTATAATTAGTAGTAAGAAGTTTACAGTATTCGTTCATAATTTGTAACAATAATTTGTAACAAACGTCTCACGACAATGCAAGGTGTTGGTAGAGGGTTGATGTATGGGACCCCTGTATGATGTTATGCATGTTTGCTTTGTAAGTTCACAACTTTTACTATACACTAAATTGTTTATGTATGTTCATATGTAAATGATATAAAGATAACACGTGGTCGGGAGAAGAAAAATACTTTGGTTAGTAGTAGTATTTTGACAATGCTCTTTAATCATTAGTTTAAAAGATTTAACAAACAATCCAAGTTATTGGTGGTAGGGTGAGTTATGAGAGCCTGTATGATGTTATGTATGTTTGTTTTGTAAGTTCACAACTATTACTATATACTTATTGTTTTTTGTTTTGTTTTGTTTTGTTTTTAAAGATTTTATATATTTATTTAATTCCCCCCATCCCCCGATTGTCTGTTCTCTTGTGTCTGTTTGCTGCGTCTTGTTTCTTTGTCCGCTTCTGTTGTCGTCAGCGGCATGGGAAGTGTGGGCGGTGCCATTCCTGGGCAGGCTGCACTTTTTTTCGTGCTGGGTGGCTCTCCTTACGGGGCGCACTCCTTGCGCGTGGGGCTCCCCTACGCGGGGGACACCCTTGCGTGGCAGGGCACTCCTTGCGCATATCAGCACTGCGCATGGGCCAGCTCCACACGGGTCAAGGAGGCCCGGGGTTTGAACCGCGGACCTCCCATGTGGTAGACGGACGCCCTAACCACTGGGCCAAGTCCGTTTCCCATACTTATTGTTTATGTATGAGTGATATACTTCAGTAAATTAATTTAAAAATATTTTTTAAAGCCTATCAATGTAATTAGTGCACTTTTCAAATATACTGAAGAGCTTACAAGTAACATCCTGCTCTCCAACCCAATTTCCCACCCCAAGAGGGTAACCACTGTTATTCATTTCTGTTTTTATTCTTCTGGCAACTTCCTTCTTACCACAAAATATATATGCTTATATCTTACTTATCAAGTTCATACATTGTACAGGACATACCTTGGGTGCTTTTTTAGATTTCTTTAGGGTCATCTGTCTCCCAGTCTCCCTGTCTCTCAGCTTGCTTGGCTCAGGCCGTCGTGGTAGTAGCTGAATCAGTCTAAGCATGGGGTTCTACTCTGTGAGGCCATCAGGCCACATGACCAGATCTTGGCTTCCCCAAATGAGTCAGGTAACACAATCTGGAAGCCTGGGAGCCGGAAAATTTTGAACAATGGAAAATAGAGTATGAAGGGAAGTTTCAGATAAAATGTTTTTCTGCCGTCTTCCCTTGGATGGACTGTTTCAGGCACAATTTTTCCATGCAGCCTGTCCAAGGAAGTCTTTTATGTCTGAGTGGTCATATGCTAAAGAACTAGCTGTATATTTTTGTCACTCTTTTGGAGCAGTGACCAGTGCAGCGGTTCATCACCTGGTATTTGCTTCTAGTCCTTTCCCCCCTCTCTACCCTTCTCCCTAACTCTTGCAGAGCTGGATTGTGCCTCCTAATAAAGTATTAGCTCTTAAGCCTTGCCTCAGGCTCTATTTTCTAGGAAAATCAGGCTAAGACATATTGCCGATATTTTCTATTGACTTACATCATCAACGCCATCTTTCTCTCATATTCCTATAGTTAAATCATTGTTTTCAGTTCTATTCATTACATTTACAACTTTCAATTTTGTGCTTTTGTGTTTACATAATATCTCTTATGGCTCATATTTTGTAGGATGAAGATTCTGGTGTTCCTTCCCTTCCTTTCACCTCTCCTCCCCCTTTCACCTCTAAAAGTCTTCATCATACTTTGACATCCTTAAAGTTTATAACATTTATATTCTGTTCGTAATCATAATTATCTTCCATTATTTTTCCAAGTGCTGATTCTAAGTGTGAAAAGCAATAAACAATGCATATACTATGATGACTACTCATTGACCAATAAATGTTTCTTGAGAGCTTGCTATGTGTATTAATCAGGGTTCTCTAGGGAAACAGAATCAACAAGAGATATCTGTCAATAGTGTTTGATTTTTTAAAAGTCTCTCACGTGACCATGGGGATGCACAAGTCCAGGTTACACAGGCAGGCTGCAACCAGGGGCTCCAATGAAGGTTCTTGATGAGTTCTGGGAGATGTTGGCTGTCTAAAGACGAGCTGGGAAATTCTCACTCAATGCTGGAATCACTTTCCCTTTTAAGGCATTCAACTGATTGGATAAAGCATCACCCATTGCTGATGGCAGTCTCCCAGATTGATGTAATTGTAATCAGCTATCTATGATTTACCACTGCAATAAAGTCAATGGTGACTAAAGTCCATAAATGCCCTTGTATTACAGTTAGTCCAGTGCTTGCTTGACAAACAACTGGACACGATTACCTGGCCAAGTTGACACAATAGCCTAACCATCACACTATGTTTCAGGCACAGTTCTCTAAGCTCTAGGGACTAAACAGTGAACAAAACAGCTTTTATTTTAGAAGGAAGACAAGCAATAGACATAACTATACTATATACGTAAACTACATAGTATGATGAATAGTGGTAATTGTCAAGGAGAAAATAAAGCAAGGAAGGAGAATGGGAAACATCAGAGTGAGGGATCAAAACTGTAGGTAGCCTGGGCAGGGAAGGGCTCTCCTAGAAGGTAACCTTAAGGAAGTGAGGGAGCAAAACAGGCAGTTCTCTGTGGGAACAGTATTCCTGGCAAAGAGAACAGCAAATACAATGATCCTACAGCAGAGTGTTTGTAGGCTTGAGCAACAGCCAAGAAGCCAGTGTGTCTGGAGCAGATTGACCAAAGGGAAGGGAAGTGGAGAATAAAGAAAGGGAAGTAATGGGTAGCAAATCATATAGGATCCATAGTAAGGACTTTGGCTTTTACTTAAAGAAAGATGGGAAACCTTGAGGAGCTTTTGAGCGGTGAATTGATGGGATCTGATGTATATTTTAATAAGATCACCCTGAATGCTGTGTTGAGAAGAGACTGAAAGAGGTCCAGAGAGGAATTAGGAAAACCAGTTAGGGGACTATTGAAATAATCTCAGTAAGAGATGATGGGGGTTTAGACTAGGGTGGTAGTAAGGAGATGACAAGTTGCCAGAATCTGGATATATTTTGAAATAGAAACAATGTGACTGGTGACTGGTTGAATGTGAGAGAAAAAAATGGAGTCAAAGATGATGACAAGGTTTTTGACCTGAGCAACTGGAAGAATGGAGTTGCCTTATAAGAAGAGGGGGAAGACTATGGTAAGAATAGGTTTTGAGGGAAAAGATCAGGGGCTCAGGTCTGTTGGAGTTGTTGTTTAAATTGCATAACAGTGAAGCAGACTTGGCCCAATGGATAGGGCATCCGCCTACCACATGGGAGGTCCGCGGTTCAAACCTCGGGCCTCCTTGACCCGTGTGGAGCTGGCCCATGCACAGTGCTGATGTGTGCAAGGAGTGCCGTGCCATGCAGGGGTGTCCCCACGTAGGGGAGCCCCACATGCAAGAAGTACACCCCATAAGGAGAGTGGCCCAGCACAAAAGAAAGTGCAGCCTGCCCAAGAATGGCGCCACACACACAGAGAGCTGACACAACAAGATGACGCAACAAAAAGAAATGCAGATTCCCAGTGCCACTGATAAAGATAGAAGTGGGCACAGAAGAACACACAGCGAATGGACACAGAGAGCAGACAACTGGGGGAGGGGGGGAAAGGAGAGAAATAAATAAAAAATCTTAAAAAAAATAAAATAAATTGCATAACAAAGCACCCCAAAATTTAGTGGCTTAAAGCAACAATAATTATCATTGTTCTTGGTTTCTGTGGTCAGAAATTTGGAATAGGGCTCAACTGGCACAGACAACGTGCTGTGTCACGTAGCAGTGTTCCCTGGGGGAGCCCCATGTGCAAGGAGTGTACCCCACAAGGAGAGCCACCCCACGTGAAAAAAAGAGATCCTTTAGGATCTCTCACTGAAACTGTCCGTTTTAGCACTGAAAGTTCCATGACTTGGTAAACCCCTAAGAGGATATGAAAAATTCTGGTGTTCAATGATGAGGACAGAAAGTTGAGGGAAAAGTGCAAAACCAATACAGCAGACATGAAAGGGGGGAGAGGGGAGGGACCGAAAGCAACGTCATTTTAGTGTCAAAAATATACAGCATAGACTATCTACCTTTCATAGTCATTGTCACAGTTTTTCCCCCAATTGCCGATATTGGCAACCATGATTTGTGGTTCACAACAATGGATCATTGATGTCACATCACTTGAAGTGATGCAACTTAAGCATGCAGTTGAAGTGTGTTGTAATCATGGGCATTAGCAGTCCAAGTTTAGCGTGGCCTATGGGTTAACTGTTGTGCTTAGTGTCAAGATTATTAGAGCCATTCATGAATGCAGGATAGAACCCCCCCAAAATTCAGTTTAGTTGCTGAGACTAATGAAGCCTTGCACACACCAAGAGGCTATGAAAAGGTTTATTACTTATATAATTGAGGTCTCTGGAGGAAGCAGAGCAGTCCTCTCAAGCAAGCTCAAAATGGCTTGAGAAAGCAGGAAAGGAGACTGGTTTAGAATTTTTATTGTGGTTAGAGAGTGGAACTAGGGCAAGGGTTCCCATGCACGGACAGGGGCTTGGGTTGTTTGAATCTTCCAGTGTCTCCAAAGGAAGAGCATATAGGCTTTCAGATTACCTTGTCCAGATGTGGAGCTGAGAAGAAGGAAGAGTGAGGCTAAAAAGCTACCAGCAGTCAAACGTCAAAAAATGGAGTCAGACTCCTGTTACTGATAGTGCTAGCATAAGCTTTAATTTTGTGAGTATTGTGACAATATTGTCTAAAAGTTCAGATCATAAACCTGAGAACAATACTGTATAACCCAGATATCACTGAAAAAGAAGGCTAAATGGCTATATTATTTTAATACAGGCAGATAGGACATATACCTCTGGCTTAGGAAGCTAAATAACCAAAACAAAGCATACTGCCTGATATGCAGAAAATAATTTTGGTCTAGGCATGGCAGAGAAGGAGATTGTGAAAACATATGGAGTCTGAATCTCACAAGTCCTGGATTAGACAGGCACATGCTTTTAAATCACAAGCTTTTTTGTCTCTCAAAAAGCCACCAGGGAAGCGAATTTGGCTCAACTGATAGAGCATCCGCCTACCACATAGGAGGTCCAGGGTTCAAACCCAGGGCCTCCTGACCCGTGCGATGAGCTGGCCCACGCATAGTGCTGATGTGTGCAAGGAGTGCTGTGTCACGTAGCAGTGTTCCCTGGGGGAGCCCCACGTGCAAGGAGTGTACCCCACAAGGAGAGCCACCCCACGTGAAAAAAAGCACGGCCTGCCCATGTGCCTCACACATGGAGAGCTGATGCAGCAAGATGACGCAACAAAAGAGACACAGATTCCTGGTGCCGCTGACAAGAATGCAAGTGGACACAGAAGAACACACAGCGAATGAACACAGAGAGGAGACAATGGTGGTGGGGGGGAATAAATAAATCTTAAAAAAAAAACCAGAACACTAAAAAAAAAAAGCCACCAATGTGCTGTCAAAAATATTGACCACTGAATTAATCACACAAACGAACATTCATTATTTCAGGGGTTCTTTACCTTTTTTGTTCCAAGGACACTTTTGCCAGTCAGGTGAAAATTACAGATCCCTTATGAAGTTTACACTATACTGTGTATCATTTAATAAATCTATCACACCTGCACCAACACAGCCCCATATGAAAAATGTTTTTTTTTAAATTTCAGTTCAAACTCACAGACCCCTTTTTAATAACCCCTGCATTATTTTATCATTCCCTTGATTGCTCTATGAAACAGAGTAAAGTTGCATTACCTTATTCAGTGGTTGGAGTTAAAAGTTCCTGTGGGCAAACAGAAGGTGAAGTTTTGATAACAGATGTTTGGCCCCTTACACTGTAGGTTCATTCTGTCAGATCTTATCGACAATCATGCATTCAACAGTACATCAAGTGATGTGTCAAATTATGGCAAAGACAACCAAAAAATGTTTCCCCAGTTCTTAAGTATTTTCATTTGCAAAATAGAGCTTCACATCATCTTCTTGGTTTCTTTAAAGATTTTAATAAAACCACGGGGAAAACAAAGGATGGTTGATATCCTGTTCAATTAAAACTTAGACTTTGGTCATCTATCTGCATTTTGGCAGACAGCACAAATATAAATTTTGGCAAATTCGATTCAGTTGATAAACTTCTTACCAAAGAAAATGAAGATCTTTCCTGCTTGAACATTTTACATAACACTGCTATAAAAAGGGAGGTGGTTTGTTTACCTGTGATATTGAGAATTACCTGTAACAACTTCATAAGCAAAGTTTTTGGCCACTTTTCATGATTCCTCAAACATACAGAAGCACTTAATGAGATTTTTTACTTTATGGAAGCAGAAGGAGATAGCCCTCTTAGACATATGCTATATGATGGCTATCATTGTTATCAGCCATAGAAAAGATGTTAAAATACTGACCTGTTGTATAATCATATTTTCACATTGTGGGACTCTGGAGAGAGCAGAATGCCCTTCTCCAGTTTTTGGAAATAGAGTGAGGATGACAATGGAGAAAAGGATTTTAGTAAGAGAGAAATGTTTGTGCTGTTCCTCCAAAACTGTTTGATGATCCTTGTAAAAGCCATAAAGAGCCTAGAAAAGGAGGAACTGATTGCACCTGAGTTGTTTGGCAAATAGCAACAAAAACTCATAGAGTAAAAATAAATGACTTGTTTTTTGGAAATTAGACTGGTTCAGAACTAAAAATCACCAGAAAAGGGTAGGCAGATTAAACAGGACTTTCTTAATTTCTTTAAAACTAACTTCTTTGAAATTCAACTTCAGTTTCACAAATCCTTATTACTTCTGTGCTTTAAAACCATTTCCTGAGAAAGAGGTTTAACTTATGAAAACTTGCAATATATTTCAAACTGTTTGAAACGGATGGTTATTTTATATACATGGAAATTCTAAATGAGTTTATATAGATGATTTTAAAGACACCAAGGACCTGATTGGCAAAATGGCTGTTCTACCAAAACATGCCTGTAGATACAAAGTGGGTGGACCTTTTTTGAGAGCTGGAAAGTAATTTCTGTAAGTCTTAAAAATCTGTTGTTGCTAATAAGTAAAATCCTAAGGATTTCATGCTCAAATGCTTTGTTGAGAGGATATGAAGATTGATGTCATCACATTGCGCTGACACCAAGAATCAGTAAAATGCGGACTTAAAATAGGAGAGCTGCAAGTCAAAATACATTTTATGTTTGATTGTATTCAGTTTTATCAATACATAAGAGAAAAAAAGGATGTCCTAAAGGCTATAGGTAGTTCAGAGAGGTATTATTGGTAAAGGAAACAAAGAGTAAAAAATTCTACTATATCTAAGAAATATATCATTGTTATTTTTTATTAAATGCAGATAATATCTGATTAATTAGTATTATTGTATTTACAGTCTCCTTTTTAAAATCTAACATTTATATAGCTTAAGAATACATAATAATATAGCCTATGAATATAAATATTCAATATACAATTTAAAAAGAAAAAATAAATTGCTCTGTCAGAGGACAGGAAAATTGTTAAAATATTGTTATTTTCACATTTATTATTTGTAAAATTAGTCTTACTATTAATTACTTCTAATTGTCATTGTTAATGAATCCTATTATTTGTTTGTTTAAATAATAGCCTTTATGTTTGGATATATATAAAGAGAGAGATAGATAATCTCTGGTATTCTACTTTTGAGAATAATTTAACAAAGATTTAAATAAAATCAGAAATAGCTCTACTAATTTCATTAGGCCTCATCATCATGTTTTTACTATTTATTTAACAAAATAGAAATTTATAGCTGGCTAAAAAATGCCTAATTTGAAGCTAGAAACCATTTTTTATTGAAGGTAGACCATATTTAAATTTTTATAAGATGAGCACTGATTGAAATAGAAACTAATATTTCATGATATGATTTAATAAAAATAAGTATTAGCTATATTACTTAATATTACAGTTATTGAATTTATTATATAATGTACACCCAATCTAAATCACATGAAAATTTATCTGTAGCTTTTATCTAATGTATCTTTTAAATATTAGTAGTCCCAGAAATCATTGCAGTTACACTGAAAAGAATCAGTGTTATTAACTTATACTACTTTGTTGTTCAAAGATTTTTTTCTGTCTATTAATAGCTAATTACATGGCCCTACAACTGTGTAATGAGAATAGTTTAAAAGATTTGCTAAGGTATAAATACATTTTAAAAGGCAGTTTTTGCAGTCACTATTTCTCACCAATCTCCTTGTTCTCTTGGGGACTCCCTGGAGAATGCTGCATTTTTGACAATAGTCAGGGATGGAGGAGGCAAGGTCTTTCAATTAAAATTGTCATCACTTCCACCACTCCACTCTAGCATGTATCAGACTGGAAAACATGTCGATCTGGGTCAAAATACCTATTTCTAACACCAGGCTTCAGTTTAACCAAAATATATTGAGAACAGAGACAGGAATTCCAAAATGTTTATGATGCCCTTTTGTTTGGCCCAGGAGGTATTACAGCATGGGGGCCATCTCTGATGGATTGCTTTCTTTTGTAAAGTAAGAGAAGACACTTTGCTAATGCAAGCCCATTCTCAGGCAGATAAATTTTAGGAGAGTGCATATGGATATTTATGATATCTGCAAACTGATTCCCTTAAATTATTTTCTTCTTGAAAAGCAACTGTGGTTTGAAGACCACAGGTTATAGAAGAGAAGGAAAGCAAATGGACCAAGGAAATGTGAGAACATGGGGGAGGGGAGGAGATTTGATAACAAGGTGTTAGGACCAATGGATTAAAGATCCTGATGGGGTTGCAAAATTGCTAGAGTTGGGTCCCATAGGGAGTGAACCGAAAGGATGGTATTTGGAGAACAGGATGATGGAAGTGGAGATTATGGAGGATTTGCTGCTGTCGATATGATCTAGTATTGCTCTGTCCAATAGAAATACAATGTGAGTAGAAAATATCCGTAACTTTCAAATATTCTGTCAGCCACACTGAAAAAGTAAAACAGATGAAGTTCATTTTAATAACATTTTATTTAACCTCAAATTCAAATTATCATCATTATAACATGTAATCAAAGAAAATGATTGAGATAATTTATATTGTTTTTGTATTGTCTTCAAAATCCAGTGTGTATTTTATTCTTATAGTATATCTCAATTTGACTAGCTATATTTCAAGTGCTCAATAGGTAAAACTGACTAGTGGATACATACTGGGTTTCAGGTGTAGTGTTTAGCCAAGCGAATGGTGGAAGGGGGTGGAGGGTGTATTATTTTAAGAAGGATCAAGGAACAATTGAAAGCACAGGGAATTGGAAGGATCCTCTACATGGATATTGAAATGACCACGAATAATAACAGAAAAAAGTATTTTTTAAAGAGAAAAGACAGGATACTGTCACAAGTGATGGTAAGCCAAAAGCTAAAATCTGTACAGGTATTTTTTAACTGTAGAATTTTGTAGTATGCTGTGATTACATTTCTGTTCTTTTTTTTTTTTTTTTGCATTGTCTGCCTTCATCACATCATTCAGTTCTCAAGGATTCTATTTGTACTCTTTTCCCATTTATCGCTAGGACCATCTCTAGCCTTGCTACAAAGCTGTCATCTTGAGACTTATGGTGTATGTGTAAATGTCTTTATCCTGGTACAACATTTTATAGTTTACCTTGGTTTAGAATTCTCAGACCTTTGAAGGAGTTCTCCATTGCTTTCTAGAATTAAGCATTGCTGATGAGAAGTCCGATGTCAGTCTGATTCCAATTCCTTTGAAGGTGACCTCTTTAGTGTGTTTGGTTGTGTTTGTTTCTGTTTAGGTTTTTTACTAAAGATGTTTTTAGTTTTTTTTTCTTCTTGCCATTCTGATATTTTACAATTATGCTGTATAAGTCAGGATCCAGTCAGAAGACAGAAATCACACTGATATTATGAACAGGGAATATGAAGAATAATTAACTAGTAAAAGGGGATTACCTACTAGGAAGGATAAATGCAGGGAGCAGCCACTACCTCAAGGCTGAGATTCAACCTCATGAAAAAGGGAGTGGTTGTGGCCCACTGAATGGCAGAGAAGTTCCCTGAGGAGCCGCAGGCTGGGGCCAGCAAGCTGGGAGTCACCCACTGGTGTACCTGCAAAGCCTGCTGGGAAGCTGGCCGAAAGCCCCTTGGAACTTAACATGTGGGGTGCTAGCAAAACTCACCAGTGGGTGCATTCCCCTGGGTTTCTTGCACACCACTGGCAACGAAGCTGCCTGCTGGCAAGGAAGCCATCCAGCCCATCCAGACAAGGGATATTACCAGGGATAAAAAGTGTCATTTCATTATGATAGAGAAGTCAACTTATCAAGAGAACATAACAATCCTAAATGTTTATGCATCTTTTAACAGAGCTTGCAAATAAAGAAAAACTGACAGAATTGCAAAGAGAAATAGATAAATTCACAATTGTAGCTGGAGATTTCAACACCCCTGTCTCAAGGTTGGCAGAATAAGGAGACTAAAAATCCATAGGGATATAGAAGATTTGAACAAAACTATTGATCAACTTGACCTGATTGGCATTTATAGATTAAACTATCCAGCACCAGCTGAATACATTTTCTTTTCATGTGCACACAGAATACTTACTGAGATAGACCATATCCTGGGCCATACACAAAGTGTAAATAAATTTTGAAGGATTCTAGTCATACAAAAAAGTATGTTCTCTAACCACAATTGAATTGAACTATAAATCAAAAATAGATCTCAGCAAAAACTACAAATCTTTGGAAATTAAATAACATACTTCTAAATAACCTATGGATCGAAGAAATACAAAGGAAAATTACAAAATATTTAGAATTAAATCACCCGGGAACACAATATATAAAATTTGTGGGATACAGCTAAATCAGGATTTATAAGCACTAAATATTTATAAGCACTAAATGTTTATATTTGAAAATAAGACTTCAGCTCTCACCTTAAGAAACTAGATAAAGAAGGTCAAATGAAACCTAAAGTTAACAGAATAAAATAATAAAAATCAGAACAGAAAACACTGAAAAAGAGAAAAATAATAATGAAAATGATGAAACCAAAAGCTGGTTCTTTTAGAAAATCAATAAAATTGATAAATGTCTAGTCATTTTGATAAGGAAGAAAGACCCAAATTACCAATACTATAAAAGAGAAAAGTGAGGTTTGAGGAAGAGAGAAAAATGGTAACTTCAGATTTGGAGAGGTAGACAGATATCCAGTATGTCTGTCCAGCATGTAGTTAGATATATGAGCCCGAAGCTAGGTGAGAAGTTTAGGTCCAGTCAGCATACAAGTGATAGATAAAACCATGATGAAGTCACCAGAGAAAGAAGTGATAACACATATATGATTAGTTTCTTATCTTGACCCAAAAGTTCTCAATTTGCATTTTATTTATTTATTTATTGTAAAGATTTATTTATTTCTCTCCCCTCCCCTCCCCCCCAGTTGTCTGCTCTCTGCGTCTATTTGCTGCGTGTTCTTCTTTGTCTGCTTCTGTTGTTGTCAGAGGCACGGGAATCTGTGCTTCTTTTTGTTGTGTCATCTCTCGGTGTGTGCAGCGCCTTTCCTGGGCAGGCTGCACTCCCTTTCACGCTGGGTGGCTCTCCTTACGGGGTGCACTCCTAGCATGTGGAGCTCCCCTATTCAGGGGGACACCCTTGGTGGCACGGCACTCCTTGCCCGCATCAGCGCTGCGCATGGGCCAGCTCCACACGGGTCAAGGAGGCCCGGGGTTTGAACTGTGGACCTCCCATGTGGTAGAGGGACACCCTAACCACTGGGCCAAGTCCGCTTCCCTCAATTTGCATTTTAAAAGGCCACTCTTAAATAGAGTATGGATGTTGCAGAGCGGACAAGACTGGTTGTAGTGAAATTAGGAGACACTTACAGTAGACAGTTGCAGTAATCCAATTAAAGGATGTTGATACCTTGGCCTAAAGTGATGAAAATGGAAATGGAGAAAAATACATGGTATAAAGAGTTATTTAGGATGTAGAATTGACAAGACTAGGTTCTGGATTAGATATGCAGAATAAAAAAGAAGTATTTGTTAAGGCTTCTTTCTCACTAACTCACTCTGACAGGCAACACTGAAATAGAACAAGGTTTCTGGTAGAAGATTATTAATATAGTTTTAGAGCTATTGAGCTTGAAGTATCTGATATATCCAAGGATGGGATCTGGAAGGCACACGGATATATGAATTCAGAGGTAAGGTCTGAGAAGGAGACATATTAGGGAGTTATTGGTGGTGTACAGATGGGCAATAAACCAAATGAATGGAGGAAGTCTCTTAGTAAAATAAGTCATGGATCTTGGGCACACCAAAGTTTTAGAAAATACCACAAAGAAGCCAATTAATTAGAAGAACTAGGAGAAAAAGGTGCATGAAAGCCAAAAGAATAATTTTCAAGAAAGGGTGAGAAGTAATTGTGTCAAATACAGTAGAGAAACCTAAGGAAAAAATCAGACAGTCCCCTTCAAATCTGAATTTGCCAGATTTGGGGACAAAGCTAGCCACAGTATACTGAGCAGTATCTGAAAAGTAGGACATGTAAGCTGAGGTTGATAAACTGTTGGGGCAGACAGAAGAGAGAAAGAGATAGGGTTTTTTCAAGTGCCAAGTGTTTTGTTTTAAAGCTAGTTGACTTAATTTTTATTAATCAAAGGGAAAGATGTAGGGTTTTTTTTCTTTCTTTAAATGAGAGTTATATTCTAACATGATGTTTGTTTTTTGTTTGTTTGTTTAAAAATTTATTTCTCTCCCCCTGCTCGGTTGTCTGCTCTCTGTGTCCATTTGCTGTGTGTTCTTCTGTGTCCGCTTGTATTCTCATCAGGTGGCACTGGGGATCTGTGCCTTTTTGCTGCATCATCTTGCTGTGTCAGCTCTCCGTGTGTGTGGCACCACCCCTGGGTAGGCTGTGGTTTCACGTGGGACGGCTCTCCTTGTGCAGGGAGCACTCCTTGCGCAGGGGACACCCTTACACGGGGGCATCCCTGCGTGGGCTGCCACTCCTTGCACACAGCAGCACTGCACGTGGGCCAGCTCACCACAAGAGCCAGTAGGCTCTGGGTATCAAACCCTTGGACATCCTATATGGTAGGCAGACACTCTATCTGTTGAGCTACAGCCGCTTCCCCTAACAGGATTTTTTTTCCAATATTTGTTTTCCAAAATTCTTCTATTTGTATTTATTTATTGCAATATCATCCTCAACTCAGTATAGAAGTGGTTACAATTTCCAGGGTGTATGTTTTTGGTTTTTTTTAAGATTTATTTTTTATTTATTTCTCTCCACCCCACCCCCAATGTCTGTTCTGTGTCCATTTGCTGTGTGTTCTTCTGTGTCCACTTGCATTCTTGTCAGCGGCACTAGGAATCTGGGTCTCTTTTTGTTGCATCATCTTGCTGCGTCAGCTCTTCCTGTGTGCGGCACAACTCCTGGGTTGGCTGCACTTTTTTCGTGCAGGGCGGCCCTCCTTTCAGGGCACACTCCTTGTGCGTGGGGCTCCCCTACGCAGGGGACACCCCTGCGTGGCACAGCACTCCTTGCACGCCGCAGCATTGTGCGTGGGCCAGTTCACCACACAGGTCAGGAGGCCCTGGGTGTGGACCCTGGACCTCCCATATGGTAGGCGGACGCTCTATCAGTTGAGCCAAATCCGCTTCCCTGTTGTTTGTTTTAAGAATTTTAGGTTGACTGATTCCTGATTATGTTGGGGAGGGGCATCACATTTTTCTCACTTGGAGCTATCTTCTAATCACAGTCAGAAGACGTATCTCCTGGTTCAAGAGTTCCCAAAGGGCACTAAGAAAAGAAGTGTAATTCCCTGGTCAAATAAATTTGAGAAGGATACACATTAAAAATTCCCCTCTGAGAGACTGGCAAAGTATATTAGCATATCAAAGCCTCTGAGACATCCTACACTAAACCAAAAAACTTGTTAAGAGTTTAACAAACAAACTATATTAGAATTTTCCCTTAACACCAGGTAGCCAATTAATTCTGCTCTGGACTGTGGATTTCTGTTGGGTTTTGCAATACAAAGATTCTCCTGCATCTTATCTTTAGATTTAGGGGTTCATGTTGCCTTGGGGACTTGGAATCCTCCCTAGAATATCTACAGTGAAGAATGACGGTGACATCACTGTCAGCTTGGGGACCCCTTTTAACCTCAAGGCCAGAGGGGAGAGGACTTAACAAAAGATTGAACCCAGGATAAAGATGGTTGAGGAAAGGTCAGCAAGAGTCTGTATCTTTCATTAAGGCTAACAAAAATTCCTGCTCTGTGACAGGACTGGTTATTTATTAGAAACCTTCCTAGAAGTACTGTTAATTGAAGGCAGGATCAAAGTGCCTCCTTACATATCTGGAGAAAGTAATCACCTAGGGGAAGCGGACTTGCCCCAGTGGATAGGATGTCCGTCTACCACATGTGAGGTCCACGGTTCAAATCCCGGGCCTCCTTGACCCATGTGGAGTTGGCCCATGCACAGTGCTGATACGCGCAAGGAATGCCATGCCACACAGGGGTGTCCCCTGCGTAGGGGAACTCCACACGCAAGGAGTGCACCCTGTAAGGAGAGCCACCCAGCGTGAAAGAAAGTGCAGCCTGCCCAAGAATGGCGCCGCACACATGGAGAGCTGACACAACAAGATGATGCAACAAAAAGAAACACAGATTCCTGTGCCACTGACAACAGAAGTGGACAAAAAGAACATGCAGTAAATGGACACAGAGAACAGACAACTGAGGGGGGTGAGGATGTGTGGGGGTGTGGGGGAAGGGGAGAGAAATAAATAAATCTTTAAAAAAAAAAGTAATCACCTAAATTATAATTGCTTCAAATTAAAACACAAATTTGTAAATGGTAACATATTTTGAAATTCTGGTGAAATAAATATCATGATGTAGTGTCTGTGCAAATAGAAGTGTCATCTACATTATAGGTTGAAAAGGGGGAACTTGTAGAGCCACAAATATGGCTGTGTGGCAGTGTGCCCTTCTCTAGTATTATTCGGAGAAGAGCAGAGAACAATGGGATTCCAGTCTGTCCCAGTGTAAACTCTGATGAGGTCCAGCTTGAATGTGCAGCCAACCTTCTCTTTTCCATCTCATTACAGTGATTATGTGACAGTATGAAGCTTTTTGTTTCTTCAGTGAGGCGTGACCCAGAGTAAGTCTTGGTCCTCTTGCTGGAGCCCTTTATAAATAGAGGACTGAAAGCAGAGAAACAGAGAAAAAGCACAGAAACAGAGAAACCCCAAAAGGCTAGAAGAGATGAGGCCCGGAGGAGAGGGACAGAGGAGCCATATGCATGAATGCCCACAGCTGAGCTCAGAGAAGAAGTAAGCCTGGAGGAGGAGGCAGACACACAAACAGGCAGTGCCGCCATTGTGCCTTACCACATGGCAGACGTCCAGAATGGCCAGCAGCAGACCTTCAGTAAGACAGGATCTCTAAAGATGCCTTGATTTGGACATTTTCACAGCCTCAGATCTGTAAGCTTTTAGCCTAATAAATTTCCACTATAAAAGCCAAACATTTCTGGTACATTGCTCCCAGAAGCTTTTAGCATACTAAGACAGATTACTTAAGCAAAAGCAAACAAACAAATAAAACTAACCTTTAAAAAAAAGATTGCTATTTCACTTATATACAAGTATTTAAATTCATCCACAATCAAGAATGGAAGACAATCATCCTTTACAGGAGGCCTATAATGATGTTTTGGCTCCAGGCTCCCTCTACTGTCTCTGCAATAATTAACATTCTATGGCACCCTCCCGACTAGAGTCCAAAACCTAAGAAAGTCAAAACAAACACTCTTCAATAATAATAAAGGATATCCTATTATAAGCAGGAAGTTCAATATTTGGAGAAAGATGAAAAATTGTAAACAAGTTAATGAAATATTTATAAGTACAACATAAGTAAAACCATATGAAGTTGCCATTATATGCCCATTTTTAATACATAAACTGGCAATTACATATGGTTCAAGCTAATATATTAAAATTTAACTCCAAAGAATATTAATGCATGTGTGTTTGTGCTTGGGGGTTGGTTATTGCTTTTTTTTTTTAATGGAGGTACTGGGGAATTGAACACAGTACCATGTACGTGGAAAGCAGACACTCAAACACTGGGCTACACTCACTTCACCTGGTTATTGCTTTTAATAAATAATCTCTATTATGAAATTCCCTAAATACATTCGTTAATTTACATTTCATTTCTTAATCAAAATTAACTAGTGCATATGCTAAGTTCAGTGCCTTATAGAAATGTATATATTAAAACTTGAGTTTAGAAGAAAGAAATCTGTCTTCAGGTTAAAAAGTGTGAAGATACAAAATGTTTCACACAGGAAAGTAAATGAAAGAAATGTAGAAAAGTCATATGTTTACAAGAGGAAAGTGGAAATAAAATGGTTAACAGTTTAACTGTGAGAGGAAGAAATAGAACAATTTGCATAGACTTCAAACAATCTCACGCAATTGAGAAAATCAGCAAATCCTGGGAAGAACTAGAGATAAAAAACAAAGTCAACACACCTCAAATATTCTTGATGTTTCACAGTAACTAAGAAGAAAACATCTTCTGGGTAAGTTCACACTTTGCACAAAGTAAATATTAATTCTGTTGTTCATAGTTTTCCAAAAAGTTAATATTTAACAGTTCAGAATTTTAGTTTCTTAAGTTTGCCTTTGAAGCTGGAAGAGTGCTTTTTGATGTTTCATAGTTCTAGGAAACCAGTCTGAGAATGAAAGATGCTATCAAAGATTTAGTTACAAAGATGTTCATTAAAACTTTATTTTTATAGTTACTGTTCACCGCTTAAGTCTTACGTCTGGCATAGTGCCTAGTATGTAGTAAGTATTCAATGAATATTGAGTTAAAACTATTGAATTAATGGAAAAAAACTGGAAAATTTCAACTTGAGAACTAGTTAAATAAATCATGGATAAATTGTGGTTATGGACAAATTGTGGCCATTTAATATTATACAGCCATTAAAAATGTTTTCAAGATTTTTTATAGATGTTTGGGGAATGTTCAAGTGAGATTAAGTGAAGAGAGATGCCAATGACATATATATCATCTACTACAAATTTTATAAATATAAAAGGTTAGAAGAGAAAATAAAATGAACTGGGGTTAGTAGGTGGTGGGATTATGGGTGGTTATTTTTTCTTCACATTGTAAATTGTCACGATCGCGTATAACTTTTTTAATCAGAGAAACACTGTAATTTAAACATTTTTATATGATCTACAAACATTCAGATTTGTAAAAATTTATCCATTACAAATCATGGAGTTTAATAAAGGGTGGTGGTTGCCGGTGATTTAATATTATTTGTAGAAGGGTAGATGGCTTTTCCCCTTGTTAGCACAAACCCTCACTAGACAGACAATGCCTGGTGATTTATTCAGGGTCAAATGCACAAGCCAGAGCTAAGCAGTGCTCTACTTTTGGGTATTACATCATTAACAGCTTCTGCACAAAAGTTATTGAGATAGGTTATAGAAATACAGGTGAAATGTATCTTTTTTTTTCATTAGTGAGAAGTAAAATAACTATAATGGATTCCAGTATGCACTGGGCTTCATCTAATTACTTTTAATCCTAGCAGCTACCCTGAAAGTAGCTACCTTAATTCATACACATATTATATTAGTAATAATAATAAAAACTAAGATTTGTTGAGCAATTGTCATGTGCCAGGTTCTGTACCAAGAACTTAGTTTCTCTCATTTCGTGTTCTGAACTAACAGAGGCAAGTAGTCTGTGTAAAGTACCCTCCTCATTTTGCCCTTGAGGACCATGAGGCCCAAGGTCTGTCCTAACCGCCCCCTCCACATGGAGAAAATATTTTTATTCTTCAAGGTCATTAAATCCATTGTTGGACCTGCTTCCTGGAACAATAAATAGGCACTGAAAGCACTATAGTCTACAAACAGACCTGCGGTCATTTGACTCTCTGCTCTTCCAGAGAGGGGTAGGAAAAGGTTTCATAAGTTAGATTTGGAGTTTTCTTACATTTCCTGGGAGAAGGGCAATGGGAATTCCAGTCAGAAGTCAGTCACCTATCAATACTAAACAAATTCACCAAAACTAATGTTTTAAGGGTATTCAGCAAAAAACATAGGGAATTTCCCTTTATGATGTTTGAATGAAAAGCCTTTAGTCAAGTTATCTGCTATGTAAGGGAGTTTGCTATGTAAGAGTCGTTTGTTGTGTCCTAATCAAATTAGAGACGTACTTAACAACTTCATTATTTTCTTCAAAAACCTTCCCTTCTTGCTTTATTTTCTCCTCTTCTTCCTATCATACAGAACTCACGAGAGATTAAGAGAACGTGGATAATAATTAAGAGAATTTTTAAATAACCGGACCTTTGTATACTCTTGGTCTGTAAAATGGTCAAGCTGGTTCTAGTTTAACAAAAGCAAAAATAATACAGTCTGCCGTTTATTAAGCGTATTCCACATGTCGGTGCTTTATATATTTTGTTATCTGAAGCTTGCAACCATGCACCAGGTTACAAACGCGCAGGGGGCACCTAACCCCACAGAGAGGTTAACAGCGATTAGACTTCTTACTGCTTGATGACTATATGAAATTCGAACCTAGATTTGATTCCAACAAACAGGCTCCCTTCGAAACACGCTGCCTAGCGACAAACCCATCCGAAGGACTTCCCCCATCCCAAGTGGGGGAAAACCACCAATTCCTTCTTAGACAGCAAGCTTGAGGGACCATTAGAATTTTCTCATAGAACAACTTCCTCCACCCTCTTCTGTGACGAAAGCAATTATTTAAAAGGTAATACCAGTCACTGGCCGATGTCAATTTGATTTCTTCAACCTACTGATTAGCAGCCCCCGAACTAAAAAAGCAGACCCGGCCCCGGCTGCTGCGAGAGGCGGGTCTCCGGTTCTAATCACTCAAATAAATCCGATTTCAGGGAAAACTGGCGTCCAGGGTTCCTCAGGAAACCCATGACCTTCTCGTGCGACCTCCAACACAGACTGCTCTTTTTACTCCACAAGTTGAAAACACTACCGAAGCGACCCCGCCTCTTTCCCTCTCCCCGCTAAGAACAGGGGCAGGTGTGGACACGGACATTCCAGTCTCCCTTCCCTTCTCAAGTTCGGTCTGGAAGCGACCTGCGTCCCAGGAGGTGCACAGCTAAGTCCCCGCCCCGCGGCTCTCCCGAGACCGCGGAGACAGCCGCGACCGCAGCCACTCGCCCCGCCCTCCTCGGTCGCGGAACGTGCTCAGTCGGGGGCCCACCGCGTCGGCGCAGCCCGCCGGGCTTTCCCCGCCTCTTCGCGTGCTCCCCGCCCCTCCGCAGCTCTCTCGTTCGGCCCGCCCCGGGCCCCGCCCCCTCTCTGTCCTGTCTCCATGGCGACGCGACGTCTGCTGCCCGCGGCTCGCACGCCAGCGCGAGCTGCGCTTGTCTTCCCTGTCTGCCCTTCGGGTGGTCCGCGTGAGAGCGCCGCAGCGGGGAAAGTGGCGCACGGGCGGCTGCGGGTTGCTCTTTCCCGATTCCGGTGTCCAGTCAGACTCAGCCCTCAACTCGGACTCCCCGGATCCAGCGCGTGAATCCGCAAACTTCTCTGCCCGCTCCAGGTTCGAGCTCTGGGGCCCAGCTGCTGCGGAGGCGCCGCCCGAGGAGGTAGTGGCCGCGCGGCTGCAGGTATATCTCGCGCTCGGCTTCCGCCTTCTGCCCCGAGGAAGGGATGTTTGTGTCTACGTGTTTGTGAACGATAACTGGGGACTGACTACTACACCACCATTCTTTAATCTGCTGATTCGTTCGCGACAATTCCTCCGCCTCCTCCTCCCCCGCAAAAAAATCAGTGAAAATAGCCATCGAGGGGCTTTTGGCTCCCTCGCTGCCTCTTGGTCCTCGCCCTGTCCCCAACCCCCATTCTTTTACCTTGTTTTTTTATTTTTTGAAACAGCTTAATGGCCAATAAAGACGACCACTAATCTCCGCACGTAACTGCATATAACTTGCTCGGCTATAAAAACTTAGGTGGAATTTGGACAAAATTATTTCACCACTACTACGATCCTTGTTTTCATCTTATGTAAAATGAGGAGTTTGGACAACGAATCACTAAGGTTCAGTTGGCAACCATCTGGGAGAAGACAAAATTAAGTTGAGACATCCAAAATCAAGATAACTGTGGTCCTTGGCTGCTCCAACTTGTTTAAACAGCACCCGTACACCACCTATCCCTGCTGCATTTAAATTAACACAATATATAAAGATAGGTTTATTTTTTTTATCTTCCCATAGGTGATTATAGGTGAATTAGCTGAATCTTATCTTATCCAAGGACAGCCCCCTGGAAATAGCTTTTTTAAAAAGTAAGTCTGAATAAAAAGCACTGAAGATGTCTTGATTTGCTTCATTCTCCTAAAAAAAAAAGTACAGTGATCCCAAAACTCCAATTTGTTAATTTTTTTTTTTCTCATTGAATTTTTTTTTTTTTAACATTATTTCAAGTTCAAAAAAATAACAAAAGGCAGCTTAACAAATTATGGAAGAATTATTTTTAAAAAATCCTGTCCAGGCACACTTATTTAATCCTAAAAAATTCAATTGTTTCTCCTGTGTTCCAAAAGATGAATAAATGAGTGTAGATTAGCTACATGACATTACCAAGGCCTCCTTGTTAAAGAAAATGAAAACAAAAAATGCTTGATCAGATTCACGTGTCATAAAACTAAATCCCATATTCTTTTTGTTTTACCTTTAGCGTTGATATAATACCCTTTTTTGCCCTTGCTACAAAAAGATTACAATATTTTAAGAACTATAGTCTGTAAGTTATATTAGTTGTATTTTTCCCATGTGTCACCATGTTCTGAACACCTTGTAATAGAGGAACGGATTCTTGTATTTGTATTATTAACCACAATTCTCAATTACCAACAAAATTACTATATTATACAGCCTCTAGGTTATCCTCCAGCTGTCTTTCCATTAACATTGTTTTGTTTTTTAATCTCAGGGAAAAAATACAACCCTGTTCTGTAAGTGTTAAGAGCCTACCAGAGCCTACTTCCAACACCTATGTAAGAATTCACTGCCCCTGCTCCAGAATTCCAGGCCTTCCCACACCACCACCAATTGCTTTACATCCTCAGTGTTTTTTCCCAGTCCCAGTTTTACACATAGAACAATAGCCTCTCCACAGAGTTCACTCTGGCCTTTGTTACCAAGCCGCAGGTAATAATTGTAATAGGAGAAGGAGGAGGAATTGTAGTAATTGTACTTGTAGTGGTAGATATTATTACTGTTAGCCTTTATTTCATGGTAACCCTCCAAATAACTCTATGAGCTAGGCACTGTTTTTATCTTCATTTTATAGAAGGAAACTTGGCTAAGATCCAACAATTTGTAAGTAGTAGTCTGGCCTCCAAGCTATAGAGCAGGGGTTCTTAACCTTTTTGTTCTGCAGACACCTTTGCTAGTCAGGTGAAAACCATGGACCCCTTACTAAGTCCACACTACCCTGTGTATTATTTAATAAATATATCACACCTACACCAACATGTCCCCACAAGAATAATGTTTTATTTTTATTTCAATTCAAGCTCATCATCTCCTTATTAAGAATCCCTGCTGTAGAGGAAATACAAAATTTATATTTGGGGAAGCAGACGTGGCTCAACTGATAGAGTGTCCACCTACCATATGGAGGGTACAGGGTTCAATCCCCAGGGCCCCCTGGCCCATGTGGTAAGCTGGCCCATGTGCAGTGCTGTCGCATGCAAGGAGTGCTGTGCCACATAGGGGTGCCCCACACGCAAGGAGTGCGCCCCACAAGGAGAACCGCCCCGCATGAAAAAAGCACAGCCCGCCCAGGAATGCTGATGCAGCAAGATGACACAACAAAAAAGAGATGCAGTTTCCCGATGCCACCTGATAATGCAAGCGATCGCAGAAGAACACACAGCAAATGGATATAGCCGAAAACGGGGAAGGGGAGAGAAATAAATTTTTTTAAATTTATATTTGGTCATTTTTAAATATAAGTGATATAAATGGTGATTGAAACCATTTTTTTAATACTTGTGGCTATGCAATGAAATATTGCCCCCACATCTTATATGTTTCCTCCACTAAGCTCCTTAAGAATGGAGGCCAGCGCTTCATCCGCTCTGCCTCCCCTTTTCAGCATAGTGCAGGGCCTGAGCATGCAGCTCTATTTATTCATTCATTCTTTGCCTGTTCCTCTTTAGAATAGCTTATAAAAGAAATAGTACAAAAGGATAAAATAATTAAGCAAGTGGGATTAAGAAGAAATAAGTCTCCCAATATTACAAGACCTACCTCAATTGTGTGATCAACTTCAACACTATGGATTGCTTTCTGTCACTTACTGGATAAAGCCCAAACTCCTTCAGAGTTAATGACTTTCACAATTTGCCCCCACATGCATTTCCAACTTCATGTACTGCCATCCTTGCACTGCAAGACCTAGTTAAATTCCATCTTCATTGTGAAGCCTGACTCTTTCCTGCCTCTTACAGCAAGGAGAATCAACCATTCCTCATTCTCTGCTAACATTCTAGTATTGTAGCTCTTATTCCATGGTATCAGATGTATTAGCTGTTATTGGTTTCAAGGAGTAGGAGCCAAGGTTTCTTTTGGTTTCAAGTGACAGAAACAATTCCAACTTGCTTATGCAAAAAGAGAAATTGTCCCTGATAAGGACAGAGGTTGAGCTGTAAACAGGGACTTAGACATCATCAGGGATGTGTATGTGTATCTCTTTCTTCTCTGCCACCTTCCCCTCCTCTCTCCGGCTCTCATCCCTGGTTCTTTTGTATATTTTACTTCATTCTTTCAGGCCAGATTTCTCTTGGAAGCCGGAACCATGGCTGAAGAGAGCTCTGGACCCATGTTCTACCCTGCGATGTTTCCAGTTGAAAAAGCTCTGAAAAAGGTGATGAATGTAGCTTGGATCACAGGTCCACTCCTTGATCCAATCACTGTGTTAGCTTATTAATTACAATGATTGGTCTATCTTGAGACAGTACCTACCCTTTTGTTCACTTGGCTGGACATGTTAACCAAGTAAGGAAAGGCGCTATAGGTAGACAATGTCTTATTGTAAGGAAACTTGTGAAAATTATAATACTTGGGAATACTAGAAACCTGGAGAACAGGCCTCACAGCTGGATTCTGGAACTGGAAGGTTGTTCAAGAGCAGCTTTGTTGACCGGATTCTTTCAGTCCTTCACCAGCAATTCATGGATCACCAGCAATTCAAGGATCACCTTCTCTTTGCTCTGCCAAACTCACGACTCTCTCTGCCTGTCTTTCCAGTTCTGCCTCCACTTCCTGCCTACTCTCCTTGGATATCATAAGTCCAGAACACCAAAAGAGAAGGAATTTAATTGATCATGGTAATCTCCATTATCTCAATTTGGGCAGTTTGGAAAATTGCTATAGCCCCTTAGAGGGGAGCATTGGTATAGCATTCTGAGATTTGATCTGTCCCACATATGTAGGAAGTTTGTACGCGTCTCCCCTATAAGATCTTAAGCAGGGAATCTTCATCTTTGTATCCCCAGGGCTTAGCTAGACATACCTGATATATCACAGGTGCTCATCAGATGTTTGTTGAGTAGACATTGAATACTGCATGAAAATATTTGGAAAACTCTCCAAACAGTGCTATTCCCATTGTTACTAGGACCATTGAAACACATCAGGAGAGTCAACAAAAGCCAGAGGATACAGTTGGTAGAGACTCAAAGAGCTGGTTACATTGACCATTTTCAATAGTAATGAATGTGCATTTTTTAAACCCAATTTCATAATCCAGAGGAATGAGGGTTTACAGTTAGGATGGAAATAATGCTTCTAAATATAAAAACAGAATACATACTTAATACCCTTCTGAGATACTGAGTTCTGCATTTTGCTTTATTTATTTTTTTAAATTGTACGATATAATTATACAATTATATGTTTAGAAACTTATGAAATTAATATTTTGTTTTCTAGAGGTTTTATCTATACAAGTTTGATTTTGTAAAGGTAAGAGATGTAAATTTTTCTAGGAAGTGTTAACATATTGTTTGAATATTGGCTTTAGTATAAAATTACATTTTATAGATAATAGAAACGTTTATATACAGGCTGTGAATAAATGATTTCAAATATCTCAAACTAAAATAATGATAATGATCATTTTTATTTCTGCTTCTATTTTAGGTGCCAAAAAGTAGACAGAATGACAGATTGCTAGTGTTCGATCCAAAGGGTAAATAATTTATTACTTTTTAAAAATGTGTTTGAATACCATATCATCCTAAATATTAAGAATGTTACTGAGGTGGTTGGGTGTGGTTGAATAACTTAGTAATTACATTCTCTATCACATTGTCTTTTAAACAAACACCGACATATTTGCCAATCAGAAATTTACATTAAGAACATAGGTAAAATATTGAGGTTAATTTTTTTCTTCTCTTTCAGAAAAAGTGATGATTGAACCAAATGAAGCAATGTCAGGGTAAAAAGATGTCTTTGGCTGTGCAGCTTATCACATACCTTTTAAGCAATTAGAAATAGATTATGCAATCATTTGTTACCCAATTAAATTTGAGAGGCCAGAAAGTATGGATTAGCACTTGCACTTTTACTTCAGTCGAAGCAATTGTTACTTAGATAGAAATTTTAAATGAAAAATGAATATTGATAAAGATGTAGAGATATAGGTAATATTCACTTCACTTTTTGAATATTTAAACACTGAATATTTTAATTATATAATACAATAGAAAATAGTTCTCATTACTCATTGCTATTTCCCTTTGATAGTTGTTCATTTCTTTCAGAATATCTTTTTAAGTGACTATTTAAAATTAAACATATTATTTACAATGAGATGAATCATTACTACTTAATCAAGAAAATAGTCATCCCACCTCATTGAAGAGATCAGTATTAAAAATCACAGTCCAGTTTCGATTTAGTAGTTAAATATTAAGTAGCCTCTTTTTTTTTTTTAATTAAGTAGCCTCTTTGTTGAAGGAACTGACTCTGATAATTCATCAAAGCCCTTCTTAATATGGTCATCCTGCACCCCCCGAAAAAGAAATTCTATTATTTATTCCACAAAAAATTAGTTTGAAAGCTGATCATAAAACATACACATAGGGATCAATTATTAACAAATTTGTAGGCAATTGCTCTGATGAGATTGTATCTAAACTGATATTATTCTGATTTATCTATATATCATTGGTGGGGATAAATGCTACCTGATGCATACATTTTAATTTTCATACTGTCAGAGTTAAAATTAAAATCAGAATCCAGCTTGGTTTTTGTTGCAATTTATATATTAAATACATACTTTATATTAAAGAGAAAGTATGGTATAGCAGATCAGTGACTGAAGATCTTTGTTTATTTTCCATTAAATTTTATAGATAACTGAAAAAATGCCGTTAAGTATATAAGTCTATGTGTAATTATATGTATTATTTTATATAGTTAAAAATATATTTCAGAAAAATCTAAGAAAATTTTAGTTGTTTTTGGGGAAAATATGAGATAACTTTTTAATAAATAAGTATAGGAATTAGTCATTAATGAAAAAAATTACTATTTTATCAATGAATTTCAATTTTCATAGACATAACAGTTCTGGAACTAGAGCAAGGGGTCATCTTCAGGTAGCTGAGCCCCTGGAATAAATCAAATACAGCCTGGCAAAAATAGAAAAACAAAGTTACTACTTTTCTCTTTGTCTCATGAATAATTGCATCTGCTTATCAAACTGCTTTTTTTGAGGGCAGAGGAGTCATGTTCCCTTCAATAGCTTTCAGAGACGAGCTTAGGTTGGGCTGGGTTGGTGTTTGGAGTGAGTGAGCAGCAGGGTGGTTAGTGCAGTCAGTAGGCTTCACAGGTGTGTGACTTTGCATCAACTCAGTTACCTCACCCAGAGTTGAAGGTAAACAGAGCCAGTCCTGGAAACAAATTAACAAGTAGGAAAATAGAAATTTGGGGGTACCTTCGCTTGGAGAACAGGGCGACTAACCAGCAAAGTTGATGAAAGAATTTTCTCAGTGTTAACTTCAGTCCCACTTTCTACCCCTGCTTGTCCATAGTCTGACTGTTAAATGGGATTTGCCAAAAGTCTCTCTCCAGGTCAGGTAAGGGAAACATTTTCTTTGCCCAACCGGTTCCTTGGCTTAATCTTCCAATTCTTCATTACAGTCCCAGTCACAAGGAGTGTGGAGACTGTATAAAACAAGAGTTTCAAACTTTTGTGCATACAAAGCCTACATTTATCATTTACTTTTTTCCCTGTGGATGCCATGTGTGGAAGGTTTTGTTTACCCAACAAAGTGCATTTAACTAAATTTTCAGTAGTAGAAGTAAAATACATTTTTAATGCTAGACAATATTTTCTAGGTCTTGACCTTTTGCTCTATTGGGGTTTTGGTCAGACTTTCAAGCATACTTTAAGATATGAGGGGGGAAAATGGCTGACGCAATCCATGGCTTTCAACTCTTACTGAGATTTAAGAAATTGTATCTGTAGGTTATTGTATTACTGTATACTTTATCATCTTTTGTAAACTGAATGACAAGCTGTTTCTTATTCTCATTTCTACATTTTAAGTAAAGTCCTATTTGGATGCAGACCAAGATTGGCAAGCAAACTTTATACTTCAGCAACCCAAGTCTCACTTAATGTAGCTAAGACAGTGTCAGAAAAGTAAGTTTTAATTGATTTTGTTTTTAGGCACATATTTGACAAATATAAAGCATTTTAAAACAAAGGTTAAAATACAAATTTCCTGAAAAAATTATTCCAGTAGAAATTTGGGAGCATTTCATAAATATGCCCAATGCTCTTAACATGCTAAGGGAAAATCCTAAAGCCCCCCACCCTCCAACATAAATATGTTCCAGTGGAGTATCTGTCTAACCTTATTAAACTGACTTTAGTAGATAGTAAATTAATACCTTCCATTTCCAAAAGATATTTATTACTGCATAAAGTAAAAATTGGAATCTTTCCTCAATTTTAACGATATTTAAAGTTGTGAAATGTATCTTTCAGAGAATACTAGTCCTGTATGTTTTTTAATGGTTAGAAGCGTTACTACTATAAATAATGTCATCTTCTCAAATAGTTATTTTTCCACCAAGCCTGGGTCCCTGACTCACAAAAATTCCCTGCCTCAATACCTTGCCCCTTTATTGACATGAGATTCCAGGTTTAAAGGCTACAAGGAAAAGTTAACTCATTTTTATTTTAGCCACTGAATGAGAAAACTGCTATTTTATATTATAGCCGAGGGTTAATATTAGAGTTGCATTTTCTCTCTAAGTGTAGCATTTAGCAGTGGTAGGAAATGATTTATAACTTAAGAAAGTCCAAAGGTTATAGTCCTTAAATACTTTTACTCTGTCATATCACAATGGTGTGCTAAAGACACTTATACAATTGATTGCTTATATGCTCTATGTTCAAGAATTCTGAAAACATTTTAAGAATCTTGATACAATGAAAAATGCCATGTAGAAATAAAATTTTAATCAGTAAAAAATATTTTGATTTTCCATAAAGATACTATATTTTAGCTATTGAGTTTATTGTTATAGTGTGTGTTTATATTGAATATGTGTTATGTGTGTATATATTTATGGACCCGTATAAAACATTAGAAAGAATTGTGATCTAGGGAAGTAATTTCTTTTTTCACTAACATTTAGGAAGGAATTCTCTTCAAAGAATATTAAAAATAAAGTCTCTTTAAAGAATGCTGAAAATAGAGTCTCTTCAAAGAATATTAAAAATAAAGATACATTAACAAATCTACATTCTAACCTGTGGTCATCCTCCCTCTTAAAAGAAAGCCCAGGTAATAATATTTCTTTTTATTTAGTTGGGTAACTGAGCCTTCTAATTCAGCCTTTGGGAAGTCTAGGGTGGGTCGTGGGAGTCATTTTTCAAATTCATGTACTCAGTGATACTGGAAGCAGCCAGAGGTAGGATCCACAGCATGCATTACATAAGACAATGATAGAGTATTAAATTCTAGAATGAATTAAAATGCCTATGAAAGCATGAATAAGTTCCATTCATCTTATAACTGTTTGAGTTCCAGGCACAGGTTTACAACTGTGAATACGATAGTTGGCAAAATACAATAAACAAGGTCCTTACCCCTATGAAATTTATTCTAGTGGAAGACAGCATTAAAATTGGAATAGTAAAAAGCAAACACAAACAAATAAGATAATTACAAATTGTGATGGGTGCTTTAATATAAGTAAAAGACACCTGGAGAGAAGACTGCTTTAGCTCTAGGAATCAGGACGCCTCTCTGATGATGCGGAGTAGGTGTTTGTGATGTGAATGAGCAGTTTCTGTGGCAGCACATGAACTCCTGCTTCCCTATTATGACCTTCCCCTGATGTTATCAGTGTGATGAGTTAGTGCACCGGCTGAGTATACATTGGAAGATCAGGCTGGTTGTTAGCCAATGGAGACTGTAAATGAAACAGAAGCAGGTAGATGGCCCGAATAGTCCAGCCATCCTACACTTGAAGTACTTGTTATCTCTTGTCAGGGGTGTTACTTTTTTTTTAAAGCATTAATTTTACTAATTTTTTTGTCTGTGTTTTCTTAACATAGTCTTCTCTCTAACTCTCCTTGAACTCTCATTTTCTTCTACCACAAGTGTTTCTACAGTATTTAAAGTAGCTCCTGGCCACACCCCCACCAACAAGGGCATCTCACAAGACCCTCCAGGCATTCAAAATCTTGCAAAAATGAGGTGGATATAATACAAGTTCAGTTTGAAATTCCAAAAGATCTCCATAAAGCCAAAGGAGTCAGCAAGCTCACCCAAAAGATCAATGTTTTCCAAAGAGATTATTTTAAGAAATATTTAATATATTTAATAAAGTAAACTGTACTTTATTAGTACTGTGTTTATTTTATTAATGTAAGTAAGAAAAATATATATCAGACATAGTTAATAAGGGATCAAATTGACCCCCCATCTACCACTTATTAGTTTGTGTGACATTGGGCAGGTTATTCAAACTCTCTGTCCCTCAGTTGCCTCACTAGAGTATTGAGAGAACTGTGTAATATATGTAAAGTATTCAGAAGAGTGATGGCATATACTAAGTTTATTATTATTAATACATCCATCAGTTTCATGGATGACAATATTTAGGATCTGGCAAAATTTTATTAAAAAGTAAATGGAGTAAAATAAAAATATTAAGTAAAAATATAAGTGATACTTAGAAATGGCAAAATGAATGGAGATAGTGTAAGAATTACTGAAGTTTGGGAAAGATTACCATAAATTGTGCCATGGAGATTTTACCTCTTAAGTATTTCTCTAATCCATCTATTCTTCTCTGTCCCTATTACCACTGTCCTGTCAATTACCACATAAAATATCTCTCACCTGGACATTTTAAAAGTGACTTCTAAACTCTCTTTTTTTTTGTCTTTATTCATTTTTTTAATATTACATTCAAAAAATATGAGGTCCCCATATACCCCCCACCCTCCTCACCCCACTCCTCCCCCCATAGCAACATTCTCCTCCATCATCATTTTGTCCCCACTCAGCCATATATCAAAGTCTTCTTTCAGAAATGCAGATTTGGCCATGTTTGTTTCCTGACTTAAATCTTTCATTGGTATTCCATTCGTTCTTAGGATAAAGTCCTAACTCTGTGGCACTGCCTCACAGGACTCTCCATTATCTGGATAGTCCCTACTCCAGCTATGTCTGCCACCATTTCAGCCTCAACCTTGACCCTTAAGCAACACCAAAGTGCTTGTAGCTCCATAGACTCTCTTGTTTCTTATTGACTCATGCTGCCCTCTCTCCTTGGAAAAACTTTGGTCTACTCAGACTGGACAGTTCCTGACTACTCCCCCGACTGGGATGGGGCCGTCCTTGGTTCTCCCCCTTACCTAGCGTACATCTCTATCACCACACTTTCATGCTGTTCTATAATTTATCCATTTTGTTTCTGACTCCCCATTTAGAGTGTGAGTGAGTACCTGAGGTCAGGGGCTGTCTGTTTATTTGTTAGTTTGTGGGACTGTAGTCAGTAATACTTCATCTATGTTTGGTCATAGATACTGTATCATTACATTTTTAAAAATCATTAAAATGTTAAGTAACTTCTGATTATATCCAGAATACAGTTATCTCTTCTTTGTGTGTGTGTGTGTGTATGTGTGTGTGCATAAAAAGAGTGAACTTCGTTCTCAGATATCCAAGAATTGACACAACCTTGACCCTTGTAAAAATTATTTGTTTCTCAACCTCTACATTCTTACTCTCCAAGTTCTTTATTTAGTATTTACAATTTAGAAAGTACATTTCTGGAGGTAGATTAGCATTAATTTCTTATCTGTCAAAATTAGTATATCCTGTCCAAATGAAACATTTGCCATTTGTTAATATTTCAAATACAAAATATGCTAACATTAGCCCAATATTACTGGTTTCAACTTTTTTCCTCTTTAATTTGGCAGTTTTATCACCTTTCTTAGAAATGGAAATCAGGTAACTTTACTGCAATTCTCTTTAATCATGAAAAAACTCCAGAGCAGAAAGCTGTATGGTAAACATGTACATTTGTTACTTCATACCTTAGGTTTCACTTCTGAACTTTTTGATGTTTATTAAATTATATTGATTCTGTTATAGGTGAAGTGAGCAGAGCTGTAATCATTGAAAAGCAGGAGAAAAATAACAAATATTGCCTTCCAAATATTGATGATAAGTTGTCAGAATCAACAGATGATGATGGTGAAGATGATACCAATGATGAAGACGATGAGAAAAGTAATTATGACCATACTCGTGCCCCGTTAGAGTTAATGGCAGAAGTAAGTTTGACTTGTGCATTGTAATTTAAGAAACTTAAAAATATTGAAATAACTACTTAGTTTATAGCCTTGAGGAATAAAAAAATACAGTAAGAAGACCCTTGTAAGAATACAGAATCTTACCTGACAACTTATCTCTCTTACTACTTTTGCCAAGTTAGAGGTGAAAGATTCTGGAAGTGATATACAGTATTTTGGTAAGGCAGAGGCAGGAGTAAAAAAAGTTTTGGTATAAAACTCTTAAAAAGAACATTTACTGAATGCTTTCTATGTACTGGGCACCATGCTAGTTGCTCGGGATAGAGAGGAAAATAGGAAAGATATGTACTTGCCCTTGAGAACTAACAAGCGCATATATAAATCATTGCAATATAGTGATACGTGAACTTGTAACAAAATTTGCAGAGTTCCCTGGGAACAGGGACAATTAAGGAACTGGTAGCTTGAAGCCATATGCACCCCAGAAAAACATATTCTTAAATTTAATCCATTCCTGTGGGTATGAACCCATTGTAATTAGACATTATGATGAGGTTAATTCAGTTAAGGTGTGGCTCTCCTCAATCAGAATGGGCCTTAATCCTATTACTAGAGTCCTTTATAAGCAGAGTAAAATTCACACAAACAAGGCCACAGGAAACAAGAGGCTGGATATCAACAGAACTTGGAAGAGATGGGAGAGACCAGGAGAGGCTACCATGTGCCTTTCCATATGATAGAGGAGCCAAGAATCGCTGGCAGCCAGCCCCAGAATGCTAGTTTTCAGGAAGAAAGCATTGTCGTGATGATGCCTTGATTGAGGCTTTCTTTTAGCTTCAAAACCATAAGCAAATAAACTCTTCTTTCACCCAACCCATTTCATGGTATTTTCTCAAACAACCTGGACAACTAAAACAGTGACTGTAGCAGTTTGGTATTATTTATTAATTCCAAAAAATATATATTGGATTACGTTTGTAAACTGGTCTGTTCCTCTGGGCATATTAGATTGTATTAACTTCAGAGGTTTCACTTTTACTTGATTAAATTATGAGTAAGGCTCTAGGCCTAGTCAGTAGGAGAAAACTACAAGGCAGAGGAGAGAGTTGGAGTTTTTTTGATGCTGGAGCTCTAGAAAGTAAATAACACAGGAGAACTCAGAGAAATAGAGATGGCTCCGTAGAACAGCAGAGGCCCTGGGAAGAGAGAGAGCCTGATAGTTTAAAGCTGACTTTCTAGAAGAGAAGAGCAGGGCAGCTGAGCCTGAAAAGAATCGAGCCCCAGGAAGAGATACAAAGCCTGAAGGAACTGGAACCATGGAACCTTAGAAGGAAGAGGAAGGCTGAAACCTCAGAGAGACCGGCAGCCATCTCGCTCTAACACATGGCAACAGACTTTGGTGAGGGAAGTAACTTACGCTTTATGGCCTTGTGACTCTAAGCTTCTACCCCAAAATAAATACCCTTTATAAAAGCCAACAGATTTCTGGTACTTTACATCAGCAACCCTTTGGCTGATTAATACAGTGACTAATTGGGAAAAGAAACAAAAGGAACAGGGTTTAAAGAAAGGAATTTTAGAGGAAAAGAATGAGTGGAGTCTTAGAAACTTGAAGAAGGAGGTGTAGGAATACATGGAGAGGGCATTCTTGGCATAGAAAATATCATGTATGAAGAAATTGAAACCTGAAGCAACACCCTCAAAATTTGAACATAACACATCTACTGTTATTTTTACAGAGAACAAAACCATTTTACCTCTCATTTTGTGGCATCACAGTATACCTTAAATTATATTATGCAACTTCATGTATATTGTAAAAACCTTAAAATAGTATGCTTTCATTTTCCCCTTTTTATCCTTTTCACTATTGTTGTATATTTTACTACTACATATGTTATATTCCCTACAAGAGTTGGGTTATTTTTGTTTCAAATGGTCAGTTATCATTTAAAGAAATTTTTAAAACTTGAGAAAAGAAAAAATTCTTCTTATTTATCCATGAATATACTGTTTATTCAAGTTCTTTTATGTAGCTCCAAATTTCCATCTGATACCATTTTCCTTTTGACTGAAAAGCATCTTTTAATATTTCTTGTAATGTTTTGTTGGTCATATTCTTTTAGCTTTTGTTTGTCTGAAAAAGTCTTAATTCCCCTTCATTTTTTTTCTGCTCCCCCTCCCTGCCTCCCTGCTGTTTTTGCTGTCTGTGTCCATTCGCTCTGTGATCTTTCATGTCTATTTCTCTTTTTGTCTTCTCTTCTCATTTTCTTCTCAAGGATTCACCAGGATTTGATCCTGGGGACCTCTGATGTGGAGAGAGGTTCCCTGTCAGTTGCACCCACTCAGTTCCTGGTTTCTGTTGCATCTCGCCTTGACCTTCTCCTTCGTCTTGCTTTTTGTTGTGTCATCATCTTGCTGCATGGCTTGCAAAATGGGCACTAGCTCACTGCACAGTCATGCCTTTTCCAGGAACCCCAGGGATAGAATCTGGGTCCTCCCATATTGTAGACGGAAGCACAATCACTTGAGCCACATCCACTTCCTCCCCTTCATTTTCAAAAGCTATGTTTGCTCAGTTGACAGATTTTTTTCAGTACTTAAAAAAGTTGTTTTATTTTCTACTGGCTTGTGTAGTTTTTTAGGCTAGATGTCTGCTGTAAATCATATCTTTAGTTATCTGTATATAAATGTGTCTTTTTTTAAGGATTTTCCTCTTGGTATTTTTGGAAATTTAATTATGATGTCCTTTGGTGTGTTTTTTCTTCATATTTCTTTTTTTCAAAAATGTTCAGCCATTAATTCTCCAAATATTTTTTTTCTGATCTCCTCTCTCCCTCCTCTCCTTCTGGATTCCAATTACTTGTATGTTAGACCATGTAATAGTTTCTCAAAGATCACTGATGTCCCATTTATGTATGTATGTATGTATTTATATCAATGGACTATTTTTCATTATTGTAATTTTAAAATTAGAGAACTTATAGGTTTACATAAAAGTCATGTGAAAAATACAACATTCCCCTTACCTCCCCATTGATACTTTGCATTAGTGTGGGAACTTTGTTTCAGTTGATGAAAGTTTAAAATATTACTGTTAACACAGTCCATAATTTTCATCAGGTGCATTTTTTCTTGTATATCACTCTATTATTAACACCTTGAAATAAGGATGTACATTTGTTATAGTTCATGAAAGAATATTCTTCTATTTGTATTATTAACCACAATCATTGTTCACCACAGGGTTCACTGTGTTATATAGTCCCATGCTTACTTTCTAGTAACATATACAACCCAAAACATCCCCTTTGAACTATATTAACACACATCCTTCGAAGATCCTGTTCACAAATTCAGTGCTGTTAATTATACTCACAGTAGGATTGATAGTAAATGTTTGGAAATGGATAAGAGATGGTAACAGACTATTTTTAGAGCAGTTTTAGGTTCACAGAAAATTGAGTAAAAAGTACAGAGATTTCCCATATAGTCCCTCTCTCCCTTGCTCACAGTTTCCTCTTTTAATATCTTGCATTAGTGTGTGTTTGTTCAATTGATGAACCAATATTAATACATTATTATTAACTAAAGTTCATAGTTTACATTTGGTTCATTCTTTTTTTTTTCTTTTTTTTTTTTAATATTACATTCAAAAATATGAGGTCCCCATATACTCCTCACTCCCCTTACCCCACTCCTCCCTCCATAACAACAATCTCCTCCATCATCATGAGACATTCATTGCATTTGGTGAATACATCTCTGAACACCGCTGCATCTCATGGTCAATGGTCCATATCATAGCCCTCACTCTCCCACATTCCACCCAGTGGGCAATGAGAGGACATACAGTGTCTGGTAACTGTCCCTGCAGCACCACCCAGGACAACTCCAAGTCCTGAAAACGCCCCCACATCTCATCTCTTCCTCCCATTCCCTACCCCCAGCAGCCACCATGGCCACTTTCTCTACACCAATGCCACATTTTCTTCGATTACTAATCACAATAGTTCATGAATAGAATATCAGTAAGTCCACTCTAATCCATACTCTATTCCTCCATCCTGTGGACCTTGGAATGGTTGTGTCCACTCCACATCTATATCAAGAGGGGGCTTAGATTCCACATGGATGCTGGATGCAATTCTCCTGCTTTCAGTTGTAGGCACTCTTGGCTCCCTGGTGTGGTGGTTGACCTTCTTCAACTCCATGTTAGCTGAGTGGGGTAGGTCCAATAAACCAGAGTGTAGGAGCTGAAGTCTGTTGAGGCTCAGGGCCTGGCTATCACATGGTCAGTCCAGAGATTCAGGTCCCCTGGGTATATATTAAACCCCAGCACCAACTACAGTTCCAGTAAAAGTAACAGGAGAGGCTTGTGAACAAAGATCACATCTGAGTCCAGCTACATCACACAGAAACACAAACTCCAAAGTAGGGCCAAATGACATGGCACTGAACTCCATCTGCCATGACCATAGAACCTGTGGGTCTCTGTAGCCCTCAGAAGAACCAATACCTGGGGTCGTGTCTACTTTATCTGTCTCTGGAACTCTGCTGAGGTGTGACAACCTCCCAGCTTTTTTTGGAGACTCAGCCATATAAACTCATTTGTCCTTTCCATTTCCCCCTTTGACTCAGGTCAAAAAGCATTTTTAACTCCTTGTATTATATGTAGATTGAGATATTCTGCTGGTCCGAGTTGACCCTTTTATTCAAGGTCATTTTCTAGTTACATCATCAGCTGGTATTTGGTAGTAATCCCTTGGCGCCAGGAAGGCTCATCCCTGGGAGTCATGTCCCACGCTGGGGGGAAGGCAACACATTTACATGCTGAGTTTGGCTTCAAGACTGGCCACATTTGAGCAACACGGAGGCTCTCAGGAGGTAACTCTTAGGCACCCCGCAGCTCTAGGCCTTGTTCTTATTCCAGGTGCACAGGCTCACAAGCATAGTCATAAGTATCAAGGGCTCATTGTTGGACCTTCATTCTTTTTTGGTCTTTGCCATTGCACTTGGGGGATTGTTGCTGTTCCTTTAGGGAGTGTGATAGAGCTCCCCTGGCTAGGAAGTCAGCACTCCCTCAGTTGTTGTTTTTAATTGTATCCACTATGAAAATATCCATACATTTTTATGTACCCTGGATATATGCCCTGAGAACTCCCTGCCAACCATGTGTCCCCTGTCAATAACATCCCACACCAGTATTCCTCCCCTGCCATTGTTGAACCTCTCTGTAATCCAAAACTTCTTCAAAAGTGAAGCCCAATATACTGCCAGGTACCATTAATAGTAAAATGGAATATAGTGATGAGTTTAAAGGTTAGATATGGAATACATATTAATTTAGAAAAATTAAGGTAAAAATAAATTGGGGTATCAAAAAATTTAAAAATGCAAAAGCTTTGTTTTTGATACTTTGCTTTCCATCCCTGCAAGATTTTGCCTTCTATCAGTGCAATATCAGTTCATTCTTTTTATTTTATAGTTATATGAGTTTTGAAACATGCATTATATTTTGTGTCCACTATTAGAGTATACAGAATAGTTTCACGGCCCTAAAAATCCCCTGTGCTCTACCTCTTCTTATCTCTTCCCCTCCTTACCTTGAACTCCTAGCAACCATGGATCTTTTTATTGTCTCTATAATTTCACCTTTTCCAGAATGTCATATAGTTGGAATCATACAGTATGTAGCCTTTTCAGACTGCTTTCAATAGATAAAATGCATTTAAGGCTCTGTGCCTATTTGTAACTTGATAGCTCATTTCTTTTTTTTTTTTTAATTTTATTCATTTTTTAAAAAAATATTACATTCAAAAAATATGAGGTCCCCATTTACCCCCATCTCCCCCACCCCACCACTCCCCCCACAGTAACACTCTCCCCCATCATCATGACACATCCATTGCATCTGGTGAGTACATCTCTGGGCATTGCTGGACCCCATGGCCTATGGTCCACACCATAGCCCACACTCTCCCACGTTCCATCCAGTGGGCCATGGGAGGACATAGAATATCCGGCAATTGTCCCTGCAGCACCACCCAGGACAACTCCAAGTCCCAAAAATGCCTCCACATCTCTTCCTCCCATTCCCCGCCCCCAGCAGCCACCATGGCCACTTTTTCCACACCAATGCCACATTTTCTCGATTATTAACCACAATAGTTCATGAATAGAATATCATTAAGTCCACTCTATTCCTTACTGTATTCCTCCTTCCTGTGGACCTTGGCTTGGTTGTGTCCATTCCACATCTATGTCAAGAGGGGGCTTAGATTCCACATGGATACTGGATGCAATTCTCCTGCTTTCAGTTGTAAGCACTCTAGGCTGCATGGTGTGGTGGTTGACATTCTTCAACTCCATGTTAGCTGAGTGGGGTAAGTCCAATAAATCAGAGTGTAGGAGCTGAAGTCTGTTGAGGCTCAGGATCATTTCTTTTTAATCACTGAATTATATTCCATTGAATAGATGTACCACAGTTTATCCTTTTACCTTTTATTTAAGGAGGTACCAGGGATTGAAGCCAGGACCTCATACATGGTAAGCAGATGCTCAACCACTGAGCTGCACCAGCTCCCCACCTTCTACCTTTTGAAGAACATCTTAGTTACTTTTAGTTTTGGCAATTATGAATAAAGCCGCTGTGAACATTTAGGTGCAGGTTTTTGTGTGGACAAAAGTTTTCAACTCATTTGGGTAAATATCTAAGAGCACAATTGCTGGATTATATGACAAGACTATGTTTAGCTTTGTAATATACTGCCAAAGTGTCTTCTTAAATGGCTCTATCATTGGTATTCCCATCACCAATGAATAAGAGTTTTTGTTGCTCCATATCCTTGTCAGCATTTGGTATTGTCTGTGTTTTGAATTTCAGCCATTGTAGTAGGTGTATATTGTATTGTAAGGCCTGAAATTGAAATGTAATATTAGAGTACTGTTTTGACATCTTTGAGACCCATGGCCTAGCCTACAAATTCCTCTGCTTTCTCCAGATATGACTTCCCAACCAGCAAGAAAGATGCCCATGTGGCTAGCTCTCTGTGCAGCTCTGCTCCACCAGGTCCTTTCCTGCCAGCCCACAAAATTATTTAAACAAGCCAATCACATCCTCTTATAGGAACCAAGGGGCACCCTACCCACTTATCATTACAAATCCTGCCTCCCACAGCTCGTGCTCATTCACTCTGCTCCCAAGTGCAACCCCTGTGTGGCTCTGAGTGACATGCAATGTCCACCTCCCCTTGGCTGTGAGAATATGTAACTAATAAACTGCTGCCAATCTCATCTTTCTAGTGTTGGGCATTGGTATTTTTTCAGCCATTGTGCTATTTAGGATGAGAGATCCTTCCTTCACCAGTGGTATTTCATTTTTGTTTTGGTTTTTCATCCCTTAATGACAATCGTTGTTGAGCATTGTTTGCCAGGGCTATGACAAATATCACACACTGATTGGCTTAAACAGGAGTTTATTGGCTCACAGTTTTGGAAGCTAGAAGTCTCAAGTCGGTATCAGGAGTGGATGGGGCTCATGCAGTTGAGCTCCCGCCTCCCACATGGGAGGTCCCGGGTTCAGTTCCCAGTGCCTCCTAAAGAAAAAACAAACAGACAACAAGCAGACAATGAGCAAAAACAATGAACAGAAACAAAGAGGGAAAAAAATAACCAGTAAGCAAACAGAGGAGGGAGCCACCTGGGCAGGGAGCTGTCAATAAAGGCAAGGTATTTGCAAGGCCATATTTTCTCCAAAGTCTGTAGTGTTTTAGAAATGGCTAATGATAACATCTTCAAAGGTCTTGTATACAAATGGCTTCATACCCAGAGGACTG
This sequence comes from Dasypus novemcinctus, assembly GCF_030445035.2. Classification (NCBI taxonomy): domain Eukaryota; kingdom Metazoa; phylum Chordata; class Mammalia; order Cingulata; family Dasypodidae; genus Dasypus; species Dasypus novemcinctus. The sequence goes on along the minus strand of NC_080679.1, from coordinate 77,550,166 downwards.
AGGGATAGGACTTAATGAACAAGTCTTTTGTGGGGAACATGATTCAATCCCTAACAAGGATCTTTTCCTATACTTATTTGCTGTTTGTATATCTTCTTTGGTGAGGTGTTTGTTCAGATCATTTGCCCATTCTTTAATTGGGTTTTTAATTTTCTTATTATTGAGGTTTTTTTGTTTTGTTTTCTAATTTTTTTTTTTAAGATTTATTTATTTATATTTCCCTCTTCCTCTCCTCCCACCCTGCTGTTTTTGCTGTCTGTGTTGTCTTCTCTTCTCATTTTCTTTCCTCTAGGATTCACCAGGATTTGATCCTGGAGACTCCTGATGTGGAGAGAGGTTCCCTGTCAAACCTCAGTTCCTGATTTCTGCTGCGTTTCACCTTGACTCTCCCCTTGACTTTTTGTTGCATCATCATCTTGCCGCATGACTCACTTGCGCAGGCACTGGGTCACCACGCGGGCACTTGTGCAGGCACTGGATTGTACGGGCACTGGATCACCGAGTGGGCACTCGCACTCACCTTGCAGGCACTGGCTCACTGTGCAGGCATGCTTTCTCTTTTTTTTTCACCAGGAGGCTCCAGGGATTGAGCCTAGGTCCTCCCATATGGTAGGCAGAATCTCTATCACTTGAGCCACATCTGCTTCCCTATTATTGAGTTTTTAGAGTTCTTTGTATATCTTGAATATAAGTCCTTTATCAGATGTGTGTTTTGAAAGTACTTTCTCCCAGTCTATGGCTTGTCCTTTCATTCTCTTAATGGTATATTTTGTGGAACAGACGTTTTTTAACTTTAATGAGATCAAACATCAATTCTTTCCTTCTGGATTATGCTTTTTGGTATTATATCTAAAAACTCATTGCCAAATTCATAGTCACCTAGATTTTCTCCTATTTATCCTCTACTAACTTTATAGTTTCACTTTTTACATATAGGTCTATGATCCATGTTGAGTAAATTTTGGTGAAAAGTGTAAGATTTATGTCTAGATTGATTTTTTTGTATGTGGAGGTCCAGTTGCTCCAGCACCATTTGTTGAAAAGACTGTCCTCTCTTCATTTCAAAGACAAGTTGACTATATTTATATGGTTCTATTTCTGGGCAATCTGTTTTCTTCCAATGATCTATTTGTGTATTCTTTTGCCAATAACACACTGTCTTGATTATTGTATCTTGATAGTAAGTCTTGAAGTCTGGTAGTGTCACTTGTCTAATTTTGTGCTTCTTGTTGGCTAATTTTTATCTTTTACCTCTCCATTTAAACTTTAGAATGAGTTTTTTGAAATCCAAAAAATAATTTGGTAGAGTTTTTAAATTGGGATTGCATTGAATCTTCCAATAGACCGAGCTGACATCTAAACAGTATTGAATCTTCCTATCATCAATATGGAATTTCTCTCAGTTTATTTAGATCTTCTTTGATTTTTTTCATCAGAGTTTTGTAGTTTTCCTTACATAGATCTAGTTCATATTTGTTAGATTTAATCCTAAGTATCATTTCTTTGGTGCTAATGTAAACTATACTGTGTTTTGTATTTCAAAATCTTATTGTTCATTGCTGGCATATAGAACAACAATCTACTTTTTTCTATTAACCTTGTGTTCTAGTCTTGCTATAATCAATTAGTTCTAGGAGTTTGTCGATTCTTTGGAATTTTCTACATAGATAGTCATATCATCTCAAAGACACGTTTTTCCTTCCCAATTTTATGACTTTCATTTCCTTCCTTGCCTTACCTTATTGCATTAGCTAGAACTTTCAGTATCATTTTGAATAGAAGTGGTGTGAGAGAACATCCTTTGTTCCTGATCTTAAGGGGAAAGTACCTCTTTTTTCACCAGTAAGTGTAACGTTAACTAGAATTTTTATAGGTGTTTTTATCAAGTTGAAGGAGTTCTCCTGTTTTCCTAGTTTGCTGGGCATTTTTATCATGAATTGGTGTTAGATTTTGTCAAATGCTTTTCAGCATCTATTGATATAATCATATGATTATTCTTCCTTAGCCTGTTGATATGATGGCTTAGACGATTGATTTTCAAATGTTTGAACCAGGCTTGCACACTGGAATAAATCGCACTTGAGTCATGGTGTATAATTCTTTTTGTACAATGTTGGACTTAATTTGCAAATATTTTGTTGAGGATTTTTAAATCTATATTCATGAGTTCTTTCCTTTCTTATAAGGTCTCTGTCTGGTTTTGGTATTAGGGTAATACCTGGCCTCATAGAATGAATCCTTCTGCTTCAACTTTTTGGAAGAGATTGTAGAGAAGGTGTATCATTTCTTCCTGAAATATTTGGTAGAATGCATCAGTGAAAACCCCAGCAAATCATTTTGTAGGTATCATCAAACTGATTCTAAAGTTTATAGGAAAAGGAAAAAGATCCAAAATAGCGCTAAATAAGTAAGGAAGTTAATTCAGTACTTTCTGTTTTGGAAGGTTATTAATTGTTGATTCAATTCTTTAGTAGATATAGACCAAAATAGTGCTCTTAGAGATATTCATATATTCCTTTATTATCCTTTTGATGTCCAGTCCATGGGATTGTAGTGATGGCCACTCATTTCTGATATTAATAATTTGTCCTCTCTCTTTTTACTGGTCAGCCTGACTAGAGGTTTAACTATTTTATTAATGTTTTCAAAGAACCAACTTTTTATTTCATTGATTTTCCTCTTTCCTGTTTTTAATTTCATTGATTTCTGCTCTAATAGTTACTATTTCTTTTCTGCTACTTTCTTTAGGTTTATATGCTCTAGTTCCTAAGATGAAAGCGTATATTATTGATTTTAGATTTTCTTTTCTTTTATATGCCTTCAGTGCTATCTATACATTGTACTTTAAGCACTGCTTTCACTGCACATCATGAATTTTCATAAGTTTTATTGTAATGTCCATTTAGTTCAAAATATTTTTAAATTTCCCTTGAAATTTATTCTTTGATCTATGTGTTACTTAGAAGTATGTTATAATCTCCAAATACTTTGAAACTTTCAAGCTAGTTTAATTCCATTGCTGGTCAAGAGCGTACTTTAAATGTTTTCTATTCTTTTAAATTCGTTGAGGTATGTTTTATGGTCCAGAAGGTGGTCTAGCTTGGCAAATGCTACACCAGAGCTTGAGGATATTTGCTGTTACTGGATGAAGTATTCTATAAATTAATCCAGTTGATTGATGGTGCTCTTCAGCTCACTGCATTCTTACTGATTTTTGCCTAGTGGATCTCTAAATTACTGATAGCAGGGTGTTGAAGTCTCCAACTCTACTAGTGGGCTTGTCTCTTTTACCTTGCAATTCTCTTAGCTTTTGCCTCAGGTATATGCTCTACTGTCAGGCCCATATGTTAAGGATTATAACGTCTTTTTAAATTAACTCTTTTTTATTATGTAATGCCCTCTATCTCTGATAATTTTCCTTGTTCTAGATTTTTTTGTCTAAAACTAATACAGCTACTCCAGCTTTCTTTTGATTTGTGTTAGCATACCTTTCTTCATCCATTTAATATATCTGTATGTATATATTTAAAGTAGATTTTCTTGTAGACAACTTGTAGTTACATCTTGGTTTTTATCTGCTCTGTCAGCCTCTTTAATTGTGTATTTAGACCCAGCACCTTGAAAGTGGTTGTTGATGTAGTTGGATTAAGGAATTTTTTCTGTTGTACTTGTTCTATGGTTTTTTGTTTGTTTGTTTTTCTCTTCCGCTCTTCTGCCTTCTCTGGTTCTAACTGAGCATTTTATATGGTTCTATTTTCTATCTTAGCATATTAATTATATTTCTTTTTTTTTTTTTAGTTTTTTAATTTTAATTTTTTTTTTTTAGGTACTTGGGCCAGGGATTGAACTCAGGAACTCCTATGTGGGAAACCAGTGCTCAACCACTGAGCCACATCAGCTTCCTTGAATTTTTTTTTTTTTTTGAGTTTGTTTGCTTATTGTTTGTTGTTTTCAGGAGGCATCAGAACCTGAACCTAGGACCTCTCATGTGGGAAGCAGGCGCTGCTCAACCACTTGAGCCACATCCACTCCCTCAATTATATTTCTTTTAAAAATTTTGAGCAGTTTCTTACCATTTGCAGTTAGAGTCCACTTTCAAATAACCCTTCACAGTTCCTTGTAAGTGTATCTTCTCACTCCCCCCCCATCCCTTATGATGTTGCTGTCATTCATTGCACTTACCCAAAGCTATTATCACCCAATTCATTGTTGTTATTATTATTTAGAACAAACAGGTTATGTATTAGATCAATTAAGACTAAGAAAAAAGTTTTATTTTATCCTGCATTTCTTCCTTACCTAGCACTTCCTTTCTTTATGTAGGTCTGTGTTTCTGACCTATATCATTTTCCTTCTCTGTGAAGAATATCTGTTAACATTTTTAACAGGTTCCTCAGTTTTTGTTTTTCTAAGAAACAAATCACTTTCAAATGATAATTTTGATGAAGACAGAATTCTTCTATATTAGTGTTTTTTTCCTTTCACCACTTTAAATATTTTATTCTACTCTCTTCTTACGTTCATGATTTGTGAAAAGTTCAATGTAATTATCATCCTCACTCCTCTAAAGATAAGAATTGTTTCCCTCTTCTTTAAAGATTTTCTCTTTGTCTTTTGTTTTCTGCAGTTTGAATAGGATATGCCTAGGTGTGGTGGACTGAATTGTATACCCCAGTTTGGATATGTTCTTGGTCTTGATCACATTCTGATGTATAGAACCATTGTAAATAAGATCTCAAGATGTTACTTCAGTTAAGGTGTGGCCCAAATGAATCAGATTAGACATTAATCAGGATTACCGGAACCCTTATAAGTATAAGCAGAGTGAAAGTCGGATGGAGAGAGGTCACTGGACTTCTCTGGAAGTCGGAAATCAACAGAACCTGGAGGAGGAAGGTAACGACATTGCCAGGTGGATTGCCATGTGATGGAAAAGCCAAGAACCCCAAAGATTGCTGGCCAACCAGAAAACACCAGCCCTGGGAGGAAGCAAGCCTTCTAGCTTTTGAAACCATGTACCAATAAATTCCTTTTGTTAAACCAACCCATTGAATGGTATTTGTTTTAGCAAGTACGGGACTAATAGACTAGGTATAGATTCTGGATATTTTGGATACTTTCTTGATATGTCTGAGCTTCCTCGATCTGTGGTTTTGTGTCTTGTCATTAATTTTGGAAAATTCTCAGCTATTATTTCCTCAAATATTATTATCTCTGTTCTTTTCCTTCTGATATTTTCATTAGGTATATCGGTATATCTTAAGTCTTTTGTTATTGTCCCACAGTTTGTGGATATTCTGTTTCTTTTTTTTTTTTTTTTTTCATTTTTTTTCTCTCTGCATTTCAGTTTCAGAGGTTTTATTGAAGTTTCTATTGACATATCCTCAAACTCAATGATTCTTTCTTTGACTGTTCATTCTACTGGTAAGCCCACCAAAGACATTCATTTTTCACAGCACTTTTTATTTCTGACCTTTCCTTTTGAATGTTTCTCAGATTTTCCATCACTCTGCTTACATTACTCATCTGTTCTTGTATGTCATCTCCTTTTTTCCTTTGGAGCCCTTAGCATATTAATGATAGTTATTTTAAATTCCTAATCTGGCAATTCTAAAATTTCTTCCATATCTGAGGTTTGGTTCTATTACTTGCTTTGTCTCTTCAGACTGTCTTTTCTTTTGCCTTTTATCATGACATAATTTTTTTTTTTAACAGCTACACGATGTATTGGCTAATAGGAACTGAAATAAATAGGCCTTTAGTGTGTGGGTATATGTTTATCTGTGTTTACTGTTTGCTTAGCTGTAGGTGTCTGAGACTTCAGCTTCCTCTATTGTCTCCTATTGTCTCTCCTGTTTTCTTTGGGTTTCCCCTAAAACTCTTTCTTAAATAGAATCTGAGCCTTCTGATTCTTTCAGCTGGAATCTCTTTTATTATTTAGGATCCCTTTTTATTTTTAAAGATTTATTTTTATTTATTTCTCTCCCCATCCCTCCCACCCCCACCCCCATTGTCTGCTCTCTGTGTCCGCTCACCGTGTGTTCTGATTTGTCTGCATTCTTGGCAGTGGCACTGGGAATCTGTGTCTCTTTTTGTTGTGCCATCTTACTACATCAGCTCTCCATGTGTGCGACGCCAGTCCTGGGCAGGCTGTGCTTTTTTCACACCTGGTGGCTCTCCTTGAGGTGTGCACTTCTTGAGCATAGGGCTCCTCTATGTGGGGGACACCCCTGTGTGGCATGGCACTCCTTGAGTGCATCAGCACTGTGCATGGGCCAGCTCACCACATGGGTCAGGAGGCCCTGGGTTTGAACCCTGGACCTCCTATGTGGTAGGTGGATACTCTATCAGTTGAGCCAAATCCACTTCCCTAGGATCCTTTTTGATATGATGGTAAAGTGGATAGGGAGAGGGGAAGCATCCTATAGTCCTGTATATAGATTTCAGTCTTTCAGTGGGCCTGTGGCTCTGGGCTGTAATCTTCACAAGTGCTTCTCAGCTTTTTTTTTTGCCCCTGGAAAGCTAAAGGGGTCTGGAGTGGGTATTCTTTCCCCAGATTGGTTAGGCTCTGGTAGTTTTCCCTGAGGCCAGAGGTAGGTAGAAGCTTCTGGGTATATTTCAAAATGGTTTACTTTGTCCCTCCTCCTGCTAGAAGCACAAGGGGATTTTTTTCCAGTATTCATCATGGAAATCTGGTGGGTTTCTGGAGGCAAAACTTATCTCCAGATACTGAGCTCCCATAAGTTTTAATTCTCAGTCCATACTCAGATCTAGCGGTTCATCAACTACAGTTTACACTTTCCTCTCAGTTCCTGGTACCAGCAGCTTCTGCTCTTGGTAAGCTGTATTCAGTTGTAACCTCGGTTCTCTGATGGATCTAGGAAGAAATGTTGGTTTTCAGTTTGTTCAGCTTTTTCTTGTTGTGAGGACAGGAGTGACAACTTACAAGCTCTTTACATGTCCATTTTTGGTTTCCTGGCTGCTAAAGCAAACATCATGAAATGGGTTGGCTTAAACAATGGAAATTTATTATCTCATGGTTTGAGGCTAAGAGAAGTCCAAAATCAAGACATCATCAAGGCAGTGCTTTCTCCCAGAAGACAGTGGTGTTCTGGGACTGGCTGCTGGTGATCCTTGGTTCTTGGTTTTCCTATCACATGGCAATGCACGTGGTGGCCTTTCCTGGCTTCTCAGAGCCATTGAGTTCCACCTTCTGGCAGCTCCCTCTGTCTTCTTTGAGGCCTTCTTTAATAAGGCCTTCAGTAATCAGATTATGGCACATCCTGATTCACTTGGGCCATATATTAACTAAAGTAACCTCAACAAAAGTCTTATTTACAAGGATTCATACCCACAGGAGTGGATTAACTCTAAGAACATGTTTTTCTGGGGTACATAGCTCCAAGCTATCGCAATACCAAAGCAGAAACTGTAAGTCCTTTTTTTCTGGTCATTTTCTCTATTTCATTTTAGCTAATTCCCATTGCTATATCTTCAAGCTCATGATATTTTCTTTACAGCTATAATTAGCTGTTAATTCATCCTGTATATATATTTTCATTTCATGTTTTGTACTTTTCATTTCTAGAACTTCTATTTAAATATTTTTATATCCCATTTTTCTCCTCATCAAGTTTTCTTTTACTTTCTTGAACACATCATATATATTTAAAATGGTTATTCTAACATCTTTGTCTACTATTCTGTCATCTTTGTCAACTGTCGTTCAGTTTCTATTGCTTGAGTATTCTGCTTTTGGGTCATGTTTTCCTGCCTCTTTGCTTGCCTGGTAATTTTTTACCAAATCCCAGACATTGTAAATTTTACATTCCTGAGTACCAACTTCTGTTGTTTTACTTTAAATATTATTGGACCTTGTTGTGGGACACTAGTTAATTTGAATCAGGTTTTTTTTGTTTGTTTGTTTTGAATGTTTCTTTTAAGCTTTGTTTGAGAGGGTCCAGAGCAGCCTTTATAGTGTAGGGATACTCCTAAGTCAATAACCTTATGAAAGCTCTTCCCAATACTCTGTGTATTAGGAAATCTTTCCACTCTAGCTGGTGTGAACTCAAGTTTTTCTCAGCCCTGTGTGAGGTCCAACAATCATTCCACCTACTTATTTTAGAGATTCTTTCCCTAGTCTCAGTTTTTTCATAGTCATGTGCAAATCAGTACCAGTCAAGGGCTCAGAGACATCTCTGCAGATCACTGAAGCTTTCTGTTTGTGCAGCCCCCTCTTTTCTTGCTCCAAAATCTGTCATTTCAACTCAGAGAGATTACTTGGCTCTGGATAGTCTTTCACTGTGCTACGAATAGTAAGCCAAAGCAGTCATGGGACTCATCTTGTTTTCTTCTCTCAGAGGTCACCATCTTGTGATTCCTTTTGTTTGAAGTCTGAAAAGTTGTTTCATATATTTTGCCCAGTTTTCTGATGTTTAAGAAAGAAAAATAAATCTGGTCTCTATTACTTCATCATAGTTAAAAGCCTCAATTAGATTTTTAGCACAAATAAAATGGTAACATACTTGCCATTTTTAGGTAATCTAACCCAAAAGCTAGCCTTGGACTCAGAAAAAAAAGACTTATTTACTACTTATTTCTTCATACAATAAAGCATATGTAGGGGATTTTGAAACTTCCTTAATTTATAAGGGGCTTTTAATAAGAGAGAGAAAAAATAATGCGAAGTGTTGGAATGATTTCACTTAACCAAACTTCCTGTTGACTAGACATCTAAATCATCTATAAATTGTGGAACATTCATAGACCTTATCTGCCATAACCAAACTGCCTACAGTTGCTCGTATTCCTTCTTTTCTTTTTCTTTTTTGACACTTAATTATAAAAGTAATACATGAATTAATTTTCGTGTAAAAATTTCAACAACATAAGATTGCTTATGTTGTGCCTATGCTTAAGATCTTTTGTTTTCAGAATGCATCCCTTTATTTTTCAACTTTTTATTTTGAAAGTTTCAAACCTATAGAATAGTTGAAAGAATAGAACAGTGAACACCTGTATACTCTACTTGGAGCCACCACTGGTTAACATTGTGCTATATTTGCTTTCTCTCCCTTGATAAAGTTACAGATATAGCTAGATAAATACTTTTAACTGAATCACTTGAAAGTAAATTGCAGATATCATAAAAGTGCGCCTTACCACTTGAACATGGGTTTCCTGAGTACATTCTTCAATATAAACATTATACCATCATTACACCTAAGAAAATTAGCATTAATTCTCTAATATATGATATCCAGTTCAAGTTCAGCTTTCCCAAATTTATTTTTAAAATCTCTTTTATAAAAGCTGAATTTTTTCCCAATCAGGATCTCATCAAAGTTCATGTTTCATGTTTGTTTAAGCATCTCTTTATTTTAAATATCATAAATAATTTAATACAGAAACAAAAATTTATAAGCCTTTGTCAACTTAATTTTGGGTCTTAAGTAATTCTCAGGAAGGACTTTGGCCAAATCTCCATTGCATAAATTTCTCAATTTCACTACCTTTTAAACTGCTGAAAAGAAATATATTTTATGTTATCAACAACAAAAATAGGTCAATGCAAGGGAGCCTTTTAAATTGATTCATTATTCCTTTTTCTGAGACTAATCTTACTATAATGCTTCATTAAACAGACTCAATATTAGATGATATGAAAGAATTCTTGTTAGTTTTCTTGGTGTGATAGCCATATTGTGGGTGTGTTCTTATTTTAAAGTGATACATACCAAAACATTTATGGATGAGATAATATGGTATCTGTGAACTGCTTCAAAATAATACTGGAGAAGGGAGGAAACTGGGTGGTGATTTTGATGAAACAAGATTAGTAAAATGTTAATAATTTTTGAAGCTTGGAATTGGGTATATGGGCTTCTTTATACTATTCTCTCTACTTCTATATATTTTTTAAATTTCTAAAATTAAGAAATTTACTTATTTTACTTATTATGCTAATCATACTCTGACATGAAGAATTAAGCTAGACATTAATCACAAAAATATAACAATATCAGATTAAAAGCACTTAGAATTAAAAGATGCTCTCATTAATAATTCTTGAATTAAAAATAAAAACAAAAAAAAACTTAAAATTTTGATAACCATGACACTAAATATTAAAACTTTTGAGAAGAACTTAAAGCTTCAAATGATTTGAGGATGGTGATTCAAGGAAAAATGAAAATAAATGAACTAAATATTAAGCCAGAAACAAGAAAAAGAAGTAAACCAAAATTAATGAATTCAACATAAAAAGAAACAAATTAATGTGTCAATTAAAGAAATGGTTATCTGAAAAAAATAGCATAGATGTGCCTCTAAATATCATAATTAAAATGTAAGAAAAACACAAATAGGAATTAAAATGAAGATAACCTCAGACAAGAATAGATTTTTAAAATATTAGAGCATTCTGTTGCATGAGTTGAACAAAACATAACATTGATATGTGAATCTCTGGTAGAGTTCTATTTACATTAGAAAAATAAATAATCTATTATCCATGGGAGAAAACTAGTAGAGAACTACCTCTTAAAATGACACCTGGATATTTTTCAAATATGTGGAAATGTGTGAAAAGTGTCTTTTATGTATTACTCAATGCCCCTGTCTCTTAAAGTATAAAAGGAATATTTCCTGCATATGGTTCAGAATATGTCACACACAAGCAAGAACAATCAGCAAAGTATCGTCTCTTTTCTTTATGTTTTTTAAAGAAAGCAATCTAAATAATAGCTAATAAAATAGAAGACAAGATAAGTAAATTTCAGCCTTAACAATACAAAATATCTTTTATAGACTACTTAATGCCATGGGGAGAAAATGATCATGGTTTATTTTTTTAAGTTACTAAATATTTCCAATTTTTATAAATATATATGTTCATTTATGGAAAAAAATACTAAAAGGATACACATGCAAATGTTAAGAATAAACATCTTTAGATTGCAGAAATTTACAAGCTAAATATACTCTTTGTCCCTAGTAACAAGTACAGAGTACATTTAGCTTTTAAATTTCCTACATTCAAAAATATGCATCATTTTGTAACAAATTATATATAATAATAAAATATAATAAAAATAGTAAAAACAAAATTACATTATAAGCAATACTGGAAAATACTGTATATACATAATTATAAGTACTTTTTCCAACTAGGTATTTTCATCGTAATTATGGACTAAGTGCCCAAATGAAAGCTGAACTAGAACCAAAGGACTATTAAAATAAAATTATTATCTTCTCTATCTGTACCAAGTGAATCAACTTGCTTATTCCCAAAGTGTTCAGTGCATATACATTATGGCTGTAGAAGTTATCTTACTAATTTCATGCTGTCTTTCCTTGAGAGGTCCTTAAAAATCCTTGATTGATTGATTACAGACTCACTCCTAGAAAAACATGTGTAAATGTTAAATGCAAAATAATCATTAATGGAATATTTTCTAGGGAGTTCATAACTGACATTTAAATTCTTTCTGAAACAACTTATCCAAAGAATTCCTTCATGTTTTCCAGTTCCTGAGAGCAGTAATGGACCAAGACTACCATCTGGCAAAAAAATTATGTCAGATGAGTAAGTACAAAATATTTTTTGTATTTTTCAGTCTTCTCTTTGTTTCTAAATAAATTCCATACTTTGTCAGATGGTTTCATTTTCATAAATCAATTGACTTCTCTATAGTGTCTCTGATTCCTTTATAGGAAATTAGGTTGTTTCATGTAAGGACTAATTTAGACTTCTAGAGTACCACTGAGTGGGCTAAACTAATATAGATTATTATAGACTAATTTACTATCATTAGAAAATAAGTCAAAATCCTACCTTCATGATAATGACTTAGTAACTTAATGCTTTTAGTTTCCAAGGAATATTAGGAAGTATAGTAATCAAGCATTACTTAACATGCAATTATTCCACAAATATTTGAGTGCCTTCCTGTGCTAGGCACTGTTCTAGGCATTGGAAATACAGCACTCAACAAGACAGATAAAAATCTCACATTTATGGAGTTTCATTTTTGCGTGGGACAGATTATGAAGTAATAAACAGTGTGTGATACATGAGAGGTGCTATGGAGAAAAGTATTGGGAGGAGGCAGTGGTATTGGGAGGAAGCCCTCACTGAAAGATGAGCAAAGAGTTGAAGAAGTTGAGGAAAATGGCCATGTGGATATCTGAAAGGAAAACGTTTCAGGAGGGCCAATAGCAAATGCAAATATCTTGAGATGGGAATATACTTGACAAGGAACAGTAAGGAACACAGTGTAACAAGCAGAATGAGCAAGGGAAAGTATAATAGGAGATAAAGTCAGAGAGATTATAGGTAGAGTGTGTTGCAGGTTGCTTAGGACCTTTTAACAGTTTAAGGACTTTGGCCCTTTTTCTGAGTGTAGTGGTAAACCATTGGAGAGTTTTGAGTAGTTTTCTTTCTATTTTTACTGGTTTGACTTGATGTTCAGAATAATTGTGGCTTTCTTTGCATTTATTTTTTTTCTCCCCCTTCCCCCCCCTCCCCGCCCCAGTTGTCTGTTCTCTGTGTCCATTTGCTGCATGTTCTTCTTTGTCCGCTTCTGTTGTTGTCAGCGGCATGGGAATCTGTGTCTCTTTTTGTTGCATCATCTTTTGTCAGTTCTCCATGTGTGCAGCGCCATTCTTGGGCAGGCTGCACTTTCTTTCGTGCTGGGCGGCTCTCCTTACGGGGCGCATTCCTTACGTATGGGGCTCCCCTACGCAGGGGACACCCCTGGGTGGCACGGCACTCCTTGCGCACATCAGCACTGTGTGTGGGCTGGCTCCACATGGGTCAAGGAGGCCCGGGGTTTGAACCGCGGATCTCCCATGTGGTAGATGGACACCCTATCCATTGGGCCAAGTCCGCTTCCCCCAATCTGCTATTAAGATTAGTAGGTTCTGTGGTTAGTAGGTTAGTGGGCTCTGGGGTTGGTGTATGCTCAAGAGACTTTAATCTCTGGACTGTCCATGTGCCAGCTGGGCCCCGGGCCTCAGCAGAGTTGCAACACCTGCTCTCCAGTTCATTGGACTTACCCAGGTCAGCTAACAAGTAGGTAAGAATGGTCAACCACCGCACAAAGGAACTGAGAGAGTCTACAACTGCAAGAAGGAGAATCCCATTCATCAGCCATGTGGGTTCTACACCCCCTCTCAATTTAGAGGTGGAGTGGGCATCGCCATCCCAGGGTCCTCAGGATCGTGGAATAAAATATGGATTAAAGTGGACTTACTGGTATTCTACTATAGAATTATTGTGACTCTAGCAATGAAAGAAATTATATCATTGATGTGAGGCAGTGGGTAAGGGAGTTGCTGAAGGCAGGGAGAGGGAAAAAGAGGTGTGATATGGGGGCATTTTCGGGGCTTGGAATTGTCCTGAATGATATTGCAGGGACAGGTGCAGGTCATTGTATATCCTGCCATAACCCACTGAGTGGACTGGGAGAGAGTGTAAACTGCAATATAAACTATAATCCATGCTGTGCAGCAGTGCTTCAAAATGTACTCATCAAATGCATTGAATGTACCACACTAATGAAAGAAGTTGTTGATGTGGGAGGTGTGGGGGGTGTGGGGAGTGGGGTATAAGGAAACTTCTTATATTTTTTAATGTAACATTTTGTGTGATCTGTGTATCTTTTTAAAAAAGATTAAAAGGTATGCTAAAAAAAAAAAACAAGAGAAAAAAATTAGTAGGTTCTTAATGTCAAAGGTTGTGATTTCCAGTTACAAAATGACCATTTGATGATTTTGAAAGATGTTGAAATTCTCCATCTTTTCATCTATTTTGTCCACCTTTTCCTCTAATATATTTATCATAGGTATTTTAAGGTTTTGGTCTATGAACTTCAATATCTGGATCATCTGTGACTCTACTCCTATTAATTACTTTTTTCTCTTGATTACCAGTCCCTTTTTCCTGCCTATTCAGTGTCTATTAATTATTTGTTGTATACCTGACATTGTGAATGATAGAACCTAAGAGCTTGAAGATGATGTTTTCTCTTACTTCTGTTAGGCAGATAATGTGTGGGGCTGATCACCCTAAGTCATTTATGGGTTGGGCAGGGTAACAACATGGTTGCGGCTTTAATAAAACTTACTTTTCCTCCGTTTCCTCCCTCTCTAGATTTTGATTGATTGGCAGGTCTGTATCTCCTCAGCCCTATAAAGGTGATGGGAAATCAGCCTGTCCTTTGAAGGTTTTGAGCTTTGAACTTTGTTCTTTGGCCTCTCTTCTCCATACCACTTTCAAATTTGATAAATTTCTTGAGTAGGTGACTTTGTTTCCTCAATACCATGAGACTATAAGAGATTTCAGTCATATTAAAACAAAAAACAAAAAAAACTTCCTGACCTCCCCCTTAACCCCAGAATTCAGTATATGTACCATGGAGGAAATACCTGTGCATTTAGAGCTCCTTAAATTTCCAAATCGTTGTACCAGCAGTACATGACCACCAAAACTTTATTAGATTTCTTCCCCACCCCCTCCCAAGCAGTGTTCTTCTGCATGACCAAGCATGATTGTTAGCTCACACCCACAATTCAGAAATGCCCCCATGGAAGAAAATGGCCAGTTAATAGACTTCCTTCCTCCAAAAGAAGGAAAGATTCATTTAATCTTATTTTCTCACACAGCTCCCTGATGTTGTTTTGTTGTTGTTGTTGTTAATATGATTTTATTTCCAATTATCTACCGTTTTAAAAGTAGTTACAGCTGGAGCTTTATCTACCAGGACCTATTATTTCCATCTCAGAACTGGAAGTACTGATTTCATTTTTTAGTACTTAACTGCTGTGTTGAGAATATACTGTGGAAGGTAAGGGTGAAATCAGGGGCATCAGTTTGGAGGATATCAAATCATCCAAATAAGAGACTCTTTCACTGTTGGTGGGAATATAAAATGGTACAGACTCTGTGGAAGACCATTCACCGGTTCCTCAGGAAGTTAAATATAGAACTACCATATGATCCAGCAATGCCTCTACTATGAATACATCCAGAAATTGAAAACTGTGACATGAACAGACATCTGCTCACTGATGTTCATAGTAGCATCATTCACAATTATCAAAAGATGGAAACAACCCAAGTGTCCATCAACCAATGTAAGGATAAACAAAATGTGGTATATACATCTGATGGAAGACTATGCTGCTGTAAAAAGAAATGAAATTGGGATATGATAACATGGATGAACCTTGAAAATATTATACTAAGTGAAATAAGCCAGACACAAAAGGATAAATATTGCATGGTTTCACTAATATGAATGAAATACAAAGAATAAATGTGTGGAGTTAAAACCTAGAGTATAGGTTACTCTAATAGGAGATAAGAGGCAGGCTGAGGGTATGCTTAATGTTTGTATAAGTTTTAATTAACTTGACTGTAAGAGTGCAGAAACAGTTGATGGTAACACATAGTGAGTAGAACTAATGCAGCTGGTTTATAAATGGGATTGTGGCTGAAAAGGGTAGTCTAGGGATGTAAATGGCAATTGAAAGAAAGCTAGAGAATAATCTAGGGACTGAATATCCACCCAGAGGTGAATGAGGATTGTTATTAATAATACTAATAAAAGAATGTCCTTCTATGAACTAGAGCAAATGTACATCACTGTTGCAAGGTGGTAAGAATGCAAAGAAGCATGGGAAAAATATAATTAATGTAACCTATGGACTATAATTAGCAGCAATACTGTAATATTCTTGCATCAATGCCAGAGACGTATTGTGTTAATAATAGGGGGTATGGAAAAAATTATACCAAATGTATGCTGTAGACCATAGTTGGTGATAATAGTCTGTTGATATTATCTCATAATCTGTAACCAGTGTTCTACAACAGTGTAGTGTGTTGGTGGAGGGGTATTGTATGGGAATTTTACATATGCAAATGATTGTTTTGTAAGTTTACAACTTCTCTAATGAAAAAAAAAGATGATTACTAGGACCAGAGATCATGGTAGGAGCTATGGAAATGATGAGATGATGAGAAGTAGTTGGATTTGGGAAGTATTCTGAAAGTAAAGCAGGTTGGATATGGGGTACAACAGAAAGGGAGAATTCAAAAATGACCTGAAGTATTGGGGCCAAAGCCCTTGGAAGAATGGGGTCGCCATTAACAGAGATAAAGACAATGCTGGGAGGAGTACTTTCATGGGAGAAGGTCATGAATTCAGTTCTAATGAAAGCTGCCTAATAGCAACAACAATAATGTTGGTCTCTATGCTGACATTTTACATATATTATATCATTTTTTCCTCCCAATAAATAAAAGGTAAGAATTATTATTATGCACATTTATGTACAAAGGCAAACAGACTTAAAGTAACTCCCCAAAGTCACATGACTGATAAGTGACTGAGGCAGACCTCAAAGGATGACTGTCTCTAAAGCTTTTATTCTGGGAAGTCAATGTGGCTCAAGCGTTTATGGTACCGTCTACCATATGGGAGGTCCAGGCTTCTATTTTCGGGGCCTCCTGGTGAAGGCAAGCTGGCCCACACGGAGTGCTAGCCCATGTGGAATGCTGGCCTGCACAGCATGCTGGCCCATGCAGGAAGGCTGGTGCAGCAAGATAGTGCAACAGAAAGAGACACAGAGGAGAGAGAATAAGAGATGCAACAGACCAGGGAGCTAAGGTGGCACAGGAGATTGAGTGCCTCTCTCCCACTCTGGAAGGTCTCAGGATTGGTTCCCAGTACTGCCTAAAGAGAAGACAAGCAGACACAGAAGAACACAGAGTGAATGAACACAGAAAGCAGACAGCAAGCCCAAAAACAATGGGGTGGGGTGGGGTGGGGTATAAATAAATAAAATCTTTTTTAAAAAAGGTTAAAAAAAACAAAGCTCTTCTTCTTAACCAAAATTTACTATAAAGTAGAATTTTATGAAATGACCTGGGTTTTTTCCTAATTGATTTACATTATAAAATAAGAGGGATTTTCTTGGAAAAACCTTGATCCTTAGAGTTAAAATAATCATAGGAAGAAAGGCAGGATACAAGATATTGCACAGCACCACCAAGAAATTATACTTATTACAATTATGGTCATTCCAGTTGACATGATGACTGTCCATCAAGAGGCTATAGCGACAGAGATGGCTATGGTTGTGATTGAGACTATTCAGATAATCCGAGTGGAGGGTCCTACAGAGATTCAGGTGAGAGTCAATAACTCATATGGTGCTCCACCTATAACTCACATAGTGCTCCACCTACACGAGGGCCCCGCCATCTTATGGTGGAAGCAGTCGATGTGAGATGATAATTATAGCATCTCACGTGATGGATGTGGTGGAAGTCGAGACAGTTCATCAGCCATGGTGATCTCAGGTAGTCCTGATTGGGTTGGCAGTCAAAAAAGAGGGCTTCCCCTTACAATGGGGTATTTCTTTTTTTTTTTTTTTTAATTGACTTTGTAATAATATTACATCAAAAATATATATGTGAGGTCCCATTCAACCCCGCTCCCCCACCACCCCTCTCCCCCCCCAACAACACTCGTTCCCATCATCATGACACATCCATTGGATTTGGTAAGTACATCTTTGGGCACCTCTGCACCTCATAGTCAATGGTTCAATGGGGTATTTCTGATCCTCCAGCAGTTGAAGCCTCAGAGCATGAAGAAGTGGTGGCTGGAGAGCAAGCCGATCTGCTATTCAGGGAGGCTGAAGTTGATACTAAAAACAAACAAAACTTTGGACCAGAATCCTTCTTCAAAGAAACAAAAAGTGGAAACTGTTGTGTCATAACTCAAAGACTACTAAGAAAAAATTGTACTACCTTTTAAAAATTTCCCGAGTTCCCTCCCATAATTTTTATGTTCTTGTGAAGAAAAAGTAAAGTATGTTTAATTTTATTTGATTTATGACATTGCTGTCAACAAGCAAAGGTTAAATGTATAAAATTTAATTTCTGTACTAGTGTTTTCCCAGTAAATGCAGCAAGCACTCCTTTAAGAGCTCCCATAAACATCTAGCCCTCTAAAATGGAAAGGCGGCTCTTTCTGCCTGTACAAACAAGATATTAAAGGGTGGTCGTGATAATACTATTCTTAGGATTTCGGGATGTCTTCAAGCTGAATCTCAATGTTCTTAGCATGAAAAACCAGAGATCAGATGCTTAGGTAAGGAAAGTGCTTGTCACCCAAGGAGTATATGAATACCGCTGGTCATATTTTTGCCTTTCTGACATTTCCTTAGGGATTTGCAAGAACCTCCCCTGCCCTCTCTCCCCAGTAAGACCATTGAAGTGTCTGTTAAACTACTACAGAATACTAAATAAAAAGTTTTGGTCAACACCAAGGCAGGAACGCCGCCTTTCTGTTGCCGTCGCATTGCTTGCCCTGGGTCTCTCTAGCTTGGCCTCTGCTTCCAAGCAGCTGTTCAGACCTCGGGTAAGTCATCTCATCTCTGTTTCCACTTCTCATTTTTAAAAGGAGCAGTTTGAATAAAATATGAGATCTATAAAGTTCCTTCTGGCCTTTAGCTCTTTTGAATGAATCAAAAGAGAAAATTTATAATTAAAACTACTGATGACAGAACTCAAAATATTAGCCTAAACAGTGTTGGACTTAAAATTTATGTAAAAGTCCTTGAAATGACTATGTCACATAGGGATTGTGATGGTCTGTCCTCACTGCCTGCTTCACACAGAGTTGCCACTATGGAATGAGTAATTTTTTTTTTAATGTTTTATTTTGAAGTACTTTCAAACTAAAGGACAGTTACAAAAATAATACAAACCCACACGGAGAATGCCAACAAACCTTTATCCCTCAGAAACAAAGATCCACCAATTTAAGACTTTGCCATATTTGCTATATTATTCTATTTCTCTCTCCACCCTCCATCTCTCAGTTTATCGATCTGTTTATCAATCCATCTTTTTTCAGTATTGTTTGTGTATATATATATATTTTTTTTAAAGATTAATTTTTTTATTTATTCCCCTCCCAACCCGCCCCCCCCATTGTCTGCTCTCTGTGTCCATTCGCTGTGTGTTCTTTTGTGACCACTTCTATCCTTATCAGCGGCACTGGGAATCTGTGTTTCTTTTTGTTGTGTCATCTTGTTGTGTCAGCTCTCCATGTGTGCGGTGCCATTCCTGGGCAGGCTGCGCTTCCTTTTGTGCTGGGCGGCTCTCCTTATGGGGCGTGCTCCTTGCACATAGGGCTCCCCTATGAGGGGGACACCCCTGCATGACACGGCACTCCTTGCGCGCATCAGCACTGCGCATGGGCCAGCTCCACATGGGTCAAGGAGGCCCGGGGTTTGAACTGCAGACCTCCCATGTGGTAGGTGGACACCCTATCCATTGGGCCAAGTCCACTTCCCTCAATCCATCTTTTTTTTTTTTTTTTTTAAGATTTATTTTTATTTATTTAATTCCCCTTCCCTCCCCCGGTTGTCTGTTTTCTGTGTCTTTTTGCTGCGTCTTGTTTCTTTGTCCGCTTCTGTTGTCGTCAGCGGCACGGGAAGTGTGGGTGGCGCCATTCCTCGGCAGGCTGCTCCCTCCTTCGTGCTGGGCGGCTCTCCTTATGGGTGCACTCCTTGCGCGTAGGGGAGCCCCATGCAGGGCCACCCCTGTGTGGCAGGGCACTCCTTGCATGCATCAGCACTGCCCATGGGCCAGCTCCACACGGGTCAAGGAGGCCCGGGGCTTGAACCGCGGACCTCCCATGTGGTAGACGGACGCCCTAACCACTGGGCCAAAGTCCGTTTCCCTCAATCCATCTTTTGAACACCTGAATAGTGTAGGCTGTATACATCATGTTCCTTGAAAACTTTATTGCCATGTGAATTTCCTAAAAACAAGAATATTCACTTATGTGTAGTTATCAAGTTGAAGAAATTTAGCATTAATATAAAGCTTACGATCTATATCCCAATTTTTTCATATGCCCTAATAATATCCCTTTCAGATTCTCCTACCCTTTAGATACTATCAAGGCTCATGTATTACATTTATTTGTTGTTGTTGTTGTGTTTTTTGTTGTTGTTTTTAGTTAGGCAAGTAATTTATTCAGGTAGGGAGGGTCCCAAGTATACCATTCAGTGAGGTTAATCCATGGGGTGGAGTAATTCTTAAATCATAGGCTAATTTTTTTTTTATTTGAGAAGTTGTGGGCTTACAGAATAATCATGCATAAAATACCTTATATTGGTGTGGAACATGTCTTACAATTGATGATAGCACATATTTATATAATATTATTAAAGTTCTGTTGGCATAAGCTTCAATCTTATGTCTTCCACACACAGTTTTATGTGGTCCTCATATTTCCCCAGCTGTTTTTCTGCTGTCTCATGCAGAATTGATATCTCCACTCCATACCATTTCCTACCAGGCATTTGAAGCAGCCTGGAAAAGTGGGGTTTTGTTTTGGACTCCCCCTCCCCACCCCCCACTGTTTTGCTTTCTGTATCCATTCACTGTGTGATCCTCTATGTCTATTTCTTTTTTTTTTTTTTTTTTTTGGTCTTCTTGTTTTTTCCTCTAGGCTTTACTGGGATTCGATCCTGGAGACTTCCCTGTGGGAGACAGGTTCCCTGTTGCTTGTACAGCCTTAGTTCCTGGTTTCTCTTGCATCTCACCTTGACTCTCCCTGTGTCTCTCTTTTCTTGCATCATTTTGCTATGTCACTCACCATGCAGACCTGGCTCACTGCATGGGCACACCTTTACCAGGAGACCCCGGGGATCAAACCCAGGTCCTCCCATATGGTAAACAGAAGCCCAATTGCTTGAGTCATCCCCGCTTCCCATGAAAAAATGGTTTTTAAATGGGAATGAAAGTCATGTCCCAAGTACTTTTCTTAGTTCATCTCATGATTGAGACCTGAGCTAATCAGTCTTCTTATTTCATGGTCACTACACCTTAAGATGGAAACCAGAGGCTCAGTCCTCTCAGAGTGTTGCACTTTTGTTCACAGGTAGCCAGAGCTTCTACCAGAAAGAAAAAAAAGGTTTGGGCCCCTGGAAGACTACTTACTACATGACTTATAAATGTTGAAGAATAATTACTTAGAAACCAAAATGATTGTCTTCATTATAGGTCTAATGCAAATGTAATCTTCCAGAAAGATAATTCCTAAAAAGTTGTTGTCTATTTAAGTGAAATAAACTACCCTTTTACCCTTTCCTCTTACTTGTGGATTGGGACTGCTTCTACTCAGATGTCTATATTCTCATGTTTTGGGGAATTTTTCTTTGTGTCAGGCACTCTACTGGGAATTCAGCAGTGAACAAGATAAGTGTTCTCTAGAATAGCCCCTATTCTGAGGAACATATGGCCCATAGGTAGCAGAACCTCCCTGTCTCCCACCCCAATGGTTGCACAAAAAGAAAGCATGCTCTGAATGCTTAGGAAGGAACCAAGCCTCTCTCTAGGTCCAGAACCATTTCAGAGAAACTAATAACCAACATTTATTCAGCACTTACATTGCACCAAGGACAGGATGAAGTGCTTTATCCATATTATCTTATTGATAACCAAATCAGCCCAATGCAGAATTTAGTATTGTTACAGATAAGGAAACTGAGGTATAAAGATAAAAAATACTTTCCCTAAAGCCACCCAGGATTCACATCTGACTGTCTTTCTCCATGGAGTGCATTTGGGTTCTGCTTCCCTCATGGAGCACAGGTTAGGAAATAGCCCCTAGGACACTACCTGCATATGATAGAAGCTTCTCTCACCTTATTACTGGCCTGTCAAAGAGTGTTTTAGTTTTGCAGCTGCTAATACAAAAACCATACATTATCTTGGCTTAAACAATGGGAATCTATTGGCTCATGGTTTTGAGGTTAGGAGAAGTCCAGAATTGAAGCATCAAGAAAGCTGTGCCTTCTCCCTGAAGACTGTGGTATTGTGGGGCTGACTACTGATAGTCCTTGGTTCTTGGCTTTTCTGTCACTTGGCAATGTACATGGCCATGTCATCTCCTTTCTCCTTTGGGTTTCATTGATTTCCAGTTTCTTGATTTTCCCATTTGCTTCGCTCTTCTGTGTCCAGTTTACTTTGCTTATAAAGTCTTTAGACATATTGGATTAAGGCCCACACTCATTTAGTTTGGGCACACCTTAACTAATAACATCTTCAAAGGTCTATTTCACAAATGGATTCATACCTAAAGGGCCAGGGTTGGAACTGAACATGCCTTTTATGGGGAACATGATTAAATCCCAAAAAAAGAGTAAGAAGAAATTTTGATTTATCATCTAGAATGGTTATTGCTGGCTAAATTACAAAGCAGATACCTTTTCCCCACAGCTGAAAACTGACAATCACCAGCAGTTTTTATTAAACATGGGGGTACCTGAACCCCCCTGTGCAGCCCTGTGGGGTAATCCTAATTCTAACATGAAGTTTTCTAAACTTTGTTCCAATGATGATTATTTTAAGATTTTTTAATAAGTGCCACCAAAAGGGATTCCATGGTCAAATAAACTTGGGAAACGATATTCTTCTCTCTATATGATTCATAATAGTAATGAACATATTAATGGTTCTGTAAAATCCTGTGATTACTCCTAACTTTACCTGATTAACTGTACTTAACTGAGTTTCTCAACTATTTTTCAACATCTTAAGAAAATAGCATCTCATGGAAAAAGTTAGAGAAGCTCTGCTCTAGAAAGAGGCTTAGCCTCAGAGAAAGAGACTGCTAACAATACACTTTAGTACAAGGCATAATGTATAAAAAGTTCCTTTTTTGAGAAACATTAAAAGATACATAAAATATTTATAGGATCCTCAAGAGCCACTTCCAATCAGGTGCACAATCATACTAATCCAGATTGTTGTAATTTGTTATGATAGTGGATTAGGAGATGAATATACTTGGTTTGGTGTGCCAAGATGGAAGCCATGGTCTGGAGTCCTGTGAGCCTAGTGGAACCATTCACAACTTCCTTACTCTTAGCCAGGCAAATAATACACTTGATGTTTCAGTGCCCCCTGGGGGCCACCAAGATATCGCACAGGAGTCACTTCATCAAATGGATAATGCAGAATTATGAATACTCAAGGCAGGTAGGAAGAATGTAGAGATGAGTATTATGAAATCTGGAAGAAAAAAAATAGTCTAGAAAACTCTGAAACACAGGTGTTATCTTCCGGGTCTCAAGGATGTTGATAACTAACAACAGGCCTAACAAATCTACTGGTATAGTCCAAAGGAAAGATGACCCGTTCACATAAAGGACCACTAGAAAGGAATAAGTAGTGCTAAAAACAATGGGTCCAATGAAGAGGAAGGGCATTATTAAGAAAGTTATAACTGGGATGTTGTCCACAGTGAAAATTTTCAGGATGAAGAGAAAGAAGAAACATCAGTTTTGTTTGTATGAAATATAAGGAGTTTTTTTTTTTTTTAATGGCATCTCCACCATGGAAGAGATTGTATAAAAAAACCTATGTTCCTTTTTGTTTCAATGAGGCCTTTGGTAAAGGATGTCATAGACGATAGATGGGTGAGATGAGATAAGGGATTAACAGACCTCTAGGTATATATTGTTCTCATTAGTGTAGTCTCCATATTTTGCAGTATTTGTACCTTGTTGGGGAAAGGAAATTATTATATTCAAGAAATACTTTGGCCACCGGCCTATGAGCAAAATGGTATTGAGGTGATGGAAATTACATACTTTGGATTGGAAGGAGAAAATGTTACGAGGATTGTTTCTCTTACAAAGCACTATCTATAAGTGGAATATTTATCTCTGTGCTTATATACCTGTGGTATAATTTTTGGTGTTTATTGCTTTGTGCATTTTCACTTGCTCTGATTGACAGTTTCAGTCTCATTCTAAGGAACCTGTTTGCTGAAACGCTTTGAATGCTCATAACATATATTCTGTTGTCCATTTTCAGTACTGATCTATGAACCAGAAAATCCTGAGGCCAAAGAGTTTTCCTCACTTATTGAAGAAATGTTGCTGATGGGTAAATTTTTAAATTGAAATTCTTTTTTCTCTTGGAACTACGAGACACTGTTAAAAACCCATTAATCCCAGGAGATTGGCAAAGTGCATCCTTAGGAAGTGGTGAAGAAAAGGGGAAATGGCTGCCTTTGATGGTTTAATGAAAATCTGCATGTCCTTTGTGGACGGTCATGATGACCTGCTTCCCTCTGGGGTGGAACTGCCCAAGCAAAGCAGGGTTCCTGGGCACCAGGCACCAGGTACCAAAGTTTCCAGAAGGAGCAGGACATGCTAATAGCCACTGTCTATAAAAGCATTATCCCACAATCTCAAGGAAAGCCAGAACTCTGTGAACTACTATAAACTTCACTTCCTCTTATCCTATTTAAGAATTCCATTAAAAAATAATAAAATAAGAATTCCGTTGACTTTATTAAGAATATTATAGACTATTTTTTAAATTAATGTTAAATTTACAAACACCTTTTTGCCAGTAAGAATGTATTTCATCTTTGTACTACGACTTTAACCCTACATCCAGTGAGCTAAGTTAAGCTCAGTTCTCTCATATTCCAAAAATATGTATTCCTTAGTGGAGGAAGGACCTAGGGGAAATGTTTTTTTAAAAACATTCTAAGCACTTCTTTCCCTTTCTGTGGCAGAGAAAGCTCCAAGTCTTGAGGAAGATGATGAAGATAGTGAAGAGGAGAGTAGCAGTGAGAGTGAAGGAGAAAGCAGTGAGGATCTGAGTGAAGAGAGCTCTGAGGGATGTGAAGATGAGTGATGAATGTCACTAGAGTGGTTTAAGCTTTATGCCTTTCACTAATATGTACCATGGAAATATAGAGAGATGCATTGTAGTCTAATTGTTCTTTATTTGCTGCAGTATTCCTTTTAATTTATCTATATTCTTATGTTCACGTTCCTTAATATTTAAATCTCAGCTCAATGTGAGTTCCTTAGGGAGGAAAATAGTAATTGCAATTACTTATATAGTACTAACTACATGCCAGGTCCTATTCAAACTGCTTCACACATACTAATTGATTTAATCCAACAACCCCATGTGATCAGTGCTGTCACCCTCCTGATTCTACAGATATGAAAACTGAGGCTCAGAGAGGGTTAGTAATTTGCCCAACATATCGTACACTTATTCTTTGGGAAAGCCTGGATTTGTGCATAGAAACTGTGGCTCCAGAATCCTACTCTTAGCTACTAAAATGTGTGGTGCCCGCATGACCTCCACTTTAGGCACTTCTTTCCAAGG
Source organism: Dasypus novemcinctus (assembly GCF_030445035.2). Taxonomy (NCBI): domain Eukaryota; kingdom Metazoa; phylum Chordata; class Mammalia; order Cingulata; family Dasypodidae; genus Dasypus; species Dasypus novemcinctus. The sequence goes on along the minus strand of NC_080679.1, from coordinate 77,524,926 downwards.
ATTTATTTTTATTTATCTGCCCCCCCCTACCCCCTGTTTCCCCCATTGTCTGTTCTCTGTGTCCATTCGCTGTGTGTTCTTGTGTGTCTGCTTGTATTCTCATTAGGCGGCTCCGGAAACAGATCCTGGGACCTTCTAGAGTGGGAGAGAGGCAATTACTCTCTTGCACCACCTCAACTCTCTGTTCTGCTATGTCTTCTTATTTTCTCTCCTCTGTGTCTCTTGTTGCATCTTCTTGCTGCACCAGCTCTCCATGTCAGCGGGCACTCCGCACAGGGCAGCTTTCCTGTTAAGGGCGGCATGCCCCTGCAGGGCAGCACTCCTGCACAGGGCCGCATTCCTGTGTGGGCCAGCACTCCATGGGCCAACTCACCGTGTGGGCCAGCTTGCCCTCACCAGGAGACCCTGGGCATCAAATCCTGGACCTCCTATATGGTAGATGGGAGCCCAGTTGGTTGAGCCACATCCATTTCCCCACTTTAGGCACTTCTACATCACCTGTTTTATGTTCTTCATAGCACTTATGAGTACCTGAAATTCTCATTTAATTATTTGTTTTTCTGTTTATCTTCTCCTTGTCTGCTAGAGAATGTAACCTCCATGATACAGGACCTTGTCTTTTTCACCATTATATCCCCAGCACCTGGACCAGTGCTTAGCAAATAATAGCAGTTGAGTGTGTGTGTGTGTGTGTGTGTATTCAAGTGATTGAATGAATGAGATGAAAGGTAATGAAAATGTCTTCTCTTTCATGAAACATTTACAAAGCTGTGTGATTCTTATATACTAATCTCCGTTACTTGCTGATTCTATACTCCCTGATGAATTTCTGCCACCTTCAAATTAGGTTGTAAAGTAACAGGTAAAAATGAGAAAAATAATCCTAAGTAATTTGTTTATGTGTGTGCTGCTCTGATTTTTAATTTTTATTCTTATTCAGCAAAATGCCATGCATAATGCAAAATGCTCACTGCATGGTTTATACTTCGGGCATTTTGTGGCCTGCTACTGTTCAGAGGAAGAATTCTCCTGTACCATTTTGTAGGGGTGACTGAAAGAAATGAAGACTAGTATGTAGAATCCCTAGTTACATTCTTGGGCCACGGCAGTTTGGCTGACACACATCTGAACAATGATGACCTGTTCTTTACATTTTTATTTTGGGTTTAGCATTCTTCCTCACCATAGGAAAAGTACCATATAACAATCTAATGATGCTCGCCTGATTATAGAGCTCCCCACCAATAAGCAGTCCAGAAAATGCCCTAAAAAGTACACTGTAGACTAAATTAGTTACTAAGGATAATTGAGTTTGCTGTTAAAAGAACACAGAAATTCAAGGAAAGAAACTCTGTGAATAAAAAGCCATCATATAACAGTCTAAATCAAAGAATTTGCTAAGTTTTCTCATCAAAAGTAAGTGGCATCCCTCTGTCCATACTCTTTATCCTGTTTGCATTCCTTAATGAAAATCAGAGCATTGGCATACCCTAACATAGGCATGTGGGTCTCTATGTATGTAGCAATCATAGATAAAAATTATCTGCAAAGTATTTTTATAGTATTTAATCCACTGGCTTCTCACAATTGTCATAAGAGGATGCTATTATTCCCATCACTTGCACAAATGAGTTGGGTATGATGCTTGCAGGATATTTGAGGGTAAAAGTTAATGAGGGTATTGAAATTCAGAAGAAATTGAGTTTTAGAGATGCTAGGTAATGTCTCAGTAGGAAAGTGCTACATTCCATGCTCCCTCACACATAGCCAAACTCTAGAAACTTTTTAATGAATCAGCAGACAAGTAGTGTCTATGTGGACAGTTCAGTTCTAGATTCATGCCTTATTCAAGAACTTAAAACACATTACAATTGTTAAAGAACCCAAATAGTCAACAATATGGGAATGTGTAAGAATGCCCACTCAATGGACTTGAGATAGGAACCCACTGAAATAGTTTCATTTATTTACTGAAAACCCACTAGGTAAACCATGGGCAACAAAGCGCTGTCCCTGCTCTTAAACAGCACCATTGTTGTTGTTATACGGGGTGATAAACACTGCCATTGAGGAAGTCCGGGGCAAAGGAGGCACAGAGGAGGGGCACTATGACAGTTTAAATTTGGTATATCCCAAAATAAGGTTGTTTTTGAGCTAATCCCCATCCCTGTGGGTATGAGACCCTTTGATTGTATTAGATTGAGACCTTGATTAGATCACTTTTGATTGGGCTACATCAGTGAGGTGTGACTGAGCTTGGGTCTCCATCGTCTTACTGGAGCCTTGTATAAATGGAGACAAAGAAGGCAAACAAAAAAGGGAGCTCTGCCATTTTGACCCAGCCATGTGAGAGAGAACTCAAAGATCACTAGCAGCGGGAACTGAGGCACAAAGCCCCCGAGAGCTTGGGCTCATGGAGCAGATCAAGGCTGAAGAAAGGAGCCATATGCCTGATCGCCCACAGCAGAGTTTCTGGTGATGGTGAGCCTTGAGGGGAAGGCAGAGACCTCAGCAGAGATCAGCTGCCATCTTGCCTCACCACATGGCAGGATGCTGGATCACAGGTAGCTGACTTTGGTGAGAAAGCATCTCTGATGATGCCTTGATTTGGATATTTTCACAGCCTCAGAACTGTTAAGCTTTTACTCTAATGAATTTCCCACTATAAAAGCCAACCCATGTCTGGTATTTTGTATCAGCAGCTTTTGGCAAACTAAGGTACCTAATTCAGTCCAGGCATCCAGGGAAATCATTGGGCAGGGAGGAGGGAGTGAAGTTCTATGCTGAGAAGGTAGAATAAGGAGGAATTAGGTACAAGAAGGAGGTGTGGGCAAGAGTATTCTAGCAATGGGAATACCACTTGCAAAAGCCCATAAAGTAGGTAAGATTGGATTGTAAAATGAAAATGAACCAGTTAAGTTAGAGAAAGATGAAGCTAAAATGCTAAAAGAATTGGATAATGGAGGTCCTTACAAGCCATGTTAGAGTTTAAACTTTATCCTTACGGAAATGGAAGGCCCTTGAAGGATTTCAAGGAAATTAATGAGTTGTATTTTAGACCATTCTGCTAGCCAGGTAGGAAAAAAAAACTTTCTCAGACTATAGGTCATGAGCCATTTTTCAGTTATAAAATCACTATAGTAGATCATAACTAGCTGGGTTTTTTTAATGAATATGAAGAATAGAAAATATCAGCATACATTGCAAAAGAGTAAGGAAAGTATTGTTTAGTGAAACTTTGGTTTCAGGAGAAGGTGTGTGTCAGATCTTTATGTGAAATGTATTTCTTCCTATGGGTCTCAATTTTTTTTTAAGTCTGAAATTGTAGAGAACAAACTAAAGTGGCATGCATCAGAAGTGGATGTGGCTCAAGCGGTTGAGTGCCTACTTCCCACATGGGAGGTCCTGGGTTGGTTCCAGGTCCTCCTGAAAAAAAGAAACAAATTTCCCACTTACGAGATGCCTATTCAATCCCCAGCCCTCAAAAAAAAAAAAAAAAAGGAATGCAAAAGTCCACTGTTACATAATAATTCTGGCAGTTCAAAATAGTATCCTGATAAGATAGTAGCAGGGGGTGCAGTAGAATAAGGGAGTTATCTTAGAAATAAAATAGAAGAAATTAGTGATGAATAAAATGTGGGGAAGAGGTAGAGATCAAAGATGACTCCCAGTTGAGTATCTTGGTATATCATGGTGCTATCTCTTTAAAAAGAAACACAAAGAAAAGTGGGTTTGTGGGGAAGATGGCAGTTTACTCACACAAGTTAAGTATGGGAAGTATATTGATTTTCTGTGGGTACTATAGCAAATTCCCACATGCTTGGAAGTTTAAACCAACACAAATTTATTATCTTACAGTTCTGGAGGTCAGAAGTCTGAAATGAGTATCACTGGGCCAAAATCAGGTGTTGGTAAGGGTGCTTCCTTCTGGAGTGCCTAGGAGAGATGTTTTCTTGTCTTTTCCAGCTTCTAGAGCCTATCTGCATTCCTTGGCTCATGGTCCCATTCCTCATCTTCAAAACTATCACTGTGCTCTTCTCAAGCTTCTCACCTGCCTGGTTCTCTCCTCTGCCTCTCTTTTCCACTTTTACAGATCCTTGTGATTATATTGAGCCCACTCTGGATAATCCAGGATAATCTTCCTATCATAGTCAGTTGATTAATAACCTTAATCCCATGTGCCATGAAACTGGTTCACAGGTTCCAGAGATTAGGACATAGACGTCTTTGGGGGCCATGATTCTGCATCTCACAAGAAATATTGGGTGAATGTTAACTAGGTTTTTGGAATTCACAGGATAGAGCTTAGAAGAGACACCTCTATTAGGAGGCAATATATAGATAGTAATAAAAAATATGGGAGTAAATGGCCCATGGAGAGAATATCATTTGAAAAGAAGAGAACTGAGGATAGAATTATGATGCTCACCACCAGTTAAGTGGTAGTCTGAGAAAGAAACATGCATAAAGGAGAATGAGAACAGCCAGGAGGAAAATCAGGAAAGCAAATATGGTTGATAGTGTTGGTTGCCTATTCAGTAACTATCCCTCTCTTCTTTGCTAAGAAAGCCCTGATTCTGTTCACACATTCACTTCCCACACCATAGCCATGGAACTCAAGAAGGCTGACTCCACCCTCGGCCGTCAGTGCACGGCATTTCTCTGGCACTGTTATTGTTCCAGACGCAGACATGTGAGCTACATTGGCCTGATCAGATCAAGGACTGAATTTCATGATTATGAAGAGTGGTTTCTCTATTCCTCTGGTTAAGAACCAGAAAGCATGCCCCCCTAGTTACTGCCACCAGCCAGCTTATGATCCTGAGGGGAACTAGCCTTAGGAAGAAGCTGATGCTGTGGGTGGTAAAGCAGAAGGGACCTCGGGGCCTGATGAACCACCTGCCCCAGGAGCCAGGCCTCCATTTGAGTTTTCTGTTAACGGGAGATAAACTGTCTTACTGTTTAAACAATTCGGGTGGAGGTTTCTTTTATAGTGTAGAATCAGCTGCTTTTCCTCTGATCTCCAGTACTGGTTCTTTCATAGCCTTCAATTACCCTACATTTCCTTATGTATTCAACAAGGTGATAATTTGTATTCCCTTTAATTAAAATGTGTTTTTTCCTTTTAACTTTACCCTAGTTGACATGTGAGCTGTATGTAATTTTGATATTTGCCTAACGTATTGATGTTGGACAAGGGGAGCAACTGAAAAATATTCACAGTGCCAAGTGTAAAATAAAGCCCAGAATACTGGAATTGTTTTAGGGTCCTGGGCAAGTGTCCTAAATCAGTTCACAAGAGACAGGTAATATGAAGCTGTTGAGAATAAACTGAGGAGGGCACAGGTCTCCTGATAGACTCTTCTAATAAACACTCAACTTGTCATGGGATATGAATTATTGTAATGGGGGCAGGGTGGTGGTGGCTGTGGTGGTATGTGTGGGAAAACTTGGAGAGGCTGGTGAAGTGAAGCCCGGGGAGATGAGATTTGCTTTTAAAGCCTTGTGAAGAATGTACCCTTTGAACCAGGTGAGAGACTATAGCTGACATTGCAGTTAATTCCCCCCATTCATTGATCTCACCCCCACATAATGAGTCTAAGCTAATCATGGTAATCACTTCCCCCTTACTACTAGTCATTACAAGCATGGGCAGTGAAAAAGAAAGCACATAGCCATCTTAGAACCTTGAGCAGGCCTTATGCTGAAGTCAATACTAAGGAGCGCAAAGAGAAGACAAGAAACCTGGTTCAGAACCTACACTCTCAAGTGGCTGCATCAACCAGCTCTGGTTTAGTACCTGCCCTAACTGTGAATATCTCATGTAAGAAAGTACATCTTCTTGCTGTTTAAACCTGTTTGATTCAGCTTTTGTCTTTTTAAAAATTTTATTTATTTCTCTCCCCTTCTGCCCCCTCCATTGTCTGCTCTCTGTGTCCATTCGCTGTATGTTCTTCTGTGTCTGCTTGCAGTCTTGTCAGATGGCACCAGGAATCTGTGTCTCTTTTTGTTGCGTCATCTTGCTGCATCAGCTCTCTGTGTGTACGGTGCCACTCCTGGGTGGACTGTGCTGTTTTAAGTGGGGAAGCTCTCCTTGCAGGGTGCACTCCTTGCGCATGGGGCACCCCTATGCAGGGGGCACCTCTGCATGGGATGGCACTCCTTGCATGTGGCAGCACTGTGCATGGGCCAGCTCATCACACAGGCCAGGAGGCCCTGGGTACCGAACCCTGGACCTCCTATATGGTAGGCGGACGCTCTATCATTTGAGCCACATCCACGTCTCTCAGCTTTTCTCTTACTCACAGCTGAGAGTGTCCTGCCTGATGTTTCTGCCATAGCACAGCAAGCATGATCATAAAATAACATCCCCTAAGAGTGTGTGCGCCAAATGGACATGTTGTTTCTCTCAGGTCCTTAAGTGTTTGTGGCCATGTAAAGCCAAGAAAGGGGAATTGGTGGTTCCTTGTGCCAACTGCAGTATGACTAACATAGAAATATGAAACTGATTAGAATGGAACTGAGGAGGGGAGGTAGGTGTTGTTGTTGTTTTTTCTTTTTACAGCTTTTATTTATTCCCTAAATTTTAAAATCATGTTCATGTATCATATAATTAAAAACTTTAAAATTAAGCCTATATATAGGGGGCGGGGATCTGGGAAAAAATTGATGAAAATAAATAATGATGTTTGTGTTTGGGTGATGAGGTTTTATCATTTTTCCTCATTCTAAAACCTTACACTTTAACAAACATATTACTCTAAAGGAAAAAAAATGTACATTTTTTTAAAAAGGAAAAAACCTTTTCAAAAGAGGGTTTGGAGGGAAACGGACTTTGGCCCAGTGGTTAGGGCGTCCGTCTACCATATGGGAGGTCCGCGGTTCAAACCCTGGGCCTCCTTGACCCGTGTGGAGCTGGCCATGCGCAGTGCTGATGCGCGCAAGGAGTGCCGTGCCACGCAAGGGTGTCCCCCGCGTGGGGGAGCCCCACGCGCAAGGAGTGCGCCCGTGAAGAGAGCCGCCCAGCGTGAAAAGAAAGAGCAGCCTGCCCAGGAATGGCGCCGCCCACACTTCCCGTGCCGCTGATGACAACAGAAGCGGACAAAGAAACGATGCAGCAAATAGACACCAAGAACAGACAACCAGGGGAGGGGGGGAAATTAAATAAATAAATAAATCTTAAAAAAAAAAAAAAGAGGGTTTGGTGTGTGGGAGCTTCCAATGAGGATAAACATTACTAAGTAAATAAATGGGTCATTAAGTTAGAAAAGAAATGTCATCTGAGACAGAAACTTACTGATCCTCAGAACATAAACAAGTTAGTGTTACCCTTATGCCTAATTGGATAATTTAAGTAGGGATAAATGCCGTCCACCAAAGTCTATCACAACCCAAAGAAGTCCGTGTTTCCTTAGAATTTATTATGTAGTTCCTGTTGTTGCATAACTGTACCACTGTATTTTTAATAGTGATTAACTTTCATGAGCTCTTTTTCCCTTTTTAATACTCAGCTTGCTTCTCTTCTACTCTGCAACAAAGCTTTGGTGTGTCATGCCCTCAGGTCCCTAATTGTATCTTCATCTCCAATAAAATTTATTCTCCATCTTTTCATAAAAACGACTACTTGACCATTCCATAAATGTGATAAATCTCATAGTTCCCTGTGTACCACTAGATTATATTTTAGGAGGAAAAGTTGCTCCCCATCTGTAGTGGTTTGATATGGTTACGAATTCCAAAAATAGATATTGGATTATGTTTGTACTCTGGTCTATTACTGGGTGTGATTAAGTTATATTAGGGCTTTGATTGGGCCACATCATTAAGGCATTGAGTCCCCACCCACCAAGGGGTGAGGACTCACAGATAAAAGATAGAAGACATGGCAAAGGACAGAGTTGAGGGTTTTTGATGTTGGATTTTTGATGTTGAAGTTTGATGCTGAAGCCCTGGGAAGTAAGCTCACAGAGGAAAGAGAAGCCAGCCCCAGGAAGAGAGGAACACTGAGCCCAGAAAGAAGCAAGCCCTGGGAAGAAAGGAATCTTGAACCGAGAGAGAAGCAAGATCCTAGGAGGGAGGAACCCAGGAAACCTGAACCCTTGCAGCTGTCAGCAACTATCTTGCTCCAACATGTGAAAATAGACTTTGGTGAGGGAAGTTACTTATGCTTTATGGCCTGGTATCTGTAAGCTCCTACCCCAAATAAATACCCTTATAAAACCAACCAATTTCTGGTATTTTGCATCAGCATCCTTTTGACTGTCTAATATACCATCATAGTAAGCACCAAATTCTAGACACCTACCACTATCAGGAGACCTCAACCAAAGGTACTCAGCTCGACAGAGTACTTGTCAGTAGACATCACCTTCCTAAGACCACATCTCATTTATTTCTGAAACTTAACCAGAAATGCCTTTAAAATCCATCGCTCTACTGACAGTGTCTTCAAGCCCTAGGCTTTTTCTATCAAGCTCCTCAAAATTCTTCTATGCTTTACCCATTATCCATTTCCAAAGCTACTTCTACTTTTAGGTATTTATCATAGCACCACCCCATTTTCCAATATCAAAACTTGTCTCAGTTTGCCAGGGCTACTATGGCAAATACTACACAATGGGTTGGCATAAACAACAAGGATTTATTAGTTCACGTGTTAGAGGCCGAAAGTCCCAAATCAAGGCAAAGCAAGGCAAGGCCATGCTTCCTCCTGGGGTCAGTAGCGGTCTGGTGATGGCAGTTCTCCATCACATGGCAGGGCGTTGGTCTCCTCCTAAATGGTTTCTCTGGCTTTTTGCTCCTTTGTTTGCCTCAGAATTTCCTTTCTTACAGATTAAGGCCCACCCTCACTCATTTTGGCCACACCTAAATAGGATCTGAGAAGATCGTATTCACAAATGAGTCTGCACCTACCTAACTGATAATATATCTTCAAAAGGTCCTATTTACAAATGGCTTCACACCCACAGGAACATGGATTAAAATAAAAACATGTCTTTCGTTAGGATACATACTTCAGTCTACCACAAAAGTCTTCATTGAGAAACATTTGAGCAAAGACGAGAATGAGAAGTATTAAACCTAGCATATATCTGCAGGAAGAGCTTTGCTGGTAGGGGAAATATAACTGCAAAGTCTCTGAGGTAGGGGCATGCAAAGAACAGCAAGGAGGCCAGTGTTGCTGAGACAAAGTGAGAATGGGGTAGAGTAATAGAAGAGCTCAAGCAGCCAACAAAGTCAGATCATGTAGGGCCTTGTAGCACTATAAAGACTAGCTTTTACTCCAAGTAAGATGGATACTCATTAGAACATTTTGAGTAGAGGAAAGCCATGATATGACTATGTCCTAATGTTTTACAAGCTGTGTGCCAGGGTAGTGGGAGTAAGGGCAGAAACAGGATAAAGTTTGAAGTTAGAGTCAACAGGATTTACTGGCACACTATAAAGGAGAAATCAAGGATAATTCCAAGTCAGACCAACAGGGAAGATGCAGTCGCCTTTTGTTTTTATTTACTGAGCTAGAGGAGATTGTAGAAGAAGCAAGGTTGTGAAAAAGGTTCAGGAGTTCACTATGGGTCACTATAAGTGTAAGGTGCTTATTGGAAATCCAAGTGGAGAATTCAGGTAAGTCCTTGAACCTGGAATGTTGGAGAGAGGTCTGGGGTAAAAATATGTATTGAGAGTTAACAACATTGAGTCATATTTAAAGCCATGAGACTGGATGAGTGCTGAGATCAGCTCAGTGATAGGTTGGCTCTAAGGGAAAGCAACACAGAACTTTACGAAATAAAGTGACAGAGAGAGACACACACACACAAGAAAGGAGATAAAGATGGGACCAGGGGACTCACAGCTTCTAGAACTGAGAGCCCTGACCTTACTTTCCCCCTCATATTTATTGGAAACTACCAAGCAGCTGTTTGCTATCTGAACTGCAACACCATCTACAATAATAGGGAACAACTGCAACATCCACAATAAGGCAACATCTACAATAGAACAGGTGAAACTCACATTTCCCTTTTTATTTTTGCTGTCTGTCTACGCAAATGACTTTCACTGATTAACAAAGCTTCCTGCATATTTTCACTTTTAGGCTTGAATAATACTAATATTTTTTCTCAATACATTCAACAAGGTATATTTATGTATCACAGTTCATCAAATCACTTAAGTACACAGTGTTTCATTATTAAAGTTCTGATTAGTAGTCAAGCATTTTATACATAATCCATAACTGCAACAACAAACGGTAAGACTTCCAACTAGCAGACATTTAATGAATAGACTTTCATTTCTCATGGGCTTAATATTCCCAACCAGCAAAGCTATAATGATCTCATTTTCCCCAGTTTGTATAGTGCTCTTAGCATCTTCACTGGACCTGGGGCCACATCCAATTCACAGGCTAAGTCAATATCCACCTTCTCCCTCTTTCATTGTTTTTTTAAAGATTTATTTTTATTTATTTATTCGACCCCTCCTCCCCCCCGTTGTCCAGTTGTCTGTTCGTGTTTTTTTAATTTTATTCATTTTGTAAAAATATTACATTCAAAAAATATGAGGTCCCATTCAACCCCACCACCCCCACCCCACCACTCTCCCCCCGAGCAACACTCACTCCCATCATCATGACACATCCATTGCCTTTGGTAAGTACATCTCTGGGCATCTCTGCATGTTCTATGTCTTTTTGCTGCATCTTCTTCATCCACTTCTGTGGTTTTCAGCGGCACGGGAATCTGTGTTTATTTTTGTTGCGTCATCTTGCTGTATCAGCTCTCTGTGTGGGCAGCACCAATCTTGGGCAGGCTGCACTTTCTTTCACGCTGGGCTGCTCTCCTTATGGGGCACACTCCTTGTGCGTGGGGCTCCCCTACGTGGGGGAAACCCCTGCGTGGCAGGACACTCCTTGCGCGCATCAGCACTGCACATGGGCCAGCTCCACATGGGTCAAGGAGGCCCGGGGTTTGAACCGCGGACTTCCCATGTGGTAGATGGACACCCTAACCACTGGGCCAAGTCCGCTTCCCTCTTTCATTTTTTAAAGCAGCCTCCTGGAGGTCCTCCTACTCCCATGAAGGACCTTTCCTAATGAACACATCTCAGTGAGGGATAAAAGATTTTTAGTATTCCAACAATATTACAAATTCTATTAACATGAGAAAATATTGTACTTTATCAAATACAGCACAGAGTATAGTTTTGTCTTACCCAACCAAACATTTCATAATTTGATAGAGTAGCAGGGATCTTACAGCTTGTCCCAATTGTTTGTGTATTCCAGGCCCTTAAAATACCATTGTCTCTGATGTTTCTTAGTAGGGTCACTGCCACAGGTTTCTTCTATGCAGCCAGATTCATTGCCATCAGGCCAGGGCAGAAAGCCTTGATGAACTGCCAAAGTCCATTGTTGACCTTTTCACACTTTTCACACTTTTGCACTTTTTGTATTCATTCAGGCTTGTTTTACCTTTATAAAACACATTATCTCACTGAACGCTACCACAATACTTTTACAACTTGCTATATGCATACTAGTTCTGTCCCACATATCTGCATATTAACCATTTTATTTTAGGACAAAATACACCTTATAACACTTCAGTTAGCATCCTCACAAACTTTTTACCTTTTTACCTTTTTACCTTTTTCAGTATTTTAAGACAAAATATGCCTTTTACATTTCAATTAGCATTCCTGCAAGCTTTTTACCTCTTTCAATATTCACTTAACTTATACATCTTTCATTTTAGCCTTCCTTTCTCTTTTTCTTTTTCCTTCCTTTCTTTTACTCTTTTTTCTCTCTTTCTCTTCTTTTATCCTTTCTTTCTCTTTATCCTTTCTTTTTCTTTCTTTTTTTGAACAATCAGATACACTGAAACAATGACAACACACACTGACATTGAACAAACACAAAAGCAGTTCCAAACCTATTAATCTAGAATTTCTTCATTGCTTCCTTTTATAATTCAACATTTCTTTCCCAGTTTTCCTCCTCTCAGTTTTCTTCTTAATCTCTTTCTGTCCCCAAGTCATACTTGCTTTATGATGCCATACTTGAACAAGTTCTGTAGTTTAGCTACTTTGATGCAAAGCCATTCTAGTCTTCGGAATGAGACCCAGCCATGCAGTTTCCAGCGTCTGTCTCTCCATCTGCATGACTGGAGGTTTTGAGTTCCAAGGAACTTTCATTGTCTCTTCGCGTTCCTGTTACAGCTTTATCCCATGAGCTGGTATCCACACAGGACAATCCCTCCTGGGGAAATATAAGCAAACCCTCGAGGATTTTGAAGGCTTTCCAAACCACTTGGAGCTCTGTGCCATTACACTCACTTTAGTTTCGCTCAAGGCAATCCTTCTTCCCTTTGGGCCCCATGTTGGGTGTCATGGGTGTCAGTTTGCTGACTAAAGGGGAGAAGCTGGAGACTTTGTTGCTCCTTTATTGAACACTATATTAGTCAGCCAAATGGGTGCTGATGCAAAATATCAGAAATCTGCTGGGCGTTATAAAGGGTATTTATTTGGGGTAGGAGCTTACAGTTACCAGACCATAAAGCATAAGTTACTTCCCTCACCAAAGTCTATTTTCACATGTTGGAGCAAGATGGCTGCCGATGTCTGTGAGGGTTCAGGCTTCCTGGGTTCCTCTGGGCTCAGCTCCTCTGTTTCTTGCACAAGGTCAGCTATAGACTATCAGGCAAATGGCTCTGTCTTTCCTCGGGGCTCTAGCTTAAGGCTTCAGCATCAAACTCCAACATCAAAACTCCAACATCAGAAAACCCACAACTCTGTCCTTCGCCATGCCTTTTATCTGTGAATCCCTACCCATCAAGGGGCGGGGACTCGATGCCCTAATGACATGGCCCAATTAAAGCCCTAATCATAACTAAAGCAGGCCCAGGTTCAGATCAGATTACAAACATAATATCTATTTTTGGAATTCATAACCATATCAAACCATAAACCAGGCACAGTTGAACTTGCTAAATTGGGCTTTATGAACATCAAATAAAATAGCCCACAAAGATAGGATTAATCCCATTTTATTGATGAGGAAAACAGCCTGAGAGCTGATAAATAGAATCAAGATTTGAACTCAACTCTGAGTTTCAAGGTTTTGTTTTTCTTCCATAACATGCTGCCTTAAAGACCTCAAAAGAGGCCCTTGTCCTTCACAACCCAAGAACATTCCCTGTGAGAAGATTCACAAAATATTCATTTATTTCAAATGAATGAAACTCATCTGGTCTCGACTGGCACCCGACTCCTCCTATTCTGGGAGTCCAAAAAGACTGTGATTTCTCCAAGGTCAAACCATAATTATGTGGTGGAGCTGGGAGGTCTCAATATGTAGTGCTCAGAGTACTGGGACTAAAGTAAGAGGAGAGGGTTTTCAGCCCACTTCTTACTAAGTATGTGAGCTGGGGAAGTCCTGTAACCTCTCTGGACTTTCACCTTCCTCAACTGTAAAATAGGGAGGGTGGTAATTAATTTAGAATTCATGCAATCAACACAGGATATAATATTTAGTTACCAAATAATGCTGCACATAATTTCCACGAGACTTATTTGTCGCTTCTATAATATGAGGATGATCATTTTTACCAGTCATGTTTCTGAAGAGAGAGCTCTCTGTGGTAGAGGGCAGTGCTGGCATGGCCTGCTGCCTTTCCCTGGGAACCACAAATACTGCGCTGAGGACCAGGTGCGTCAGCCTGGTGGGATAAAACACAAACCCCTAGTAGATAAGGGGATTGCTGGTGCATTCCTTCCCCTACTGTCCTGAGCATATGTAAATATTCACTAGAGACAGTCTGACTCTGGTTAACAGGCTTTATGACATCGGGCTCACACCCCAATGGTACACAAAGTGGGGTTCCTCCTCCTTTGGCCCTGGGGTGAGAGGGCATGTTCATCAGCTGTTGTCTCAATAATGATGCACACCCCATCACCCCAGAATTCCAGTGCAGGTTAGCTCCATTCCAGTGGCCAAAGGAAATCGCATGGCAGGGCCCAATATCGACAGTCTTGATCTAGGGAGAGAAAAAAGAAATTCAAATAATTCAAGTTCTCCCCATGCTCTGATGTTTGTCTCTGTCTTTTTCCTGGCTATGAAGTTGAGACAATGTGCCTATAGCCCCAGTGATAAAATAGTAATTCTCATTTAATTACCACGTTTAGGAACTGCTTGGTATTTCAAGTTACGTGGATTTAGAGGATCCCTGGATCATCTATAGACAAAGAAAACAGTATATAGTAGAAAACAGATACAGTAGAAAGAATGAGCTCCAGATGACTAGCTGCTTTGGGAAAATCCCATGGGGCATATGATACAGTAGAGAACTTTGAGCCTGAATACATTCCAGTGAGCTCTTACATAGAAGTTCTTGGTGTAAAGGGGATTTGGACAGAGCAGCAACAATTAATTCCTCCTGTTAAAGTTCCAGTTTTCTCCACCACATACTGGCTAGGATTAAGGAAGGAATCTGATCTGAAATAGAAGTTTAAATTATCAGATTCCACACAGAATCAGAACCTTCTCACAAACAACAATCCTATACACGTGTGAAAATGGGAACTAAATAACTGCTGTTTTAAATAGTTCAAGAGCTTTTACACTAAGAGAAATATGGGAAATGATCTTTCCTGTACCCCACTCTTTTGGGAAAAGACTAAGGAGAGGAAAGCAGAAAACAGATATATCTTTAAATCTGTCAGCATTATAATCCAAATCTGTTACTTCTTTGGATTCGTTTTGCAGTGAAACAGCTTCTTGCCTAATATTAAATGGGTCACTTCCTAAGGCCACCTTTTTCCCTCACAGTTATGTAGTAGAACAGTTTGATATGGTTATGAACTCCAAAAACAGATATTGGATTATGTTTGTAATCTGGTCTGTACCTGGGCATGATTAAGTTATATTAGAGCTTTGATTGGGCCACATCATTAGGGCACTGAGTCCCCACCCACAGATAAAAGGCATGGCAAAGGATAGAGTTGAGGGTTTTTGCTGTTGGAGTTTGATGCTGAAGTCTTAAGCTGGAGCCCCAGGAAGTCAGCACACAGAGGAAAGAGAAGCAAGCCCCGGGAAGAGAGGACCTGAGCCAGGAGAAGAACACAGAGGAATAGAGACGGCTGCTTAGACATGGCAGAAACCTCAGGGAGAGAGACAGAGCCATTCACCTGATAGTCTATAGCTGACCTTGTGGAGAAAACAGAGGAGCTGAGCCCAGAGGAACCCAGGAAGCCTGAACCCTCACAGACATCGGCAGCCATCTTGCTCCAACATGTGAAAATAGACTTTGGTGAGGGAAGTAACTTATGCGTTATGGTCTGGTAACTGTAAGCTCCTACCCCAGATAAATACCCTTTATAAAAGCCCACAGATTTCTGGTATTTTGCATTAGCAACCCTTGGGAAAGAAATAGGATGTCCTGCATCTCCTTGTCTTTCTCCGAGGAGATAGAAAACCCTGAGTGTTTCTGGCCACTTCCGGCAGCATCCATCAGCATTTTTAAAAGGCCCTTCTTTTGTGAAATATGGCAGGGCGCAAGCATGAACTGGAAAGAACCTGCCTTTTTTCTTGAAGAACTGCTCCTTTGTGAGGCCCGTTGTTTCTTCTTAGAAATTGTAATCCATCGCCACCTGGTGGTCCCTTTCATTTTCGTGTTTGGAAGAACAAGAATTGGGCATTTTAAGATTTGCACAAGGAGTTATGTCTGAACACAAACCACTCTGTCCTCCTTGATTAATTTCTTTAATATTAGAATATTCCATCTTCTGAATATCACGGTTCCAGGGAAGGGACCACTTTTCAATTATGTGAGGAATTCAGCTATCTTCTTTAGGGGAAATGGTTGTAATTTCCGGAATCCTTTCCTACATTCTGGCTGGAACTCTGCCTCCCTGCCACCCTTTTATGCCTTTCTTGTCTCCCTGGATTGACTGTTGTGTGATCTGTTAGGTAGAGGTGTTGACTGAGCTAGGTCTTCCAAAGAAAGTCTGGAATGGTTTGGGGAAACTATTAAAGTACACAAACACCCAAATGAACCTTGGCTCCCACTCAAGAAAAGCTGAATGTAAGGTTAAATAATGCTTCCCCCAGCCCTCGTCTCAGGATATTTAAATGATGTTTAAATGAAGACCACTGCCTTTTTTTTTTTTTTTTTTTTTTTGTCATGAAGTAGAGACTTAAAATAAAGCACCGGGTGAAACGGACCAACCCTGTAGCTCTAAATTACTTTTTCTGGAAGTTAAAAATGGTAAATGGGGGTCGAGGAACAACACAAGACTGACGTTTCTTATCTACTACTCGCCTTGACTTGGACCACATTTTATGCCTAAAAATCTCCCCCAAGCCCTGCTTTAGCTCAGCTTCCACATTTTACACTCCTCCTACCCTCCAAGCCCCCCTTTTTTGTGGGAAAGGCTCGACCCCAAATTCGGTTGAAATATCTTTAATCCTCCCAGGGGAAAGAGCATTGTGGGCGGAGGGTCGTGGTCGCAATTCCCAGCAATCGTTGTCCTAAAGGAAGGTTGTCTTCCGTGGACAGGATTTGCTGTAAGCTCACAAATCCCCAAAGCTGGGGAGAGACACCCTAGAGTTGCACACTGCCCACCCCCACCCCACCCACTTCTGCTTCTGGGCGCTGTGTTCCTTCTCTTCAAAGCACCGGACCTTAGATCAAATGCAAACGAAACAGCTGGGCGGAAATCACTCCCTTCCGGCCCACCCCTCACCACCGGCTCGAGTCCCTGGAAAGGATATCCTTTTTCCACCCCCAATTACCCCAAACACCTCCCTCCTGAGGTAATAAAAGATACTTAAAAGACGGAAAACAGAAACAAAAATAGATTTCAAATGTTCTGAAGAGCCGAAAGATAACTACAGCCACCCTCAGTCCAGTTTCTTACCTGGAGAGGAGAGAAGAGGAAGAGATACTCCAGTCTCCAAACCGGCAAAACAAACAGCAATTACAGTCTTTGGGGTCGCAGGCCCGGGCTAGCCTGACCGCCTGGCGCAAGCAGACTCAAAGGGGGAGAGCGAGCCGCGACGGCGGGGCGCTGTCCTTGGTGCTGAAGGATCCGGCCCTTGCTTCAGAACTCGAAATACGGGATTGGATGATTCCAGGACCTCAGTTCCTTACTAGCCCCGCTGAGTCCAAACAAGAGTCCGAGTTGGAATGGAAGACGATTGGAGAGTAAATGAAAGTCATGAGATCTCCAAGTCTGCCATTTTCCTTACCTAAGTGGAATGTAAAATCCATGAGTGCCTTGATAATATAAGCTCTAGGGATAATATAAACTCCATGAGAACAGTTCCTGGCACATAGTAGGTGATTAATGAATATGCGTTTAATAAATTAATTACTAAATTGAATTAAGACATGATTAATTAAAGAAGAGCAGGAGCCTTCTTTCCTCTTCCCCCTACCATATAAAAGAAAGGGACGGTTGTCCTCGCAGCTGGATGGACTCAGTTTTAATTTGCAATACCTAATCTTGTAGATTTCCTTTTTCCAACAAGATTATTTTCTCGGGTAAACGTTAGGGGTAAGCATTTTGGACGCTGGGGTCAGAGTAGGAAGTGATTGGAAATTTCTCAATCTGGTGCCACAGGTGCCGTAAACGAATCTTCCTTTCTAGGGAATCCCTCTCCCTGATTGGTGCGACCATCTTTCGGGGAAAGCTCGAAGTTGGGGCGCGGTTGGAATTCCGAGCTTCACCTGGTTGTAACCCCAGCATTTCAAGCGTTGCAGCGAAGCTACCGGGCGCGCGGTTCGAATGGGCATTTCCTGAGCCAAGCGGGCACGCCCACCCTGCCCGTCCCGGCGCTCCAGCTTCGCGGGCTGCGGGCGCCGCGCCCCGCCGTTCCGGACACGTTTGCCGTTGGAGTGTACCGGAGAGGGCGACAGGATCTTCCTGAATATCAAGGGCAACGCGGTTATTTCAAATCTCACAGCGAGATCCCTTACTGATCCGACTGTATCTTCCCAGGGCAACATCTTCGATCTCCCTTACGGAATTTTCGATGATTTGTAAGATTTTCGGCGTTTCCATTGTGTCGTGGTGGAAGGCGATAAGTCATTCGGTGGGAAGGGACGGGCCTCCATTGGACCAGCCAGGCCCCAGACGTGCTCATAAATAATCCCTGCCTGCTGCACCGCATCAAGACAGAAAGGAAGGGGGGGATCACTGTGAAAACGAGTAAAGGAATCACTGATTACAAGATGTCACCCAAACACAAACACATCCACTTTGTTTTGCCCTATATTAAAGGAAATTGAGAAGGAAAAGGGAAAATATAAACTAGCAAAGCAGGTGGCTGAGGGATGGTGTGAAGAGACGGGCAAGTAACAGCCCGACCAGCCGCTCCAGGTGTTGGTTTCCGCGCGGGAAGAAACGACACGTCCAGCTCAGGGCCTCGGTCTCTGGGCGCCTGGCGCCCTCTTGTGGGATTTTTTTTCCCGTGAACGCCTTTTTGCGATGAGGGGCTTTCGCGAACGTGGCATTCTATTAAAAGTGTTTAAACACTGCAAGGGGAGAATCCTTAAAAAGGCGTGAAATCGAAGGGGAAATGAGGAGAGTGGGCCAGGGCAGGGATGCCCAGTCCGACCTCAGGCAGGTCCCTGAGGCCTGTCCCCGGGGCAACCTCTCTGCTCTGGCTCCCCTTGTGTCTGGAGTGGCGCTCGTGCGTGTTATTAACCTTCAGACATGATCAATCAAGAGGACTTCTTGCCCCACCGCCAAGGGACACTTTCCTCTGCCGGTGGCACGCGGCAGCTGTGCTCAGGTGAGATCCTTTGGAGAGGCCGGGAGTTGGATGAGGAAATGGGACTGGGTCTTAGTTGCCCCGTTCTTCCCTGCCGTCTTTGCTTTCACAACAACCCTGGCTCAACAGAGAGCCAGCGAGGTCACGACCCAGCGTGCTTTTCCGCTCAGGGAAGTGTCGCGGGGCCGCAGCTCTGGGGGAAAGGGACCGGGACAAAGTCACTGCCCTTGTCTCCTCTAAGATATGGGCGGAGGGGGGAAGGAAAGAGAGGAGCGAGGAAGAAGTGCTCAGAGAGGCAGAATTCTTCATATGAATTATCTTGTCCCTCCGCTTACCCGACACCCTGCCTATTTCATAAAATTAGTGCGTGCGGAGTGCATTCTGGATTACTCATAGGGTCTTCTCTTTTTTTTCCGGGCACAAAACCGTGATCTGGATTTATAATCGCCCTATAAAGCTCCAGAGACAGCCAGGCACCTGCAAAGGAGCCCCGTCACTCCGCCGACGAGCGGCCCCCGCAAGTGGCGGCCTCGTGATTCCCCCGCGGAGCCGCTCCCCACCCCCTCCCCGCCCCCGCCTCCCCTCAAGCCGAGCAGCCGCCTGTCCGGATTTCTCTCCTCTCGTTCCGGCGCTCGCGTGCGGGACAGAGCCAGCTAGAGAAAGGCGGCAGCTGGAGGTGACGCCGGGCAGGTTACGCCTGTGGCAGGGCCGACCCAGCCGAGCGGATCGCTGGGCGCTGCCGAGGAGCGGCGGGAGCGTCCGGCCGGAGGCTGCCGAGCTGAGGTGGGTAAACGTACGGCCGCCCGGAATTCCCAGCGTCCAGCCTCCGCGGTTCGGCTGGGTCCCCTTCGCCCGCAGCTTACCGCCGACCCCCCGCCCCCGGCTCTCTGTAGGTGCGCAGCGCAAGGACCCTCGCCCTCCGCATTCTCCCTATCCTCCCCGCGGGGTTCACGTCCTGGGCACGCACGGAGACTGAGCCTCGAGCTGAAGTGGGACCAGAGCGATTTTCCTTCTCTTACGCTCCACGGCTGAGAGCGCCCATCTCGCCGAAGGGTGCCCGGGCAGCAGCAGCGGAAGGCGCGACTCGAGCGATAACCTGTTACTTCCCCAGCAGCTGCGGTCGACCGGTCTTCCGCGTTACTCTGGGCTGCGTGCGTGTGCGTGTGCATGTGCACGCGCGGAGCTGGCGGTGGGGCCCGGGGCAGGTGGAGGCGGCGGCTGGCGGGCTCTTCTCTGCGGGATCTCAGGTTTACCAAGATTCGCCCTCACTCTCAGTCCCGGGGCCTTCGGACGCCATCGCGCCAGCGCCGCGCACGGAATAGGGGCGCCGCGCAATGATCGTCGGCTGCTGCGCGCCCGGCGCAAGTTCGTTTCCCCAGTGACTCTCCCCTTTCTTGCTTTCTCTAGCCTCTTCGGGTTTGTACGGCGAGAAATCTGGGGTCCTAGGGGAGCTGGGTAGAGGGGGAAACACCGAAACCAGGATCCAGCCTCGCCTTAGGCTTCGCGATGGGGTACCATAGGAAGACGATGGAGGTTCCGACTCACTGCTTTCTGGCTGTCTGGGGTACAGGGAGGCTGTGGCTCTTCCCCGGCCAAGTTCGAGGGAGAACATAAAAAGAATCGACCTTTTTTTCCCCTCTCACCTTGTCTCAGCAAAGTCTCCAGTCCCCGGAACAGTTAGTGTCCTCCTTTCCAGGGAATTAGCCAGACACAACAACTGGAACCAGACATCCAACCAGACGTGCCCGCCCCGTGCACCCTCCCCCTGCCTGCCCTCCCGCGCGACCGCTGCTGAGAGTCCAATGGGACTTGTCACGGCTCCGCTGAAAGAACGCGCACCTTGCTTTCCTAGCCCAGTTCCCTGCACCCCCGCATCCCGCACTCGGCTTGAGGCCCCTTGTCTAAGAGCTGCATTCCAGGTCTCCCCTGGCGCCGCCAGACTGGAGATTTGCCCAGGGCTACGTTGCCGGCGCCCGAGTCTCTGAGCTCGCGCGCGCGTCTCCGCCTCCCTCGGCGCACCCGGGGCCCAGCCGGTTCGCTGCCCTTCCTCCCTCCTTTCTCTCCCGCTCCGGGACACCGAGGAGAGCGTACGAGCCCCTGGCAGCTCAGCCGCTTCTCAGGCGCCGGACCCCCGAGGCCCTCCCAGCACAGCTCTAGCTTCTCATTGCAGTCTGATCCTGCGTCCGACCCGCGGAGGACCCTGGACAGCAGAGGCCCCGGGACAACAAAGCCGATGGCGTCTTCGACCCCTTCTTCGTCCGCCGCCGCCTCGAACGCGGGAGCGGATCCCAATACTACCAACCTGCGCCCCACAAGTAGGTCCCGCCCCAATTTCCTGTCAAGTGGACTGCGGGGAAAATAGAGACGCTGAGACGTGGGGAGCTTTTCCTGGCAGAGAGGAAAGGAGGGGTGCAGAAAAGATGAAGGGAACTGGGAAATAAATGCGGCCCTGACCCGGCCCCGGCCAGAGGTCATTCGGTTCCCCCGGGCGGAGCGCCTCCTGGGGCGCCCGAGAGCAGAAACCACGCAGGGTATGAGTGGCAGGGATGGTTGGGGGCGCCGCGGCCGGCCGGGGAAACGCGCGCTGTGCGCGTTGTTTTTGTTGTGTTGTGTGTGGTTTCGTTGCGTTGTAGAGCAACCGAGATCAGGGCTGAGGGAAATGTGAGAGGCGGAGAGCACCAGAGGGAATAGAGAGTTTTCTGTCTCCTGCTTTCGTTGAGTCAAGATCTGGCCCCTCCTCCTTTCCCCCTGTGATGTGCTATAATCAGCAGAAATTTCGACGTTAATTGCAGCTTTTAGAAAACTCTGGGCTCCTAATTGCGCCAAATTTGCGTCGAGCTATTGACAAGTGAAGGAGAAGCCAGGGACGGGAAAGGTGCATAAAATGGTTTGAGGCTAATCCTCGACATTTCAGACAAATAATTACATCTTAAGCCAAAAAAAAAAAAAAAAAAGAGGAGCAGGCAGCATACTGAGGGTGGAGAGGAGACCTGTCGCCCAGCGATACATCCGGAAAAGGGAAGAAAGGGGGTGGGGGTGGGGGGCAGATAAAAAGGGGAAGGATTTATGCTTCCCCATCCCTAGTTCGGAGCGTTTCTCAACCTGTTTCCAGAAATCTGCCTTTAACCCGGGTTGATTTTCTACCTCTCTGTAGAGGACGGGAGACGAGGGAATTGTTTTACTTTCTCCATATTGGAATGAAATGTCTTTATACCCGCCTCCCCCCCACCCCCAATCTTTCAGCTCCAAAGACTGGTGATCTCAGAATTTCTATATAAGAGGAGTTTAGGTACGGCATTATGGTTAGAAGGAGAGTTTATTGCTGCGCTTTTATGATACTTTCTATAAGCTTGAGAAATCGTAAATTGTCCGCATCAGCGAAGAGGAGTATTATCGGCTAGGCCCCTCTAGCCCCTTGGCGCTGCCTGTTCCCGGGCAGGAGGCCTTGTGTTCGGTCCTCAGGCCGCGTTCCACTTCCCTTTGCAGCTCCCTCTCCCTGAGCGGGCTACAATTACCCGCAAAACAAAGAGGGGCTCGGGAGCGCCGCCAGCGCTAATGGCACGCGAGGCCGAAGTGGCCGGAGCAGGCTCTGAGGCGCGCAAGGCTTACATGCCTTTTGTCTGTCTGCTCTAGCTTTTATGGATTCCGTTTCTGGTGTTCACCACATTTCCCGCCCCTTTTTTTGCTGCCCAGCGAATCTTGGAAGCCGTTGCGTGCACCCACCCTTTAGTCCTCCCCCTCCGCCCAGAGCTTGGCCTTCACCGCAACCGCCCGCGGCCCGGTGCTTAAGTCCAGCCTCGGTCCGAAACCCAGCTGAGGCGCTGACCCGAGTGCGCACATGGCCTGGTACAGCACCGAGCCCCTGAGGCGGGAAGAAGAGAGCCGAGGGCCGGAGGGCCCGGAAGAGCAGGCCGCACCTGCCCCAGGGACCACTGCCGCCCGCCCCTTAACAGGCCAGCCTGGGCGTCCGCACCCTAGGTTGCTCGCTTACGCCCCGCTCTCCACCCATCCTTGCCGTTACCTGCAGACACACCCTCGCGCGCCCAGCCAGCTCCGCCTCTCGGTCCCCGCAGGGTCTCCTGAGAGGTGGCCTTGCTGAGCCCGCACAACCTCCCTCTTGCTCCAGCAACCCAGAGGATTCGGGGATGAAGTACGCCACTCGGTCTTCCCGACCCACCCTACATCAAAGCGGCTGTCTCGCTCCTTGTCCCCATCTGCCTTTCCCTCTCCTTTCACTGTAACCCTTAACTCTGAAAGACAGTGCAAGGCATCTGAGTGACCTTGAAACACTGGCAAAACCTCCCTGAGCCTCAAAGATGTTATTTGTAAATGGGTCTTAGATTAACACTCCTCCTGCCTATTTCATGGGTTTGTTTCATGGGATTACAGGAAATGGTGGTTAAAGTGAAAGCACTGTATCAGGTGAAAATAGAGCTTTACCGGCCAGGTATTGTTATTCTTATGGTTTTGCTTTGGTACTCACCTCCTGTCTGTTGCAACTCCGTCTGTGACATGCCATTTCACCGACAGCGGACTGTTTTCTCTCCCCTCTGGGACTCTGTTGTGCCTCGGGTTTAATGAATGTCACTCTCCTTATCGCAGCCACACTCGCACCAGGCTGGAGGATTGGATCTGGGTGGGTGAGGTTGAGGGTGAGGGTGGGAGTAGGGGTGATTGGAGGCGCCGGGCTTGGAGAAATTGAAAGGGGATTTCGCCCCGGGCCGCGACAGCGCTCTGCTGGCCCGGAGGAGCTGCTTTCTCGCTCGTCGCTGGAAGTTCAACCCCGAGGCACCGTTTAAGAATAGCACGGTGAAGAAGGAAAATCGTCTTCGCCTGCTCCAGATATGAAGTGTGGGAAGCAAGGGTTAATGAGGGGCAGGTTGGGGAAGGGGGACGGGCCTGAGGACAGGAGGCACACTGTTGTCTTCTGGATTCCCGGGTCCGACTGAAGAGCAGCCAGGCGATCCCGATCATCTAGTCAAATACTATTTTTCACCCAATTAATTCCTGAACTCTTCTGCGACCCCATTTCATGCCAGTTTATTTTAAGCTGCCACTCGGCTGGAGACCCGCCAAGAAATTATGAGACGTTTCGGTCCCAGATGCCTCTGTGTTCCCTTTCCGGGCTGCTGTGGTGGCCTGCAGGACCGTGACCAAGGGACCCGGCCTGACGGCGGGTCCTGGGCGGGCCGGGGCCGACCGTTTCCGCGTGAGGTCTGCCCCGCCCTATCCTAATTTCGCGGCTCCGGCACCCGGGTTGCTGGGGACGCTGCATCTCAGAGACACGGATTTGTACCTGACGGCGGGAGGAGGAGGGTGTGAATGTGGCTCGGAGGGCCCGAGTGTGCCCGTGTGCCCACAGGTCTGGTTCCCTGCTCCTTTCGGGAAGGAGCTTTTAATATGGAACTCTAGCTAAGACACCGCCCCCTCGACCCTATCCCCCATGGCCCAAGCCTCACTGACCGCACCTCCCTCGCTCTGTCTTCCCAGCGTACGACACTTGGTGTGGCGTGGCCCATGGATGCACCAGAAAACTGGGGCTCAAGATCTGCGGTAAGTGGAAGGGCCGGCTGGGGTGCGGTGCGCGGGCCTTTTTAGGCTTGGGAGAGTGGAGCGCGAGTGAAGAGTGCTCGCGGCTCTTGGGTCTGGTTTTCTAATAAACGACAGCCCCCGGCACCCGATGGTGGGGGTCCTCCACAGGACCTGAGTTTCCCCCGTCCTCCCCTTTCTCCGGAGCCCCAACTACCTGAGACTTAGTTGAGGGACCTCGGAGCACCTAGTCTGCGCCGGAAGACCTGGAACACAGCGCCCCCGCGCGGCAACCCCCGCCTCCCAGCCCAACGCCCGGGCGCCTCGGTGGGTGCGCTCTGCCCGCGCGCCGCGAAGGCTTAGTAGGGAAGGTGAGCTGGTCTGGCTTTCCTGCAGAGCTGGCCCAAGGCTCGGCAATCCGTCCAAGCCGGTGGCTGACACGTTGTCCTCTTCTCCCCTCCATCTCCACCTCCACCTTCCACCCCAGTCTGGCCTATGGAAGTGAAGTGGCCTCCCTGGCTGGACTTTGTGGCATGGAGATGTTATCACGGATTCAGATTTCGTTTAAGCGGCGGGGAGGGGGCTCAGAGAAAAAGGGAAAGAATTGCCTGCAGCCCTCGATGGCCTACCTGGGGGAAGTGCGGGGGCAGAGGCCGGAGGGTTTTCCGTGCCCTTGAAGACCCGGCGGGAAGATGCAGGGCAGGCGGGGTCGCGCGTCTGCCAAGATTTGCCAGGGAGGAAGGAAAATAGGTCTGGAGAGGTGGAGAGGAGAAAGAACTGCTCTCCGGAGAAATGAAAATGCCCAAGGGATGCAATTTTTTTTTAAAGGGAAAGCTAGATTTGTTCGAAGGGACACAGCTGATGGGCTTCCGCTGAACAATGAGCACTTGCTTTCCTCGGTACATTTCACCGTCTAAAATCGTCGCGTCTTATCGGGCCAGAAAATACGCATGTCCCCGGGCAGGGGGTGGAGAGGCGGGGGAAGATTAATGAGGAGCTTATTAAAGAGCTATCCGTCAGCTGCTGTGCACGGGAGATAACCGCGGAGCACTCTTCGAGGGGCTCGCACGGCCGAGCAGGGCGCCCGGGAGCCGGTCGGCGCGTGGCTGCTCTTTGGGCCTTTTCTTGCCGGCTTCCCACGGCCCCGAGGGCGACGGCAGTTTAGATCTCAATCAAAGAGGGTATTTAGCAGCCTCCAGGAACCCCCTACCTACCCGTTTTGCCTCGCCGCGCTCTGAGTTTCTGGCTCTGTCCCCCCTAATCCCGGGAACCAGCTTTTACCGTGAGGAAATGCCCACTCCCGGACCTAGCTATTTTTCCAGGGATAGCCCAGCCTTGCTTTTGGGCGGCCGCCGCGTTTGGCCCTCGCCCCAGCCGTGGGGGCCCGCGGGGCGAAGCCGGGGCCACATGCGGGAGCAGGGGCAGCTGGCAGCGGGGAGCTTTGTTCTATAAATAGCCGTCTCCCCCCCCCCAACCCCCACCGCCATTCCCGGCTTAATGGCCCGTTGCGCGCCGGGTCCCGTTCTGGGCCGCGGCGCTCAGCTTCTGCAGCCGTCATTGTCAGGCAGCCCGGCTAGCAGACCCGAGCGAGTCGAGCCGCGAGCGCCCGCCCGAGTCCGCCGACCGGGAGGGAGGAGGTTCAGGGTGAGGGCTGCACGTCAGCCGTGGTGTCAAGCGGTGAAGGGTGCAACCCTAGGCCTGTCTGGGGGTCCGCCTCCTGGCATGGGAGTTGGGGGGGGGTGTGGGGGATGGGACCATAAGCCCTGTTTCCTTCTCGGGGTCCGAAGGAAGGAAGAAAAGGTCTTAGCGCCCCTTCTGGGGACACATCCGACATGCCCTGAAAGGGTAAGGAGGGAGGAAAGAGTTGGGCTTCTCTGGGTCCAGGAATAGGGGCCCCAAGGGGGCACCGATTTTCCATCCCTTATTGCCATTCATAAGGGAGGGCTCTTCAGCCCTTGGGCACTACATCCTTAGAGAGTTTCTTCTCTGTTCCTTTTTCTCCAAGCTCCTCTGAGTACACTGTAATTTCAGGAAAGTTGCAACCCATTTGACAGGAGTAGAGGGCAAGGTAGGTGTGCCAGGGGAAATTGCCTTCTGTTAAAATGATTCTGGAAAGTCCTGAAGGATTTATTTTCCACACTTTGGGCCAATTCTGATTTTGGTTTTTAACCTAGTAGAGGCAGAGTGCAGTCCTCGATTTCGACTCGGGATCCACAGATTTCTCCCTCCACACACACCCACCAACACCCCTCATCACAAACCTTCATGTGCCCTCTTGATCCACCAACATCCTGGTTGGCTTGCCCTGTCACCTTAAGACAGCAGAGAGACTGATGGCCCTCTTCCACCTCCAAATCCATGTCCTAGGTTAACCCCTGGAAGCATCCTCGTGCCCTGCTATGATCCATCCCCCCCTTCCTTCTTATCCTCCTTCCCCCACAGCCAGGGAAGAGGCCACAGGGAAGGCCCTGGGTCCCACTCATGGTGTTCTTGGCTCTCAGAATACCCCTGGGAAACTTCTCAACTAAAAGAAACTCAAGCTTGCCAAGAGCTGGTGAGTGGAGTGGCTACAGGCACAGTGGCATGACCTGAATAGAGCCAGTCATAGGGAGCCCTGGGTTCTGGCCCTGGGCTGTACCAACTTCTCAGTGTGTCCTTGGGCCTCCATCACTTATCTGTGCAGAGGTCCCAAACTGGCTGCCGATTACAGCCCCTGAGCTGTTTTATTTAGGCCACACACTGTGTGTGTGTTCTAATGAAAAAAAAAAAGTTTGCATTAGTTGCCAACTTTTAAAAATACACATCATATATTCTGTATTTCTGACTTTTTTCTCTTGGAGGGAGCAAAAGGCAGCAGTGCAGAGGATGGGGATGATCTTGCAGGGTGCTATTAGCCCATAAAAATCAGAAGAGAGCCCCTTCCTCCAGGCAGATGTGGCTCCAGGCCAGGGCACACAGCTTGGTGGGCAGGGCATGGGCTGGGTGTCAGCCCCTACTTGTCCCCTTGGACTTGTGCCTACTACCTTGCCCAGCTTTGCAGTTCCCCCATAGAAACAGCCGGCTGCAGTTGAGTTCTGGCTGCTTCTCTAAGAAGGCACAAGCTCTCTAGTTCCCCACTCCTCCCCCTCCCCTCCCATTCACTGGACCCTCTAGGCTTTTGGGTTTGAGGGCAGGGGGAGGAATCGACAACAGCAGCACCCCTTCATCCTGGAGGTGGAGCCGGGACAGGGCTCGCCTCCTGGGGGATCCTGGAGGCCAGCCTGGGTGCCACAAACTGGCTAAACACAACTGCAGCTTCTGCTTTCCTCCACCTTTGCTTTACCTCTAAGAACAATGAGTTTGGTCACCAGTTTACCCACATGCTTAAAAGTAGGTCCTCACAGTTGAGGTGTAGAGCACTCAAAGTCTCCTACCACCTCTTATCCTTGGAGAAGTATCCAGTTCTTCCAGGGGGAAGCCTGGGTCACTTACTCTTCAGAGGCTCCCAATATTTTAGAAAACAAATCCCTTCTAAAATGGAGTAAAAGCAATGACAGTATACATTAAATATTTATATTAGCAAATTAATGGTCTTTAACATGAATTATAATGCAATGTAACTGTGCTATTCATAATTACAGTATTTGTAGAAAATGTTGATTCATGGTCCACTACAGGCAGTATGGTCGGGGAATGAGATACCGGTTTAAAGATGTGTGATTATTGGCCTCTATCAGGGTATTGCTGGGATTTAATACCCAAAGCCTGAATTGAGGCCCTGGTCCCTGCAGCTGCCTCCAGGTGCAGAGACATAAGCCCTTCCCAAAGAAGTGAGTCAGAAGCCCAAAAAGAGGTCAGAGACCTATAGAGAGGGGGTTCAGCTAGGAGGACCTCATTTCCATGGGGCTGCATAGATTTGCTTTCCAGCCTGGCTAATTCCACAGCTTACTGTTCTGGGACTTGGGAAACCAGTCTCGGAATTCAGGAGCCAGGTGTTCTCACCTCCATCTGGATGCTACTCCATCCAGGGGCAGATGAGTGCCAGCTCATTGTTCTGGGCCCTGGGGATTTGGAGGAGGAAACAGAAAGTGGGGAAAAGAAACAGAAAGGTGGGGAAAAGAATATGACCCCCATCTTTATAACCAAGTGTGGAGCTCTATTATAAATTATTTTCGTCCTTCTGATATATTTAAGATCTTTAGTGATATTTGAAAAGGTGCTGGAAACAATGAAAGGTCTGGTGTCTCTGCCTTCCTATTCCTCCCTCCAATAAAAGACACTGCCTCCCGTGTGGGAGGATTCTAATCACTGAAACCTTCCCCCCATCCCTCCTTCCTCTACCCATCACTGTTGAATTGCAGGCCTGGGGAAGCAGAGCTGTATTCTCCAGATTAACTTGTCTTTCTTTTGCACCTCTTGGGACTTTCTTCCAAGCTTGCCTTGTGGCATGTGCAGTTCCCAGAGGATCTTGATATCAACAAAGGCGCCTTTGGGATCACCAGGAGCAGATGCTGAAGGAAGGAGCAGATTTGCAGGCCAGGAGCCTCAGGGGGCTTGGGGGAGAAGGGGCAGGGGCATGTGCTCCAAGTTGGCAAGTCCTCCAGCCCTTCTGCTCAGCTCAGGTGGGAGAGATAATACAACCTCTGAGTTGCCGAGGTGAGGTCCTTTGACTTCCACCCTGGGCTAACAGTTCATCTCTCTGGAGTTCTTTGATCCTTTTCTAATTTTATTACATACAAGGCACATCTATGTCTGCCTTATATGCCAGACTGTCAACTCCTGGAGGGTAGGGGATGTCTCTTATCTTTATCTGTCCCCCATTCTATAAGGCTTAGCAGAGTGTTTTTCCACAATAGTTGCTCAATAAGTATTTATAAAATTAAAAGTCACCACACACAGTATTTTAAACATTATTGTCTCTTTCCCCATAGAGAAGGTGCTAGAGGGAAAGTTGCATGTCAGGTTCAGGTCAGAAAAATTACACATGTTCAACACTGTGAACATTACCTGGTGCCAGAGGAAAGCATCTCCCTTATTCGCTGCTGCTGGGCTTGGGCCCCTCCTCGGGTCTTTCCCCATCCCTCCCTCTCTGTCCTCACCCAGTCCTGCCTCCGCTGGTCCTGCCCCCTCCTCCTCCAGCCTGTAAACCCCAGTGCTGGCACCACATCCTCTCTGATGGCGTCCTTTCCTTGAAACCTTATCCTGGGGCTGGTTACTGGAGTGGAAGCTGTCCAGTTGACTTAATTCTGAGTTCACTGTCACGTTCAAAGGGGAGAACGGGCTTCGTTTACTGTTTTCCTCTCTTGCATGACTGGGTCTGTACCACGGATGACTCTCGGCGCTGCCCCCTCCCTGCCTGAAGGCGAGCAGTGCCAGAGCCACTACATGTAACTGCAGACACTTGGCTCCTCGGCTTCTCAGAAGTAGCCAGAACCCCTCTTGGAGAGGTGACCTGGGCCCAGCAGCTGACGCTTGGAGGCTGAGCAGCTCGGTGCTGTCCTGCTGATCCAGCTTCTTGTGCCGTAGGCTTCTTGCAAAGGACCAACAGCCTGGAGGAGAAGAGTCGACTTGTGAGTGCCTTCAAGGAGAGGCAGTCCTCCAAGAACCTGCTCTCCTGTGAAAACAGTGACCGGGAGGCCCGCTTCCGGCGCACGGAGACCGACTTCTCCAACCTATTTGCCCGAGGTAGTCCCTCCCCGACCCCAGCCTTCTGCCAGCCAGTGGGCTCCTTATTTGAATTTCTTGGCTTGTTTCTGAAATGTTACCTCCTTTTGCCAGAAAATGCCATTACCCTCTCTGAACCCTCATGAAACTGCTTTCCCAGGGTCAGAATATAACCTACTCCTGCCTCCTAACTGCCCATATTGCCATCATTTTGGAAGCTGCCGGAGGGCAGTAAAAACAGTCAACTTATTAGAATATCCCCTCCAAAGACAAGTGCAGGGGCAAATATGGATTCATATAATTTCAGGAGCCAAAGGAATCTTACATATTAGAAAATCCAGTGCTTTCCTTACCCTCCAGAGAAAAAGAAAAGAAAAAGGAATCATCCTGTGAGGCAGTGTGCGGCCAGGCCTCACAACCAGGGACTGTCCTGAAATTCCCTTGCCTTTTGGGGATCTCTCACTGATTACTCCTGCTCTCACAACTCTGGTCTCTGGAGGTACTTTCCCCCTCTTTCCACAACACCCAAAGGTAGACCCATCACCGCCCCTTCTACTAACGTCCCACAGGGCCACACAGGCCAGACCGGAACATCAAACAAGACCTCACAGAAACCTCGGAGATAATCCTGGGAATAGACAGAGCATCATGCCTATCCTGGCTCTTAAG
Organism: Dasypus novemcinctus; assembly: GCF_030445035.2. Taxonomy (NCBI): domain Eukaryota; kingdom Metazoa; phylum Chordata; class Mammalia; order Cingulata; family Dasypodidae; genus Dasypus; species Dasypus novemcinctus. Next base: position 77,494,310 of record NC_080679.1, on the reverse strand, counting down.
CTGTGGTTGGCAATTTCACTTTAGGCCCCTATAGCTTTCCCCCCTGGCGGACCCCCAGCCTGACACTGCCTAGCCCAGGCTGCAATCTCTACAACACCAAGTCCGCTTTAGTCACCTCCAGACTCGAAGTCCAGGTCCAAGAAGACAAGATCAGGAGAGCGATGGGAATCCCCGCTCCCACCTGCCAATTCTAGTTTCCTGCCTGAGGACATCATGAAGGGCCACCCACTTCAGGGGAGACCCCAGCCCCTACCCATAGAGCCTTACCCTCTGCTGTCAGCGTCACTATAACACCAGAACAAAAGCCCAGTGCCTGAGCCAGAGGTACAGGGACACCTGGTACCAGGGCAGCAAGACAGAGTCCCTGCCATCCCACTCCTGACACATGCCCGTTCAGCCTTCAAGCAGACCTCTGCAGTGGCAGGGAGCTCACGGATGCTCAAAGCACTTCATTGCATTTATGAGCAGCCTGACTATCAAGAAGCCTGTGAACCCCCAGAGAGCAAATGCAAAATACTTGTGTATGTGCCTATGTGTACTTTTCTGGGGATATGGCACATCATATTCTCAGTGAGTGTGTGTGTGTATGTCCTGACGTGAAATTAGGCTGATACAGGTATCAGGGCTGATATTTGGGATTTCTGGTATGAAGAAATCCAGATATGAGTCAAATGATAACCATTTTTGGCTTTTCCCCCTCAGATCTGCTTCCAGCTAAGAATGGGGAGGAACAAACGGTGCAGTTCCTGCTGGAAGTGGTGGACATACTCCTCAACTATGTCCGCAAGACATTCGACCGCTCCACCAAGGTGCTGGACTTCCATCACCCCCACCAGTTGCTGGAAGGCATGGAGGGCTTCAACCTGGAGCTCTCCGACCACCCTGAGTCCCTGGAGCAGATCCTGGTGGACTGCAGAGACACACTCAAGTATGGGGTCCGCACAGGTGAGGGTGAGAGCCAGGTGCACAGGCAGCGGCAGCGTTCCCCTCCACTCTGCCCTTGCAGATGGTGAGGAGAGTAGGCTCATGGGAGGGAGAAACACAAAGCCTGGTGAAGGAGGGCAGCAGAGAGCTCAGTGACCCCACGAGTGAGCTCAGCTGGAGGCGGTTGGTGGAAGGCCCCTGAGCCTGGCACAAGCTCATCATCATTTATCGTTGTAAAGTAGCTTAAGAAGATGCAGATACATGGTGCTGGGTCAAGTTCTGAATAAAGAGTTGAAGTTGCCCTTTTTTTCTTTCTTTTTCTTTTTTTTTTTTTTTTTTTTTTGTGGCTATTCAACCTAGAGAGAGCAGGATGACCCATGCCCTACTTTTCCTCTCCTCCATTCCATGCCTATTTCATTCTAATAAATCCTACCCTTGCCTGTCCCTAACACTAAGAAGTGGGCCCATATTCCCTCCCCTTCTATTGAAAAGGCCAAAAAAGTCACACACGCTCCTTCTCATTCCACCCCAACCTCTGGAGTTTTGACAGCCGGGTCACCACATCCTACTTCCAACTGAGGAGCCCTTGGGGATGCCCTCTTGCCTCTTTTCCATGTTACAGAAGCCGTCTAACCAACAGTCTAACCTCAGCAGCTACTTTCCAGTTACCTCAAGTTCAAGGGCTTTTTGAGCCTCTGCCTGGGCTGCTTCAAAGCCTAGGAGTGAAAGAGTGTTTTCTGGTCCCTATAATTCTGTTAGAACTCTGTCCCTACCACAACCCCCCTTTCCTGAGTTCTTGGGCAGAACTATGGGGACTAGCAGTCCATAGGACACTTGCCAGTGCAGCCCCTTTTTCTTTTCTTTTTCTTTCTCTTTCCTTTATTTTCTCTCACTTTTCTTAGGCATTTGAGGTAGTCTAAGGCCAAGATTGGGGAAAATGGTGGTGATAGAGCTGAATGAGACTATTGGACGTAAAAACAAAGTGTAATGAAATAATGAGGCCTGCCAAAGAGGCATTTTTAAATAAGGAATCCCGAATAGCTTTTAAGCTCTGGCAGCACTGCTGGAATATATGTAGCTTTGTCAGATGGCTGCCTGGATGAACAAGACTCAATTATATGTGCAGGTCTGGTTTACTTGATTTTTAAAGAAAAACCTTCTCATTATTTAGTTATATTCCAGCTTGGTCACTTGGTTTCCTCACTGCTGATGAACTAACATTTTTTTGGCTGGATAAAAAGAATCAAAATTCCCCATGTATGTTTTAGCTTCAGTTGCTTTGGTTCAATGTTTTGTTTTGTTTTTTAAATCTTATTTCGTCAGTTCACTATGCATACACTTCCTCAAAGAGATGAGGATGGCTGACTTTTATTATTAAAGCTGAGAATATTATTGTCTCTCAAAGAAAAAGACATGAATTTGTCATAGGAGCATCTCTACAAAATGGAAGATTCATACGGTCAGAGAAAGTATGGACTTTCATTAATTCGGGGTATAAATCCACTAGGTGTGTAGCCTGTAGCCAGCCATCCCTGGTCTTCAGAGCAGCTTCTGAGAGCAGATATTTGCATTTATAGAGTTCATAATTTTCCAAGCAGTGTGAAAAGTTTCTGCTGCATGTCAGGGTGTTGACCCTGGCAAAGTGCACTGTTGCACTGTTATTGCCACATAAAAACACAGCTCCTGGTAGTTGGTCTGTAATTTACTTGTACAATACATGAGCAATAAGGTAAACCCTGCAAGTAGCTTAACAACAGTGGAGGATGTTTTTAAAAAGAAGACATTAATGCTCAGCCAAAATAATGAATTGGGTTTTAATAGTGAAAACATACCAATCTAGGTATACTCTGTGAAGTAATATTGTTGGCCTCTGGAATTTTCCCTTCAAATTACCAAAAGACTCCTCTGAAAAAATGGAACCAGCATATCTAGATTCTGCCTGAACCAAGAAAGCTACCAGCCAACCCTCAGTCATAGCAGCTAGTTAGGCCATCTGTAGATATATTTCCTCAGTTTTAATTTTTTAAAGCATTTACATTATGGAAAATTTCAAACTTATACAAAAGTAAAATAGTGGGGTGAATACTATATACCTAACACCCAAATTCAACTATTATCAGCTCCTGCCAATTTTGTCTCATCTATACTGTCAAGTCACATCCCCCACTTCTATGTATTTTAAGCAAATCCTGGACATAGTATTTCATCCTTAGTAGTCTTTATCCACAAGAACTCTTAAAAAGAAAAAATGTATCATTGTTATACCTAAAAATTAAAATGAACAGTTTCTTTATATCACCCAATGGTTAGTGTTCAAATTTCCAGTTGTTTCATAGATATCAAATGTGTTTTGCTTTGCTTTCTTATAATTCATTTGAATCAAGATCCAAATAAGTCCCTCACATTGAAATTAGTTGGTATGCCTCTTTGTAGATTTCCACTTTCAGATCTTTTCTTCCCTCATAATTTATTTGTTGAACAAATGTCTTACTTTTTAAAATAGCTCTTTCTATTTCCTCCTTCCTGACTTTTGGCCATGCTACTGCTCCTGACTCTGCCTACTATCAATTATTTTCACTGAATATAGAGCTTTAAAATGGAAATTTAAACTAGGTCATTTTGTTACTTGATAGAAATTCTGGTATAAGATTTGTGTACATAAGCTGAAAATTAGGTTTTGTGGGGTTTATGTCCATTATACTTGAGCAGACTGAGATGCTGTTCCCCTTGATTTTTAAGCATTTGTTTCTGTCTGTCTGTCTTTGTCCATGTTCTGTCCCTACCATACTGTCTGGTCTTGATACTTTATCAAATAGTGTAATTACACTTATTTATGATTCAGTTCTATCTTAAAACTAAATGTTTGTTGAATGTTGTCAAATGGACATATCATATATATGTATATTTAATGGACTTCAGCACAATTAGTTATATTGTAAGAGATCTCATAGGTTCTACTGGCAATGAAAAAGTTTGTAAAATGGACTAGTTTGACTTATTTGATGTAGTCAACATGAATACCTGAAATCTGGACCCATACTTACACTAAATTGACTGTACATACTTCCTTTATTTTTTTCTAAAAGTCATTATTTTTTAAGACTCTGAAGAGGCAGGAATTGGAATATTCAAAATAAGAAGTCATAAACCAGATGTGCTGAATGAGTCCCTCTCATCTAAACAGTTTCAAAGAGGGGAGTTAGATCTGGAGCATTCAAACACTAGCTCTCTGACAGTTATTTCAGAGGCAAAGGCAATTTCCCCTGGAAACATAGCAGTCAGCATATCTTTCTCACACCAGTTCTCTGTCACACATTCCTAGATAATCTATTGCCTTGGCTCCCTTGTGACAGTCGAGCCAAGCCTGCTCGATGTGGAGTTGAGTTTTCCAGTGAAAGCCAAGTTGACCAATTCTTGGCAACAATGATGAATTTGCTGAGAATAAAGTCTGTTAAAGCACACTCTGGATTGCAAAGTGCTGTAGAGTTATGTAGTAATAACAACTGTCTCAGCAAAAACTCCATGTGTGAATGAGGTTGTGTCTGCCCACTTCACGGAGATGCCAGGTCACCTCAGCAGTCAATTTAATTTAGTGGTCTCCTGACTACACATGAGTAAAACACATCCATGCTTGACAGTGTATGAATGGACCAACACAGAGACCCAGAGAGTGACGGCATGCCCACAGCATCAGCCTCAGGCTACCCCTTTCCCAGCCTCTAACCCTTACCGAAACCTCTTTTCCATCAGTAAAACCTTGATTTGGGTACTGTCCTTAGGACGTTAAATTAAAAATGGAAACCGTTATGGAAAAAATCATACAGTGCATCTTTTGTAATTTAAAAAATAGACATGACAAAGGAGGTCACCTGGAAATTAATAAATTAGAATTAGGAAAGCATGATTTGTGTTTACTTGTGAATATTTTAAACTCCCTTTCATATTTGAAGGACAGTTTTGCTGGATAAAGAATTCTTGGATGGAAATTTTTCTCTTTCAGTATCCTAATTATATCATACCACTGTCTTCTTGCTTCCATGGTTTCTAGTGAGAAATCCACACTAAGTCTTACTGGAAGTCCCTTGTATGTGATGGTTTGCTTCTCCCTTGCTGCTTTCAGAATTTTCTCTTTATATTTGGCGTTTGCCATTCTGAGTGGTATGTGTCCTGGAGTAGGTCTATTTGGATTTATTCTCTTTTTTTGGTATTTTAAATTTTTCTTTTCCTTTTTTAATTTTTTAAATTTTTGTTTGTTTAATTCTTTGGTTGGATTTATTACGATCGGGGTATGCAGTGCTTCTTGCAAATGTAAATTCATTTCTTTCATGAGAGTTGGGACATTTTCAACCATTATTTCCTCAAATGTTTTTTCTGCCCCTTTCCCTTCTCTCTCTTTCTGGAACTCCCATGACACATATGTTGTTGTGCTTTGTGTTATCATTCAACTCCCTGAGCCCCTGCTCCGTTTTTTCCCATTGTTTTCTCCTCCTGCTCTTCTCTTTCTTCAATTTCAGCTCTGTCTTCTGCATCACTTATTTCAAATCTACTGTTGTATGCCTCTGATGTGTTTTTTATCTGATCTATTGTGTCTTTCATTTCCATAAGCTGTTATTTTTCCATTCAGGTTTTCAAATTCTTTTTGTGCTTGCCCAGTGTCTTCTTGCTGTCTTTTAACTTTTTAGCTATATTGTCTTTCAGCTCACTGATTTGATTTAGGAGATTTGTATGAAGCACATTGATTGGTTGCCTCAAATCCTGTGTCTCATCTGGAGCTTTGATATATTCCTTTGGTTGGCCATATCTTCCATTTTCTTAGTATAGCTTGTAGATTTTTGCTGATGTCTAGGCATCTGATTATGGTGGTGAGTTTACTTGAATGCTTGATTTCTCTCACTTGCGTAGGGATTTAGTGGTAGGAGACTTTGTGTTGCTGCTCTTCTTTAATTCTTGGTTCAACCTGTTCTAGGTCTTTAGGATTAACCCTGTTTAGTTGCTCAAATGTGGGCCCTGGACCCAGTAATGAGTTGCAGACCCACTTCCAAGTGCTTTGGGGAGGAAACCTGTAAAGACTAGAAAAAAGGCTCTCTTGTTTACTTTTAATCTCCTTGCATGCACTTCCTTGGTCAGCCAACAGATGGTAGTATTCAACAGACCTCTCAATTCAATCCTGGGTCAGAACGTGTTCATTGCAACAGAACAATGTAACAGAGGATCCTACCTCAGAGCTATTCAGAGCCTCACAAACCAAACTTTCTCAGAGGCTGTTCTCTAACTTTGGCTGCAGTCTCCTCCCTTTCACAGGTAGGAAATAATTCCACACCCTTCTGTGTCCTCAACAACCAGTCCCAGTCTGTAGGGAGGTGTTGAGAGGGCTGAACCTCTTTCATCCCATGCCAGCTCCCAGGGAAAATAAAGGCACAGCCTCACCCCACCTGGAAGGGTTCGTGGGACACAGCAGACCAAATGTGAATCAGGCTTAGGCTGCATCCCTCTTTCTCCCTTTTCCTGGGGAGGTGGGCCCCTGTAGTCCCCTCTGTCTGTAGCCACTCTCCAGGGGCTGGAGAATTCAAAGCTGTCTGCTCCAAGGGCAGGGGGGTGGGGACAGACGGACATGGGCACAAGCAGCTGCAGCTGCAGCTTTTACTCCCAGCGTTTTCCCCATTAAGATTCTTTTCCTTTGCCTATCTCTTCTGAGTGGTGTCCAGCCTTCCCTGGTGTCCTAAACCTTAGAACTTTTTTTCCAGGCTGTTTCTGCCTGTCCTTTCAGCTATTTTTTTCTGTAAGAGAAGTGAGCACTATTTCTCTAATCCTCCATCTTCCCAGAAGTCATGATTTGTGTTAAGATATTTGATTTTTTTTTTTAACTTAAAAGCATGATGCTTTAAAAACATAGGTTTGGGATGCTAAGGATTGGTGTAGGTGGGTCAACCTGCCTTTCTCACCAATATCTGTGGGTCCCCCTATCAGACAGACAGAGATGGAGGTCCCATAAATGTGGTCGAGTGGAACAGGTCCTTTGCTTTGAAGATAACTTGAAAAATCAGGGTTTGCCTTGATGCTTGCCTGTTACTTCTCTAGGTCATCCTCGATTTTTCAACCAGCTCTCCACTGGATTGGATATCATTGGCTTAGCTGGCGAATGGCTGACATCAACTGCCAATACTAATATGTAAGTCCCACATATTCTTCTTTTCATATAAGCAATCATGATATAAGGCTGTAGCTTGTTGCTTTTAAAAAGTCTAGTTCCAGTGATTATGTAATCATTTTATTAAAGTTTCCCTGACCGTTTTTCTCTTAAAATCTTTTAGGTTTATCACAGTTCTGGTTAAATAGCAGATACTCAGTAAACCCTTTGAGTATCATATCCTTTTTATATGTGATCATAAAATCAAAGTCTCTTACGCTTCCCTTAAGTTGTGTAATTGAATAATGCAACTTAATAAGTGCATAGTAATGAGAAATGGTAACTCTAGCTTTCAAAATTTAGTTTGAAATTTTTCTTAATAGTATATCTAAAGAGGTCATGTTTAGAGATATGATCTTGGTTCAATTTCCCATTCAAGCACATTAGTCCTTATGGTTTAGGTCATATTTCCTCTATAATTAAAGCAGCCATAAAGCCAGAAAACAATTTGACCAAATGAAGCCATTGCTTAACTAAAAATTCTAAACCAAACTTCAACAAGTAATTGATTGTTTTTCTGAATTTAATATTTTTCCCTGTATTTGTTTGTGTAGGCATAGCCTTTGTTTACTTCTAAGTTCTTGTAAATTTATATGAAACTGATGCTAAAATGCTGGGGTGGCAAGTATTACCTGGGAGTCTTATTATGATCACCCCAAAGTTTCCTCTACTACATTTGCCCTTCTGGAAACAAGGACAGATTACAAACTGATGTTTGGGGGAGGGGTCGTCATAGTCTACCTAGCACTGTCTTTTCTCTCAACACTATGGCAATGTTTTACCATTATCTATACACCCAGACACATTCTGTTAAATTATTCAGGGGGAAATAATGTAACAGAACCTACTAACAATAATTTTATAACAACTATGTGGGAATTACAAGAGTCTTGATAGTTGTGGAAATATTTAGAAAACCCGTATTTTAAGTTTGTGGTAAGGTAGATTCAGAAAAATTAGCTTAGGTGAAAGCAGATTGTATTGTTTAAAATAAGAATTTCAGTTTCATGTCAAGACAGAATGAAAGTTATTAAAGTTCAAGGTATTCTCTTTCTTAAACTACTACCAGCCACAAAACTGCTTAATGCTGTGACTCAAACCACATTCATAAAATTTCGATTCATTAAGGATTCCTCCTTTGTGTGCTAATTTAAAACAATAATGGCAATTTAAAAAAAGCAAATGTGACAAGTGAAGCCTTGAGTGGTAAAAGGCATAAAAGATTAAGTTGATTGAAGAATGAAAATAGTTCTCATCCCCCCTGCTTGAAAGAGTATCCATGCTGGATCACTGAGACTCCAGCTAAGAGGAATTCAGGTCAAAGACATGATGCATGCATGGTCTCCTTGAACAAAAAGCTCCCCTTTGCAATCTTGACTATATTAAGATGTGTGAGATTTAAATATATCAGCAAATACAAATACCATAATATACGAATTATAATTGGAAAAACATTAATGCTTAATTATAGCATCAAACATTAAGGAACAATTTTCTTTTAGAAAATACAGGGTTTTTTTTTTTTTAAACCTAACTGTTTAGAAAATAAATGAAAAAAACAAAGTCAAAGATACATATCCATTAGGGCCCAAATACCCGGTTCAATCTAGGCAGTGAATTCACCCGGCATCTTTTTTTTAATTTTTTTATTTTTAGAGGAGCTTTAAATTACTTAAATGTTACATCAAAAATATAGGGGGGAAAGTGGACTTGGCCCATGGTTAGGGCGTCAGTCTACCACATGGGAGATCTGCGGTTCAAACCCCAGGCCTCTTTGACCCGTGTGCAGCTGGCCCACACGCAGTGCTGAAATGACACAACAAAAAGACACGGAGTCCCGTGCCGCTGACAACAACAGCATATATAGGGGATTCCCATATGCCCCACCCCTCCCCCTCCCACATTTTCCCCCATTAATAATATCTTTCATTAGTGTGGTACATTTGTTACGATTGATGAACACATATTGAAGCATTCTACTAGGCTTGGTCTATAGTTAACATTATGGTTTATACTTCGTAATGCACAATTTTGTGGGTTTTGACAAAATGTGTAATGGCTTGTATCCATCACTGTAATATCATGCAGAACAGTTCCAATGTCCCAAAAATGTCCCATGTTACACTGATTCTTCCTTCTCCCTCCCCTCAGAACTTCTGGTGACCACTGTCTTTTATATCAGTGATACAAGTTCTTACATTACTAGAATAATAATAAGTCTACTTTAGTCCATAGTTGCATTCCTCCTTTATGTTTGTTTGTTCCTCAGTCTTAAGGATTTTGTCACCGAGCATCTTTACATGTGTATTCTCAGGGCTTCTCAGCTAGCTGCTGTTTTCTAATATATAGCCAATCTCAATGTGAAGGAAAGGAACTCACCCTCTTCGAAACTTTGTGACTACATACCTGCCCTAAAAATCTTTTCTTCAACCAGAAAGATCCTACAAATTCTCCCTTTTATATGTGATCATAAAATCAAAGTCTCTTACTCTTTCCTTACCTCAGCTCAGCCATGAAATGCTAAAATATGCCCCAGCCATATGAGGTCAAGGCCGATCCGAGTATGACACATAGTAATTGCAACTGTACTGAACAATGGATATTTATAAAATATGATCCGATTCTAACAGATCAATAGAGAAGGTTATTTAAAATAGTGAAATAGTTTGTCAGTTCTAGAGACAAGGGATGTCTGAAGAAGTAATAATTTTCTCTAGAAATTGTTCTAAGCCAGTTCCCCTGGAGATCATGAAATGTGGCCACATTGTCAGGAGCTTACAGGAATTTTCGCCCTTGGGACAAGAATGGGAAAAGGATCTTTCTTTTCAGGACAAGATTTAATTAGTGATATATTGGTTTTTGTTTGTGGGGTTTTTTTGGTGGTTGTTGTGGGTTTTTTTGAGCCATACTATCATCATTGAATTTGGGTGGTCCTGGTAATAGAATAATAACTATATTCCTCAGTTGAGTCTTTTGAAAGGAACTATCTAATATCCTAAAGTAAGTATAAGCAAAGTGTAAGGTAGCCAACTGCTCAAATAGAAATATTTATGTTCCTGCTCTTATACCTGCCTGTGCCTACAGCTTTGAATATAGTCTCCCAAGCAAGGACTCGGTGATGATCTAAAGAAAACATCACCAGTGTGTAGATGTCCATTGCATGTGTGGTAATTTTCTTCCAAACAGGGTCTTTGAGAACAATTGCACAAGTTGGGCAGTGCCCAAGTGTAAGCAACAGTCTGTCCTCAAATCCCTGATGACAGTATATAATCTGAGTGTCCAGAACTATCACAGCCCTTGTGTTGTGAGGTTATGATTTCAAGCATCTAGTGCTTTATTTTTGTAGAAATTACACAAGAGAAATTTTCTGTGAGAGTTATCAGTCATTTTATACTTCTAGATAGGATGTTGGAGAGGAACCTGAAGTAAGCAAGTCTCATTTGTTATAGAACAGCAGCTGTGACGTGAAGGACTTAAAATTCTGACTGTAATGTACTGAGATCTTCAATCACTCAATTTCTCTGAACTTCAGTTTCTTCATCAGGAAAGTGAGGGATAATAATATCTATACCACAGAGTGCTTCTGAAGACTGAAAAAGACTCCTGTCATAAGTGCCCAGTGTATCCAGGGTGTGGTGTACAGCTAGGAAAGGGACAGGTCACCTTGGCCATTTGAGACCCCTCCCTTCGGCCTTCCAGCTCTTTCAATTTTCCATCTCATCATCTCTGGACACGAAGGAGGATGCACCAGGTTCCCTTCAGGTGTTTTACCCTTAGGGTGAAGATGTGCCACCTGCTGTACCCGTAAAGAGGGGAAGTCAAAGAGGAGTGTCAAGAGATGATTTCTCTCATGAAAAAAGGTGCCAGCTTGGCAGTCACTGAGGATCCAGATTCTTTGTGCCTTCCTGATCCTTTCTGTAGCATGGACTCTCATCCTCAAGGTCACCTTCTGGTCCAGGAGGGCTCCTGGAGCTCTAGCTATCACTTCCCTCTTCCAGAATTCATGAAGGAAAGAGGAAAAGAGAAAGGAGAGAAGGGCAAAAGGAGCACATGCTTCTTCCTTCTAAAAATTCCTCTCAGGGGTCTTATACAACATTTCCCATAGCATCTCTTTAGACAGAACTTAGTCACATGACTACACTTAGGAAGACTAGAAAATATTATCTTTGATGCAAGTTGTAATGCTAAATAAAATTTGAGTTTAGTTTAAAGGAGGAAGAGGACAATTGATATTGCGTAGCAGCCAGCAGATTTTGCTACAAGAAAATTCTACTTCTTGACAATCAGTTTGCCTTAGTTCTGGATGAACCCCACTGGGAAGATGTGTTGAACCACAAAAAAATGGGCTGACTCACTGCCCTACTCAACATAGAAAGACTAAGAAAACTTCTTTACTGTCACTCCATGAAAGTCACCGTCCTACTGTTTTAAATCTTTACCACAATTATTAGAAGGTTTATTTTCTTGTTCTCTGATTCTGAAATGCAATCTTGAACTCTGACTTTGGCATCCATCCAGTTTCTGCTGAATCCATATTTAACCTTTGGTCTCTTGACTTCCTCCACTTTCATCTGTCATTTAGGGAAGGGATTCTAACCAGGGATGCAGGTTGCAAAATGCGACCTTCCTATAATTATATATAAAATGATGTGCATATCCTCATTGTTTTTCCTAGAAAGAGGGACTGTAGCTTTCCCAGGATTCTTAGAGGGGGCTGTGATCCCAATAGAGCTAAGTTCAATGAGGCTTTGGGATGCAGCAGAGTCTCCAGTTGTAAACCTGGCCTCGCATGGCAAGGCAGGACCAAAGGAAGTGTCAGGAACTGGGAACACTGTGTTAGCCCACTTATCAGGCCTGGTTGAGGATCACCAGTCGTGGGCCAATCTATCGGTTTCCAGAAGAAAACATCAGAACTAAGGCAAGAATCAGGACAACCTTGGGTTGTCCTTAGTTGTGGGATAACTAGTTCTTCTGATCTAGGCCAGGGCTGGCACACAGTATGCAACTGAGGCCAGGGACCAGATGCTGGATTCATCCTAGTAGGCTTCCTCCTAAAGGTTGGGAAGGTGTCTTATATATCTTTGTCTCTTCAGTTGGGTGCCATCTGATGGAGAATAGTAATGCAATAAATATTTGTTAAAAAGAATGGAAAACTTAGCAATTAGATATCTGGCACAGAAAAGAAAACTGCAATAAATGGCATCAGATAGTCTCATTACTGAACTCTCTCAACTCTTCCTCCTAATACTGAGAGTAATGGCCATGTTTCTGGCCCTTACATATGAAGACTAATTCATGCAAACCTGGGGCCTAAATTGATGTGAATCATGACCCGTGGAGATGGACCAATCTCCCTGCCTTCAGTCCTGTCCCTCTCCCTTCCCCATGTGGTTCCTGCCTGGCCATCCAGTGTTGACTTGATTTCCAACTCAACTTTCATCCAGTCCTTGATCAGGTTCTGATATTATGGTGTATGATTCTATTTGTCCCTTGCTTCAGTTCCATGACAACCCAGAGAGTCTTCTTATTTGGTTTTGAGAGATTCTAGCACACATACTGTCAAGCAGAACCTCTTCACCATGACAACATTTTTGCCATTCCAACAAAAAAATCAAGTGAAACCATTAATAACACATTTGTTCACATATGGTTAGAAGCACATCATGTGTGTGCCTCTTGGTGCACTCGGCAGCACAGGCTAAACCGGGAATCCTTTTCTTCTTCTTCCTTTATCAGGCCATCAGACATGAGGGAGTGTTGGTTGCTACGGTGATGGGGCTCAGAGAGAACCAAAGCATGATTGTGACCTCCAGAGGTGATGGTAATTGAACACATAATTTTCCAAGGGTCTTCCTCCCAAATTTCCAGGGGCCTACTAAGGAAAATGGACATGTTCTTTTTGGAAACAAAATTCTTCTACCAACAGACATATCCTGAGGATCCTCCAGGATCTTTTTGTCCTCTTCTACCAGCCATGTGATTAATTTGATTGCTTTTCCTTCGTGATTAAAATGTTGTAGCTTCACCTGTGTCTTATGTACAACAATTATCTCATCCTTGCAAATAGCTTTTCTAAATCGTTAGGCCAGTTAGAATTCCTGTTAGTCCTCAGTATTGGCATTCAGCCCAAACACTCTACCCAATGATAAAACCTCCCCAGATCGCTTGGCTGAATCAATCTAGGCATCTCTCTTCAGCAAGGATGGTTTGAGCCCAGCCCACAGACTGTAATGCTTATGAAAGCCAAGCAAAAAGAAGAAAGGCAAAGAGCCTCAGAGCTGAATAAATACCTTTTTGTTTTCTGGCTTAATTTTCTGTGAATGGACCCTCCTTGATTTCTTTTAGACCCTATGATTGGTGCCACATTCTTGTTTCAATGACTAGTCTAGCAGACTGTACCTCTGTTTTGAATTGCTTTGAGAAGAGCATGGCTTGCCACGTTAAAATCAATTTGTTTGAAGACAAATGTAACCTACCAGGATATTTGATGTCCAAGTTAGCTGTGTATGCCAGTTGACTGCCCTCTTGTTTTTTATAATTGTTAATTAGAAAATCATCACTTATAATTATTCTTGATGGATATTGACTTCAGAGAATTAGAGAAACATAGCTTTACTTGGGGATTATCAGTAGCAAAACCATGTAGATAATTATATTGAGATATTTAAAACCTGGGTCAATATTTCCAATTATCTTCACATTTTTTAAATGTTATATTGTTTTCAGAAGGAAGACTTTAGCTTTGGATTTTATAGCTCCTACAGGTGTGAAATTGGCAGAGAGTTAAAAAAATGTTGCAATCCAATTTTATGTAAAACTTCGAATAGATTTTTTTCAATTAACATTTGCATCATCCTACAAGTTTAGATGTAAAGGGGACCCAGGGAAAGCATTTTCTTTCCTTCTTTTCCTCTGGGAAGACTGCAGTTAAGCTATTGCATTCAGTTGAGAATCTATTTTGTTGTTGAAGAATCACAGAGCAGGGACTTCCACCAACTTTCTTGGTAACCCTGTCTGTTTTCTGGCTTTTTATGATTGGTAACAATGCATTTCTAGGAAATGAATTATTCTGATGGTTTCGAACATCTTTTTTTTAGAACCCAAGTACTAAACTGATGGTCTGTGTTCCCAAAATAAGTAGTTTGTCTTCTTTATTTTCATTCTTTTCCTCACCATCTTTCCAGGTTTACCTATGAAATTGCACCAGTGTTTGTCCTCATGGAGCAAATAACGCTTAAGAAGATGAGAGAGATAGTTGGATGGTCAAGTAAAGATGGTGATGGGATATTTTCTCCTGGTAGGTTTCTCTTCTCTTCCCTGACTCTCCTCAAGATTTGCAGTAGAGATCCTTGGGATCCTTGAGAACACTAAGCACAAAGTGGGTTTGTGGAAGAATAATGTCCTTTAAAAGAAATGATCAATACTTCTGCCTTCCTGTTTTCCTCAGGATTAAGGCTAGCAAGAATGTTACATTCTATGTACACTAACGACTGTGCCTAAACCTATACAAACTGACAAAGGTGGTGTCCAAACCATGCTAAACAAGTCTGTCCTGTCAAAAAAGTTTAATTAAGCTACAGATCAATGAATCTAGGTTATCAATTGACTGATCCCCTTCAATCCAAATGCTGTATCTACTTTGAATCTCTAGTCTTATATAGACACAAGAAGAATATTTAAAACCAGGACAGGTGTTCTTGCAGGTAGGGAAGAGTTATAGGTGGTGTTGGGGGACAGTGAGAGCATGTATAACAAGAGAAGAAATAAGAATTGTAAGCCTCCCAGCTATTCATGCAGACCATGTTTTATCATTAAGTAATTGATGCAAAAGTGACTGGTTTGCGTTGGTCACACACACCTCCATAGCCACCTCCGTTCTCCTTGCATCTTTATTCAGGTATACACAGGCTTATTTTTATTTTAATAAACTCAGAGCTCTCCTAAATGATTCAGTAACTCCATTGGGCCGAGGAACAGTGGCCAGACAGGTAACCAAGAAATGGCACTGCTTCCTTCCGAGGCTCCATCATTCTCTCTATATTTCTGACTCAGGGAACCAACTCATCTTTGTTCAGCAAATAGATTGAGCAGAAAGTGGAAGCAGGAAGGTTGTAACTCACCTATCTCTTTGCAGCCACTGATGCTGCGACCTCCTTCGGTCTAGGCGGCAAGCAGGAAGGGCACTGGAGAGCTTGAATCGCCTCTACCTGAGTTTCCTATATGGCTTTAGTAATGAGAGTGACTACTTGAATTTCCAGGGCAAAGGGTCCAGAGGGAAGCCCCACAGTAGGGAAGCCAGTAACCCTGTCAGGGTGTTAGCCTTTTCCTTTCTGATGGCCCTTATTTCTTGAGACACCTGCCCAGCCTCCCCATGTGTCTGCTTGCCAATAGGGGGAGCCATATCCAACATGTACAGCATCATGGCTGCTCGCTACAAGTACTTCCCGGAAGTTAAGACAAAAGGCATGGCGGCTGTGCCTAAACTGGTCCTCTTCACCTCCGAGCACGTGAGTTGGGGGCTCCTGCTCATGGGTTGTGGTGTTTCCCGAGGTTTTATCCAATTTTTAACATCAAGTCTCTGTTTGTTTCAGAGTCACTATTCTATAAAGAAAGCTGGGGCTGCACTTGGCTTTGGAACCGACAATGTGATTTTGATAAAGTGCAATGAAAGGTAGGCAGGGGAGAGTGAATATTAGGTTCTTGATGTATTAAATGTGTTCATCTGTTAAATTTGTTTTATTGTGCTGAAGGACTGGCTCAGTACAGTGTGCCAAGCTGTTAATGGTCTGTTGAAAATATCCGATTAAATTACTTTTTTGCTGCTGTTGAAGTTTTTTCATGTGCAATCTGATTGATTCTTCATTTTAATTTCTCTACTTTTACAATAATTACAGAGGGAAGATAATTCCAGCTGATTTAGAGGCAAAAATTCTTGAAGCCAAGCAAAAGGTATGTACTTTAAGGTACCTCTAAACTCTGATGAATACAAATTTTTAAAAATGCCTTCTTTCTGCTCCAGACAAAAAAAGCCTTTGATAATATGAGATAATGTTATTGTGTTTCTAAAATACTACTCCCAGATATTTATTTGCTTATTTCCAACTTGTGAGGTGATTTAGATTTAAAACTGTGTCTCCATAATACCAAAATTTTTTTAATGAAAAATTCAGCCATGAAACCTCATGTAATCTCTTCATTGTGTCAGATGATTAGTATGATGTTCTGTATTAAATTGACAAGCTGAGCATTATAAAGATAAAGCTTAATTAAGCTTTCCACTTGCTACTTGTGAGGTAAAATCTCATTTTAACAAATGCCATTTTAGCTTAGGATTCTATTTAGCAAACTTCTTCCATGCCTTGGCAGGTGGCCCATGATATTTGGTGAATCCAGCCTCCACATATTCTATTAAATAAATTTTTTAAAATCTCGTAGAACAGATGTATCCATGAGTCATTGCCAGGTAGCTGTCAGGCCATTTGCCAAGTGCATTGTTATTTTGGTTCCATTCTTATACCTCTTTCCCTGACTGTAGTTGTTTGCTGGGGTCTCAGTAGAGGAAATGGATGGAAACATTGCTGGGACTGGGCAAGGACAGAAGGGGAGCAGAGCTTCAAACAAACCCACAACTCACAGATTTCCCCAAATCTGTCTTAAGCTCTATTTATTCCACTCTATTCCTCATTGTTTTCTTTTTTTGTTCACATCAAAATTTTCCTGTGTCTACTATGAGTGAAAGTTTTAGCTCTAATGTATGGAGCTGTTTTAAATAACCAAACAATGCTTCAGTAAAATTATTATATCGATAAACTTAGAACACTACAACTTCAAAAATGAATACTCTCCAGACGGTATTCAGAAACACCTGCCCATCACTCAAATCACTATTACTCTTTCCTGTTTTCTTTTCCTCCATAGAATTTATCACCAGCAAACATGCTATTTTGCTATTTAATTTTGTTTATTGTCTGTCACCACCACTATCACCCCCACTGATTGTAGACTCCAGCAGGGTAGAAATCTTCATCTAATGTGCTCATTCCTGTATCCACAGCATCTATCATGGGCCCCAGCCTGGCCTGGCACATAAAAGTCACTCAAAAAAAAGTCACATGGAAGGCCCCAGATTCAGTTTCTGGTGCCTCCTAAAAAGAAGATATGCACACAACGAACAGAGACAGTGAGCACAAACAATGAGGGGAAAAGAAATAAATAAAATGAAAATAAATCTTGAAAAAAAGAAAAAAATTTAAAAATCACTCAAAAATGTCTGTTGAATGAATAAATGAAACAACCCATGACTACCAATACAGATATAGGAGCTGATGCAACACCAACCTAGTTGCAACCTAGTTGGTTTCTGCAATTCTTCTATTTCAAGTGGAAATGAGCAAGTGAGAAATGTTAAAAAAAGGCTAATCAGCTCACCTCTTTTACCTTGTAGGGATACGTTCCTCTTTATGTCAATGCAACTGCTGGCACAACTGTTTATGGAGCTTTTGATCCAATACAGGAGATTGCAGATATATGTGAGAAATATAACCTTTGGCTGCATGTTGACGTAAGTGCTATAACTCACAGAGCTGCCCAGCACTTGGTGTTAGAAGCAGCTCTGCCTTATGCTTTGCCTCGAGCTCTTCCCAAGGCCCCAGCCAGCCCCCTCTCCAACCACATTAGTTCTAGCTCTCCTCTGGCCCCGTCAGCCATTCACCACAGGTACAAACTCTGGAAGTTGTGTGGTTCCTTACTGGCCAATTGCTATCTCTGTAGTTCATCTGAGAAGACGGTCGCCCTCCCAGGTAGCTATGTTTGGACAAATGGTTACAGAGCAAAGTATAACTGCTTCCAGAGAGAAACAATAGAAGATACAGCTTCTAGAAAGTGGCAATGAATATGTATGCTCAGCTTCCTGCCTTCTGTCCAACCATCTAAAACATTTTTCTAAACCGTATGTATGGAAAATGTAGGAAAAATAAGGCAGTATATGGAAGGGATTATCAACTAAGAGACTTAGCCCCGTATTTTCCCAAAATTTGGGGGAAAATTTGCGTTTTCACACATGTGACTGGGTATTTTTTTATATTCCTCTTTCTCTATTCATGGACTTAACTTCCCACAGCTGAGCAATGGCACATGTCTCCTATCGAGCAAATAAACATGCCTCATGGGATCCACAAAACTGCCTTGCTCTCCAATTGTGGGACCTCCCAGCCTGGCACGGGCTGGGTTCTGGGTTTTTCAGGGCCCTTAGAATTCTACTGTGGAGAGTGTGAGATGGCAGACTCCAATCTTGTGTAACTTCCAGAGCCACCTTGGGGCTCTCCTGATGGCCTTTGGTTTTCCCTAGTATTTTGGGGCTTTGGGCCTTGGCCACAGGTTCAGATTCGAATTACCTGTTATCATTGAGACAGTTGCTCTGACACTGACTTGGAGGAACTTTTCTAAAAGAAATTACAATTGATGAATACTTAGCCTTGCCACTGGTTGAACAGTGTAGGTTCATTTTGTCAGAGCCACTTCTGTATTTCACCTCTTACGTTACTTCTGATCACGTGTGGAGTGACTGGTTTTGGGTTCTTCAAAGTCCCTGATCACCTGTCCCTCTCCTTTCTCTGTCCTCACAGGCTGCCTGGGGTGGTGGGCTGCTCATGTCCAGGAAGCACCGCCATAAACTCAGTGGCATAGCAAGGTATGACCCCCGCCCACTAGGCCTCCTTCCATTCGGGGCATCAGACACTGGCTGCTGAGCCCGGGGATGTTGGCTGCACCTCCCCTTGCCATGATTCCCAACATCTCATTTCAATCTGACTAAGCTCAGTTTCGTTCAGCAGCCCTTTATTGAGCAGTATTGTATGGTAGGTACCCTGCAATAAAAAGATGACATGGGGGAAGCAGACTTCGCCCAATGGATAGGGTGTCTGTCTACCACATGGGAGGTCTGCGGTTCAAGCCCCGGGCCTCCTGACCCGTGTGGAGCTGGCCCATGCACAGTGCTGATGCGCGCAAGGAGTGCCCTGCCATGCAGGGGTGTCCCCCGCGTAGGGGAGCCCCACACGCAAGGAGTGCGCCCCGGAAGGAGAGCCGCCCAGTGTGAGGGAAAGTGCAGCCTGCCCGAGAATGGCACTGCACTCATGGAGAGCTGACACAACAAGATGACACAACAAAAAGAAACACAGATTCCCAGTGCCACTGATAAGGATAGAAGCAGTCACAGAACACACAGCAAGTGGACAAAGAGAGCAGACAATGTGGGGGGAGAGGGGAGTGAAGGGGAGAGAAATAAATAAAAAATAAATCTTTAAAAAAAAAAAGATGACATGGAAATCATCTTGGATTTCCCATCAAATGAGTCCTCTCATAAGCCCACAATTTAGAGAGAAAGACAAGTCAGCAAAGAGTTAAAACAAAATGTGATAAGAGTAACAGTAGATGTATTATGAAGATGCTCAAGTAGCAAAAGAAGAGAGACAAACTCATGCAGAGATTTGAAGATGCACAGTTTGCAAAGGGCAGAGAAAGGGCATAATTCATTTTGTTTTCTTTCTCAGTAAGCTTACTGCTTGAAAAGGGGAAGGACACTCAGCAACCCTAACTTATTTCTTTTTCTTTTTCACCATTCAGATTTAGTGGCTCTTCTAAGCCAAATATGATTTTGATCTGACTCCTTGGCAGTGATCCATAATGAAACTCAAAATGATTCACTTATCCATTAGCAAAAATTTACTGAGCACAAATCCTTGCCCTCCTTAAGTCACATCCCAGTGGGCTAGATGTTCATAAACAGATATGAAATCTGTCTGATAGGTAAGAAAAACAAAATAGTGTTAGGTAACAATGTGTGACGAGGCATGCTATTTTAGACAGGGTGGTCAGAGGCCTTTCTAAGGAGGTGACATTTCAGCAGATACTGAGATATACGCAGAGATAGAGCAAGGATTTGGGAAGAACATTCCCAACAGAAGGAATGGCAAATGCAAAGGCCCTGAGGCAGAACTGTTTTTGGCAAGTTGGAGGACCATGGAAGAGGCCAGTGTTGCTGGAGCAAAGTGAGAGAGGTGGTAGCTGATTGAGAAAAGTAGAGAGCAGACTGGCGTCAGGGAAAGCACTGGTGGCTTCTTGTGTAGCAAGAGCACTGGCTTTTTTTTTTTAATCTCTACTGTACCTCCTCCCTTATGTCTCTGTTTTGAAAAGGCGGTGTTGTAGTGAGTGAAACTGGCTCTTTGAAGCAATTATATGACCCTATAATTTGGAGGATAATAGATTAAGTGTAGATGAACCACTGCAACTGTAGTTTAGATTTCTCAAGCAATTTTCATTTTCCATCTTTTGAGTCTAGAAAAACCTGAAACATTTTGCACGAGACTTTTTCTTTTCTAACATTTTAAAGCACATATGTCTTCTAAAGGAAATCGAATGCATATCATGTCTTATGATTTTCTATTTGTAGCAGCAAAGAATCATTTACTTCAGATCTTTAGGACATTCAGAAAACCACTTAAGACATTTTATGAGACCAAAATATGATTTTTTAATGACTCAGTGAATAAGAGCAATGAGAAAATTGATTAAACTCACAACCTTTTAAAGATGGCTTGACACTGACACTTTTTAATGAGAAAAGCATTTGGTCAACTTTTCTTGGAACTTTTGTCTTTTCTTCACTATGCATTCGGGAAATATATTTCAGGCCTTTCTCTCTTCTTGAAATACAGTACACACCCTGTAGTCACATATACACTAAATTATTTTCCTCTGAAAGACCTAAGCAAGATGAGGAGGTTAAAAATCCACAGCCAGGGTTTAAAGACAGGGAGAGCAGAGGCAGTGTAATTTCGAGTCAGTTGCTAGGTCAGGGAAAGCATCCTGCCCAGGCATTAAAACACAGAGCCCAGCTGTGGGCCAGGCAATTGGGAAGGAGTCTGTAAATACTGAAGCAAAGTTACCAAGTTTTAATCATTGTACGTTATACTTAGTTGTTTCTGTAATGCCCTGGCTTGTGTGCTCCTTAACCATTTAATTGTGTCTGACAGAGTGAGGCGGTTGCTAGGAGACTGTGCTTGTTAAGCTATCGTTGCCGCCTAAACTGGCAATATCCTGCTCATTTGCATTTAAACATTGCTGCTAGGTAGTCTTAGTCTAGATCAGTCTAGTTGATGCTTGTTTTTAGGTGTCACTCTTCATACTACCCCATAAGTAGGTAGGTCAGCATCCCCAGCCCGTTTTGTAAATAAGAACAGGAATGTAAAAGGAAGCCTAAGTCATTTTATTCTTCATTCCATTCTTTGTGGTAGACACTTATTCTCTCCATTTTATAGATGGAAAAACTGAGGTACAGAGGAGTTCTATAACTTGCCCAAGCCAGCAACAGCCAGAGCCAGGATTCAGACGTGGACAGTGTAGCTCTAAAGCCCAAGTTCTTAACCACAACACCATACTTATCTATCTGTAAAGCTCTCTTAACGAGAGGACATATAAGAAGTTACTGACATATATGAGCTATTATTAATAGCAATTATTTAAAGAGGCAGTCCACAACTTAATACCCCGAGACTGCCTGCAAAGTATTTGTTTACCATCGGATTAGTCCAGTTAGGAGTTGAGATGGGTGGTGTTTTCCTCAGGAGCACAGCTGCTTCCTTCTGACACCTGCACCTTCTGAAAGTATCCTGTGCTTCTTTCAGGGCCAACTCAGTCACCTGGAACCCCCACAAGATGATGGGCGTGCTACTGCAGTGCTCTGCCATTCTCGTCAAGGAGAAGGTCTGTACTCCCTCCTGAGATAAACTGCCAACCCACATGTCATTTAGACGGCATGGGAAGGGAAAGCGTGGCGCCTTTTACAGGGCTTGTTGACAACTCACAAGCCTGGCAGCCCCACTGTGAGGCCACCACTGCCATTCTTTCCTTCCCTTGTCTGGAAGCCATTGGCTAACCTGGTGCTTCCTCCTACCCATTGCTCTCCACTGCCCTTCTCCCTTTTTGGGTACTCAGGGCTCTGCTGTGACAGAAACTTTAAGGGGATTAGATAATTTAACATTCCTTCACATTCACAGAAATGAGAAAGGTTGAGTGAGGGTGAAATACCAAGTCTCGCCTCAGTGAGGACAAAAAGTGATCATTGAAACACAGTTCAAATTCTTAACCTAAATTTGTGGTCCCAAGAGCTGAAATAAATTAGGTGGAACAAGAACTACAAATGTCAACTTAGAATAAGAAGGAATATTGATCAAAAAGCTTCTAAAAATGGATCAGTGCTACATTCCTTCCTTTGCACAGCTAATTTTAGCTGCCCTCCCATGCATTATTGCTCTAATAAAACTTTTGCAGATTTCAGCATCCAAAAAGTCTCCAGCTTGTAAGGAGTTCAAATCTACACAAGCTGTTTACTTCAGTTTTAACTTCATAAAAGATCCTGGAAAAGAATGGAAGACTCATTGAGGGTGCTCCCCGTAGTATGAGACCGCCACCCACTGCGGGAAACGTACATCCCTACCACCTGCCCACTGAATGCCATAGCACTTTCCCATCTTTGAAACCACCCAAAATACCCACACACATTCCCAAAAGCCCTGTAGAGGGATGGTGGGACTCGTGTTTTGAGGCATCCAAGATAAATGATCATTTTCTAATCAAAGTAACAGAAGGGAAAGAGGCAAAGGTGATATTTCCTAAGCGTAGCTTTAAAGAAGAACACTGAGACATTAGAAGAAATGTTGCGTGGCATGGGATGCCGAGGCCCTCCTTCCAGGTACCTGCACAGCCCGCCCTGTTCCAAAGCCGTCCACACCTCAGAAGTGTGAGCACAGACACACCCATGTCTCTGATTTCCGTGATAGGGGATACTCCAAGGATGCAACCAGATGTGTGCAGGATACCTTTTCCAGCCAGACAAGCAGTATGACGTCTCCTACGACACCGGGGACAAGGCAATTCAGTGCGGCCGCCACGTGGACATTTTCAAGTTCTGGTTGATGTGGAAAGCAAAGGTACAAAGGAGGGAATTCAGGAAAAGGGGCAGAAATGTCATTTGCACAGGCTGGCTGGCAAAAGAGAGGCAAAGATATATCACAGATAATTCGCTGTGCACTGTGTAATCAATATCTAGATAATTGGCTTAACTGCAATTTCCTTTTTGGGGTAATGAAATAACTTTATCCCTTATGTCAAGGTCTCCCTCCTTCCATTCAGTCTCCTCAATTTGAATTATGTTTTCTAATAACTTTCTCTTACAACAGCTAAAATGTATGCCAAAATAAGGACTTCCATAGCAAAATTTAGAGATGCTGAAATTATTGAGTACTGATGCAGAGAAAGAGATAAAAGTTTAAATTACTGCATTATTCTGTGCAGATCCCTGAAATACTTTATAAGGCCTCTAATCATGGAATATATATGACAGTTTTAGGTTCTATTTAAATAACATCCTTTCCATTATTTGTACTCTGTATACTGCCCTAGAAAATATACACTTTATTCTGAGAAATTTTGCTAGACTGAAACATGCTGTGTCTGCATTCATCATCAGCCCTTTGAGGTTATTTCTGGGTCTAGAAAAAAGCTAATTTTTGGAGTTTCTCCCAAAATATGGGGGAGAAAATGAATTACCAAGTGACTATTTGTTTCAAAGGTATTTTTCTCCAATCAAGTAAAGGCAATTTTGATTTCACAGCTTTATATAGCATGTGCTGTTTTTATTTACCTACATTAATTTTAATAATTTCCAGATTGTATCTACTTAACACCAAAACATTGAAGTTTTGTAGAGAATTATCTAGTGAGTTGGATATTTGTTCTGTGGGAAGAATTTGACTGATTAGTTTTCTTCCTCATTAAGTCATTTTGTCTTAATGTAGAAATAGCCTGAATTTGATTTCTACCACAAAACCATTATAGGAATTTTAAACATATAAATAGCTATAAATTGCAACAACAGAAACTCAAACTGTTAACAAGAGTGCTATCATTTTGAATATAATAACCACATGACTTGTCTCAGTAGCTTGTTCCTTTATTTTGCCTAATAATCTCTGGAACTACTGCCAGAGTCTTGGCTCTCGGCGCACTGGTTGCTGAGGTGGGGCCCTGGTGTGGACTTCATACCCTCATACCCTGCCAGGACGTACGGTCATCAGTGGCACTGCGTGGGGAGGCTTACACTTTGCCAGCGTTGGCCTTTGCCCAGACCCATTTACATTGCACATGCCAGCCTTGTGCATCTGCTGTCCTTGTTAACACCCGGCCCACTTGACAACCCTCATGCTCATCAGCCATGCTGGCTTTGGAAACTCACACTCAACCAGTTTGCCAGTAGTTGGAACTATTGCCATCTCAGGGCATGTATTAAGACCATTGGCTTCCCCATCTGCCTGCCTGCCTGCTACCAAAAAGTGAGAATGCTGCATTAAACGGAAGACCACCTGCCTGGGAGAGCCTGGGGTATGTTTGGCCAGGATTTGCTGGGGGGATGGGGGGGTGGGGGGGGCGGTGTATTCTAAAGCAGTGTTCCTCAAACTATCTGTGGCAAAGAACCAGTTCTTTGTTCTGTTTTTTAACTTATAATGGACCTGTGCAGTACAAATGAATTGCTAGAAAAATGAAATTTAAAAACCATACAAGCTCCAATTTTTATTAGACTCAATAGACATGAACTTTTTCTGTCAAATTGCTGCAAAAGTTTCTTATGCTTAATTTCAGTTTCCATATTTATCTCATCATGGGCCAGTTGTAAACAGTTTGTGGTCTGGCCTCATTCCATAGATGTCACTGTGAAGAGCACTATCCTAAAGCAAACCAGAACTATGCTGCAGATCCAAGCTGTGAATAGCTAGCAGGGAGCTAAAAGCCCTACTGAGCATAACTGCCGAGACCTAGAGGGCCTTCAGAAGAGCAAGCAGGCACACTTCATTTCATTGTGTACAGAGTTGTGAAAAAGATTTACCTATTTAATTAGACAGTTCTTTCTAACCTTCTCCAAGAATACTCTTTTTATGTTTCCAATAGACCAGGACTGCATAGCCTTCCCTAAAGCCCAGTCAGAGAACATGTTGTTTCACCAACAAACATGATTTTTTTAAAAAGATTTATTTAGTTATTTCCGCCCCTTCCCCTCCTTCCACCCTCCTGTTTTTGCTGTCTGTGTTGTCTTCTCTTCTCATTTTCTCTCCTCTAGGATTCACTAGGATTCGATCCTAGAGACCTCTGATGGAAAGAGAGGTTTCCTGTCAATTGCACCACCTCAATTCCTGGCTTCTGCTGTGCTTCACCTTGACTCTCCCCTTGTCTCTCTTTTGATGCATCATCATCTTGCTGCACGACTCACTTGCACAGGGTTCTGGTTCACCATGCGGGCACTCACGTGGCCACTCACGTGGGCACTCAGGCACTTGTGCGGGCACTGGGTCATCACATGGGTACTTGTGTGGGCACTGGCTTGCTGCATGGGCACACTTTTTCTTCTTTTTCACCAAGAGGCCAAGGGATCTAACCCAGGTCCCCCAATATGGTAGGCGGAAGCTCTCTATCAGTTGATCCGCATCCACTTCCCATGACTTCTTTTTAATACAGGGCACAGTGGGATTTGAAAATCAGATCAACAAATGCCTGGAACTGGCTGAGTACCTCTATGCCAAGATTAAAAACAGAGAAGAATTTGAGATGGTTTTCGATGGTGAGGTAGGTTGTCATCATAGACCAGATGTACATTGTTTCTGGAAAACCTATTGAGGGAAGCACCTGAAGCCATATTTTTCCACATTGCCAAAAGCTGTTTCCAAATTTCATTCTTATGCGCTCTCTTCATTTAATACCCTCCTTGTTTGTGAACTTTCTTCTGATAGCTTGGGGTGACTTTCCCCCTATACCTCTTTTATAATGGTGTAGCTCTAGGCCAACCCTTTGCAGATAAAAGGTCTTTACTTGGCAGGTCTGAATCCTTCATCATCACTAGGTTTGTCTTAATACTATGTAAAACCTCCCTGATAAAGTGTTTCTCATTTCCAGGAAGCTTATACAATGGTTATATCCTTGTTTCCCAAGACTGGTTCCAAAATGATATTCTGCTTTACATAAATTCTTTAGGAAGAGAGCAAGATAAAACTGTCTTTGCCTGAGTGCACATCCACGTAGCTCATGGTAAAGGAATTGTACCAATATCTACTGAGTGCCTGCTGTGTAGCAGGCATTGTGCCAGGAGCTGGGTTATAGAGAAATGACCAAACAGATTCTACTCCTGCCCTCATGCAATTTACATGATTCAAAAAAGATGGGAGAGGGGCCAGAGGTGAATAAAACAAAATCCACTCATAACCCAGGACAGTACAACACTGTCCACATGCAGCATTACTCCATTTATCAGGCAACCTAAGCTATTACTAGGAGTACATCCGAGAGTCACTAAATGAGAGAAAAAGGGCCTTGAGAGTTAAAAGCGATGATACAGTGCTCCAGCATTTCACCTATGGAGCGCTGCTGATCATTTCCACTATTTTAAAGATTCTAATAGTAGATCAGAAACAGCAAATGAGATATCTCAAGCCAGAGAGAGGCAGGCACAGTGAAGGTACATGGCACTAGGGAAGAAATGGGAAAACTCTAGCAAGAATACAGAAGAACTCAGAAAGCACAAGAATCTTTAATGCAGGGACACAAAACAGTTTTGGCAACTCATTAAGCCCTGTCTTATGGTTTAAAATAAATATTAATGTTCACAATGATAATCCTGGGTCATCAAGAAAAAATTTAGTGTCAGTATAATAAACTAATAAAATACTCAGTATCAACAAAATAAACTATGTTTCAACTCTCTTCTATATGTGAGATACTACAAAATGGTGAAATGGATAATACTTTTTTTTTAGTCACCTAAATAATATAAATTTTAAAAATAATTTCAGGAGGTAGGGAGTGGGGTATATAGGAACCTCTTATATTTTTTAATGTAACATTTTGTGTGATTTATGTGTCTTTTTTAAAGAGAAACAAATTTTTAAAAATTTGAAAAATAATATTTTTAAAAATTATTTAAACAACTTCAGTGTTTAAAGGTGATAAGTTTTCTAGATAATTGGTTATTGGGGAATAGCTCTGTGGCCAGATTTGATTGGATAAACCAGGTATTGTTCTCCTTAGTTTTCTAATCACATTGCTTTCAAGATGGAATTAGCCATTTTCTTTGTTTGAGAACTTTCAAAAGAGTGCATATGGGTTAGGGGACAGCTTTCTCTCAAGCTCTTATGGCTTATTTGTTGTGTTTGTTAAAATCTCTGCAGCCTGAGCACACAAACGTCTGTTTCTGGTATATTCCACAAAGCCTTAGAGGTGTTCCAGATAGCCCTGAGCGACGGGAAAAGCTACACAAGGTATGAGATCCCTGCTTGTCTCACCCAGCCCTCTGCAATCTCTGGCTGGTCCCCATTTGTATTAGTCAGGGTTCTCTAGGGAAACAGAATCAACAAGAAATATCTGTCAATAGTAAGAGATTTTATCAGAGTCTCTCACACAACTGTGGGGATGCACAAGTCCAGGTTCCGCAGGCAGGCTGCAGCCAGGGGCTCCCATGAAAGTCCAGTGAAGGTCCTTGATGAGTTCTGAGAGACATTGACTGTCCAAAGACTAGCTGGGGAGTTCTCACTCAATGCTGGCATTTCTTCCCCTTTTAAGGCATTGAAATGATTGGATAAAGCATCACTCATTGCTAATGGCAATCTCCCTGATTGATGTAATTATAACCAGCTATTTATGATTTACCAATGCAGTAAAGTCAATGGTGACTACAGTCCATAAATGCCCTTGTATTACAATTAGCCCAGTGCTTGCTTGACCAAACAGCTGGTCACAATTACCTGACTGAGTTGACACTTTAGCCTAACTATCACAACATTCTAACGTGTCTTTCTGTTGGGGGAGAAATACAAAATAAAGACCTGGGGTGGACTTATCCTAATGGAGTGGTGTATGGCCTTCTCCTTGGGTCTGGACTGTTCTCTTGGCATGGTGCAGACACAGCAGGAACCCCTGAAGGATGCTAGTCTGTCTTTGACTGGTGATAGCCATTAAAGAGGCTGTATGCAGGGCAGTTGGAAGTTCAAGCCTATTATAATGTTGATTTGTTCTAGTCATTGATTTCTATATCTAGTTTATATATTATTTCTAGTTGTTGGTACTACATATAATTTTTGTATTCTTTCTTTCACCCAGCCATTCAACAAATATTTGTTGAACATTGCCTATGGGCCAGGGAGTATCTTGGTCTCTGGATTATGCAGAGGCCTTAAATGTGGTATTGCCCACAAGAATTTTGGGGGGGTTTGGCTTTGGTTTGGTTTTGGTTTTATTTTCTTTATTGCATGACTGACTCAAAATTCAGTCACAGTACTGTCTGAGGGAACTTATGACTGGGTAGACCTTAAAGAGTTGTAAGACAGTATGAGTATGGATACAAAATATTTCTTTGTCTTTATATCAATAGAAACACAAATAGTAAAGAGCAAGTTGCTCTTTTCCCAACCAAAAATTGGATTAAATTGTTAAAAATTGCAGTCTTGAATTTTGTTCTGTGATTTCAATCCCAAGGTGGCTCCAAAAATCAAAGCCCTGATGATGGAGTCGGGCACAACCATGGTCGGCTACCAGCCTCAGGGAGACAAAGCCAACTTCTTCCGGATGGTGATCTCGAACCCAGCCGCTACTCAGTCTGACATCAACTTCCTCATTGAGGAGATAGAAAGACTGGGCCAGGATCTGTAAGAACTCAAGAACACAAGTTTCTGGGAACTCCCTTTCCCCTCTGGCACTGTAGAACAAACCTCTATACATTACTGAATCACTTAGGCCATTTCATTGAGGAAAATTATAATATCTTGAAGAATACTGTTAAAACCTTATTTACGCTTGTTTGTCATAGTTAGGAAATAATGTTCTTTTTAAAAATTGCACATTAGGAATACAGTATATATGTACAGTTATATATACCTCTATGTATATGTACATGTATATGTATATGTACATGTATATGTATAGCTTAGTAATAGATCATAGCATGTTTCTCTCTTCAAGAGAGTTTACTTTACCTTCAACAGTTACTGAGGGGCTAAATGTGCTGCAAACCAGCTTGTCCAGTAACCACAGGAAAGATGCTTTTCCAACTGAAGTGTTTTAGGAGCCAAGGGAAGTTGACTTCAATGCCTGTGTTTCTCCCACCTGAAGTCATGATGAATGAGAAGAAGCATCACTAGATGACAAGAGTCACACCCTCCCCATGAGTATACTATTAGGGGAAAGTAGTAGCAGTCATTGTTACAAGTGTGCTATTGCTGTATTTTTAGAGATTAATTTGTGTCAATTGTGTGTATTACTGTTGTCTGGATTTGGGGGGGGGGAGAAGAATACATGTAATGATGTCAATGATTGTTTATTGTAGGTAAATGAAATATTTATATTCAGAGATTTTCCATGCTGAAGAGGTGTCTTGTATTTTCTTCCCATTTGTAATGTATCTTATTTATATATTATTGAAGTAAGTTCTGAATACTGTTTATGGTATTTTCGTGCATTTGTGAGCCAAAGAGAAGATTAAAATTAGTGAGACTTGTATTTATATTAGAGTGCCCTTAAATAATGGCTTAAGCATAAGTTTACTGTCTGTAAAAGAATTCTGCTACTGTATATAGAGTCGTACATAAGGAACTCGCATTCCTAAAGCAGCACCTGCTCTTCTACTACCTTCTCCGTCTGACTATCTGTATGGTGTTCTCAAGGCTTTTCTAGTAACTGTTGGATAATAACTAGACCCCCTGTAACTTGTAGTAATTCATGACCAATCTCTGTGACTTGCTTAGCTGAAACCTAAGGCCATGTTTCCGAAGACCTTCTGAAGATCTCAGACACACTGACCAGGCTCACAACTGTTTTTGAAGAAAGGAAATTCACACTGTGCGTTTTAGAGTATGCAAGAAGATTATCAATCAATAAAAATATTCTCCATGGAGAATTTGAACAAACTTTTCTTCGATTCTGTGTTTCATGCTGAGAAATTTTTCCAACTAGAGTTACTGAGAACAACCACAGCCCGTTCGTTCCCTTTCTGCCCACTCTCGGTGATGCTCAGTACCCCGTCCAGCTGGGGCTGAACTCACCGCCGTACGTTCCAGAGCCCCTGGTCTATAACATCATAATGGTTGTAATAAAAAGCTGTAAAAAGTTTCTGCTCAACCCTTCAGCCATTTCTCGTTTTTCTTCTTGCATCTTGGAGTTCGATTCATTCAGTCATTCAACAAATATATTTTCCTTCTATGTAGAAGCTCTGTTCAAGGCACTGAGATTACAGGAGTGTGCTTGACGGGCAAGTTTTCCTCCTAGTGGGGATTTCACATCATGCGGTGGAGGGGGGGGTCGGGAGTTTCTGAACAGCTGTGAAACCACAGCCCTGTCTGTACCTTCTGGCTGCTTATGCTTTTACAGTGGTCCTTCCTAATTCGCATCCTCTGGAAATATATTTTGGTGCTGGATCCTTAGGATATAGGGCCACTTTCTACGGCATTCTATTAAGCTGTAATGATACTGTCTCACTCCTCTTTGCAATACAAGGAGTAGCCTATTTAGCACATGTAGGGATTAGATAAGAGTCCTATGTAATTAGCCCGGGTTCATGTGTAACCATCATATTAAAGAACTGGACTC
Organism: Dasypus novemcinctus; assembly: GCF_030445035.2. Classification (NCBI taxonomy): domain Eukaryota; kingdom Metazoa; phylum Chordata; class Mammalia; order Cingulata; family Dasypodidae; genus Dasypus; species Dasypus novemcinctus. The sequence continues at coordinate 77,463,523 of NC_080679.1, read as the reverse complement.
CATGGGGAAGGACTTAAAAGCTACTTCATTCTTTCTCCCATTGTGCCTTCAAATCCCTCCTGTGGGCTGATTGTTTCTTTGTCCCTATTTGAATTCAGGCCAATCCCAAAGCTTTTTGGGTCTATCGTGGTCACATGAACAGTCTCATTCTAATAATTAAATATATTGATGTAGTAAGCAAGGCTTCACATTTTTGTACAATATAGAGTTTTTCTTTTCCTCCAATGTGGACCTGTTTGGCTGCAAGGCTGAAGAGGCAGGGAAAGTGATGCTTGTGGTAGGGCAAGGTCAGCTGCCTTTTATTTCATACCTCCATCTCTTCTCCACTGCCCCTCTATTGCATTTCCTCCTTCAGGGTCAGGAAGAGAAGGGGTTAAAGTAACAGGCCCAACTCTGCCAGGCTGTTAATTTATCATCTTGCCTCAATGCTGTTAACTTATCACCTTGCCTCAGAGTCCCTGGTCGCTGAGATTTTTTTCTCTCCTGGGGCAATTTTTGTGTGTGAGGGGGTGGGGGTTATTAAGATAAATTTTAGGTACAGTAAAATTCACTCTTTAGTGTGTACTATGATCATGTTTTGTGAATTTTGACAAAAGCATACACTCCTGTTACCACCACAAGCAAGATCTAAGACAGTTCCCTCCCCTCACACCCTTAAACTCCCCGGTGTCCTTTTGTACTCAATTTCCAACCCCTGGCAAGCTCTGATTTGTATTCTGTCCCCAGAATTTTGCCTTTCCTGCCATGGTTTAAATGGAATCACCTAATATACAGCCTTTTGAGAATGGCTTCTTTCAGATATCCCAATGCATTTGAGAGTCATCATGTTGTTGCCGGTATCAGTTGTTCATTCCTTTTTATTGTTACATAGTATCCCATGGTATTGATGTACCATAATTTGTTTATCCATTTCCCAGTCAAAGTAAATTCCGGTTGTCTGCAGTTTGGGGCAATTACAAATAAAGACACTATAAAATATTAACATACAGATATTTGTGTGAACATAGATTTTCATTTAACTTGGGTAAATACCTAGGAGTATGATTGCCAACTCATATAGAAGGAGTATGTTTAACTTTATAAGAAGCTGCTAAACTATTTTCCAAATGGCAGCATTTTACATTCCCACCAGGAAAGTACAGATTTTCCACTTGATCTGTAATTCTTGCTGGGACTTGGAATTGTCAGCGTTTTTTTGTTTTTGTTTTTGTTTTAGCCATTCTAATAGTGATATCTTATTGTGGTTTTAATTTGCTTTTTAGCCAAGGGCCCCTACTCTGTCCAGTTCTTCTGGGATCCCTTCCCCTCCAGGTACCATTCTTTAATTGGGTCCCTTTTATTTAAAGTAAAAATAAATTTTTAAAAGTCCAATAAGGGGAAACGGACTTTGGCCCAGTGGTTAGGGCGTCCGTCTACCATATGGGAGGTCCATGGTTCAAACCCCGGGCCTCCTTGACCCGTGTGGAGCTGGCCATGCGCAGTGCTGATGCGCGCAAGGAGTGCCGCGCCATGCAAGGGTGCCCCCGCGTGGGGGAGCCCCACGCGCAAGGAGTGCACCCATGAGGAGAGCCGCCCAGCGTGAAAAGAAAGAGCAGCCTGCCCAGGAATGGCGCCGCCCACACTTCCCGTGCCTCTGACGACAACAGAAGCGGACAAAGAAACAAGACGCAGCAAATAGACACCAAGAACAGACAACCAGGGGAGGGGGGGAAATTAAATAATAAAAATAAATAAATCTTAAAAAAAAATAAATAAAAGTCCAATAAAATGGGTTACATAAGGAAGGATTGTTTTTGGGTTTTTTTACATACTTGTTTAGGACAAAGAATGACAATAATATACTTCAGTATCCAGCACTCAGCCTAAGAAATAGAACATTATCAGTACTGTACCAAGCAGGGTTCTCCAGAGAATCGGAACCAGCAGGATGTGTGTGTATGTGTTTAATTGATTTCAAGGAATTGGCAGATGCGATTGTGGGGGCTGGCAAATCTGAAATCCCTAGGGCAGGCCAGTAGACTGGAAACAGAGAAAAGTCATGTTGCAGTCTTGAACTCAAAATTTGTAGAGCAGGCCAGCAGTCTGGAAAATAAGCAAGAGTAAATGAAGCCTCAGCAGACTTGCAACTCCTACCATCTGGTTTATTGGACTTACCCTGGCCAGCTAGCAGGGAGGTGAAGAAGGTCAACCACCACACCAGGGAGCCAAGAGTGCCTACAACTGCAAGCAGGAGAACTGCATCCATCATCCATGTGGAATCTAAGCCCCCACTTGATGTAGAGGGGGAGTGGACATAACCACCCCAGGGTCCACAGGCTGGAGGAATAGAGTTTGGATTGATATTCTACTGATATTCTACTATGAAACTATTGTGATTAGTAATGGGGGAGGTTGTACCATTGATGTGGAGAAAGTGGCCATGGTAGCTGCTGAGGGCAGGGAGAGGGAAGAAGAGATGTGATGTGGGGGCATTTTCAGGACTTGGAGTTGTCCTGGGTGGTACTGCAGGGACAGATGCTGGACATTGTATGTCCTGCCATGGCCCACTGCGTGGACTGGGGGAGAGTGTGAACTACAATGTAAACCACTATCCATGTGGTACAGCAGTGCTCTGGGTGTGTTCACCAAATGCAATGAATGTGCCACAATAATGAGAGAGCTTGTTGATGTGGGAGGAGAGGGGTGAGGGGGGTGGGGGTATATGGGGACCTCATATTATTTGAATGTAACTTAAAAAAATAAATAAAGAAGGAAAATAAATAAATAAAAGCAAAAAAAGTAAATGAAGTAGTCTTGAGGCAGAATTTCTTCTTCATCAGGAAACCTCGGGTTTTACTCTTAAAGGCCTTCAACTGATTAGAGGAGACTGATCCACATTTTCGAGGGTAATTTCTTTTACTTAAAGTCAACCTTCGACAACCACCACACCAAGGAACAGAGAGAGTCTACAGCTGCAAACAAGAGAGTTCCATCCATCAGCCATGTGGGATCAAAGCCTCCTCTCAATTAGAGGTGGAGTGGGCATCACCATCCCAGAATCCTCATCCTCAAGATTGGGGAATAAAATAAGGACTAGAGTGGACTTCCTGGTATTCTACTAAGACTTATTGTGATTCTAGCAATGAAGAAATTATATCATTGATGTGGATACAGTGGCCACTGAAGGTGCTGAAGTCAAGGAGAGGGGAAAAGAGGTGTAATGTGGGGGCATTTTCAGGACTTGGAATTGTCCTGAAAGACAGATACAGGTCATTATATATCTTGCCATAACCTACAGAATTGAGTAGGAGAGAGTGTAAACTACAATGTAAACTATAATCCATGCTTAGTGGCAATGTTCCAAAATGTTCCATCAATTGCAGTGAATGTACCATACTAATGAAAGAAGTTGTTAATGTGGGGAAAAGTGGGAGGTGTGGGGAGTGAAGCATACAGGAATGCCTTATATTTTTTATGTAACATTTTATGTAATTGAAGTATCTCTTAAAAATGAATAAAAAAATATATTTAAAATTAAAAAAAAAAAAAAGTAAACCTTCACAGCAGTGTTTAACCAAACAACTGGACATAGGAGCCTCGTCAAGTTGCCACATGAACCATCACAAGCACCTTAGAGCTTTCCACTCCACCAGGAACCTTCTCTACCTGGATGTTCTACCCCTCTCCAAAAAAAGGTCACTATTCTGAATTTTGTGTTAATCACTCTTTTGTTTATCACATATATATGCATCCTGCTTGTTTTTTGCACTTTATATCAGTAGAATCATACAGAATATATATATATACTTGTTTGGCTAGTCTTTCTATTCAACATCATGATTTTGTAAGGCCAGAGCTAACCTATAGGACATCTTTGTGCAGTTATAAATTAAAAGGCACCCTTTCCTTCAGGGACAGCATCTCTGTGTCTGTGTATAGTTTGACACATGGAGCACAAAATAGATTTTAGTGCCTACTTGACCCATTGGCACAACCTGCAGCCACAGTCTTACATGGCAACCTCATGTTTTTTATATTCACCTTTGATGATGGTTCCAGCTGACAATTCATTCATTTTCAGCGTGATAATGGTATTCTGTTGTATGAATATATCTCACTCAATTTATCCATTCTATTGGTGGTAGATATAGGAGCTTTTCCCAATTTTTGCTTTTAGGAATAATGCTGCTATGAGCATGCTTAGCTTTAGCTTCTAGGTATCTCTAAGGTTTACACCTAGAAGTGAAATTTCTGCATTCTAGGATACTTGTTCAACTAGTGGGTAAAGTGAGTGGTCATTCGAAGTTGCGCTTCCACCAGCAGTGTTTAGAAGTGCATGTTGCTCTATAACCTCACTTTCGCTATGTATTATTCCTAAAATTTTTGCCAATCTGGTAGGTATAAAATAATGTCTCACTGTGGTTTTAATTTGTCTTTTCCTGATTACAAATGAGGTTGAGCATCTTTTCACTTTGAGCATCTTTTCACTTTTTATGGACCATTTGTGTTCTCTCTTCCATGAGATGCCTATCATGCCTTTGGTCCAATTTCCAGTTATCATTTGTCTTTCTTTTATGATTTTTAGTAGCTCTTTATATATTCCAAATACTAATTCCTTTTGACAATATGTTTGGTAAATATCTTCTCCAAATTGGGACTTATCTTTTCACTTGCTTATTGCTGAAATTTAATGTAGAATTTCTCAATATTTTTCTTTATGGTTTCTGCCTCTTTTGTGTCTTCTTTAAGAAATCCTTCTTTATCCCAAAGCTATATATTCCCTTATACTGGCTTCTAAATTTTAAGGTTTTATGCTTTTCATGTTTAAGTCTTTAATCCACTTTGAATTGATTTTTGCATTTCGTTCTTCAAGAGTGAAGTCTATTATTAACCCTTTATTCTTCAAGATAAATTTGGAATCAAGTTCCACAAAAAATCCTGTTGAAATTTTTATTGGAATTTCATTGAACCTGTGGATGAATTTGAATACCAGTATCTTTTCAATATTGAGTATAGTAACATGAACAAAGTGTTTTAGTTTGCTAAATGCTGCTGGGAGCAATATACCAGAAATGGGTTGGCTTTAAAACGAGAATTTAATAGGTTAAAAGCTTACAATTCTGAGGCCGTGAAAACATCCAAATCAAGGCATCTTCAGAGATACTACTGTTTCACCAAAGATTAGGTTCCAGTGATCCTGGACTCCAGTCACATGGCAAGGCACAAAGGTGGCTCTGCTGGTCTCCACCTTCCCTTCCAGGCTCAGTTCCTTCCCAAGCTCAGCTGCAGACAATCAGTTTCATGGCGATATCCACTCATCTCCTTCCTTTTCTCCAGGCCTTGTTGCTCAGCTTCTCACTCTCCGTGGGCCTTCTCTCTCAGCCTCTCAGTGTCCTCTTTCCATGTCTCTGTGCTCTGATGATTCCAGCCTCTCTCAGCCTCTCAGGCTTTCTCTTGTCTCTCCAGTCTTCTTTCTGTGTCTGTGGCTTTTTAGTCCTCCATTTATAAAGGACTCCAGCAAGATGATTAAGACCCACCCTAGGTCCTGCAGTCTAATCAAAGGCCTTTAACACAAAGTGATCTAATCAAAGGGGCCCTTAACTGAATCTAATCAAAAGGTTCCATCTACAATGGGTTTACAGGCAAAGGAATGGGTTCACTTAAGAACAGGATTTTCTGGGTAGTCCACAAAAGACTCAAACTAGCACACATAGTATATATCTCCATTTAACTAGGGCATTTTAATGCCTTTCAATAAAGACAGAACTATAATAAATCTCCATTGTAAAACCTAACTCACTTCTGCTATGTTGCTTCTGGCAGCTTTGGCAAACTAAAACACCACCTCAAAACTCCTCTTTTTGCTTCCCTCACTCCAAATGTAATGGACATTTGTGTCTTTGGCCTGCCCAGCATGCATTCTCTCTTCTTCTGTTCACATCACCCTAATTTGATTGCATCACCCTAATATCCTTCCTTCATTCCTGCCCTATGTAATTTGAATAGATGAGCTCACCCTCCACTTCCAGAGGTGGTCACTTGGTTCAGGTCTGACTCATCTCAAGAATGAATCTGTGATTATAACCAGGCCAGAGAGATTCCTGGGACGGTCATGACACCCTAAACCAGTAAGGATACCTTGAGCCTAGTAACATGTAAAAATCCTAAGCAATCTCGGCCTTGCAAAACATCCATCAGGGGACCTATCTTGAAAGCCTGAAAGCCTACACTATGTTCATTTTAAGAACAATGACTGAGTTTGTCCATAGAGCTGTACTCATTTCCCATTGCTATTGTAACAAGTTACCACAAGTTTGGTGGCTTAAAACAACACAAATTTTTATCTTACAGTTCTGGAGATCAGAAGTCCAAAATCAGTCTCAGACAGAAATCAAGGTGTCAGCAGGACTGAGGCCCTTCTGGAGGCCCTAGGAGAGAATCTGTTTCCTTGCTTTTTCCAGCTCCTTGAGGTTGTCTGTATTCCTTAGCTTATAGATCCATATCACACATCTCTGTCTCTGACTCTTCTGCCTCCCTCTTTCTATTCTAAGAACACTCGTGATTACCTGGTGCCCAAACAGATAATCCAGTATAATTTCCCCATCTCGAGACCCTTTACTTATTCACAGCTTTGCTATTATTGATGAATTCCAAAAGGAAATATTGGATTATGTTTGTAAACTGATCTTTTCCTCTGGGCATATTAGATTATATTGGATTCATAGGTTTACTTGATTAAGTAATTATGTAAACCTCTTGTGCCAGTAAGGCATTGAGTCCCCACCCTTTGGTGGGTGGGGACTCACAGATAAAAGGCATGGCAAAAGACAGAGTTAGGGGTTTTTTTGATGTTGAAATTTTGATATTGAAGTTTGATGCTGTAGCCTTAAACTGGAGCCCAGGAAGTTAGGCTCACAGAGGAAAGAGAAGCCAGCCCCAGGAAACCTGACCCCTCACAGACGTCAGCAGCCATCTTGCTCCAACAGGTGAAAATAGACTTTGGTGAGGAAAGCAACATGCTTTATGGCCTGATATCTGTAAGCTCCTACCCCAAATAAATACCCTTTATAAAAACCAACCAATTTCTGGTATTTTGCATCAGCACCCCTTTGGCTGACTCATACATGGGGGTTAGGATGTAGACATCTGTGGCAGTCCATTATTCTTTCTACTATAATAATTTTGCATAGGGGCCTCAGAACCTCCTGACAAAGACCTCATCTGAGGAAAAGAGACAGTTGATGGTTCAATGAGTTGGTGTGAACAGGAATCTCTTGAAGTCAAAAGTGAATATCCTGCTGAGATTGGGGGAGAGGAAGCTTGGATTATTCCTAGAACTAGTGCCAGAAATCTGTACAGAGGAGACAGTAAGAAGAAAATTTGTTTCACCACATGTGTGAGAAAGTTAGAACACAAACTGGCATGGCTTTGCAGCTGCATGACAGACTGTAATCCACATGGGGTGTCTGAGGAGCAGAGTTCCATGGCTCTGTGGCAAGTACCAGATCTTCTGCCAGGACCTCAAGTTATTGGATTGAGTTTGACTAGAACAAAGACTAACATTCATGGTTTCAAACTGGTTAACTATTTTCAATTGTAGCAACATATGTGTGTATAGGGCATGTGTGTGTGTTTTATGTACATATAAAACCTAAAATTCACCATTTTAACCATTTTTAAGTGTACATTTCAGTGGCATTGATTATATTCACAATTTTATGCAATAATCACTATTTCCAAAAGTTTCAATCATTCCAAAGAGAAAATCTATACCCATTAAGCAATAACTTCACATTCTCTACAACACTCAGCTACTGGTCTACCCTCTAATCTAATTTCTGTCTATGAATTTGCCTATTCTATTTATTTCATTTAAGTGGAATCAAACAATATCTGTCCTTCTGTGCCTGGCTTATCTCACTTAGCTTAATACTATCAGGGTTCATCCATGTCATAGTGTGTATCCCAACTTCATTCCTTTTGGTGGTTGCATATTATTCTATTGTATGTTATAGCAGTTTGATATGGTTATGAATTCCAAAAATAGATATTGGATTATGTTTGTAATCTGATCTGTACCTGTGCATGATTGAGTTATCTTTAGCATTAGCACCCCTTGGTGGGTGGGAACTCACAGATAAAAGGCATGGGAAAGAACACAGTTGAGGATTTTTGATTTTGAAGTTTTGCTGTTGGAGTTTGATGCTGAAGCCTTAAGCTGAGGCCCAGGAAATAAGCTCACAGAGGAAAGAGAAGCCAGCCCCAGGAAGAAGCAAGCCCTGGAAAGAAAGGAACCTTGAACTCAGGGAGAAGCAAGACCCTGGAAGGGAAGGACCCAGGAAGCCTGAACCCTTGCAGCTATCGGCAGCCATCTTGCTCCAGCATGTGGAAATAGACTTTGGTGAGGTAAGTAAATTATACTTTATGACCTGGTATCTGTAAGTTCCTACCAAATAAATACCCTTTATAAAAACCAACCCATTTCTGGTATTTTGCATGAGCACCCGTTTGGCTTACTAATACATATGTATTCGCCACATTTTGTCTGTCCAGTCATCTGTTGATGGATATTGTATTAGTCAGTCAAAGGGGTGCTGATGCAAAATACCAGAAACTGGTTGGCTTTTATAAAGGGTATTTATTTAGGCTAGAAGCTTACAGTTACCAGGTCATAAAGCATAAGTTACTTCCCTCACCAAAGTTTGTTGCCACATGCTGGAGCAAGATGGCTGCCGATGGCTGCCAAGGGTTCAGGCTTCCTGGGTTTCTCTCTTCCCGGGGCTCGTTCATATCTGGGCTCAGCTGCTCTCTCTCTCCACAAGGCCAGCTGTAGACCATCAAGTAAATGGCTCATCTCTCTTCCCGGAGCATCTGCTGTATCCAATTGAACATTCTGTCTATCCTCACACATCTGCTTCTCTGTGCATTCACTTCCCAGGCCCCAGGATCAAAAGTCCAACCTCCCTTCTCTGCGGTACGGTTTCTCTGTGAATCTCTGCCCACAAAGAGGGCGGGGACTCAATGTCCTACTGATGTGGCCCAATCAAAGCCTTAATCATTATTTTATCAAGTAAAAGTGAAACCTCTGAATCCAATATAATCTAAAATGCCAGAAGGGACGGAACAGTTAATGATCGTAATCCACTATCTATTTTTAGAATTCATAAACAATATCAAACTGCCACAAATACTTTGGTTGTTTCCACCTTTGGCTATTGTGAATAATGCCACTATGAACACTGGTGTACAAGTATTTGTTAGACTCCCTGTTTTCAATTCTTTAGGGTATATATCAAAAAGAAGAGTTGCAGAGTAATATGGTCCTTCTATATTTAACTTTCTAAGGAAATGCCAGACTGTTTTCTACAGCAGTAGCACCATTTTACATTCCCTCCTGGAATGTACGAGGGTTCCAATTTCTCCACATCCTTGCTAACACTTGTTATTTTCCATTTTTTGCTTATAGCCATCCTAGTAGGTATGAAGTGGTATTCCATTGTGTTTTTAATTTGCATTTCCCTAATGACTAATGAAATCAAGCATCCTTTCATGTGCTCTTTGACTATTTGTATATCTTTTTTGGAGAAATGTCTATATAAATCCTTTGCCAATTTTTAATTGGGTCATTTGTCTTTTTGTGGTTGAGAAAGTGATGAACTTTCAAGACCTAAAGGGAAAAAGCAGGGTGAAAGGGACAAAGCTCTCCTGCCATCATTGATGCAGATTCTTCTGTTCCAACCACCTCACTCACCTGGTCACTCCAGCGGGCGTGAGCAGGGAAACTTTAGGCAGACCAATGGTGGGAGCACGTTGCCTGTGCACCTTCTCAGATTTGCCTGTGCCTGCAGTCTTCAAGGGTTCTTAGGGTGCATACATTGAGGGGAGAGGTGGGAATGCATGGGGAATGGTTTCATAGTCTGAGGCAAGTTAATAAGTGTTTTTTTTTCTTGCCCCAAAGTGGTGATTAGGCTCCAGTGCCAGAGACAAATGAGACATAAGTGTCCCTCATTCTAAAGATCACTGGGCCACCCCCTGGCTCACAGCTCACTGGGAAGGGGGAGAACTGGCTGCCCTACTACCCGCCGTAGCCTCAAACCAGCCTCCCAATGCCACCACTTTCCCAGAGACGAGAGAAGGGATTTATTAGGATTGTGAGTTGGGAGCCCAACGCCATGGAGTAGAGAGAGCCTGGAAGCTGAAGGGGAGAATACATCCTGGAGGCAGATCCCAAACCCACGTCTCTTAGGTGGGGGAGCCAAGTGAGAGGAACAGGGAAGTTCAAGGCCCTGGCCCTTCAAGTTCCTTGAGTCAAAAGCCTGGCAAGGTGGGGAAGTGGGCAGCTTCAGAAAGTTGGGCAGACTTTTAATAATCAAGTCATGGAATCGAAGCTGTTGCCAAAAGGTCTGATACCTGGTAAAAAAGTGAGATTCGACAAGTGTGACCAGAGACTGGAATAAAAATAAAACCATTCCATGTTTTGCCCCACCGAGTTAGGGGTGTTCAAGAACCTTTCACAACTATTTTACAATAACGGCAGAATAAGCACCAAGGATCTGAGTTTCTCCTGGTTGCAGTCAAGCAGCCCAATCCTTTCCTAGAGGGGAAAACACACCTGGACAGATGAATATTTCCCCAAATAACTTCAGAGAACAAAACAAAGAAAAAGGCACAAAGCAGACTCAACCATTTGGTGAGCAGATGAAATAAAATAATTTTTGCTAGATTTCATATGTATTTCACATCGAAGGAAGGAGCAAAAGGAAACTCCATGGGGTCCAATCAAGGAAATGTTTCTATCGTGCCAGGGGGAAGGACCTTCCCTACTCCAATGACCATTGGAGCATGGCCTACAGACCCAGGAGAGGTCTGTAGCCCATGCCAGGGTTGTCTGGGCAGCAGCCAGATGGGACTTTGGTGCCTCACAGCAAGAGATGAAACAGGAAGGAAGTTGAGAGTGGAGAATATATTCCAACTTGGCCTGAAGAAATGGTGAATTCCCTGTGGTACCAGAGGGAACAGCATCCCTGCCTGCACTCCTGGGCCTTTCTAAACTAACTAAGAAGAATTTAAGCAGGCCCAGTGTTCCCTCCAATAACAGATAGGGGTAGTCCCAAAGAATAGGGTTTTGCTACCAATGCTATATTCCTATTTTTACTATCATGCTCATGTGGTTTGGGAAAGCATAGAGTACAGAGAACAGAACTGCAAAAAGGAATTCATAAGCAAACCTCCAAACTCTTTCTTCCCCTTCAGCTCATCTGAAACCTTACTTTTAGATTAAAAACTGCTCGGTCTCAGTCAGATAGGGCACAGAGATGCTTCTGGAAGAACCATCACAAAGGCAGCCTGAGAAGAACCCCAAGTTCAATTTAAACTTTTATTGGTTGGCAATGGTGGTACTGGAAAAACTACTTTTATAAAACATCATTTGGTGAGTTTGAGAAATATATAGATACCAGGGGTGTTGAGGTCCATCCCCTTGTGTTCCATACCAACAGAGGACCTATCAAGTTCAATGTGAGATACAGCTGGTCAGGAGAAATTTGGTGGCCTGAGAGATGGCTATTATAGCCAAGCCCTGTGTACCATTAAAATGTTAGAGATACTATCAAGAGTTACTTATAAGAATGTGCTTAATGGCTTAGGGATCTGGTACAAGTGCGTGAAAAATCCCCATTGTGTTGTATTGTGTTGTGTTGTATGGAAACAAAGTGGATATTAAGGACAGGAAAGTTAAGGCAAAATCCATCATCTTCCACCGAAAGAAGAATCTTCAGTACTCTGACATTTCTGCCAAAAGTAACTACAGTGCTCGCTTCCGCAGCACATATACTAAAATTGGAAAATTGGAAGATTAGCATGGCCCCTGTGCAAGGATGACATACAAATTCATGAAGCATTCCATATTTTTATCAACTATTGTGATTAGTAATCAAAGAAAATTTGGCATAAGTGTGAAGAAAGTGGCCATGGTGGCTGCTGGGGGTAGGGAGTGGGAGGAAAAGATTTGATGTGGGGGCATTTTCGGGGGTTGGAGTTGTCCTGGGCGATGCTGCAGGGCCAGTTACCAGACAATGTATGTCCTCCCATGGTCCACTGGGTGGACTGTGGGAGAGTGTGGGCTATGGTGTGGACCATTGACCATGAGGTGCAGTGGTGCTCAGAGATGTATTCACCAAATGCAATGAATGTCTCATGATGATGGAGGAGGTTGTTGTTATGGGTGGAGGAGTGGGGGGTAGGGGATATATGGGTACCTCATATTTTTTGAATGTAACATTAAAAAAATAAATAAAGAGAAAAAAAGAAAGGGAAAGTCTAAGGTCAAGTACATTACTAGAAGGAAAACTAAAAAATGTAACATGGGACTGTATAAGATAACGAAACCTCATGTGAACTATGAATATGGGTAATATTGCATATATAAGACTGTTTTTACCAAATAGAAATATAAATAAACTAGAGAGACAGAATCAGAATAGCTTTATAAATGCTATTTATAATACATTATAAATGCTATTTATAATACAATGATAGCATTGTATTCCCCTGTATACAGCAGGGGAAGAATAAAGAAACTGAGAAGTGATACATTTTTTTGTTTGCTTGTTTTTTGTTTTTATTATTATTGGAATAATGAAAATAATTTAATAATGCCTGAAATGACAACAGCACAACTATGTGATTATACCAAATACCACTGATGGTACAATTTGTATGGATTTATGCTTTATTAATATGTATCAAAAAAATTGATTTGTTTAAAAAAAAAGTAGCTACAACTTTGAAAAGCCCTTCCTTTGGCTTGCTAGAAAGCTGATCAGAGATCCTAACCTGTAGTTTGGTGCCATGCCTGCTCTTGCCCCACCAGAGGTTGTCATGGACCCAGCTTTGGCAGCACAGTATGAACATGACTTAGAGATAGTTCAGACAACTGCTCTGCCAGATAAGGATGATGACCTGTGAGAAGCTGAAGCTGGAGTCCAGCATCAGAAGTTGAGATTTATAGGCAACTGTCCTGTGATGTCAGTGGCACAGCCTTTGCAGCTTCATTGTGTAGCTAAGCAGAGCATGTGCTTCATCTTTGGGATGCTGAAGGAAATGAATGGGCTGCAGAGCCAATATGGCAGTTAAAAAATACCTTCATTTTTTTGGACCTGCATATTTAGCTGATTTGGAATGCAGTTGTTTCCTTTTTCAGTTTCAAATATAAGACTGCTATGGTCACAATATTCAGTGGTGTGGCAGTTTGGTATTGTTTATAAATTCCAAAAATAGATATTGAATTGTGTTTGTAAACTGCTCTGTTCCTCTAGGTGTAGTAGATTGTATTAGACTCAGAGGTTTCACTTCTACTTTATTAAATCAAGATTAGGGCTTTTATTTGACCATAAGGGCAACTTGGTTGCCCTACAGCTAGCCTACAGCTAGCCTAGAGCTTGGGCAATATAAATGGAAGCTCAGTCAAGGAGAGGGCAGTAAATAAATGGAGAAGGAGAAGAGAGAGAGTTGAGTTTTAATGCTGGAGCCCCAGGGAGAGACCCGAGTCGTTCGCCTAAGAGTTTACAGCTGGCCTTGTGGAACAATCAGAGCAGCTGAGCCTTGGGAAGAGAGAGGAGCCTTATGCCAGCCTACAGCTAAGATCAGAAGAAGCTGGGACCATGGAGCCTTAAGAGGAAGAAGAAGGCTGAATCTTCGCAGAGACCGGCAGCCATCTTGCTCCAACACATGGCAACAGACTTTGGTGAGGGAAGTAACTTCCCCTTTATGGCCTTGTGACTGTAAACTTCTACCCCAAATAAATACCCTTTATAAAAGCCAACAGATTTCTGGTACTTTGCCTCAGAATCCCTTTGGCTGACTAATATAAGTGTGGTGAAGTCTTGTTTGTTATTGTCATTCCCATTCCTTTATGTTTAGAATCAGAATAAAGCTATATTTCAAATATTTTAAGAACTGCTTTGAATTCCCTGGAAATAGCAGTGTATTTTATTGGTAAGCTTTCATTTCCATTTTATGGGAGCAAATCTATGTAACTTCTTAATTCTTAGGCAAAATCACAGATCTCTTTTGATTCCTGTGAAATTTGTGTACTTTGTGGTCTCTGAATTAAATCCTGCTTAGTTGATAGTGAAAATTTTCTTTTGCTACTGCTGCTCCTTCCAAAGTAAATGGAAAATGGAACAAAGGAGGAAGGAAGGGAGGGAGGGAGGGAGGAAGAGAGGGAAAGAAAAAAGGGAAAGGAGAGAAGGAAATTAAAGGAAGAGGGGGAGGGAAGAGGAGGGAGGAAGGAGGAAAAAAAGAAGAAAAAAGAGAGCGATGAAAAGAAAAGGAAGCCTATGGATGACCAGTCATGGGGCCTTGGGGAAAATCAGCTGAAAGGAAGGAATGGAATGAAGCAAGGGTTGGTTACCGCTGCTTGCTCAGTGGGCTCCAGTTACGATGTCTTAGCAGATGCAACTGTTGGGCAACAGTTTCAAACTTGAGATAAAACAGCCTTCTTGCCTTACTGTAGTCAGAGGGAATCTGAGAGAAGCTAATGTCCTCCTGGGAGGGAGAAGTAGAAAGGTGCCTTGTTTTAATGTTACTTTTAGGGTTTGAGCGTGAAAGGAAAAAAAAAAGAAAAGCCTGAAACTCCCCTTACACTTTTTACGTGAGAAGCTCTCCTCAGGCTCAATGGATGCCACCTAGTGGGCAAACAAGCAGCTCACGCATAGCCAGCAACTCAGGCAGCTTCCCAAGGCCAGGCAGGGTTTGACTTATCACCTTTCCTTCTCTATCTAATGCAGGGATGTAAACAGTGGTTTAGCCCTTCAGAGGCTGCCCCTTACATTGGGACAGAGGCAGCAGCAAATAAGGACTGACAGAGAGTGGCCCCGGAGACCCAGGGAGCCCTGAGAGCTGGGTTGGAGCAATGGAGGGGTTGGGACTCTGGCTGCCTAGAGACTCGAGACAGGAGCCTGGAACCAGAGGGTCAGAAAACTGGCCAGGGGCTTTACCACCATCTGTAGTCGGCAAAAAGCCAAGGGTCTGGACTCTGTGGCATCTGATAAAGCAGGTTAGGATTCATTGGTCCTCAAGACCAAGATCTGATATTTAGAAGGTCTTTATTATTCAAGACAGGGACACCAGCCAGCAGAGGTACAGTGATAAGGTTCATTCTAAGCAGGGACTTTCTGCCCTTTGACCCATTCTATATCTTAGACCATCGTGTGTGCATTCTGGAGCCCACAGGATTCTGCATATGAGGTATATTTCAGCTGGTCTGAATTGAGTTTATGACTCTTAAAGTCAAAAGAATACAATACAGTTTCTCAGTCTATTGCAAAGGACAGTGGCGAGTGTCAGTGGGCAGATATAAAAGTGACAGTGAGACAGTAAACATGACCACTCTACATAGCTGCCCACAACCCCTCCTTCTAACGGACTGTCCCTCCTAGAATATCCTGATGAAGGTGTGGGTCTAAGCATGCTATTCCAGCCCTGCACTTGTCCAGGAGTAAGTGCTTGACCTCAGGACAGTCAGGAGAGGTGATGTTATGCTGTCATAACAAATAATGCCCACAATTTAAGTGGCTTAAAACAACACGGCAGCAAGGGAAAATGGGTTTATTCTTGATCATGCAACCTATCTGTAACATACCAGCTGAGAGTTCCTCCCCAAACTGTCCTCCATCCAGGACAGACTGAAGGAGCAGCCACCTTCTGGAGCATTGGCTGGTCACTAGAGCAGAGGAAAGGAGAAAATGACTGATTTCACACAAAAAGTTGAATTGTCAAGTCAGATTCACAGGGATCATAGATCTTACCCAATACTAAATTTTACTAATAATTCAAAGGATGCAGGCAATCCCAAGACCCAGGAGAAACATGAAGAAATTTGAGATGTCAGTAGAGTTCTCAGGTACTTCCTTTCTGCATTAGAACCAGTTCTTGTTCAGATTTTAAATGGTAGGTTCTAAACGAGGCTTCACTTGCACAAAGGGAGCCATTTCACTTATGAAATATATCCAACTTATTCTCAGATAATTACATAGCTGATTGATAGTTTTCCAGTGTGCCATGCCCCATATATGCAGAAATTCCTAATTTGTTCACCATGAGCAACCTAGATAGACAAAGTACATCTTGCAAAATTCATTCCACAGGCCTCTCACCATGTAGCACTGCCACATCCATGACTCTGATGTGTCCTTTTCCTTTTTCTCCTTTCTCAACAAACTCTTGTTACTGGCCTTGGGGGGTGGGGTAGGGGGGAGGCATTCCATAAGTGAGGATTCTCCATTATAAGTGAAGAGTCTCCACTATCTAACCAGTGTAGGTGTGATCAACATGTTTACAAAGCGTTAATCCTTTCTTTTAATCCTTTCAGCTCGCACCCTTCTGTGTTAAAACAAGAAGGAAGGTTACCACTGTTAACCTCTTCCTTTCTGATGTAAATAATGCTTTGGCCCTTAAAAGTTTCCATCAGGAAATTAAACATATCACTTCTGCTTACACAATTCATTGCCAAAGCAAGTCACATGCCCTGGATTCAAAGGCATAGAGAAGTAGAATCCTTCCTCAGGGAGGAAACCAGATATTGTTGAAGAGGCAGCCAATTCATGGGTGGGAAGGGGGAGTCTGAAATAAAGATCCATCTTGTATCAGAGTAATGCTAATGGCCGTAATAGATCAACCTATACATTTCAGGTGCTTAACACAAAGAATGCTAATTTATCTTTTGCATTGATTCAATGTGCCTATTTGGCAGACAGCCTTCTACAGGGTCATTCAGGATCCTGAGCTCCTTCCATATAATTACTCCACCATCTCCTTGGGCCTCAGTCCTGTTCTGCTCTTTCAGCTGGCTAACAGGGAATGAAATACTGGAGAAGTGCCAATAGGTGCTGCCTAAGAACTTTGGCTCATTCGTCACACACATGGTTTCACCTGCATGCAAGGGAGACTAGGAATTGTCATCCCGGAAAGGACAGCTACTTCCCAACCACAACTCTACCTGACATCAAGGGAGCAAAATCTCTGGAGGAAGTCAGCCGTCTCTGCTGCAGGCATTGAAAGATCTCTCTTTCTCTTGGAAATGTAAACTAAAGGAATTTCCCTTTATGTATTGGGGCTATACCTAACAGTATTTATCAGGTAGGATTGGGTTGAATGTTTCAGTTACCAGATTTCATTTAGGTTCTTGGTTATGCTGCAGAAATGCACACCGGATGAGTTAGGCCAATAATTTATTCAGGTAGGGAGGAAAGAGAAATGGGAGAGAATAATAGAGCAGGGGTCCCAGGAAGAGAGGAAGGGGGTGAAAAGTAACAATGTGATCCCCATTATAGATTGTAAATGCCCAGGTTTACTGGCGTGGCCACATGGCAGAGGAAAAATGGCGAGAGCAGTGGAAAGAGGGCAGGAACAGGTCCAGAGATAAGAGAGCAGGAGCACGAGAGAGTGAGTGCGCTTCAGCCCTGTACCCGGGGCTTTTTGAACTGTTAATTATTCTACCACTCTTTTGCTAACAGCAGGGGAGGAGTTCCAGCTGTTTGCTGTTTTTTTGTTGTTGTTGTTGTTTTAAAGATTTATTTATTTATTTATTTCTCTCCCCTTCTCCCCCCCCCCCCCCACCCCACCCAGTTGGCTGTTCTCTGTGTCTATTTGCTGGGTCTTCTTTGTCTGCTTCTGTTGTTGTCAGCGGCACAGGAATCTGTGTTTCTTTTTGTTGCGTCATCTTGTGTGTCATCTCTCCGTGTGGGCGGCACCATTCCTGGGCAGGCTGCACTTTCTTTCGCGCTGGGCGGCTCTCCTTACAGGGTGCACTCCTTGCACGTGGGGCTCCCCTACATGGGGTCACCCCTGCGTGGCACGGCACTCCTTGCACACATCAGCACTGTGCATGGGCCAGCTCCACACAGGTCAAGGAGGCCCAGGGTTTGAACCGCGGACCTCCCATGTGGTAGACGGACGCCCCAACCACTGGGCCAGGTCCACTTCCCCCTGTTTGCTGTTTTGATTGATTACCCCACCCATCAATCCTTTATGAAGGCTCAATGATAAAGTCCTCGGGGAATATCTGGGGCTTCTCCTGGCTTCCAGAAGAAGTCTTTGTTCTGGACGGCAGGATCTTGTGGGTGGGGGTCTTCCAGCAGCCTGGGGGTTATTGATGTCCATGTGAACTCTCTGCTAGGTTCAAGATCTGCCTATTGACTCCCTATCTTACCAGCCTGCTTCATTTCCTCCTGGTCTCCAATGATTATTTCATGTCCAACCATCATGTCCATAACCCAACTAATCAGAAGGAAGAAAAGACAAAACTGAAGGTAAGCTGTCATTTTCCTTGAAAACTTCCTGGAAGTCCTTACAAGACACTTGGCCAGAACAGTCACAGAACATACAGCCAAACCAAGATGAAAGAGAGCCAGGAAATGTGGTACTTATTATTATGGCCACGTACCCAACCAAAAGCAGTGGTTCTTAATGGAAGTAGAGCGAACGTGTACTGGAGGAACATGATCAGTACCTGCCACAAAGGTCATGACTGGACGTAGGCCTGGAGAAGTTAGAAAGGGATATGCATAACTCAGAGTGCTGGGGCAATAGAATCTACACATTAATAGAGAAAGCCAGTGGAAGGCAGAACAGAAATAACTGGATACCAGAGTGTGACTCGGTCATGTTAATGGGTAGAGACTGAGAGTGAAGCTCTATGAACTCCTGCTAATGGGATGTTCAGAACTTCTGTCTCCTCCAGGATTTGTGAGGGCCAGTCCTGGTATAACTCCTGACCTTACATTTCCACGGAATTCCCCTTATGGTACTATATATGTCCATCTTCCCTTTACAAAGCCAACTGGAGTGGGTCTTTGTTCCCTGAAAAGCACAAGACCAAATTAAAAAGTTTTTTAAAAAGATTTTATTTATTTATATCTCCCCCCTCCCTCCACTGTCTGCACTCTGTGTCCATTCACTGTGTATTCTTCTGTGTCTGCTTATATTGGGCAGCTCCAGGAACCAATCCTGGAACCTTCTGTGGTGGGAGAGAAGGGATCACTTTCTTGTGCCACACCAGTTCCTTGGTCTGCTGCATCTCTTATTATCTCTCCCCTGTGTCTCTTTTTATTCTGTCATCTTGCTGCGCCAGCTCTCCGCATGGGCTGGCACTCCTGCATGGGGTAATACTCCTGTGCAGGCCATCACTCCACATGGGCCAGCTCACCATGCAGGCCAGCTTGCCTTCACCAGAAGGCCTGGATATTGAACCCTGGACCTCCTATATGGTAGACAGGAGCCCAATTGCTTGAGCCACATCTGCTTCCCTTAAAAAGTATTTTTGAGAAAATCTAGAGACATGACACCATATTGAAAATGAGAATTACTTCTTGGAGCAACACTATAGTAGGCAGAATTGAGTCCCTGACCGCCCATGAATATGTTACCTTATAAAGCAAAAGGGACTTTGCAGATGTAAGTAAATTTACTAATCAATTGACCTTGAGATATGGAGATTATCCTGGGTTATCCAGGTGGATCAAAGGTAATACCATGAGTCTTTAACAACAGAGAAGTTAGGCTGATAAGGAAGTCAGCGTGGTGCAGCTGACGGAGAAATCAGAGAGACCAGGAGAAGGACTGGGTGCATGGCTGCTGTTTTGAAGATGGCAGAGGCCACTTGAGAAGTAATGCTAGTGGTCTCAGCGAGCTGAGGACATCCCCTGATTGACAGTCAGCAAAAAATCAAGCCTATGAGCTTGTAAGTGGTTCTTCCCCAGAGCCTCCAGATGGGAACCTGGACCACTCAACACCTTGAGTGTGAAAGCCTGAGTGGTGAGTCCAACCAAGCCCACAGTCTTCTGACCTACAGAACTGTGAAATAATAAGTGGATGTTGTTGTAAGCTGCTAACTTTGTGGTAATTTGTTATGCAGCAATAGAAAACTAATAGAAACGCCAACTGAGTCATCTGAAACAGAGCATTAGCCAGAGTCTACATGATGTGACCATTTTATTAAACATTCTCAACTCAATGGGTACAAACTTGAAATGGTTCTGTTTCTCTCCAGCAATTGCCTCCAACTGTGTTAGGATACATTTACTTCCATGGATAGCAGGTTCCCTAACAATCTCTTAGGTGGATTCTTCAAACTCCTGGTCATTTTTTTTTTTTTTTAAGATTTATTTTGGGAAACGGACTTTGGCCCAGTGGTTAGGGCGTCCGTCTACCATATGGGAGGTCCGCGGTTCAAACCCCGGGCCTCCTTGACCCGTGTGGAGCTGGCCCATGCGCAGCGCTAAGCGCGCAAGGAGTGCCGTGCCACGCAGGGGTGTCCCCCGCGTGGGGGAGCCCCACGCGCAAGGAGTGCGCCCGTGAGGAAAGCCGCCCAGCGTGAAAAGAAAGAGCAGCCTGCCCAGGAATGGCGCCGCCCACACTTCCCGTGCCGCTGACGACAACAGAAGCGGACAAAGAAACAAGACGCAGCAAATAGACACCAAGAACAGACAACCAGGGGAGGGGGGGAAATTAAATAAATAAATCTTTAAAAAAAAAAAAAAAAAGATTTATTTTATTTATTTATTTTGCCCCCTCACCCCTCGTTGATTGCACTTACTGTCTGCTCTCTGTGTCTGTTTGTTGTGTGCTGTCTGTGTCTGCTTGTTGTATGCTCTCTGTGTCTGCTCATCTTTTTAGGAGACAATAGGAGCCAAACTCTGAACTTCTCATGTGGAATGGAAGTGCCCAATCTTGAGCCACCTCCACTCCCTGCTTGTTGTGTCTCTCACTGTTTCTTCATTATGTCTCCTCGTAGTGTCATCTTGTTGCATCAGCTTGTTGCATCAGCTTGCTGCACCAACCTTGCTTGTCTTCTTTAGGCGGCATCAGGAACCAACCCCAGGACCTCCCATGTGGTAGGCAGGCACCCAACTGCTTGAGCCACCCCCACTTCCCCCTCCTGGTCACTTTTTCTTTTTCTGCGTGCCTCTGTTGGAGTAATGGATAACTCTCATCATTCTGACAATCAAGAGTAGCAAATAAAATGTCATCATTGCAGTCCTGGTCACTTTTGATTATTCAAACCCTACCCAATTTAAAGTTCCAACTTCCTATCTGGTTGAAAGCTCCCCCTTCACGCATCACCTGAGCTCATGACTCCAGGGAACTGCAGTAGAGAGGGACCACGTGATGGTTCTTCTGGTTCTTTTACTCCTTCTTCCCTGACTCTCCTGGAGTTTAAGGAGTGGGCATAGTCTGCGCCTGGGGCACTATCTCCCCCTTTCTCCTCTGACCTGTAGCTATTCTGAGCTGTTGCGGCAGGGAGGAGAAAGAAGGAAAGGGACAAGTGCCCCCTACTTAACTGGCTGCCATTCTGGCCTTCTCTCTTGTGGTGCCCTCCTTCTTTGACTCTCACTGATTGCCCATAGGCACTGGCTGGCTCATAAGATACACGAGTTCTTCAGAGGGCCTTCAGGATGGGACACTTCCTGCTTTACTGCCCAGCTTCCCATGTGCCAGCCCCAGCTCTGGCCTGGCCTCTCCTAATTCCCGCCAGGTCCTGCTAGGTCCTGACAGCCCTCTTGGCTCCATCCCACCTACCCTCTTCATGATCCATTTGACCAGGGGGGGAATTGTTCATCCTTGCCACACTAGCCAGTGAGAGTGAATCCTGCTTCACCTCCACCAAACTCTCTCCACCCTGCCATTTTCTCCAATTCTCATTTCCTCTGCTTAGAAAGGTACAGGACAAATTCACATGCCTATGTAGACATCCAACCAGAGAATGAAATACCTAAGTCCCTCTTTTCCAAGCTTTCTCTACTTTCTCCAGTGGGTCTCTTGGAAACCCTCCCTATCATTTAGCTTCAAGGAAGAAGGGACACCCCCATCCCTCTGCTTCACTAAAGCAATGCTTCTTGCAAAAATGACTGCAATTCCACTGGGATGATGGCTTACACTTCTTCTATATACTGAGGGGGGGGGGGGTTTACGTTGAGGGGGAGCTCAGATGATGGATGCAAACAGGAAAGCCAGTTAGTCCACCACTTAATACTCCCAAGGGAGGTGTCTCACCCAATGGTTGGTGGCTTGCTATAGAACACAAGGGACTTAATACTTCTTTGTCCTGATCTTTGAGCCCCAGTCATCAATTCCTGGATACCAGGAAGAGTCTCATATAACATCCTATTTCAATAGTAGAAAGAAATAAGAGCTGTCTCAACACAAGTGCAAAAGCTTTCTTTCTTCTTTTGCTTAATGGCATAGATGTTAACAGAAAATACTATCAAGACAAATGTATAGCCTTGCACCAACATTGAAATACATCAACTATGCTGGCACAGGATAAGAACAATGAGGCTTAAAGAAGTTCATGCAAAAAGAAAAAAAATTGGGGAATTTTAGTGGATGAGGCTTGCAATGCAATTTGGCTACCAAAGCACTTACTACAATCTGTGGCCAGATGGATGAGTGTGTTGTCCAGCACAGGATGATAATAACCCCATTGTTCTCCACCCTGCTTGGGGCACATCTGGAGAGTCATGTGCAATCCTGGGAAACTCCTGAGAGGGTTGGGGTGGTGGCAGTGGTATCAGGCAATATTGACAGAATCCAACAAAGAGAAACACAGATGGGAAGAGCCCAGATGAACAGCATGCCAAATGAGAATATTTGAAAAAACCGGGAATGTTTCTCATTTGTGTATGACTTGCAAAAAGGAAGAGGATAATGATTGCTCTTTGAAGGGTATTTGTAATTCCAGAGAGCAAAACTGAAGCCATAGAAAGTAAGCTGCCGGAGGAAAAATGGCAACTCAATATAAGAAAAAACATCTAACTTTTAGAATCATGCTCATGGCTTCCAACGAGTGCTTACTATGAGCCTAGCACTTAACATGTCTGAATGCCTTCAATCGTCACAGCAACCTGTGTGATGGGTACTATTATCATCCCCACTTTATAGATGAGGAAACTGAGTCACACCACATTTAAGTAACTTGTCCTAGGACATAAGTCCTTTGAGTGTCATTCAAATTCAGGCCTCCACCTCCAGAGTTCACTCTTTAAACACTACCCTACACTGCCATTCCATGGAATGGAATGGGATACTCGCCTTCAATCCAAGGATTTGATGGGTTATTTTATAGGGCTTTTCTGCACTGGGTGGGAGCTTTGACAAAGTGCTCTTTGAGATCTTTTCAAATTAGATAGGTCACAAATTAAGTATGGTTATACTCTAAGCAAATCATTTTCCACTTAAAAGGATTTACTCTTTCTTTCATTTAGCAAATAAGTTGTTCAATACCTATGTGCCAAACCCTGTGCATAATAGTATTCACAGATGTAGTCCTACAAAAAGCCAGCTTCGGGAGAGGATGTGGCTCAAGCAGGTGCGCACCACCTCCCACATGGGAGGTCCTGGGTTCTTTCCCAGTGCCTCCTAACGAAAAACCAATGAGCAAGACAATGAGCAAAAACAAACAAACAAGGAAACAATGAGCGAAACAAGGAGCAAACAGACAAACAGATGAGGAAACCAACTCAGGGGAGCCAGTGTGGCACGGTGGTTGAGAGCTGGCCTGCATATGAGGTTCTGTGTTCAAGCTCTGGTCCCAGGACCTAAAAAAAAAAAAAAAAAAGCCAGGTACTCCTGCATATTTTAAAATGACAACTTCTAAGTATTCTGTTTATCTCTAAACTACTTACAACAAAATACTTGTCTGAGGTTTGCTTCTGGGGTTCCCAAACTCAGACAATGACCAAAAGCCTCCAACTAAAACTGGAATCCAAGAGTTTCCTTAGCTTAGTATGCTTAGGAAAAAATCCTAATATTAGTAATGAATATCTAATAACGTCTTTGACAACCCTCAGTTCTGGAAAACAGTATTGTACCAAAGTCTCTTGTTTCATTTGTGGGCTTTCAGTGTTAAATTTGAAGAGTTGAAAAACAATAAGTAATTGTATTTTCTGAAATTCGTTTTTACTTTGCTCTCCACTAGCACCTTAAAACAGATGGTATCCATTCAAATGAAAATGAGGTATAAAAGTGATTTTTATTAAGATTAGCACTCAATTTAGGTTTTGCTTTATTATGCATACCATAAATAACTATGTAAGTTCCCCGTAAATAGGTGTATACATGATATAATTCATAGTTATTTGTGCTCTACCAATTACACTGAAATTATGACTGGAGTTACTACAGAGCCTTAATAATAATTACTATGTAATTTGTAGTTTTCCAGATTGGGGAACTCTTTGGAAGCTGCAAGCAACTAGCCAATTGTTTTCAAAGACTTCAGTAATGACTGTTATTACTGAGGAGCTGAATGAATTCTTTTATATGCCCTGAAGATTACTTGACAATTACACTAGATGCTGCATTTTTAGTAGCCAACAGATAAACAGACAGCAAACTAACTATGTAATGGTCCAATAATGTAGACCAATGTAGTTGGCTGTGAAAATAAAACATAGTCTCCCATCGATTTTTATTTCTTTAATGGGGACACCTGCCTATACAATACACTTAATTACATGGATTCCTTTTGCTCATGATCAGCATAAGAAGAAGAATAAGTGAAATTAAAGGGAAGATTGCTGAGATTTTTTTTATTATTTTGCAAAAATACAATAGGCCTCAAAGTTAACTCAAACTAACTCAGCTATCCTGGTCTTACCCATAACAAACCTAGCTCTCTTCTTCCTTAAAGCTTCTTGGATATGGTACCCAAACTCACCACTTTTACTTCCTTTCAGTAATCTGACTCTGGACTAGAATTTATTACTACAGCCCACATCTAAGAAAACCTCTATTTTCTAAAGATGAAGCCCTTTCAAATTTTTCTTATATTTGAGGACTTGTAAACAATATTTTTTATACCTATTCCCCTTCTAAACTAGGGTGTGGTGGATTTTCTTCACATATTTTTTGTGCAGATGAAACACAATTCTCTCTCAGAACTGACCCCAGGATAAAATGTTAGGCATACAGTTTGCTTTCAGCCCCATTAACCTCCTTTTTCTCCCCTTCCTCCTTCAACCCACCTTTACATGGCCAGTGAACTTCTGAGCATAGTTTGCTTTCATCCTAGTGTCTCAGGCCAGTCCATGTGTTACCTTACCCAGGGATAATTATTGTGCAAAATTACCTCTAGGGATTGAACAAAAGATTGTTCTCCCCATCTTAAAAGTTCCTCATCCAGGGCTAGGGGAAGGTGTTTGGGGATTGTTGAGAGGCCCCTGAAATCTCATGTCACAGCTGTGCCTTGTCAAATAACCTTCCTAAAACTATGCATATAGCCAGTGAAACTGCCCACCATCCTGACTTCCTTCCTGGAAGAATGGAAGTCTTTGTCTGAAAATGGCCACAATTATACTCTTGGGATTTAGTTTTTTATGCCCTCATTTTCTGCAGCAGCTATTCCAAAATAAAAAGCTTTTGCCTTTCACTGGTGAGTTGCCCTGGGAACCACTTTAATAAGCCTATTAAGATCTTTGTTCATGTTCTGTCTCTCTGCTAGCATTGTGCTCCTATTTTTAATATTAATAAGACTTACACTAGCCAGCTCACTAAAACCGCTCTCCTTTATTTTTATTCAAACGATTAACTCCAACTGTTTTATGACTAAACCATTTTATTTAACAGTCTCCAAACACACCCCATAAAATGCTTCATGAGTCTGTTTTGGGACCATTTTAATGAGCAAAACCTACTATACATTCAAAATTCCTGTGAGGAAATTTTCATCCACTTCTAGAAAACTCCAGTTGATAGAAATACCACCTGTAGAAATCTATTGCCTGTGTCAGATGAAATGACAAGACC